>NC_066580.1:211829026-213079026 GCF_024323335.1 Lathyrus oleraceus
GGGATCCATAAGACGATTATTTTCCTTTTCTCTTGTATATGATTGATGATGCTACACTTCTTTTCCCTGATATTATTTGATGAGATATTTCCATATGTGATAAAATGCTTAATATTTCCAAAATTTGCAAATAAAACTCTAAAGTTCCTTTGAAATAAAAAATAAATCATATGCACAAGCATTGCATGCATCATATGCATAAGCAGGTCCTGTTTCCGGTCCCTTGCCCTATGGTCTAACTCTGTGTCCTTCATTTATTTTAATAACAAGCTGACTCACCGATACTACACTAGAGCCAATATTTCAAGACTAATGGATCACTTAGAGCAAGAGAACCGTGAGCTGAAAGAGGAAGTGGCCAGATTGACTGCCCTAATGGAGTCACTCATGGCTGCCCAAAGCCAGTCTTCTCCGACACCTTCAACTCCTCCCCAGAGGACAGTTATCTCCGAGATTGTCTCCTCTACTGTGCCCGCTGCCAGTGCACACTTTGTTCCAACAGCCATGCCAACCGGGTTCCCGTGGGGATGCCTCCCAATTTCATGCCTGAGGGTCCTGTTCCTACCTTTGCTTCTCTGCCAGCATCTAGCCCGGTCCTTGCCATTCCTCCTCCTGTCGTGCATACTTTGCCCAGGGTAGACGACACCATCTATCATTCTGAGCCGTATGAGGGTCCATATGTTTATGAGAAAATGGATGCTATGAACGATCAATTTCTTAAGCTTCGCAAGGAATTGAAAACTCTCAGAGGGAAGGATCTTTTCGGCAAGTCTGCTGCCGAACTCTGCTTGGTTCCAAATGTGAAGATCCCCATGAAATTCAAGGTCTCTGATTAAGAAAAGTACAAAGGAAATACTTGTCCTCTCAGCCACCTGGTCATGTATGCTAGGAAGATGTCGACTCAAACCGATAATGACCAACTACTCATCCACTACTTTCAGGACAGTCTGTCCGGTGTCGCTTTGCTTTGGGACATGGGTTTAGACAGCGCGAACATCCGATCCTTCAATGATCTCCGCGAAGCCTTCGTCAAGCAGTACAAGTACAACGTGGATATGGCTCCCGATAGAGATCAATTGAGATCCATGTCCCAGAAGGATAAAGAAACATTTAAGGAGTACGCCCAGAGGTGGCGAGAGGTGGCAGCACAGATCGTGCCTCCGCTAGAAGAGAAAGAGATGACTAAGATCTTTTTGAAGACTTTAAGTTCTTTTTATTATGAGCGGATGATTGCTAGTGCTCCTTCTGACTTCACCGAGATGGTGAACATGGGGATGCGTCTAGAAGCAGGGGTCCGTGAAGGACGGTAAACCAGAGAAGAAGGCTCTTCTGCCAAACGTTATGGGGCGTTTGCAAAGAAGAAAGATGGAGAGGCACATGCTGTGATCTCCCATGAGAAACCAAGAAGACCCTCTATGAGGAGGAGACTATGCGTCCCGCCAGTAACCAGCACCAGGTGGCTCATATAGCACCTGTTTTCAGAGACAATCAACAGTATCAACAACATAATAACAATCAGCAACCACATCCGCAATATCAGTAACAACAGCACCGACCGTAGCAGCAGGCCTACCAGCCTCAAAATAATAATCAAACCAGCACGAGTTACGAGAGGAAAAGGGTCACCTTCGATCCTATTCCTATGACGTACGCAGAGTTATATCCCTCTTTGATAGAAAGGAAGCTGATTACTCCGAGAGACCCACCGGCTATACCTGCTAACCCCGAGTGATGGTATAAGCCTGAGTTACATTGTGTTTACCATTCTGGTGCTCCCGGCCATGACGTGGAGAATTGTTACCCTTTGAAGACCAAGGTTCAAGACCTTGTGAGGTGTGGTATTTTATGTTTTGAGGACATAGGCCCTAATGTGAAGAAGAACCCATTGCCCGAACATGGGAAATCTGTCAACATGGTCCAGGGTTGCCCTGGAAAATACAAGGTCAAATATGTCAGTCATATTCAATAGTCTCTGGTCCAGATGCATCGTTTTTTGTGTGACTACAGTCATTATGAGCATGACCATGATAGATGCCGAGTCTGCTCTGTTAACCGATTGGGTTGTTGCCAGGTGCGCAAGGATGTTCAGGAAATGTTGGACGAAGGAGTCATTGAGATCCTTCAAAACAGGAATGTTGATGAAAATGAGCCTGAGGTCAATGTGATCTCCCCAGTGTTCCGGATACCCGAGTCTGTTATCATCAAGTACAATGGTAGCAAGCAGAAGGCTTCTCCCGCTCTGATCATTAAGCCTGCTGGTCATGTGCCTTACTCCTCTGAAAAGGAAGTTCCCTATCGCTACAATGCCGTAGCAGTAGAGAATGGGAAAGAGGTGTCCTTGCCCTCTTCTTCTATTGTGAATATTGCCGATGTTAGCGGTTTGACCCGTTGTGGCCGTGTATATTCAGCACCGCCGAAGCCTCAAATTAATGCTGATTTTGTTGAACGCCCGATCGGGAACGTTGTGAATTCTCCGAATCCGGCACTTGCTGTTAAGCCCTCCTCCGTACTGAAAACTCCTACTTCTGTTGGCCCGAGTGGCAATGTGAAAGAAGACTGTGATGAGATGCTGAGACTCATCAAAAGGAGCGAGTACAATGTTGTAGACCAACTTCTACAAACGCCATCCAAAATATCTGTGTTATCCTTACTCTTAAATTCAGAACCACACCGAGAGGCTCTGCAGAAGGTGTTGGGTGTGGCATATGTAGATCACGATGTCACTTTGGAGCAATTTGATAGCATTGTTGCAAACATTACTGCTTATAACAACTTGAGCTTTTGTGACTCTGATCTCCCTGAGGAGGGAAGAGATCACGACCTGGCATTACATATATCTATGGGTTGTAGAGACGACGCCATGTCCAATGTGCTGGTGGACACCGGGTCATCATTGAACGTATTGCCAAAGTCCACTCTCTCAAAGCTATCATATCAAGGGCCTCCCATGAGGCAGAGTGGAATAGTTGTGAAGGCTTTCGATGGGTCTTGCAAAATTGTGATTGGGGAAGTTGATCTCCCAGTCAAGATCGGACCAAGTGATTTCCAGATTACCTTCCAGGTTATGGACATTCACCCATCGTATAGTTGTCTCTTAGGCAGACCATGGATTCACGAGGCAGGCGCCGTGACGTCCACCCTACACCAGAAATTGAAATTCGTGAAAAACAAGAAGCTGGTGGTGGTAGGGGGAGAAAGGGCTCTCCTGGTTAGCCATTTGTCTTCCTTGTCTTATATAGATGCCGAGGTTGAAGTTGGAACTCCTTTCCAAGCTTTATCTATAGTTGAGCCTGTTGAGAAGAGAACTCCTTCATTTGCTTCCTACAAAGATGCAAAGTTGGCCATCGAGTGTGGTGCAACCACTGGCTTAGGAAGAATGATTGAGTTAGAAGACAACGAGTCCCGGGCTGGCATAGGTTTTTCTTATGGTACTTTCAACAAGCAAGGGTTATTCAAGAGTGGAGGTTTCATCCACATTGGTCTAGATGAGGAGGCTGCTGCCGTTTTAGAAGAAGATACAAAGGATTCTGGCAACTTCATCATCCCTGGTGGGGTCTGCAACAATTAGGTCGCTATGGATATTCCAACAGTTGTCCATAAGTCAACGTAATGATCACTTTGTTTAAAAACCCTTCTCCCATGCCAAAAGGAGGATGACGCATAAATACAATGATATTTTCATTCAATAAATTCATGTTAAATGTTTGTTTTTCCCATTTATTTTCCCTTTTTGTTTTTGCATGAAATTGGTGATCACATAAAACCCTAAAAAATAAAATAAAATCAATCTTTTCATCTGCATAATGATTTGCCTTGTTTGAGTTCTAAATCTTTTCATATCCAAAATCCTTATGCAGGTTGATTTTTAAACCCATTGAACATAATGACCCAACATCATCTCCCAATTTTGAATTCCCTGTATTTGAGGCAGAGGAAGATGATGTTGAAGAGATTCCTGATGAGATCACCCGGCTACTTGAGCATGAAGAGAAGATCATTCAACCGCATCTTAAGAATCTGGAAACAGTCAACTTGGGGTCTGAAGATTGTGTGCGAGAGGTAAAGATTGGGGCACTTTTGGAAGAATATGTTAAGAAGGGGTTGATTAAGTTGCTACGAGAATATGTCGACGTCTTTGCCTGGTCATATGAAGACATGCCTGGTCTAGATACTGATATTATGCAACATTTCCTACCTTTGAAGCCTGAGTGTGTGCCTGTGAAGCAGAAGCTCAGAAGAACTCATCCTGATATGGCAGTGAAGATCAAAGAGGAAGTTCAGAAGCAAATTGATGCGGGGTTTCTGGTGACTTCTATATATCCTCAATGGGTGGCCAATATTGTGCACGTGCCTAAGAAAGATTGAAAAGTCTGGATGTGTGTGGACTATAGAGACTTGAATAAAGCTAGTCCGAAAGATGATTTCCCTCTACCACATATTGATATGTTGGTAGATAATACAGCTAAATTCAAAGTCTTCTCGTTTATGGATGGATTTTCCGGATATAATCAGATTAAAATGGCACCCGAGGATATGGAGAAGACAACATTCATCACACCTTGGGGAACATTCTGTTATCGAGTGATGCCCTTCGGTTTGAAGAACGCCGGAGCCACGTATCAACGAGCTATGACTACCTTGTTCCATGACATGATGCACAAGGAGATTGAGGTGTACGTTGACGATATGATCGCTAAGTCAAGATCGGAGGTTGTACTCCCTGTAGAGGTGGAGATCCCATCAATGAGAGTCTTGATGGAGGCCAAGTTGACTAATGCTGAATGGGTTCAGAGTCGTTATGACCAACTGAACTTGATTGAAGAGAAGAGATTGACGGCTATGTGCCACAGTCAGTTATATCAGCAAAGGATGAAGAAAGCTTTTGATAAGAAGGTCAAGCCTCGTGTGTTCCGAGAAGGTGACCTTGTGCTCAAGAAAGTTTTGTCTTTCGCGCCCGATTCCAGGGGCAAGTGGACTCCAAACTATGAGGGTTCGTATGTTGTTAAAAGAGCCTTTTCAGGCGGTGCTTTGATACTTACAACTATGGATGGGGAGGATTTCACTCGTCCTGTGAATTCAGATACAGTCAAGAAATACTTCGCCTAAAAAAAATAAAAACTGAATAGCTCGCTAAGTTGAAAACCCGAAAGGGCGGCTTAGGCAAAAATGAGCGTCTCGGTGGATTGAAAACCCGAAAGGGCGATCCAGGCAAAAGTTAGAGACACAAAAGATATATAATAATGATATATGTATCCCGCTAGATTGAGTACCTCATCCTGGGGAAATCTAGGCAAAAATTAGGGATTTGGCAAGGAACTGCATCCTGACAAGACTTTGTTCTACAACTGTCATCCGTCAGAGATTCTTGCTCATTATCAACCAAAGCTTCAAATACATCGGATTCAGAATTGGTGGAGAAATGGTCATTATGTTCAATGTAGCCCTTTTCCAATATATATCACCAATTTCAAATTTGTAAAGATCTATGGAGCCTTGCCATTCGCAGACTATCATTCTATCAAATAAATTTGAACCTTTTATCCAATTATTGGCACTCTTATCTGTTTCTATTCAACAAATGTTTTGCATGTTTTGATTAAGAAAATATCATTGTTTTAAACGATCAAATTTTTTATAATTTGTTTTTAAACAAAGTGAACATTCACAATAACGAAAGGATACTTAGGAGATCCTCAGTGCTCTCCCAAGGGTGGTACGATCCCCAACAGGGTAAGATTTTTGTCCATATTCCTGGCATGATTGTATCTCCTCCCTCCGGAACCCCTTGTGGTTTATCCTACCAAGTGGATTGCTTGTTGAGAGTCACCTCTCTTCCCTTCAGCAGAGTAGTAATCTTTCTTCCTCAGCAGCTTGGATCTCTTTGGGCAAGAGCGATATTTGGTGGTTGATCCCGATAAATCCTTTATCTCCTCGGATAGATTCCCTAGTAGAGTTGTTGGTGTGGTGGACCTTGTCTGTGATAACTCTCATCCCCAGCTGGAATGATTGATGATTCATCCCCTGCAGAGTTCTTTGCTTCCTGGTATCTCTGATCCCCAGCAGATTGGATACTCCCCGATGAACTTGGCTTTCTCTCTTGAGATGTAGTACCGGTTGGTTGATTCCTGAACCTGGTTGTGTTAGATATGTCTGTCTGTTAGCATACATCATACAAAAACCACGCATATTCATGCATAATTATAACATTCAGATATTCATGTTGCATTCTTTGCCATATATCGTTGTTTGCTGTCTCCTGCTATTTGGTGATATACTTCCCCTAGCAGATGTGTGTGTCTGATCTCTCCATATAGAGTCAGCTCCATAAGCAGGAAGCGTCTATACTTTCTTCCATATTCCCCACCGGGTTATATCCTCGTGGATGTTGATTGTTTTTGTTCGTTCCCAACACGTATACTGGGATGGGTTTCCCCATTGAGTTATATCCTCACCGGGATAAGTCTTGATTTGGTGTGCCTATCTAGTTTGATCCTAGATCGGTCTCTTGAGACTCTTTTCCTGTTTCCCCGTGGTAAATGAATAATTGCTCAATAATTAGTAATTATTATCCCCGGCGGAGTCTGTGTTTCTCTACCCTCATACCGGTAGTTGTAAACCCTATTTCTTCCCTTTTTGCAGAGTAACTATTTTTGCTAATCTTTAATTGGTGACAGTTATCTTCATCCAATATTCGGTGATGATATCCCCTCATCTGCTTAGATAATTGCCCTGATTACGCAATTTATCCCCAGCGGGTCATCTCTCGTCTATCTTGTTGTTGTTGGTAATGATTGTTCCTCCCCTGAATTGGTCATCATCATATACCTAGTTTCGGTATCCCGATGCCTTTTCTTTTCGGTCGATTTATCCTTTATTAACCCAGTAACCGGTTGTGGATAATCGTCCATGCGAGTATATTATCTACGTTCTGACGGTAATAGATAGTATATCTCATGCACTCTCGGGTCTGAAGCCTTTTGTTCTTCCCCAGTTGAGTAAGATTTGTATCCCCTTTGTGGAGTCGAATATCCATCCTGTAATCGAGTTTGCTTTTAGCCCTCTTTTGGATGATGAGTGTTTTGGGAATATTCCCCAATTCACGCCTTGGTTGGTCACCTATTATATGCCCAATAACCGGTATCCGTGGTGTTCCCTGTGGAGTCAGAATCCCTGAGTTGAAGTATACCTTTTAGGTTTTCCTCAGACGTTTTGAAGTCTTGATATCTCTCAACCTTATACCGGTCTTGGATATTCATCTCTTCCTGAGCATGTTGTATCTCTCATCCTCATACCCGGCGTTCAGATCACATGTCTCGTTGAGCTTATTACCCAGTAAACCGGTAATACCTCGTCCCGCTGCTTCCCCAGGAGTGTCCTTGTGGACATCCCCAGCTAAGTCCCTTAGTGGATTGTTTTCATCCGGATTTTATCCGAAGTATCCGCTGTGGATAGTTTTTTGCTGTATTGGCATATTCCCCAATACATGCATCTTCGAGTCAGCTTGAGTCTTTCCATTGGATCTTTTCCCTTTGGAATTTTGTTCCCCATGCTTTGAGTCGTGACCTGCTCGCGTATTTTTATCCCTTTTCTATCCCCAAGAGAGTCCCCAGGGTCTTGGTCCCATGGAGTGAATTGCTCATATGGATTATCAGTGGCTTCTGACTTCTTTGCTTTTGTGGACACATATCTCCACAGAGTGCTACCATTTTCCATACCTACATTTGCATCATGAGGTCTCTTAGGGACCAAAATTCGTCTCTTTGTTATTATTTAAGCCCATTCTACCCCGTCGAGACGAAGATTTTAACCTTCACTTTTCCGGCTAGAATGACCTTAAATAGGGGCATCTGTAAGACCCCAATTTTGACCCTAAGATCCCTCATGGCATCATAACATTGCATTTGCATTGCCTCAAGGATCTTTAGCATCTTGGTTCCCTTTGCCTTTGGGTGGGACTCCTTGTGATTGGTTTGAGATCACTAAGCATGCTTGAATTACACATCATTGTTTCTCTTACTTTTTTTTACTAACCAAAAGCACAAAAATGTGTCACTAACATATTTTGTTTGAAGCTTGAGTATCATCCAAGACACTTTGTGGGTTCTATTTAGATGATCAGTCAACACAAGGGAATGGCTTGAGATACTTCCAACAGGTTCAAATGGGGTCTATTCGTCAGTCAAAACATTAATCTTGAAGGAGCAAAAGTTTGTTCATAAGCTGTCATGCTCGCTAGGCGAGCAAAATGGATCGCCTAGCGTGTCCCAAGAAAAGCCACCAGAATCACCTACGTTCAGAGGAATTTCTTGAACTGTCATGCTCGCTAGGCGAAGCCCACGTGTTTAAAATAAAAATAAAGTAAAAATAAATAAATAAAATATAACAAATTTTTTTTGGACTTGGGCCTCTCTCATTTGAGCCCACAGGCCCACAAAATCAGGTTATAAATTCAGAGTTTTAGTGAAACAAAAGGGCATTCTATTCCTATTACCCTGGCAGGGAAAAAGATAGTGAGAGAAGATCTAACAGAGTTCAGAGCAACCTCCAGAGACTGAAGGGAACTCATCGGCAAAGAACCAATTCCCTCTCATATAAACCCTCATATTGCTTTGCAAACCCAACCGGGCAATTCAATTTCATTCGATCTCTCCAGTCAGGTTTGCCTTATTCCCATTACTTTATGCTTTTAATTTGAATGCTCTGAATGTATGAGGTATTATGGGTGAATTTGATACCCTTTTGATGCATGTGTTTGACAAGAGGTTTAGGCCTCCTACCCTTGGTTGCTTTTTGTGAGCTTTTTGTGAATTTTAATGGCATGATTCATGTGGTTACATTTTGATTTGGGGGAAACTCTTGATTACCCTATCTTGTTTCTCTAACCTGTTTGTTGAGTTTTGTTTTGTGAGGGCTCATATGACTCTTGCAGAGATGGCTTGCCTGTTGTTCCACTTTATTTGTGGGATACCACCTAGAGGTTTATTCTGATTACCTGTACTGACTCACTTTCTTTGGTGGTGCTAGCTTGAAAGATCTCTGGGTTTCTTATCTCTTTAATTTCTATTACTTCGGATCTTTATCCGCATGGTAGATCTCTCGATCCCTTTACTTTTCCCGCATGTTACCGATTTCTTAGGTTTCGTATAGCCTCTCGTGGCATGTCATTTAAGGTAGCGCGGTTCCTTCATCTAGGACTGCCTTTTTGCATGAGCATCCCTAAACACCCCAAACTCATTGATTTTTCTTCTCCCAAGAACATATTTACTCCTTCTACTATAGGCGAGTAAGTCTCCAAAGGTCGAGCATTCGGTAGATTGCGTAGTGTGACGGTGTATTCGTCGCTATATGATCTATCGATTAAATCATAAGCTATGAGATACATTGAAATTTCGAGTCGCCACCGCACTTTTATTTATCCAAAGGATTGGCTAAAAAGCGAACAAAAGCCTAAGAAGTTTTACACGTAGAAAACTAATAAAAAGATCAGAGATTCTGGGTAAGGGGTAAATTACGCAATGGGAAGGTGTTAGGCACCCACTACGTCCTAGGTACTCCTAGGGAGCCCTTTTCACACTTGTTGTACTAAATTGTTATTTGTTATGACATATGTATTGTGCAAACATGATTGGGATGATGAGAAAAGAATATACATTTTATTATTTTTGTGTTATTGGGTTTTATTTATTTTTGTGTTCGAACGGATGAACCCGCTGCCTACGTACCTTCCATCAAAGGTAAGGATCAAAACGCCGTAGTTCGGCTAAAAGATTTCCAAAAGTGGGTTAGGTTCAATTTTAAACACAAACCCTAGGTCTTACGTTATCCACGGGAGAAAACTCAACCTTATACAAACAACAACGTCCACCATGTGAGAACAGCTTCAACTTGCCAGGGAGGGGTTAACCCTATAATAGGCAAGGAAGACTTACAATTCAATCACTAAAGACAGAAGGTGAGATTAACATCAACCACTAAGATAAATCAAACCTATAGCTCATGTATGAAAAGATTAATGGGCAAAGCCAAAACAAGTGAATGAGTGGAGTTACTGATTATGATTATGAAAATGGAGTCAAAGTATGATTAAGGTTAATTCAAATAAGTATTATGAAATGAAGTTTAAAAATAGGTCAAGGACTTGAGTCCAGGTTTTTAGTTAGAAAACATGAAAATGTTTGCACAACACTTATGTTAAGTTTGAAAGATAAAGTGTGAAAAGGTTTAGGACATAATGAATGATGAATGGATGAGGATGGAAAGTAAAACTTCTTAGAAGGTTCACTTCTTGAAATCATATAGCAGATGATTCAAGTGTGTCCTTTGGAATAGCAATTAATAATAACAAACAAGCAAAGCAAGCAAAAGCGGATATCGGATGCCAATCAATGGTCTTATACCAATCTCCTAAAACAAAACGGGATATCAAATGCCACTCAATGGACTTACACTAATCTCCACAGGCAAAGAAATAAAAGCGGATACCGGATACCAATAGATGGATTTACACCAGTCTCCTAAAACAGAAATGGATATCAGATGCCACTCAATGGTCTTACACCAATCTCCTCAAAAGAAAAACAGAGATGAAACAGGGAAGTCAACTGCCAATCTATCTGGACTTAGGTTAACTCCACAGTATGGTCCTAGGAAATCCAATGCCACATTACAGGGACTTACAATGGATCCTCACATACAGGAACAAAAGCAACAACATGATCACAGGTATGCAAATGCCAACTTACAGGGACTTATAATTGCAACCTCTCGTACAAACAGATAAAACAAACTTATGATCACAGGAAAGCAGATGCCAACTTACAGGGACTTATAACTGTATCCTCACATACAACTCCAACAGATCAAATTATGATCACAGGATAACAGATGCCAACTTACAGGGACTTATAACTGTATCCTCACATACAAACAGATGATCAGAAGATATGAGTGACCAATGAGGTCTTACACTCTATCCTTCCATATCACAGGAGCAAATGCCAAAGCAATGGACTTACAATTGTCCTCAATGGGCAAACAACAATGATAGCATCACAAATACAAATGAGATGATCATGCATTAATGGCAATTGATGATGATGAGTGCATAACATACAAGCAAGCAAGTGCATATGAAGCAATCAATCAATCAATGAATATCAAACAGCACACTCTATAGCCAAAACAAGGGGGCTCACACAAGAGGGTTTGACTATGAAAGTCCACTGTAATAGGTAAAGGTCGCTCTTAACCTTGCCATTGAGAGGCTAAGGTGAAGCAGATGAAAAGGAGATGAGGGGTGTGCCTCATTGCTTCTATCCCTGATCAGAGAGAGCATCAAAGAAAGTGTGGGAGTTCAGAAAGTAGGAACTCTCTCCACATTATTGACTCGATTAGATCTTGGGTATTTATCTCAATGCTTCAACCATGTAATGGGAGCAAAGAGAGGACACACTGAATAGTGGGGGATAGATTGCTTATCCCTACCTTCCACCAATTGCCTTACTTGAAGGACTTTTCCTGCTTAGGACAAATTTAAACAAACACAGGCATTGCCTCTTAAGGAGGACTTCAGACAGTTTGCCCGGTCAAATAACAGACCGGGTCTCCAGACTACATGAAGAAGAAAGGTTTATACCTCAAAGCAAATGCTAAAAAAGCAAAGCAAGCAAGTTCAAAGAACTTAAGCAACTAAAGTACCTGAAAAAGTCAAACTCATTAGTAAACAAGTCAACAATCAAAGTCAAAGGCAAATGGATAAACAAAAGTCAACCACAGAGGGATCAATTGTGCAAGGCACAAAGACTCAAGTATGTGAGTCCACCTACAAAACAAGGGTTAACACAATATATAATTCAACTCAAACAAATTTGAATGGTCTTTGAGGCATTGGTGCTCAACCTGAAACAGATGAACTCAACATAAGCTTAGAAGACCACTAGGACTAGCCTAGGGTCAAAGATGAAAGAAAAAGTCAAGGCAGCAAGGAAAAGTCAACCCAAACCAAGTCTAAACATTCAAGAAGTATTCTCAATTGGATTCATAATTATATCATGCATCATGGTCATTTCATATGCAAAAGGATGCAAAGCATGGCAAGAGAAGCATACAAAAGTCAACAGCAAAGACCTCTTTCAAAAGTCAACCCAAACAATCTCAAAAATCATGAAATAAATCACACTCAATCCTAACATCTAGCACGGTAGACATGTAAAATTTCATGGCATTTGGATGAGAGGAAGGCAGTCAAGTAAAATCATGAAGTCAAACCAAATTCAAGTAAGCATGGTGAAAGTCAACAAGCATGGGTCAACTTCAAAAAATCATATCAATTTGAAAACAGAAGAGAAATGAGTGAGATTAACACCAATGCAAAGCTTGAGATGTCTAGTTATCACATATGAAATTTCATGATCATACAATATGATGTGAGAATTTCACAAAGGATTTGGCAAGGCATAGCACAAAAAGTCAACAAATGACCAAATATGGAAGAAAATTCTCAATCAAATTGGAAACAGCATGATTAATTCCAAGAAAATTCATACACAAACTAGACATGTGATGGATGATTCATGCAAAATTTGGGGTCAATTGGATAAGAGGAAGCATGTGAACAAAAATTGGGAAAATACATGATCATGGTATAGCACCAAATGTAACACATAACTTCAGAAAATCATAACTCTCAATCCACAAATGATAAATGCACAAACTTTATATGGAAATGATGGTCAATGTGTCTAGTTTCACCACAAAAAATTTCAAGCTCATCCGATGCAACATGACAATTTCACAAAAGGAATGGCTCAATGTATCATTTATGCATACATGTTGGAAAAACAATTATCATTTAAAATCCAGGCCATGGAAAATTAATTAAAAATCATGATAAAATAGAGGACACATTCATGAGTTTAATGCAAAAAATCTCACAATTTTTGGAGTTGAAATGAATTTAAAATGAATTATGGAAGTTGATGAACATTTGGGTGAAGCATGAGCAAATAAGCATGGCATATGGGGTCAAACCAAGGTCAACCGTGGCATTCTAGTAATTCTGCAGTCACTTATTGAAGTGCTGCGTTTTGGCAAGGCAAAACGAAATGTTCTCATTGGCTCTCAGCCAATGGAACAGTAAATTGGCCAATGGAATGAATTTCTGGGTTTAACAAAACCCTAGGGTTTGGCCAACAGCAAGGCATCATGTTATCATGTTCGAAAAACAACAAACTAAAATCAAACCAAGCAGAAAAGACCAACAGCATGGCATTATCAACATCAAGCAACATCAACCAATCGACCAAGCAAACAATTAACAGTGGAAATTCTGGACAGGGTAGGTTGCAAACAGCAGCATGTACACATTCATCATCATCATCATTCGACCAACATTTCAATAGTATGGTAACAGCATTCAACTGGCATACTAACACAAACAGAACATGAATCAATGTGGATTTCTGAGCATGTTCAAGGTTCAAGCAATAACAGCAGGGCATTAACAGCATGGTTTTCAACATGGTATCACCAACATCAACACAAAATCGCTTAGCATGGTAACAACAAGGTTCATGTAACTTTTAAGCAACCACACCAAACAAATCAAGTGGAATTTCTGGGCATGGTATAAGTTTGAAAACAACAGCATCATGGAATTTCAAGCAAGTTCATCATCATGAAAATAAATTCCCAGCATAAACACACAGCAGCATGGCAATGGTACACATGTAGCATCAACATAAACAAACAAAACACGAGCCTGAAACATTTCTGGACAGTTTAGGGCTGCAGCTACAGGGGATCAACATCTTGTTCAATCGAGCTTAACAACAATTTTTCAGAAATGAAAATCAAATACACACAACTGACCAGCAAGCTCTAACTAACATGAATCCACCAACCATTTCCACTAGAACTCATTGGTTGTCACAAATCGAGCAAGAACATAAACCATTTCCAAATTTCATTTCAACATAACTAGCATGATACTTAACCATTTTTAGTAATTTCAAGCTTAATGTAACCACAAGAACATACTCTACACATGGCATAGCATTGATTTAAGAAATTAGAGTTTCGAAAATTTACTTGGATTTGAAGAAAAGTGTGGAGCAGTGGTTATTTGAAGGTTTGAAGCTGAAACAGATGAAGATGATGGTCCCAAATGATGTATCCCAGAAGGAATTGAGCTCAAACTTGCTTGAATCGCATCTAGCTCCAAGCTGCCATGGGAGATGTGCTTCGAAGAACAGAACAAAAGCTGGAGTTCCAGCTGGGTTTTGTTGCTTGAATGAGCTCACAAATATCGTCCAGATGATGGAGCTATGAAGACAACTCGAGGTCTTCAAGGATTTTGGCAGAATTTTTGTTTTGGCCAAAATGCAAGATGAGAGTGTGTGTGTATTTTCTGTTGAGGGGCTGCAAAACTAGGGTTGCAAAATGAGCAGAATGATCTTTATATGGTCTGTTTATCATTGGTTTAGGAAGTACTAAACTTGATTAGCTTGAATGAGTGTAATTGCAAACTTGCTAATTTTGGACAAAGTGGAAAATGGGGGTATGTTTGCTGCTCGAGTGGGCTGGGCACAGGCTGCTAGCAGACCAAAACTCTGCTGTTTGTTGTTGCTTTTGACTGCTGTACTTGCTTTCACTTATTTGAAGCCAATTGCCAATTTTCAAGTTTTAGCATTTTGGTCCAAAAATGATGGCATAAGGGTGAAATGAACATGGTTTAAGGCTTTAGACAAATCACAAATGATGTATGGAAGCAATCTCAAATGGCAAAATGGTGAAAAAAGTCCTAATTCAAAAAGTCAAAGTTTGGTCAAACTTTGAATTTAAATTAAAAAGGTCCAAAAATGCCATTTTGATTGGTAGGGTTTTGATGAGTGAAATTTATATTTTTGGAAAGAGGATGAAAAATGTGGTTTGTAGGAAAAAACCCCACCAAATTTGGTCTTATGGTTTGAGAGATATGGCTTGTTGAAGTTCAAAAATTGGTGAAAATGATTTGATCATATCTTGACAACCACACATGGGATTTGAGAGTTCTTGGACTTTTTGAAAATGGGAAGACAAGATCTTCAACTTTAGTGTTGGGCAAAAATTCATTTGAAGCTTGTATCATGATGTAAGTTTAAGATCAAGAAGTTTCCATTTTTGGCAATTGAAATTACAGGTCCACTTTCTATTTCTGGAAAATTTTCTGATTTGACTTGATTTTCTTCCATGATGAGGTTTGACATGATAGATAAGGCTTATACAAGCATGGATGAACTCCTTCAGATCAATTCTATCCATCAAATCACTGATTAAATCCACAGTTGACCAAGTTTGACTTTTCTAGGGTTTTGGATGACTGGAGCATTTCTGATGAATTCCAAACCCTAATTCCTTGAGAACTTGACTTCAAATGATGTCCCAAGATGTATGAACTTTTGATTGTTGATCATGGTGCCCAAATTCTGCAAGAATGGCCGCCATCCATTGCTTTGACTGACTGTTGACTGACTTTGACCTAATTGCTTCATCTGCAATCAACAAGGTTAGACTGACAATATTTTTGTACTTTTTGGTTAATAAACATATGAAAGGCAAAGATATACAAATGCAAAGTATGCTTGGTGATCAAGAAATCAACCCACAAGGCAACCATCCACTAGGAGGGGAACTAGGTCATGCAATGATCCTTGAGGTTATGATATGAATGATATGGGCCATGAGGGATCTTAGGGCCAAAATTGGGGTCTTACAGATGCCCCTATTTAAGGTCATTCTAGCCGGAGAAGTGAAGTTTAGAAATCTTCATCTCGACGCGGTAGAATGGACTTAAATAACAATAATGAGACAAATTTTGGTCCCTAAGAGACCTCATGATGCGAATGTATGTATGCAAAAGACACAAATTCTGTGGGGAATATGATTCACACAGAAGAAAAGACGATCCATCGGAGTAGTACACTCACCAGGAACAGAGACTCTAACAAGACTCTATGGGGATAATAAAAGAAATGTGTGAACAAGACACGACTCTAAACTGGGGAAAAAACAAAACTGACACAACGTGAACAAAACACGACTCTGATTAGAAAAAAACAGCAAAACAGACAGGAGAACTCACTGGGGAGTGAAGAACTCACAACTGGGAAAAGATTTCCAAATGGAAGATAAATCCATTGGAGAGACACAAACTGACTCCTGAGGAGAAGCAAAAGAAAACTCCACTGGGGAAGTAACAAAGCAAATGAGATGTTACCAGGCATACGGGTAACCAACTCAGGAAAATCTGACTCCACAGGGGGACCGAGGTCAAAATAGGGAGCAGAAAAAAAAGGGAACACCAAGGATACCAGTTACTGGGTATATAATAGGTGACCGACCAAAGCGTGAATTGGATTTCACTTCCAAAGCACTCATCATCCTGAAGAAAGCTAGAACAGCAGACTTGTTTATAGGATGGACATTCAATTCCACAAGGAAAATGAATCTTACTCTGAGGGGAAAACAATCAAAAGATTGACTCAAGAGCGCACGAGATATAATATCCATTACCGTCAGAACGTGGATAGAATACTCAGATGAGACATATTATTCATTACCGGCAGACCGTGAATAATATACTCGAAAGGAAAATTATCCTGAACCGGTTACTGGGTTGTTTATAGGATAAGATCCGAAGACGTGAATTGGTTTTCACTTCCAAAACACTCATCATCCGAAAGGAGGGCTTGAAAAAGCAAATCGACTTACAGGATGGGCATTCGAATCCACTACGGGAAAACGAATCTTACTCAAATGGGGACACAAACCCAAAGAGTGCATGAGATATGATATCCATTACCGGCAGACCGTGGATAAGATACTCGCATGAGATATATTATCTATTACCGTCAGAACGTAGATAATAAACTCGCATGGTAAGAAACACCAGAGATACCGGTTACTGGGTATATAATAGGTGATCTACCGAACACGTGAATTGGTTTTCACTTCCAAAACACTCATCATCCAAAACACAAACTGGTTAAAGGATGGCTATTCGATTCTACAAAGAATACGAATCTTGCTCAGTTGGGGAAAATCAACAAAGGATTCCAACTAAAGAGCGCATGAGACATATTATTCATTACCGGCAGACCGTGAACAATATACTCGAAAGGAAAAGACACCAGAGATACCGGTTACTGGGTATATATAATAGGTGACTAACCAAAAAGAGAGACAATCGATACCAAGCATCCGGGTAAACGAAAGACAACTCAAAGGGATAAATTGCAAGCATCCGGCAATTATCCGACAACAAGAATATTCGACTCCACAAAGGGAAATAACGAATCTTACTCGAACAGGGAAACGCAAAAAGGCTTCGACTGAAGAGTGCATGAGATATATTATTCATTACCGGCAGACCGTGAATAATATACTCGCATGGAAGACTATCCACAACCGGTTACTGGGTTAATAAAGGATAAATCAACCGAACAGAAAGGCATCGGGATACCAAATAGGTATATAATGATAACCAATCAAAAGGGAGCAACAGACATTACCGACAAAAGGGTAAATGAAAGGCGAACTGCTGAGGATAAATTGCAAGCATCCGGCAATTATCGACAGAAGACTAGCTGGGGATGCACTGGTAAACAACCAATGATCCGGGGAACAAATCACTAGCAAACGGTGAAAGGACCCACTGGGGATAAAATTGCTAGCATACGGCAATTATCCACAAAAGACTTGCTAGGGATATAAGTGCTGATCTGAGCAACTTATCCAAGCAAAGGAAAATCAGCATCAAATATTGAATGAAGATAACCACACAATTAGGGTTTACATCTACCGAATACGGGGTAGAAGACCAACAACTCCACGTGGGATAGAACAAATCACAAATCCGCACGGGAAACCAAAATAGGGTTTATAACAAACCACAAACTGCTGAAGAGCAGGAAAATAGGATTTACAACTACCGGGTAGTAGGTAGAAAACCAAAAACTCTGGCTGGAGAATAAAAGGTGTATAACCACAAATTCTGTTAAGAAAGCCAGGAAAAGATAGGACTTACAACTACCGGTATGAGGGTAGAGGCCCAAAAACATTCCGCTGGGGAACAACCCACTGGGAAGCACACTATATTTGACAAATAGCCAATTCGGGAATAATCCGAAAAGACAGACTGAATAAAGACACGTCCTAATGAGGATGTAACTCAAATAGGAAAAATCCATCCCAATATATGTGTTGGGAGGAAACGGAAGAAACCGTCATCCACGAGGATATATCTCAGTGGGGAACTGCAGAAGGAAAGACAGACTTTTTCTGCTTATGGGGTTGACTCTATATGGAGAGATTTTAACACCCGACATCTGCTTGGGGAGATCTGTAAAGAGATCTATATCATCATAGTAGGAGACACGACAAACAAAAAATATATGGCAAGAAATGCAACATGAATATCTGAATGTTTATGAATATGCATGAATATGCGTGATTTATGTTTGATGAATGCTGACAAAACAGACAACTCTAACACAAACGGGTTCAGGAACCAAACGTCCGGTATTATACTTCCAGGGGAAAAACCAGCTGGAGAGCCAATCTGCGGAGATCTACATGCTGAGAAGCAAAGATCTGCAGGTACTGCTGAAGAAGCAGAGAATCAGAGATATTAGGAAACAACCCCATCAGGGTACAAAAAGTCACAACGGGCAAGACAGCCACCAAGACAAATCTGTAGGGGAACAAGAGAAATCCCAAAGCATCTGCAGGGGATCCCAGTGTCAACTGAGAAACAAAAGAGCGTGAATAAGCACGAACTGCTGTAGAAGCAAATCCACATAACTCCACTGGGGAATAACCCACTGAGGGAGAATGATATCATCCAAATAGAATCCAACTGCATAAGCAACTCTACTGGGGAAAACTGTCGGCTACTCTCTTGGGGCACGAACCACTGAGGAAGGACAGATCAAGTAAGTAGATTCAAACCGCTCCACTTGGGGAGAATAAACACAGCAAACTGATCACAACAAGTAGATTCTGCAATATAAGCCACTCTACCGAGGATCACAAACAGTCAGGAAATTAATCCGTTCACTGGAGGCTAGAGCCATCGTCCGACCATGCCGGGGATTGAAGAAGTATTCAACAGGCGAAACTGCCACAACAACTACTTTGCAGACTATGCTGAGGAAAAGATGGTTGAAAAATACTGGGATGTCAACCCAATCAACCACGGAGTAGGAAAATAAATCCTGCTCTGCTGGAGAGAATAACTCTGATGGAGAGATAGCAACAATTCCTCAGACGACTTCGCCGGGGAAAGGGTAAAGTACCGGGTATCAAACCACTGACCTACCGAGTCTTCAAAAAGAAAGCGATCATGCTGAGGAAACAGACAGTTCCTGCTGGCACACTGCATGGGGGAAAAGAGGTAATAACTCCACTTGCAACTCTGGTGGGGATATTAATAACATCTCTACTCGCGACCCTGGTGGGGATGTTAATAACAGCTCTACTCGCGACTCCGAGGGGAGTATCAATCAATGGCTATACTCATGACTGCTGAGGAGACAAATAAAGTCTGGGGATGCGACCCACTGGAGAAAGTGACGGGGCACCAAGGTGACAAACCATCAACCGCCGAAACTTCTCAAGAAAACACCCATGCTAGGGGAACTGCTGCTGGAGAAAAATGAAGTCTTCAACAACACTCTGCTTGCGACTGTACTGGGGAACAGCCCCAACAACAACTCTGTTTGAGGAACAGCCTCAACAAAGATCTGAGGAAAGAAGATACCACCAAACCAGGAATATGAACAAATGTCTTACCTGTCGGGAATCATGCCACCCTCGGGAGAGCACTGAGATATTCTTGAGTATCCTTTCAATCTTGTGAATGTTCACTTTGTTTAAAACAATATTTTGAAAAATTTGATTGTTTAAAACAATGATATTTTATCAATTTAAAACAAGCAAAACATTTGTTGAATTGAAACAAATAAGAGTGCAAATAATTGGATAAAAAGCTCAAATTGATTTGATGGAATGGTAGTCCGCAAATGGCAAGACTCCATAGATCTGTACAAATTTGAAATCAGTGATATATATTGGAAGAGGGCTACATTGAACATAATGATCCTTTCTCTACCAATTTGAATCTCGATGTATCCGAAGCTTCGGTTGACGACGAGTCGAGAATCTTCTGACGAAATGACGACTGTGAAACAGAAAGTCTTGTCAGGATGCAGTTACTTGCCAAATCCCTAATTTTTGCCTAGATTGCCCCAGGGTGAGGTACTCAATCTAGCGGGATGCAAATATTTTCTTTTCTTTTTTTCCAAGTCTCTAATTTTTGCCTGGATTGCCCTTGCAGGTTCTCCACCGAGACGCTCATTTTTGCCTAAGCCGCCCTTTCGGGTTTTCAACTTAGCGAGCAATTCTGTTTTTTTTCATTTGTTTTTTCATTTGCATATACTTTTTTCTAGGCAAAGTATCTCTTAACTGCATCTGAATTCACAGGACGAGTGAAATCCTCCCCATCCATTGTTGTAAGCATCAAAGCACCGCCTGAAAAGGCTCTCTTAACAACGTATGGACCCTCGTAGTTTGGAGTCCACTTGCCCCTGGAATCGGGCGCGAAAGACAAAACTTTCTTGAGCACGAGGTCACCTTCTTGGAACACACGAGGCTTGACCTTCTTGTCGAATGCTTTCTTCATTCTCTGCTGATATAACTGACCATGACACATGGCAGTTAATCGCTTTTCTTCAATCGAATTCAATTGGTCATAACGACTCTGAATCCATTCAGCATCAGTCAACTAGGGACTTGAGGGTATAATTTTTCTTTTTTCTTTTTGGAAAAATTTTGAAAATTTTTTCCTGGTTTTTGATTTTTTCTTATTTTTCACCCTCTTTCCTTTTTTTTTTCTTCTTGTTTTTTTTTTTTTTTTTTTTTTTTTGAATGCCCCAGTTTAACTGTTTTGCTGATTCTCATGATACAGCTGAATGAGCTTCTTTGGTGCTCAAGAAGGCGGGTAATCTCGTCAGGAATCCCCTTCAACATCATCTTCCTCTGCCCCAGATACAAGGACTTCAAGATTGGGAGATGGCGTTGGATCATTATGTTCAATGGGTTTAGAAATCCCTGCATAATGATTCTGGATAATGAAAAGCTTTTGAATTTTAAACAAGCAAATCATTTATGCAGATGAAAATGTTATTTTTGTTTTTCATGGTTTTTTGTGATCACTGATTTCATGCAAAAAGCAAAAAGTGAAAACAAATGGAAAAAACAAATGTTTGACAATGCATTAATTGAATGAAAACATCATTGTATTAAAATGCTGCCAACAATGTCATCACTTCTCCTTTTGGCATGGGAGAAGGGTTTTGAACAAAGTGAACAAATCACGTTGACTTATGAATGACCGTAGGAACATCCACAGCGACCCAATTGTGGCAGACACCACCAGGAATGATGAAATTGTTCAGCTCTTCTGCGTCTTCTTCTTTAATGATGGCAGCAGCTTCCTCTTCTGCAGGTTGATCAGCATGGATGAATCCCCCACTCTTGAACAAACCTTGCTCATTAAGTGCCCCAGAACAGTAGCCAATGCCAGCCCGGGATCGGATAACCAGGAATAAATCCATCAAAAGTACTTAGTCTGGCAAATATCTCTCTGAGTTCACAGCTCTCTTGCTCAGGATGATCCATCAATCTGGCAGAGTTGGCTCTGGTATAATACCGGCAAAGCGCGTCTTCAAAATAAATGAAGATCGCAGGGTCAGACCACAGGACGGGAGACCGGAACAAAACACCTGCTTATGCAAATGATGCATGAAGTGTTTGTGCATATGCTTGTTTTTTATTCAAAGGAACCCGAGGGTTTTATTTGCAAACTTTGAAATATTTAAGCATTTTGATCATACATGAAAATATCTCATCAGATATATCAGGTGAAAAAATTTTCCCGGTTTTTTCATGTTTTGAAAATTTTTGCAAATAAACTCCTTTGAGTTCCTTGAAAATTTTCTTTTTTGATGACATGAATGCGGATGAATGCGTGAATGTATGCATGCAACAATCACACTCAAGGATCAAGCAAGACACACCAGACAAAGGTCGTGGGAAAGCTCATTGTATCCCTAATATCAATCATCCATTTTGGTGGATTTAGGTTTTCACCTTATCGACACCCAAGTTCCATTGATATTAACGGTACATGAACCGGTTCAAACATCCCTAATATCAACCAGCCGCTTTGATGGATTTTAGGTTTTACACCTGATCCGGGATCCATTGATATTAACAATGTTTGAACGACTCAACCACGAATCATGGGTTTGTTGAGAGTCACGAGCATGGAGTCTCGGTTAAGAACCACCCAAAGGGAGTGTACTAGGGTTTAAACCTGCCAGACATGTTCTATCAGAGGTTCCCATAATCATCGTTCCATCTTTCGAATATTATCGGAGGAACAAATACTCGTATTCCAAGAATATTCTCAAGAGAAACTCTTATGAGTGTAGTATCGCGTAACAATCGTATCAGAACTGACATCTGAACGACCTCCGCACTACGGTCCTAAAAATAGGCCAAGATGGGTTTGGTAAACTAAGGTCCTTGACTTCTGCGGAACATGATTGAAAGAATAATGTCTAACCACAAATAACTTGTGTGACATTATTAGTTCAACATGACCTCCACCAAGTGAATGGACTCGCAAGTCAACTGGCTAAGGACTACTCCACACCAGTCAACAAGACTATGCCATTCTCCTATCCTAGAGTGCACTCGAGTTCGGGTATAGAACTCATCTCACAGATCACCAAAGCAAACAGCAAATGTATATCAAGCAATTCATACATTACAATCAATACAGTGATCCCAAATTGTACAAAAATATGTCAGATAAACAATAATAATATAGCACAACAAGGGTGAAAAGTAGGCAATACCACCAAGGATTCTGGTGAGATAATCCCCAGCAGAGTCGCCACTTTTCTGTGACGGTGTATTCGTCGCTATATGATCTATCGATTAAATCATAAGCTATGAGATACATTGAAATTTCGAGTCGCCACCGCACTTTTATTTATCCAAAGGATTGGCTAAAAAGCGAACAAAAGCCTAAGAAGTTTTACACGTAGAAAACTAATAAAAAGATCAGAGATTCTGGGTAAGGGGTAAATTACGCAATGGGAAGGTGTTAGGCACCCACTACGTCCTAGGTACTCCTAGGGAGCCCTTTTCACACTTGTTGTACTAAATTGTTATTTGTTATGACATATGTATTGTGCAAACATGATTGGGATGATGAGAAAAGAATATACATTTTATTATTTTTGTGTTATTGGGTTTTATTTATTTTTGTGTTCGAACGGATGAACCCGCTGCCTACGTACCTTCCATCAAAGGTAAGGATCAAAACGCCGTAGTTCGGCTAAAAGATTTCCAAAAGTGGGTTAGGTTCAATTTTAAACACAAACCCTAGGTCTTACGTTATCCACGGGAGAAAACTCAACCTTATACAAACAACAACGTCCACCATGTGAGAACAACTTCAACTTGCCAGGGAGGGGTTAACCCTATAATAGGCAAGGAAGACTTACAATTCAATCACTAAAGACAGAAGGTGAGATTAACATCAACCACTAAGATAAATCAAACCTATAGCTCATGTATGAAAAGATTAATGGGCAAAGCCAAAACAAATGAATGAGTGGAGTTACTGATTATGATTATGAAAATGGAGTCAAAGTATGATTAAGGTTAATTCAAATAAGTATTATGAAATGAAGTTTAAAAATAGGTCAAGGACTTGAGTCCAGGTTTTTAGTTAGAAAACATGAAAATGTTTGCACAACACTTATGTTAAGTTTGAAAGATAAAGTGTGAAAAGGTTTAGGACATAATGAATGATGAATGGATGAGGATGGAAAGTAAAACTTCTTAGAAGGTTCACTTCTTGAAATCATATAGCAGATGATTCAAGTGTGTCCTTTGGAATAGCAATTAATAATAACAAACAAGCAAAGCAAGCAAAAGCGGATATCGGATGCCAATCAATGGTCTTATACCAATCTCCTAAAACAAAACGGGATATCAAATGCCACTCAATGGACTTACACTAATCTCCACAGGCAAAGAAATAAAAGCGGATACCGGATACCAATAGATGGATTTACACCAGTCTCCTAAAACAGAAATGGATATCAGATGCCACTCAATGGTCTTACACCAATCTCCTCAAAAGAAAAACAGAGATGAAACAGGGAAGTCAACTGCCAATCTATCTGGACTTAGGTTAACTCCACAGTATGGTCCTAGGAAATCCAATGCCACATTACAGGGACTTACAATGGATCCTCACATACAGGAACAAAAGCAACAACATGATCACAGGTATGCAAATGCCAACTTACAGGGACTTATAATTGCAACCTCTCGTACAAACAGATAAAACAAACTTATGATCACAGGAAAGCAGATGCCAACTTACAGGGACTTATAACTGTATCCTCACATACAACTCCAACAGATCAAATTATGATCACAGGATAACAGATGCCAACTTACAGGGACTTATAACTGTATCCTCACATACAAACAGATGATCAGAAGATATGAGTGACCAATGAGGTCTTACACTCTATCCTTCCATATCACAGGAGCAAATGCCAAAGCAATGGACTTACAATTGTCCTCAATGGGCAAACAACAATGATAGCATCACAAATACAAATGAGATGATCATGCATTAATGGCAATTGATGATGATGAGTGCATAACATACAAGCAAGCAAGTGCATATGAAGCAATCAATCAATCAATGAATATCAAACAGCACACTCTATAGCCAAACAAGGGGGCTCACACAAGAGGGTTTGACTATGAAAGTCCACTGTAATAGGTAAAGGTCGCTCTTAACCTTGCCATTGAGAGGCTAAGGTGAAGCAGATGAAAAGGAGATGAGGGGTGTGCCTCATTGCTTCTATCCCTGATCAGAGAGAGCATCAAAGAAAGTGTGGGAGTTCAGAAAGTAGGAACTCTCTCCACATTATTGACTCGATTAGATCTTGGGTATTTATCTCAATGCTTCAACCATGTAATGGGAGCAAAGAGAGGACACACTGAATAGTGGGGGATAGATTGCTTATCCCTACCTTCCACCAATTGCCTTACTTGAAGGACTTTTCCTGCTTAGGACAAATTTAAACAAACACAGGCATTGCCTCTTAAGGAGGACTTCAGACAGTTTGCCCGGTCAAATAACAGACCGGGTCTCCAGACTACATGAAGAAGAAAGGTTTATACCTCAAAGCAAATGCTAAAAAAGCAAAGCAAGCAAGTTCAAAGAACTTAAGCAACTAAAGTACCTGAAAAAGTCAAACTCATTAGTAAACAAGTCAACAATCAAAGTCAAAGGCAAATGGATAAACAAAAGTCAACCACAGAGGGATCAATTGTGCAAGGCACAAAGACTCAAGTATGTGAGTCCACCTACAAAACAAGGTTAACACAATATATAATTCAACTCAAACAAATTTGAATGGTCTTTGAGGCATTGGTGCTCAACCTGAAACAGATGAACTCAACATAAGCTTAGAAGACCACTAGGACTAGCCTAGGGTCAAAGATGAAAGAAAAAGTCAAGGCAGCAAGGAAAAGTCAACCCAAACCAAGTCTAAACATTCAAGAAGTATTCTCAATTGGATTCATAATTATATCATGCATCATGGTCATTTCATATGCAAAAGGATGCAAAGCATGGCAAGAGAAGCATACAAAAGTCAACAGCAAAGACCTCTTTCAAAAGTCAACCCAAACAATCTCAAAAATCATGAAATAAATCACACTCAATCCTAACATCTAGCACGGTAGACATGTAAAATTTCATGGCATTTGGATGAGAGGAAGGCAGTCAAGTAAAATCATGAAGTCAAACCAAATTCAAGTAAGCATGGTGAAAGTCAACAAGCATGGGTCAACTTCAAAAAATCATATCAATTTGAAAACAGAATAGAAATGAGTGAGATTAACACCAATGCAAAGCTTGAGATGTCTAGTTATCACATATGAAATTTCATGATCATACAATATGATGTGAGAATTTCACAAAGGATTTGGCAAGGCATAGCACAAAAAGTCAACAAATGACCAAATATGGAAGAAAATTCTCAATCAAATTGGAAACAGCATGATTAATTCCAAGAAAATGCATACACAAACTAGACATGTGATCGATGATTCATGCAAAATTTGGGGTCAATTGGATAAGAGGAAGCATGTGAACAAAAATTGGGAAAATACATGATCATGGTATAGCACCAAATGTAACACATAACTTCAGAAAATCATAACTCTCAATCCACAAATGATAAATGCACAAACTTTATATGGAAATGATGGTCAATGTGTCTAGTTTCACCACAAAAAATTTCAAGCTCATCGGATGCAACATGACAATTTCACAAAAGGAATGGCTCAATGTATCATTTATGCATACATGTTGGAAAAACAATTATCATTTAAAATCCAGGCCATGGAAAATTAATTAAAAATCATGATAAAATAGACGACACATTCATGAGTTTAATGCAAAAAATCTCACAATTTTTGGAGTTGAAATGAATTTAAAATGAATTATGGAAGTTGATGAACATTTGGGTGAAGCATGAGCAAATAAGCATGGCATATGGGGTCAAACCAAGGTCAACCGTGGCATTCTAGTAATTCTGCAGTCACTTATTGAAGTGCTGCGTTTTGGCAAGGCAAAACGAAATGTTCTCATTGGCTCTCAGCCAATGGAACAGTAAATTGGCCAATGGAATGAATTTCTGGGTTTAACAAAACCCTAGGGTTTGGCCAACAGCAAGGCATCATGTTATCATGTTCGAAAAACAACAAACTAAAATCAAACCAAGCAGAAAAAGACCAACAGCATGGCATTATCAACATCAAGCAACATCAACCAATCGACCAAGCAAACAATTAACAGTGGAAATTCTGGACAGGGTAGGTTGCAAACAGCAGCATGTACACATTCATCATCATCATCATTCGACCAACATTTCAATAGTATGGTAACAGCATTCAACTGGCATACTAACACAAACAGAACATGAATCAATGTGGATTTCTGAGCATGTTCAAGGTTCAAGCAATAACAGCAGGGCATTAACAGCATGGTTTTCAACATGGTATCACCAACATCAACACAAAATCGCTTAGCATGGTAACAACAAGGTTCATGTAACTTTTAAGCAACCACACCAAACAAATCAAGTGGAATTTCTGGGCATGGTATAAGTTTGAAAACAACAGCATCATGGAATTTCAAGCAAGTTCATCATCATGAAAATAAATTCCCAGCATAAACACACAGCAGCATGGCAATGGTACACATGTAGCATCAACATAAACAAACAAAACACGAGCCTGAAACATTTCTGGACAGTTTAGGGCTGCAGCTACAGGGGATCAACATCTTGTTCAATCGAGCTTAACAACAATTTTTCAGAAATGAAAATCAAATACACACAACTGACCAGCAAGCTCTAACTAACATGAATCCACCAACCATTTCCACTAGAACTCATTGGTTGTCACAAATCGAGCAAGAACATAAACCATTTCCAAATTTCATTTCAACATAACTAGCATGATACTTAACCATTTTTAGTAATTTCAAGCTTAATGTAACCACAAGAACATACTCTACACATGGCATAGCATTGATTTAAGAAATTAGAGTTTCGAAAATTTACTTGGATTTGAAGAAAAGTGTGGAGCAGTGGTTATTTGAAGGTTTGAAGCTGAAACAGATGAAGATGATGGTCCCAAATGATGTATCCCAGAAGGAATTGAGCTCAAACTTGCTTGAATCGCATCTAGCTCCAAGCTGCCATGGGAGATGTGCTTCGAAGAACAGAACAAAAGCTGGAGTTCCAGCTGGGTTTTGTTGCTTGAATGAGCTCACAAATATCGTCCAGATGATGGAGCTATGAAGACAACTCGAGGTCTTCAAGGATTTTGGCAGAATTTTTGTTTTGGCCAAAATGCAAGATGAGAGTGTGTGTGTATTTTCTATTGAGGGGCTGCAAAACTAGGGTTGCAAAATGAGCAGAATGATCTTTATATGGTCTGTTTATCATTGGTTTAGGAAGTACTAAACTTGATTAGCTTGAATGAGTGTAATTGCAAACTTGCTAATTTTGGACAAAGTGGAAAATGGGGGTATGTTTGCTGCTCGAGTGGGCTGGGCACAGGCTGCTAGCAGACCAAAACTCTGTTGTTTGTTGTTGCTTTTGACTGCTGTACTTGCTTTCACTTATTTGAAGCCAATTGCCAATTTTCAAGTTTTAGCATTTTGGTCCAAAAATGATGGCATAAGGGTGAAATGAACATGGTTTTAAGGCTTTAGACAAATCACAAATGATGTATGGAAGCAATCTCAAATGGCAAAATGGTGAAAAAAGTCCTAATTCAAAAAGTCAAAGTTTGGTCAAACTTTGAATTTAAATGAAAAAGGTCCAAAAATGCCATTTTGATTGGTAGGGTTTTGATGAGTGAAATTTATATTTTTGGAAAGAGGATGAAAAATGTGGTTTGTAGGAAAAAACCCCACCAAATTTGGCCTTATGGTTTGAGAGATATGGCTTGTTGAAGTTCAAAAATTGGTGAAAATGATTTGATCATATCTTGACAACCACACATGGGATTTGAGAGTTCTTGGACTTTTTGAAAATGGGAAGACAAGATCTTCAACTTTCGTGTTGGGCAAAAATTCATTTGAAGCTTGTATCATGATGTAAGTTTAAGATCAAGAAGTTTCCATTTTTGGCAATTGAAATTACAGGTCCACTTTCTATTTCTGGAAAATTTTCTGATTTGACTTGATTTTCTTCCATGATGAGGTTTGACATGATAGATAAGGCTTATACAAGCATGGATGAACTCCTTCAGATCAATTCTATCCATCAAATCACTGATTAAATCCACAGTTGACCAAGTTTGACTTTTCTAGGGTTTTGGATGACTGGAGCATTTCTGATGAATTCCAAACCCTAATTCCTTGAGAACTTGACTTCAAATGATGTCCCAAGATGTATGAACTTTTGATTGTTGATCATGGTGCCCAAATTCTGCAAGAATGGCCGCCATCCATTGCTTTGACTGACTGTTGACTGACTTTGACCTAATTGCTTCATCTGCAATCAACAAGGTTAGACTGACAATATTTTTGTACTTTTTGGTTAATAAACATATGAAAGGCAAAGATATACAAATGCAAAGTATGCTTGGTGATCAAGAAATCAACCCACAAGGCAACCATCCACTAGGAGGGGAACTAGGTCATGCAATGATCCTTGAGGTTATGATATGAATGATATGGGCCATGAGGGATCTTAGGGCCAAAATTGGGGTCTTACACGTAGTAACGTCGTTCAAGCCCTTACCCCGTAGTTGGTCGAACTACGTTTTGCTCTGATTTTCATCCCAGATGAGATACGTAGGTATAAGACGCGATGTCTTAGCGAGCACACTCCTCTTTAACCCATAGGTAGCCGAGCTACGAAGACTCTGATTCCTAGATTCAGATGAGATACGTATGCAGTGGATGCGACGTCCGTGCGAGTCATTTTCTTTTGACCCTTCTTTTAGTAAGTAGTACATTAGATAAACATACACGCTTTTCTCATCCCTTCAATCATGTTTGCACAAATAAATTTTCACAAAAAACAACAACCTTTGCAACAAATGTGAAAAGGGCTCTCTAGGAGTACCTAAGATGCTTTGGGTGCCTAATACCTTCCCATTGCATAACCAACCCCCTTACCCAAATCTCTGACATTTTTACTAGTTTTTGATTCGATAAAACTTATAGGTTTTTATTCACTTTCTAACCATTCCTTTGGATAAATAGAAGTGCGGTGGCGACTCGACTTGTATGATTTACCTTGGATTTAGTCAATATCTCTAATGGTAACGAATACCCCGCTACAAGGCCCCTCCTCCGGGATAGGTTCCTCACAATCTTTCGATTTGAGAAACATGATGTCCTCATCAGGGGACTCAAATTTCATCGGTTGATAATCCTCAATGGGTTGTTGGGCGAGGTAATCGGACAATACACTCCCCTTTATTACTTTTTGAGAAGTGTATTGGATATCGTATTCAGTCAAAATCATTTGCCATCTCGCAACCCGTCCGGTCAATGCTGGCTTCTCAAATATATACTTGATCAGATCCATCTTGGAAATCAACAAAGTGGTATGAACCAGCATATAATGTCTCAGTCGGCGAGCAGCCCATGCCAAAGTGCAGCAAGTTTTCTCAAGCAGTGAATATCTTGTTTCACAGTCGGTAAACTTTTTGCTAAGGTAGTAAATCGCATGCTCTTTTCGACCAGACTCGTCATGCTGCCCCAGTACACACCCCATAGACCCCTCGAGGACTGTCAAGTACAGAATTAACGGTCGTCCCTCTACAGGAGGCATCAGAATCGGAGGCTCCTGCAAATATTCTTTTATTTTTTCAAATTCCGCTTGGCAATCATCATTCCACCTGACCGTTTGATCTTTTCTCAACAACTTGAATATGGGTTCACACATGGCCGTTAGATGAGATATGAACCTTGAAATGTAGTTCAACCTACCTAAGAAACCACGAACCTCTTTTTCTGTTCTCGGTTCAGCCATTTCTTGTATCGCTTTTACTTTATCAGGATCAACCTCGATTCCCTTTTCACTTACAATAAACCCCATCAACTCATCGGACCGCACTCCGAAAGTGCACTTATTCGGATTCAACCTCAATTTGAATTGTCTCAACTGGTCAAACAACTTGGCCAAGTCTACCAAATGCCCCTCTTCTGTTTGGGACTTCGCTATCATGTCATCAACATAGCATTCAATCTCATGATGAATCATATCATGAAACAAAGTCACCATAGCTCTTTGATACGTGGCACCGACGTTCTAGAGACCGAATGGCATCACCTTATAACAAAAAGTGCCCCATGGTGTGATGAACATTGTTTTCTCCATATCATCTGGAGACATTTTAATTTGGTGATAGCCAGAAAATCCATCCATGAAGGAAAACACCGAGAATTGAGCTGTATTATCTACCAACACATCGATGTGAGGTAATGGGAAATCATCTTTCGGGCTATCTCTGTTCAAATCCCGGTAGTCCACACACATCCTCACCTTTCCATCCTTCTTCGGTACCGGCACAATGTTCGCGACCCAAGGCGGATAATTAGTGACAGCTAGGAAACCAGCATCCAACTGCTTTTGTACCTCCTCTTTGATTTTCATGGCCATCTCAGGTCGAGTTCTGTGTAACTTCTGCTTCACTGGAGGACAATCTTCTCGCAATGGCAACTTGTGTACAACAATATTGGTATCCAACCCTGGCATATCTTGATAAGACAAGGCGAAGATATCAACGTACTCTTTCAACAGTGCCACCATTCTGCTCTTGACATTCATCTCCAAAGCAGCCCCAATTTTCACTTCCTTTCTGACCTCCTCGGTGCCCAGATTAACAACCTCAAGTCGCTCCTCGTGCGGTTGAATCACCTTCTCCTCTTGTTTCAACAACCTGGCTAACTCTTCTGGCAGTTCATAATCTTTTTCGCCTTCTTCTTCGACATGATAGATCGGGTTGTCGAAGTCATATAGGGGTGTAACAGAATTGTTATCAATGAGATCCGGAGAATGATCGCATCTACATGAATGTTGATTCATGCATTGCTTTAGAGTCGGGACGAGACAAATTAAAAGGAAGAAAAATGCAAATAAACATTGTAATTTTTATTTTGTTTTTATTAAACTGTAAAAATAAATGAAAAACAGGGAACACCGCTTTTAATGCGAAAAACATCCGTTTATCAATGATGCAAATGTTGCAAAATGAAACACATGAGGTGGCCCTTACAATGGACCATTACGTTTTGGGCAAAACGTATGGCTTTCATGCAAACAGAATTAACAAACAGAAATATTACTCTTCACGCAGAGTGACAGCGATGATTTTTTCGGCCTTCCAGTTCTGGATCTCCACTCCTGGTACGCACGGTTTTATCCATGAGTCAAGCTCGGAGTCACTGTCAGTCTCTTCACCCACAGCGCAGATACGGCATGGATCCTCAGCAATTACATTCACCCTCATCTGACCATGCGCCGGCATGGGATTAGCATTAACATTCGACGATGGTGCAAAATTGATGGCCTTGGAATCCACCAAGTCTTGGACAACATGCTTAAAGGCTTTACAAACCTCAACATTGTGCCCGGGAGCACCAGAATGGAATTTGCACTTGGCATTCTCATCATAACTGGCAGGCCTCTGATCTGGTCTTAACGGAGCCAAAGTCCTCAGCTGAACCAACCTCAGATCCTTCAACTTCTTAAACAGAAGAGCATACGTCATGGGTGGCCTATCAAACTGACGATCTGCCATCCTTCCTCTCACTTGGTACTCAACTCTCTGTGTTCTCTGTTGAGGTGGCTGTTGTTGCTGTTGTACAGATTGATTACCAGCAGGAGTCGTTACTGCAGCAGTATGCTGGTAGTAATGATCCCTACCATGTCCCCTTTGGGCATACACAACACTCGATTCACCCTCCTTCTTGTGTTGACCATTACCAAAGGGCTTCTTTACTCCAGACGACGGAGCATTTCCCTGTATTTTCCCCATTCTCAGCCAGCTTTCAATCCTCTCGCCAGCCACTACTATATCTGCAAAGCCGGTAACCGGATATCCCACAATCCTTTCAGCAAAAGTCCCCTGAAGGGTACCCATGAACAAATCCGACATCTCCCGATCTACCAACGGAGGTTGAACTCGGGCAGCCAACTCTCTCCACCTTTGTGGATACTCTTTAAACCCTTCATTCGGCTTCTGAGACATACCCTGCAACTGGGTACGACTTGGTGCCATGTCAGCATTAAATTGGTACTGTTTGAAGAAAGCATCCCCCAAATCCTGCCAGTTCTTAATATCTGATGATCTTAACTTGGTGTACCACTCAAGAGACCCACCAGATAAGCTATCCTGGAAGAAGTACATCCAGAACTTCTGATCCATGGTGTAGGCAGATATCTTTCGGACAAAGGCCTGAAGATGAGTTTCCGGGAAAGAACTCCCATTGTACTTATCAAACGTGGGCACTTTGAACTTTTCTGGAATCACAATCCCCTCAACCAGCCCCATGTTTGTCATATTAATAGTCCCAGGAGAGGTATGGCTTTCCAGAGCCCTGATCTTTTCTGCTAGTACCTGAATCTCTTTATTTGGCGGTTGAACACCATATTAACCAAACGGCTCATTCAGCATAGAGAACTGATCCTCTTCGTTATCCTCTATAGCCCCAATGAAAGGAGGAAACAAATTGTCCTTTAGAGTGTTGCCAACATGACTCAGGCCATTGCCTGCAGCAAAACCAAGACCACCACCATTGTTGAGGACTACACCAGCAGTATTTGCCTTCCTTCTGGGATCGCCACCATCCCTAGAACCACCAGGACCATTGTTGGAGGTACCCTCTTGATTATTGCCACTATTGGCAACCGAAGCCCGCTCAAGCTTCTCCACCTTCTCGGCGATTGCTTTCTGCCCCAGGGCGAACCCTTGCATGGCGTTGATCAACTCACTCATCTTCTCTTTCAGCTCGAGAATGTCAGCGTTGGACGAATCCATCAGTCTGGGTTTGTTGCGTCTGGTAAAGTATCTGTGCAGACGAGCTACGTGCAGAGGAATGACTCGGTGTGCACGAGCAATGATTCCTGAGTCAATCAAACATGTTAGATACTGACACCTGCAAAATAGAAGACAAGTTATTATGATTCATGCATGAATGCAATGTCTATCCGTATGAGGAACATTCTGTCCTTCGATCCTGGCTTCATTGAGACGGATAATAATTTGACAGTAACATTCTGACACCAATCATCTGGCTTTGCCGTACGGAACAAAAAGTTGTGAGGATGTCTCTCAACCAGAATCTCAATCAAGAATGTACCCTGCATATGGATAAACATGAGTTAGATGTGGCTGAATGCAAAATGGGAATGATGCAGATGTATGAATGCAATGCATAGTGCCATCCTCCAAGACGTATGAACACCAACTGTTCGGAAACTCCGATCTCTGAACTGATCACAACCATCCAAGGGACTAAGTAACCATAAATCCAACTCGGGGGTTCCGAAATAAACGGAACCGGAGGATACATCACCACCATCACAAGAAAGTCACTGAACGGATAACAACCAGATCATCTGAACAAGTAACCCCAAATCTTGCCCGGGGATCCGAAATAAACGGAACCCGCTGATAAATACCACGGACAGAACTCCGGCGTGTCAGAAATGAATATCCATAAATCCACCTTATAAATAGAACCCAAATGACAAACCAAACCAAAGTCACCATCAAAGAGTCACCAACAGAACCTGTACCTGTAGGAATCGAACCCCTCCCCTCACAAGTGAATTCTAATAAGGTCATCCTAAGGAGGATAATGGTCTCGACAATCGGATGAGATACTCAACGGGTTTGCCTTTTCGGGTGTGCCGTGCAGCTCTCATAAGATCGTCTAAACTAAAGATCTGGGAAAGAACGGTCACCGAAGTCAACAGCTCAAAAGAGATAACCCAACCATAGTGGAAACTCCACAAGGAAGAGCTCTCTCAGAAGAACCTCGCCCGGCTGTGGTATGTCACGTCTCAACATCATGTTGATCCAACATAAGCAGAGACATGAGACCACGCTAATCCTAGGTGTATACTCGGGCCTGGGTTTTAGCCCCACTCAGAACACCCACCCCCAAATCAGAGGAACCACACCTGTCCAGAATCCAACACAGTGATAATATGATGCATGCAAACATATATGCAAATATATACAATCCCAGTATAATAATCACAAATGCAATAAATAAGCCGTAAAAGCAACCCAAACTACCCTAAAAATTACGCTAGAGAGTGCTAGGACTGGCTCGCTTAGGGAAGATGGACCAGCAAGAGGTCAACTTAAGTCCCCAGCAGAGTCGCAACGCGAAAAACAACCGGCGGGGGAATACAGAGCCTCCATCGACGCTATTCATCCTATGACGGAAAGGGAGCGCAGGACTAACCTAAGAAAGGGAAAGGAACGGTCTTACGACCAGAGTTTACAAGGTACGGGAGTCGGTTACGCAAGGGGAAGGTGTTAGCACCCCTCACGTCCGCCGTACTCGACGGTATCCACGCTCAAAAGATAGCTCAAAGGAAAGGAAAAGGTTGCTGCTAATAAACTGCTCAAAGAAACTGCACAAACTGGAATGATAAACAGGTGGAGGAGAGAAAGAAAACGGAGGAAGTGGACTCGGCAGGATGTCGCATCCTGGGCCTACGTAGTTTGTCAGAAACAAACATCAGAGTCAACGTAGTTCGGGAAAGGGAGACATGCTCACTAAGACATCGTGTCTTATGCCTACGTATCTTCTCTATCTAGAGGAGAATCAGAGCACTCGTAGCTCGGCTAACGCACGCTGAAACAAGACACCAAAAAGGGACGCTAAGACGTCAAAAGACACACCCAACAAGAAACAGAATGCCAATACATGGACTTACACCCAACTCCTAATAATAACCAACGAACATGAAACAGAATGCCAATATATGGACTTATATCTGACTCCTAACAATAACAAACAAACAGGAAACAGAATGCCAATACATGGACTTATATCCGACTCCTAACAATAACAAACGCTAACCAGCGAACACCAAAGAAAAGGTTATCAGAACAAACCCCAACAAAGTAACTAACTATCCAACCAATCACCACAAATAAACCCCCAAGATGAACCCCAATATGAACCCCAAAGATGAACCCCCAAATGAATAACACTCATCACAAATGAACCCCAAAGATGAACCCCAAGTGAACAACAATCGTCATAAATGAACCCCGAAGATGAACCCCAAATGATAACAATCATCACAAATGAACCCTAAAGATGAACCCCCAAGCGATAACAATCATTACAAATGAACCCCAAAGATGAACCCCAAGTAATAACAATCATTACAAATGATCCCCAAGATGAACCCCAATATGAATGACAACCGTCATAAATGAACCCCAATATGAACCCCAAATATGAATGACAATCGTCACAAATGAACCCCAAGGTGAATAACAATCATCACAAATGATCCCCAAGATGAACCCCAATATGAATGACAACCGTCATAAATGAACCCCAAGTAATAATCCTCATCACAAATGAACCCCGAGATGAACCCCAATATGAATGACAACCGTCATAAATGAACCCCGAGATGAACCCCAATATGAATGACAACTGTCATAAATGAACCCCGAATATTAACAAAAGAAATCCCCAAGGTATGAACATACCACCACACACACGCTGAACAAATGGGTACTCACACCCGGAACAAAGAAAAGGGTGAAAAAACAGAGACTCAACAAAGCAAAAAAGAAAAAGGGGTGCCCGGAGAGATTGTTCATAATCTCCTGCCTACGTATCTTATCTGGTATGAGAATCAGGGCGACGTAGTTTCCCTTAATAGGGGTAAAACACTCTCTTAACCAGAGACCAGGGAGACAAAAAACTAATAGGGAGACTAAGACTCGAGCCTAATAGTTGTCATGCAATCAATATCCCTAAGTTGAGGTCTCTAACAAGCATTCAACTTCCTCAGAAATCAATCATACAACTCCTACGGAAATGGAGATGAGAAGAGGAAAGCGGATAAACACATCAACACAAGTAAACAAACATCACACTCTATATCCATACAAGAGGCTCAAACAATGGGTGGGCTTTAGTCAAGAGGGGTCATATCAACCTCGCCAAACAAGCCAAACTGTAATGGGTAATCTGTAGCTCTTAACCACTAACATTGAACGTTAGGGTGAAGCTGATCAAAATGGTAATGAGGATAAGACCTCATGCTCTTAACCCTGGCCAGGGTGAGCTCATGACAGAGAAAGCGTGGGGATCCAGGAAGTGGGATCCTATTCCACTTGACAGACTCTGGACAAAAGATCTGGGGCACATGTTCAGAAGCATCAGCATGTAGTACGAGCATATAGAACAACACACTGAATAACGGGGGATTGGCTGCTAATCCCTTTTATCCGTCAATTGCCTCTTCTCTTGGAGGTATTATCAAATATCACATGCCTCTCCTTGGAGGTCTTTGGGCATAATTGTAAACAAACACAAACAGAGCCTCTGAAGGAGGACTTGCCGGCAAAATGCCTGCCAAAAAGGTGACAAGACTTCCAGACTACATGAGGTAAGAAGCTAACTACCTGAGTGGTGTGTCAACCACAATCCAATGCTCAAGCAAGAGAAAAAGCAAGCAAGCAACTAAGGTACCTGTACAAAGACTAAACAGTTAGTACTTCAGTCATAAAACCAGAAAACAAGCAATGAAACTCTCCAACAGTTACACAATGCAATGCATAAGTGCCTTGGCACTCAAAGGAGCTCATGAGCTCACCACATCAATCAAAACCCTACAAAACAAACATAGGTCAGACCTAAATGCATCTCACAAGGTGAGAACAAACCCAATCATCAATGATGAGTATCCAAACCTGAAACACAAAACAAAGTTAGTTTATGTACATCCAATCAACACCACAAAACCCTAGTGCAAAGGCCAAATTCAAAACCCAACCAAATGACCAATCCATGACCTATCCTTCTACACATCACACATTCAAACACTCCATCTAATGTCCTCAAAAGGACCAACATCAAATCAATAACCAAGTGCCTCAACTGGTTCATGTAATGTAATGACCAAAAATATGCACAAAATGAACTTCCAACTTAGAAAATTCATATCAAATCAGAAATGTTGGGTGTTGATAAGGTGTAAACCATAATCCACCAAAAGGGATGATTGATATTAAGGATGATATGATCCATCCCATGACCTTTGTTTGGTGTGCTTTGCATGATCCATGAGTGTGATTGTTGCATTCATGCATTCATGCATCCATTTGCATCCATGTCATCAATAAAAAAAAGAAAATTTTCAAGGAACTTAAGGGGTTTGTTTGCAAAATTTTCAGACATGAAAAGACAAAGAAGGAATACAAAGAAGTATAGCTTCAGACAACCAGATTTGAAAGAGTTAAGGAATCTGACATCCTATGTATTAGATCCCTTGGGTTTCAAAGCTCGTTTTGGGAAGCTTCTTCCTCTTCTGACTACTCAGGTGGATGAAGGGTTGATGAGCGTATTGGTGCAGTTTTTTGATCCCTTATACCATTGCTTCACGTTTCCAGACTTCCAGCTTTTTCCTACCCTTGAGGAATATGCTTATCTCGTGGGTATACCTATCCTGGATCAGTTTCCGTTCAGTGGCTTGGAGAGTATTACTACTTCTCGAGAGATAGCAGACATGTTGCACATAGATGAATCTCTGATTGGTGCTAATATGACTACCAAAGGTGGAATTCAAGGTCTCCCTTCTGAGTTCCTCATTGCTCAAGCTACTGTTTATGGGAAGGCCATGAGTGAGGATGCCTTTGAACATATTTGTACTTCTCATCTATGGGTTGGTATTGTTCCCCAACATCGACAAGTTTGTGGATGTGAACGTTATTAGGATCTTCTCCGCTCTTAATCCCGTTCCGACTCTGTTGGGTGATACCTATTTCTCTTTGCATATGAGGAATGCAAAGGGTGGTGGCGCCATTGTGTGCTGTTTGCCTCTGTTGTATAAGTGGTTTATTTCTCACTTACCTCAGACGGTCGCCTTCAAGGAGAACAAGGGATGTCTACGGTGGTCCACAAGACTTATGTCTCTCACTAATGATGATATCTCTTGGTACAACCGTGTATATGATGGTGTGCAGATTATCGACTCTTGTGGTGAATTCTCCAATGTACCTCTTTTTGGTACATGTGGTGGGATTAACTACAACCCTGTTTTAGCACGTCGTCAGCTTGGGTTCCCCCTAAAGGATAGACCTAATAACATTCTGTTAGAGGGTGTGTTCTTTCAGGAGGGTAAAGATCCCCAAGGCTTGAAGGGTAGAATGGTTCGCGCTTGGCGCAAGGTTCATAAGAAAGGAAGGAAGGAGTTGGGTCCTAAGAATTGCATCGCTTTGGAGCCTTATACTGCTTGGGTAAGGAAGAAAGCATCTGAGTATCTCATGCCTTACGAATATCCGAGACCTACACCTTTGGTTGTGGTTGGGCCTTCAACCCTCCCTAACCAAGGAGTAGAGGAGTTGAGAGACGAAGACCTATCACGTGCCTGGATCCGTGAAACGGAAGAGTTGCTTCAGCAGATTAAGGAGAAAGATGCTCTGATAGAGTTCCTCGAGCATCAGGTTATTGATGATCCTAATGATGCATGGACTTCTCTACTTCCCCAGTCTTCCAAGTTTTGGAAGAGGAGGTATGATCGACTCGCCAAGGAAAAAGCAGATTTGGAGGCAGCTTACGAGAGAGAGGTGAAGAGACTTCGTGCATCTGTTCTTCCTGTGTCCCGAGCATTAGATGATTGTTTCTAGCGATCCATAGGATGATTATTTTCCTTTTCTCTTGTATATGATTGACAATGTTGTACTTCTGTTTCCGTGATGTTATTTGATGAGATATTTCCATATGTGATAAACAGTTTATTATTTCCAAAATTTGCAAATAAAACCTTCGAGTTCCTTTGAAATAAAAACAAATCATATGCACAAGCATTGCATGCATCATGTGCATAAGCAGGTTTTGTTCCCGGCTTCTGGTCCTGTGGTCTAACTCTGTGCTCTTCATTTATTTTGAAGACAAGCTGACTCACCGGTGCTACACTAGAGCCAACTCTTCCAGACTGATGGATCATCTAGAGCAAGAGAACCGTGAACTCAAAGAAGAGGTCGCCAGACTGAGTGCTTTGATGGAATCATTTCTGGCTGCCCAGAGCTAGTCTTCTCCAACACCTTCAACTCCTCCCCAGAGGACAGTCATCTCTGAGATTGTTTCCTCAACTGTGCCTGCAGCCAGTGCACACTTTGTGCCGACAACCATGCCAGCCGGGTTTCCGTGGGGGATGCCTCCTAATTTCATGCCTGAGGGCCCTGCTCCAACTTTTGCTTCTATGTCGGCATCTAGCCCGGTCCTTGCTGTTCCTCCTCCTGTCGTACATACCATGCCTAGGGTAGACGACACCCTCTATCATTCTGAGTCGTCTGAGGGCCCAGATGTCCATGAGAAGATGGATGCTATGAACGACCAATTTCTTAAGCTTCGCAAGGAATATAAGACTCTTAGAGGAAAGGATCTGTTTGGATGTCTGCTGCCGAATTATGCTTGGTTCCCAATATGAAGATTCCTGTGAAATTCAAGGTCCCTGACTTTGAAAAATACAAAGGGAATACTTGTCCTCTCAGCCATCTGGTCATGTATGCCAGGAAGATGTCAACTCAGACTGATAATGACTAGTTGCTCATCCACTATTTTCAGGACAGTCTGTCCGGTGCAGCTCTGCGTTGGTATATGGGTTTGGACAGTGCGAACATCCGATCCTTCAATGACCTTGGTGAGGCCTTCGTCAAGCAGTACAAATATAACGTGGATATGGCTCCCGATAGGGATCAATTGAGGGCCATGTCCCAGAAGGACAAAGAAACATTCAAAGAGTACGCCGAGAGGTGGCAAGAGTTGGCAGCACTGATCGTGCCTCCGCTGGAAGAGAAGGAAATGACCAAGATCTTTCTGAAGACCTTGAGTTTATTCTATTACGAGCGGATGATTGCTAGCGCTCCTCCTGACTTCACCGAGATGGTGAACATGGGGATGCAGTTAGAAGAAGGGGTTAGAGAAGGACATCTGACCAAGAAAGAAGGCTCTTCTGCCAAACGATATGGGGCGTTTGCAAAGAAGAAAGATGGAGAGGCATATGCTGTGACCTCCCATGGGAAACCTAGAAGACCCTCTATGAGGAGGAAGACCGTGCGTCCCGCCGGTAACCAGCACCAGGTGGCTCATATAACACCTGTTTTCAGAGACAATCAACAGTATCAGCAACATAGCAACAATCAACAATTACCTCAACAATATCAACAACAACAGCATCGTCCGCAGCAGCAGGACTATCAGCCTCGCAACAGTAATCAAACCAGCACGAGTTATGAGAGGAAAAAGGTCACTTTTGATCCGATTCCGATGACATACGCAGAATTATATCCCTCTTTGATAGAGAGGAAGTTGATTACTTCGAGAGACCCACCAGCTGTACCTGCTAACCCTCAGTGATGGTATAAGCCTGAATTGCATTGTGCATACCACTCTAGTGCTCCCGGCTATGATGTGGAGAATTATTTTCCGTTGAAGACCAAGGTTCAAGGCCTTGTGAGGTGTGGCATCCTGTGTTTTGAGGACGTAGGTCCTAATGTTAAGAAGAACCCATTGCCCGAGCATGGCAAATCTGTCCACATGGTCTAGGGTTGCCCTGGCAAGTACAAAGTAAAATATGTCAGTCATATTCGACAGTCGTTGGTCGAGTTGCACCGTTTGCTGTGTGAGTACAGTCACTATGAGCACGATCATGATAAATGCCGAATATGCCCTGTTAACTGATTGGGTTGTCGCTAGGTGCGTAAAAATCTTCAGGAAATGCTGGATGAAGGAGTTATTGAGATTCTTTAGAATAGGAATGTTGACGAAGATGAGCCTGAGTTCAACGTGATTTCCCCGGTGTTTCGGATACCCGAGCCTGTTATCATCAAGTATGATGGTAGCAAGCAGAAGGTCTCTCCTGCTCTGATCATCAAGTCTGCCGGTCCTGTGCCGTATTCTTCTGAAAAGGAAATTCCCTTTCGTGACAATGTTGTTGCTGTAGAAGATGGGAAAGAGGTGACTTTGCCATCCTCCTCTGTTGTGAATATTGCTGACGTAAGTGGTTTGACCCGTAGTGGTCGCGTGTTTTCTACACCACCGAAGCCGCAGGCTAAGGCTGATTTTGTTGAACGCCCGATTGGGAATGCGGCAAATTCTCCGAATCCGGCACCTGTTGTTAAGCCCTCCTCTGTACTGAAAACTCCTACTTCAGTTGGTCCTAGCGGCAATGTGAATGAAGACTGTGATGAGATGCTGAAGCTCATCAAGAAGAGTGAGTACAATGTTGTAGATCAGCTTCTACAAACGCTATCCAAGATATCCGTGTTATCATTACTCCTGAATTCAGAACCACATAGAGAGGCTCTGCAGAAAATTTTGGATGTGGCATATGTAGATCATGATGTCACTATAGAACAGTTCGATAGTATTGTTGCAAACATTACTGCTTGTAACAATTTGAGTTTCTGTGACTCTGATCTCCCTGAGGAGGGAAGAGACCACAACTTGGCTTTACACATATCCGTGAATTGTAAGAGCGACGCCATGTCCAATGTGCTGGTGGACACTGGGTGATCCCTGAATGTATTGCCAAAAACCACTCTCTCAAAACTGTCTTATCAAGGGCCTCCCATGAGGCAGAGTGGAGTTGTTGTGAAAGCTTTCGATGGGTCGCGTAAGACTGTGATTGGGGAAGTTGATCTCCCTATCAAGATTGGACCAAGTGATTTCCAGATTACCTTCCAGGTTATGAATATCCACCCATCGTACAGCTGTCTCCTAGGCAGACCATGGATTCACGAGGCAGGTGCCGCGACATCCACCCTACACCAGAAGCTAAAATTTGTGAAGAATAAGAAACTGGTAGTGGTAGGGGGGAGGAAGGCTCTCCTGGTTAGCCACTTGTCTTCCTTCTCATACATAGATGTTGAGGATGAAGTTGGAACTCCTTTCCAAGCTTTATCTATAGTTGACCCTGTTGAGAAGAGAACTCCTTCATTTACTTCCTATAGAAATGCGAAGTTGGCCATTGAGTGTGGTGCAATTGCTGGTTTGGGAAAAATGATTGAGCTGGAAGACAATAAGTCTCGGGCTGGCATTGGCTTTTCTTCTGGGGTCTTCAATGAGAAAGGATTGTTCAAGAGTGGAGGTTTCATCCACACCGGTCAGGAGGAGGAAGTTGCTGCTGTCTTGGAGGAAGATGCAGAGGATTCTGACAATTTCATCATCCCTGGCGGGATCTGCAACAATTGGATCACTGTGGATGTTCCTACAGTTGTCCACAAGTCAGCGTAATGATGACTTTGTTTAAAAACCCTTCTCCCATGCCAAAAAGAGGAGTGATGACATTGTTGGCAACATAAATACAATGATATTTTCATTCAATAAATTCATGTTAAATGTTTGTTTTTCCAATTATTTTCCCTTTTCGCTTTTTGTATGAAATTGGTGATCACATAAAAACCCTAAAAATACAATAAAATCAATCTTTTCATCTGCATAATGATTTGCCTTGTTTGATTTCTAAAAGCTTTTCATATCCAAAATCATTATGCAAGTTGATTTCTAAACCCATTGAACATAATGATCCAACGCCATTTCCCAATTTTGAATTCCCTATATTCGAGGCAGAGGAAGATGATGTTGAAGAGATTCCTGATGAGATTACCCGTCTACTTGAGCATGAAAATAAGATCATTCAGCCGCATCTTGAGAATCTGGAAACAGTCAACTTGGGGTATGAGGATTGTGTGCGAGAAGTGAAGATTGGGGCACTCCTGGAAGAATCTGTTAAGAAGGGGTTGATCGAATTGCTACGAGAATATGTCGATATCTTTGCTTGGTCGTATGAATACATGCCGGGTCTAGATACAGATATTGTGCAACATTTCCTACCCTTGAAGCCTGAGTGCGTGCCTGTGAAGCAGAAGCTCAGAAGAACTCATCCCGATATGGCAGTGAAGATTAAAGAGGAAGTTCAGAAGCAAATTGATGCGGGGTTTCTGGTGACTTCTACATATCCTCAATGGGTAGCCAATATTGTGCCCGTGCCTAAGAAAGATGGAAAAGTCCGGATGTGTGTGGACTATAGAGATTTGAATAAAGCTAGTCCAAAAGATGATTTCCCTCTATCACATATTGATATGTTGGTAGATAATACAGCTAAATTCAATGTCTTCTCATTTATGGACGGATTTTTCCGGATATAACCAGATTAAGATGGCACCCGAGGATATGGAGAAGACAACATTCATCACACCTTGGGGAACATTCTGTTATCGAGTGATGCCCTTCGGTTTGAAGAACGCCGGAGCCACGTATCAACGAGCTATGACCACTTTGTTCCATGATATGATGCACAAGGAGATTGAGGTCTATGTTGACGATATGATTGCTAAGTCGAGAACGGAGGTGGAACATGTAGAGCACCTGTTGAAGCTTTTTCAACGTTTGAGGAAGTTCAAGCTTCGTATGAATCCCAACAAGTGTACATTTGGAGTCTGTTCTGGCAAGTTATTGGGCTTTATTATCAGCGAAAGAGGTATTGAGGTTGATCCTGCAAAGGTCAAAGCAATACAAGAGATGCCTGCGCCCAAAACTAAGAAGCAAGTCCGAGGTTTTCTTGGCCGCTTGAATTATATTTCCAGATTCATATCCCACATGACTGCCACATGTGCGCCGATATTCAACCTCCTCCAGAAAGATCAGTCTCATGATTGGACCGAGGATTTCCAGAAAGCTTTCGATAGTATCAAAGACTATCTGTCTGAACCTCCGATCATGTCTCCGCCTGTAGAAGGAAGACCCTTGATCATGTATCTGACAGTTCTTGAAGACTCGATGGGTTGTGTCCTTGGTCAGCAAGACGAATCAGGAAAGAAAGAATATTCTATTTACTACCTGAGTAAGAAGTTCACTGATTGTGAGTCTCGATACTCAATCCTTGAGAAGACATGTTGTGCTTTGGCTTGGGCTGCTAAGCGTTTACGCCAGTATATGATAAATCATACAACTTGGTTGATATCCAGAATGGACCCAATCAAGTATATATTTGAGAAGCCTGCTTTAACAGGGAGGATTTCCCGTTGGCAGATGTTGTTATCTGAGTATGATATTGAGTATCGAGCTCAGAAGGCTATTAAAGGTAGTATCTTGGCTGACCACTTGGCACACCAGCCGATTGAGGATTATCAGTCAGTTCAGTATGACTTCCCAGATGAGGAGATTCTGTATTTGAAAATGAAAGATTGTGATGAGCCTACACTCGATGAAGGGCCAGAGCCTGGTTCCAGATGGAGTATGGTGTTTGATGGTGTTGTAAATCAGTACGGAAATGGTATTGGGGCAGTAATTATTACTCCTCAGGGCACACATATTCCTCTTACAGCAAGGCTAACTTTCAAATGCACGAATAATATGGCTGAGTATGAGGCCTGTATTATGGGATTGGAAGAATGCATTGATCTAAGGATCAAGCATCTTGATGTTTATGGTGATTCGGCCCTCGTTGTTAATCAGATTAAGGGTGAGTGGGAAATGAATCATCCTGGTCTTATTCCATATAGGGATTATGCGAGGAGGATATCAACATTCTTTACTGAGGTTGACTTCAATCATATTCCTCGAGATGATAATCGGATGGCAGATGCTCTTGCTACGCTCACCTCGATGATTGTGGTTAAATATTGGAATGTAGTTCCCAATATCACCGTGATGCGCTTGGATAGACCAGCTCATGTATTTGTAGTTGAAGAAGTAAAAGATGATAAGCCATGGTATTATGACATCAAATGTTTCCTCCAGAACCAGGTTTACCCGCCTGGGGCATCTGTGAAAGATAGGAAGACTTTGAGAAGATTGTCAGGCAGTTTCTACCTCAATGGCGAAGTGCTTTATAAGAGAAATTTTGACATGGTTCTCCTCAGATGCGTGGATAGACACGAAGCAGACCTGTTGATGACTGAGGTCCATGAGGGTTCATTTGGTACTCATTCCAATGGACATGCCATGGCTAGAAAGATGTTGAGAGCATGCTACTATTGGCTGACAATGGAGTCTGACTGCTGCAAATATATGAAGAAATGCCACAAGTGTAAGATTTATGCGGATAAGATTCATATTCCTCCGACACTTCTAATGTGATTTCATCACCATGGCCTTTCTCTATGTTGGGAATTGACATGATTGGCATGATTGAGCCGAAAGCGTCCAATGGACACAGGTTTATTTTCGTAGCAATTGATTACTTCACCAAGTGGGTTGAAGCAGCGTCATATGCAAATGTGACCAAGCAGGTGGTTGTGAAGTTTATCAAGAATAAACTCATATGCCGTTATGGTGTGCCAGATAAGATCATTACTGATAATGGATCTAACCTGAATAACAAGATGATGAAGGATTTGTGTAGTGAATTCAAGATTGCACACCATAATTCTTCTCCTTATAGACCCAAGATGAATGGGGTTGTTGAAGTTGCTAGTAAGAATATCAAGAAGATTATCCAGAAGATGGTTGTTACGTACAAAGATTGGCATGAGATACTGCCATTTGCTTTGCATGGATATCGTACATCTGTCCGCACTTCAACAGCGGCAACCCCTTTCTCTCTTGTTTTTGGCATGGAGGCCGTACTCCCAATAGAGGTGGAGATCCCATCAATGAGAGTCTTGATGGAGGCCAAGTTGACTGATGCTGAGTGGGTTCAGAGTCGCTATGACCAGCTGAATTTGATTGAAGAGAAGAGATTGACTGCCATGTGTCATGGTCAATTGTATCAGCAGAGAATGAAGAAAGCTTTTGATAAGAAGGTCAAGCCTCGTGTGTTCCGAGAAGGTGACCTTGTGCTCAAGAAAGTCTTGACTTTCGCGCCCGATTCCAGGGGCAAGTGGACTCCAAACTATGAAGGTCCATATGTTGTTAAGAGAGCCTTTTCAGGCGGTGCTTTGATACTTATAACTATGGATGGGGAGGATTTCACTCGTCCTGTGAATTTAGATGCAGTCAAGAAATACTTCGCCTAAAAATAAAAACAGAATAGCTCGCTAAGTTGAAAACCCGAAAGGGCGGCTTAGGCAAAAATGAGCGTCTCGGTGGATTGAAAACCCGAAAGGGCGATCCAGGCAAAAGTTAGAGACATAAAAAATGAATATATGCATCCTGCTAGATTGAGTACCTCATCCTGAGGCAATCTAGGCAAAAATTAGGGATTTGGCAAGTAACTGCATCCTGACAAGACTGTGTTCTACAACTGTCATCCATCAAAGATTCTTGTTCATTCATCGTCAACCAAAGCTTCGAATACATTGAACTCAGAATTGGTGGAGAAATGATCATTATGTTCAATGTAGCCCTTTTCCAATATATATCACCAATTTCAAACTTGTAAAGATCTATGGAGTCTTACCATTTGCAGGCTACCATTCCATCAAATGAATTTGAGCTTTTATCCAATTATTTGCACTCTTATTTGTTTCTATTCAACAAATGTTTTGCATGTTTTAATTGAGAAAATATCATTGTTTTAAATAAATGAATTTTTCACAAATTGTTTTTAAACAAAGTGAACATTCACAATGATGAAAGGATACTTAAGGGATCCTCAGTGCTCTCCCAAGGGTGGCATGATTTCCAACAGGGTAAGACATTTGTTCATGTTCCTGGCATGACTGTATCCTCTTCTCCCAGAATATTTGTTGTGGTTAAATCTCCCGAGCAGAGTGCTTGTTGAGGTTATTCACCTCCCATTCCTTCAACAGAGCAGTGGTCTTCCCTCCTCAGCAGATGTATTCCTCTTTGGAAGGTTCGATATTTGGATGTTGATCCCCAGTATTCCTTCATTCCCTCGGATAAATCCCCAGTAGAGTTTTTGGTGTGGTGGATTTTATCTGTGATGGTTCATCCCCGAGTGGTATGCTTGTTGAGATGTTCACCACTCTCCCCTTCAGTGGAAGAGCGATTTTTTCTCCTCAGCAGGTGTGATTTCCTTGGTGAGTTTGGTACTTGGTGTTGGATCACCAGATTCCCCTTATCTTCTTCAGATAGATACCCAGTAGAGTTGTTGGATTTTATCTGTGATGATGTTATCCCCTGCAGAGATATTGTTGTTTCCCGGTATCTCTAATCCCCAGTAGAGTTGCTTATATGGTAGTTTCTGCCTGTGCACTGAACTCCTTTTCCCAGCTGAGACTGATGATTCATCCCTACAGAGATATTGTTGTCTCTGATCCCCGGCAGATTGTATATTCTTCGGTGATCCTGGCTTTCCTCTCTTGAGATGTAGTACCGGGTGGTTGATTCCTGGACCTGTTTGTGTTAGATATGTCTGTTTGTCAGCATTCATCAAACATAAATCACGCATATACATGCATAATTATAACATTCAGATATTCATGTTGCATTCTTTGCCATATATCATTGTTTGTTGTCTCCTGCTATTTGGTGAAATATTTCCCCAAGCTGATGTGTGTCTGATCTCTCAATATAGAGTCAGCCCCATAAGCAGAAAGTGTTTATCTTTCCTTCCGCATTCCCCACTGAGTTATATCCTCGTGGACGAAGGTTGTTTCTGCATCCTCCCAACACATATATTGGGATGGGTTCCCCTATTGAGTTATATCCTCATTAGGACGAGTCTTGATTCAGTTTGCCTTTTTGGTTTGATCCTAAATTGGCCTCTTGTGACTGTCTCTGGTGTTTCCCTGTGGTAAAGGAATAATTGCTCAGTAATCGATAATTATACACCTTATCCTCAGCGGAGTTTGTGGCTTTCTACCCTTATACCGATAGTTATAAGTCCTACTTCTGTGGCTTTCTACCCTTATACCGGTAGTTATAAGTCCTATTTCTGTGGCTTTCTACCCTTATACCGATAGTTATAAGTCCTACTTCCGTGGCTTTCTACCCTTATACCGGTAGTTATAAGTCCTATTTCTGTGGTTTTCTACCTTTATACCGGTAGTTATAAGTCCTACTTCTGTGGCTTTCTACCCTTATACCGGTAGTTATAAGTCCTATTTATGTGGTTTTCTACCTTTATACCGGTAGTTGTAAATCCTACTTTCGTCCCCTAGCGGAGTTTGTGGTTTTCTACCCTTATACCGATAGTTGTAAATCCTATTTTCCTCCCCTCGCAGAGTTAACCATTGTTGTTCATCCTAGTTGATGACGGTTACTCTTCCGTGGTTTTCTACCCCGTATCCGGTAGATGTAATCCCTTCCTTGGTGGTTATCTTCATCCAATATTCGATGTTGATATTCCCTCTTTTTCCTGGATAATTGCCTTGCGCTCGCAATTTATCCCCAGAGAGTCATCTTTCGTCTACCGTGTTGTTGTTGGTAACGATTGTTTCTCTCCTGAAATTGGTCATCATTATATACCTCGTTTTGGTATCCCGATGCCTTTTTCTTTTTCGGTTGATTTATCCTTTATTAACCCAGTAACCGGTTATGGATAATCTTCCATGCGAGTATACTATCTACGTTCTGACGGTAATAGATAGTATATCTCATGCACTCTCTGGTTGAAGCCTTTTGTTCTTCCCCAGTTGAGTAAGATTTTTTCCCCTTTGCAGAGTTAACCATTGTTGTTCATCCTAGTTGATGACGGTTACTCTTTCGTGGTTTTCTACCCAGTATCCGGTAGATATAATCCCCTCTTTGACGGTTATCATTATCCAATATTCGGTATTGATATTCCCTCCTTCTTTCGGATAATTGCTCTGATTAAGCAATTTTATCCCCAGCGGGTCCTCTTTCATTTACCGTTTGCCGGTGATGTTGTCGCTCCCCTTGATTGGTCATCATTATATACCTAGTTTTGGTATCCCGATGCCTTTCTCTGTCGGTCGATTTATCCTTTATTAACCCAGTAACCGGTTATGGAAAATCTTCCATGTGAGTATATTATCTACGTTCTGACGGTAATAGATAATATATCTCATGCGCTCTTTGGTCGAAGCTTTTGTTCTTCCCCAGTCGAGTAAGATTCGTATTCCCTATGTTGGAATCGAATGTCCATCCTATGATCGAGTTTGCGTTCTGCCCTCTTTTTGGATGATGAGTGTTTTGGGAATATTCCCCAATTCACGCTTTGGTTGGTCACCTATTATATGCCCAGTAACCGGTATCCCTGGCGTTCCTTCCTTCTGCTCCCTATTATGACTTTGGTCCCCTGTGGAGTCAGATTTTCCTGAGTTGAAATATACCTTTTAGGTCTTCCTCAAGTGTTTTGGTTGATTGATATCTCTCACCCTTATACCGGTCTTATATATTCATTCTTCCCGAGCTTGTTGTTCTCTCACCCTTATACAGGTGATCAGGTCACATGTCTCATTGAGCTTGTTACCCAGTAACCGGTAACACCTCATCCCGTTGCTCCACCAGGAGAGTCTTTTTTAAGACATCCCCAGCGAAGTCCCTTAGTGGATTGTTTTGTCCGGATTTTTATCCGAAGTATCCATTGCGGATAGTTTTTCTGTGTTGGCATATTCCCCAATACATGCATTTTCCCCAGCAGGGATATTTTGTTCAAATCTTTCCCCAGCCTGGGTCCGGATTTTCATCCGAAGTATCTATTGCGGATAGTTTTGCTGTGTTGGCATATTCCCCAATACATGCATTTTTGAGTCAGCTCGAGTCTTTCCAACGGATTTATTCTCTTTGGAAACTCTTTTCCCCAGTTTTCAAGTCGTGACCTGCTCGCGCATTTTATCTCCTTTTCTATCCCCATAAGAGTCCCCGGTAGAGTCTCTATCCTTAATGAGTGTATTACTCCTATGGATTGTCTATTCCTTCTGATCTTTTCTTCTTTGTGGACACATATCCCCACAGTGTTTTATTTGTTTTGCATACATACATTTGCATTATGAGGTCTCTTAGGGACCAAAATTTGTCTCTTTGTTATTATTTAAGCCCATTCTACCTCGTCGAGACGAAGATTTTAACCTTCACTTCTCCGGCTAGAATGACCTTAAATAGGGGCATCTGTAAGACTCCAATTTTGTCCCTAAGATCCCTCATGGCATCATAGCATTGCATTGCATAGCCTCAAGGATCTTTGAGCATCTTGACTCCCTTTCCCTTTGGGTAGGGATCTCTTGTGAGTGGTTTGAGATCACCAGGCATGCTTGAATTGTATATCATTGCTTTTCTTGTTTTATTCACTAACCAAAAGCACAAAATATATGTCATTTAACATCTTTTGTTGTAGCTTAAGCAATCACCAGGTCAAAGAGCTTCAAGAAGATCCTTTGTGTAAGAGATGAGGTATTTTCTTGAGATGAGGATCACATGATCATTCTAAGGAGCTTACATGAGCTAGGGTTTCATTTTGGAGCTATTTCATCAAGTGATAAAGGCTCAAGTCCATCAAGACATTTCAAGGTCATCTAAGGACCAAAAAGTCAACTGTGCAGTCAACTAAGGGCTATGAGGTGGGGGAAATGAGTTGAAACACCTCAATCATGTTCAAATGAGTTCTATTCTTCATTCTAATCATCCATCTTGAAGATTCAAAGGTCATGGCAAAAGTTACTAAAAATGGAAAATGACCTATAATTCAAAGTTTCCAAATTTGGCAAGTTTTTAGTCCACATTCAACTTGACTTGTCAATGTCAAAGAAGTTTCAAATGGATTTTTGAAATGAAATTTGTAGATCTTTGTTTCCCCTTTCCAAAAAGTCCTAATTCATGTTCATATGATGAATGGTTGAGAAGTTATGGTCATTTGATCACAAGGTGTGCATGGAAATTCAAAATGGCCTAACTTTTGATACAATGCTCCAATTTGGTCCATTCTTTTTGCAAAATGCTGCTCATGTTCAAGGCATCTCAAAATGATATCACTTGGCTCAATTGTGCAAAGGAATCATGGCTTGTATTCTCACTATTTCACACATGTGCATTTTGAAGGAAATTTTCATAATTCATTTTTGGCTTAAGGTGCAAGCAAATTAATCATCAAAGCATGACCATTGGATGTTTCTAAGTGGATTCAGACCCTTGCATGAGAAAGAGCACGTGTGTTTTGGCCATGCTAGCTCATTTTGCATTTTTTGCAAATTGCTCCAAAACTCCTTAATCATGATTAACAAATGGAAAGTGTGATTAGCAGCATCATTAGCATGGGATATAAAAGCTCAAACTCTAATCATAACTGCAGAACAGAAGCATTTGAGATCTGAAAATTCAAAACTCCCTCCATTTTCTCTCACTTCGAATTTATATTTGCTTCACACAATTCTCAAATCTCTTTGCATATTCTTGCTCCTGGAGCTTCATTGAGCAAGATTCATCCATTACTTGGAGCAATTCACCAAGATTTCATTCAGATCAAGAGTAATATCATGTGGATGGAATTTGAAATTTGAAGTAGATCCAGGTGGTTTCAAGTGTTCCTGTTTGCACAAAGCTTCAAGGCAAAGGTCAAAGGAGTAGATCTGGAGTTTCATAGCTCTTGAGAACGCGTGAACAGAGAGCTGCATTTCCAGGTACCTTAGTTGCTTGCTTACTTTAGCTCTTGCTTGAGCTTTGGATTGTGGTTGACACACCACTTAGGTAGTTATCCTCTTACTTCATGTAGTCTGGAAGTCCTATCACCTTTTTGGCAGGCATTTTGCTGGCAAGTCCTCCTTCAGAGGCTCTGTTTGTGTTTGTTTATAATTGTGCCAAAGACCTCCAAGATGAGGCATGTGTTATCTGATAAGTCCTCCAAGAGTTGAGGCAATTGACGGATAAAAGGGATTAGTAGCCAATCCCCCGTTATTCAGTCTGTCGTTCATTATGCTCGCACTACGTGCTGATGCTTCTGAACATGTGCCCAAGATCTTTGTCCAGAGTCTGTCAAGTGGAATAGGATCCCACTTTCTAGATCCCCACGCTTTCTTTGTCATGAGCTCACCCTGGCTAGGGTTAAGAGCATGAGGTCTCATCCTCATTACATGTTGATCAGCTTCACCCTAACTCTCAATGTTAGTGGTTAAGAGCTACAGATTACCCTTGTATAGTTTGGCTTGTTTGTCGAGGTTGACATGACCCCTCTTGACTAAAGCCCACCCCTTGTTTTGAGCCTCTTGTTTGTATATAATGTGTGATGTTTGCTTACTTGTGAACTTTTGATGTGTGTGCTCTTGAACTAGGAGTTTCCATTTGAGCTTAATTGACAGATCATTACCATGTTCATCCATGTGGAGGTTACAAGATACATTGAGGATCTCTGATGAGACTGGTGTGATTGCTTATGCTTTGTGCTTGCTTATTCCAAAGGATGGGAACCACTTGGATCATCTATATGATCTCAAGAGAGGAACTCCTAGTGTGGTTTCATTTCTTAACCATCACCTCTTTTGTTCTCCTAAGGATTTACCCTTTCTTCTTCATCTCTCCATCCTAACCCAAGCCAAACCTCTTTTTGTGCAAACATTTGACTTTGTTTTCAACATTAGAAACCTAAGCCTTATGCTTTTGATTTTCAAACTTTCTTTTCATAACACTCATTTTGAATTGAATCTTTAAGTCAACTTTGACCATTTTTGTATATACTTCTAATTGGTAAATATAACCCATTCAAATGTTTCTTTGGTGGTTTCAATGTTCACTTCTTAATCAAATCTTTTCATAACCTTTAGCTATTAGGTTTGAGTTATCTTTGTGGTAGATGTAATATTCACCTATGTCCTTAGTGATGGACAATAAGTCTCCCATGCTTATTATATGGTTAACCCCACACTAGCATGTTGAAGCTATCCTCACATGGTGGACTTGTGGTTTTTCAGGTTGAGTTTTCTCCCTTTGATAACAAAAGACCTTAAGGCTTTTGGACCAATCAATCTACTCATTTGTTTTGAGATTTTTACACCGAACTACGAGGTTTTGATCCTAATCTTTTTATAAGAGGGTACGTAGGCAATGGGTTTATCCATCCAAACACAAAATGTAAATAACTTGTACATTCTCTTCTCATCTCTTCAATCAGGTTTGCACAAATAAAATTTCACAAAAACAATAACCTTTACAACAAGTGTGAAAAGGGCTCCCTAGGAGTACCTAGTATGTTTTGGGTGCCTAACACCTTCCCATTGCATAACCAACCCCCTTACCCAGATCTATGTTTCTTTTACTAGTTTTGTTTGTAAAACTTTTAGGTTTTTGTTCGCTTTCTACCATTCCTTTGGATAAATAGAAGTGCGGTGGCGACTCGACTTTGTATGATTTACCTTGGATTTAGTCAATATCTCCAATGGTAACGAATATACCGCTACACTAAGAATGATGGAAAAGTCCAGATGTGTGTAGATTATAGAGATTTGAATAAAGCTAGTCCGAAAGATGATTTCCCCTTATCACATATTGATATGTTGGTAGACAATACAGCTAAATTCAATGTCTTCTCATTTATGGATGGATTTTTCGGATATAATCAGATTAAGATGGCACCTGAGGATATGGAGAAGACAACATTCATGACACCTTGGGGAACATTCTGTTATCGAGTGATACCCTTCGGTTTGAAGAACGCCGGAGCCACGTATCAACGAGCTATGACTACCTTGTTTCATGATATGATGCACAAGGAGATCGAGGTGTATGTTGATGATGTGATTGCTAAGTCAAGAACGGAAGTTGAACATGTGGAGCACATGTTGAAGCTTTTTCAGCGTCTGAGGAAGTATAAGCTTCGTCTGAATCCCAACAAGTGTACATTTGAAGTCCGTTCTGGCAAGTTATTTGGCTTTATCGTCAGTGAAAAAGGTATTGAGGTTGATCCTGCAAAGGTCAAAGCAATACAAGAGATGCCTGCGCCCAAAACGGAGAAGCAAGTCCGAGGTTTTCTTGGCCGCTTGAATTATATTTCCAGATTCATATCCCACATGACCGCCACATGTGCGCCAATATTCAAGCTCCTCCGGAAAGATCAGTCTCATGATTGGACCAAAGATTGCCAGAAAGCCTTTGATAGTATTAAAGAGTATCTGTATGAGCCTCCGATCCTGTCTCCGCCTGTGGAAGGAAGACCTTTGATCATGTATCTGACGGTTCTTGAAGACTCGATGGGTTGTGTTCTTGGTCAGCAAGACGAATCAGGGAAGAAGGAGTATGCTATTTACTACTTAAGCAAGAAGTTCACTGATTGTGAGTCTCGATACTCGATGCTTGAGAAGACATGCTGTGCTTTGGCTTGGGGTGCTAAGCGCTTACGCCAACATATGATAAATCATACGACTTGGTTGATATCCAGAATGGATCCAATCAAGTACATCTTTGAGAAGCCTGCTTTAACAGGGAGGATTGCCCGTTGGCAGATGTTGTTATCTGAGTATGATATTGAGTATCGAGCCCAGAAGGCTATTAAAGGTAGTATCTTGGCTGACCACTTGGCACATCAGCCTATTGAGGATTATCAGTCAGTTCAGTATGACTTCCCGGATGAGGAAATTCTGTATTTGAAAATAAAAGATTGTGATGAGCCTACACTCGATGAAGGGCCAGAGCCTGGTTCCAGATGGAGTATGGTGTTTGATGGTGCTGTAAATCAGTATGGAAATGGTATTGGGGCAGTAATCATTACTCCTCAGGGCACACATATTCCTTTTACAGCGAGGCTAACTTTCAAATGCACGAATAATATGGCAGAGTATGAGGCCTGTATTATGGGATTGGAGGAATGCATTGATCTCAGGATCAAGCATCTTGATGTGTATGGTGATTCGGCCCTCGTTGTTTATCAGATTAAGGGTGAATGGGAAATGAATCAGCCTGGTCTTGTTCCGTATAGAGATTATGCAAGGAGGATTTCAACGTTCTTTACTAAGGTTGACTTCCATCATATTCCCCGAGATGAGAATCAGATGGCAGATGCTCTTGCTACGCTCGCTTCGATGATTGTGGTTAAGCTGTGGAATGAAGTTCCCAATATCACTGTGATGCGCTTGGACAGACCAGCTCATGTATTTGCAAATGAAGAAGTAAAAGATGATAAGCCATGGTATTATGACATTAAGTGTTTCCTTCAGAGTCAAATGTACCCACCTGGGGCATCTGTGAAAGATAGGAAGACTTTGAGGAGATTGTCAGGCAGTTTCTACCTCAATGGCGAAGTGCTTTATAAGAGAAATTTTGACATGGTTCTGCTCAGATGCGTGGATAGACACGAAGCAGACCTGTTGATGACTGAGGTCCATGAGGGTTCATTTGGTACTCATTCCAATGGACATGCCATGGCTAGAAAGATGTTGAGAGCAGGCTACTATTGGCTGACAATGGAGTCTGACTGCTGCAAATATGTGAAGAAATGCCACAAGTGTCAGATTTACGCGGATAAGATTCATATTCCTCCGACACTTCTAAATGTGATTTCAACACCATGGCCTTTCTCCATGTGGGGAATTGACATGATTGGCATGATTGAGCCGAAAGCATCCAATGGACACAAATTTATTCTCGTAGCAATTGATTACTTCACCAAGTGGGTTGAAGCGACATCGTATGCAAATGTGACCAGGCAGGTGGTCGTGAAGTTTATCAAGAATCAACTCATATGCCGCTATGGTGTGCCAGATAATATTATTACTGATAATGGATCTAACTTGAACAACAAAATGATAAAAGAGCTGTGTAGTGAGTTCAAGATCGCGCATCACAATTCTTCTCCTTACAGACCAAAGATGAATGGGGCTGTTGAAGCTGCTAATAAGAATATCAAGAAGATTATCCAGAAGATGGTTGTCACGTATAAGGATTGGCATGAGATGCTTCCATTTGCTTTACATGGATATCGTACATCTGTCCGTACTTCAACAGGAGCAACCCCTTTCTCTCTTGTTTATGGCATGGAGGTTGTACTCCCAGTAGAGGTGGAGATCCCATCAATGAGAGTCTTGATGGAGGCCAAGTTGACTGATGCTGAATGGGTTCAGAGTCGCTATGACCAGTTGAATTTGATTGAAGAGAAGAGATTGACTGCCATGTGCCATGGTCAGTTATATCAACAAAGGATGAAGAGAGCTTTTGATAAGAAGGTCAAGCCTCGTGTGTTCCGAGAGGGTGACCTTGTGCTCAAGAAAGCCTTGTCTTTCGCACCCGATTCCATGGGCAAGTGTACTCCAAACTATGAAGGTCCATATGTTGTTAAGAGAGCCTTTTCAGGCGGTGTCGCAACCTGAAAAATGGAATGCGAAAAAAAACAACCGGCGAAGAAAGACAGGAGATTCGCCACCGTGCGTTATTTATCCCAAAGGAGGGAAAGGAAACGCTCGAAGTAAACCTGGAAAAAGGAAAGGACAAGACAGGGTCTCGCAACCAAATCTTGGATTCGGGAGTCGATTATGCGAAGGGAAGGTATTAGCACCCCTACGCATCCGTAGTACTCTACGGGATCCACTTTTGTAGTTCTTGTCTAAAGGGTGTGGGTTTATCTAATGTGTTATTTACTAAAAAAAAAGGGGTCAAAAGAAAATGACTCGCACGGATGTCGCATCCACTGCATACGTATCTCATCTGAATATGAGAATCAGAGTCTTCGTAGCTCGGCTACCTAGGGGTTAAGGGTAATTGTGCTCGCTAAGACATCGCGTCTTATGCCTACGTATCTCATCTAGAATGAGAATCAGAGCAAGCCGTAGTTCGGCTAAATACGGGGTTATGGATTGGGTTTTGGACGAACGACGTTACTACGCAATCTACCGGATGCTCGACCTTTGGAGACTTACTCGCCTGTAGTAGAAGGAGTTAACGTGTTCTTAGGAGAAGAAAAATCAATGAGTTGGTAGGGTTAGGGATGCTCATGCAAAAAAGGCAGTCCTTGACGAAGGAACCTGTAAAAAAAATAAACACACAAAAACATTACCTCCTATCGAGGTCTTCCAGCTAGGAAAAAAGTATAATGCGGGAAAAATGTAAAAGTACCACGCGGATAAAGATCCGAAGTAACAACAATTAGAGGAATGGGAAACCCAGGGATCCTTCCAAGCTAAACACCATCAAAGAAAGTGAGTCAGTACAGGTAATCGGAATAAACCTCCAGGTGGTATCCCACAAATAAAGTGGAACACCAGGCAAGCTATCCCTGATTGGAGAGATCGGTTGAAATCAAATGGCACAGCTGGATTTGCAAACCAATGTTAGGGTTTGCTTGAGCTGAAAGTGTGTGAGTCAGAATGAACCTTTCAAAGTTGCCTGGAGGTTACTGCAGATTAATTCTCACTCTCTCTGTCTAGGTTTCTCTCCAGGTTTTGTCCAGGGTTTTGTTCCAAGGAAACCTCAGAGTGTTTTTGCTTCTCTTCCTTTTTCTGTCTGTTCTCCCTCTTTTATAACCTGATTTTCATGGTTTTGTGCGCTCAAATGAGAGAGGTCCAAGTCCAAGATTTTTCTATTATATTTTATTTGTTTATTTATTTAGTTTTTATTTATTTATTTAATTAATTTTTTTTTCTATTTTTTTTTTCGTTTTTTATTTTTTTTTCGTTTTTTTTTCTTTTCGTTTTTTACAACTCATGAACAAACCTTTACTCCTTCAAGACTAACGTTTGACTGACGAATAGACCCCTGTTGGAAGTAACTCAAGTTTTTCCCTTGTGTTGACTGATCATCTAAATAGAAACCACAAAGTGTCCTGGATGATGTTCAAGCTTCTTGGAGCTAATCCCGATTGACATGATGAAATGCAATGTATCTAATGCTAAATGACCTAAAAATGAATGCGTGAATAAGGAGGGCAAATTTTGGGGTGTTACAGCTGCCCCTATTCAGTCATCAGCTAACCCGAGCAGGATGAAAGCGAACAACTTATCAGACAAACAGGGTGAGTTGTGATTTAATACCAAAGACAAACCGAAAATTTGCGCTCCGAGAACACCACAAAAATGCTGAAATACACCGCGTTGTTTATTTCTCTTCCGATCCTCTGGCTGAATCTGAATCAATCTTCTGACTTAATATGGAGTTTCGATCCTCTGGCTGAATCTATACTCAATTTAGTCCTCTGGTTGGATGTTAATTTTGATCCTCGGGCTGGATACGGTTTCAATCTTCTGGCTAGATCTTCTTCGATCTTCTGGCTAGATCTCCTTTGTTTCGATTCTCTGGCTGAATCTATTTTCTTTGATTCTCTGGCAGAATCTACTTCGATCTTCTGGCTAGATCTGAATTGTTTCGATTCTCTAGCTGAATCTATTTCCGGTCTTCGGGCTAGACCTGACTTCGATCTTCTGGCTAGATCTGGATTGTTTTGATGATAAATTCCCATCATCAGGATCTCGCATCTGGGGCATGCGCTGGTTAACCCTCTTTTGAAATCTACAGTCTTCATGTTAGATATGCAGCTTCGAGAATATCCCACTTTTGGGCTTCGTACATATTCTTCAGGCTAGAACATGTTATAACGACTCTTCGATTAAACTTGGTTTTTTAAATGCGATCCGCGGGCTGGATCCTTTTGTAGGTTGATTTTCTATTAAGCTGTCAATCTATTCCTCCAGCTGGCTTGCTGGGGAAGTAACGCTCGTAGTCGACTCTCTGGCTGAATCTTCGAAATGACCCTCAGGCTGGATCTCTGGAAAACGATTCTCAGGCTGAATCTTCAAAAATGACCCTTAGGCTGGATCACTGGAACAACGATTCTCAGGCTGAATCTTCAAAAATGACCCTCAGGCTAGATCACTGGAAAAACGATTCTCAGGCTGAATCTTCAAAAATGACCCTCAGGCTGGATCACTCACACTTGATCCTCTGGCTGAATCTCATGACTTTGGTTGTAAAGTAATTTTTCAGTCTACTTTGAAGAACCTGTTTATCAGCTTATGTGTATGTTTGATATGCATGCAAATGCAAATGCAAATGTTATGCATGGTGCAAAAGAAAAAAGAAATCTGCTTGGGGAAGCAACTCTGGCAGGGAGCGGATCGCTGTGTCAATCCTTGAATGCTCTGTGGGGAACGATCCGTCTGCCGGGACCAGGGAGCCACCGAAAATAAATCGGCCTTTTTTTGAAAAGTTGACCTTGCTGGGGAAGTATCAACTATGGAAACTTTGTTTGGCAAGGCTCTGCGAGGAGAGTCTTTGAGGAAAGCACTTCCTGGGGAAATGTCGTAGGAATCGACCTTTGTTGGGGATATGAACTTGCTAATCGTCCTCAGGCTGCGGATTAAAACAAATCTGTTAAAAAAGATAATTTGTTGGGGACGAGATGAACACTGGGAACACCATCCTCTTGTCTGTTGGGTATGCGACTACTCTGCTGTTGCTGGGAAGATACAGTATGGCACTGTCGACTCCGCTGAGGATATACAGTCTGGATACTGTCAACTCTACTGGGGATATACAGTCTGGATACTGTCAACTCTACTGGGGAACCTGCTCTGCAGAGGAGAGGCTTTGTCAACCGCTTAGGGGTGAGGATTCATGACTTGGCATCCGGTTCCTGTGACCTGTAACCAAAAAATACACGTATGCCCCGGGGAATTACTCGGTTTTAATTCACCGTCCGGGATTAAGCACATTCAAAGCAATTTTGATTGTTTTCTTGCGCAAGTCATCTGCAAAAGCCACCATTACATTCAGATGCAATATGTTTCCTCAAGAATTCAGACATCTTTTGCAAACAAACTGATAAATGAAAAGTAAAGAGGCTTTTTAACTGAATTATTCGACTTTTGTTGGTTGAAAAATTTGTGCCAGGAATAGGCGAGTACATCAGGAAGCTGATCCCTGGAAAGAGGCGATCGCTATAAATTGAACAAGAGAAACTATCCTAATGGCAATGTGGAAACGAGGTCCCACCGAGTTTCGACTCTGCTATGGCTCGTATGTCCTCAAGACGCTCTGCTCATCTTGCTTTCTGAAATGGATGATTAGTTGATCTTTTACCTTCGAAGATTGCCGAATTGAATGAAACGGTGATATAACACGGATGAACTCAGATCGCAGTTATTCGCTTATTCCCTAACTTTTGCGTGGACCGCCCTTTTGGGTTTTCAATCCACCGGGATACCTTTTTTTGCCTGAGCCGCCCTTTCGGGTTTTCGACTCACCGGGTGTACATTTTTTATTATTTTTATATCCCTAATTTTTGCCTGAACCTCTTCATTCTTTTTTTTGGTTCGTCGGGATGCCCCTTTTTTTCCTGGACTATTCTTTTTACTGTCCAGCGGGTCTATTTTATGCGAAGTATTTTTTTACTGCGTCTGAGTTGACAGGGGATGGGAAGTCTTCTCCATCCATGGATGTTAGCATCAGAGCTCCGCCAGAGAAAACTCTTTTAACCATGTATGGACCCTCGTTGTTCGGTGTTCATTTGCCCCTGTGATCTGTGTCGCTCCCTAGGATTTCCCGAATCCAGGTACAAGCGCGAAAAAGAGCGACGAGGAAAAAAGAGTAGAGTCTCCAACTATGTACTTTTATCCCAAGAGGAGGGAAAGGTAGTACTGCATAACCAAGAGGGAACGGATAAAACAAAGTCTCGAACCAAAGAAAACTGAGTAAGGGGGCCGGTTACGTGAAGGGAAGGTTATCGCACTCCTTCACGTCTATGGTACTCCACAGGATCCACGTTTGCTATTTATGTCTAAAGTGTGTGTAAAATTCCTACATGCAATGCGAAAAAGAGAAAATCAAAGTAGGGAAAATAAAGAGTTATTGCTCGCACAGGCCCTACCCTGCTGCATACGTATCTCAAGAAGGATTGAGAATCAGAGCACCGTAGCTCGGCTAACCTGTTTCTGTTTGTTTTGTGTTTTTTAGGTGAACGGCGCTACTATGCAATCTACCGGATGCTCGACCTTGGGAGACTTACTCGCCTGTAGTAGAAGGAGTCAATGTGTCCTTAAGAGAAGATAGAGTTTGTTTGTGTTTTAGGAATGCTCATGCAAGAAAGGAAGTCCTAAATGAAGGAACCGTGTTACCTTAATTGACATGCAAACGAGAGACTATATAAAGTCTAGCAATCCTATGGGGAGACTATAAGCAAGTCTCATAAGAGAACAACAAAAACTGGAAGTAGAATTCCAATCAATGATCTTACATCTAACTCCACACAACAAACAGGAAACAAAATGCCAACGGCTGGGCTTACATCTAACTCCTCAAACAAATAGGAAACAGAAAGCCAATCAATGGCCTTACATCTAACTCCTAAAACAATGAACAAGCAACAAATGCAAACACACAAAATGCAATCATCACACTCTATATACAAACAAGAGGCTCAAACAAACGGTTGGGCTTTAGTCAAGAGGGGTCATATCAACCTCGACAAACAAGCCAAAACTGTAGGGGTGTTCTGAAGCTCTTAACCACTAACATTGAGAGTTAGGGTGAAGCTGATGAAAGAAGATGAGGATGAGACCTCATGCTCTTAACCCTGGCCTGGGTGAGCTTAAATCAAAGAAAGCGTGGGGATCCAGAATGAGGGACCCTATTCCACTTGACTGACTCTATACAAGATCTTGGGTGTTTATCCAAAAGCATCAGCACGTAGTGCGAGCATAATGAAAGACTCAACTGAATAACAAGGGATTGATTGCAAATCCCTTCTATCTGTCAATTGCCTCTTCACTTAGGAGGACTTAACAAGTAACATGCCTCATTTAGAGGTCTTTAGCACAAATGTAAACAATCACAATCATGGCCTCTTAAGGTGGACTTCAACCAAATGCCTGCCAAAAACGCGACAGGACTTCCAGACTACATGGAGAAAGAGAGTGGTTACCTAAGTGGTATACCAACCACACTCCAAAGCAAAGCTCAAGCAAGATCTAAAAGCGACAAATGTACCTGTACAAAAGCCAAACAATCAATATCTCAGACTGAAAAAACCTACAGACAACAACAGTGGAACTTTCCAATATCTACACAATGCAAGTCACAAATGCAAGCACTCAAGTGAGTTCATCACATCAATGGACCTACAACACAACAAGAGTTAGTGATCAAAGCAAATGGCATCTCATGTAATGAGACCAAACCAACCATTAGTGCTAAAGGCTTAAACCTGAAACACAAAACACAATTGGTAAGTACAAACCACTAGTACAAAGACTAGGGTCAAAGGCAAGTCAAATAGTCAAAACAGAAGTCAATATTTCACATGAAGCACATTCAATAAAACAAGAAAGAGTCCTCAAAAGGACCAAAGCCAATTCATAAGGCGAAGTCATCAAATAATCAAGATAAGGCAAAGGCAAGCAATGTGATCAAAATTGGACATCAAGAATAGAAAATTCACATTAAAACAGAAATGTATCCAATGATCATGAAATTCTTTATATAAGTTTAACATGTTATGGACAAGCATCATACCAAAAATTAAATCCAGAAGAGCTCAATTAGTATATGAATGAAAATGCACGAGTACAAGGCACAAAATGTTACACCAAATGTCACACCACATGTCTATGTCTCCAAAACAATGGTATCAAATGATAAAAATGCCAAACAAAAGCCAAAAAATCATGTTACATGTTATGATCAAGCATGTCAAATTTCAAGGCAATTGGATAAACCATGAGCATTTCATAAAACAAATAGCAAAACGTAGCAAATTGGCATCATGTTCAAACAATCAAGCACAATTGAAAATCCAGCAACACAAAAATCAGGAAATTAACATCACAAAATAATAGACATCAAAACAAGAATGTGAAAAAAAGTTTGGATCAATTTGGACATGTATACTATTTTTTGTGATTTTTAGAAGTTGATGAACAAAATGCAATAATATGAAAATCATATGAAAAAAACAAAATGTGAATGAAAACTGGAATGTGCATAAGCAAGAATCGAACACAAGCATTGCAGGTTAATGAGGAAATCAACAATTAAATTCAGAAGCAGCGTGCGCCAAGTCTCGAACACGCGTGCGCAAGGTTGATGAGAATATGCAAACAATTAAAATCAGAAAGCAAGCGCTAGGTATCGAACAGAGGTATGCCAGGTTACAAGCGCGCTCAATTGAAATAAAAGAAAAATGCCAAGCGAAGGTTCGAACAGAGGCTTGGAAGGTTAACACGCGCTAATGGCAAACCCTAGGGCACTGAACCAGACGGCCGAAATAGTGATTCCGGTCGTCTTCTCCGGTTGACTCACGGCGGAGGTCAAGAACAATTTTCCAGAATTCATCATGCTATACACCGTTGGAACCGTCTTGCAACGTAGATCACAGATATCCTAATCATTTCGCCTAATTCCTAACGAATCAACCGGATCGATCAAAAACATATGGAACATCAAAACTTAAATTTCACATATCTAGCTCATTTCTTATCCGTTTCAAATTCTAAAACTATCAGCATCATCAGCATCAAAAGATCTATCAGTTTATGTACATGAAAAGGCAAATAATGAGGATTGAATTTCACCTACCTTGAGATGCAGTGATTGAAAACCGTGTCCTCAGGTGCTCAAAACCTCCAGATCTTCTCCTCTACTGGTATCTTGAAGCTTTGTGCATGAAATAGCAATTGAAATCCACCAGATCTAGCTTAATTTGAAGCTTCCATGTTCATCTTCAAGCTTTGGTTATGCACGAATCTGCACCCAATTCTTCAATCCAATGGTTGAATCTTCATCAATGATGCATGATAAACATGATTATGCAAGAATTTTATGGAATTGGATGAAGAAATTTGAAAATTGAAGAGAGAGAAAATTGAGAGGGAAATGAAATTTTGATCCAAAATTCTGTTATTCTCCTGAAATGTGATTAAGATTTGGCTTATATACTTCCCACTAATCATGCTGAAATGAAGATTAGCATGTGATCATGTGTACGTGAACAGTACCATGCAAGGGTTCAATTCCACTTAAAATCAGCCAATAAACAACATGGGATTGGTATTTTGCTCATGTGATTCACCAAATTCAAATTATCCAATTTCCCTCCAAAATGCACTTGTATGGACACTTGATCATGTGAGCTTCTTTTATGCGATGCAATGGTTGATTTGAAAAGTATTGGTCATGACAAGCATTTTGCAAAAAGAATGGACCAATTTGGAGTTTTGGATCAAAAGTTATGGCACTTTGAAGTTCCAAGTATACTTTGCAATCATTTGTTCATAACTTCTCAACCATTCATCAGATGCTCATGATATAGGACTTTTTGAAAAGGGGAGAGAAAGATCTTCAACTTTCATGTTGACCAAAAATCCATTTGAAGCTTCTTTGATGTTGGAAAGTCAAGTTGAATATGGTCCAAAAACTTGCCAGTTTTGGAAACTTTGAATTACAAGTCACTTTCCATTTTTGGAAACTTTTGATTTGACTTCAAAATCTTCAAGATAGATGTTTGACATGATGAATAGGCCTTTTATGAACATGATTAGGATGAAGAAATTCCATTCCTCAACTCAAAGCCCTCAGTTACTGCACAGTTGACTTGTATGGTCCTCAAATGACCTGGAAATGCCTTGATGAATTTGGGCCTCTACCACTTGGTAAAATTGCTTCAAAATGAAACCCTAGCTCATATAAGCTCTTTAGAATAATCATGTGGCCTTCATCTCAAGGAAATACTTGCTCTTTTGCACTGAGGATTCTCTTGATGCCAATTCTGACTGATATGGTGCAATGCAATATGGAATGATAAATGACCTAAAAAATGAAATGAATGCATGAATGGGGAGGGCAAATTTGAGGTGCTACAGCTGCCTCTATTCAATCATCTGGGAACCTGAACGGATGAAAGCAACGGCTATCAGACTTTCAAGGTAAACAGGGATTGAATACCAAAAGAACCGGAGAATTTGCACTCCGTAGGCGATGAACCAAGGAAAGCGAGGCCATTTACCGATGGTGGCTTCACTGGAGAGGAAAAAGATGTTTACGACTGGAACAAGACCAGACGTTTACTGACGACTCTACTGAGGAATTAATATTTATCAAAGAAAGGATACATGACCAGACATTCATAGATGACTGGGAAGAAAGGAACCACGACCAGACATTCACCGATGACTGGGAAGAAAGGAACCACGACCAGACATTCACCGATGACTGGGAAGAAAGGAACCACGACCAGACATTTACCGATGACTGGGAAGAAAGAAACCACGACCAAACATTTATCGATGACTGGGAAGAAAGGAACCACGACCAGACATTTATCGATGACTGGGAAGAAAGGAACCACGACCAGACATTTATCGATGACTGGGGAGAAAGGAACCACGACCAGACATTCACTGATGACTGGGAAGAAAGGAACCATGACCAGACAGATATCGATGACTGGGAAGAAAGGAACCACGACCAGACATTTATCGATGACTGGGAAGAAAGGAACCACGACCAGACATTTATCGATGACTGGGAAGAAAGGAACCACGACCAGACATTCACCGATGACTGGGAAGAAAGGAACCACGACCAGACATTTACCGATGACTGGGAAGAAAGAAACCACGACCAGACATTTATCGATGAGTGGGAAGAAAGGAACCACGACCAGACATTCACCGATGACTGGGAAGAAAGGAACCACGACCAGACATTTACCGATGACTGGGAAGAAAGGATACACGACCTGACATTTACCGATGACTAGGAAGGAACTCGATGTTTACCGACATCGGAAGATGATGTGTACAGACACCAAAAAAACAGACCTTACGGGGATCAACACGACACTTACCAGTATCGCAAGGATGACATCTACATATGTCAAAACAAGGCAGACACTTGCCGGGGACTAAACTGGGGAGTCAAGCTTTCCTTTCACGGACGGGTGAGGAAATAAATCTCTCTGGGGATTATCGATCCTGAATGCTGCCAAGAGCAACCGCTGCAAATGTGCTACACCGATTTGGAAAAATGATCCACCTCTGCTGGAGAAATGATCCAAGCTTGCAAGATGCAAGGGGAGGAAAACTCTTTACTGGGAAAGCAAACGATCACTTTGCTGAGCACCCGATTCCTGAATCGATCTCCCAACTCTGTAGGGAGTAGCATTGCTGGGGATACTTACTGATCTGACATTCTCGGAACGGCAGAGAGACCAACTCACCTAGGGAGTCGCTTGTTGGGAAAAAACCAACCTCTCAATCATGCTGGAGAAACAAATTCTGAAATCGACCTAGATGACCCAACGTCGCGATGCTAAACTCCTCAGAGTAACATCTTCACAATCTTTCAATTTGAGAAACATGATATCCTCATCAGGGAACTCAAACTTCATCGGTTGATAATCCTCAATGGGTTGCTGGGCGAGGTAATCAGACAATACACTCCCCTTAATTTCTTTTTGAGAGGTGTACTGAATATCGTATTCAGTCAAGATCCTTTTCCATCTCGCAACCCGTCCAGTCAATGCTGGCTTCTCAAATATATACTTGATCGGATCCATCTTGGAAATCAACAAAGTGGTATGAACCAGCATATACTGTCTCAGTCGGCGAGCAACCCATACCAAAGCACAACAAGTTTTCTCGAGCAGTGAATATCTTGTTTCACAGTCGTTAAACTTTTTGCTAAGGTAGTAAATTGCATGCTCTTTTCGACCAGACTCGTCATGTTGCCCCAGTATACACCCCATAGACCCCTCGAGGACTATCAAGTACAGGATTAACGGTCGTCCCTCCACAGGAGGCAATAGAATCGGAGGCTCATGCAAATATTCTTTTATTTTTTCAAATGTCGCTTGGCAATCATTATTCCATCTGACCGTTTGATCTTTTCTCAATAACTTGAGTATGGGTTCACACGTGGCTGTTAGATGAGATATGAACCGTGAAATGTAGTTCAATCTACCTAAGAAACCACGAACCTCTTTTTCTATTCTCGGTTCAGGCATTTCTTGTATTGCTTTTACTTTAGCAGGATCAACGATTCCTCTTTCGCTTACAATAAACCCCAACAACTTACCGGACCGCACTCCGAAAGTGCACTTATTCGGATTCAACCTCAGTTTGAATCGTCTCAACCGGTCAAACAACTTGGCCAAGTCTATCAAATGCCCCTCTTCTGTTTGGGACTTTGCTATCATGTCATCAACATAGCATTCAATTTCATGATGAATCATATCATGAAACAAAGTCACCATAGCTCTTTGATACGTGGCACCGGCGTTCTTGAGACCGAATGGCATCACCTTATTGCAAAAAGTGCCCCACAGTGTGATGAACATTGTTTTCTCCATATCGTCTGGCAACAATTTAATTTGATTATAGCCAGAAAAGCCATCCATGAAGGAAAACACCGAGAATTGAGCTGTATTATCTACCAACACATCGATGTGAGGTAATGGGAAATCATCTTTCGGGCTAGCTCTGTTCAAACCCCGATAGTCCACACACATCCTCACCTTTCATCCTTCTTCGGCACCAGCACAATATTCGCGACCCAAGGCGGATAATTAGTGACAACTAGGAAACCAGCATCCAACTGCTTTTGAATCTCCTCTTTGATTTTCATTGCCATCTCGGGTCGAGTTCTGCGAAGCTTCTGCTTTACCGGAGGACAGTCTTCTCTCAACTCGCTCCTCGTGCGGTTGAATCACCTTCTCCTCTTGTTTCAACCATCTGGCTAATTCTTCTGGCTGTTCACAATCTTCTTCGTCTTCTTCTTCGGTATGATAGATCGGATTGTCGAAGTCATATAGGGGTGTAACAGAATTGTTATCAATGAGATCCGGAGAATGATCGCATCTGCATGAATATTGATTCATGCGTTGCTTTTGAGGTCGGAACGAGACAAATCAAAAGGAAGGAAAATAAAAACAAGCATTGCCATTTTTTTATTTTTTAAATTGCAAAAATAAATGAAAAACAGGGAACACCGCTTTTAATGTGAAAAACATCCATTTATTAATGATGCAAAATGTTGCAAAATGAAACACATGAGGTGGCCCTTACAATGGACCATTACGTTTCGGGAAAAACGTATGGCTTTCATGCAAATAGAATTGAAAAACAGAAATATTACTCTTCATGCAGAGCGACAATGATGATCTTTTAAGCCTTCCAGTTATGGATCTCCATCCATGGTACGCACAGTTTTATCCACGATTCGAGCTCGTAGTCACTGTTAATCTCTTCACCCACCGCACAGACGCGATTTGGATCTAGCATCCCAACATTGGTGAACGTGAACGGTTGACGATGTCCTCTATTCTGCCCAGACGAGCCTTGGCCCGACTGATAGCCAATCCCAAACCTATCTCCTTCACCGCGACAGTCTGGGTTTGTTGCGTCTGGTAGGGTATCTGTGCGGACGAGCTACGTGCAGAGGAATGACTCGGCGTGCGCAAGCAACGATTCCTAAGTCAATCAAACATGTTAGAAACTGACACCTGCAAAACAGAAGACAGGTTATTATGACTCACGCATGAATGCAATGTCTATCCGTATGAGGAACATTCTGTCCTTTCATTCTGGCTTCATCGAGACGGATAATAATTTGACAATAACATTCTGACATCAGGATGTCTCTCAATCAGAATCTCAATCGAGAATGTACCCTGAGTATAGATAGACATGAGTTAGATGCAGATGAATGCGAAATGGGAATGATGTAGATGCATGAATGCAAGTCACAGTGCCATCCTCCAAGTCATCTGAACATCAACTGTGCGGAAGTTCCGGTCTCTGAACTGATCCCAACCATCTGAGGGACCGAGTAACCACAAGTCCAACTTGGGAGTTCCGAAATAAACGGAACCGGAGGATACATCACCATCATCATAGGTAAATCACTGATCATCTGGACAAGCAACCCCAAATTCAACCCGGGGATCCGAAATAAACGGAACCCGCTGATAAATACCCTGGACAGACCTCCGGCGTGTCAGAAATAAATATCCATAAATCCGACTGAACCAAAGTCACCATCACAGACACTTCCTTTCGATTTGAGAAACATGATGTCCTTATCAGGAAAGTCGAACCTCATAGGTTGGTAATCATCAATCGGTTGCGCGGCAAGATAGTCTGACAAGACACTTCCTTTGATGGCTTTTTGTGAAGTGTTTTGGATGTCATACTCTGTCAGCATCATTTGCCACCTAGCAACCCTGCTGGCTTTTCAAAAATATACTTGACTTGATCCATCTTTGATATCAATAGAGTCATGTGAGTCAACATATACTGTCTTAGTCGGCGAGCAGCCCATGCCAAAGCGCGGCAAGTTTTCTCGAGCAGTGAGTATCTTTGTTCACAGGCGGTAAACTTTTTGCTAAGGTAATATATTGCATGCTCCTTTATAACACAGTCAAGTACATGATCAATGGTCTTTTCCTCTCGGTCTGTAGACTGGCCCCGATCTTGATCTCTTTCTTGTCGTCTTCGGTACCAATGTTGATGGTCTCAACCACCTCCTGATAAGGTGTGATAGCTCGGTCCTCCTGTTTCAACAACCTGGCTAACTCCTTAGGCAATTCACAATCTTCCTCAACCCCTTCTTCGGCTTGATATATAGGATTGTCGAAGAGATACTTGGCCATAGCAGTGTCGTTAGCAGTGAGATCCGGGTGATCAGTTTTACGAGGTGTTTTTTAGAAAGAAAAACGAAAAAGAAACATTGCCGTTTTTGTAAAAGTAAAAATAATTGAAAGAAAGAGAACACAAAATTGTTTGCAAAAGCTGTCCTTTATTGATGATGAAAATAATTGCGAAATGTAACTAAATGGATGGCCCTACAGATGAGTCATTACACCTTGGTCAAAGTGTAAGACTTTGTTATGCATGTGATAAAAGGAAAACAATAAAAATTACTCCTTCAGTAGAGTAAACCGGACAACTTTTTCAGACGACCAATTGTCGAGCTTTTCTCCTGGGACACACGGGCGAATCCAGTTATCTAAGTCACAGTCGCAGTCAGCCTTGTCTTCATCTGCAGCATTAACAGTGTGGGGAGAAACCAAACCCAGCTGGAGAAAGTACCGGCTTCATTCTTCTGAGACCCCAGAGTATACCCCAATCCAAACTTGTCTTCTTTTATGATTGGCTCCACAAATTTGCCCCTGCCTTGGGCATTACCAGCCTTAACCACTTCAACAGCTTGCTTGCATAAAGAGATAGAAGTCCCAACCTTCTCAGACTCAGGTGAAAAGACAGTTTCGGGCGCGACCTCACTGATGTTTATGGCTTCGAAGCCCTGACACAGCATCTCATGCATCTCGCCATCCATCTCCACATACTTAAATGTAGACAGGTGGCTAACAAAAATATCCTCTTCACCACAGACGGTGACGATCTGACCTTCTAGTCCATATTTGAGCTTCTGGTGGAGAGTAAAAGTAACAGCACCGGCATCATGAATCCAGGGTCGACCTAGCAGACAGCTATAGGCAGGCTGGATATCCATCACATAAAAGGTACTCTTGAATACATGCGGTCCAATCTTAACTAGCAACTCAACTTCGCCACAAACAGCTCGCTTAGAGCCATCAAAAGCCCTTACAACTAAATTACTCGGCCTCAGGGTGACGTCATCGCAATCCAACTTCGTTAAGGCTTTCTTTGGGAGAACATTCAGAGAAGAACCTGTATCAACCAAAACATGGGAAAGCACCGTCCATTTGCATTCCATTGTGATATGCAAGGCTTTGTTGTGATTCCTGCCCTTAGATGTTAGGTCATAATCGGTGAAACCTAGCGCATGGCTAGTGTGTACATTCGAAACTACCGACTCCAGCTGGTCAACAGTTATCTCTGGGGGAACATAAGCCATATTCAGTACTTTCAACAAGGCTGCTCTGTGTGCCTCAGAGCACATCAATAGTGAGAGAATGGAGATCTTTGAGGGTGTCTGATTTAGCTGGTCGACTACCTTGTAGTCACTTTTCTTGATAATCCTCATAAACTCATCCATTTCCTTCTCGAATGCGGTCTTAGGAGGAGCTTCCTCGGTAGTAACCTCTTCGGTGGATACCTGTTTTCCTTTAGCCTTGGCAACTGCCTCAGCTTCAGCATTCGTGCACAATGTTAATGGTGAAAATAGGCGTCCACTGCGAGTGAAGCCACCAATTCCTCCAACATTGTCTACAGCGGAGCTACCAATGTCAATGTCTTCTTCGTTAACTTTCTGCCCCTGGCAGTAGATATCAGCCTCGTAGTGCCACGGGATAGCATTGTCTTTCTCATACGGAACAGGTCCTGGTACCGTGATGGTGACCGGACCAATCAAAGTCGGTTGAGGGTTGTCAGAGTAAATTGGTGTTGGACTTTCTGGGAAATATATTGTTGTCGAAGCGGGTCTCTCGGGAACATATATTTCTTCAGGAGTGAAATAAAATGTTACTGTCGACACATCATTCTTCACTGGACGAGTCTGATCGAACTGAAGACAACCTTCATCTATCAGTTTCTGAATACCCCTTCTCAAACTATCACATCCGTTCTCGGCGTCTTGATAATTTCTGCACTCTTCCCCACAGCCCGGGAAAATTCGTCCTTTCAAGAGTCGGTCTTTGACCACCGATAGTGAAGTCTTCACTTTAGTCACATCAGAAACCAAATTCAAAGTTTCCCCATTATCAACAGCATTAATCCTCTGCCCGCCGTGAGTTGGCATCGGGTTTTGGATAACATTAGGCACCGGAGAAAAATTGATGGCCTGGGCATCTCTCAAATCTTGTACCTTTAGTTGGAGAGCCTTGCAATTATCTGTAGTATGGCCAGGTGCGTTGGAGTGAAAAGCACATCTGGCGTTGACATCATAACCTCTAGGTAGATTGTTGGGATCGACCGGTGGGGCCAGAGTTCTCAACGTAACCAGATTCATGTCAATCAGCTTGGGAAGTAATACAGAATAAGGCATTGGGATTGGTTCAATGACCCGGTCCGCCTGCCTTGGATGTTGTTGATAGGGTCTCTGCTGACCCGGATTACCTCCTTGTTGTTGATTGTTGTACCTGGGTTTCTGTTGCGGATGATACTGTGGTTGAGGAACATGTGTTGGAATAGTGACTGCGGCCACTTGATCTGGATAATAATTAGGGCGTCCTCTGCCCCTGCCTCTGCCGACATATACAACGCTCGTCTCACCTTCTCTTCTTCGCTGACAGTTACCAGCAAACGGTTTCTTGGGAACTGATGAGTTGGAAGCACTGTTGTCTTGAATTCGGCCCATCTTCAACAGACTCTCGATCCTTTCTCCAGCAATCACTATCTCTGCAAAGCTGATTAACGGGCAAGCAGCCAATCTCTCGATATAATTGCCTTGAAGAGTGTTCATGAACATGTCCGCCATCTCCCTTTCAGACATAGGGGGTTGGACGGATGCAGCAATCTGTCTCCAACGCTGAGCATACTATCTAAAGGTTTCCTTGGCAGTCTGAGACATTCCTTGCAACAAGGTCCAATTTGGAGCCATGTCCAAGTTGTATTGATATTGCTTGACAAAAGCCTCTGCCAAGTCTTTCCAGCTCTTGATGGTTAGTACGAGACAAATGAGAATACCATTCACGAGAAGCTCCAGTTAAACTGTCTTCAAAATAGTACATCCACAACTTTTCATCTTCAGTGTGAGCTCTCAACCTTCCCAGATAAGATTGGAGATGAGTGCGTGGGCAAGAAGCCCCGTTGTATTTCTCAAAAGTAGGGGGTTTGAACTTGTGAGGGATCCTTACTCCCTGAACCAGACCAAGATTGGTGACATCAAAACCTAAGGAATTTTGAGACTCCAAAGATTTGAGCTTCTCAGCAAGCTCATCCATATGGCGAGTGGTCTCGAGGGCCTCGTCGTGCAAAGAAAATTGATCATACTGACAATCTTCAGTAATGGGGCGCCCGTTAATCCAAAACCCTTGATTCACATTGTACCTTCCGCCAATACCATTCCCAACATTTCCCGTGTTGCCAACATTACCCGGGTTTCCATCAACATTTGCGTTACCCGCGTTACCAGTGTTCACAGGGTTATCAGCGTTCCCAGGGTTACCAGGGTTCCCCTCAGCACTTGGTATTTCCACCTCTGGATTGGGCCTCGGTTGCTCAACCAATTCCTTCAGCTTCGCCTGGCCTTTTGCCATAACAGTCATCAATGTCATGAACTGATCCATCCTTTCACGCATATCAGCCAGTTCTTTCTGTATCTGGTCCATTGCTAGTCGTGGACGGTTTTCCTTTCTCGGGTACCTGTGAACTCGCTTGGGAGCAATAACTGCCTGATACAGAGAACAAACATTAGACACTGCGGTGACACCTGCAAAACAAACAAGGGTTAGTATGTATGGTATGCGATGCACTGCTTATTCGATTTTAAGGCCCCCCTTAAAAAAGGGAATACCCTGCAAATGAATAAGCATGAGATGTTGGATGCAAATATGCAGATGATGTTATGCAATGCAATGGCATGTCAACCAAAATTGCTGGATTCGCTTGAACATCTGTCAGGTTGCACTGCCTGGAGAGAAATTAAGAGGATCAAGCAAAGCACACCAAACAAAGGTCATGGGATGGATCATGTTATCCTTAATATCAACCATCCATTTTTGGTGGATTATGGTTTACACCTTATCAACACCCAAGTTTCATTGATATTAAGGATACCTGAACGGATCAACCATGAATCAAGGGTTTGTTGCAAGTCACGAGCATGGAGTTTAGGTTAAGAACCATCCAACGGGAGTGTACTAAGGTTTAAACCTGCCAAACATGTTCTACAAAAGGTTCCCATAGTCATAATCCCATCTTTCGGATATTATCGGAGGAACGACTACTCGTATTCCAAAAATATTCTCAAGAGAGACTCTTATGAGTGTAGTATCGCGTAACAATCGTATCAAATCTTACACTTGAACGACTTTCGCACTACGTCCTACGAATAGGCCAAGATGGGTTTGGTAAACTAAGGTCCTTGGCTTCTAAGGTCTATATTGGAAAAGGTAATATCTAACCACAACTTACTTGCGTGACATTATTGATCCCAACATTACCTCCACCAAGTGAATGGGCTTGCAAGTCAACTTGCTAAGGAATAACTCCACACAAGTCAACAAGACTATGCCATTCTCCTATCCTAAGTGCACTCGAGTTCGGGTATAGAACTCATCTCACAAACAGAACCAGTAGATACGGCAGTCATATGTACACAATGAAATAAAGCAGGTAAATGCTGAAATATAAATAACTGTACAAAAGAATAAACACCCAATAAACAAACAACCTACAAAAGCTAGGAGGGACTCGCTTAGGGAAACCGGGTCCCCAGCAGAGTCGCCAGCTGTCGCAACCTGAAAAATGGAATGCGAAAAAAAACAACCGGCGAAGAAAGACAGGAGAGTCGCCACCGTGCGTTATTTATCCCAAAGGAGGGAAAGGAAACGCTCGAAGTAAACCTGGAAAAAGGAAAGGACAAGACAGGGTCTCGCAACCAAATCTTGGGTTCGGGAGTCGATTATGCGAAGGGAAGGTATTAGCACCCCTACGCATCCGTAGTACTCTACGGGATCCACTTTTGTAGTTCTTGTCTAAAGGGTATGGGTTTATCTAATGTGTTATTTACTAAAATAAGGGGTCAAAAGAAAATGACTCGCACGGATGTCGCATCCACTGCATACGTATCTCATTTGAATATGATAATCAGAGTCTTCGTAGCTCGGCTACCTAGGGATTAAGGGTAATTGTGCTCGCTAAGACATCGCGTCTTATGCCTACGTATCTCATCTGGAATGAGAATCAGAGCAAGCCGTAGTTCGGCTAACTACGGGGTTATGAATTGGGTTTTTGACGAACGACGTTACTACGCAATCTATCGGATGCTCGACCTTTGGAGACTTACTCGCCTGTAGTAGAAGGAGTTAACGTGTTCTTAGGAGAAGAAAAATCAATGAGTTGGTAGGGTTAGGGATGCTCATGCAAAAAAGGCAGTCCTTGACGAAGGAACCTATAAAAAAAATAAACACACAAAAACATTGCCTCCTATCGAGGTCTTCCAGCTAGGAAAGTAGTAAAATGCGGGAAAAATGTAAAAGTAGCACGCGGATAAAGATCCGAAGTAACAGCAATTAGAGGAATGGGAAACCCAGGGATCCTTCCAAGCTAAACACCATCAAAGAAAGTGAGTCAGTACAGGTAATCGGAATAAACCTCCAGGTGGTATCCCACAAATAAAGTGGAACACCAGGCAAGCTATCCTTGAGTGGAGAGATCGGTTGAAATCAAATGGCACGGCTGGATTTGCACACCAATGTTAGGGTTTGCTTGAGCTGAAAGTGTGTGAGTCAGAATGAACCTTTCAGAGTTGCCTGGAGGTTGCTGCAGATTAATTCTCACTCTCTCTGTCTAGGTTTCTCTCCAGGTTTTGTCCAGGGTTTTGTTCCAAGAAAACCTCAGAGTGTTTTTGCTTCTCTTCCTTTTTCTGTCTGTTCTCCCTCTTTTATAACTTGATTTTCATGGTTTTGTGTGCTTAAATGAGAGAGGTCCAAGTCCAAGATTTTTCTATTATATTTTATTTATTTATTTAATTAATTTTTTTTTTCATTTTTTTTTTGTTTTTTTTTGTTTTATTTTTGTTTTATTTTTGTTTTTTATTTTTTCGAAACGCGTGGGCTTCGCCTAGCGAGCATGACAGCTCATGATCAAACCTTTACTCCTTCAAGACTAACGTTTGACTGACGAATAGACCCCTGTTGGAAGTAACTCAAGTCTTTCCCTTGTGTTGACTGATCATCTAAATAGAAACCACAAAGTGTCCTGGATGATGTTCAAGCTTCTTGAAGCTAATCCCGATTGACATGATGAAATGCAATGTATCTAATGTTAAATGACCTAAAAATGAATGCGTGAATAAGGAGGGCAAATTTTAGGGTGTTACAGGCGGTGCTTTGATACTTACAACTATGGATGGGGATGATTTCACTCGTCCTGTGAACTCAGATGCAGTCAAGAAATACTTCGCCTAGAAAATAAAAACAGAATAGCTCGCTAAGTTGAAAACCGGAAAGGGCGGCTTAGGCAAAAATGAGCGTCTCGGTGGATTGAAAACCCGAAAGGGCGGTCCAGGCAAAAGTTAGAGACATAAAAAATATATTTGTATCCTGCTAGGTTGATTACCTCATCCTGGGGAAATCTAGGTAAAAGTTAGGGATTTGGCAAGTAACTGCATCCTGACAAGACTTTGTTTTACAATTATCATCCGTTAGAAATGTTCGCTCAGTCATCATCAACCGAAGCTTCGAATACATCGAATTCAGAATCGGTGGAGAAACGGTCATTATGTTAAATGTATCCCTTTTCCAATATATATCACCAATTTCGAAATTGTAAAGATCTATGGAAGTCTTGCCATTTGCAGGCTACCATTCCATCAAATAAATTTGAGTCTTTTATCCAGTTATTTGCACTCTTATTTGTTTCTATTCAAAAAATGTTTTGCATGTTTTAATTGAGAAAATATCATTGTTTTAAACAATAAAATTTTCCATAAATCATTTTTTAAACAAAGTGAACATTCACAAAGACGAAAGGATACTTAAGAGATCCCAAGTGCTCTCCCAATGGTAGTATGATCTCCAACAGGGTAAGACCTTTGTATCCTCTTCCTTCCAGAATGTTGTTGTGGTTTATTCCACCGAATGGAGTGCTTGTTAAGGTTATTCACTTCCCTTCCCTTCGGCGGAGCAGAGATCCTTCCTCCTCAGCAGATGTGATATCTCTGGAAGATTCGATTCTTGGTGGTTGGTCCCCAGAATCCCTTTATCCCTCGAATAGATTCCCCAACAGATGCTACTTGTGCATTAAACTTTTTCCCCCCAACTGTGACTGATGATTCATCCCCTACAGAGATATTGTTGTCTCTGATCCCCGGCAGATTGGTCACTCTCCGATGATTTTGGCTTTCTCTCTTGAGATGTAGTACTGGATGTTTATGTGCTTATTTCCTGGACCTGTTTGTGTTAGATATGTCTGTTTGTCAGCATTCATCATACATAAACCATGCATATACATGCATAATTATAACATTCAGATAGTCATGTTGCATTCTTTGCCATATATCGTTGTTTGTTGTCTCCTGCTATTGGTGATATAGATTTCCCCAAGCAGATGTGTGTGTCTGATCTCTCCATATAGAGTCAGCTCCATAGGAAGAAAGCGTCTATCCTTTCTTCCATATTCCCCACTGAGCTATGTCCTCGTGGATGATGATTGTTTCTGTTTCCCCCTAACACATATATTGGGATGGGCTTCCCTATTGAATTATATCCTCATTAGGACGGGTCTTGATTCAGTTTGCCTCTTTGGTTTGATCCTAAATTGGCTCTCGAAGCTGTTTCCTTTGTTTTCCCGCGGTATAAATGAATAATTGCTCAGTAATTGGTAATCATTCATCTTATCCCCGGCGGAATCTATGGTTTTCTACCCTGATACCGGTAGTTGTAAACCCTATTTTCTCCCCTTTGCAGAATTAACCTTGTGATCATCGTAATTGATGACGGTTACTTTTCCGTGGTTTCCCACCCAGTATCCGGTAGGTGTAATCCCCTCCTTGGTGGTTATCTTCATCCGATACTCGATGTCGATATTCCCTCTTTTACTTGGATAATTGCCCTGCGCTCGCAATTTATCCCCAGCGAGTCATCTCTCGTTTACCCTGTTGTTGATGACGATTGTTTCTCCCTTGGATTGGTCATCATTATATACCTAGTTGCGGTATCCCGATGCCTTTTCTTTTTGGTCGATTTATCCTTTATTAACCCAGTAACCGGTTGTGGATAATCCTCCATGCGAGTATATTATCTACGTTCTAACGGTAATAGATAGTATATCTCATGCACTCTTTGGTCGAAGCCTTTTGTTCTTCCCTAGTTGAGTAAGATTCGTTTCCCTTTGTGGAGTCGAGTGTCCATCCTATAATCGAGTTTGCTTTTAGCCCTCTTTCGGATGATGAGTGTCTTGGGAATATTCCCCAATTCACGCCTCGGTTGGTCACCTATTATATGCCCAGTAACCGGTATTCTTGGTGTTCCTCCCTTTCTGCTCCCTATTATGAATTTCGTCCCCTGTGGAGTCAGATTTCCCTGAGTTGAGATATACCTTTTTAGGTCTTCCTCAGATGTTTCAGAATTTTGATATCTCTCACCCTTATGTCGGTCTTAGATATTCATTTCTTCCCGAGCATGTTGTATCTCTGACCCTTATGTCGGTGTTCAGATCACATGTCTCATTGAGCTTGTTACCCAGTAACCGGTAACACCTTATCTCGCTGTTTCCTCAGGAGAGTCTTTTTAGACTTCCTCAGCGAAGTCCCTTAGTGGATCATCCTCGTCCGAATTTTATCCGAAGTATCCGTTATGGATAATTTCGCTGTATTGGCATATTCCCCAATACGGACGTCTTCGAGTCAACTCGAGTCTTTCCATTGGTTTATCCCCTCTGGAATTCTGCTCCCCAAGCTTTGAGTCGTGCCCTGCTCACGCATTTCTTTCTTATCCCCATAAGAGTCCCCAAGATTTTGTCCCATTGAATGTGGATTATTGGTTTCTCCTGATTTTCTTTACTCCTTTGTGGACACATATCCCCACAGAGTGTTACCATTTTTGCATACATACATTTGCATCATGAGGTCTCTTAGGGACCAAAATTCGTCTCTTTGTTATTATTTAAGCCCATTCTACCTCGTCGAGACGAAGATTTTAACCTTTCCTTCTCCGGCTAGAATGACCTTAAATAGGGGCATCTGTAAGACCCCAATTTTGTCCCTAAGATCCCTCATGGCATCATAATATTGCATTGCATAGCCTCAAGGATCATTAAGCATCTTGGTTCCCTTGCCTTTGAGTGGGACTTCTTGTGAGTGGTTTGAGATCACCTAGCATGCTTTAATTGTATATCATTGCTTTTCTCATTTTGTTTACTAACCAAAAGCACAAAAATATGTCACTAATATCTTTTATTTGTAGTTTGAGCAATCACAAGGTCAAAAGCTTCTAGGAGATCCTCTGTGCAGTGATATGGCCAAGAAGAGATGAAAGCAAGCATGGTAATGGTTCTCAAAGATCTCATCCATCAAATATGCCTCCCTAGCATCTCAATTCATCATTTTGATCAAAACAAGTCAAAGGGTTTGAGGTCTTGTTCTTCAGAGAAACCCTAATTCATATGTGTACCACAATGCCTTGCTCAGGAAGCAACCTCAGCCCATTGTCAAATACAATCAAGGGAAGTTCTTTAATTCATCATTTCATGCATATTTGAACTTATTTGAGTGTCCTCAATCATCAATTCATCAAGATATGAGTTGTGGACTTGAAAAGTTGATCAGTCAAATCATCTGACTATTTTGAAATACACTGAGACCTAACTTTTTATGTTTTGGTCAAATGGAGATGGTTCCAAAATAAAATATGTTCTTAAGGACAATATGAACAACTTTCATGTTCATCAAAATTTGATTTAAAGCTTGGAAAACCATCTTCCATTCCAATACATTATAGGTTATTTTGACTGAAACCCTAATTTTGGGTCAACTTCCCAAGAACATAACTCATTATATTTTTACTATTTTAAGGTGGGATCGAATGCATTGGAAAGATTGAGATGTCTACTTCAAATGTTATGTTGAACAAAATTTCAAAATCTCAAAGGAAATACATGCGATAATGCAAGACATTATAGGTCCTTTTGGGTCAAAGGCATTAAAAGTCAAAAAAGTCCAACTTCAAGTACCCATAACGTCTTCATCAAAAATCCAAATGATGCACAATTTAAGTCTATTTTGATTGTCTTAAATAGATCTACAACTTTGATGTTGGAGGTTTTTTCATTTGAAGCTTGCATCATAAAAACAAAAGGGCTTGAAAGTTGGCCAATTTTAGAAACCTTGCCTTGGCATGTTTTGCACATCACACTTTAAACTCAAAATTCATAAATTTCCACACTTCAAATGAGTTTTTGTCCAACATAACATTTGTTCCTTATACAAAAACCTTTCCAACCATTACCCATATGCCTATGCTTGGATTTTCTAAATGGTATTTTCAAAGAGCTGAATGATTAGGTTCAATTGTGGAATTCATGTTGAAATCTTGTTGCACAAGCCAATTCAGAGCAAATTACACGTCCAAACCCTTGGCATTTGAACTCAGCTTGCATTTGGCATTGCTTTTGGGCCTTGTGCATGATCATGCAAGCCCATGCAAGTGGTATCCAAATTTATGCACACGGATCATTCCACCCTTTCCTTGCCAATTTCTCTATAAATAGAGGCTTCATTCCCTCCATTTGAAAACCAAGTTTCAACCTGAAATACTACAGAATTCATTCCCCAACCATCACTAAAGAAGCAAGTTTCATTTCTCTTAAAAGTTTTAGATCTCGAATTCAGCTTCATCTGGTTGTATTCATAGATCTAATGCTTCTAAACCTTCACCATACACTTCATTGAATTCCTGTTTTGATAAAGCAAGCAAGGTTTCAAGCTCAAATCACCAGAACTCAAACTTGAACTCCAACTGGTATTTTCTTCGATTCTCCTAGTCCATTGACCTATTGGCTGTGATTTTGTGTTGACTGAAGTCCTCTCAATAGAGGCATCATGTTTATGCTTTTAATTTTTGCAATTCATTGAGTTCATGATGAACACCAGATTTTTCAACTTCTGATTTCTCAAATCATAGAGATCTAGAATGAAAATGGACGGTATAGGGATGATGTACATCATCCCAGCTTTCTATTGATGTATAGATCGCACGTTTTGGTTGCCTTTTGAATTTCTGCATTTTGGCAGGAATCTGGAAGCTCACCGGAGAAGACGGTGGCTCCGGTGGCTCCATCATGTCCAGTTTAAATCCACATCGTTTGATCTTGTTTCCAGATTGAATCGTGTCCTTTGGATCTTATGACTTTCAATAATGTTGGAAGCTTCGTTGTTGACTCATGCCTTTCGTGCGCGCGTATCTCACATCCGTCTAATCAGCCACGTCAATTAATGAGGCTTGATCAGACGCTTGTGGTTTTTTCCATTTTCTGAATTTCTGATTTAATTTCTTTAATTCCATTAATTTTCAAAAATCAATATCTTCTTCATTTTTAATCCAAAAATTATGGGACCAATTGCATTATTTACCAAATAAATTCTAGTTTCTATTTCTGATTTTTAATATTTTTTATTTTATCATTTGATATTTTTTGTGAATTTTCTCTTTTCTGGTTATTTTTAATTCATTTTAAATAGTTTTTTATATTCAAAAAATACAAAAATATTTTCCTAACCTATTTGAATGATGATGGATCTATGAAAAATATTCTCACCAATTTTTGAATTGATTTGAGATTTATTTGAGATTTTAGTTCAATTAGGTTATTTTTATTCATTTTTAATTGATTAAAATTAGTTTCTGACTTTTTTAAAATGCTGAAATTTTTTTGTCAAACTTTGTTTGACCTTGTTGAACTTAGGATAAATCACTTGGACCTTTCAAGGTTGATTTGAAGTGATTTTGAAGTTTGACCTTTCCATTTATTTTAATTCAAGTTTATTTTTAATATTAAAAAATGCCAAAAATAGTTTATTCATTTCTTGACTTCCAATCCTCATCTCACTTCTGTTTTTGATTGTTTGACCTTGACTTTCAATGTTATTGGTCAACATATGAGGATTGGTACATGATGTCCCATTTAATGCATTTATATTTCTTTTACCATTTTGACATTTCCATTTCTCTTATTCATCTCCTTCTTCTTCTTCTTCTTTTTTCTTTTTTTTTGATCAATGAGTTGAAGGTTGATAAGTTAGCATTGAATAGAGGGATTTAACCTTCCTTGATTCAAATCTAATTCATCTTGATCAATTGATCAAGTGAATGGCTTTGCATTAAGGATAGGTTGTCTTTTAAATCATGCATAAGGCTTAAACCAATACAAGATCAATTTTCCTCTCCTTTTTGGCATGGCAAGTTGTTTGGACTTGGTTCACTAATCAAGACTCCTAACTTGTGTTTGTTGCCTACATTATTATTGACCGGCCTCAGATAGTTGTAACTTCTACATAAGTCCAATTACGATTGCTTAACATAGCGCTAAATTTGCCTTATGGCACACTAACTACTAACACTAACTATTGACAATTAACATTTACTTTATGCAATTTATTTTTATGCAATTTATTTTTATGCAATTTATTTTTATGCAATTTATTTTTATGCAATTTACAATTCTTGCACATATTATTCATTTTCTTTTTCCCTTTGCTCATTTGAGCCCATGTTTATGTTAATGCCATTTGCCTTTTGCTCATTTGAGCACATAATTGTGTATATATTATTGTGCTTGTGTTCTTTTGATTTGATTGTTGTGGACCTATGCAAAGAAATGGACTTAGTTTCTAGGACTTTCCCTATGCAAAGAAATGGAGAATTGGACTTAGATTTTAGGACTTTTCCTTATGCAAAATTGGAGTAAAAGGACCATAATGATGAATATGGAATAGAAGAACTAAATCTCTAAACTCACTCTTGTCCATTCTTGTTTTACTTCATGGAACTTTTGATGTGTGTGCTTTTGTGCTAGGAGTTTCCACTTGAGCTTAACTGGAGAACCATTTCCATGATCATCTAAAGAGAGAGATGCAAAAGTCATTGGAGGATTCTTAGAAGCATTCATTGCTTGGTTGATTGCTTGAAATATTTGCTTTATGGTTACTTGTTCCAAAGGATGGGAGCTACTTGGATCATCAATATGATCTCAAGAGAGGAACTCCTAGTGTGGTTTTTATTTCTTATCTCTCACCTTTTATTTTCCTTAGGACTTAGCCCTTCTTCTTCATCTCTCCACTCTAACCCAAGCCAAAACTTTTGTGCAAACATTTAACTATTTTTTTCCAACATTAGAAACCTAAGCCTTATGCTTTTGATTTTCAAACTTTCTTTTCATAATACTTATTTTGAATTGAACCTTTAAGTCAACTTTGATCATTTTTGTACATACTTCTAATTGGTAAATATAACCCATTCAAATTCTTTTTGTGGTTCCAATGGCCACCTTCTTAATCAAATTTTTCCATAACCTTTAGCTATTAGGTTTGAGTTATCTTTGTGGTAGATGTAATACTCACCTATATCCTTAGTGATGGACAATGAGTCTTCCATGCTTATTATAGGGTTAACCCCTCACTAGCATGTTGAAGCTATCCTCACATGGTGGATTTGTGGTTTGGTTGAGTTTTCTCCCTTTGATAACAAAAGACCTTAAGGCTTTTGGACCAATCAATTCACCAACTCATTGGTTTTTTGAGATTTTTACCCCGAACTACGAGGTTTTGATCCTAATCTTTTTTTAAGATGGTATGTAGGCAATGGGTTTATCCATCCAAACAAAATGTAAATAACTTGTACATTCTCTTCTCATCTTTCCAATCATGTTTGCACAAACAAAATATTCACAAGACAACAACCTTCACAAGTATGAAAAGGGCTCCCTAGGAGTACCTAGGATGTTTTGGGTGCCTAACACCTTCCCATTGCACAACCAACCCCCTTACCCAGATCTCTGTTTCTTTTACTAGTTTTTTTGTTAAAACTTTTAGGTTTTTGTTCGCTTTCTAACCATTCCTTTGGATAAATAGAAATGCGGTGGCGACTCGACTTGTATGATTTACCTTGGATTTAGTCAATATCTCTAATGGTAACGAATACCCCGCTACAGAGGGTTATCAGGAATGTTACCTTGATTATTTCCAGCCGTGGAAGAAGGGCCAGGGGCGTCGCCTGGAATAACAAAGAGGGGAATAACCTCCAAAATATCTTCATCCAGAAACTCCATGGAGGGAGTTCTTGCTTTGTGAGTGGGTTTTGATCCTGAGGATGAGGGATGTTGTGACATTTTGTTGAACTTTTGAGAAAAATCTTTTTGCCCTAGCAGAGGTTGTCTGAGAAGTTGGATGAAGATGGAAATGGTTGTGTTGAGGTAGCGTGTGGAAATGGCATAGATACTAGTTCCAATACTAGGTAATGATTTACCATAAATGTGGCACTTTCTTTTAAGTGGGCAGACAATATTTTTATTACCTTTTCCTCTCCACTTTAATTGCTATAAATTCTCATGAATACAAATCCCCAATTTCCCTCTTAAACATTCAAACTGATTAGCATCCCAAGCCTTTGTAAATTTGTCAGCTAATTGCATTTCATGCTTCAGTGTTATGATTTTCTCTTCCATAAATTCTCTAATGAAGTGTTGACAAATATCAATGTGCTTAGTCCTGCTGTGCTGAGTAGGATTTTTGGTAATAGTTATGGCACTCAGGTTGTCATAGTACAATGTCATGACATCGTGTGTGACATTGTATTCAGTCAACATTAGTTTCAATCAACCCTGTTGAGAACAGCTACTTCCAGCTGCTATAGCACAAACACCATTTTCATCTTTGAATACTTTCGAATGTGTAGGAGCAGGTGTCCTTTTATGACTTTCTTTTTCCATGCCAATCTTCTTAACATTGTTCTTGGCATATTTTCTTTGAGATAGAAAAATAGACTCTTTTATCTGCTTGACTTGTAGCCCAAATCCAACAAGGCTCTTCTCAACCTCAGACTGCATTTGTCTAGCAGCATGTTCTGACCTCCTACCAAACCCAAAATTATCCACATCTATTTTAGACACCATGAGCTTTCCTCCTTCATTTTTCACAGATAGGATCTTGTCAATAACTCCCCTCTTGTAGCCATTGTTAGTGAGGAACACTATGGGTCTCTCGTACTAAGCCCTAGGAGCTTGCTTCAAACCATAGAGGACTTACACATGCCTTTTAGGATGTTCAACATATACTTCCTCTTTCCAGTAGCCATTTGACTTCTTTCATAATCACTTCACTTTCTTTGTTAGTAATCAGACATTCAGTTTTAGTGAAGTTAACATTTAGACCTTGGTCACACAGTTGACTGATGCTTATTAGATTTGCAGTCAAGCCCTTAACAAGTAGGATATTGTCAAGATCAGGAACTCCAGGGCAATCAAGCTTACCAATCCCCTTGACTTCACCCTTTGATACATCACCAAAGGTTACATAGCTCGTGGCATGAGGATGAAAGCCAGTGAGCAGGTTTTTGTTTCCTGTCATGTGTTTGGAGCACCCACTGTCAAAATACTAATCTTCTTTGGCTGAAACTCTGAAGGAAGTGTGAGCTATTAGACTTGTAACATTAGTCTTAGGAACCCATTGCTTTTTGTTGACAGGCCTGTGATGTTTGGGTCTAGGTTGATAGTGAGTCTGATGATGAACAAGGCTAGGATAACCATACAACTTATAGCAGAAGGGCTTTAAGTGGCCAAATTTTCCATAGTAATGGCATCTCCATCTTTGGTGTTTCCCTTTCTGCTGTCTTCCTTTCCGATGTTGTGACATATGATGTGACATCTCAGATTTGTTTTTAATATGGTTGCACTTAGGTTTGGATTTTGGTTTGCCACCAGTGTAACTGCACTCAACCTTAGATTCATTGAACCCAATGTCATATTTATCTCCTGTTATTTGACCAATCAATAGAATCTTGTCTAAGGTGTCAGATCCATTGCTTATCATCCTTACATACTTGGTCATCTCATCCAGTTTAGAATTCAAGAAAACAGCTTCAGTCTTTAACTTTGAGATAGTTTCCCCATGTTCTGCCCTCTCATTCTCCAGCCGTGCTATTACTTTCTTCTGGCTTTCAACTTGTTGACTCTCATCTAGTTTGGCATTCAGAGCCACTTCTTCTGTTTTTAATTTGGAGATGGTTTCCAAGTGATCTACCTCTCATTCTCCAGTTGAGTTATTACCTTCTTCTGGCTTTCAACCTGTTTACACACCTCTGCACTTCTGTGACATAACTTTCTGTAGGTAGTGGCCAACTCTTCAAAAGTTACATCATCATCACTTGAGTCTTCGTCAGAACCCCATCTTCCAGTCAAGGCAGTCACCAGATTTGCAGACTCTTCTGTTTCACTCTCATCAGACCAAGTGGCAACAAGACTCCTCTTTTGTTTCTTGAGGTAGGTTCCATATTCAGTTCTAATGTGTCCATACCCATCACATTCATGGCATTGTAATCCTTTTCCTTATTTGGGCTTATCATCTGACCTTGTTCTTCTTCCATCATTGTTGGATTTACTGATGTCAGATGAGATGTTCTTGACATTTACCTTAGATCTTACATCCATCTTTTTCAAAAGTCTGTTAAATTGTCTTCCCAGCATTGCTACATCATTTGCCAGATCTTCATCAACATCCTAACCACTTTCCTCCTCTTCCTCCTCAGTGTTTGACATGAAGGCTATGCTTTTGGTTTTATTTTCAGATCCATCACACATTCCCATCTCAAATGTTTGGAGGGAACCAATTAGCTCATCAACTCTCATATTGTAGATGTCTTGAGACTCTTCTATGGTTGTCACCTTCATAGCAAATCTCTTAGGGAGAGACCTGAGTATTTTCCTTACTAATTTTTCATCTGACATCTTCTCTCCCAGGGCTCCTGAGGCATTAGCAATTTGAAGAATACTCATATGAAATTCATGAATATTTTCATCTTCTTTCATCCTTAAATTTTCAAACTTGGTGGTGAGCAGCTGTAGTCTAGACATCTTCACTCTAGAGGTTCCTTCATGAGTGGTTTTGAGAATGTCCCAAGCATCTTTAGCCACCTCACAATTGTTTATCAATCTGAAGATATTCTTGTCTACTCCATTGAATATAGCATTCAATGCTTTGGAATTTCCAAGGGCTAGATCATCCTCCTCCTTGGTCCATTGTTCTTCAGGCTTTTTATCAGTTGTAGCTTCTCCTTCCTTAGCAACTACTGGATGTTCCCAACCTGTTAACACAACCTTCCAAGCCTTATTATCCAGAGATTTTAGGAATGCTACCATTCGAGGTTTCCAGTAGTCATAGTTGGATCCATCCAAAATTGGTGGCCTGTGTACAGATCCTGCATCTATCTCCATAGTACTAGAAAGAATTGTCCCTAGATCTCACCCAGAACCAGAGTAGGATGTCTGCTCTGATACCAATTGAAATTCTGGTATCAGATATGAGATGTCGAAGGTAATGTCACGACACCAATATCTGAACAATACAAACATGATAAAGATAAAGAATAGTAATGCAAGAGACACAAGCAATTGTTAACCCAGTTCGATGCAACTCACCTACGTCTGAGGGCTACCAAGCCAGGATGGAAACCCACTAAATAGAATCAGTTCAAAGACTCTTAGTAAACTACACAAGTTACAATCTTTTTCACCTAATCTCTACTCGTATGACTTCTACCTAAGAACTCTTAGATATGAGATCCCATCTCACTCCCCCTCAATCACACTAGTAATATTAAACAAGAATTACTTATGAAAAGAAGACACTCTTCAAAGACACACACTTGATTCTACTTAGCAACTTCAATCAAGTAGACACACACTCATGCTTAAAAGCTTAGAGTGACAAATTACAACTCAAAAACCAGACCAATTCAATCATCTATGGATGAATTGAATGGCTTACAAGTCACACGACCACACAAGACTTAAACCCTTATTCTCTCGCAATATTTCGCTCTGTATTTCTTGTGTATCAAATCAGGTTTTCCATGTCCTTATTATAGAAGCTTTCAGCTGGGCTTGGACATCATAAAACCCTAAAACTATTTTCCATTCAAATCTTCTTATGACAGTTGGTTAGATCTCTTTAAAAAATAAGTTAAATCACGTTGTAATCATTGATTGACTGCGTTTGCAATTAACTCATCAATCAAACATAGATTGCCATTAAAAGCGCAATCACATAATGCATAACATTCAGACTAAATGTTTTGTGTATAGATGTCATGACATCGGGTCTGACATCCTGGAACAATCCTACATAATTCCATTTTAAATATCCAGCAGGTACATTATATCAGATGTCATGACATCGGGTATGACATCCTGAAACAATCCTGCATAATTATATTTTTAAACCACCAGCAGGTACAAGATATCTTATGTTAAGACATCACATGCAACATCTTGTGAACACTCTTTGTTTTACCAAAATTGCTGCCAACACTTAGAACCAACATATAGAAACCCATTTTCCTTTGGACTTTAGCAATCAACAAGCATAAGAAAGCACTCCAATAGCAAGCAGTCTTCAAATGTATCATATGGAATATTCCTTGATCAACTTAGAATAATCATCAGACAGAAACAATAATAACAACAAACAATCAAACATAGAGACAAGGTAACAGATGAATCAGGAGCACTTCAAGGCTTGCATCAGATGAAAGGTACAATCATGGATAACTCGGTCTCAGATAGTGGCATTGGCCAAGTCCTCGAAGCGTAGGGAAGTTGCCCATTCTAAGTCCAAAAGTTGATATCAAGCCCAACGGTCCACCAAGATATTTTTAGGGTTTTTGTTGTCTATTAAGTAATTTAAGGTCCTAAGACCATAAATAGAACAAAATCAAAAGCACACAATATATTCAATCACAAGATATGGCTCAAGTGAGCAAAATGAAAAAGACTGAAACATAAACAAGTTGCATGAAATGTAAATGGCAATAAATGATAAAGGTGCTGAAATTTAAATTGCATTAAGTAAATGACTTAAAAGTAAAGCAATGTTATTAAGAAGTTAGTCAATTGTTAGTGAAGAGATTTAATTGTTTAAGTCATTCTTTGAAGAACACCCAACCATTCATTCACAAGTATGAATCCATGAACCAAGACATCATCCATGAGAAGGGCTCCAACTTGGATAAATCAACAAGTAGCCACTAGCTCTCATGAATGGAAGAAATTTCAAGTTTTCACACAATGCCATGAAGAATGGGAGACTTACAATCTCACTTACTAGAATGTTATTCCTTGCGGGACAAATTTAGCTCTATGTTAAGCAATCGTAATTAGACTTATGTAGAAGTCACAACTATTTGAGGTCGGGCAATAAAAATATAGGTGTTAATGCATGTTAGAGATTTGGTACAAAGAACTAAACTCCTAAAACATATCACACACTAAAAAAGGGGAGGGACTTATCTCAGTCAGACTTATGTCGATTCATCTGACACAAGGTCATTAATGAATCAACTAGCATTAGACATGAAGAGAATTCATTGGTCAATGATGGATTGGGGAAGAATATGGGTGAAGATGAAGAGGGAAGGGGAAGTAGAAACCCAAATTGATTACAAGAGGAAATTCATCTGATCAATGCTATCCATTCATTTTGGGGGATGAAATGTACATTTCATCAACCCCCTAAATCCAATAGTATTAGACAAACAAAAATCAAATTAACCATGAATAAGGCCAAACAGAAAGTCAAACATCATAAGGTCAATTAAATGGCTCAACAATATTTTTAAACAATTAGCCAATTAAAAATCAATTTTAAAATGAATTAAAATGCATTTTTAAATGGACAAAACCTAAAATCCCTTCAAGACACTAAATAAATGCCCAAGGGATTTATCCTAGGTCAAAGGACCTTAGGCAAAAAATTTCATAATTTTTGGAAAGTCAGAAGTATTTTAAAATATTTAAAAACAAGTTAAAAATCATTTAATTCATGAAAAATATCAAAATTAATCCAAAAAAATATTTTAATTCAAAATATGGAAGAGGAAAATATTTAAAGATTTTCGATGAAAGTCCCATATTTTTTGGATTAAAAATGAATTTAATATGAATTAAACAAAATAAGCTAATGAAAATATAAAATCAGAAATTAAATAAAATGAGAAAAAACGAGGGTCATCAGATTTTCCTCATTAATTAAGGTGGCAGATCTGATGGTCATGTTAGGGACCAATCAGTACTACTTTTTATATAATTTTATTGATCCCTTTTACCAATTTTTGATATAATTACACACTTTTATTCTCACAATTTTGTATAAATGCAATTAGGTTTAATTGATGTTGTTTTGAGTGGTTATTTCACGTATTTGTTAGTTTTGTAGAATTTTTGGACAAGAGAGCTTCGGAATGCATAATCATAATTTGGAAGAAGTGTTGAATGCAATTTGGAGGCCTAGTTTTGAAGATTAACACTTGGAAGAATCATTGCATGATGCTTGCAAGGCAAGGAAGCTGAAGTAGCTTCAGTTCGCGCCGCGACTAGGGATGGCGCCGCGAACCTTGCGAATCCAGCAAGCTGTTTTGGTCAAGTGTTCTGTTTTCAATGCCAGCTGTGCATGATAGTTTTGTATCTGTTTTAGGGTGCTTTTCATTTTTAGATGAAAATGAGCATTTTAGGAAATGTCAACCCTTTAAGAAAACAGAATGGAAAATAGTCATTCATTCATTCATAGTTTGATATTTTGTAAGAGAAAAACAGAGTTTATTCTACCATTGCATTTTGCTTTCCAAAATGATGATGAGGAGCTAAACCCCATTTTGTCAAGATTGGAGGTAGTAGTTATTCCTATTTGTTTATGTATTTCATTTGACTCTTATATATGATAAAAGATTGTTGATGTATTGAATGATATTTTTGCCCTAAGTTGAATATTAGACTTGAGTAGTTATTGAAAGAGATTATTTAAGTCTTGATATAAAATATATTTTCAAGTAGTGAATAAGTTGTAGAAATAGATTTATTCACTACTCTTCTTTTGTATCAACCATTAAAGATTGCTATATTGATAGTTAGGTGGAGAAATCGTCTAAAGATTAATATAGTGATTATCACAATATCATTTAGACATAAATGATATTGAGAGGATACTTGAACATCATCAATAATCTTAAATCTATATAGTTGTCATAAGGAATTATAAGCAATTTGAATAGTGAACTCCAATCTTGCCAAGCCTTTTACATTTGATTAAAACCATTTTATTGTTTTAGTGACATTTTACTCAAAAGATAACTTTTTAAACAAAACAACTTGGTTACATTCTAAACTTATAACAATTTGGATTATAGAACGGCGGTAATAACAACCAATCTCTGTGGATACGATATTAAAATATTTGCCGAAAATATACTTTTCAATAGGCCACAAGCACACGCTCCATCATGCACCATAGTCAACGTGTGTGCATGCTTGGTAATCAGAAGCAAAGCCCATGATTAAAATGTTTACATGAGATCAAATGGTTGGGAAGGCAACGCACCACCGAAGCCATAGCTCCGGTCATCTTCTCCGGTGGACCTCACCAGACTGGTCCACCACCAACCTCCACTAAAATAAAAAGTGAGCACACTAATTTAAAGGAAAAATACTCAAGAGCTCGAATCTGGCCTCAATTTCTCCCAATTCCAAGTATATTGAAAGATATGTGGATTTGAAGTTTGAGTTGCATGATCTGAGTTGCTTCGATTTGGCCTCAAAGCAGCTCAATCTTGTTTTCTACATTGGTAGCACTTCATCCAACCAAAAATTACTTGAAATGATGGAGAACTGAGAGATAATTAAAGAGAGAAAGTTTCGAAAAACTCACCTTCTGTTTGCAGTGAAGAAGCTTGATCTCGATCTCAATTTGCTTGGGCTTGCTTCCACTAGCTTGCAGGAGATGAAATGAATGCAAAAGGGATTTGAATTTTTTGAGTTTCAATTCCAAAACAGAATGGGAATCAAAACTCGATTTCAAGAGAAATCTTCAAGAAATTCTATCGATGGAGGGTAAGGGTGTTTGTAGTTCAAAGCTTGGGCCAGGTCCCCTTGATTCTGAGCAGGAGGGCATGTATTTATAGGCTCTTGCATTCATTTCTACACACTTCTAATTTTGAACCAAAAATAGCAACTCAAGTTGATAATTGCATTAAGGCCCAAATGATAATTGCATTAAGTCCAAATTCGTGCATAATACATGTTGAGATCATAACATGAAGCCATGCAAAGATATTTGAAAATTGAGTTCAAAAGTTGCCAAAACAAGCCATGCAAAATAACCATGCACAAGCCACTCAAAAATGATCCTAATGACATGATATTGGATGATTTGGAAAGCTAACATGAAGGGGAACAACTTTTATGTTTGAGACTTTTCCATTTGGAACTTGGAACATGATGACTTTTGAGGTGGAAGTTGGAGAAATCAAACATGGTTAAAAATTTTCTAAGTACAAAGTCAAATGACCACTTCTTCCACCTTGAATAACTCTTTCTATGAGCTTCAAATGAAAATGGTTCCTTATTCAAAGTTTTATATCTTTCATTACTCTTCAATTTGGTCACAAATTTGACATCATTTGGATCTTTCATGATGGAGTTATGGATTTTAGAAGTTGAGGAAAATTGCTTGTTCAATGGTAATAGCCCAAAATGAACTATAATGTTTCCTCTTGGCACATGCCCTTGAAAGTAAAATTTGACATTTTTCAAAGAAGAAAATTTGGAGAAGAAATCTTGAAATTAATCAGGAAACTCGGATGACCTTCATATCATAAAAATTGAGCAAGTTATGGTATTTCGAAGTTGACCTCCTAACTTGGGCACAAACAAAATGACATATAATCTTTCAACATAAAAAAGTGACTTTCCAAGAAATATTAGCTCTTGATGTAAACATGAAAGTTGTTTGGAATATCAATAAGAGAAACTTTGCTCTTGGAATCATTTTCATATGACAAAAATAGTATGAGATAAGGTCCAGGGAACCCTAGATTTGACCAGTTGACTTTTTCTGGTCAACCTCCTTGAACCAACTTACAAACTTGAAGTTCTTTTACTCTTTGGGGGTCATGGAGGATCATATATGCATAATATGATGTATCATGAATTATCCCATAATGCCTTTGATCAATTGATGAAGGAACTTGTTGAGGAAGTCACACAAGATACCTAGATGAATTAGGGCTTCCAAGACAAACAAGCTTCAAACTCTTGATGAATTCTTGATCAAAATGATAAATAAAGAACACGGGGATCCATATATAATGCTTAGAACCATTTTTAACCTTTCCTTGATTGATCTCTTATACTGAGGGTCTCAATCCCTAGATACGAGCTTGATAGGGCACAAATAAATGCACACACTACCTACAAAAGAAATGAAACTACACAAGACATGTTTTTGGCATTTTGGTTAGTAAACAAAGGAAAATAAAGTATGATACAATCAAATGTGTTTGGTGATATCTCCCAATGCAAACCCAATGAATGAAGGGTGAGGAGGATACCAAGGTGTGATCCCAAGGCCAATGCAAATGATGAGATAGCATGAGGGATCTTAGGGTCAAAATTGGGGTCTTACAGATACCACACACACTTGTACTTTTTGATCAGTACAAACCTTAATATTAAGCAATTGCAAACTCACTAGACATGGAACCCAACCCTGTTATTACCCTCACATGCATATGTCAATAGTTGGTGCTCTACAAAATGTGACATTGACCAGGCCATACATTGTATTTAGTGTGAATAAAACTTGCCAATTCATGTCAGCACCTTTTGACACTCATTGGATTATAGTAAGAAGAATATTAAAGTATTTAAGTGGCTCAATCTCTCATGGTGTAATCCTCTCTCCCCATCTACTACAACTCATAAGATTCTCTTAAGAGTTTATAATGATTTTGATTGAACTAGTGATCCTGATTACCACATATCAACCTCAGGAACCCGCATCTTCTTTGGTCCATATCTTATGGCATGGAGCCCTAAAAAGAAGTCTCTTGTAGTTAGTTCAAGAACATAAGCAGAATCTCGATCAATATATCACACTAGCTCTGAATTACTATGTTTGGAATCTTTCTTAATTGAGCTATGTGTTTCATTGTATCCATCTACACTATTGTGTGACAATTTAAGTGTTGTGATGCTATCCCACAATCCTATTTTATATGTGTGTACTAAACATATCGAACTTGATATTCACTTTGTTTGTAAAAGAATAGTTTAAAAGAAACTTGTCATCTAAGCATCTGATCAACTTGCTAACGCACTAACAAAACCCCTTACTACAATAGTTTTTCAAGATATGAAGACCAAATTCAAGGTCATTTGTTGCAAACCTCCTTGATCTTGTGGGGAAGCGTTAGAGATAAAAGTTTAAAGCAAGTTAAGTCCCATTTGTAAAAGTTAAGAGATTTGATAGGTGTTAGAATAGTTAGTTAAAACGTAGTGAAAAGCTAGTTAACAGATAATTAACCATCTGTCAGCTGTTAATCTTCATCATTTCATCTTTGTATAAATAGTCATGGTGTATGCAAATTTGATGTAGGTTGAAAAGCAATTATGTAAAAAAATACTAACATAGTTTCATTTCTAATAAATATACCCTTGAATGACAACAATGAGGCATATGATAATTTGTGCATTCACGAGAAAGCAACTGATATTGCTATGCACTTTTATTTGGTACAATGAAATCATGGATCACTGTTCTCTAATTGACCTTATAATTCTCCTTTATTTGGTTCCACATAAACCTTTTATTTCATTGCTAACAACTTACTCATTAGGTAATAAAACTACAATGACATCACATATTGATGCTTGTCAAAAATACGATTGAGAGTTGCTGCTAATCGAATTCCTCCTTGAGCTAATCGCAAATTTATTATCGGGAAGCGTGTCCGAAAGTAATCATCTGCAATATAAATTGTTTTATTGTAAAAAAAAAATTGTGCAAATTTTACTCAATAATTAAAAATAACCTTCAAGACATTTTGGTTGTAGGTGCAGAGGCATCTTTGAAATTGTAGGTGATTTTAAATTTATCACAGGGATTCAAAAAAATATTTATCAAGTAAAATCCTCTCTATTTATTTTTAATGACTAAATTGTGATTAATTTATACATGATTTTCAAATCCACAACATCTATAACAATTAATTGGGAGTCTGGATTTAATTTTAAAAATAGATCTAAATTTAAAAAAATCAATTTTAAAAATTATGATTTTACATCTGATTTTTAAAAAATCGGTATAAAATCATAGATTCTTAAAAACCAATTATAATTTTGCACCTGTTTTTAAAATAATAGATATAAAATCTATTATGTTTTAATTAAAAAAAATTGGGGTCCCAAAATTTGGAGCTGCAGGCCATACATATATATATATATATATATATATATATATATATATATATATATATATATATAAAAGTAGTAGTATTTTATTTACCTTCTAATACGGAGCCTTCCGCGGCATCTTTATACGCCCATTTGCAAGCATCTTCGTTACTTTCAGATGCATATCTAAATCAAACAAAATTCTACCTTAGTGATGTGCAATAAGTGCAATGTGACTTTTCAACCATTAAAAAAAGTGATATGGTATGGGACTCACGTGATTGGGCATGCGATGTCGTTAGAGATGCAGTTCTCCCATTCTTCTACTTGATTGCCCCATACCTTCTGTTAATTTATTATTATAGTACAAAATCAAAAACGGTAACATAAAAAGCAGTATATTAAATTCGATCAACAACGTCAATCACGTGTATACCATAATATTGGTTTGAATCGCATCAATGAATTCTCCCAACTCAGAGTTATAGAATCTTTCAACTTCACTCTCAATTATGCTATTGTCCCAAACCTGCACACGTACAATAATTACATATACAATTTCGCAGAAAAAAGTATAGATTATAGATAACTTACTTGGTGAAGATTTTGTTTATTTTCGAACCACTGAACAATTATTGTATTGCCTCCTTTGTCCGAGAGAAAGCCACAATGTAGAGGCTGATGAATGTCTCCCATAAAATGTGAAAGGAATAGAAGAGATTCTGTGAGGTTATCTGTGTGATATATTATAAAATTCAAACCATTAATTATAACTTTTAACTTGTAAAGAGAATAATGTAATTAGATTGCAAAATTTAGTTTACATGTAGATTCTGTGTTACTGCCATAGTGAAGAAGCTGGTTGGTGTAATTAGTAATTGCCCCCACCACGCATCGTCCTTTGGCTCCTGTTCTTGCATCCATACAATCCCCTGAACATGTATGTTCACATTTACATTCCCAAAAACATGAGTTATTCGGTGTCAAATTTGCAAGTAGCCCTAATTATGAGAAGATATAACTTACTTTCATTTTGGTAATTGCAAGTCAAATCAGGAGTATTAGCAAAGTGCAAAGAAGAAGACCAAGGAAACTGTTTTCTAACATTGTCTGGCCATGAGCACATACTGGCCAAGTCATTTTCGGCTGATTTTGGTAATAACTCTTTCACGGCCTCAGCAGCTGTGTTGCTGAGACGAGCCTGAGCAATCTTACAAACAGTGTAATGTCCTTCCTCTCCCCATCCTTGTGTGTTTGGAAGCAAAAGCATGAATGAAACTGTGGCTATGGCTATTACCAGCACTAGCTGAATTCTGTGAAGACCCATTGTGTTTTACAAGATGCAAATAGTGACTGAACTGATTGTGTGACCAATATGGGTTCATATAGTTCTTAAATGGGGACTCTTTGGATTTGAGATTTGTGTTTTGTACTCGTAAAAGTATGTCGAGGTAGCCTTATTAGTGGGGTCAATAAATCTCAGTCGTATTCTACACGATTTGCTTATGAATTGTTTATGTGTTAAAGTTCCTTCACGTTTGTGTTGGTCCAGTTGGTTTGAGCTGGCTTTTTAGCTGATGGTCGGGTTGAACTTCTAACAAATGTAGTTTGTCCTTGCTACTTTAGGATGGTCTTTTACGACCTTGTTAAAATATGCTTATAGTTCGGCATATCCTTAAGATGTGCTCTCCATTGTATTAAGTTCTTCTATTTAAAATAGACCTAACGATAAAAAATTTCCTAAGCACGAGGCACATAAAGGTGAAGTGCTTTGAATGAAAAATCATGGCGTTACATAGTTTTCCAAGCATGAGGCGCGTAGAGGAGAAATGCATTGCATAGAAGATCATTATGTTACACAGTTCCTCAAGCATGAGACGCATAGAGGGCAAAGTACTTTGAGTGGAAGACCATGACTTTACACAATCCCCCTAAGCATGAGGCGCATAAGGGCGGAGTGCTTCCCTTTCACATTAATTGTTCTTGGTAGGTGTTACACTTGGATAATCAGCTACTAGAAAGTCAATAAAGGATGTCAATGAAAAGACGTGTACTGTGAGAAAACATCAATGAAGTGTCTTTAAAAGAACATTAATGGTAAGTCGTCGATAGACCAATGACGAAGGGTCAATCGAGTTGTGGACACAGCGAGACATGATTTGGAAGACTCTCAGGGATAAATTCTAAAGACCTAGATCGTTGGGAAATATGTCCAAAATCTCAAAAATGACAGTCGACATAAGCCCCCATTCCATCAAAAGGACCAATCAACTAAACATCATGGTATAAAGGACTTAGTAAATTTACAAGTCTTGGGTCCTTGATAGGCAGCGTTAATAGCACGTTGGAGCAGTTATCGTCGAAGGTTTGTGAAGAAGCGGAATAATTGGGAAGCAGTTACCACTCAACGTAGATTGCAAGCTGAAATTCTAGTTATCAGACTTTAGATGTCACACGGGTTGTTATGACATCCAATTCTGCACAGACAAGAATTATGCAGAACTTAAACGTAAGTGCAGTAAATAACACAAGTAATTGTTTACCCAGTTCAGTCCAACATGACCTACATCTGGGGGCTACCAAGCCAGGGAGGAAATCCACTATTAGTAGTATCAATTCAAAGCTAAACTCACCCGTTTACAACTTATCACTTAATCCCTACTGTAGCACCTCAAATTTGCACCTGCCATTATACATACATTTTCATATTAGGTCATAGCATATCATGGTCCATTGCATAGCATTTGCATTGTCCCAGTTGCCTCCAGAGCAAGCAATCAGGAATTAGGTCAAACTAATCTCCTGATCAGTCAACCAAGCAAGCAAAGGAATTTCTCATTGAATCAAGGCCTTGGGGTTTGTCCAATAAGTTCACATGACTTGAGGGTCCATTTGAAGTATTTTGGTCGAGGGTTAAGGGCTCAGAGGTCAGCAGTTCATGCCCAGACAGTCAAAAAACCTGAAAAAGTCAACTGTCAGTCAAAGCAATGGATGGTGGTCATTCTTGTGGAATTTGGGCACCATGGTCAATAATCAAGAGTTAAAACAACTTGGGACATCATTTGAAGTCAAATTCTCAAGGAATTAGGGTTTGGAATTCATCAGTCAATGCATAATCAGACAGAAACCCTAAAAGTCAACTGTTGGTCAACTGTCCATTTAATCAGTGATTGGATGATTGGATTTGGTTTGTGAGAGTTCATTCATGTCCAAATAGTCATCATACATCATGCCAAACACCATCATGGAAGAATTTGAAGCCAGATCATGAATTTCCCAAAATGGAAACTGGGCCTGTAACTGAAACCTGCCATAAATGGAAAGTTTTGATCCTCAAACTTACATCATGATACAAGCCTCAAATGAATTTTTGCCCAACATGAAAGTTGAAGATCTTGTTCTCCCATTTCCAAAAAGTCCTAGAACTCTCAATTCCCATGTGTGGTTGGCAAGTTATGATCGAATCGATTTCAGAAAATCTTGAACTTCAAAGGGCCATATCTCCCAAACCGTTTGGCCAATTTTGGTGGGGTTTTTTCCTACAAGTCACATTTGATCCCCTATTTCCAAAAATATAAATTTCATGAGCCAAAACTTCACCAATCAAAATAGCATATTTTGACCTTTTTCATTTAAATGAAAGTTTGACCAAGAGTTGACTTTTTGATTTAAACATTTTTTCAACATTTGGCCAATTGGAAAAGCTCATAAATGTCATTTAGAATGTGTTTGCAAAGTCAAAATATGCAGTACTTGCACTCATCATGAATCCATACTTGGTTGCTTGAATTGTAAGGAAAGTACAAATTCAACCATGCTTGTCCATACATTCCACCATACCATGATTTGTACTATGGAAACAGAAATCTAAACCACCATTTGCTGCCATTTTGAAGCTCCATTTAGCAGCATAAAACCACAAAAAGAAAGCCTTGCTAGCTTACTTAAACATTGGCCAAAGTACATGTTTACAACAACCATATCCCACATGGTCATGCTTTGTACCATGACAGCAAAATCATCACCATTTTCTGTCAAAACCACACAGCAACAGCATGGCATTTTTGTTTGTCATGAGTAGCAGCAGATCACACTCTCTCTCAAAGCCTCACCCTGCTGTGCAACTAAAAGAACAACTATACCATGCCATGTACTATGCAGCAGAATTCAGGCCTTTTTTTCTGTCATGACAGTAGTAGCAAGGGCAGTAGGACAAAACCTTTTCTTTGGCCAAGGCAATTGGTGAAGACATGCTGATTTCAAGGAACCTTGCCTTGCCTTCACAATCCTGTCACCATACCCTGCAGCAGAAGAAAAGCATGGCATTTTTGATCTTTGTGAAAAAGGAGCCAACCTAACCAACAATTGCACAACCTACCTTCATTTTTAACCAACCTCTCAATTTTCTCCCAAGTCTCACTTTACCATTTCATTTTTTGAAATCCCACCACAAAGCAACCTAGTAGCAGACTTTTCATCCATCTTTTTCTGCTGTCAAAGGAATAGCATTAGCAGTAGCAAAATACAACTGACTCCCTCAAGCACCATCTCATAGGCCCTGCTAATCTGCAACACACAAGCACACAATACTGCAGCAGGAGATAGAAAACCTTGGCATTTTTCTCAAAACAATACTTCCATACCAGACTGGTACCATGTCACATAGCAGGTTTTAGGGATGAGGAGAGGCTGTGATCTTAAAAGACAAAACTGCTGCATAACAGAAAAGGGGGATGCTGTAGAAATTGATTTTGGGGCCATTTGAACCAAGAGCTGAAAAACTTCAAAAAGAGAATGAAATCCTGCCAATGGCCAACAGCAGAAAGAACATAAGAACACCAAAACCCTGCAAGAACCAAGGTTAGCCCTGCTATTTGCATTCCAAGGATCCTGTCAAAAACAAAACAGAAGCAACCTAGCTGTAACCATCACACTATACATCCTGCATATTCCAGTTTTTGCTGTAAAAGACCAAAAGCCTAAACCTTAACCCTTGCTCTCACACCACCCAACTGCAGCAACAACAGTAGCACCAAAGTTGCAACATGGCCTTGTACCAAGAACAAACTTCTAACAGCAGGGCTTTTTGATCCTTTTTTTTCTGCCACTTGAAACAAAAATTAACAACCATAAAAAACACATTGCAGAAAAAAGTACTCAACCTAAAAAACCTGCATTTGACCATGCTTTTGGCATTTACCAAACTTGTCCAAACTTGCAAAAACAAAGCCTTGCCACTTGCATTTCCTGTCATGAGCACCCTACCACAAGCCTTGTGATCCTGCCTTGCACCACAAACCAGCATAAAACCACACTTCCCAATTTCCTGTCCAAAAGTCTCTATGAACTTGGCCCTCATTCACTCAAAACCTCACTTTTGCTTGCCTCTTCAAACAATCAGTCAAGCTTCTAACAAACCAAAGCCTAGCCATTTGCCTTTTCACCATCATCTTCATCACATTACACCACTAGTAGCAGACCATACCAAGACCCTTGCCCTGCATCCCACAAAACCTGTCATAACTACCTAGCAGCAGGCAAAACACCATCTCCTGTCATCAAAACCTTGCAAACACATCAAACCACAGAAAACCTCTCACACTCTCATCTTGCATCTTGCCATAAGAACTTTTCTGGCCAAATCCTTCAAACATTCAAGCAAGCCTTGGTTCAGCAATCATACAAGCAGCATTTGGAGACCATAGCAAGCCTTGTGTTCTTGCTGTAACAGCTTTTTCCTCAACTGTTTTCACCAAGCATCAACCATGGTGGAGCTAGATTGGAGCAAAGTTAAGCATTCTTGAGACAAGCTACCTTCACCATTCACCATTAGAAGTCCAAATCACCATCTGTTCGAGCTTGCCTTGGCCAAATAGTCACTGCATCATCAGCTTGCACCATTATTGGTAAGATTTCGATTGCCTTCTCTTGCCAAACCACCACATGATTAGCATAGGTCTTAGCTTGCTGAAGAAGTTACACTTTGTCTCACATGAATTGGTTGATTAACTTGCAAGAAATTTGGAAAATAAGTTTTATGCACATTTTCTTTTTTGCTCGATTCTACTGCCATGTTGTGTTACACTGAAAAATAATTATGGATTTGCTTTCACCATGCCCTAATGGCTCTAATGATATGCTGCTCATCCATTTCTGGGACTTTTTGTTCATAATCAAAATTTGATGTTCATACTTTCTATGCTCGATTCATGCGTATTGTTTGTGCTATATGGAAAATTGACATTGGATTATTGATCCCCTAGCCATGCTGAACACGTGTGTGTGTGCAATTTCACTTTCTGGGATTTTCTGGGAAATAACATGAATTAGGGATGAAGGTTGTTGATGTTGTTCTTAAACCCTAGGATTTTCATTTGCAATGCCCAGTTTTTTTTTTGCATTTTTTATGTATGCATACCACTGTTTGGCCATGCGCCAATAAAAACATTTCATGGGGCGCCCTGAAACGACGCCGTTTCAATTAGTGAATTACCAAATTACAATAGTGCCACTCGGTTGACCACATGTTGACCAATTCTCCATGCCATTTGCTCACATTTCATCCAATTGTTCCCCAACTTGCAAAATTAATTTCTCTTTCAATTTAATTCCAAAAAATCCTGAAATTTTTTCCTCATGATCACAAATGTGTCTAGTTTTTTATTATGATTTTTAATAATTTTTCCATTGGCTGGATTTTTTATGGTAATTATTTTCCCAACATGTGTGCATAAATGATACATCTTACCATTCCTTTTGTGAAATTGTCATGTTATATCCATTGCCTTTGAAATTTTTTGTGATGAAACTAGACACTTTGACCTTTGTTTCCATATAGACTTTGTGCATTTATCATTTGTGGATTGAGAGTTATGAATTTTTGAAGTCATGTGTTACATTTGTTGCTATACCATGATCATGCATTTTACCAAATTTTGTTCACATACTTCCTTACATCCAAATGACCCCAAATTTTGCATGAGCCTACTCTTGTATGTCTAGTTTACTTGTGATTTTTCTTGGATATAATTGAACTATTTTCCATTTGTTTGAGATTTTTCTTCCCTGCCTAGTCAAATGTTGACTTTGTGTGACACATGTTCCCATTTCATTTGTGAAATTCTCATACTTTATTAGATGGACATGAAATTTTGCATGAGATAACTAGACATCCTCATCTTTGCCATGGCTTTAGTCCCATTCATTTATCATACACCATTCTTGACTTATGATTTTTCTAAGTTGATGCATGTTTGGTTGACTTCATTGAGCATGTTCAAATTGGCTTTGACTTTCTGATTTTCATTGACTGCCTTCCACTTGCCCAAATGGGATGAAATTTGACATGCTTACCATGCTATGTGTTAGGTTTGATCATGATTTATTTGGTGATTTTTGGAAAATGTTTAGATTGCTTTTGAGTTAAGTCTTGCTGTTGACTTATATGAGCTTCTGTTTGCCATGTTTTGACCTAAACTGTTCATGAAATGATGATAGTGGTTGATATGAGTGCGAATCCAATTGAGTTTGTTTCTTGAATGCTTAAATTTGACTTTGATTGGATATCCTTTGCTGTTTTGACTTTCTCATTCACTTTTGACCCTAGGCTTGCCCTAGTGATCCTGTTACTCACCTTTGAGTTTGTGATTTCAGGTTGACCATTAAATGACCAATGAAACCAATTCTTTTTGATTGAGCTTGCCTAAATACCATGACTAACTTGTGTGTTTTGTAGGTGGCTTGGCTCACATGCCTAGAGCCTTGTGCCTTGCACATCCATGTGCTTCTGATTAACTGTTGGTGTCTGTTTCTTTTTGCTTTGTTTGAAGTTGCATACTAACATCTGCTTGACTGTTTCAGGTGCTTTTAGTTGCTTAGTTCCTTGTGAACTTTTTTTGCTTTGCTTTGCTTGTATAAGCAATTTGCATTGAGGTATGTCTCTTTTACTTCATGTAGTCTGGAAGACCTGGCCTGTTACTTGGCCAGGCAACTGTCTGAAGTCCTCCTTAAGAGGCAATGTTTGTGACTGTTTACTTTTGTCCTTGCATAGAGTCAAAGTCCTCCTAAGTGAAGAGGCAATTGGTGGAAGGTAGGGATATGCAATCTATCCCCCACTATTCAGTGTGTCATCTGCCTTGCTCACACCACTGTGTTGATGCATTGCAGATACAAACCCAAGATCTTGTACAACTGTACAGTTGAGTCAGTTTTAATGTGTAGAAGGGTTCCCACTTTCTGAACCCACACATTCTTGTCTTGAGCTCTCCCTAGCCAGGGATAAGAGTTGTGAAGTCTCATCCTCATTTCATCCTTTCATCTGCTTCACCTTAGCCCCTCAATGGCAAGGTTAAGAGCAACATTCACCCAGTTCCAGAGGTTTGTTTGTTGAGGTTGATATGACCCCTTGACTAAAACCTAACCCTTGTTTGAGCCACTTGGTTGTGTATAGCGTGTGCTATCTGTGCTTGTAGGATTGTTTGACTTGCTTCCTGTGCAAGTTAGGATAGTTTGACTTGCTTCCTGTGCAAGTTAGGATAGTTTGACTTGCTTCCTGTGCAAGTTAGGATAGTTTGACTTGCTTCCTGTGCAAGTTAGGTTTTGCTTGGCTTGCTTCCTGTGCAAGTTAAGTATGTGTGGCTTGCTTCCTGTGTGAGCCATACTTAGGATAGGTTGGCCCTTGTGCCATTTAGCTAGAAACCATAACTTAGGGATGATTTGCATGATAACATCTAGGCTCGAGTCGTAGTCTCCCTAGTGTTGTGTCTCCCTCTGTTATCTGGTTAGGCTAGAACCTTTATCCCTGCGTAGGGGAACTACATCGCCCTGATCTTCACACCAGATGAAGTATGTAGGCAGGAGATTGAGCTGATCTCTCCGGGCGCCCTTTTTCTTTTTTGAGTGTGTGCTTGACAGTTATAGGCTGAGTCCCCGACTCCCTATCTATATGTTGTGTTGTTTAGGTTCGGATGCTGACATAAGTCCAGTGATTGGCAGTCGGGCTCCACGTTTGCCTGTGTGTGTTTGTTTGTGTGCGTGTCAGCCGAGCTACGAATGCTCTGATTCTCCTTCGTCCAAGGAGATACGTATGCATAGGATGCGATATCCTAGCGAGCATGTGTCGTTTCCCCAGTCCGAACTACTTCGACTCTGATGTCTATGCCTGATAGACTAAGTAGGCCCAGGATGCGACATCCTGCCGAGTTCAGTTTCAGTCAGTCTCTTTCCTTTCTTTCAGCCAGTGTGTGTGAATATTTGAGTAGTGTTTAGCAACCAATTTTCCTTTCTAGTGTGCGTGGATCCCGTAGAGTACTACGGATGCGTAGGGGTGCTAATACCTTCCCTTCGCATAACCGACTCCCGAACCCATCCTCTTTGGTCGCGAGACCATGTTCTTTCTAGGTTTACTCTGAGCGTTTCCTTTCCCTCTTTTGGGATAAATAACGCACGGTGGCGGCTCTGTTGTTTCTTTCTTTTCCCGCCGGTTTTTCGCGTGATGCGACAGCTGGCGACTCTGCTGGGGATGTATAGAAGTTGACCTATGCTGGTCCATCTTCCCGGAGCGAGTCTCTCCTAGCGCTCTCTAGGATTAGGGTTCTGGTTGCTTTCTGCTTGTTGTATTTTATTGCATTCATTGTATATATGTACACTTATTGTTTGCATTGATTGTGTGCATTGATGTTTGCATTCATATTCATTATTCATTACTGGCTGGCTGTCTGTTTTTTCTCTGTGTGGGTGAGAGTTATTTGAGGTAAAAGGCCCAATACCCAGGCTATGAGTGAAATCTAGGAAACCTAGGAATAGAGTGATTCATGGGAAGCGGGTGGTATGGAGCCACTTAGCGGAACATTGATATCACGAGCAGTTCAGACCCTGGTGGGATATTGTCGTTACATACTTCGGGTGTGTATATGACAGTATTCTGCGAAAGGTTATTTATGCTGCGTTTCTCTCAAGCTTTACCCTGGCCTAGATAACACCCGTGAGTGGGGAGGGTTTGATCATTACAGGTACAGTTGCTGATTGGTTGGTGATTTGTTGGTGACTCTTGGTACTGATGGTGATTGTGAATTATGGGGCATTTATTTCTGGGACGCCAGAGTTCTGTCCGTGGTTTATCAGCGGGTTCCGTCTATTTCGGATCCCCGGGCTGAGCTGAGAGTACTTGTTCAGAGGATCCGTTTGTCACCCGTTCAGTGGTTGTTCCTGTGAAGATGGTGATGTAATCTCCGGTTCCGTTTATTTCGGAACCCCCCAAGTTGGATTTATGGCGACTTGATCCCACAGATATGACTGGTTCAGAAAAGCAGAGGGTCTACAGTTGACTTGGTGGCACAAAGGCCTGCATTCATGCATTTGCATCATATCATCTCGCATTCATCTGCATTCAACTCATGTCTGTCCGTACTCAGGGTCCATTATTTTTAAATTAAAAACCCCGGTTGAGAGACATCCAGATGTCAAAATGTTGTTGATGAAATTTTATCTGTCTCAATGAAACCAAAAAAAGAGAGGACTGAATATTCCTGGTACGGACAAACATTGCATGCGTGAGTCATACTAACCCATTTGCTGTTTTGTAGGTTTCAGTATTCAACCGGTACGTATAGCTCGTCTGTTCAGATAACCTGCTGAGGGTCAACAAATCCAAGCTGATGGATCTTCTCAACGCCGACGTCCTTGAGCTGAAAGGGATGATGAGGGAGTTGTTCAGTGTTGTGCAAGGGCTTGCCTCGGGGCAGAAAGCCATGTCCGAAAGACTGGAAAGGATTGAGAAACGGTTGATAATGGAAAAGGTTCAGGGGAAGGTTCCGTCCTCCGAAGTGAACAAACCTTCTGGTACTGTAGCAAGGAAACCCTCCGACAGTGGTCCGTCCAAGAAGAAGGTTGAGCCAGTTGGTGTGCCCGCAAAGAAAGAACGTAGTAAAGATCGTTATCATCCTTACGCTGCCACCGTATCCACTCCTGTCAGTAGTCCACCTGCTCAACGGCAACAACTGCCACCTCAACAGAAGACACCGGGAGCTAAGAGCCAGGTGAAGAAGAAGAATGAGGATCGTCAGTTTGAGGAACCACCAGTGACTTATGCCTTTCTTTTCCAAAGGTTGAGGGATCTGGGATTAGTTCGGCCGAGGATTTTGATTCCTATAGAACAGCAGCGGAGGCCTGCCAATTATGATGAGAGTGCCAAGTGCGAGTTTCACTCTGGGGCATCCGGACACAGCATTGAAGGTTGCAGAGCTTTTAAGCATATCGTCCAAGATCTGGTGGACTCCAAGGCTATTAGCTTGGCCCGGATAATGAATGAGGATGTCAACCCCATACTCAGGCAAGGACCAGTAAAAGTCAAGATGGTGAAGAAGGCCAAGAGAGGAATGGAAGTGGCTGAGGAGAGTCAGTTAAAGATTCCAATGTCTGTGGTCCCAAAACTTCTGCTACGGGATGGAGTCTTCCCTGTTGTTGATAATGCTTGTGTGACTGTCACTACAGAAGAGTGTGTGTTGATGAAGGACACAACCCAGAGGATGAAGAAGGTAGAAGTGGATAATGTAAGATGCAAAGCACCCAGTCTGACAGTTGAAACCATCCAGGTAGAGAATGCCCTTGCTGCTGAGAAAAAGAAGAAGCTGTCCATTTCTTCTTATAAACAAGCTCTGGAGGTGGTGAAGAACCAAGAGGCCCAAGGCTGGGGAAGGATCATTGACATCGTGGCAAAAGCAGACATGTTTGGAGTCGGTTATCATCCGGATTTAGAGTCGTCTAGACCAGACAGAGGATGTTGTCCACTATACGCCTTCGTCAGTGCAGGAATGTTGGATCCCGGTCATGCCCGTTCAGTGGTTGAAGATGTTGACAGCGACCGCGAACTCGAGTTGTGGATAGAGTCGTGCGTGCCAGGCGATTGGAAGGCCTCCAAAAGCATCACTGTCACTCATTCTGAAGAATAGTATTTCTGTTTTTCAATTTTTGTTTGCATGAAAGCCATACGTTTTGCCCGAAACGTAATGGTCCATTGTAAGGGCCATCTCATGTGTTTCATTATGCAACATTTTGCATCAGTAATGAATGGATGTTTTTGTAGTTAAAAACGGTGTTCCCTGTTTTTCATTTAATTTTGCAATTTTAAAAAAAAAAACAAATAAAAATGGCAACGTTTTTTCATTCTTTTTCCTTTTGATTTTGTCTCGTTCCAAAGTGATCACCCTCCTGATCTCACCGATAACGATTTGGTTACACCTCTGTATGACTTCGACAATTCGATCTATCATGCCAGAGAAGAAGGCGCGGAAGATTGTGATCAGCTGAAATTAGCCAGGTTGTTGAAACAAGAGGAAAAGGTGATTCAACCGCACGAGAAGCGAGTCAAGTTTGTCATCTCAGGTACCGCCGAGGTCAGAAGGGAAAGTGAAAGTTGAGGCCGCTTCAGAGGCAAGTTGAGAACAGAATGGTAGTCCTGTTAGAAGAGCAGGTTGATACGTATGCCTGATTGTATCTAGATACACCAGGGCGGAATACCAATGTCATGGGGCACGAGCTACCCTCAAGAGAAGACTGTCCTCCAGTGAAGCGGAAACTGGTGCTGAAAGATGAAAAGGTGATTAGATTATCAAGATGTGAACAGAGCTAGTCTGAAGGATGAATTCCCGGTACTTCACGGTGAGGTATTGGTTGATTATATGGCTTAGGTCTCAGTGTTTATCTTCATGGATGGCTTCTTGGCCAAGACCAGATTGAATTGTTGCCATAAGATATGAAGTAAACCAGGTCCATCACACAAGGGGCACCTTCTTGTTCTAAGTTAATGTCGTTCCGTCACATGAGGCCGGTGCCACGTATCAGAGATCTACGGTGACTTTGTTTCATGAGATGATTCATCGTGAAAGCAAATCCCATGTTGATGACATGATGGCAAAGTCCCAAGCAGAACAGGGGCATCCGGTAGACTTGGGGCAAGTTGTTTGACCGTTTGAGATAACTCATACTTTTGAGTCTGAATCAGTGCACTTATGGAGTGTTGTCCATCAAGCTACCGAAGCTTGTTGTGAGCGAATCAGAGGAATCGAGGTCGATCCTGCTAAAAAAAAAAAAAAAAAAAAAAAAAAAAAAAAAAGAAGAAGAAGAGATAAATTGCAGGAACCTCTGATTCCGATACCTCAGTGAAAGAGATAACTGTTAATCCGGTACTTGATAACCCTCAAGGGGGTCTACGAGGTGCGTATTGAGTCAGCATGGCTAGTCTTGTCGAAAAGAGTATGCAATTTACCTAAGCAAAAAGTTTATCGACTGTGAAACAATACACTCACTGTTCGAAAAAACTTGATGTACTTTGGCATAGGCTGCTCGCCGACTGAGACAGTGTATGCTGACTCATACCACTTTATGGATGTCCAAAACGGATCTGATCAGATATGTGTTTAAGAAGCTAGTAACAACCCATGGAAAGGTTATCAACCAAAGAAGTTTGAGGTCCCCAATGAGGACATCTCGAGGTACTCAAATCGAAAGATTAAGAGTGACTGATCCCGGAGGAGGGGTCTGACCCCGAATCCGAACGGATTCCGATGTCTGAGGGAGAAAGAGATGAGGTGAATAAGTCAGTGCTTCCCGGATCCCAGTTGGTTGCACCAACAAGGGTGAGTAAACATAAAGTCTGTATCCTGGGTATCGAACCCTGGGATGTGCATCTACCTGGGGCAGTGTCTTCCTCACAGAAATATGAGAAATCAGAGAAGACTGAATGGATAAGGACTCAGAATGACACGTTGAATCCAACTGAGGAAAGAGGGCTGACAGTTACTTGTCATGGGGGCAGTTGTGCTCAGTGAGCGAAGCATGTTGTTAACCAAGAAGTATGACCTCGCGCGTACCACGTGGAAGAATTGGTTGAAAAGGATCCTTCCTCCTCAAGACGATGGTGGGGCAAATGGACAAACGATTATGAATGTCCGTTCGTGGTCAAGAGGGTCCCATCTGACAGAACCTTGTTGTTAATGACCACGGATGACGACGATTTTCCATTCCCTGTGAATGCGGACGCAGTTAGAAAATACTTCGTGAAAGAAACCCGCTGGACAAAAAAAAAAGAATAAAGAGTCCAGGCAAAAACGGGCATCCCGGCGAACCAAGAAAAAGAGAAAGGTTCGGGCAAAAGTTAGGGATAAAAATAAAAGAAAAGAACTGTACACCCGGCAAGTTGAAAACCCGTAAGGGCGACTTGGGCAAAAAAGGGTATCCCGGTGGACTGAAACCCGAAAGGGCGGTCCAGGCAAAAGAGGGAATGAAACGAACAACTGCGTCCAGCATGATCATTTGTGCTCATGATGACTTGGATAATCTCCGACAGAGACCGATCGGAAGCGTCTTGTTCAGAAGACAGAAGGTGCGGAAAGTCCTGAGGACATATGAGGTGTAACTGAGTTGGAACCCGATGAGATCACGGTTTCACGTTGCCATTAGGATAGATTTTTCCTTTTGTGTGCAATCACCTCTTTCCAGGGGTTGCTTCCTGTGTGTCGCTCAATTATGAGCCATCTTTTATTCCAGTCAAATAAAGCGTGTGTTCGATCAAATAAATTTTGTTTTTGTGTCATTACTGTTTTGATTACGAAAACATCTATTCATTTTGATGAGAATATTTGCATTTTGAAACATAGAGGTCCCTTCTGATGCGTGCTTGTGAGATTGAAATCTGGAAATCTTACTTGGAAGTCTGAGTGACCTAAGTGTTGAAATATCAGAACACCTGGGGCATACCTGGGGCACGTTTTTATCTGACGATCTCTTGTGCAGGTGCTGTTAGACATCTTCATTCACTTGCCAGTGTAATATGAACCCTTTTGACAAGAGATCCCCTCAGAGTCCAACCAGGGGCAAGGGATAGTTGAACGGTGAAAAGACAGTGAAGGATTACGACGACGGTCCTGGAAAGTTAATCAAGAAGACTCTTCAAAGTCTGATGATTGGAAAGTTTGTATGAATACCAGGAGTTCGATCCCCGTGGAGTACGGACGAGATTGGGAATACAGGATGATGGAGCAGAAAAGCCCAGAAGAGTCTGGGAGTTCTTAAAAGTGGAAAGTCAACACTATGGGTGGATGATGGATACTAGTGTTCGACGAGGCGATCGACATCCCTGTCAAACAAGCTGTATCTCCCCAGAGGATTGAGAGTGTGATCTCCCTGGCAGATTCGAGATCGTTGTCTCCTCAGCAAGCCTGAAGGTCATCACGTCCCCAGCCCAAGCCAGTATTGAAGCTATCAGAGTTATTTCCCCTGCAGAGATACCTGTGGACAGTACCTTCTTTCTCCAGCAGATCTAAGGATTGCTTCTCCTCAGCAGGCTTATGCTTGCAAATTTCCCCAGTTGAGAATCCCCGCTGAGCGCCTGTCAGTTATTTTCCCCGGGGGCACCCCAGTGGAGTTTATCAGTAGACTGTTGGTGTGTTCCCCAACAATTGGTTTCGTGATGCTATTATCTCCAGCATGGCCGTGAGTGCTTATCCCAAGCCGGTCTGTGGGAATTCATCTCCAGTATGATATGACGTGGTATCATCCTCAACAGAGTTGTTACTCTCGCCACTATGGTTGTTTCTCTCCACAAGGGTTGTTCTCCTCAGCAGAATGGTGTGGTTTTCCTCAGCAAGTTCCCCGAGTGGAGCGGGTCTCATAAAATACATCTCCAACAGTGATTCTCCTACATATGGATTGGTTGGGTCGTCCCTAATGGAGTAGCATTTATTTCTCCAGCAGAGTTCATCCTACCAGTGGATTGGACGGGTTTCTGTAATAGACTGATATCTGTATCCCCAGCGGAGTTGTGACTGTTTTCCAAGTCTGAAGTTGCCTTCCCAGCAGAGGTTGTGTTGATGGTTTTTCCTCAGCAAAAGTTTGTCTTTCCCCAGCAGGATATGGTTATAGGATCCCCAGCACAGTACTTGGAGTTCCCCGGTGTTGTCTCTGAAGGAGACGTATGTTTATGCATTCATCATTTAGATAAGCATAGCATATCGCATCATTAGTGCATAGCATTCCCATGATCATGGGGCATTGTGTAAAGCAAGAAAAAAAATCATGCATCAACATTGCAAGCATATCCATTAGCCCTAGGCCGTGGTGACCAGCCGAGATTGGGTTGTTGGAAAGAGTTTAGCATCGCGCCATTGGATCGGCTTCAGAATTGGGTTCATCAACATGGTTGAGAGGTTGGTGTTTTCCCAACAAGTGATTCCTCAGTCGAGTGGGTATCCCCAGCAGTGTTACTCCCCAATTGTTAGCGTCTTGCCAGCTTGGGTCTTTTCCCTTAAGCAGATATGGGTATGTCTGATCTCTCCATGTAGAGTCTACCCCTTAAGCAGAAAGTGTCAATCTTTTCCTGCCATTTCCCCACTGAGATACATCCTCGTGGATGACGGTTGCTTCCGTTCCCTCCCTAATGGGATGGGTTTTCCCTATTGAATTCTTTCCTCATTAGGATGAGTCTTGATTCAGTCTGCCTTTTTAGATCGATCCTGAATTGGCTTCTTGTTAACTGTCTCCTGTGCTTCCCTGGGGCATAAATGAATAGTCGCTCACTAACCGGCACTCATTCATTTCATCCTCAGCGGAATTTGTGGCCTCTACCACCAAACCGGTAGCTGTAAGTCCTATCTTTGTGGTTTTCTACCCACTAGCTGGTAGTTGTAAAATCCCACTTTCCTCCCCTTGTTGGAATTAACCCTTTGTGCTCATCCTATCAATGACTGGTTACCTTTCTGTGGTTTTCTGCCTACAAACCGGTAGATGTAATCCCCTCTTTGTGGTATTAATGGTCTTGTCCCCTCTGGATACTTGCTTTGATCAAACAGTATTGTCCCCATTGGGTCTTCACTTTCTTTTTGGATACTCGCTCCAAGTTAGCAACTTTATCCTCTTTTGATTGGTCATCTTTTGCATACCTAGTCTGGTACCCAGATGCCTTTCTTTTTGGTCGATTATTCATTTAACAACCTACAACCCGGTTGTGGATAATCTTCCATGCGAGTGTATTATCTATGTTTTGACGGCTATAGATAATATGTACTTATGATTTCCCGGTATTCAGACCGAAGGAGTTTCCGACGATCAGGTCGATGTACTCATGGCACAAGTCCAATTTTCCGGTATTCAGACCGAAGGAGTTTCCGACGATCAGGTCGATGTACTCATGGCACAAGGCCAACTTTCCGGTATTCAGACCGAAGGAGTTTCCGACGATCAGGTCGATGTACTCATGGCACAAGGCCAATTTTTCCGGTATTCAGACCGAAGGAGTTTCCGACGATCAGGTCGATGTACTCATGGCACAAGGCCAATTTTCCCGGTATTCAGACCGAAGGAGTTTCCGACGATCAGGTCGATGTACTCATGGCACAAGGCCAATTTTCCGGTATTCAGACCGAAGAAGTTTTCTCCTCTCCGTTGGTGACGATAAACGTCGAGTTTTTCCCAATCATCCGTTGATGATTTGGTTGTGTTCACTCTCCCCAGTAGAGTTTCCTCCTCTCCGTTGGTGTCGATAAACGTCGAGTTTTTCCTAGTTATCCGATGATGCCTAGTTGTACCCCTCTCCATGCAGAGTTACCTCTCCGTTGGTTTCGATAAACGTCGAGTTTTTCCTAGTTATCCGATGATGCCTAGTTGTACCCCTCTCCATGCAGAGTTACCTCTCCGTTGGTTTCGATAAACGTCGAGTTTTTCCCGATCATCCGTTGATGATTTGTTTGTGTCCTTCTTCCCTAGTGAAGTATTCCTCCTCTCCGTTGGTGTCGATAAACGTCGAGTTTTTCCTATTCGTCCTATGACGTCTAGTTGTACCTATCCCCATGTGGATTTACCTCTCCGTTGGTCTTGGTAAACGTTGAGTTTTTCCCATTTCGTCCGTCGACAAATGGTTGTATCCTTTCCGGTCATTCATTAATGTCTGATTACCTCTCCGTTGGTCTTGGTAAACGTCGAGTTTTTCCTAGTTGTCCGTTGGCATCTAGTTGTGATTTATATTCCCATTCGCCATCGTTGTGATGTCTGGATGTGGCCATACCCCTTGAAAAAACAAAAAATATACCCAGCATTAAATATCAAATCCCAGTGGACGTTTCCATTGGTGGATCCCTGTGTTGTGCAAATTCTACGGTTCTTGGTATTCAATCCCTGTTTACCCTGAAAGTCTGACAGCCGTCGCTCTCATCCATTCGGGTTCCCAGCTGATTGAATAGGGGCAGCTGTAGCACCTCAAATTTGCACCTGCCATTATACATACATTTTCATATTAGGTCATAGCATATCATGGTCCATTGCATAGCATTTGCATTGTCCCAGTTGCCTCCAGAGCAAGCAATCAGGAATTAGGTCAAACTAATCTCCTGATCAGTCAACCAAGCAAGCAAAGGAATTTCTCATTGAATCAAGGCCTTGGGGTTTGTCCAACAAGTTCACATGACTTGAGGGTCCATTTGAAGTATTTTGGTCGAGGGTTAAGGGCTCAGAGGTCAGCAGTTCATGCCCAGACAGTCAAAAAACCTGAAAAAGTCAACTGTCAGTCAAAGCAATGGATGGTGGTCATTCTTGTGGAATTTGGGCACCATGGTCAATAATCAAGAGTTCAAACAACTTGGGACATCATTTGAAGTCAAATTCTCAAGGAATTAGGGTTTGGAATTCATCAGTCAATGCATAATCAGACAGAAACCCTAAAAGTCAACTGTTGGTCAACTGTCCATTTAATCAGTGATTGGATGATTGGATTTGGTTTGTGAGAGTTCATTCATGTCCAAATAGTCATCATACATCATGCCAAACACCATCATGGAAGAATTTGAAGCCAGATCATGAATTTCCCAAAATGGAAACTGGGCCTGTAACTGAAACCTGCCATAAATGGAAAGTTTTGATCCTCAAACTTACATCATGATACAAGCCTCAAATGAATTTTTGCCCAACATGAAAGTTGAAGATCTTGTTCTCCCATTTCCAAAAAGTCCTAGAACTCTCAATTCCCATGTGTGGTTGGCAAGTTATGATCGAATCGATTTCAGAAAATCTTGAACTTCAAAGGGCCATATCTCCCAAACCGTTTGGCCAATTTTGGTGGGGTTTTTTCCTACAAGTCACATTTGATCCCCTCTTTCCAAAATATAAATTTCATGAGCCAAAACTTCACCAATCAAAATAGCATATTTTGACCTTTTTCATTTAAATGAAAGTTTGACCAAGAGTTGACTTTTTGATTTAAACATTTTTTCAACATTTGGCCAATTGGAAAAGCTCATAAATGTCATTTAGAATGTGTTTGCAAAGTCAAAATATGCAGTACTTGCACTCATCATGAATCCATACTTGGTTGCTTGAATTGTAAGGAAAGTACAAATTCAACCATGCTTGTCCATACATTCCACCATACCATGATTTGTACTATGGAAACAGAAATCTAAACCACCATTTGCTGCCATTTTGAAGCTCCATTTAGCAGCATAAAACCACAAAAAGAAAGCCTTGCTAGCTTACTTAAACATTGGCCAAAGTACAGGTTTACAACAACCATATCCCACATGGTCATGCTTTGTACCATGACAGCAAAATCATCACCATTTTCTGTCAAAACCACACAGCAACAGCATGGCATTTTTGTTTGTCATGAGTAGCAGCAGATCACACTCTCTCTCAAAGCCTCACCCTGCTGTGCAACTAAAAGAACAACTATACCATGCCATGTACTATGCAGCAGAATTCAGGCCTTTTTTTTCTGTCATGACAGTAGTAGCAAGGGCAGTAGGACAAAACCTTTTCTTTGGCCAAGGCAATTGGTGAAGACATGCTGATTTCAAGGAACCTTGCCTTGCCTTCACAATCCTGTCACCATACCCTGCAGCAGAAGAAAAGCATGGCATTTTTGATCTTTGTGAAAAAGGAGCCAACCTAACCAACAATTGCACAACCTACCTTCATTTTTAACCAACCTCTCAATTTTCTCCCAAGTCTCACTTTACCATTTCATTTTTTGAAATCCCACCACAAAGCAACCTAGTAGCAGACTTTTCATCCATCTTTTTCTGCTGTCAAAGGAATAGCATTAGCAGTAGCAAAATACAACTGACTCCCTCAAGCACCATCTCATAGGCCCTGCTAATCTGCAACACACAAGCACATAATACTGCAGCAGGAGATAGAAAACCTTGGCATTTTTCTCAAAACAATACTTCCATACCAGACTGGTACCATGTCACATAGCAGGTTTTAGGGATGAGGAGAGGCTGTGATCTTAAAAGACAAAACTGCTGCATAACAGAAAAGGGGGATGCTGTAGAAATTGATTTTGGGGCCATTTGAACCAAGAGCTGAAAAACTTCAAAAAGAGAATGAAATCCTGCCAATGGCCAACAGCAGAAAGAACATAAGAACACCAAAACCCTGCAAGAACCAAGGTTAGCCCTGCTATTTGCATTCCAAGGATCCTGTCAAAAACAAAACAGAAGCAACCTAGCTGTAACCATCACACTATACATCCTGCATATTCCAGTTTTTGCTGTAAAAGACCAAAAGCCTAAACCTTAACCCTTGCTCTCACACCACCCAACTGCAGCAACAACAGTAGCACCAAAGTTGCAACATGGCCTTGTACCAAGAACAAACTTCTAACAGCAGGGCTTTTTGATCCTTTTTTTTCTGCCACTTGAAACAAAAATTAACAACCATAAAAAACACATTGCAGAAAAAAGTACTCAACCTAAAAAACCTGCATTTGACCATGCTTTTGGCATTTACCAAACTTGTCCAAACTTGCAAAAACAAAGCCTTGCCACTTGCATTTCCTGTCATGAGCACCCTACCACAAGCCTTGTGATCCTGCCTTGCACCACAAACCAGCATAAAACCACACTTCCCAATTTCCTGTCCAAAAGTCTCTATGAACTTGGCCCTCATTCACTCAAAACCTCACTTTTGCTTGCCTCTTCAAACAATCAGTCAAGCTTCTAACAAAACCAAAGCCTAGCCATTTTCCTTTTCACCATCATCTTCATCACATTACACCACTAGTAGCAGACCATACCAAGACCCTTGCCCTGCATCCCACAAAACCTGTCATAACTACCTAGCAGCAGGCAAAACACCATCTCCTGTCATCAAAACCTTGCAAACACATCAAACCACAGAAAACCTCTCACACTCTCATCTTGCATCTTGCCATAAGAACTTTTCTGGCCAAATCCTTCAAACATTCAAGCAAGCCTTGGTTCAGCAATCATACAAGCAGCATTTGGAGACCATAGCAAGCCTTGTGTTCTTGCTGTAACAGCTTTTTCCTCAACTGTTTTCACCAAGCATCAACCATGGTGGAGCTAGATTGGAGCAAAGTTAAGCATTCTTGAGACAAGCTACCTTCACCATTCACCATTAGAAGTCCAAATCACCATCTGTTCGAGCTTGCCTTGGCCAAATAGTCACTGCATCATCAGCTTGCACCATTATTGGTAAGATTTCGATTGCCTTCTCTTGCCAAACCACCACATGATTAGCATAGGTCTTAGCTTGCTGAAGAAGTTACACTTTGTCTCACATGAATTGGTTGATTAACTTGCAAGAAATTTGGAAAATAAGTTTTATGCACATTTTCTTTTTTGCTCGATTCTACTGCCATGTTGTGTTACACTGAAAAATAATTATGGATTTGCTTTCACCATGCCCTAATGGCTCTAATGATATGCTGCTCATCCATTTCTGGGACTTTTTGTTCATAATCAAAATTTGATGTTCATACTTTCTATGCTCGATTCATGCGTATTGTTTGTGCTATATGGAAAATTGACATTGGATTATTGATCCCCTAGCCATGCTGAACACGTGTGTGTGTGCAATTTCACTTTCTGGGATTTTCTGGGAAATAACATGAATTAGGGATGAAGGTTGTTGATGTTGTTCTTAAACCCTAGGATTTTCATTTGCAATGCCCAGTTTTTTTTTGCATTTTTTATGTATGCATACCACTGTTTGGCCATGCGCCAATAAAAACATTTCATGGGGCGCCCTGAAACGACGCCGTTTCAATTAGTGAATTGCCAAATTACAATAGTGCCACTCGGTTGACCACATGTTGACCAATTCTCCATGCCATTTGCTCACATTTCATCCAATTGTTCCCCAACTTGCAAAATTAATTTCTCTTTCAATTTAATTCCAAAAAATCCTGAAATTTTTTCCTCATGATCACAAATGTGTCTAGTTTTTTATTATGATTTTTAATGATTTTTCCATTGGCTGGATTTTTTATGGTAATTATTTTCCCAACATGTGTGCATAAATGATACATCTTACCATTCCTTTTGTGAAATTGTCATGTTATATCCATTGCCTTTGAAATTTTTTGTGATGAAACTAGACACTTTGACCTTTGTTTCCATATAGACTTTGTGCATTTATCATTTGTGGATTGAGAGTTATGATTTTTTGAAGTCATGTGTTACATTTGTTGCTATACCATGATCATGCATTTTACCAAATTTTGTTCACATACTTCCTTACATCCAAATGACCCCAAATTTTGCATGAGCCTACTCTTGTATGTCTAGTTTACTTGTGATTTTTCTTGGATATAATTGAACTATTTTCCATTTGTTTGAGATTTTTCTTCCCTGCCTAGTCAAATGTTGACTTTGTGTGACACATGTTCCCATTTCATTTGTGAAATTCTCATACTTTATTAGATGGACATGAAATTTTGCATGAGATAACTAGACATCCTCATCTTTGCCATGGCTTTAGTCCCATTCATTTATCATACACCATTCTTGACTTATGATTTTTCTAAGTTGATGCATGTTTGGTTGACTTCATTGAGCATGTTCAAATTGGCTTTGACTTTCTGATTTTCATTGACTGCCTTCCACTTGCCCAAATGGGATGAAATTTGACATGCTTACCATGCTATGTGTTAGGTTTGATCATGATTTATTTGGTGATTTTTGGAAAATGTTTAGATTGCTTTTGAGTTAAGTCTTGCTGTTGACTTATATGAGCTTCTGTTTGCCATGTTTTGACCTAAACTGTTCATGAAATGATGATAGTGGTTGATATGAGTGCGAATCCAATTGAGTTTGTTTCTTGAATGCTTAAATTTGACTTTGATTGGATATCCTTTGCTGTTTTGACTTTCTCATTCACTTTTGACCCTAGGCTTGCCCTAGTGATCCTGTTACTCACCTTTGAGTTTGTGATTTCAGGTTGACCATTAAATGACCAATGAAACCAATTCTTTTTGATTGAGCTTGCCTAAATACCATGACTAACTTGTGTGTTTTGTAGGTGGCTTGGCTCACATGCCTAGAGCCTTGTGCCTTGCACATCCATGTGCTTCTGATTAACTGTTGGTGTCTGTTTCTTTTTGCTTTGTTTGAAGTTGCATACTAACATCTGCTTGACTGTTTCAGGTGCTTTTAGTTGCTTAGTTCCTTGTGAACTTTTTTTGCTTTGCTTTGCTTGTATAAGCAATTTGCATTGAGGTATGTCTCTTTTACTTCATGTAGTCTGGAAGACCTGGCCTGTTACTTGGCCAGGCAACTGTCTGAAGTCCTCCTTAAGAGGCAATGTTTGTGACTGTTTACTTTTGTCCTTGCATAGAGTCAAAGTCCTCCTAAGTGAAGAGGCAATTGGTGGAAGGTAGGGATATGCAATCTATCCCCCACTATTCAGTGTGTCATCTGCCTTGCTCACACCACTGTGTTGATGCATTGCAGATACAAACCCAAGATCTTGTACAACTGTACAGTTGAGTCAGTTTTAATGTGTAGAAGGGTTCCCACTTTCTGAACCCACACATTCTTGTCTTGAGCTCTCCCTAGCCAGGGATAAGAGCTGTGAAGTCTCATCCTCATTTCATCCTTTCATCTGCTTCACCTTAGCCCCTCAATGGCAAGGTTAAGAGCAACATTCACCCAGTTCCAGAGGTTTGTTTGTTGAGGTTGATATGACCCCTTGACTAAAACCTAACCCTTGTTTGAGCCACTTGGTTGTGTATAGCGTGTGCTATCTGTGCTTGTAGGATTGTTTGACTTGCTTCCTGTGCAAGTTAGGATAGTTTGACTTGCTTCCTGTGCAAGTTAGGATAGTTTGACTTGCTTCCTGTGCAAGTTAGGATAGTTTGACTTGCTTCCTGTGCAAGTTAGGTTTTGCTTGGCTTGCTTCCTGTGCAAGTTAAGTATGTGTGGCTTGCTTCCTGTGTGAGCCATACTTAGGATAGGTTGGCCCTTGTGCCATTTAGCTAGAAACCATAACTTAGGGATGATTTGCATGATAACATCTAGGCTCGAGTCGTAGTCTCCCTAGTGTTGTGTCTCCCTCTGTTATCTGGTTAGGCTAGAACCTTTATCCCTGCGTAGGGGAACTACATCGCCCTGATCTTCACACCAGATGAAGTATGTAGGCAGGAGATTAAGCTGATCTCTCCGGGCGCCCTTTTTCTTTTTTGAGTGTGTGCTTGACAGTTATAGGCTGAGTCCCCGACTCCCTATCTATATGTTGTGTTGTTTAGGTTCGGATGCTGACATAAGTCCAGTGATTGGCAGTCGGGCTCCACGTTTGCCTGTGTGTGTTTGTTTGTGTGCGTGTCAGCCGAGCTACGAATGCTCTGATTCTCCTTCGTCCAAGGAGATACGCATGCATAGGATGCGATATCCTAGCGAGCATGTGTCGTTTCCCCAGTCCGAACTACTTCGACTCTGATGTCTATGCCTGATAGACTAAGTAGGCCCAGGATGCGACATCCTGCCGAGTTCAGTTTCAGTCAGTCTCTTTCCTTTCTTTCAGCCAGTGTGTGTGAATATTTGAGTAGTGTTTAGCAACCAATTTTCCTTTCTAGTGTGCGTGGATCCCGTAGAGTACTACGGATGCGTAGGGGTGCTAATACCTTCCCTTCGCATAACCGACTCCCGAACCCATCCTCTTTGGTCGCGAGACCATGTTCTTTCTAGGTTTACTCTGAGCGTTTCCTTTCCCTCTTTTGGGATAAATAACGCACGGTGGCGGCTCTGTTGTTTCTTTCTTTTCCCGCCGGTTTTTCACGTGATGCGACACCTACCCAATGCAATTTCAATCTTACACTAAGATCAGAGTTCCTACTCACTCCCCCTCAATCACCTCAGTGATTACTACCTTTAATCAATATTAAAGACAATTTGAAGTCACACTTCAAACAACTCTTGATTGTGCTTCACAGCTTTAATCAAGATACATAGCACTCACGCTTAAAAGCTTTGAGCGACACAACACTTACAACTCAATGAACACCCTATGCCACATCAATCATCTACTTGATAATGGCTTGGCTTACAAGATACGTCTAATACAAGACTCACAAAAATACAACAATGAAGTATGATGGACACACAAAATCTTCACGCCTCAAAATCCCTGAAACTGAATGAAAGAACGCCTTCCTTTTATATTGCAGTACCTAGGCTTTTGCACCTGTATTCTCCTGAATTTAAGGTCACGCGAGTTCCCATAAATTCAACATTTAGGTTACTAACAAATAGGCTATTTGTTAGGTTCATTAAATGTAGCTTGGTTGTTGATTTCCTGGATTTTCTCTCAGCTGTTGAATCCCTGAAGAATAGCCTGAGGAAAAGCTGAAACAGAAAACTGAACAACCTACAATATAGCATATGCTATCAGGAATGAATGTCACGACATTCAGCTTGACATCAAGGTCCATATGCTGAGTCTGTTTTTCCAGAAAACAGACTGTACAATTTTGCTGACCTGTACATGATCAAAAATGACCATACTACAATAACAACTTACATCAATAAATGTCAAAGTGTCCAATTTTACATTTACACATTTGGCCTTAAGTTAGTTCTGTTATTCTCTTGAAGAACAGACTAAGTAACATGCTGAAGTATAGCAGAACACCACTCTGTCTAATGTTCAGTAGCTGCTGTCAATGATGAATGTCATAACATCCAGTTTGACATTCAGTCAGTAGGCCTTATGCCAGGTCTGGTCTTTCCTTGATAACCAGACTGGAAATAAATACTAAGTTCTAACAGAACACCAGCTGTTCTATTCCTTAGTATCTGCTGACAGGTATGAATGTCACAGCATCCAGTTTGACATTCAATAAATCCTGTGTTAGCTAATCCTGCAGTAACTACTCAAGTGTGTCATGACATCAGTCAAGACATCAGAGTACAGTTAGATATTCTAACCTACAATGTAGTCACACATACATACCATGTCATGACATCAGTCAAGACATTAGTAACCAGCTAGTGTTTTACCATATAATGCAGCCAATTAAGCACCTACAAACTCCCCCTTTGGCAAATTTTTGGCTAAAACACTTTGATCCCCATAACAGAGTTCATAGCAGTGGAATCACACACCTAGCAGGAAATAAGCCTAGCTAATACACTCAGAGTGGCAGCACACTCACACACATGGAAGTTAAATAAAAACTTCACAAAGCAGCACACATACAGAAGTTAAATCTAAAATCTAAACTTCAACACACAGCAGCTGCAGGGGAGGGAATCTGTCACGAGAGTCTGTTGTAGAGACCCACTCTGTTTTTCAGGGTGGTGGTTATTACTCCCCCTTTTTGTCAAAAATGTTGCCAAAGTCAACAACAAAACCAGAGAACAATGACAGAGTTACAGACTTGGTTTTACGCCACAGTTTAAACCAAGTTAGCATCCACTTGATCTTGCTTCACAGCTTTGATCAATTAATCACCCACTTTTGCTTTACAGTAGGTACCACCATATCAGATGCCATGATTTTGTTTTTGACATCTAGAACCACTCCTGCATGAACTGCATCCTTGAACTCCTGCAGGTACATTGGCCTTCTCACGGTAGGGTGTCTCCTTACCCTCTTGTAGCCACACTTGTTGCAAGTAGCATAGCTATGATCTGTTGACCAATCAGAGCATAGTACCACTTGTTTAATAGGCAGAGATATTAAACAATACATCCCAAACATCAGTGGTTGCTATAAGGTCTCAGAGAGACATATTCCCAGTTTGCTCCTTAAGTTTTCAAACTGAGTAGCATCCAGAGCCTTTGTAAATATGTCAGCCAGTTGAAGGTCCGTGGCTACATGTTCCAAAGTGATCACCTTGTCTTCTACCAGATCTCTGATGAAGTGGTGCCTAATGTCAATATGTTTGGTCCTGCTGTGTTGGATGGGATTCTTGGAGATATTGATGGCACTGAGATTATCGCAGAACAATGTCATGACATTTTGAGTGACATTGTACTCAGTGAGCATCTGTTTCATCCAAACCAGTTGGGAACAACTACTTCCAGCAGCTATGTATTCAGCCTCTGCAGTGGACAGAGAAACACAATTCTGCTTCTTGCTGAACCAAGATATGAGATTGTCTCCTAAGAAGAAACATCCACCTGATGTGCTTTTTCTGTCATCAGCACTCCCAGCCCAGTCAGCATCACAGTACCCAGATAGGACAGGCTCAGACCCATGTGAATACAGCATCCCATAGTCACAAGTCCCATTGATGTACTTGAGAATCCTTTTGACTTGATTCAAGTGGCTCACCTTAGGCTCTGCTTGGTATCTAGCACAAACTCCAACTGCATAAGAAATGTCAGGTCTACCTGCAGTTAGGTAAAGTAGGCTTCCTATCATGCTTCTATACAAGCATTGATCAACACCAGGCCCTCCTTCATCTTTGGTTAACTTCAGATGAGTAGGCGCAGGAGTCCTCTTGTGCCTAGCATTATCCATACCAAACTTCTTAACTATGTTCTTGGCATACTTGCTTTGGGAGAGAAACATAGAGTCCTCCATTTGGTTTACTTGCATTCCAAGGAAATAGGTCAGTTCTCCAACTAGACTCATTTCAAACTCGGATTGCATCTGGTGAACAAATTGTTGAACCATTTGTTCTGACATTCCACCAAAGACTATATCATCCACATAGATTTGAGCAATCATGATTTTGCCGTCTTCATCCCTCACAAATAAGGTTTTATCTATTCCACCTTTTCTGTATCCATTTGAGGTCAGAAATTCGGTCAACCTTTCATACCCTGCTCTAGGTGCTTGTTTCAACCCATATAAGGCTTTCCTCAACTTGTATACATGCTTAGGTTGGTTAGGATCACAGAACCCTTTAGGTTGTTCCACAAAGACTTCTTCATTCAAGTAGCCATTCAAGAATGCACTCTTCACATCCATTTGGAATAGTTTAAACTTCAGGATGCATGCTACCCCTAACAGCAATCTGATGGACTCAAGCCTAGCCACAGGAGCAAATGTCTCATCAAAATCTACCCCTTCAACTTGAGTGTATCCTTGAGCTACTAGTCTTGCTTTATTCCTAGTAATTACTCCTTTCTCATCAGATTTGTTTTTGTAGATCCACTTGGTACCAATGATGTTGGTCCCTTCAGGCCTTGGAACTAGCTCCCATACTTCATTCCTTTTGAACTGCTCAAGTTCCTCTTGCATGGCAATGATCCAGTATTCGTCAGTCAGGGCTTCTTTCACGTTCTTTGGTTCAACCTTGGATACAAAGCAGGAATTTGAGCTTATTCCTCGTGACCTGGTAGTCACACCACTATTGGGATCCCCTATGATAAGATCCTTAGGGTGGTCTTTCTGAATTCTGATAGATGGCACTTTGGTGGTTGCATCTGCTTCACATTCAGGATGAGGTTCCTCTACTTCTTCAGACTTGACTGGAAAGTCAGTTGAACTGTCAAGGAATGTTTCAACATCCTTCATGACATCGGTTCCTTCCTCTTTATCGTCCACAATAACATTTATGGATTCCATCAAGACATTGGTCTTGTAGTTGAACACTCTGTAGGCTCTGCTGTTAGTGGAGTATCCCAGAAATATACCCTCATCACTTTTGGGATCTAGCTTCCTTCTCTGTTCACGATCTGTGAGAATGTAGCATTTACTTCCAAAGATATGAAAGTACTTCACAGTGGGTTTTCTGCCTTTCCATATTTCATACAGAGTGGAGGAGGTTCCTTTTCTCAAGGTGACTCTGTTGTGAACATAGCACGCGGTATTCATTGCTTCAGCCCAAAAGTGCATGGGGAGCTTCTTTGCATGAATCATTGCCCTGGCAGATTCTTGAATAGTTCTATTTTTTCTTTCAACTATTCCATTCTGCTGAGGGGTTATATGGGAGGAGAACTCATGACTTATTCCTTCAGAAGAGAAAAACTCATCAAACTTGGAATTCTTGAACTCCGTACCATGATCACTTCTAATCCGGACCACACAACTGTCCTTTTCCCTTTGAAGTCTTATGCACAGGTCTTTGAAGACATCAAATGTATCTGACTTCTCTCTGATGAAGCTTATCCACGTGTATCTGGAATGGTCATCAACCACCACGTAGGCATATTTCTTCCCACCAAGGCTTTTAACCTGCATGGGTCCCATTAAATCCATGTGCAGCAGTTCCAGAACTCTGGAGGTTGTGGGATGTCCCAGCTTCGGATGTGACATCTTGGTTTGCTTGCCCACCTGGCATTCACCACAAACTCTTCCTTCATCAATGAGCAGCTTTGGGATCCCTCTGACTGCTTCCTTGGATATAATCTTCTTCATTCCCCGTAAGTGGAGATGTCCAAGACGTCTATGCCACATCTTCACCTCCTGTTCTTCCTTGGTTGAGGAGCATATTGTTGAAAAGTTAGAGACTTTAGGTTCCCACAGATAGCAGTTATCTTTGGACCTGGTTCCTCTCATAACTTCCTGATTGTCACCATTAGTCACAATGCATAGCTCCTTAGTAAACTGAACATGAAACCCTTGATCACACAGCTGACTTATGCTGATGAGGTTTGCAGTTAGTCCTCTTACTAACAGCACATTATTCAGTTTTGGAACTCCAGAGCAGTCCAGCTTACCCACACCTTTTATTTTACCTTTGGCACCATCACCAAAGGTCACATAGCTGGTAGTGTGAGGTTGAATATCCACCAGTAGATTTTCCATACCAGTCATATGTCTTGAGCATCCACTGTCAAAGTACCAGTCTTCTCTGGTAGAAGCCCTTAGAGCAGTGTGTGCTATCCTAGCATACCATTGTTGCTTCTTGATGGGAACATAGCGCTTATATGGTTTATGCTTAGGCCTGACATGTGAGGCTTGGTTAGGGAAACCATGAATCCAGTAGCAGAAGGCTTTTATATGACCAAGCCTACCACAGTGGTGACACCTCCACTCCTGGTATTTCCTCTTCTGATGATCATTCATCCTAGTTCCTCGATGTTGAGACATTGGCTTTGACTTCCGCTTGACTTTCTGAACTTTATCCTTTGGGCGTTTGTGTTCAGCTGAGGTTCTTTTCCCAAATCCTAGGCCAGATTTGGTTCCAGACTGCTGTCCCACCTTTAGAATCTCTTCCAAGGTGTCAGTTCCCTTATTCATCATTCTGATGGATTTAGTCATTTGATTCAGCTTGGAGGTCAGCAGGGCTATCTCACCATTTAGACCCTCTATGACAGACAGTTGCTTCTGTCTCTCATCTTCCAGTTCCTTGATGAGTTTCTTCTGCTTTTCTCCTTGTGCACGCACTTCTGCACTGGTGGTACACAGCTTCTTATAGGCTGCAGCAAGTTCATCAAAGGTCAGTTCATCTGCACTTGAGTCATCATCAGAGGCACAAACACTGGTTAGTGCAGTGACATGTTTGGCAGATTCTCCTTCAGATTCACTTTCAGAATCTCCTTCAGACCATGTGATAGTTAGCCCTTTCTTTTGCATCTTGAGATAAGTAGGACATTCAGCTCTGACGTGTCCATACCCTTCACAACCATGACACTGGATTCCCTTGCCTTGGTTGAACTTTTCTTCAGAAGTTGATCTTTTCCTGATGTTAGACGGGATGTTCTTGACATTAGGTCTCCCTCTTTGATCAATCTTCTTCACGAACTTGTTGAACTGTCTCCCAAGCATGGCTAAAGCTTCTGATATACTTTCATCACCTTCAGTATATCCTGCTTCTGACTCCTCTTCAGCATTAGAAACAAAAGCTATACTTTTGTTCTTCTTTTCAGCATTCTCACACAAGCCCATTTCAAAGGTTTGGAGAGAACCAATGAGCTCATCCACCTTCATATTGCAGATGTCCTGCGCCTCCTCTATGGCTGTGACCTTCATAGCAAATCTCTTAGGCAAGGACCTGAGAATCTTTCTTACAAGTTTCTCTTCAGCCATTTTTTCACCTAGTCCACCAGAGGTGTTTGCTATTTCAAGAATATTCATGTGAAAGTCATGAATAGTCTCATCCTCTTTCATCCTCAGATTTTCAAACTTGGTGGTCAGCATCTGAAGTTTGGACATCTTCACCTTGGAAGTACCTTCATGAGTTACCTTGAGGGTATCCCAAACTTCCTTAGCTAGTTCACAGTGGTGCACCAGCCTGAAGATGTTCTTACTGATTCCATTGAACAATGCATTCAGGGCCTTGGAATTTCCAAGAGCTAATGCCTTTTGCTCCTTGTCCCACTCTTCTTCAGGAATCTGCACACTGACTCCATCTTCACCTGTCCTCATTGGATGTTCCCATCCTTTGTTGACAGCTCTCCAGACTTTGCTGTCTAGAGACCTTAAGAAGGCTATCATACGAGGCTTCCAGTCTGTCATACCCCAAAATTTGCCCATTAATATTTCAAGACATTTTTCAGGGCACTCCAACTCATTTTTATGACACTGATCTTAAAGGAACAAAGGCCCAGCTCACGAGTGGCCCAATCCAGAAAATGGCCCAAACTGGCCTGCTCGCTAGGCGAGCAAATCCTTCGCCTAGCGAACGTTCGCTGCACGCTCGCCTAGCGAACGTTCGCTACACGCTCGCCTAGCGAAGCTGGCAGATAACAGAAAATTCTAGGCTTCACTCTGAGCCCATTAGGTCATGAAAAAAAGGCATTATAAATACCACAACTCCAGTCAGAAAAAGAGAGGACGAAAAAGGACGAAAGGAGAACCCTAGCAAGCAAACCCTAGCGCTCACAGACGGAAAACCCTGGAGGCTAACCCTGAGAATTCCGAGTAACCCTAAAGGAAACCCTGAAGGAAAAGCCGGCGGCAGCAAGGTCACTTCCGCTCAATTCGATCCGATCGGCCAATTCAAGGTTACAATTCGATTACAAACAGGTTGACATTGCTATTACTACCTTATGTTCTTAATTTGCACATGGTATCATGATTGAATTTATGAAACTATCTTAAGTTTTACATATGAATTTAAGTATGCATGAACATCGGAATGTCTAACCACATAATCTCTGTAATGAATGCTATAAGGTGTGAAGCTTGCTGCCATTATATCGTTATTAAAACCGGAATCCGCAGCCGCTCGCTAGCACATCGCTAAGCGAGCATGCAACGAGTGTTCGCTAAGACTTCGCTAGGCGAAGCAGGAGCGAACGCGACAGCAGCCGACTTTTCTGTTCTGACTTTTGCCCACCTGTCATGTTTTTATCATAGCCATGCATTGTTTATCTGACCCTACTGCTGTTCTGGTTTCTTTTGTGGTGTAATTCTCGATTGCACCCTGATTTGGTATTCTGACATGTTTGCTGAGTTTTGCAAAGGTTCACACATCGCCGGGAAAGCTAGCTAGATAGGTATTCCACTTTATTTGTTGGATGCCCTTTGTGGAGTTTCACCCTAAATTACCTAATTAATTTTAATGTATTTATTTTAATGTGGAGATCCATCCTCAATTACTTAGCTGATTTTAATGTATTGATTTTAATGTGGAGATTCATCCTAATTGCCTAATTGATTGTAAAATACGGCCTTTAAATATGTGATCTTGGACCTCTCTTTGCTGCCCTACGGTATTACGGTATAACGGTCGTGTCCCGCGAATGTAGGGATACACTTAGCAAAGACCCTTCGGTTAAATCATCATAAAATAAATCATGGTCCCTCGGATGTTGCCTTCGAAAATACGATTTTGTCCCTCGATGACCCTTCGGTGTAGCCTACGGTTAAATGATGATCGTCCCTTCGAATGCTAAGGTATCCTTACAACTGTTGCCTTCAATGACCTATCGATGACCCTACAATGACCCTTTTACATCAAAAGGATAAAACTACTTACTTCTCAATAGTAAGGACAGTTTTACCCTCATAAGGATAGGAAATGCCCATAACGACCTTAGGAAGGTATAACTCTCAATTACTGGATCATAACCTAAAACATTTTCCACCCCTCACACTTTGCAAGTCCTAGAAAATCACCACTTGGTATACATTCATACTAGAATCATTACCAAGTTATATTTTTCTAAACTGTTTTTCAAAATCAAACGAGATAAATACTTTGTATACATTCATACGAGAATCATTACAAAGTTAAACTCTCTTTTCGAAACATTTTTAAACAATTCACCAACACTTTTCAGACAAAAATATAAGTGATCCAGCAATTAAGAGCCCATGGATAACCATGGATACAAAGGGTGCTAATACCTTCCCTTTGTATAATGTACCTCCCGAACCCAAAATCTATTGAGGTCTTTCCTGTTCTTTTCCACCTTTCCTTATTGGATAAAAGAAAAGTCGGTGGCGACTCTTGCTATCCGCGACATTGCGATAAAAAGCAAAATACCCCAAGTCAGTTCACCGTATGACACAGTCATCATAATTAGAGCCATCCAACATGGGTGGTCTATTTGAGTCCTATATCCTTGTCCATGGTACTAGAAAGTAACTTCCCTAGATCTCACCCAAGAATTCACAGGCAGGGTGCCTGCTCTGATGCCAATTGAAATTCTAGTTATCAGACTTTAGATGTCACACGGGTTGTTATGACATCCAATTCTGCACAGACAGGAATTATGCAGAACTTAAACGTAAGTGCAGTAAATAACACAAGTAATTGTTTACCCAGTTCAGTCCAACATGACCTACATCTGGGGGCTACCAAGCCAGGGAGGAAATCCACTATTAGTAGTATCAATTCAAAGCTAAACTCACCCGTTTACAACTTATCACTTAATCCCTACCCAATGCAATTTCAATCTTACACTAAGATCAGAGTTCCTACTCACTCCCCCTCAATCACCTCAGTGATTACTACCTTTAATCAATATTAAAGACAATTTGAAGTCACACTTCAAACAACTCTTGATTGTGCTTCACAACTTTAATCAAGATACATAGCACTCACACTTAAAAGCTTTGAGCGACATAACACTTACAACTCAATGAACACCCTATGCCACAACAATCATCTACTTGATAATGGCTTGGCTTACAAGATACGTCTAATACAAGACTCACAAAAATACAGCAGTGAAGTATGATGGACACACAAAATCTTCACGCCTCAAAATCCCTGAAACTGAATGAAAGAACGCCTTCCTTTTATATTGCAGTACCTAGGCTTTTGCACCTGTATTCTCCTGAATTTAAGGTCACGCGAGTTCCCATAAATTCAACATTTAGGTTACTAACAAATAGGCTATTTGTTAGGTTCATTAAATGTAGCTTGGTTGTTGATTTCCTGGATTTTCTCTCACTTGTTGAATCCCTGAAGAATAGCCTGAGGAAAAGCTGAAACAGAAAACTGAACAACCTACAATATAGCATATGCTATCAGGAATGAATGTCACGACATTCAGCTTGACATCAAGGTCCATATGCTGAGTCTGTTTTTCCAGAAAACAGACTGTACAATTTTGCTGACCTGTACATGATCAAAAATGACCATACTACAGTAACAGCTTACATCAATAAATGTCAAAGTGTCCAATTTAACATTTACACATTTGGCCTTAAGTTAGTTCTGTTATTCTCTTGAAGAACCGACTAAGTAACATGCTGAAGTATAGCAGAACACCACTCTGTCTAATGTTCAGTAGCTGCTGTCAATGATGAATGTCATAACATCCAGTTTGACATTCAGTCAGTAGGCCTTATGCCAGGTCTGGTCTTTCCTTGATAACCAGACTGGAAATAAATACTAAGTTCTAACAGAACACCAGCTGTTCTATTCCTTAGTATATGCTGACAGGTATGAATGTCACAACATCCAATTTGACATTCAATAAATTTTGTGTTAGCTAATCCTGCAGTAACTACTCAAGTGTGTCATGACATCAGTCAAGACATCAGAGTACAGTTAGATATTCTAACCTACAATGTAGTCACACATACATACCATGTCATGACATCAGTCAAGACATTAGTAACCAGCTAGTGTTTTACCATATAATGCAGCCAATTAAGCACCTACACAAGCAGATAACGATTTGGAAGACACATAAGCACACTAGTGGGATCTTGAAGGATTGAACGTGGAATAAATGCAACAAATCTCATAGTGGTCATAACTGTCATCGTCGGTTACTTTGTAAATAAATAAATAGCAGACTCATACATGAGATCAAGGGTCGTAAAATTTCATACATACTTTCCATACCACTGAAGTACCCGAGTTAAAAAGCGAAACAGTTGAGCGAGAAACATGAATGTGTCTGCGTCCACCATTTTTCCTTAGTCTTTTTCATTTCCTTAAACAGAACATGTATTTTTTTCCTTTGCTTTGTTTAATGTTATTTACTGCATTTTATCTTATCATTTATCACAACTTAACTTCATTTAAAGTCTTCTGCTACGCTTCATTCAATTCACACGCATGTGTGTTCACACAAATTATTTGCAAAAATTGCTTTGGAGACTTTTTCGAGTTAATATCATAGACTTTCAAACTCGTGATTGTTTACCAAAAACACCGGTAAACTAATTGGCACACCTGGTGGGACCCTTTTGTGCGAATATTTTTGCCGAAAAGTAGTGTCTTACGTTTTGTTTAGTGTCTTCCATTTTATGGTCTTATGTGTTGTATACATTTGAGGAGTGGTAAGCGTCTTTCTGGTATACCTCGAAAAAATGAAACCCCTTCCTAAAGTAATACTCCAAACCCAGGAGGACAACCGGTGGTTACTAGTGTCGGCAGTTATGGGGCTCCAACCTCAATCGAGGATATGCCCATTGTCATTAGCCAAGAAGTGGCGTATTCTATACCGCCAAATATGGGAATTTCATCATCACAAGCGTCAATCGCACCAACCTTTTCTAGGGAATTACGGAATCCAGGAGACCGGAGGCCTCTTTATTTAGGTTTCTCGTTACCTCAAAAGGACAACCGTATATGGCATGCCAACTGCAATGATGACAAGTCTACACCCTAGTACGTCAATATATTCAAAGAACGCAATGGCAACGTCAGCGCCCTTTAATCTATATTTGGCTTCAGTGTTCAACATGGGTAACTTTGGCCAACTAGGACAACTACCGCAAGGTATGAGGTATTTTCCTCCACAACGTGCTTTGTCTTTAACCAATAACTCTCTCCAAGTTATGAGGCATTTAATGGATGAAAAAATCACAATATTGTTCACATGATAACACTACAGATAGGCAACGCGTTTATCCCACTAATAGAAAATACGACTAGGAGTTATCAACAATTAACCCACCAAATGGGTAGATTGCTAATATTTTTAGGGCACCACCAGTGTCAATGACTTCAGTGCCTTGAAGGAGAATAGCGATCCAAAACGCAACAGAATTTAAAATTTTCTCCTTTAGTGATCCTTACGAATGGGCATGACCGGGGATAGAATCGTTACCTCTTGTGACGATTGAAACCTTTGATGCAGATCTACAGAGCGATCACGAAGGTTGAACGATGACAACGCCTCTACTCAGTCCATACGAACGGATTCCTTCAATCTCAGTGCTAGCTGCTACGAATGAAGGCTTTGAGTGAGTGAGAGAGAGAAATGAAATTGCAACTGCACAAATGCTTCTGCACAAGGGTTCTATTTATAGAACCACTTGTGTGAGCTGCAAGCTAAAAATCCCACTTAAGTGTGTATATGGCTCATATCTTATAATATGCCAAAATCACTTAAGCGCGTGGTACCTTACCATATTTGGTATTCTACTTAAGTACACCGTATCTTACGATGTTCTACAATTCACTTAAGTGCACCGTACCTTACGGTGTTCCTTAGTTACTCTATCTCTCATCAATTCGTCCTTTTGTTTGTGACCTTGTAGGTTTTCGCGGCATTGGCAATTATATTAAATCACGTATTTAACATAATAAACAGTGAGCGGTATCTAGCAACACATCACTGCTACCCTAGACACAAAAATGTCATGTGATCTGACAAATCCTTTTGTGATAATACTTATGTGTACAATTACCCTTTTTCCCTTATGTCTATATTGAACACAAGGCATAGACCGTGTCATCCTTGTCCAGTTCAATATTGGGCCCATAGATATTTATCTCGTTACGCAGGATGGGCAAATTTCATCTAGGTCACTCATATCCCTTAGCATGCTTCTTGGAGTACCCATTAACTGTCTTTATGGTCCTCCAGTTACGGTCAATGTTTGATCAGCAATAAGGCACTCGACTCTACATCTAGGGTCCATAGTGGTTTCAGGTCGAAGGGTGGTATACACCATTATCACCATGAGAATAACTTATGACACTTTGCATAACATTCTATATAGTATTCTCATAGCGGGTTAATCCAGTATAAATATTACTCTTAATATTCATACCTATGTTTAAGACTTGATAACTTCTTATCCATGATCCATGAGATGTGATCATCAGTCTATATACATAATAGTCTTAATGCTTTAATGTTATCCCACTTCACAATAAATCTCGACTACAGATACTTCAAGAATAGTGTCCTTATGTTTAATGTGATCTCATGATTAAGTCACACTTGATACATTAAACGAACAAGCTATTCTAGGGACTTTATTAAACAAATATAATAAAGAAAAAGCCTTTTATTATTAATAAATAATTCGATACAAGTACCAAAAGTATTGGCCTCTAGGGCTTACACCAACAACCTCCCACTAGCACTAGAGCCAATCAGGCATACCCCTAATGCCTATAGATCTAGTATGACCATCATGCTTCTGCTGCGCAAGAGGCTTTGTCAGTGGGTCAGCAATATTGTCAAGTGTAGGTACTCTGCATATTTTCACATCTCCTCTATCTATTATCTCTTGAATGAGGTGATAACGCCTAAGTATGTGTTTGGATCGTTGGTGTTATCTAGGCTCCTTAGCTTGTACGATAGCACCATTGTTATCACAATAGAGACCAATGGGATCCACAATGCTAGAAACTATGCCAAGTTCACTAATGAACTTTTTGATCCAAACAGCTTCCTTTGCTGCACTTGAGGCAACAATATACTCGGCCTCAGTTGTAGAATCAACAATTGTATCTTGCTTTGAACTTCACATCACCGCCGTTTAAGCAAATCACATAACCAGATTGCGATCTAAAGTCATCCTTATCTATCTGGAAGCTAGCATCGGTGTATCCAATTACAGCCAGCTCTTCCTGACCTTCATATATCAAGAATGAGTCCTTAGTCCTTCTCAAATACTTAAGCATATTCTTTCAGCTAACCAACGAGACATCTGGTGGCATACATGATAAATCCTATTGCAGATGCATATGGAATCTTATTCATGCGATCGCTTTCTTCCTTAGTTGAAGGGGCTTGTGTTTTTGGTAGACACATGCCATATTGCATAGGTATGAATCCTTTCTTGGAATCATGCATATTAAAGCGTCTCAACACTTTGTCTATGTATGTACTCTGACTTAGGCCAAACAGTTTTTGTGATCTATCTCTATAGATTCTGATTCCTAATATATAGGCGGCTTCACCTAGGTCCTTCATAGAAAAGCATTTCCCCAACCAAGACTTTACTTGTTGTAGGGTAGGGACATCGCTTCCAATGAGTAATATGTCATCTACATATAATACCAGGAAAATGATCATTCTCTCACTAACCTTCTTGTAGACACAAGGCTCATCTTCGTTCTTGATGAATCCATATTGTTTTACTGTTTCATCAAAACGAAGATTCCAGCTTCTGGAAGCTTGCTTCAATCCATAGATTAATCTTTGTAACTTACATATCTTTTGGGCTTCTTCTGGTATGTCAAATCCTTCAGGTTGTGTCATGTGCACATCCTCAAGAAGATTCCCATTAAGGAAAGCAGTTTTGACATCCATCTGCCATATTTCATAATCATGATATGCAGCGATAGCAAGTAAAATCCGAACAGATTTAAGCATTGCAACTGGTGAAAAGGTTTCATCATAGTCAATCCCATGAATTTGTTTATATCTTTTGGCAACCAGTCTTTCCTTATAGGTATGTACCTTACCATCCATGTCAGTCTTCTTTTTGAAGACCCACTTGCATCCTATAGGGTTAACTCCTATAGGAGGCTCTACCAAGGTCCAAACTTGGTTTGTGTACATGGAATCCATTTCAGATTTCATGGCTTCTAGCCACTTCTCAAACTCGGGACCAGTTATGGCCTCTTGGTAGGTCACAGGCTCATCTTGATCCATGAGTAATACATCACCTTGATCAGTTATAAGATATACATATCTCTCAGGTAGGTGACGTATCCTGCTTGACCTACGCTGGTCTTGTTCTACTTGAGCAGGTTGCTCTTCCACAACTACTTGTGTTTCCTGCTCTAATTCATCCATAGGTGTATCAATTCTTTGTGGTTCTTGAATTTATTCAAGCTCTACTTTCCTCCCACTGATTCCTTTGGAAATAAAATCCTTTTCTAGGAAAACTCCAGTTCGAGCGACAAACATTTTTCCCTCAAAAGGATTATAGAAGTAATACCCTCTTGTTTCTTTAGGATACCCCACAAATAAGCATTTGTCAGATTTGGGCTCAAGCTTAGTTGAAATTTGTCATTTCACATAAACTTCGCAACCCCAAATCTTCATGTAAGACATATGTGGTTTCTTACCACTCCATATCTCATATGGTGTCTTCTCAACCTTTTTAGATGGAACACAGTTAAGTGTGTAAGCTGTTGTCAATAGTGCATGTCCCCAAAAGGAGTTTGGAAGATCGGCGTGACTCATCATGGACCGGACCATGTCTAACAGGGTTCGATTTCTTCTCTCAGATACACCATTCCATTGGGTGTTCCAGGAGGAGTAAGTTGGGATAGGATCCCACACTCTTTCAGATGGTCATCAAACTCTAGGCTTAAATACTCACCACCTCGATCTGATCGAAGAGTTTTAATATTCTTACCTAGTTGGTTTTGTACTTCATTCTTGAATTCCTTGAACTTTTCAAAGGACTCTGATTTGTGTTTCATTAAATACATATAACCATGTCTACTGAAATCATCAGTAAATGTGATGAAGTACTGAAAACCTCCTCTGGCTGGTATGTTCAGTGGTCCACATACATCAGTATGTATGAGGGCCAAAAGATCATTAGCTCTTTCACCTTTTCCTGTGAATGGAGACTTTGTCATCTTTCCAATTAAACAAGATCTGCATGTCTCATATGATTCATAATCAAAAGAGTCTAAGAGTCCATCTTTATGGAGTTTGGAAATGCGTTTCTCATTTATGTGGCCTACTCGTCAATGCCAAAGGTAAGTTGGATTTAACTCATTAGGTTTCATCCTTTTAGTATTAATGTTATAAATAGGCATTTCAAGATCAAGGACATATAGTCCATTGTTCATTTGTGCAGTAGCATAGAATATATCATTCAAATAAATTGAGCAACAATTGTTCTTTATTATAAATGAAAAACCAAACTTGTCCAAACAAGAAACATAAATAATATTCCTGCTAATTGCAGGTACATAATAACAGTTCTCTAACTGAATTATTAAACCACTAGGTAAAGTCAATACATAAGTTCCTACGGCTAAAGCAACAACCTTTGCTCCATTGCCAACTCGTAGGTCAACTTCACCTTTTTCCAAATCTCTAATCCTTTTTACCCCTGCACATTGGTACAAATGTGAGAACCGCATCCAGTATCTAATACCCATGATGCAGAAGTAGATAAATTAATTTCAATAACCAAAATACCTGAAGTTGAAGTCTCTATTCCATTCTTCTTATCTTCCAGGTACTTTGGGAAGTTTCTCTTCCAGTGTTCGGTCTTACCGCAATTGAAGCAGGTGCCTTCCTTTGTTATGCCTCCAATAGGCTTCAAAGAAACAACAGTGGGTTTGGGTTTGGCAACTTCCTTGCCTTTCCCATTATCACCCTTCTTGGTGGGTCTTTTGTTCTGTCTCTTTCCATTTCCGATCATCAGAATGGACTTCCCTTTTGACTTCAGATTCTGCTCAGTAGTTCTTAACATGGCTAGCAGTTCAGGAATAGATTTGTCCATATCATTCATATTGAAATTTAGGACAAATTGACTGAATCTATCTGGCAACGATTGCAAGATCAAATCAGTCGCAAGTTCCTTTCCGAGGGGAAAACCCAGCCTCTCAAGGTTTTCCACATACCCAATCATCTTGAGCACATTGGGACCTACAAGGGCTCCCTCAGCTAACTTGCCTTGAAAAGGGGCTTTTGAAACTTCAAACCTTTCATGCCTTGCTTGCTCTTGATAGAGCATCTTCAGGTGTTCGATCATATCGAACGCTGCCATGTTCTCAGGTTGCTTTTGCAACTCTGAGTTCATGGTAGCTAGCATGAGACAAGCAGTTTCATTGGCATCATCGACATGCTTCTTATAAGCATCTCTTTCTGCCTTAGGTGCAGAACTAGGAGGTTCCTCTTCAGGAACAGGTTTCTCCGAGACATACAGCTTTCTATCATGTTTGAGGACAATCCTCAGATTTCGGTGCCAATCCAGAAAATTTGTCCCAGACAATTTTTCCTTTTCAAGGATTGATCGCAAAATGTTGTTAGAGGTGTTTGTTGTCATGGTAATCTCTTGTGAAAATAATGAAAATATAAGTATCAATAACATATTTAATTAGGCCTTTAATTAAATATGCTCCCACTATTTTACTCAAAACAAATGACCCTCACCATTTGATTCGGAAAATCCCGTTGGAAGATTTTCTTGTGGGTCGAGATCCACATTTCACTTTGTTTTAAGTCCGCGTAGGCGGATTACACAAAACTAGGTTATTTAGGTAGAAAATCCTTCCAATTGTATCTAATACAACTCTCAAATATTTTAGTTGGGTGAATAACTCCTTATTCTAATCCATCACATGGATCATTTCCAACTCTTGCTTTTAAACATATATAATCTTATTATAATTTGTTTAGTTAAGTTTGACCCATTGTTTTAACAATTGGATATTATAATTATCCCATCGCACCTTACTAATATAGAACATGCACCTCGCGTAGGCGAAATCTACATTATCCGATATTAGTCTTGATGCGTGCTAAAACTTGGAAAGCTTAAACTTAATATTTAATTAGAGGGAATTTGCAATTATTCTGATCTCACCGGCTTATTTATCATATAAATCGTCTCTCACATGCATCAACATACATAATGAAACAGTTATGGCCCCTAGCGCAATTGTTCTCACAAGCCAATGAGAGAACCTAAGCTAACCTAATAACGATCTAAGCTTCTCCAAGCAAGATCTTCAAGGTTGTCCTCCTTTGATATTGAATTCTTCTATTTCTTCATAACATTACATTACATAAAAGAAACTCGTTTTACATACGAGGGAGGGAGATGAGAAAAGAAGTTACATTAAGAGATTAAAAGAGGGGCACGACACGCAGGTTGTATTTTAAAATCCCAAAACAAAATAAAGGAAAACTAAGGCCATAATCGATCACCGCAAGACAATAATAATAAACACATTATTATTATTATTATTAATTTTAATTCTTTTAATTAATTAAAACCAAATTAAGTTTCGGCGACCGATCACACTACGCAGAGTTAGCCGGGGTCCCACTGCCCGGTCAAAAAACAAAAAAATAAAGAATAAAGACTTTGTGAATGTGACGACCGTCACAAAGCATGTCACGACCATCATGTCCAACCTGTCACGACCGTCACAGGCCCGTCACGAACGTCACGCGGCCAAAATCAACGCTTTGAAACTGTCAACAAAAGCGATCCAACAGACCCTTAATTCATTTAAAATCAACATCATTTTCGCATCAACACTTGATACTTTACAACATAACTTTTGCGCCGTCATAACCCTAATCGCATAACTCTTTGACAACATAATTCTTGTGCCGTCATTAACCCTAATGCACCAATTTCAGACCGTCAAACACACCTCGGTTGTTGATTCAATATGATTGATCAACAGGTCATTGCTTCACCATACTAATGTCGGATCAAGAAGCAAACGACCGTTGATCGCTCAACGGGAAAAAACCATTAAGTGTTTGAATGAACGAAACAGAAACAATATATCATATATACCGTATATTGCAATAGGATTACTTATATCATATATATAACTTGATCGATCTCAATTGTGTAACCTATGGACGATCGATGTATCGTTGCTTTACCATACTAATGTCGGATTCCAAAGCATAGTCAACATCAATCATCCAAATCGTACACACATGATGCCAAATTTAATTACTCGTTTATTCTTTGATTCATTCTGTCTTTTAATCATATTAATACAGAAAATAAACAGCTATCAGATGCATGGTTTCGTAAGTGGCTCTGATACCACTTAAGGAGAATAACGATCCAAAACGCAACAAAATTAAAATTTTTCTCCTTTAGTGATCCTTACGAATGGGGCATGATTAGTGATAGAATCGTTACCTCTTGTGACGATTGACACCTTTGATGCAGATCTACGGAGCGATCATGAACGTTGAACGATGACAACGCCTCTACTCAGTCCACACGAACGGATTCCTTCAATCTCAGTGCTAGCTGCTATGAATGAAGGCTTTGAGTGTGAGAGAGAGAGAGAGAGAGAAACGAAATTGCAACTGCACAAATGCTTCTGCACAAGGGTTCTATTTATAGAACAACTTGTGTGGGCTACAAGCTAAAAAGCCAAATTTAGTGTATGTGGCCCATATCTTATAATATGCCAAAATCATTCAAGCGCGTGGTACCTTACAATATTTTGTATTCTACTTAAGTACACCGTATCTTATGATGTTCTACAATTCACTTAAGTGCACCGTACCTTACGGTGTTCCTTAGTTACTCTATCTCTCATCAATCCGTCCTTTTGTTTGTGACCCTGTAGGTTTTCGCGGCATTGGGAATTATATTAAATCACATATTTAGCATAATAAACACTGAGCGGTATCTAGCAACACATCACTGCTACCCAAGACACAAAAATGTCGTGTGATCTGACAAATCCTTTTGTGATAATACTTATGTGTATAATTACCCTTTTACCCTTATGTCTATATTTAACACAAGGCATAAACCGCGTCATCCTTGTCCAGTTCAATATTCGGCCCATAGACATTTATCCTGTTACGCAGGATGGGAAAATTCCATCTAGGTCATCATGTCCCTTAGCATGCTTCGAGGAGTACCCATTAACTGTTTTTATGGTCCTCCAGTTACGGACAATGTTTGATCAGCAATAAGGCACTCGACTCTTCATCTAGGGTCCATAGTGGTTTCAGGTCGAAGGGTGGTATACACCATTATCACCATGAGAATAACTTATGACACTTTGCATAACATTCTATATAGTATTCTCATAGCGGGTCAATCCAGTATAAATATTACTCTTAATGTTCATACCTATGTTTAAGACTTGATAACTCTTTAGCCATGATCCATGAGATGTGATCATCAGTCTATATACATAATTGTCTTAATGTTTTTATGTTATCCCACTTCACAATAAAGCTCGACTACGGATACTTTAAGAATAGTGTCCTTATGTTTAATGTGATCTCATGATTAAGTCACACTTGATACATTAAACGGACTAGCTATTCTAGGGACTTTATTAAACAAACATAATAAAGAAAAAGCCTTTTGTTATTAATAAATAATTCGATACAAGTACCAAAAGTATTGGCCTCTAGGGCTTACACCAACATGCCTAACATTCCCCAAGGGGCTAATCCCCTAGAAATTAGGTTTGTTGAAAACTATCAAAGGCCAGAAGGCCTCGACATGGTTCTAGTGTAACGCAACCAAGATGCTGACCAAGTCATGAGACAAGTCCGACAAGACAACATAAGGGTACGGGATAATATCACCAACGTCGTCGAACATGTTTTGGTCTAGAATTGCCTCAAAGTAGGCCTCCACGGGCCAAACTATATATCCTCATTTTCTGAGTCTGTAACACAAACTGAATTGTCTAGGGGCTGGAAAGTCCCAAAATTCACCAAGTTGCGATACTAGTGAGTCCACCGTCAAACATGTGCCCGGTACCAGACCGAGGATGGTGATTTAGCAAATAATGAGGACTTGAAAATCAAGTATTTACCAAATTCATCGACGAAGAAAGCTTTTACATGGTTCACCATCCTTCCCCCAAATTCCATTTTTACGTGGGCCTAACTAGAGAGGGCATTTCACGAGCAATTCTACATGGGGAAATGTAAGATTAGCCTCAAGAAATTAGCCAGTGTGAAGAGAAAAATGGGTGAAAGAATTGATGATTACCTCAATAGATTTAGAACCTTGAAAGCGAAATGTTTTACTAAAGTACCAGAATATGAGTTAGTTGAACTGACATCAGGGGGTCCTGACTACTCCATTAAAAAGAAGTTAGATGACACACCATAATCGTGCAACAAATGTCGGGGTAGTTTTCAAAAGTATCGAACCTCATAGACCAATGGTTAATTACCTATTTCTATCCTATCGATGTAAATCTAGAGCAACCAAATAGTGGAAAAAAGGCCGATTTAAGTGAAAAATCACTTAAGTCAAAACAACTTCTTTGAAAAAGCACTTTTATAAAAAACAACTTAAGTGAATTAAAACACTTAAAATATATAAAGCAAACAATATTTAGGGTTTTAACTCCTATCTTAGACTTCTCCACATGACTTAAGCATTTCTATTACAAGAATCCCGACACAATTTATAGAAAAAGAGATTATTATGGGCAATACTTACTTTCGCCAGCGTATTGCCCTACCTCTAACGATCGGGACGCTCGTCAGCTTCCGCTCCCGCAGAAACGTTTGTTAGTGATCATTACTTTTGCACAACTATTAAAAATTGAAACTTTTCTCAATTTCATTCGATCACTTTCGTGGCTTCGGACTTGATTGTTTAAAAACTACTTTTTGGCGTTCACGCCTACCCTTTCAGCGTAAGGAGAACGCCTATAACCACTCCTACTTTCATAGAGAGGTTTGAATTAAAAACTGATACTTTTAAAATAAAAAGTATCGAATTTTGGTAACTAGCTTAAGTTCATGCGGATAGTCATATGATATGGTTCATAACCCTTAGTCCCTAGTGAACTACTCACTCATGGTGGGGAATGCTCTAATCAAAGCAATTACCGCAGATAAAGACATAATTGACAAAAAGATAAATAAAGTGATAAAGAACCTGATCAAACGAAAGGAAATTCTTGATTAAATTTATGATCCAGTGCTCCAATAGATACTTTTACAAAAAGCGGTAAAATAAGCGTAAAACTCAAAAATCTTGGATGCTTCAAACTAAGTAACAATCTTAGTTTTATAGCTTATTTTAAAGATGGCGTAAAACATTAGCTTCGGTGCCTCTTTAAAATAATATAAAATTGAATCCAAATAATCAAAAGTCTTAAAGTAGATGGAATCGGGTCGGAAAAGGAAACAAATCATAAGAAAGGTCGCTTGCATGTTACAACCCGTAATAGCCATTACGAGTGGTCGTAGTAGGCATATGGTAAATGTATTGGGGCGCCTCTTGTAAGGGTTGGAGGGCCATGCCTGTTACGAGCCGTGATAGCCATTACGGGTGGTCGTAGCAGGCCCATGTTTTTTGTATGGAGAATTTCTGACTCTTCGCCTTTTCCCATTTTTTGTCCTTCTTTCGCTTGGAATGCTTATATGACTTGAAGCAAAGGAAATACAATACCAAAGTATAAAAGATGGTATAATGAAAGGAAAGAGAATTAAAACGGTAAAAGATAAATTAAAAACAACTAATAAAAAAAATAAAAACAACTTATCAAACTCCCTCAAACTTAGATCATTTCTTGTCCTTAAGCAACAAAGCTTGCATAGTGAATTTTTGGATCAAGAAATTTACTTCAATCAAAGAGATTGTGAAAATGAAGCATGTCGGTACTCATACGTGAGTTTTTGTTCTGATTGGCTAGGCCATGTTCTCTTGGTAGTCATCCGTCAATGAAAGTATTACAAGAACACACACCGCGAAAAAACCACAGACATAAATCTCCCTTTCGGACGCCTTTCCAACTATGCTTTGGGCTTAAGTCTCTTTCTATTTTCTTTCTCTTTCATTTGGATAATGATATTATGGTATTTACAATTATTTTTCCCTCACATGCACAAGATTGATCGAGAATTTTTTCCTATGCACCTTTTTATTATATTTTTTCAATGATTTTATGCACATTGGTGTTTATTGGTCCACTTTGGGATGACAATTGAGACTAAACCGCCGTTAGGATAAATAACTGGGTGAAGGTTACCCAACTTAGAAAGACTAGTTGTCTTTATTGCCTTTTTATTTCATCATTTTTGGTGCCCAAATTATTTGTTTCTCAACCAACCATACATGCATGCAAGTCTTTTTAATTATGTTGGACTGTCAATATAAACTAATCGGGAAATACTTCTTAGAGCCGAGTACTATGCCACAAATCTACACGTAGGACTCGCGTCTGTAACACCTCAAAATTTGCCCTCCTCTTCTTAGGACTACTTTGACACATTGCATTTCATATTTTAGGACATTAGGCATTGCATTTTTCATATCATATGGAAATAAGAAAGTCATCCTCCAAAGTCTTTTCAGAAGATGGAGAAGTCACATGATTCAAGCCTGAGGGGCTCTATGAATTGATCATCAACCATCTGAGGGTTTGCACTTCTATTAGGGTTTCCTGATCCTTCGAAGGTACTTGAGCATTATCTTGTTTGCAAGGGTATATTATCATCATCATGGTTCTATCATCCTCAAGGGCTTTATTGTTCATTCTCAAGTTCCTTTGGATTAGGGTTTTGACCTCTGGTCAACCCTAATCAATTGCATTCTTTCAACCAGGGTTTCTCAAGGAGATGAGGCATTCTATTGAGTTGGAGATCAAATGGTTATCATGAGGAGCTTACATGAGCTAGGGTTTCATTTCTGAGCCATTTCCCCAAGTGGTAGAGGCTCAAGCTGATCAGAGCATGTCAAGGGCATCTAAGGACCCCAGAAAGTCAACTGTGCAGTCAACTGAGGGCTATGAGGTGGGGAAATGAGTTTCAACACTTCAATCATGTTCAAAAGAGGTCCATTTGTCATTTCAAACATCTATCTTGAAGATTTTCAAGTCAGGGCAAGAGTTTCCAAAAATGGAAAGTGACCTGTAATTGAAAGTTTCCAAAAATGGAAAGTGACCTGTCATTGAAAGTTTCCAAAAATGGCAAGTTTTTGGTCCACATTCAACTTGACTTATCCACATCAAAGAAGCTTCAAATGGATTTTTGGTGAACATGAAAGTTGAAGATCTTTCTTTCCCCTTTTCAAAAAGTCCTATATCATGTCCATCTGATAATTGGTTGAGAAGTTATGGCATAACTTTTGATTCACAACTCCAAATTGGTCCACTCTTTTTGCAAAATGCTTGTTTTGACCAATACTTTACAAATAAATCATTGCCTTGCATGGAAAAAGTTCATATGATCATGTGTTCATACATGTGCCTTTTGGAGGGAAAATTCATAATTTGAAATTGGTTGATCATACAAGCAAATTAACACTTCCATGTTGATTGTGGGATGATTTTAAGTGAATTTGTACCCTTGCATGGTACTGTTCACGTGCAGCATGTACATGCTAAGCACACTTGTGCAATTTTGCATTACACATCATATTCCTCTAATCATGTTTAGCCTTTGCAAATTGAGATTAGCACAGTCATTAACACATGATAAAAGCCTAATCATAACTGTTTTTGCTCATAACAACAATTCTAGATCTGAAATTTCATTTTTCCTCCAATTGTCTCTCACTTCAAACTTCATTTTTCTTCAGAAAATTCATCAATTCCTTTGCATATTCATGATCCTTGTGGAGTTCTGAGGAAGATTCATCCATTTTTTGTGGCAATTGAGTAAGATCTCGAGCAGAACAAGTGAACTTTCAACTGGATCGGATTTTGGAATTGAAGAAGATTCAAGCTGTTTCCATTGCCAATTCTTGCACAATGCTTCAAAGCACGCATAGAGGAGTAGATCTGGAGCTCCATAGCAGTTGAGGACACTGTTTTTTATCACTGCAAGTTCAGGTAGGTGAAATTCGATCTTCACCATTTGTTATTTTATGTACATGATTAGATAGATCGTGCTTTGCTGAGAATTCTGATAGCTTTAGACCTTGATTTGGCTGGATATTGAGTTAGATATGTTGATTTGAAGTTTGGATGTAAAAAATGTTTTCCTTCGATCTGCTTGATTCATGGAGTTTTAGGACAAATGAATATGATATCCTTGATCCTCGTTGCAAGACGGTTCTAACCATATGCATTTTGTAAATTTCTGGAAAAATTTGTTCATGTTGCTCCGCCTGTGCCATCGGAGAAGACGGCTGAAACCGCCGTCCTCCGCCGTCTGGTTTGCTAGGGTTTCGCCTGCTTCAAAATGTTGCGTTTTGAGCGCTCTTGATCCGTCCTAGCGCGAGTTCGATACCTAGCATATGTTGTTGTTGATTTCCCTTTGATTTTCCAATTGAGCGCGCCTTGGACCTGTTTGGCCTGTGTTCGATTCTCCACTAGCGCTTCTTTCTGATTTATTTGTTTGAAAGCGTTTGATCCTTCAGCGCGCTGGTTCGATACCTGGCCATGCTTTTCTTCAAATTCCATTTTGGTTTTCTCATTTACCTGGAGCGCATGGGTTCAAAACCTAGCGCATGTACTTTCCTGATTTTCAATGATTTTTTCACTTGAGCACTGTGACTTGCTTTGCCTGAGTTCGAATCCTGGATGATGCATATTGCTGATTTTCATTTCAAATTCCATTTTCCATTATTTCATGTCATTTCCTATTATTTTCATCAACTTTGAAAAATCATTAAAAATAGAAGACATGTCCAAATTAATCCAATTTTTTTTCACATGTTTGTTTTAATGTCTAGTTCTTTTTAGCATTTATTTCATGATTTTTGTGTGTCTAGAGTTTTAATTGTGCTTGCTTATTTGAACATGATGCCAATTTGCTATGTTGTGCTAATTGTTTTGTGAAATGCTCATGGTTTATCCAATTGCCTTGAAATTTGACATGCCTGATCATAACATGTGACATGATATTTTGGCTTTTGTTTGGCATTTTTATCATTTGATACCACTGTTTTGGACACATGGATATTTAGTGTGACATTTGGTGTAATCTTTTGTGCCTTGCACTTGTGCATTTTCATTTATACACCAATTGAGCTCTTCTGGATTTAATTTTTGGTATGATGCTTTTCCATAACATGTTAAACTCACATAAAAAATTTCATGATCATTGGATACATTTCTGTTTTAATGTGGATTTTCTATTTTGGATGTCCAACTTTGTGCATATTGTTTGCCTTTGCTTTACATGAATTGTTTGAAGCATTTGCCTTATGAATTGGAATTGGTCCTTTTGAGGACTTTTTCTTGATTGATTGAATGTGCTTCATGTGAAATATTGACTTCTGTTTTGGTCATTTGACTTGCTTTTGAACCTAGTCTTTGTACTAGTGGTTTGTACACATACTAATTGAGCTTTGTGTTTCAGGTTTGAGCATTTCGCACTAATGGTTGGTTTGGTCTCATTATTTGAGATGCAATTTGCTTTGATTACTAACTCTGGTTGTGTTGTAGGTCAATTGATGTGATGAACTCACTTGAGTGGTTGCACTTATGACTTGCATTGTGTGGATATTGGAAAGTCCCACTGTTGTTGTCTGTTGGTTTTCTGAATACAATATTAACTGTTTAATCTTTTGTACAGGTACATTAGTCGCTTGCTAGCTTTGCTTTTGCTTAAGCTTTGGAGTGTGGTTGATACACCACTGAGGTAGTTTAGCCTTCTTACTCCATGTAGTCTGGAAGTCCTGTTGCTTTTTTGGCAGGCATTTGGCTGAAGTCCTCCTTAAGAGGCAATGTCTGTGTTTGTTTAGATTTGTGCCAAAGACCTCTAAATGAGGCATGTTACTTGTTAAGTCCTCCTAAATGAAGAGGAAATTGACAGATAGAAGGAATTAGCAATCAATCCCCTGTTATTCAGTGAGTCGTTCATTATGCTCGCACTATGTGCTGATTCTCTTGAACAATGTACCCAAGATCCTTGTATAGAGTCAGTCAAGTGGAACAGGGTCCCTCTTTCTGGACCCCCACGCTTTCTTGGATTAGAGCTCACCCTGGCCAGGGTTAAGAGCATGAGGTCTCATCCTCATTACCTTTCATCAGCTTCACCCTAACTCTCAATGTTAGTGGTTAAGAGCTTCAGCATACCCCTACAGTTTTGGCTTGTTTGTCGAGGTTGATATGACCCCTCTTGACTAAAGCCCAACCATTTGTCTGAACCTCTTGTTTGCATATAGAGTGTGATGATTGCTGGTATGTTTATCTGCTTTCCACTTCTCATCTCCTTTTCTGTAGGAGTCGTATGATCAACTTTCGAGGAAGTTGAACGTACGTAGAGATAGACTTGAGTTGACTCACTTCCTGTGTGAGTCAAACTCTTGTTAGAGACCTCAACCTAGGGTTTTAGTTTGCATGACGACTATTAGGCTCGAGTCAGTCTCCCTTTTAGTTCGTTGTTTCCCTTGGTCTCTGGTTAGGAGAGTTTCTCCCCTGTTAAGGGGAACTACGTCGCCCTTATTCTCATACCAGATGAGATACGTAGGTAGGAGATCGAGCGAGATCTCTCCGGGCAACCTTTTCTTTTTTTTGTGGCAACTATTAGGCTCGAGTTCCAGACTCCCTATTAGTTTGTTTGTTCAACCTTTTGTTTTTTGAGTGTGTTCATCCTCTTTGTTTATTTTGACGTCTCAGCGTCTCTTTGAGTTTCTCCCCTGTTAAGGGGAACTACGTCGCCCTGATTCTCATACCAGATGAGATACGTAGGCAGGAGATCGAGCGAGATCTCTCCGGGCAACCTTTTGTTTTTTTTTAGTGTGTTCAACCTCTTTGTTTCTTTTGACGTCTCAGCGTCTCTTTGTGTTTGTGTGACAACTATTAGGCTCGAGTTCCAGACTCCCTTTTAGTTTGTCAATCTGACAACCTTTTTCCTCTTTGTGTGTGTTTGGAGTCGAATGTAAGACCATCTATTGGCATTCTGTTTCCTTTTGTTGGGTTATTGTTTGGAGTCGGATGTAAGTCCATGTATTGGCATTCTGTTTCCTTTTGTGTGTGTTGTTTGTTTGGAGTCGGATGTAAGTCCATGTATTGGCATTCTGTTTCCTTTTGAGTGCTTCTTTTGACGTCTCAGCGTCTCTTTTCGGTGTTTTGTTTCGGCGTGCGTTAGCCGAGCTACGAGTGCTCTGATTCTTACTCTGGATAGAGAAGTTACGTAGGCATAGGATGCGATGTCCTAGCGAGCATGTTTCCCTTTTTCCCGAACTACGTTGACTCTGATGTTTGTTTCCGATAAACTACGTAGGCCCAGGATGCGACATCCTGCCGAGTCCACTTCCTCCATCTTCTTTCACCTGTTTTATTATTCCAGTGTGTGCATTTTCTTTGAGTAGTTTTTATCAGCAACCTTTTCCTATTCTTTTGAGCGTGGATCCCGTCGAGTACGACGGACGTGAGGGGTGCTAATACCTTCCCCTTGCGTAACCGACTCCCGTACCTTGTAATCTCTGGTCGTAAGACCGTTCCTTTCCCTTTCTTAGGTTAGTCCTGCGCTTCCTTTCCGTCATAGGATGAATATCATCGGTGGTGGCTCTGTAAACATGTGTTTTTTTTCCGCCGGTTGTTTTTCGCGTTGCGACAGCGTCCTTACTCTAGGAGACGTAGGGTGTTCGGGTCATACCTAAGTTTTCAAACTTTCAAAATATCCCTAGTCCTAGCTTCTTTTCCCTCAAACTCTATATACTTTCTCAACATCCCTCAAAGTCAAAGCTCTCAAAAGAAAAATTTTACTGTCCTAGTTTAGAAGAGACTTCAAAATTGATTTTTAGGGAATAAAACTAACAGAAGCAAATAGAAAACAAATGACAAGAAAATAACTAAAACAGGTAAGCCCCCCCCCCCCCCCCCAACTTGAACCAAACATTACCCTTAATATTTTAGCATAAGAAAGGTGGGGTGGACTCATAGGTGTCCTCGCTGAGGAGGAGGGAAACGCAACATCGGTTATTGCATCATTGCTTGCACATCATTCAGAATTGTGCCTTGTTGGGTTTGCTCTACCTTCATGTCCTGAAGTTTATTTTGCACATAATCCCACATATCCTTATTTTCTGTGGATGTTTCGGCTTCATTATAGGTAGGTCGGATGGGTGGTGTTGTGTTATCTCTCATAGTTGTGCCTAGATTAATGTTAGTAAAATTGGGGTTTCCCTCCTCCTCGGATGAGATACCCGGAGAATCGACGGTCGCCATATGCAATCAATTTCTATCAATATCAACCCTTAATTTTCTTGGGTTGGGCAGGTTAAGGATTTCAATGTTATTCATCATCACCGAGTAAGTGTTTCCTTCCCAATGGATCATGGCTTGGTGGATGAGGGATTTCATGTCGACTTTGAATTTTCCCTTAATAATAGGGCCAAGTTCAATGTTGAATTCAAGACCAAAGTGATCGGCGATGAGGGTGATCATTCCTCCCACTGAGATATCACCGGATGAGGCCCGTGTAAATCATCCTAAGTAACTAGCCATAAAAGTGGCGACATTAAGGAGCTCATTATTAACCATATAAGGCATGAAGAAAAGTTCCATTTAGGAAGAAACATCGGTGTTATCTCCTCGGCCAAACATGGTGTAGGCCAAGGCTTTTTGAATATACTTGAAAACTAGGTTTTGGACTTTTGAAGCCTTAGAATTTGCAGTAGTGTAATCATGATGCCCAGTGATGGAAGCCCAAAAATTAGCAAAACCAAATCCATGTGGGACTACTCTGGGGCCAAAGACGGGTAACCAAAGAATTTCACCTAAATCCTCAACATTTAACATAATGTCTTGGTTGAACAACCATAATTTGAAAGTACCATAATAGTATCTCATACCATCAACCCACTTTTTCTCTAACTTGAATTCTAGGGTGCTGAAAAATTCATGGGTGATACGCTCATAAGTGGACACAACCCTTTGCATAAAATCTAACAATCCAATATTGTTAAACAACCTATAAACTTCACTTTTTAAACCTAGATTAGAGATATTTTATTCACACATGTACCTTGTTGGAGTGAGCTTGCGCTTGATCAAGACCGAATATCTTTTTGCTTGCTCATCATCATCAAATACAATGTTGTGAGGATTTGGTGCTCTCGTGCTTCCTCTCTTCCTTGGCCTAGATGATTCAGGATCTTTCACCTTTTCACTTCTCTTGGGAGGAATTCTTGATTTTTTAAAAGTAGAGAACTCAAACTTTTGATTTTATCGAAGTCGAACCCGAAATATGGTTTAGGGTGAGAAACTATAAAGGTTTTGTGAAGTGTGTTTGTGGTTTTGAGTTGTTACGTGGGTAAAGATGAAGGTTTAAAGGTTGGTTTTGATGGATTTTATGGAAGTTTTGAGAGAGAGAGAGAGAGAGAGAGAGAGAGAGATTTAAGAGATGAAGATGGTAAGATTGGAGAGATAAAGGTAATGAGATAATGGGGTTTAAAGTATGATTTGATTTGTTTTATAGATATTGAATGGAGTTAATTGGGTGTGAGAGAGGTGGTAGATTGGTGATTAGGAGAGAGGGTTTTCAAAAATCTGGAAAAAAAATCATCGGGCCCTGTTACAGTCCGTAACAGTTGTTACGGGTGGCCGTAATAGGCCTCCTCTTTTTGTATGGGCATGAAAACTTTGGGATGGCTCAGGTCTGGGAGATATTACGGGTTCCCATCATAGCTTGTTGGTTTCATTATTTTTTTTTGTTTTTCTTGGTTTTGGTTTGGTTTTTCAGGGAAGAGTTTCAATGTTGAATTTCTCGACTTTTTCAACTATACCAGTTACTTTTGCCTTCTCATGTGAGTACCTATTGATCACTTGAAAAGAAAAAACAACAAAAATAACAAAGAAAAAAAAAGTATATTAGTACAAAAAGGCGTGGGTTGCCTCCCACATAGCACTTCGTTTAACGTCGCATGGCTCGAGGGTTCTCGAGTGTTTCCACTCAAGAGGGTTCCATCTTCAAACTTGGGTCCTTAGCATTCTCTTTTTCTAACTTGGGACCACAACTAATCCTCTTCATCCAAGTCATACATCCATTATTTTTCTTCCTTTTTAGAAGTTCATACATCGTATCGGCCTCCTCGTGAATCTCTTATTTCTCTCTTTCTTTCTTTTTAAGCCCACCCCATGTTTTCTTTTCTCGTATAAAGTTAAGGTTTGAAGGAGAATTGCGATCCAAAAACGCAGCGGAAATTAAAATTTTCTCCTTTAGAGATCCTTACGAATGGTCATGATTAGTGATAGAATATTTACCTCTTGTGACGATTAAAACCTTTGGTGCAGATCTCTTGTGACGATCAAAACCTTTGATGCAGATCCATGGAGCGATCACGAACGTTGAACGATGACAACGTCTCTACTCAGTCCACACGAATGGATTCCTTCAATCTCAGTGCTAGCTGGTACGAATGAAGGCTTTGAGTGAGAGAAAGAGAAAACGAAAATAATGCAACCGCAATGAATGCTTCTGCACAAGGGTTCTATTTATAGAACCACTTGTGTGGGCTTCAAGCTAAAAGGCCCACTTAAGTGTATTTTGGCCCATATCTTATGATATGCCCAAAATCACTTAAGCCCATGGTACCTTACCATATTTCGTATTCTACTCAAGTACATCGTACCTTACGATGTTCTATAATTCACTTAAGGGCACCGTACCTTACGGTATTCCTTAGTTACTCTATCTCTCATCAATCCGTCCTTTGTGTGTGACCCTGTAGGTTTTCGTGACGTTGGCAATTATATTAAATCACGCATTTAACATAATAAACAGTGAGCGGTATCTAGCAACATATCACTGCTACCCAAGACACGAAAATGTCATGTGATCTGACAAAACCTTCTGTGATAATACTTATGTGTATAATTACCCTTTTCCCTTATGTCTATATTGAACACAAGGCATAGACCGTGTCATCCTTGTCCAGTTCAATATTGGGCCCATAGACATTTATCCTATTATGCAGGATGGGCAAATTCCATCTAGGTCACTCATGTCCCTCAGCATGCTTCGTGGAGTACCCATCAACTGTCTTTATGGTTATCCAGTTACAGACAATGTTGGATCAGCAATAAAGCACTTGACTCCACATCTAGGGTCCATAGTGGTATCACCATGAGAATAACTTATGACACTTTGCATAACTTTCTATGTAGTATTCTCATAGCGGGTCAATCCGGTATAAATATTACTCCTAATATTCATACCTATGTTTAAGACTTGATAACTCTTTATCCATGATCCATGAGATGTGATCATCAGTCTACAAACATAATAGTCTTAATGCTTTAATGTTATCCCACTTCACACTAAAGCTTGACTACGGATACTTTAAGAATAGTGTCCTTATGTTTAATGTGCTCTCATGATTAAGTCACACTTAATGCATTAAACGGACTATCTATTCCAGGGACTTTATTAATCAACCATAATAAAGAAAAGCCTTTTATTAATAAATAATTCGATACAAGTACCAAAAGTATTGGCCTCTAGGGCTTACACCAACAAGGTTATGGTGAGTGTTTTTGGCATCAAAAAGATCATGATCATTAGGGAAGTAAAATCCTAACTTATCTTCCCCTACCTTAATGGTCAACATTCTTTGTTTAACATATATAACCAATGCGACTGTGGCCATGAAGGGTCTCCCTAGGATAACAGGAATACTACGATCCTCCTCTACATCCATCACCATAAAGTTGGTGGGTATGTATAGGTTTCTAACTTTGAAAGGCACATCCTCTAGAACTCTTAACATAGATTTTATCGTCCCATAGCCAAGTTTTAGACATAAGTTAAAGGGTTTCATCTCTCCTAGGTTAAGCCTCCTATGAATGCCTAGGGGTATCATTCTAACACTAGCACCAAGATCTCAAAGGGTGTTAGGACATTTAAAATTTACTATCTCACAAGGGATTGAGAAGTCTCAAGGGTCTCCTAACTTAGGGGGTCTTCTGTGTTTGATCAAAGCACTACATTTAGCAGTAAGTTTTATGGTTCCATGATCCTTCAATTTCCTTTTCTTGGAAAGGATTATCTTTATGATTTTCTCGAAGGTGGTCATTTTAGATAGAGTCTCAGAAAAAGGGATGTTGGTATATATTTTTTCAATAACTCTACGAAGATCTTGATACGAGCTTCCTTCTTAGTTTTAACGGTTTCTTTCTAAGAAAAAATCTGAACTTTATAGGGGATGAAGCAGTGAAAGTTGAGGCATTTTGGTCTTTATATAGGATTATGCACTTGCATTTCAACTTCCTTTCATTTTTTTCCAAACATTTCTTCTTCTTCTCTGTTGGTCACTTCCTTAATATGCTTGCTTCTTTGTTCTTCAAACATCATGGAAACTAGATATTGCTAATTTTTTTTGGTGTATTTTCTTTCCTATCTCTAGCCATGATTTTTATTTATGAGTGTGATTATTCTGGGAAAGTTATTGAACCTAAAGTTGATTCTGAAATATGAAAATGATGGATTTGATGTATGAGGAGTTCAAGATGTGGTATTAGGCATGTAGGTTGGAGGTTTGTCAAGATGGATATATTTGATAGTTATGATAGTTTATCTAGTGATAGTTCGAGGAACAACTTGCCTAGTGATAGTGACACTGACTTTGTGTCTTCTTCCTTAGAATTGGCTAGGTCTAAAATTGTGCTTTCAACTACAATGAGTATTGTATTTTGTAAGGAAGTGATGAATATAGATTAATTATATCTTGATGAAAATTGGGTTCAATATTACCGGGTAGGTATGCCTCTATCCCATGCCTAAAATGAGGCCAACGTGATATTAGAGCCTTGTGTGGAAGGTGAAAAGGCTCGCATGCGAATACCTTATAGAGTAAAAGGGGAATAATTTTACTTATATACTCAAGTAAATTTTGACTTTAGGGTTTGGATCTCGTTCACTATCTTTCAAGACAACATCCTTAAGGCCATCAATGTTTCCCCATCTTAGCTCCTTCTGAACGACTGGACTTTTGTCTGAGCTTTCGAGATCCTTTATTAGACACTCAACATTACGCCTTCTACCAGCATTTTCTTCTTTTTCTATGAGACGAAAGGTGTCAAACAAAGAGGATGGGTCTCTCTTACCTCCATCATGGGAAAGGCTTTCCTCTCCCCTTACTCTTCCAACCATAAGCGTTGGAAAAATAAATTTTCTCGTGTTTGGGGTAGTTTTAATTGTTTGTAGGTTATGTATGAGGAGGATGATGCCTATATGTTCCCTTTTTATAGGAAAGTGGCCTATTTTATGAGTTATGATCCCAACAAACTTAGTGAGTCAAAAAAGGGATGACTTGATTTCCTAGAACAATTTCATATTATGAATGTAAAGGACTTGTTGGCATATAAGGGAGACCTTTCACCGTTAATGGGGTTCTTGAGTAAGGTGTCTTTATGTTATCTTAGTTTTTAACTGTAAGTATATTTACATTGTTTTATTTATTGAAAACTTCCTCTTTTTCTAACCTTTTCTTTTCATTTTTGCAGAGACAACGACTCCCTTGAATTTTGCAAGGAAAAAAGAAATGATGGAAAAAGAGAAAGCTTTAAGGGGAAAGCAAGTGTTAGAATAAGATTTTGGTTCTGCAATACATCTCTAAGTTTTGATGATAACAAATAATGAAATAATTTGGTACCCTAATAATCTTCTCTAAGTGTGCAGGTTTCTAAGGAAAACTGAATCTGAGGAAAACAATATCTGGCATCTAACGTAGTCTAGAAAAGTTGATCCAAGAATGAAGAAATCATATTTGGCTCTGAACAAAAACACTTTTGAAAGAATCACATACAGAATCTGACATTGAAGTTCATTTCTGATGTCTGAAGACTCTAGATCTGATGACTCTGCAAGACAACATCATAAGACACTCTATCTGAAGTCTATTCAACAAACATCTATCTGAAGTCTATTCTGTAGACTTGAGAGGGCTAAGAGATTGTTGAACTCTTATACGTTTTTGTAATTTATTGAGATTATTGGATTAAGTCCTTATTGAAGGCGAAATAACCTTGGTCGGGTGGACTGGAGTAGCTTTGATTTTCAAGCAAACCAGGATAAATTTATTGTGTTGTTAGCATGTACTTTAGTGTGAGTGGTGTTTCTAAAGTTTTTTATTACTGTAAAAACAATTTAAATCCCCCTTTCTTATTTTTCTCTACCTTTAGCAAGGCCAGTCACACTAACCATTAAAGTTATCCTACTGACTTTCAAATGCAAGTGTCCAAGAAAATAAAATACGCCTTAGAAAGGAAGATAATTTGTGCCATTCTAATGTCTATTGTTCGCATATTCCCAACTATAGAGGATATAAAGCCACCTCCTATCAAGAGGAAGAAGGTGGCCATGCATATGTTTCGATTGACTTGGATGCGACTTCATCTTTAGATTGTGATGCTAATATACTATGTTTATCTTTATATTCAAATATTTTAAGATCCACTCGCAAGAAATTGTAATTATCATTGTGAATACCATAGATGCTTTCAATCCACTTGTAAACCAAACACCGATACATAAAATGACAAGTACTCTAACTCTTGTTTACATTCAATAATCCTGAAATATGACATATTGATAAATGGTGGATTTATGTTGTTGACAAATCACATATGCATATATTAAAATACAAACATGAATTTGTTATTTTGCATAGTGCTATGATAATCATGTTCTTTGGTATAAAATGTATGCTTGTTGGTTACCTGTCCAGAATAAGAAAGAATGTGTGTATTTGGGTACATTTGTTAGCTATCTTAATCTTTTTGAAATTGATTTTTTAATAGAAAACATAATGATCTTTAAACCACAATATATAACTACAATTTTTCTCTCTTGTTAGCCAGTTTTTATGTTTCATTTACTTTTCAACACAAGGCTCAACCTTATCGACCTTATGAAAAACATACAAATGAGCTTGATTCCATTAAATGTTTGACATGGTCGCCACCTTACTTAATAGTATTGTGCTATTATGACAAGGTGCATAGTTAACTGAATTATTATGTAAAGAAAAAGAAAAGTAAATAATCTCGAGTTTTCATAAGGAGACAATAATTTATTTCAACAATCCCCACAACTTTTTAGGGTCAATAATTTTTTTATAAAAATATTTGAAGTTGAAACATAATTTAGTTATAATCCTTTGCACTTTCTCAGAAATAATGGAACTTATACCTATTGGCACGAAATTCTTCATTATCACATGATAATCCTAAGCCTTTAAGCCCATTAACTTGAGATTTTTCATAAATACCAAAGTTCTAATGTTTAAAGACTATCCCTTTGGAACTTAACTTCTAGGAGAAACTTGCACACAATATATTTTCTTTTCTAGATAGAGTACGAGTTATCTGAGGTAGATATGTATGAATCTCCATCTTAACTGGTTTCAATTATGATGTTAATCCAATCTTTTACAGGTCTAACCTTGCGTTGATCTCATCCTTAGACAATGTAAATTCTCATAATCTGAAGCACAAGTTTATAATGCTGACTATGTTGATTTTTGTGTCAAAACAATCGGGAAAATATATAGACCTATAATTGACTCTACTAATTGAAGACTTGAAGATTCTAAGGGAGACATATGCATAGGTATATGATGAGATATCAAATGAGCTATTCATATTAAGGGTTATGCTATTTGGAACAATTAATAAAAAAATAATCAACAAACCATGTATTATGAGAATTACTTTGAATAACATGTGAGTTTATTTTGTCTGTAGACAATGTAAGACATAAGTTTCTTGTATCCTACACAAAGTTTGGGTAAACATTATAAAATATTTCCCCAAAAGGAGAATTTGTGGGACGTCGAAGCATCCCATCAACAACCTGTCATTTTCATGCTACGTTAAGTGTTTTGCATCTTATGTATTATTATTCATACACCTAAATCTTAAAATTATTGATAAATACCATAACCGTTTGGTTGGAACTTTTTCTTTCTTCTTATATCGTGGGACATTATATTTTGGGTATATACTTCATGATTCATATTCATTTCAAATTAAAATACAATCTATTTTGGGCCAACTAAAGGCATAACAAGCAAAATTCCCACAACTTGTAAGGTCTTGAACGTATCAACTAACTTATGTATATAAGGTACCCCACAAGAATAAAAAGGTAGGATTCATTCCATTCTTACTAACACATTACTCATTATTCTCTCAATAACTTGAACGTTGGAGTGTTAACATTGCATGGCAGGCCCCTCTCCGCTGCACCAGAAGCTTAAATCCACCATAGTAAGGCACTACCTCATCATTTCACTAATCATTTCTAATTCTGAACGAACATAATCATTAGGACAAACATGTATATTTTCATGATACACGACAATATAATACAATATTTTCTTAGTCTCATAAGGTCGACTAGGGAGCATTGATCGCGACTTTGGTAAGTCTATGTGAATCGTGACTGCAAGTACACAGTCCTATCACGTAGTTTTAAAGATTATTGAACCCACAAGGACTAATAATCGAACGTATCGTGGTCTGGGGTTACTATGTAAATCTAAGGTGAATGTTTGTTCTAAGATTGGAGGGATGAAGAAAAATAACTATAGAATAGAATAAAGATAAAGATATAAGATATAGGGGATATCGGTATGTAATACATCAAACCTCGGGGATTCGATAGATAGTTGGTGTATTCTTATTGGTTAAAATATTCTTCAGTAGAAATTATTTATAGAAAGGACTTAGCCTCACACTCTCGTTTTATTGACTTCGACCATACTCCTAAACCAGAATGCTTGGCTCTCGCGGTCTCATTTTGAATTTAAAAGTACTTTCTGAATATAGATAAAGTCTAATTAATCCTAAAACGCTCTCGCTGTATTTAAGATCAATGCCTAGTTTCAGATATCTGGTTAAAATCTCAAACTCTCGTTTTTATTGACCGTAACCTTAGTTTGTTTTGTACTCTCGTATGAAAAACAGTTTGATTAAAATAAGAAACTAAAACCGGCAAAATAAGTTTTATAAAAACTAACACCAATTATTTATTGAATCCCGTCATTTCGACGGTCTTTACATACCGATACCTAAGGTTTAGCCGCACATAGATCCGGTGACAGACATGGCAATTGGGGAATTAAACATATAGTAAGGCATAAATAAATAAAACAGTAAACAATAATAAACCTGGATTGCAATTTAAGAACTGAAATTGAATCTTGAATCTTCTATTAAATAATTCAGGCAGGCTTTGGCAATGAATACCCCTTACAATTGAATCCCAAATGCGTAAAAATAATAAACCGTAATAGTCCCCGATATGGAGAAACTATCACTTTTAAAATGGTAAGAAACTACCTAGAAACTAAAAGAAAAAAATAAAGCAGAACAAAAATTAATCGTAAACTGAAAACTGGAAGAAGAGAGAGAGCCCCGGTGCGAGTCTGAATGGTCCCCTTCTTAAAACCTTTTCACATTCCTCATTTGTAGCAAGAGTAGTGGAAACCATGGCTAAAAGGGTGGAGAAAAAGTAGGAAAAATGGGGAGACTCGGTTGTGGTGGTTGCCACAACCCTAATTCCATGATGAGTGGCGAGCGCCACTCTTGTAGTAACCGCCCACCACTTTTCAAGGGTTGGTGGCGGGCGCCACCTTCCTTTTGGCCCAATGTGGTGGGCGCCACATCCTTTGGGTAATGGGCGCCACAATCCCATTTGATTTGGTGGCCCATTATCTCATTGAAAGCCTCATTTTCTTCTCTTTTCTTTCATTTTTGCTATTTTCCATTTTTCTTGCGGTAAACCTTTTATTCGATGAATACCTGCAAATAAATATAAAATATTGTGTAATAAATAGTGTTAATCGAGTAAAAACCAGTGCATATAGGGCCAAAAATACGATACGTTTTCGCGTTATCAAACTCCCCCATACTTAAACATTTGCTTGTCCTCAAGCAAATGCCGCATACATGAAAAGTTTTTGTAAATTATTTGCAGCATACATTATCAAGACTCGTGGAAAAAATAGTTGCATTCGAATACTCATTAAAGTCTATAAACTTTACTTTGGTTCAAATTTGTATCAACAGGTACTCACTTCCATACTAAGGGTATCGTTAGAACACAAAGTCGCAATGTTGCAACCATAAGTCTCCCTCCTATACAAACCAATCTGAATCATGTTGTCATGCCTAAGCCTACCTTACTAAACCTTCTTTTTATCCTTTTTTATTTTGGCGCAATCACATTAAGATGTTATCCTTTCACATTCATAGCAAGATAGTCTGTTAGTGACTATGATCTCATCATTATTTCTTTCTTTCTTTTTCGCACTTTGGCTCAAATAACATTTAAAGCTGGTTATATCGTTGGGCTAAATGACCGAGTGAGGGTCACCAAACTTAGAGGGAACAACGTTTTTCATACATTTTGTAATCTTTTCTTCTTTTAAGCCTGAAAATCATACACTTATTTGCATCGACTTCTTGCATAGTGTGTGCTTAGGATGGTGCTGACTGCTAGATAAACTACTTAAGGAAATATTAAAGGATATAATTTAAGGCTATGGCATGACAAGTACTCAAATCGATCTAATACTTGGGAGATTTAAGGTGTTAAAGCGATACCGGTCTTATAAACCTTTTCCAAATCTCTACAATTCAACCTTAGTTTGATTTATAGTTCAGAATTTTCAAAAGATGCACTGTATTTCTAAGTCTAGATTTTTGCAAAAAAAATTGTATGGCTTAAGTAAATAGGAGAATTAGTAAACAACAGAAACCACGCATAAAGACTCAACAACACATTGATATTTAACTTGACTGGCACTTTAACAAAAACTGAAATAACCATAAAAATTATAAAATAACAAACATAAATAGCAATAATATACATCTATCTAGAAAGAGGTAAATAAAAATCGGTAAAGTTTTCTCCCCCATACTTAAATCTTGCATTTTACACAGTGCAATGACGTAAGATAGGAAAGAAAGGTAGAACCTGGTTTATTCTGCTACTGATGCCTTCTGCCACGTGTACATGGACATCCACCGTTTCCTGGTTGGTGAGGTGGCATATAGTTCTGGAGATCTTCCACACGCATTGTCAGTGTTTCCATTTCATCGATCAAGCCAGCCATGTTTTGTTCGATCCTGAAGGCATAGTCGTGTTGATCATGCTGCATTTGGCGTAGGATTTGCATCATTTCAGTTTGTTGAGCTCCCATGGTTTGGGTTATAGGTCTCGTTGAGCGTCTAATTCTCTATGCCCCAGCAGTTTAGCATAGATCTCATCAAGAGTGGATGGTGCCACATTTCTTCTTTGCCTTTGACTGGAAGATGTACCTGTAACATTTTCAAATGAAGTGTGTGTGTGTTGTGTGGGTCAGTAGCGGGAGCAGTTTGCTCCGGAATGTGATCCTCATCGGTGTCCCCGCCAGTAGCTATATTCTTAGGAATGTGCGCGGGGACTTGGTTAGGCACCAGATCATTTGTATAACAATAATTATCTGGGTTGCGCACATCTATGTGATTTGGATTTGGGAGGATACATTCTTGTAACACATTATTCGCAATTATTAAATTAAATTTACCATCACTCCTTCATTTACTAGTTTCATGCTCCTTGCCATGTCAATGTCAATGGCATGATGCAGGAGCGGGGTTAGTCTGGAGAATTTTTTTCGAGTCCTAGGACTCTGGCTATGGAGGTTATTAAACCTTCAAAAATGATCGGGCCTCGCTTCGCATTGACAATGGTCTGCATGTGAGATAGCATAAACGGGACGGTATTCACCTTTTGTGGCAAAAATGCGGTGAACAAATAAAAGAGTTCTTTTTTGTTCACCTTGTTAGAATTTTCTCATCCAAAAATGGTGCATGCCAATATTTGGTGGAAATATCGAATAGCTGGATTTTAAATTAAAGTGGCTATGTTTCCCTCAAAACTATGGGTTACTGTACCAGTTATTGCCCTCCAAAATGGTTGGAAGGCGTGTTGCCAACCCTCAGTATCTGGGACCTCACTTACTACACCATCCCCATGGGGAAAATGCAGCAGGTCCTCTAATTGGGAAAATGCAAGGGCGTATTCGACGTTAAATAAGCGAAACTGGACAGTCCCACTAGAGCAGTTTGTGTTGGGTGTGGGACTAAAGATTAATGAGCTTAGGAATTCTAATGTTAGTTGAGCATAGACAGGGTCCTTGAGAGATGGAAAATAATTCAAATTTCAAATATCTAGCATATAGTTAACACTATCTTGATAAACAGTGTCGATTCGATCTTTTTGGCGCTTAGAGACGTGTACGTCTCCTCTTGTAATTCCCCAGGCTCGCCGTTTCTAAACACTATTTCGTATTCCCTCATCTATGCCATAATGGATTTAACACTCCTTGTGTAATATAGTGAGAATAGAGCAAGAGATGAGAGGAATATGTGAATGAAAGTTGTGAATTGTTGAGGTAATGTGGGTGGTTGATATAGAGATGAAGGTGATTGGAAAATTAATTGGTAGATAAATAATATTAATCATATTCAATGCCTTGGTCCAAGAGATTTGAAAATTGGTGGAATGACATTAAGGCTTTGTCTGCATGCAAGGAACATATCATTAAAGGTGAGTTGAATGGACCAAAGTACACAGCCTGCACGTGCAGGCTTGTGTAGTGGCCTGCGCCACTTTTGGTGTTTATGGCGTGCGCCACTAGGGCCCTGTGGCGGGCGACACAACCCTCACATGTGCGCCACAACTGTGTGTGGCAGGCGCCACATGCAGTGTGGTTTCCCATGCGTGTGCTTTTATTTTTTCTTTGACCATGCAATTTTTAATTTACCAATAATATAGTGTATCGGAATAATAAACATGCTACATTAGAATGGAATTTAATCACAACATTGACGAATAAAAGAATCGGGTAGACGGAAAAGATGAAATAATTTGTCTACTGAAATAAAAGAGAATGAAGTAATTAAATAAATTCCAATTTGTAAAAGTAAATAACAATAAAATTCCAACATGAAAATAAAATAAAATGAAAGTCAGTAAATCGGTAACTCTATAGTAAATCAGCCATTACGGCGACTGCTGGTAAGAGGAGCAAACGAGTAGAAGTACTGGTAAATATGATTCAGGTTCTCTGTCACTACATCCATAAAGCCGTGGAATTCTACGTGGAGGGTGCTCAACTTGCCTCTCAGATTGGCGACATCTGTCTGAACAGCTTCGATGGCAGCAACATGATCGGTGAGAGGTGCAGCAGGTATAATTGGGGCATGTGATTCAACATCAGAGAGGTAATTGTTAGGGTGACCATGGATTTGGGGTGGTGGTCCATCCAAATCATAGAGCTAGTTGTTCCTATCATGTACACTCGTCTTAGGGTCTGGCAGGGTAAACAAGTGTACTGGCTGGCTGTTAATGAAGAATTTAAACACATCCGAGCCTAGGTTTCTAATGATATCGGTGTTGACACCAAATCAGATGTTCATAGGTCGTATAACCCTGACTATTGGGTAATGTAGTCCCATTTCATGCGCTATCATGGTCACTAAGCCTCCCACTGAGATTGGTCCATAGTCTTCCTGTGCTATACGGTATAGATTATCTATCATGAATATAGCAGCATTAACAGGTCAGGCATGTGATGCACAACACATTATAAATAGTTTGTCTCTGGACACTAAGGTTCTATTCTTTTCCTTTCCAAATAGGGTATGAGCTAGGATCTTATGAAAGTAATGAATGGCAGGGTTATGGATGTTCTATGATTGCATAAGGTCTGGCTCGGGATGGTTGTTTCTAGTGATGCTACCCCAAAAGAGGTCTAATTGATTGTCCACAAGTATGTCTTCCTGGGTGATGGTAAAGGTATCATGGCCATTAGGACATCCTAGGAGTTCAGCCATTTCTCTGTGGGTGTAGCGGTAATCCATATTAAACAACCTAAAGGTGATTAGGCCTTTGTTAAGTCCAATACCATGGTTTGGCAGGTGCACTAGGGAGCTTAGGAATTCTAAGGTAAACCTACTGTATGAACTAAATTTTCTCTTCATAGCGAAGGTGTCCCAGCCTAGTTAGTTAATTAGGAACATAACACTGTCTCTTATACCTAACTTGGTCGTAGAGCGTCCATCTGGGTACAAGGTTAGTGTAATTTCTCTATGAGCTAGAGCCTCAAAACGCCTCCTTTGAGCTCTGCCTCTGAAGACTATATCCATGTAATCTACTTGTTGCATTGTGATAGTCAGTAGCTAGATAAAATCAAGTAGATAATAGCATTAAGTTAGTAATGGTCAATAATACAGAAATTTACTGATTAACTTTATGAGAAATAAATAAAGAAGTAAACAAAGAAATGAAGATTAAGCAATAGTAATAATTATAAAATTTATGATGAAATTAAATAGTTAAAGACAGAGTGTGGGTTGTCTCCCACCAAGCGCTTTGTTTATTGTCGTAAGCTCGACAAAAATAGGATAGGGGATATTCTTTCAAATGAGCCCGAGGCTCGGCAAGCTTAAGATATGCAATGAAATCATTGTTATCACTGTTGTGGTAATGTTTCAAACGTTGGCCATTTACTATGAATGGTTCGCTTGTTTTTCCTTTTATCTCTATTGCTCCATTTGGAAGATATTTGTAATTTCGAAGGAACCGAACCATCTATAATGAAGTTTTCCGGGAAAGAGTCTGAGGCAGGAGTTAAATAGGAGTACTTTGTCGCCTTGGTTAAACTCTTTTCTTAATATGCGATTGTCGTGCCATTTTTTGTTCTTTCTTTATAGATTCGGGCATTCTCATACGCATCTAGCCTAAGTTCTTCTAGTTCGTGGATATCTAATATCCTTTTCTCGCCTGCGGTAGTATAATTGAGATTAAGGGTCTTAATGGCCCAATAAGCTTTATGTTCTAATTCTACCGACAAATGACATGATTTTCCATAAACTAGCTTAAAAGGCGTGGTTCCTATTGGGGTCTTATAAGCCGTCCTATATGCCCATAGGGCTTATGGTAATTTTGAGGATCAATCTTTCCTAGAGGTGGCAACTGTCTTTTCTAAGATTTGTTTGATTTCTCGGTTCGAGACTTCTACTTGCCCACTCGTCTGTGGGTGGTAGGGTGTTGCTACGTGGTGCCAGACTCCATATTTCACTAATAGCTTTTCAAAGGTTCTTGAAATAAAATGGGAGCCACCATCACTGATGACAAGTCTCGGCACTCCGAATCTAGGGAAGATTATACACTTAAAGAGTCTAATTACCACTCGTGTGTCATTAGTTGGAGAGGCAATGGCCTCAATCCATTTGGATACGTAATCGACCGCAACAAGGATATACTTATTACCAAAAGAAGATGGGAAAGGTCCCATAAAATCGATTCCCTAAACATCAAAGACTTTTACTTCCAAAATGCCTTTAAGAGGCATCTCGTCGCGTCTAGATATGTTGTTAGTGCGTTGACACCGATCGCAATTTGTGATCGCGATGTGGACATCTTTTCACAGAGTGGGCCAAAATAGGTCGGCTTGCAAGATCTTGGCGCAAGCCTTCGAGGTGCTTGCAAGTCCTCCATAGGGAGCAGAATGACAGTGGGAAATTACATTTTCTACCTCATCTTCTGGGACACATCGGCGGAAAATACCGTCGGTTCCTCTCTTGAAAAGTATAGGCTCATCCCAATAATAATGTTTAAGATCATGGAAGAATTTTTTCTTTTGTTGGTAGGTTAAGTGTGGCAGAAGTACCCTAGCTGCTAAGTAGTTGACGAAGTCAGCGTACCATGGTAATGTAGGTTGGGTGTAGATTGCTTCCACTACCTCGTTTGTTTTCGTATCCTTATGGGTTAACGCATCTTTAGTTGTATCACTTTCTAATTGGGCTATGAGTCTTTCGTACGGAAAGTCATCGTTTATAGGCACTTGTTTAGGTTCAATGTCTTTCATTCTTGATAAGTGATCGGCTACGACGTTTTCAGTGCCTCTTTTATCCTAGATTTCTAGGTCAAACTCTTGTAATAGTAATATCCACCTTAAGAGTCTTGGTTTGGTGTCTTTTTTGTTTAACAGGTATCTAATTGCAGCATGATTTATATAGATAATTATCTTTGCTTCTACTAGGTAGGAACAAAATTTATCCAGAGCTAACACTACGGCTAAAAGTTCTTTTTCTATGGTGTCATAGTTCATCTGTGCAGGGTCTAGGGTTCTACTTGCATATTATATAGCATGAAGTTTCTTGTCCCTTCTCTGTCCTAAGACTGCGCCTACAGCATAGTCACTAGCGTCACATATGATTTTAAATGGTAATCTCCACTCGGGCGGTTGCATGATAGGTGCGGTAATAAGAGCTGTTTTCAGTTGTTCAAACACCGCAACGCATTTGTCGTAAAAGATGAATTCGGCGTCTTTCATCAATAAACTAGTCAGTGGTTTTGTGATTTTGGAGAAATCTTTAATGAATCACCGGTAGAAACCGGGGTGTCCTAAGAAGCTTCGTATTTCTCTCACGGTTTTCGGAGGCTAGAGGTTTTCTATAACTTCTATTTTGGCCTTGTCGACTTCAATCCCCTTGTTGGATACTATGTGTCCGAGTTGATTCCTTGTATGACCATGAAATGGCATTTTTCCCAGTTTAGCACTAGGTTCACTTTTACACATCTTTTTAGTACCATTTCAAGATTCGATAAGCAGCCTTCAAAGCTCTGTCCGCATATAAAGAAATCGTCCATGAAGAGTTCCATGATGTCATCTATGAAATCTGCAAAAATTGCCATCATGCATCTTTGGAATGTTGCGGGAGCGTTACACAGTCCGAATGGCATTCGTCGGTAGGCGAATGTACCATAGGGGCATGTGAAGGTCAATTTCTCTAAGTAGCAGAAGCGAGAATGCTTAGCCAATCTTTCAAGCATTTGATCGATAAACGGCAAAGGAAAATGATCCTTCCGAGTGGCTTTGTTTAATTTTCTATAATCAATACACATTCTACTTCCAGTAACCACTCTTTGTGCTATAGATTCTCCTTTTTCATTATTCACAACTGTGACGCCTCCTTTCTTTGGTACGACATGTACTGGGCTGGCCCATTGACTATCGGATATCGGGTAGATAATACCTGCTTCTAATAGCTTTTTCACTTCTTTCTTTACTACATCACTCAGAATGGGATTTGTCCTTCTTTGGTGTTCTCTAGAGGTCTTATTATCTTCCTCTAGCATTATGCGATGCATGCATATGGAAGGGCTTATTCTTTTTAGATATGAGATATTGTAGCCTAAAGCAGTTGGGTATTTTCTCAAAATTTGTAGAAGCTTTTCGGTCTCTATCTGCCCTAAGTCTGCATTTACAATTACAGGTCGCTCAAGTTCAGTGTCAAGGAATTCGTACCTTAGATTTTTGGGTAACGTCTTAAGTTCTAGGGTCGGTTTCCTTGGGCAAGGCATATGATCAGGCGTTAGTGTTAGGCATTCGCTTAGGTTGTCATCTTGGTATTCTTTACTTAAATTTTCATCTTGAAAAATTGGAGGCCTTGGGAATTTCAGTATTTCGGAGTATGATGCTTGTTCATTCTCCATTTTTCTTATGCATTCGTCAATGACATCTAGTAGACAACATGTGTCGTCTATAGCTAGTGCCTTTAGGAATTGAATCAAAATGAATTCGACTTTTTCCTCACCAACTTCGAATGTTAGCTTGCCTTTCTTAACATCTATGATAGCTCCGGCTGTGGCTAGGAATGGTTTTCCTAATATGATAGGGATGTTGGAATCCTCTTTTATATTCATGATTATAAAATCAGTAGGAATATAGAATTGTCCTATGCGCACCGGAACATTTTCTAGTATACCTACGAGAAATTTAACGGAACGGTCTGCAAGTTGTACGGACATCCACATAGGTCTTAGTTATCCCATTTTTAGCCTTTCACATATGGAAAAGGGCATTAAACTAATATTGGCTCCTAAGTCGCATAGTGCTTTGTCGATGACAAATTTTCCGATTACGCAGGGTATGGAGAAACTACCTGGGTCTTTCAGCTTAAGAGGCATATTATTTTGTATTATGGTGCTACACTCAGCAGTAAGTGTAACGATTTTGTTATCCTCTATCTTCTTCTTATTAGATAAGATTTCTTTGAGAAACTTAGCATATGAGGGCATCTGAGTTATGGATTTTGTAAAGGGTATTGTGATATTCAATTGTTTTAAAAGCTCTACAAATTTTTTAAATTGCCCTACACTTTTAGATTTAACAAGTCTTTAAGGATAAGGAATAGGGGGTTTATATGGTGGTGGAGACACATAAGGTTCTTCTTTCTCTACGACCTCTTCGTATTTATCTTCCTCTTGTTCGTCTTCCTTCTCAGTTACCTTACCTGGGTCTTGATGCATGGGCGGGTTTTGAGTTCTAGGGCCGGTCTCTAGTTCTATCCCACTTCATAGTATAATAGCATTTGCATGACCTTCCAGGTTTGGTTGCGGCTGTCTAGGAAATGTGCCTGCACGAGCAGCAGTAGGTGCTTGTTGTTGAGCCACTTGTGAGAATTGAGTTTCCAACATTTTGTTGTAAGTGGCTAATGCGTCTACCTTGTTTGCTAACTGCTTGATTTGCTCACTAGTGTGTATGTTTTCATTTAAGAAATCTTTATTTGTTTGGGCTTAGGTAGCTATAAAGTTTTCCATCATTATTTCTAAGTTTGATTTCCTAGGAGCATTTTGAGTGTTTGTGGCAACTTTTTGATATCCTGGTGGTACAACAGGTGTTTGATTAGGTGCATACAATGTATTATTGTTTTTGTATGAGAAGTTAGGGTGGTTCTTCCAACCTGGGTTATAGGTATTTGAGTAGGGGTTTCCTTGAGCATAGTTCACCTGGTCTATGGAAGTTCCTGTCAAGAGTTGACATTCTGGGGTAGTATGCACTTGAACTCTGCATATCTCGCAGTTTGGTGCTACGGCAGCCACGATGGCTGCTGGTGTTATGGTCAAGTTGTCTATCTTCCGGGTCAGGGAATCTACCTTGGAATTGACATGGTCAAGACTGCTCAATTCGTACATGCCGCCCTTCAGTTGAGGTTTCTCTACAAAGGTTCTTTCGCTTCCCCATTGGTAATGATTTTGGGCCATACTTTCATTGTCTTGATAGGCCTCGTTGTATGGTTTATCCATCAATGCACCACCTGCGGCGACGTCTATTGTCAATCTTGTATTGTGCAAGAGACCAATATAAAAGGTGTGAATGATCATCCATTCTTCTAGACCGTGATATGGGCATAACCTCATCATGTCTTTGTATCTCTCCCAAGCTTCAAAAAGTGATTCATTATCCTTTTTTTTAAACCCGTTTATTTGGGCTCTTAGCATAGCCGTCTTGTTAGGTGGGAAATATCGGGCTAAGAAGACTTTCTTAAACTCAATCCACGTAGTGACAGAGTTGGATGGTAGAGACTGGAGCCAAGCTCTAGCTCTATCTCTTAATGAAAACGGGAAAAGACGGAGTCTTATAGCTTCTGAGTTGACACTATTCACTTTCACTGTTTCTGCGTATTGCAAAAATACTGACAAATGTAGGTTCGGGTCCTCCATGGGACTACCTGAAAACTGGTTTTGCTGTATGGCTGACAACAGTGAGGGTTTTAGCTCGAAATTATTGGCTTCGATCGTAGGGGCAGCGATGCTGTTATGAGGTTCATCCTGTGAAGGGATTGCATAATACTTAAGAGGACGGTTTTGCACTTGTTCGGCCATCTTTGGTTGAACAACTGATGCAGAAGTAGGAATGTTAAGGTTAGGAAGATTTAGCTTGATAATATGCTCCCGTATCAAGTCTCGTATCCAACGTTCTAATCTAAGATAACGCTCGGGTTCACCGAGTTGTAGCTTTAATTTCTCGCCTTGAGAGCGAGTATTTGGCATACACTCGACAAATGTAGAAAGGGAAAAAGAATTGTTTGCCTTAGTCTATACTGGGTAACGCTAGAGTTACGATATCGACTAAATTAGTCCCCATCAACGACACCAAAAACTTGATCGCGACGTTGGTAAGTATATGTGAATCGTGACTGCAAGTGCACAATCCTATCGCGTAGTTTTAAAGATTATCGAACCCATAAGGACTAATAATCGAATGTATCGTGGTTTGGGGTTACTATGTAAATCTAAGGCGAATGTTTGTTCTAATATTGGAGGGATGAAGAGAAATAACTATAGAATAGAATAAAGATATAAGATATAGGGGATATTGGTACGTAATACATCAAACCTCGGGAATTGGATAGATAAGGGATAATCGTAAACTGAAAACTGGAAGAAGAGAGAGAGCCTTGGTGCGAGTCTGAATGGTCCCCTTTTTATATCCTCTTCACATTCCTCATTTGTAGCAAGAGTAGTGGAAACCGTGGCTAAAAGGATGGAGAAAAAGTAGGAAAAGTGGGGAGACTCGGTTGTGGCGGTTGCCACAACCCTAATTCCATGATGAGTGGCGAGCGCCACTCTTGTAGTAACCGCCCACTACTTTTCAAGGGTTGGTGGCGGGCGCCACCTTCCTTTTGGCCCAATGTGGCGGGCACCACATCCTTTGGGTAATGGACGCCACAAGCCTATTTGCTTTGGTGGCCCATTATCCCATTGGAAGCCTCATTTTCTTCTCTTTTCTTGCCTTTTTCTTTCCTTTTTGCTATTTTCCATTTTTCTTGCGGTAAACCTTTTAGTCGATGAATTCCTGCAAATAAACATAAAATACTATGTAATATATAGTGTTAATCGTGTAAAGAGCAGTGCATATAGGGTCAAAAATACGATATGTTTTCGCGTTATCAAGCATGTTATTCATAGGTGTTTACTGTGGAAATTGGTAAACAACCGTTGGTCCTCCCTAGGCCTTACAATTGAGGGTTACTTGCAGGATCGACCTGTTGATCCTAAGACATGTGCTAGTATGACAGTGTGACTTATTCAATTCGACAGATAATTAACTTTGTGAGAAACGGCTCCTGACAAAGTATTGAACAAGTGTAGCGGGGTATTCGTTACCTTTAGATTTATTGACTAAATCAAAAGTAAATCATACAATTCGAGTCGCCACCACACTTCTATTTATCCAAAGGAAAGGTTAGAAAGCAAACAAAAACCGAGAAGTTTTATCAAATAAAAAACTAATAAAAATGTCAGAGATCTGGGTAAGGGGGTTGGTTATGCAATGGGATGGTTTTAAGCACCCAAAACATCCTTAGTACTCTAAGGGAACCCTTTTTACAAATGTTGTAAGGTAGGTTGATATTTGTGAAAAATATTTGTGCGAACATGATTGGGGAGATGAGAGAAGAATATACAAGTTATTTACAATTTTGTGTTTGAATGGATAAACCCATTGCCTACGTACCATCTTAAAAAGGTAGGATCAAAACCTCGTAGTTCAGGGTAAAAATCTCAAAAGAAGTTGGTGAATTGATTGGTCAAAAGCCTTAAAGGTCTTTCGTTATCAAAGGGAGAAAACTCAACCTAAAACCACAAATCCACCATGTGAGGAGAGCTTCAACATGCTAGTGAGGGGTTAACCCTATAATAAGCATGGACGACTTATAGTCCATCACTAAGGATATAGGTGAGTATTATATCAACCTCTAGGATAACTCAAACCTAATAGCTAATGTTTATGAAAAGCTTTGGCAAGGAGTGGCCATTAAAACCACAAAAACAATTGAGTGAGTTGTATTTACCAATGAAAAGTATTTACGAAGTAAGGTCAAAGTTGACTTAGGATTCAATTCAAAATAAGTGTTATGAAAAGAGTGTGGAAAATCAAAATCATAGTGCTTAGGTTTCTAATTTTGAAAACAATGTTAATGTTTGCACAAAAGTTTGGCTTGGGTTAGAGTGGAGAGAAGAAGAGAATGGCTAGGTTCTAAACATGCAAAGATGAGGGAAGATAAATAAAACCACATGGAGTTCCCTTCTTGAAATCATAAAGATGATCGAAGTTGCTCCTTCCTTTGGATATAGCAAGCAATAAGCAAATAACTCAAGCAATCAAGCAAATAATCAATCAAGCTCCTAGGAATCTTCCAATTGGCTTTTGTATCTCTCACTTTGGATGAATGGTTCTTCTACTTGGCTCAGGTTTAGGATCCCTGGCACACAAGAATACACAAATCAAAAAGTTCCACAATGCAATAGAAAGAATGGACAAGAGTGAGTTTAGAATTAGGTCATTTCCAATGTCTTCTTCAAGATTAAGCATTCTAAAGGCATGAGGCCTTGTTGCTCTTTGACATTTTTTCTTCTTTTTAGCATTCTAAAGGCATGAGGCCTAGTTGCTCTTTGACTCCATTTTTGCATAGGTAAGGTCCTAAAATCTAAGTCCTTTTCTCCATTTGCATTGGGTTTACATAAGCAAAACAAAACAAGCACAATAGTATATACACAATAATATGCTCAAGTGAGCAAAAGACAAATTGCATTAACATAAACATGAGCTCAAGTGAGCAAAGGGCAAAGACAAATGAATTATGAGCAAGAAATTAAATTGCATTAAAGTAAATTGCAAGAATTAAATGCTTGAATTAAAAATTAGTAATTAGTAGTTAGTGTTAGTGTGCCATAAGGCAATTTAGCGCTATGTTAAGCAATCATAAGTGGACTAATGTAGTAGTCACACCTATCTGAGGCCGGTCAATAAAACTATAGGCAACAAACACAAGTTAAAGACCATGACTAGTAACCCAAGCTCCTACAACTTGCCATGCCAAAAGAAAAGAAGAATGATCTTGTATGGATTTAGGTTTTTTGCTTGACCAAGAAGCAACCTATCTCTAATGCAAAGCCATTCACTTGATCTTTGATCAAGATGAATTAGATTTGAACCAAAGTAGGTTAAGCCCCTCATATGTCAAGGCTAACCAATCATTAACTCATTGATCAAAAAGAAAAAAAGAAGAAGAAGAAGAAATGGAAATGTACATAATTGAAATTCAAATGACATAACCAACACACATTGATCAAACATGAATGGAATCAAAGTCAATCAATGGTAAACAGAAGCAAGATGAAGCTTAGAAATCAAGAAACAAATAAAATATTTTTGGTATTTTTTTGGAATTAAAATAATACTTGAATTAAAATAAATAAATAAAGGTCAAACTTTTAATCCATTTCAAATCAACTTGGAAAAGTCCAAATGGATCCTCCTAAGTTCAACAAGGTCAAACAAGGTTTGACAAAATTTTTCATCATTTTTGGAAACCAGAAAATAATTTTAAAAAATTAAAAATGAATAAAAAATAACATAATTGAACTAAAATCTCAAATAAATCTCAAATCAATTAAGAAATTGATGAGAATATTTTTCATAGATTCATCATCATTCAAAGATGTTAAGAAAATATTTTTGGCATTTTTGAATATTGGAAACTATTTTAAATGAACTAAAAACAACCATAAAAGAGAAAATTCACAAAAAATATTAAATAGAAAAATAAAAAATATTAAAAATCATTTTCATAACCTAGAAATTAAAAGAAAAATAATGCAATTGGTCCCATATTTTTTGGATTTAAAATGAAAGAGTTATGAATTTTTGAAATAAAATGAAATAACAGAAAATAGAATGAAAAATCAGAAATTAGAAAAATTAGGAGGCGTTGGATCATATTCATTAATTGACGTGGCCAATCCTAAGGTTCTCAGGCGCGCGCTCATGATGGACCAAGGTCAAAGGAGAAGCACGCTGCATTTAAAAAAGTCATAACATTGCATGGCCTAGATTAGATCGGAGCACCATATCCAAAGGCTGAAACCCATCCACGTGGGGACGGTGGTGGAAACCACCGTCTTTTCCGAGGAACATCATAGTTTTCGGCCAGAATTGCAGGTTTTAAAAAGTTCATTAAAATGCACGATCCTTATATCATTGGAAAGCTGGGGTGATGTACATCACCCCTGTGCCATTGGTTTCCACTCAAGATCACTATATGAAGAGAAATCTGAGATGGAAAATTATGGAGTTCAAACTGAACTTGATCAATTCATGAAATTAAATGCACAGATCAATTGCCTCTCACATGAGGACTTCAGAGGAACCAACAAACACAAGAAATGAACAAGATCTAAGGAGTTTCGAATCAAAAAAGTTTGAACAACAACCTTTGAAGTGAAGCTTTACAAGGCACGATCTCTTCCAATTCTTTGATGCAGTGTGATCTTGAGATGGCAAAGGAGCTAGGCTAAGGAATTGAAGCTCAATGATCAACCAAGGAAGTTAAAAATTGAACTGAAAAATTGAAAGTGAAAAGCAAAATTCCTTTGAGTGAAGGGTAGGGATTCAATACTGCAGCAATTTAGGCGCCTTAAGGTTGTGATTGAATGAAGCCAGGCATGTGTATTTATAGCAAGAGGTGATGCAAGCAATGCAAAATTCGTGTGCATGTTGTAGCGGTGTATTCGTCGCTATATGATTTATCGATTAAACCATAAGCAAAGCATACAATGAAATTTCGAGTCGCCACCGCACTTTTATTTATCCAAAGGACTGGCTAAAAAGCGAACAAAAGCCTAAGAAGTTTTACACGTAGAAAACTAATAAAAAGATCAGAGAGTCTGGGTAAGGGGTAAATTACGCAATGGGAAGGTGTTAGGCACACACTACGTCCTAGGTACTCCTAGGGAGCCCTTTTCACACTTGTTGTATAAAATTGTTATTTGTTATGACATAAACATTGTGCAAACATGATTGGGATGATGAGAAAAGAATATACAATTTTATTATTTTTGTGTTCGAACGGATGAACCCGTTGCCTACGTACCTTCCATCAAAGGTAAGGATCAAAACGCCGTAGTTCGGCTAAAAGATTTCCAAAAATTAGTGGATTCAATTTTAAACACAAGCCCTAAGGTCTTACGTTATCCACGGGAGAAAACTCAACCTTATACAAACAACAAGTCCACCATGTGAGAACAACTTCAACTTGCTAGTGAGGGGTTAACCCTATAATAAGCAAGGAAGACTTACAATTCAATCAACTAAGGACAAATAGGTGAGATTGACATCAACCAACTAGGATAAATCAAACCTATAGCTCATGTATGAAAAGATTAACAATGGACAAAGCCAAAATAATTGAGTGGGTGAAGTTAATTGATTATGATTATGAAAGTAGAGTCAAAGTATGATTAAGATTAATTCAAAGAAGTATTATGAAATGGAGTTTGAAAAAAAAAGTCAAGGACTTGGGTCCAGGTTTTTAATTTGAAAATATGAAGATGTTTGCACAATATCTATGTCAAGTTTGAAATCAAAGTGTGAAAAGGTTTAGGACATAATGAGGATGAATGGATGAAGATGGATTGTAAAACTTCTTAGAAGGTTCACCTCTTGAAATCATATAGAAGATGATTCAAGTGTGTCCTTTGGAATGGGCAATGAATAATAACAAACAAACAAAGAAGAAAGTCAACAAAAGCGGATACCGGATGCCAATCACTGGGCTTATACCAATCTCCTAAAACAGAACGGGATATCAGAGGCCACTCAATGGACTTACACTAATCTCCTCAAACAAAGAAATAAAAGTGGATACCGGATGCCAATCACTGGGCTTATACCAATCTCCAACAACAAAGACAACATTTGGATGTCAGATGCCAATTTATCTAGGCTTACTCTAAACTCCAACATATGATCATAGGAAGACAAATGCCAAATTACACGGACTTACAATTGTATCCTCACATACAAACAAGCAAAGCAACATATGATCATAGGAAAGCAAATGCCAACTTACAGGGACTTATAATTGCATCCTCACATACAATCAAACAAATGCATCAAGCAAAAACAAGATGAGTGGCCAATGAAATGGTCTTATACTCACTTCCACATCATAGGAACAATAGCCAATTGATGGTCTTACAATTGTCCTCAATGGGTAAACAAAAATGATAATGTCACAAAGACAAATGAGATGATCATGCACTAATGAGCAATAAATGATGATAAATGCATAGAGCATACAAGCAAACATGTGCATATGAAACAACAATCAATCAATGAAAGCATTCAGCACATACTATAACCAAACAAGGAGGCTCATACAAAAGGGTTAGGCATTGAAGCCAACTGGAATAGGGTCACAGGTGCTCTTAACCTTGCCATTGAGGGGCTAAGGTGAAGCAGATGAAAGGATATGAGGGGTGTGCCTCATTGCTCTTATCCCTGGTCAGGGAGAGCATCAAATGATAGAAGGTGTGGGAGTTCAGAAAGTAGGAACTCTCTCCACATATTAGACTCTAGATCTTGGGTTTGGATCTCAATGCTACAACCATGTAATGGGAGCAAGGAGAAGACTCACAGAATAGTAGGAGATAGGTTGCTTATCTCTTTGATCTACCAATTGCCTTATTTGAAGGACTTTTCCTGCTTGGGACAAATGTAAACACACACAAGCATTGCCTCTTAAGGAGGACTTCAGACAGTTGCCTGGCCAGGTAACAGGCCAGGTCTTCCAGACTACATGAAGAAAAAGGGATTATACCTCAATGCAAATTGCTATAAAGCAAAGCAAAGCAAGTTCTTAAAGAACTAAGCAACTAAAAGGTACCTGAAATAGTCAAACAGGATCAGTACACAATTCAAAGTCAAAGCAAAAGGAGGTAGGAATCAACAGTCAAAACAAACAGATAAATGTGCAAAGCACAAGTCTCAAGGCATATGAGCCAAGCCACCTACAAAACAAAGAGGTTAACTCATGATAAACAATCAAGCTTAATCAAATTTGTATGATCTCTTTGGAGCATTGTTGCTTAACCTGAAAACATGAACTCAAACATAAGCAACAGGACCACTAGGACAAGCCTAGGGTCAAAAAAGGATGAGAAAGTCAAAACAGCATGTGATATTCAACCAAAATCAAGTTTAAACAATCAAGAAGCAAACTCAATTGGTCCCACATTCATATCATTCATCATCATGATTTCATAAGCAAAAGAAGTCAAAGCATGGCAAATGGAAGCTCATAGAAGTCAACAGCAAGACTTAGCTCAAAACCAATCATAAACATTTCAAAAAAAATTTCAAATAATTCATGATCAATCATAATCCATAACATGACATGCATATCAAATTTCAGCTCATTTGGATCATGGGAAGATGGTCAATGAAAATCAGAAAGGCAAGGCAAGTTTAAGCATGCTGAAAGAAGTCAACCAAACATGTATTAACTTCAAAAAATCATAAATCAGTGATAACATATGAGAAATGAATGGGATCAACACCATGACAAAGCTTAAGATGTCTACAAATCACATGTAAAATTTCATGTTCATCCAATTAAGTATGAGAATATCACAAATGAAATGGGAACATGTGTCACAAAAAGTCAACATAAGACCAAACAGGGGAGAAAATTCTCAAACAATTAGAAAATGCCACAAATAATCTCAAGAAAAATCACATGTAAACTAGACATCCAAGAGTACATTCATGCAAAAATTCACATCAATTGGAGTTCAAGAAGCATGGCATCAAAAATCATGAAGTTGCACATCAATGGTGTGACACAAATTGTCACACCCTAATTCAAAAAATCATAACTCACAAACCAGATAAGATAAATTCATAAACTCTACACCAAAATCACCATGAATGTGTCTAGTTTATGCACAAAAAATTTCAAGGCCATTGGATAATGTATCACCATTTCACAAATGTTTTGGCAAAGGGTACAAAAAATGGATACATGTCACAAACCCTAGCATAATAAAAAATCCACTCATCCAAAAATTCTGGAAAAATCATGATAAATGTGTAGAGATCCAGATGAACACAATGCAAAAATTTTCATGAATTTTGGATTTAAAATGGATGAGTTATGAATTTTGCAAATTGGTGTAACAAAATGAAATGAATATTGAAAACACACATGATTTAATGGGACATGGGGCACGGGCGATGGCAATTATGTAATTACTGAAGCCACTAATCAAAACGCGGCGTTTTAGCGAAGCAAATGAAATGTTCTGATTGGCTCATGCCAATAGAACAGTAACCAACGCATGCACACACGTGAACAGGATTCTGGGCAAAAATGGAGAATTAGGGTTTGGTGTCTACAGTACACTTCATCTTCTCCAAAAAATCGTGACAAAAAAATGTGCCCAGAAATGGAAATTAATCACACCAATCGAACCAGCCAAGCATAACTAACACAAATCCAACAATAATTTCCATGGAATCGAGCTAATCAACATGAATCGAGCAAAAACTTATTTCAACATCAAACTTTAAAACAGCATAACTTTCAAAATAGCCAACCATTTCATGTGATTTAAAGTTCATTGTGACCAGCAAAGCATAATCTAACTAAAGCATGGCATGATTTAGGAAATAGAGAGACTCGAAAACTTACTAAATCTGCAAGGCAGTGGCGATTCAGGTGTTCTTTGCTCGTGGATGCTCGAAACAGATGTGCAAGAAGGCTCCAGGAGGTGAATGGAAGTAGGAAATTAGCTCAATAACCTTGCTACTAGCTTAAGTCGAAATCGGCCATGGAAGGAAGCTTGAAGCAACAGTCACGATTCCTTGATTACAGTTGAGATTTGTGGTTTGAAAAAGACTCAGAAATGATGGCAAGTGATGAAACAAACCAACCAAGCTCGAGGCCTTTGGAGTTTTTAGCAGAAATTCAAAAATGAAGAAATGAGGTTTTTTGGAGAAAATGGTTTTCCTGTTTTGTGAAATGAGGCTGCTAGGGTTGCAATGAGCAGAAAAAATGATATATATTGGCTGTTTAAGGTGCTCAGTAGGATTGCTAATCACAATTAGCTTAAATGAATCAATTTTTATCATTTGCTAAAATTCCACCAAGTTGGTAATGGGGTGTAAGTCTGCACGAAATGGGCTTTGTAACATGTTTCAAATGTCAATTCAGAACTTATTCAAATGGCAAAATGGATTGGAAATGGTTATTTGGAAAATTCACTTTTCACCCTCACTTGAAAATAAATCATGCAAGTTCAAAAAGGCCATTTTGATTTGTAATGTTTTGGTGAATGATGGTTGCATATTTGGAAAGAGGAGGTCAAATGTGACTTGTAGCAAAAAACCCCACCCAAATTGGCCAAATGGTTTGGAAGATATGGCCTTTTGAAGTTCAAAAATTTTGGAGAATGAATTGATCATAACTTGCCAACCATACATGGGAATTGAGTGTTCTTGGACTTTTTGGAAATGGGAGAACAAGATCTTCAACTTTAATGTTGGGCAAAAATTCATTTGAAGCTTGTATCATGATGTAAGTTTAGGATCAAGAAGTTTCCATTTTTGGCAAATTCCAATTACAGGTCAACTTTCTATTTCTGGAAATTTCTTGTCTGACTTTATTTTCTTCACTGTGGATGCTTGACATGATATATGAAGCTTGTATAGACATGAATGAGACCTCTCAGACCAAATCCCACCATCAAATCACTGATTAAATGGACAGTTGACCAAGTTTGACTTTCTAGGGTTTTGGGTGACTGGGCCATGTTCTGATGAATTCCAAACCCTAATTCCTTGAGATCTTGATTTCAAATGATGTCTCAACATATAAGAACTCTTGATGATTGATCATGGTGCCCAAATTCTGCAAGAATGGCCACCATCCACTGCAATGACTGACTTTGACTGATCTTGACCTAATTGGCTTCATCTGCAAGTAACATGGTTAGATGACAATGCTTTTGTACTTTTTGGTTAGTAAACATATGAAAAGCAAAGATATACAAATGCAAAACATGCTTGGTGATCAAGAACCATACTCACAAGGCAACCTACCCACTAGGAGGGAAGTTAGGGCATGCAATGATCCTTGAGGCCATGATATGATATGCTATGGGCCATGAGGGATCTTAGGGCCAAAATTGGGGTCTTACAGATGCCCCTATTTAAGGTCATTCTAGCCGGAGAAGTGAAGTTTAGAAATCTTCATCTCGACGCGGTAGAATGGGCTTAAATAACAGTAATGAGACGAATTTTGGTCCCTAAGAGACCTCATGATGCAAATGTATGCATGCAAAAGACACAAATTCTGTGGGGAATATGGTTCACACAGAAGAAAAGACGATCCATCGGAGTAATACACTCACCAGGACCAGAGACTCTAACAAGACTCTTGTTGGGGATAGACAAAACTGATACAGCGTGAACAAGACACGACTCTGGTTAGGGAAACAGAAAACCAGACTGGAGACCTCACTGGGGAGTGAAGGACTCACACCGGGGAAAAGAATTCCAAAGGAAAATAAATCCATTGGAGAGACACAAGCTGACTCCTGGGGAGAAGCAACAGGAAAAAACTTCACTGAGGAAGCACCAAAGAAATGAGATGTTACCGGTATAAGGGCAACAAACTCAGGAAGAACGAATATCTAAGACCGGTATAAGGGTGAGAGATATCAATCAACCAAACATCTGAGAAAGACCTGAAAAAGGTACATGAACTCAGGAAAATCTGACTCCATAAGGGACCGAGGTCATAATAGGGAGCAGAAAGGAAGGAACACCAGGGATACCGAGGTATATAATAGGTGACCGACCGAAACGTGAATTGGTATATATGCCAAAACACACATCATCCTGAAGAGAGCGAAAGCAAACTTGTTTATAGGATGGATATTCAATTCCACAAGGAATATGAATCTTACTCTGCGGAGAAAACAATCAAAAGATTAATCCAAGAGTGCATGAGACATATTATTCATTACCGGCAGACCGTGAATAATATACTCGAAAGGAAAAGACACCAGAGATACCAAAGTATATAATAGGTGACTAACCAAAGACGTGAATTGGTATATATGCCAAAACACTTATCATCCGAAAGGAGGGCTTGAAAAAGCAAATCGACTTACAGGATGGACATTCGAATCCACAACGGGAAAACGAATCTTACTCAACTGGGGACACAAACCCAAAGAGTGCATGAGATACAATATCCATTACCGGCAGACTGTGGATAAGAAACTCGCATGAGATATATTATCTATTACCGTCAGAACGTAGATAATAAACTCGCATGGTAAGAAACACCAGAGATACCGGTTACTGGGTATATAATAGGTGATCTACCGAAAATGTGAATTGGTATATATGCCAAAACACACATCATCCAAAACACAAACCCGTTAAAGGATGGATATTCGATTCTATAGAGAATACGAATCTTGCTCAGCTGGGGAAAATCAACAAAGGATTCCAACTAAAGAGCGCATGAGATATATTATTCATTACCGGCAGACCGTGAATAATATCCTCGAAAGGAAAAGACACCAGAGATACCGAAGTATATAATAGGTGACTAACCAAAAAAAAAAAAAAAAAAAAGAGAGAGACAATCGATACCAAGCATCCGGGTAAACGAAAGACAACTCAAAGGGATAAATTGCAAGCATCCGGCAATTATCCGACAACAAAGAAATATTCGATTCCGCAAAGGGAAATAACGAATCTTACTCGACCAGGGAAACACGAAAGGCTTTTGACTGAAGAGTGCATGAGATATATTATCCATTACCGGCAGACCGTGAATAATATACTCGCATGGAAGATTATCCACAACCGGTTACTGGGGTTAATAAAGGATAAATCAACCGAAAAGAAAGGCATCGGGATACCAAACTAGGTATATAATGATGACCAATCAAAAGGGAGCAACAGACATTACCAACAAAAGGGTGAATGAAAGAAGACTCGCTGGGATGCATTGATGAAAATCAATGATCTGGGGAACGCAATCACTGACAAAAGGTGAAAGGACCCGCTGGGGATAAAATTGCTAGCATACGGCAATTATCCACTAAAGACTTGCTAGGGATATAAGTGCTGATCTGAGCAACTTATCCAGGCGAAGGAAAATCAACATCAAATACTAGATGAAGATAACCACAAAGGGGGAAATTGTCATCGGTTGGGATGAACAACAAAATTAACTCTGCAAGTGGAGAGAACAGGGTTTACAACTACCGATTTGGTAGAAAAATCGCAAAGATAGGACTTACGACTGCTGGTTTGTAGGCAGAGGGCCAAAAGGGTGGAGGTAACCACAAAATTAGGGTTTACATCTACCGAATACGGGGTAGAAGACCAACAACTCCGCATGGGGATAGAACAAATCACAAATCCGCACGGGAAACCAAAATAGGGTTTATAACAAACCACAAACTGCTGAAGAGCAGGAAAATAGGATTTACAACTACCGGTATGAGGTAGAAGACCAAAATTCTGGCTGGAAATAAAAGGTGTATAACCACAAATTCTGCCAAGAAAGCCAGGAAAAATAGGACTTATAACTACCGGTATGAGGGTAGAGGCCCAAAAATTACTCCGCTGGGGAACAACCCACTGGGAAGCACAAGACATTTGACAAATAGCCAATTCAGGAATAATCCGAAAAGACAGACTGAATCAAGACACGTCCTAATGAGGATGTAACTCAAATAGGAAAATCCATCCCAATATATGTGTTGGGAGGAAACGGAAGAAACCGTCGTCCACGAGGATATATCTCAGTGGGGAACTGCAGAAGGAAAGGCAACATTTTCTGCTTATGGGCTGACTCTATATGGAGAGATTTTAAACACCCGACATCTGCTTGGGGAGATTTGTAAAGAGATCTACATCACCCAAAAGCAGGGAACAACAAACAAAGGATACATGGCAAGAAATGCGACGTGAATATCTGAATGTTTTATGAATATGCATGAATATGCGTGATTTATGTTTGATGAATGCTGACAAAACAGACAATTCTAACACGAACAGGTCCAGGAATCAAACGTCCGGTATTATACTTCCAGGGGAAAAAACCAGCTGGAGAGCCAATCTGCGGAGATCTTCATGCTGAGAAGCAAAGATCTGCGGGTACTGCTGAAGAAGCAGGGGATCAGAGATATCAGGAAACAACCCAGATCCAGGGTACATAAAGTCACAACGGGCAAAGCAGCCACCAAGACGAATCTGTTGGGGAACAAGAGAAAACCCAAGATATCTGCAGGGGATCCCAGTGTCAACTGAGAAACAAAAAGTGCGTTGCACAAGCACGAACTGCTGTAGAAGCAACTCCGCACAACTCCGCTGGGGAACAACCCACTGAGGGAGAATGATATCATCCAAATAGAATCTAACTGCATAAGCAACTCTACTGGGGAAAACTCTCTGCTACTCTCTTGGGGAACAAACCACTGAGGGAGGACAGATCAAACAAGTAGATTCTGCGACGAACCACTCTACTTGGGGAGAATACACATAGCAAACTGATCACAACAAGTAGATTCTGCAATATAAGCCACTCTACTGGTGATCACAAACGGTCAGGAAATCAATCCATTCTCGGGATGCTAGAACCATCATCCGACCATACTGGGGATTGAAGGAGTATTCAACAGGCAAAACTGCCACAACAAGCATTCTGCAGACTACGCTGAGGAAAAGATAGTTGAAAAACTGGGATGTCAACCCAATCAACCACTGAATAGGAAAATAATTCCTGCTCTGCTGAAGAGAAAAACTCTGATGGAGAGATAGCAACAATTCCACAGACGACTTCGTCGGGGAAAAGGTAAAGTACCGGGTATCAAACCGTTGACTTACCGAGTCTTTTCAAAAAAAAGAGCGATCATGCTGAGGAAACAGACAATTCCGCTGACAACTGCACTGGGAAGAGTGACAACAACTCTACTCGCAAATCCGATGGGGACATCAATAACAACTCTACTCATGACTGTGCTGAGGAGACAAATAAAGTCTGGGGCAGGCGATCCACTGGAGAAAATGACGGGGCACCAGGATGACAAACCATCAACCGCCGAAACTTCTACAAGAAAAAGCACCCATGCTGGGGAAAACTGCTGCTGGAGAAAACGAAGTCTTCAACAACACTCTGCTTGCGACTATACTGGGGAACAACCCCAACAACAACTCTGTTTGAGGAACAACCCCAACAAAGATCTGAAAAAAGAAAATTCAACCACACCAGGAATATGAACAAATGTCTTACCTGTTGGAGATCATGTCACCCTCGGGAGAGCACTGAGATATTCTTTAGTATCCTTTCAATATTGTGAATGTTCACTTTGTTTAAAACAATATTTTTGAAAAAATTGATTTGTTTAAAACAATGACATTTCATCAATTTAAAACATGCAAAACATTTGTTGAATTGAAACAAATAAGAGTGCAAATAACTGGATAAAAAGCTCAAATTTATTTGATGGAATGGTAGCCTGCAAATGGCAAGACTCCATAGATCTGTACAAATTTGAAATCAGTGATATATATTGGAAGAGGGCTACATTGAACATAATGATCCTTTCTCTACCAATTTGAATCTCGATGTATCTGAAGCTTCGGTTGACGACGAACCGAGAATCTTCTGACGAAATGACGACTGATAAACAGAAAGTCTTGTCAGGATGCAGTTACTTGCCAAATCCCTAATTTTTGCCTAGATTGCTCCAGGGTGAGGTACTCAATCTAGCGGGATGCAAATATTCTCTTTTTTTTCAAGTCTCTAATTTTTGCCTGGATTACCCTTGCGGGTTCTCCCCCGAGACGCTCATTTTTGCCTAAGCCGCCCTTTCGGGTTTTCAACTTAGCGAGCTATTTTATTTTTTTTCATTTGCATATACTTTTTTTTAGGCAAAGTATCTCTTAACTACATCTGAATTCACAGGACGAGTGAAATCCTCCCCATCCATTGTTGTAAGCATCAAAGCTCTGCCTGAAAAGGCTCTCTTAACAACATATGGACCTTCGTAGTTTGGAGTCCACTTGCCCCTGGAATCGGGCGCGAAAGACAAAACTTTCTTGAGCACGAGGTCACCTTCTCGGAACACACGAGGCTTGACCTTCTTATCGAATGCTTTCTTCATTCTCTGCTGATATAACTGACCATGACACATGGCAGTTAAACGCTTCTCTTCAATTAAATTCAACTGGTCATAACGACTCTGAATCCATTCAGCATCAGTCAACTTGGCTTCCATCAAGACTCGCATTGATGGAATCTCCACCTCTACTGGGAGAACGGCTTCCATGCCATAAACAAGAGAGAAAGGGGTTGCCCCTGTTGAAGTGCGTACAGACGTACGATATCCATGCAAAGCAAATGGCAACATCTCATGCCAATCTTTGTACGTGACAGTCATCTTCTGGATAATCCTCTTGATATTCTTGTTAGCAGCTTCAACAGCCCCATTCATCTTAGGTCTGTAGGGAGAGGAATTATGGTGTGCAATCTTGAATTCAGCGCACAACTCATCCATCATCTTGTTATTCAGATTAGATCCATTATCAGTAATGATCCTCTCTGGCACACCATAACGGCAAATCAGCTGGTTCTTGATAAACTTCACAACCACCTGTCTGGTTACATTCGCATACGCAGCGGCTTCAACCCATTTGGTGAAGTAATCAATTGCTACGAGAATAAATCGATGTCCGTTGGACGCTTTCGGCTCAATCATGCCGATCATGTCGATTCCCCACATAGAGAAAGGCCATGGTGATGAAATCACATTCAAGAGTGTCAGAGGAATATGAATCTTATCCGCATAAATTTGACACTTGTGACATTTCTTCACATACTTGCAACAGTCAGACTCCATTGTTAGCCAATAGTAGCCTGCTCTCAACATCTTCTTAGCCATGGCATGTCCATTGGAATGAGTACCAAATGAACCCTCATGGACCTCAGTCATCAACAGGTTTGCTTCGTGTCTATCCACGCATCTGAGCAAAACCATATCGAAATTTCTCTTATACAGCACTTCACCACTGAGGTAGAAACTGCCTGACAACCTTCTTAAAGTTTTCCTATCTTTCACAGATGCCCCAGGCGGGTAGACCTGGTTCTGGAGGAAATTCTTGATATCAAAATACCAAGGCTTGTCATCTTTTACTTCTTCAATCGCAAATATGTGAGCGGGTCTGTCCAAACGCATCACAGTAATGTTGGGGACATCATTCCACCATCTGACTACAATCATGGAAGCAAGCATTGCAAGAGCATCTGCCATCCGATTATCCTCTCGAGGAATGTGATAAAATTCAACTTCTGTGAAGAAAGTTGAAATTCGTCTTGCATAATCTCTGTATGGGATGAGACCAGGCTAATTCGTCTCCCATTCTCCCTTGATCTGATTGACAACCAGGGCCGAATCACCATAGACATCAAGATACTTGATTCTCAAATCAATGCATTCTTCAAGTCCCATAATACAGGCTTCGTACTCCGCCATGTTATTCGTGCATTTGAAAGTTAGCCTTGCTGTAAACGGAATGTGCGAACCTTGAGGAGTAATGATCACTGCCCCAATTCCATTTCCATATTGATTAACAGCGCCATCAAACACCATCGTCCATCTGGAACCAGGTTCCGGACCTTCATCAAGTGTAGGCTCATCGCAATCTTTCATCTTCAAATACAGAATTTCCTCGTCCGGGAAGTCATACTGAACAGACTGATGATCTTCAATCGGCTGGTGTGCTAGATGGTCAGCCAAGATACTACCTTTGATAGCTTTCTGAGCTCGATACTCAATATCATACTCAGACAACAACATCTGCCAACCGGAAATCCTCCCAGTTAAAGCAGGCTTCTCGAAGATATACTTAATTGGATCCATTCTGGATATCAACCAAGTTGTATGATTTATCATGTACTGGCGCAAACGCTTAGCAGCCCAAGCCAAAGCACAACACGTCTTCTCAAGCATAGAGTACCGAGACTTACAATCAGTAAACTTCTTACTGAGGTAGTATATAGCAAACTCCTTCTTCCCTGATTCATCTTGTTGACCGAGTACACAACCCATCGCGTCTTCAAGAACTGTTAGATACATAATCAGAGGTCTTCCTTCCACAGGCGGAGACAATATCAGAGGTTCAGACAGATAATCTTTGATACTATCGAAAGCTTTCTGGCAATCCTCGGTCCAATCATGAGACTGATCTTTCCGGAGGAGCTTGAATATCGGCGCACATATGGCAGTCATGTGGAATATAAATCTGGAAATGTAGTTCAAGCGGCCAAGAAAACCTCGAACTTGCTTCTCAGTTTTGGGTGCAGGCATCTCTTGTATTGCTTTGACCTTTGCAGGATCAACCTCAATACCTCTTTCGCTTACCACAAAACCCAACAATTTGCCGGAACGGACTCCAAAAGTACATTTGTTCGGATTCAGGCGAAGTTTGAACTTTCTCAAACGCTGAAAAAGCTTCAACAAATGCTCAATATGCTCAACTTCCGTTCGGGACTTAGCAATCATATCATCAACATAGACTTCTATCTCCTTGTGCATCATATCATGAAACAAGGTAGTCATAGCTCGTTGATACGTGGCTCCGGCGTTCTTCAAACCGAAGGGCATCACTCGATAACAGAATGTTCCCCAAGGTGTGATGAATGTTGTCTTCTCCATATCCTCTGGTGCCATCTTGATTTGATTATATCCGGAAAATCCGTCCATAAAGGAAAAGACTTTGAATTTGGCTGTATTGTCTACCAACATGTCAATGTGTGGTAGAGGAAAATCATCTTTCGGACTAGCTTTATTCAAATCTCTGTAGTCGACGCACATACGGACTTTTCCATCCTTCTTAGGAACAGGCACAATATTGGCCACCCATTGAGGATATGTCGAAGTCACCAGAAACCCCGCATCAATTTGCTTCTGAACTTCCTCTTTGATCTTCACTGCCATATCTGGATGAGTTCTTCTGAGCTTCTGCTTCACAGGCACGCACTCAGGCTTTAAAGGCAGGAAATGTTGCACAATATCTGTATCTAGACCCGGCATGTCTTCATAAGACCAAGCAAAGATATCTGAATATTCTCGTAGCAAACTGATCAAATCTTCCTTGACAGACCCTTCAAGAAGTGCCCCAATCTTCACCAGGCGAACACAATCCTCAGACCCCAAGTTGACTGTTTCCAAGTCTTCGAGATGCGGCTGAATGATCTTCTCTTCGTGCTCAAGGAGACGGGTAATCTCATCAGGAATCTCTTCAACGTCATCTTCTTCTGCCTCAAATACAGGGAATTCAAAATTGGGAGATGGCGTTGGATCATTATGTTCAATGGGTTTTAGGATCAACCTGCATAATGATTTTGGTTAAGAAAAACTTTAGAATTTAAAACAAGCAAATCATTATGCAGATGAAAAAAAATGTTTGCTTTTATTCTTGTTTTTTATGGTTTTTTGTGATCACTGATTTCATGCAAAAAAGCAAAAAGTGAAAACAAAGGAAAAACAAATGTTAAACAATGCATTAATTGAATGAAAACATCATTGTATATATGCTTTGCCAACAATGTCATCACTTCTCCTTTTGGCATGAGAGAAGGGTTTTAAACAAAGTGAACAATTACTCTGATCTATGGATGACTGTAGGAACATCTACAGCGACCCAATTGTGGCAGACACCACCAGGAATAACAAAATTGTTCAAGTCTTCTGCGTCCTCTTCTGAGATAGCAGCAGCTTCCTCTTCTTCAGATTGATCATCATGGATGAATCCTCCACTTGTGAACAGACCTTGCTCATTGCATGCCCCAGAACAGTAGCCAATGCCAGCCCGGGATCGGTTGTCTTCAAGTTCAAGCACTTTCCCTAATCCAGCAACTGCACCACATTCAATGGCCAGCTTAGCATCACGGTAGGAAGTGAATGAAGGAGATTTCTTCTCGATTGGTTCATCAATAGATAAAGCTTGGAACTGAGTTCCAACTTCGTCCTCTGCGTCAATGTACGAGAAAGAAGACAGATGGCTAACCAGGAGAGCCTTTTCTCCCCCTACTACAACCAGTTTCTCGTTTTTGACAAACTTCAGCTTCTGGTGTAGGGTGGATGTCACGGCGCCAGCCTCGTGAATCCATGGTCTGCCTAAGAGACAGCTATAAGATGGGTGGATGTCCATTACTTGAAAAGTAACTTGGAAATCACTTGGTCCTATCTTGATTGGGAGATCAACTTCCCCAATCACGGTCTTGCGCGACCCATCAAAAGCCTTCACAACGACCCCACTCTGCCTCATAGGAGGACCTTGATATGACAAACGAGAGAGTGTGGATTTTGGCAATACATTAAGAGATGATCCAGTGTCCACCAACACATTGGACATTGCATCAGATTTGCAATTCATGGAGATATGTAAAGCCATGTTGTGGTCTCTTCCCTCCTCAGGGAGATCAGCGTCACAAAAGCTCAAAGTGTTATAAGCGGTAATGTTTGCAACAATACTATCAAATTGCTCAAGGGTGACGTCGTGATCAACGTACGCCAGATCCAAGACTTTCTGCAGAGACTCCCTATGAGGTTCTGAATTCAACAACAAAGAAAGAATGGAAATCTTGGAGGGCGTGTGTAGAAGCTGGTCTACAATATTGTACTCACTCTTTCTGATGAGCCTCAGCATCTCATCAGATTCTTCATCAACAATGCCACTTGGGCCACCTGAAGAAACAGGAGTCTTTTGTACGGATGAGGAGGGTTTGGCAACATCAAGTGCCGGATTCTGAACATTCACAGCGGTCCCCACAGGGCGTTCAATAGTATCAGAAGCAACAACCTTAGCAGGCGCAGAAAACACACGACCACTTCGGGTCAACCCACTGACATCAGCTATAGTGGTTACGGATGTTGAAGGCAAAGGTACTTCGACCCCATCTTGCACAGCAACAGGATTATATCTGAATGGCACAGCTTTGTCAGATGAATAAGGCACGGGGCCTGCAGGTTTAATAATCAAAGAAGGGGAAGCCTTCGGCTTGTTGCTATTGTAGCGAATAACAACGGGCTCAGGCAGCTTGAACACTGGTGATATGACATTCACTTCAGGCTCGACTTCATCAACATTGCGATTCTGCAGAATCTCAATGGTACCTTCGTTCAACATCTTCTGAAGTTCTCGGCGGACCTGGTCGCAACCCAAGCGATTAACCGAACAGACGCGGCACTTGTCGTGGTTATGCTCCAAGTAGCTGTACTGACACAGCATACGGTGTAAATCAACCAACGACTGCCTGATATGGCTCACATATCTGACCTTGTACTTCCCAAGGCATTCCTGAATCATATTCATAGATTTCCCATGCGCAGGCAATGGGTTCTTGGTGACGTTCGGGCTTGAGTCCTCAAAACTCAGAATTCCACTTCTCATAAGGTCTTGCACCTTAGTCTTCAGTGGGAAGCAATTTTCCACATTGTGGCCCGGAGCACCGGAATGGTAGACACAATGCTGGTCTGGTTTGTACCACCATTGTGGGTTTACAGGAATGGCAGGAGGATCCCTGGGAGAAACCAATTTCCTTTCCAACAAGGAAGGATAAAGCTCTGCATATGTCATAGGAACTGGATCGAAGCTGATCTTCTTCCTATCATAATTCATGTTAGCTTGATTGGTTGTACTTCCACGACGCTGGTAAGCCTGTTGCTGTGGACGTTGCTGTTGTTGTTGGTACTGCGGTTGTTGATATTGCTGCTGATGCTGATACTGTTGATGTTGGTATTGATGAGCATTATCTTTGAATACAGGTTCTATATGAGCCACCTGGTGCTGAAGACCGGCGCGACGCGCAGGCTTCCTCTGAACAGAGGGTCTTCTATGTTTTGGTTGAGATTGAACAGCATGTGCTTCACCTTCTTTCCTCTTAAACGCCCCATATCGTTTAGAGGAAGAACTATCATCCTTAGCCAACCGTCCTTCACGGACACCTTCTTCAAGACGCATCCCCATGTTCACCATCTCGGTGAAATCAGAGGGAGCGCTTGCTACCATCCGCTCATAATAAAATGAGCCAAGAGTCTTCAGAAAGATCTTGGTCATTTCCTTCTCCTCTAGCGGCGGAGTGATCTGAGCTGCCAGCTCTCGCCATCTCTGGGCGTACTCCTTGAACGATTCCTTGTCTTTCTGCGACATGGACCTGAGTTGATCTCGGTCAGGCGCCATATCGACGTTGTACTTATATTGCTTGACGAAAGCTTCGCCAAGGTCGTTGAAAGATCGGATGTTGGCACTGTCCAGGCTCATGTACCATCTAAGCGCAGCACCAGACAGACTGTCTTGAAAATAATGAATCAGGAGTTGATCATTATCAGTCTGAGTTGACATCTTCCTGGCGTACATGACCAGGTGAGCAAGTGGACAGGTGTTCCCCTTGTACTTTTCAAAGTCTGGGACCTTGAATTTGATCGGTATCTTGACACCGGGAACTAAGCAGAGTTCGGCTGCAGACTTGCCGAATAAATCTTTGCCTCGAAGAGTCCTCAATTCCTTTCTCAGCTCAAGGAATTGATCGTTCATGGCATCCATCTTTTCATGAACATCTGAGCCCTCAGATGGCTCGGAGTGATAGATGGTGTCGTCTACCCTGGGCATGGTATGCACGACAGGAGGAGCGGGAACAGGGACCGGGCTAGATGCCGGCATTTGAGCAAATGTTGGAGCTGGCAGATCAGGCATAAAACCTGGAGGCATCCCCCAAGGAAAACCGGGAGGCATAGCATTGGGTACATGAGCGCTGACTGGCACCGTTGAAGTAGCTACTTCTGAAATAACCGTCCTCTGAATAGGAGTTGTTGGCTGTTGAGCAGGCTGATTCTGAGCAGCAAGGAGTTGCTCCATCAAAGCGCCAAGTTTGGCGACCTCTTCCTTTAATTCTCTGTTCTCTTGTTCAAGTTGCTCCATGACTCTTGCTGAATTGACCCGCGTATAATACCGGTGAGTCAGCTTGTCTTCAAAATAAATGAAGAACACAAGGTTAGGACAAGAAGACCAGAAAAGGAGTACCTGTTTATGCGAAGATGATGCATGAAATGCTTGTGCAAACGCTTTGTTTTCAAGGAACCCTTAGGGTATTATTTGCAATATTTTGAATATTTAAACATTTTAATTGCTCATGGAAAATATTTCATTCAATATATTGAGACAAAGAAATACAACATTTTTGATTATTACAAAGAGAAAAGGTAAATGACATCCTATGGATCCCTAGAAGCTCGGGATGCTGGAAGACGAGAAGTGCACAACTTCTTGATCTCTCTCTCATAGGCAGCCTCCATGTCAGCTTTCTCTTTAGCAAGTCGATCATACCTCCTCTTCCAGAATTTGGATGACTGAGGAAGCAGAGAAGTCCAAGTGTCGTTCGGGTCGTCGATCACTCGGTGTTCGAGAAACTCAATCATAGCATCCTTCTCCTTGAGCTGCTGCAGCAATTCCTCCCTTTCACGGATCCAAGCACGTGAAAGGTCTTCTTCTCTCAACTCCTCTACACGTTGGGTAGGGAGGGTTGAAGGCCCAGCCACATCCAACGGTGTAGGTCTCGGATGATCGTATGGCATCAGGTAGGTGGCAGCTCTCTGTCTGACCCAAGAGGTGTATGGCTCCAAAGCAATGCAGTTCTTTGGACCCAACTCGTTCCTACTCTTCTTGCGAATACTGCGCCAAGCACGGACAAATCTGGCTTTCAGGCCCTGGGGATCTTTACCCTCCTGAAAGAACACACTTTCTAACAGAATGCTATTAGGTTTATCCTTTAGGGGGAACCCAAGCTGACGACGTGCAAGAATAGGATTGTAGGTAATTCCACCACATGTGCCAAGAAGAGGCACATTAGGGAATTCACCACAATAATCGATGATCTGAACGGTATCATACACGCGATCATACCATGTGATATCATCATTGGTGAGAGACATGAGTCTCTGAGACCACCATAGACATCCCTTGTTCTCCTTGAAAGCAATTGTCTGCGGCAAGTGCGAAATAAACCACTTGTACAACAGGGGTAAACAGCAGACAATAACTCCTCCACCCTTCACATTCCTTAGGTGCAAAGAGACATAAGCATCGCCCAACAAAGTCGGAACTGGATTAAGAACTGAGAAGATCCTAATGGCGTTCATGTCCACGAACTTGTCGAAGTTGGGAAATAGCACTAATCCATAGATGAGCAGCACAAATAGAGCCTCAAAGGCATCCTCACTCATGGCCTTCCCATAAAAGGTAGCTTGGGCAATGAGGAACTCGGAAGGAAAACCCTGAATTCCGCCTTTGGTAGTCAGATTAGCTCTAATCAGATCTTCATCTAGGTGCAACAGACTTGCAATCTCTCGAGCAGATGGAATACTCTCTAGGCCACTGAACGACACTTGATCCAGAATCGGAATCCCAATAAGATGAGAGTACTCCTCCAAAGTCGGCAACAACTGGAAGTCCGGAAATAAGAAGCAATGATGCAACGGATCGTAGAACTGAGCCAAGGTACTCATCAACCCTTCGTCAACCTGAGTGGTGAGCAGAGGTAGAAGCTTCCCATAGCGAGCTTTGAAACCCAAGGGATCTAATACATATGATGTCAGATTCCTTCACTCTTTTACATCGGGCTGTTTGAAGCTGTACTTCTTTGTATGCCTTTTTGGTCTTTCCATGTCTGAAAATTTTGCAAATAAACCCTTTAAGTTCCTTGAAAATTTTCTTTTTCTGATGACATGAATGCGGATGAATGCGTGAATGTATGAATGCAACAAACACACTCAAGGATCAAGCAAGTCACACAAAACAAAGGTCGTGGGAAAGCTCATTATATCCCTAATATCAATCATCCATTTTGGTGGATTTAGGTTTTCACCTTATCGACACCCAAGTTCCATTGATATTAACGGTACATGAACCGGCTCTAACATCCTTAATATCAACCAGCCGCTTTGGTGGATTTTAGGTTTTACACCTGATCCGGGATCCATTGATATTAACAATGTTTGAACGACTCAACCACGAATCACGGGTTTGTTGAGAGTCACGAGCATGGAGTCTCGGTTAAGAACCACCCAAAGGGAGTGTACTAGGGTTTAAACCTGCCAGACATGTTCTATCAGAGGTTCCCATAATCATCGTTCCATCTTTCGAATATTATCGGAGGAACGAATACTCGTATTCCAAGAATATTCTCAAGAGAAACTCTTATGAGTGTAGTATCGCGTAACAATCGTATCAGAACTGACATCTGAACGACCTCCGCACTACGGTCCTAAAAATAGGCCAAGATGGGTTTGGTAAACTAAGGTCCTTGGCTTCTGCAGCACATGATTGAAAGAATAATGCCTAACCACAAATAACTTGTGTGACATTATTAATCCAACATGACCTCCACCAAGTGAATGGACTCGCAAGTCAACTGGCTAAGGAATACTCCACACCAGTCAACAAGACTATGCCATTCTCCTATCCTAGAGTGCACTCGAGTTCGGGTATAGAACTCATCTCACAGATCACCAAAGCAAACAGCAATTGTATATCAAGCAATTCACACATTACAATCAATACAGTGATCCCAAATTGTACAAAAATATGTCAAATAACAAATAACAATATAGCACAACAAGGGTGAAAAGTAGGCAATACCACCAAGGATCGATTATTCCCCAGTAGAGTCGCCACTTTTCTGTAGCGGTGTATTCGTCGCTATATGATTTATCGATTAAACCATAAGCAAAGCATACAATGAAATTTCGAGTCGCCACCGCACTTTTATTTATCCAAAGGACTGGCTAAAAAGCGAACAAAAGCCTAAGAAGTTTTACACGTAGAAAACTAATAAAAAGATCAGAGAGTCTGGGTAAGGGGTAAATTACGCAATGGGAAGGTGTTAGGCACCCACTACGTCCTAGGTACTCCTAGGGAGCCCTTTTCACACTTGTTGTATAAAATTGTTATTTGTTATGACATAAACATTGTGCAAACATGATTGGGATGATGAGAAAAGAATATACAATTTTATTATTTTTGTGTTCGAACGGATGAACCCGTTGCCTACGTACCTTCCATCAAAGGTAAGGATCAAAACGCCGTAGTTCGGCTAAAAGATTTCCAAAAATTAGTGGATTCAATTTTAAACACAAGCCCTAAGGTCTTACGTTATCCACGGGAGAAAACTCAACCTTATACAAACAACAAGTCCACTATGTGAGAACAACTTCAACTTGCTAGTGAGGGGTTAACCCTATAATAAGCAAGGAAGACTTACAATTCAATCAACTAAGGACAAATAGGTGAGATTAACATCAACCAACTAGGATAAATCAAACCTATAGCTCATGTATGAAAAGATTAACAATGGACAAAGCCAAAATAATTGAGTGGGTGAAGTTAATTGATTATGATTATGAAAGTAGAGTCAAAGTATGATTAAGATTAATTCAAAGAAGTATTATGAAATGGAGTTTGAAAAAAAAAGTCAAGGACTTGGGTCCAGGTTTTTAATTTGAAAATATGAAGATGTTTGCACAATATCTATGTCAAGTTTGAAATCAAAGTGTGAAAAGGTTTAGGACATAATGAGGATGAATGGATGAAGATGGATTGTAAAACTTCTTAGAAGGTTCACCTCTTGAAATCATATAGAAGATGATTCAAGTGTGTCCTTTGGAATGGGCAATGAATAATAACAAACAAACAAAGAAGAAAGTCAACAAAAGCGGATACCGGATGCCAATCACTGGGCTTATACCAATCTCCTAAAACAGAACGGGATATCAGAGGCCACTCAATGGACTTACACTAATCTCCTCAAACAAAGAAATAAAAGTGGATACCGGATGCCAATCACTGGGCTTATACCAATCTCCAACAACAAAGACAACATTTGGATGTCAGATGCCAATTTATCTGGGCTTACTCTAAACTCCAACATATGATCATAGGAAGACAAATGCCAAATTACACGGACTTACAATTGTATCCTCACATACAAACAAGCAAAGCAACATATGATCATAGGAAAGCAAATGCCAACTTACAGGGACTTATAATTGCATCCTCACATACAATCAAACAAATGCATCAAGCAAAAACAAGATGAGTGGCCAATGAAATGGTCTTATACTCACTTCCACATCATAGGAACAATAGCCAATTGATGGTCTTACAATTGTCCTCAATGGGTAAACAAAAATGATAATGTCACAAAGACAAATGAGATGATCATGCACTAATGAGCAATAAATGATGATAAATGCATAGAGCATACAAGCAAACATGTGCATATGAAACAACAATCAATCAATGAAAGCATTCAGCACATACTATAACCAAACAAGGAGGCTCATACAAAAGGGTTAGGCATTGAAGCCAACTGGAATAGGGTCACAGGTGCTCTTAACCTTGCCATTGAGGGGCTAAGGTGAAGCAGATGAAAGGATATGAGGGGTGTGCTTCATTGCTCTTATCCCTGGTCAGGGAGAGCATCAAATGATAAAAGGTGTGGGAGTTCAGAAAGTAGGAACTCTCTCCACATATTAGACTCTAGATCTTGGGTTTGGATCTCAATGCTACAACCATGTAATGGGAGCAAGGAGAAGACTCACAGAATAGTAGGAGATAGGTTGCTTATCTCTTTGATCTACCAATTGCCTTATTTGAAGGACTTTTCCTGCTTGGGACAAATGTAAACACACACAAGCATTGCCTCTTAAGGAGGACTTCAGACAGTTGCCTGGCCAGGTAACAGGCCAGGTCTTCCAGACTACATGAAGAAAAAGGGATTATACCTCAATGCAAATTGCTATAAAGCAAAGAAAAGCAAGTTCTTAAAGAACTAAGCAACTAAAAGGTACCTGAAATAGTCAAACAGGATCAGTACACAATTCAAAGTCAAAGCAAAAGGAGGTAGGAATCAACAGTCAAAACAAACAGATAAATGTGCAAAGCACCAGTCTCAAGGCATATGAGCCAAGCCACCTACAAAACAAAGAGGTTAGCTCATGATAAACAATCAAGCTTAATCAAATTTGTATGATCTCTTTGGAGCATTGTTGCTTAACCTGAAAACATGAACTCAAACATAAGCAACAGGACCACTAGGACAAGCCTAGGGTCAAAAAAGGATGAGAAAGTCAAAACAGCATGTGATATTCAACCAAAATCAAGTTTAAACAATCAAGAAGCAAACTCAATTGGTCCCACATTCATATCATTCATCATCATGATTTCATAAGCAAAAGAAGTCAAAGCATGGCAAATGAAAGCTCATAGAAGTCAACAGAAAGACTTAGCTCAAAACCAATCATAAACATTTCAAAAAAACTATCAAATAATTCATGATCAATCATAATCCATAACATGACATGCATATCAAATTTCAGCTCATTTGGATCATGGGAAGATGGTCAATGAAAATCAGAAAGGCAAGGCAAGTTTAAGCATGCTCAAAGAAGTTAACCAAACATGTATCAACTTCAAAAAATCATAAATCAGTGATAACATATGAGAAATGAATGGGATCAACACCATGACAAAGCTTAAGATGTCTACTAATCACATGTAAAATTTCATGTTCATCCAATTAAGTATGAGAATTTCACAAATGAAATGGGAACATGTGTCACAAAAAGTCAACATAAGACCAAACAGGGGAGAAAATTCTCAAACAATTAGAAAATGCCACAAATAATCTCAAGAAAAATCACATGTAAACTAGACATCCCAGAGTACATTCTTGCAAAAATTCACATCAAGTGGAGTTCAAGAAGCATGGCATCAAAAATCATGAAGTTGCACATCAATGGTGTGACACAAATTGTCACACCCTAATTCAAAAAATCATAACTCACAAACCAGATAAGATAAATTCATAAACTCTACACCAAAATCACCATGAATGTGTCTAGTTTATGCACAAAAAATTTCAAGGCCATTGGATAATGTATCACCATTTCACAAATGTTTTGGCAAAGGGTACAAAAAATCGATACATGTCACAAACCCTAGCATAATAAAAAATCCACTCATCCAAAAATTCTGGAAAAATCATGATAAATAAGTAGAGATCCAGATGAACACAATGCAAAAATTTTCATGAATTTTGGATTTAAAATGGATGAGTTATGAATTTTGCAAATTGGTGTAACAAAATGAAATGAATATTGAAACCACACATGATTTAATGGGACATGGGGCACGGGCGATGGCAATTATGTAATTACTGAAGCCACTAATCAAAACGCGGCGTTTTAGCGAAGCAAATGAAATGTTCTGATTGGCTCATGCCAATAGAACAGTAACCAACGCATGCACACACGTGAACAGGATTCTGGGCAAAAATGGAGAATTAGGGTTTGGTGTCTACAGTACACTTCATCTTCTCCAAAAAATCGTGACAAAAAAATGTGCCCAGAAATGGAAATTAATCACACCAATCGAACCAGCCAAGCATAACTAACACAAATCCAACAATAATTTCCATGGAATCGAGCTAATCAACATGAATCGAGCAAAAACTTATTTCAACATCAAACTTTAAAACAACATAACTTTCAAAATAGCCAACCATTTCATGTGATTTAAAGTTCATTGTGACCAGCAAAGCATAATCTAACTAAAGCATGGCATGATTTAGGAAATAGAGAGACTCGAAAACTTACTAAATCTGCAAGGCAGTGGCGATTCAGGTGTTCTTTGCTCGTGGATGCTCGAAACAGATGTGCAAGAAGGCTCTAGGAGGTGAATGGAAGTAGGAAATTAGCTCAATAACCTTGCTACTAGCTTAAGTCGAAATCTGCCATGGAAGGAAGCTTGAAGCAACAGTCACGATTCCTTGATTACAGTTGAGATTTATGGTTTGAAAAAGACTCAGAAATGATGGCAAGTGATGAAACAAACCAACCAAGCTCGAGGCCTTTGGAGTTTTTAGCAGAAATTCAAAAATGAAGAAATGAGGTTTTTTGGAGAAAATGGTTTTCCTGTTTTGTGAAATGAGGCTGCTAGGGTTGCAATGAGCAGAAAAAATGATATATATTGGCTGTTTAAGGTGCTCAGTAGGATTGCTAATCACAATTAGCTTAAATGAATCAATTTTTATCATTTGCTAAAATTCCACCAAGTTGGTAATGGGGTGTAAGTCTGCACGAAATGGGCTTTGTAACATGTTTCAAATGTCAATTCAGAACTTATTCAAATGGCAAAATGGATTGGAAATGGTTATTTGGAAAATTCACTTTTCACCCTCACTTGAAAATAAATCATGCAAGTTCGAAAAGGCCATTTTGATTTGTAATGTTTTGGTGAATGATGGTTGCATATTTGGAAAGAGGAGGTCAAATGTGACTTGTAGCAAAAAACCCCACCCAAATTGGCCAAATGGTTTGGAAGATATGGCCTTTTGAAGTTCAAAATTTTTGGAGAATGAATTGATCATAACTTGCCAACCATACATGGGAATTGAGTGTTCTTGGACTTTTTGGAAATGGGAGAACAAGATCTTCAACTTTAATGTTGGGCAAAAATTCATTTGAAGCTTGTATCATGATGTAAGTTTAGGATCAAGAAGTTTCCATTTTTGGCAAATTCCAATTACAGGTCAACTTTCTATTTCTGGAAATTTCTTGTCTGACTTTATTTTCTTCACTGTGGATGCTTGACATGATATATGAAGCTTGTATAGACATGAATGAGACCTCTCAGACCAAATCCCACCATCAAATCACTGATTAAATGGACAGTTGACCAAGTTTGACTTTCTAGGGTTTTGGGTGACTGGGCCATGTTCTGATGAATTCCAAACCCTAATTCCTTGAGATCTTGATTTCAAATGATGTCTCAACATATAAGAACTCTTGATGATTGATCATGGTGCCCAAATTCTGCAAGAATGGCCACCATCCACTGCAATGACTGACTTTGACTGATCTTGACCTAATTGGCTTCATCTGCAAGTAACATGGTTAGATGACAATATTTTTGTACTTTTTGGTTAGTAAACATATGAAAAGCAAAGATATACAAATGCAAAACATGCTTGGTGATCAAGAACCATACTCACAAGGCAACCTACCCACTAGGAGGGAAGCTAGGGCATGCAATGATCCTTGAGGCCATGATATGATATGCTATGGGCCATGAGGGATCTTAGGGCCAAAATTGGGGTCTTACACATGTGAAATGAGGGCTTCCATGCATGGGCCTGTAAAGGCGCATGTGAGGCCCAAAATCCATTTCAAATGCAAGCTGATATGAGTATAGAATGGTTTGGACGTGCAGATTTGATTGCATTGGCTTGTGCATGAAGATTCAACATGGTTTCCATAAATGAACATAAATCTTCTCCCCTTCGAAAATGCACTTTGCCAAAATGAAACATGGTCATGTGGGTAATGGTTGGAAAGGTCTTGACATGAGGAACAAATGTTATGTTGACCGAAAATCCATTTGGGATTGGGAAATTTATGAAAACATGCCATGAAGTTCAAGCTGCAAAACATGTATATGGAAAATTTGTCAAAATGGACCAACTTCAAGCCCTTCTGTTTCAATGATGCAAGCCTCCAATGACAAAACCTTTAACATCAAAGTTATAGATATTTTCAAGACAATCAATTTGGACTTAAATTTTGCATCATTTGGATTTTTAATGAGAACGTTATGGGCACTTGAAGTTGGACTTTTTCATATTTCAATGACCTTGGTCCAAAGTGACCTATAATGTTTTGTATTATCACATGTGTTTATTTTAGGATTATGAAATTTTTTCCAACATAACAAATGAATTAGACATCTTAAAATTTCCAATTCATTTGATCCCACCTAAAAATCATAAAAAATGAAGGACTTAGGCCCTTGGGAAGTTGACCCAAAATTAGGGTTTCAGTCAAAATAACCTATAATGTTTTGAAATGAATGATGACCTTACAAGCTTCAAATCAATTTTGATGAACATGAAAGTTTTTCATATGGTTCTTAATAACATGTTTTCTCTTGGGGTCATCTTTATTTGACAAACACATCAAAAGTTAGATCTCAGTGGATTTCAAAATAGTCAGATGAATTGACTGATCAACTTCTCAAGTCCAAACTTCAAATCTTGATGAATTGATTATTGAGGACACTCACATAAGCTCAAATATGCATGAAATTATGAATGAAATAACTTCCCTTGATTGTATTTGATCATGGGTTGAGGTTGCTTCATGAGCAAGGCACAGTCAATGCACAGTTGAATTAGGGTTTCCTTGGGAAACAATCCTCAAGCCCTTTGGTTCATCTTGATCAAATTTACAAATTGAGATGCTTGGGAGGCATATATGATGATTGAGAGTTTTGTGAACCATTGTTATGCTTGCTTTCACTTTCATCTGGCCATTCTTTGAGCATGGGGGCCTCCTAGGAGCCTTGGATCACATGATTGCTCAAGCTACAAAACAAAAGATGTTAGTGACATATTTTTGTGCTTTTGGTTAGTAAACAAAATAAGAAGAGCAATAATATATAATTCAAGCATGCTTGGTGGTCTCAAACCAACTCACACAAGTCCCAACCCAAGGGGTAAGGAGCCAAGATGCTATGATCCTTGAGGCAAATGCAATGTGCAATGATATGATGCCATGAGGGATCTTAGGATCAAAATTAGGGTCTTATAGATGCCCCTATTTAAGGTCATTCTAGCCGGATATATGAAGGTTAAAATCTTCGTCTCAACGAGGTAGAATGGGCTTAAATAATAACAAAGAGATGAATTTTGGTCCCTAAGAAACCTCATGATGGAAATGTATGTATGCAAAAGTTAATGCTCTGTGGGGATATGTGTCCACAAAGAAAAAAGAAATCAGGAGAAACTGAAAATCCATATGAGTAATATGCTCATAAATGGGACAGAGACTCTGGGGACTTTACCGGGGAATAAAAGGGGATAAAATGCGTGAGTATGTCACAACTTGAAACTTGTTGTGAGAGACACGAAGAGATTCCATGAAAATAAATCAATGGAAAGACTCGAGCTGACGCAAAGATGCATGTATTGGGAAATATGCCAATACAACGAAACTATCCACAAAGGATACTTCGGATAAAAATCCGGACCCGGATGGGGAAAACCCACTAAGGGACTCAGGCTGGGAACATCCACAAAGGACTCAGCTGAGGAAGAGATAAATGAGGTATTACCGGTTACTGGGTAATAAGCTCAAAGAGACATGTGATCTAGACACCGGTATAAGGGTGAGAGAACAACACGCTAAGGGATAATGAATATCTAAGACAGTTATAAGGGTGAGAGATATCAATCATCCAAAATATCTGAGGAAGACCTAAAAAGGTATATTTCAACTCAGAAAATCTGACTCCACAGGGGACAAAAGTCATAATAGGGAGTAGAAAGGAAGGAACACCAGGGATACCGGTTACTGGGCATATAATAGGTGACCAACCAGGTGTGAATTGGGGAATATTTCCAAGACACTCATCATCCGAAAGGAGGGCTGAAAAAAAACCAGACTCGATTACAGGATGAACATTCGATTCCATAAGGAAAATACGAATCTTACTCGACTGGGGAAGAAAAAAGTCGTCGACGGAAGAGCGCATGAGATACATTATCTATTACCGTCAGAACATAGATAACATACTCGCATGGAAGATTATCCCCAACCGGTTACTAGGTTAATGAAGGATAAATCGACCGAAAAGAAAGGACATCGGGATACCGGCTACTGGGTATAAAATGATGACCAATCAAGAGGAGAAATAATCATTACCAAACAACGGGTAAATGAGAGATGACTCGCTGGAGATAAACTGCTTGATCAGAGCAATTATCCAAGAGATATATCACCGGTTACTGGGAGATATACTCAAAAATGAAGGAATATCAATACCGAATATTGGATAAAGATAACCAACAAGGAGGGGATTACATCTACCGGTTGCTGGGTAGAAAACCACAGAAGAGAGTAACCGTCATCGGTTAGGATGAACAACAATCAAGGGTTAACTCTGCAAGGGGGACAAAATGGGGTTTACAACTAGCATTTACTGGGTAGTAAACCACAAAGATAAGACTTATAACTACCGGTTACTGGGTAGAAGGCCACATAAACTCTGCCGGGGAAAAGATGGACAATTACTGGTTACTGAGCAATCATTCATCTAAACTACGGGGAAGTGCAGGGGAAACAACAAGAGTAGTCATTCTAGGAATAAACTAGAGAGACACAATGAAACAAGACTCAACCCAATGAGGATATAACCCAAGGGAGTAATTCCATCCCAATACATATTTAGGGAGGAAACTGAAACAAAATCATCTACGAGGATATAACTCAGTGGGGAATATGGAAGAAAGGATAGATACTTTCTGCCTATGGGGCTGACTCTATATGGAGAGATCAGACACAAACATCTGCTTTGGGGAATTATATATCACCAAATAGCAGGAGACAATAAAAAAAGATATATGGCAAAGAAATGCAACATGAATATCTGAATGTTATAATTATGCATGTATATGTGTGGTTTATGTATGATTAATGCTGACAAACAGACATAGCTAACACAAACCGGTCCAAGAACCGATGGACAAACATCTGGTACTTCATCTCAAAAGAGAAAGCCAGGCCCACAGAAGAAATCCCATCTGGTGGGGGCAACAAAGTACCAGGAAACACCGATCTCTGCATGGGGTAAAGACCAAAGTTGAGGATCGAGCGAAGTCGCTGTCGGGAACAAAGACTACTACTAGGGGAACAAGCAGGATCACCGGGGATCAGAGACCGTTGTTGGGAATAAGCAAGGGATCACAATCACCAAGGTTGAGGATCTTCCAACAATACGCAGAGACAAGGATAAGATTAATCAGAGAAGAAAATATACTGGGGATCTTATTAGGGGATGATGTGGAAATCTGTGGGGAACAACCACCAAGCAGAAGCGCATCAAACAACATTCACTTCTAATCACAGAAGGAAATATCTCTGCTATGGATAAGGAGAACCAGTCATTCCTCTGGGGAAGGAATTAACACATCTTCCTCGAAGTTCCAACGCCAAACTGAAGTTAGGTAAAGCCTTAGTTGGGGAAGCTAAGCACGGATAAAATCCGTTGTAGAAACAACTCTATTGAGGAAATTATCAAGGAGAGAGATGAAACTCTGTGGGAAATAACCACCAAACAAAAGTTCTAAAAAAAACAACATATTTCCTCAAACTGCTGGAGAAACAAATCTCTGTCGAGGAAAAGGGAAACACCACTCCGCTGGGGATAGGATAATAAACATTTTCATCACCCGCTCTACTAGGCAGTAACAACAAATCAGTCTCCGATCAGGCAACTCAACTAGGGAAACAACTGCTGATGACTGAACCGGGAATAACCTGTAGGCTATCGGCTGGGAATAAACCTGCTGGTGACCTAACTGGAGAGGTCTAAGATGAACAACCCTGTTGAGAATGAACAAGAGGCAAACCTGCTAGAGATTAATGTAGGCGAATCCACAGGGGATAAGCTATAAACCAACTGCTCATGTAGAGAGTTCCCGCTCACTCTGCGGGGAATTTTCAATTTGAATAAAGGAATACCCACTTCCTCGAAAAGATAGCATATCAATTTATTAATCTATAAGGGATTTTAGGTCAATCCATATAAAGTATGACAACCATATAATTGATAACACAAATGCTAGGTCCAGCCTCGCTCGGGGGCTAGAAGATTAGGACCAAACTCCAGACTCTCAGGGAATCTAGGTGGCGTATCATTTTCTCTGTGCTCACTGAGGAGACAACCTGAAAGATGATGAAGAGGATACAAGCATGCTAGGAATATGAACAAATGTCTTACCCTTTTGGAGATCATACTATCCTTGGGAGAACACTGAAGATGTCCCAATCATCCTTTGAGTCATTGTGAATGTTCACTTTGTTTAAAAACAGTTTATAAAAACTTCATTTGTTTAAAACAATGATATTTATCAACTAAAACATGCAAACATTTGTTGAATAGAAACAAATAAGAGTGCAAAGAATTAGATAAAGGCTCAAATTTATTTGATGGAATGGTAGTCTGCAAATGGCAAGACTCTATGGATCTTTACAAGTTTGAAATTGGTGATATATATTGGAAAAAGGCTACATTGAAAATAATGACCATTTCTCCACCAACTCTGAATCCAATGTATTTGAAGCTTCAGTTGACGATGACTGGGCGAAAATCTCTGACAGAAGATAGTTGTAGGACAAAGTCTTGTCCGGATGTAGTTACTTGCCAAATCCCTAATTTTTGCCTAGATTGCCTCAGGGTGAGGTACTCAATCTAGCGGGATATATATATTCCTTTTTTATGTCTCTAACTTTTGCCTGGATCGCCCTTTCGGGTTTTCAATCCACCGAGACGCTCATTTTTTCCTAAGTTTCCCTTTTGGGTTTTCAACTTAGCGAGCTATTCTGTTTTTATTTTAGGCGAAGTATTTCTTGACTGCATCTGAATTCACAAGACGAGTGAAATCCTCCCCATCCATAGTTGTAAGTACCAAAGCACCGCCTGAAAAGGCTCTCTTAACAACGTATGGACCTTCATAGTTTGGAGTCCACTTGCCCTTGGAATCGGGCGCGAAAGACAAAACTTTCTTGAGCATAAGGTCACCTTCTCGGAACACACGAGGCTTGACCTTCTTATCAAAGGCTTTCTTCATCCTTTGTTGATATAACTGACCATGGCACATGGCAGTCAACCTCTTCTCTTCTATTAGATTCAACTGGTCATAACGACTCTGAACCCATTCAGCCTCAGTCAACTTGGCATCCATCAAGACTCTCATTGATGGGATCTCAACCTCCACGGGGAGCACAACCTCCATGCCATATGCAAGGGAGAAAGGGGTTGCCCCTGTTGAAGTGTGGACAGATGTACGATAACCATGCAAAGCAAATGGCAGCATCTCATGCCAATCTTTTTATGTAACAACCATCTTCTGGATAATCTTCTTAATGTTCTTGTTAGCAACTTCAACAACCCCATTCATCTTGGGTCTATAAGGAGAAGAATTATGATGTGCAATCTTGAACTCGCTACACAGCTCTTTCATCATCTTTTTATTCAAGTTAGATCCATTATCAGTAATGATCTTATCTGGCACACCATAACGGCATATGAGTTGATTCTTGATAAACTTCACAACCACCTGCCTGGTCACGTTGGCATATGATGCCGCTTCAACCCATTTGGTGAAGTAATCAATTGCTACGAGAATAAATTTGTGACCGTTGGACGCTTTCGGCTCTATCATGCCAATCATGTCAATTCCCCACATAGAGAAAGGCCATGGTGATGAAATCACATTCAGAAGTTTCGGGGGAATATGAATCTTATCCGCATAAATCTGACACTTATGGCATTTCTTCACATATTTGTAGCAGTCAGACAATATTGTCAGCCAATAGTAGCCTGCTCTCAACATCTTCTTTGCCATGGCATGTCCATTGGAATGAGTACCAAATGAACCCTCATGGACTTTAGTCATTAACAGGTCTGCTTCGTGTCTATCCACGCATCTGAGCAAAACCATGTCAAAACTCCTCTTATAAAGCACATCACTGTTGAGGTAGAAACTGCCGGATAATCTCCTCAAAGTCTTCTTGTCTTTAACAGATGCCCCAGGCGGGTAAATCTGACTCTGAAGAAAACATTTGATATCATAATACCATGGCTTATCGTCTTTCATTTCTTCAACTGCAAATACATGAGTTGGTCTATCCAAGCGCATCACAATGATATTGGGGACTTCATTCCAGAATTTCACCATAATCATCGAAGCAAGTGTAGCAAGCGCATCTGCCATCCGAGACTCATCTCGAGGAATATGATGGAAGTCAACCTCAGTAAAGAACGTTCAAATCCTCCTCGCATAATCTCTGTATGGGATGAGGCCAGGCTGATTCGTCTCCCATTCACCCTTAATTTGATTAACAACAAGGGTCGAATCACCATAAACATCAAGATGCTTGATCCTATGATCAATACACTCTTCTAATCCCATAATACATGCCTCATACTCCGCCATATTATTCGTGTATTTGAAAGTTAGCCTTGTTGCAAAAGGAAAATGTGTACCCTGAGGAGTAATAATCACTGCCCCAATACCATTTCCATATTGATTTACAGCGCCATCAAACACCATACCCCATCGGGAACCAGGCTCTGGTCCTTCATCGAGCGTAGGCTCGTCGCAATCTTTCATTTTCAAATGCAGAATCTCCTCATCAGGGAAGTCGTACTGAACTGACTGATAATCCTCAATTGGTTGATGTGCCAAGTGGTTAGCCAAGATACTACCTTTAATAGCTTTCTGAGCTCGATACTCAATATCATACTCAGACAATAGCATCTGCCAACGGGAAATCCTCCCAGTTAAAGCAGGCTTCTCAAAGATATACTTGATTGGATCCATTTTGGATATCAACCAAGTCGTATGATTCAACATATACTGGCGTAAACGCTTAGCAGCCCAAGCCAAAGCACAACATGTCTTCTCAAGCATCGAGTATCGAAACTCACAATCAATGAATTTCTTACTCAGATAATATATAGCATACTCTTTCTTCCCTGATTCATCTTGCTGACCCAGTACACAACCCATAGAGTCTTCAAGAATAGTCAAATACATAATCAAGGGTCTCCCTTCCACAGGCGGAGACAGAATCGGAGGCTCGGACAGATACTCTTTAATACTGTCAAAGGCCTTTTGGCAATCCTCGGTCCAATCATGACGCTGATCTTTCCGGGGGAGCTTGAATATTGGCGCACATGTGGCAGTCATGTGGGATATAAATCTGGAAATATAATTCAAGCGGCCAAGAAAACCTCGGACTTGCTTCTCAGTTTTGGGCGCAGGCATCTCTTGTATTGCTTTGACCTTGGCAGGGTCAACCTCAATACCTCTTTCACTAACAATAAAGCCCAATAACTTGTCGGAACGGACTCCAAATGTACACTTGTTTGGATTCAGACGGAGTTTGTACTTCCTCAAACGCTGAAAAAGCTTCAACAAGTGCTCTACATGTTCAACTTCCGTTCTCGACTTTGCAATCATATCGTCAACACACACCTCGATCTCCTTGTGCATCATATCATGAAACAAGGTAGTCATAACTCGTTATTACGTGGCTCCGGCGTTCTTCAAACAAAAGGGAATCACTCGATAACAGAATGTTCCCCAAGGTGTGATGAATGTTATCTTCTCCATATACTCGGGTGCCATTTTGATCTGATTATATCCGGAAAATCCGTCCATAAATGAGAAGACATTGAATTTAGCTGTATTATCTACCTGTTAGCTGGAGATTTCGACAGATAGCTGAAGTTCTTTGGAAGTGTTACGTTTTGGAGAATAAATAAAAGATGACTGTGTCGAAGCTGTTTAAATTCTTTTCGTGGGTGAACAATTCTTTGTTGTCGAAGCCTGAGACTTAGAAGATTTTTTGGATTTCCACAAAGCTCTCTTTGACATAGGCGTTCACAGAGTCGAAGCTTCAAGCGGGAAGTATTTGAAATTTAAACAAAGTCGTTTCGTCAGGCCAACACGTGGAAACATCTGAGATATGCAACGCTTGAGAGTGGAGAACGTGGCAGTCATATGTGTAAAGGCCGTTAGGGTCGTGTAGCACCTCAAATTTGCACCTCCCATTTTGTACATTCATTTTCATGTTTAGGTCATTAACATTACATTGGCCACTGCATAGCATTGCATTGTCCATTTGCCCAAGTGCAAGTCATCAATCAAGACTGGTTAGGAGGATCAGTTGAGCAAGCAAGCAAGTGCATTTGCTATTGAAGCAAAGCCCTAGGATTGGTTCAACAAGTTCATATGACCTAGGGATCATTTTGAAGTGGTTTGACCAAAGGTTGGATGTTCAGAAGTCATCAGTCATTGCACAATGCATCTGAAACCCTAGAAAGTCAACCAAAGTCAACTGTGCATGAAATCATGGATTTGAAGGTGGGAGATGGTTAGAGAGGCCTCATTCATGTCCATACAAGTCTCATTTTACATGTCAAAGATCAACATTGAAGAATTTGAGGTCGGATGAAAAGTTTCCAAAAATAGTAAGTGACCTGTAATTTCAAACTGCCAAAAATGGAAAGGTCTTCTCCTCAAATTTACATCATCATACAAGCTTCAAATGAAATTTTTTCCAACATGAAAGTTGAAGATCATGCTCTCACCTTTCGAAAAAGTCAAAGAACATGAATTTCTCATGTGTGGTTGAGAAATTATGGATTGATCTTTGCCAAGAAAATTTGAACTTCAACAAGGCATAACTTTTGAACCAAATGGCCAAATCATGTGGTTTTTTTTGGAACATTTCTCTTTTGATCTCTTCTATCCAATTCATGCATCACATTTCATTAATTCTCATCACAAATGTATTGACATTTTCACTTGAACTGAATTTGAATTTGGAGGGAAAAAGTGCAATTTGAAAATTAAGCATTTTCCATGCATTCCAACATTGGCATTTGGCTAAAAAAAATGATATTTGGAGGTGAATTGAACAAGAACTCGGGTACTGTAGCAGCATTTCCATGCACATGAGGTGAATTAGCAATTTTGCACAAACACTTGCATTTTCATTAAACACTTGCATTTGGCTTAACCTTGATTAGCAAACTTGATTAACAGCACATATATATGCATAATCAAAACAGAAAATGGGATTAACATTTCATTCTAACCAGATCTAGATCCAATTCTCCAAGTTTCATAAATTTTTGTTCTCACTTTTTTCTGAAAAATTCTTCAAATCCTTTGCTATTTTCTTCATTAATTCCTCATCCACAAGTGCTATTGGATCTTCTGCAAGCAAGGAATCATCATTTTCGAAGCTGAATCAAGAACTGTTGAAGCTAGCATCATCCATGGCAGCTGTTGATTTGAGCAAAATCGAGCAAGACTGAGCATTGGATCTTCATACATTCATCCATTCAAGAGTTGTAGAGCTTCTGTTTCAGCATTGCAAAGCTCGAAGGTCACGATTCCACTACTGCACTTCAATCATGGTCAGTTTTCGATGATCAAGATTCATGAAATTATGCTAGGCTTTTGATAGATCTTTGATTGTGGAGTATGCTGAGCTTCGTATCTTTAATTTTCATCAAGAATTGGTTGAGATATATTGAATCTAAGATTGATGTGTGAATTTTCTTTTACTCGATCCAGACATGTTAGCACGAATTAGGTTTAATTGAGTTTAGATTTGTGCTGTGCTTGGAAAGATGAAGCTATTGGTGTATTCATTTTTGATTTTCGTGAACAAATGTTCTTGAGTGTATGAACTTGATGAAGCTGATGAAGAACCCTAGAAATTCGTTTCCAGAAAGCCTTTTGATCCTTGCCTGCGTTCATTGCATGTGGTTTTGTGTTTATGACCATGTACTGGTCCACATGGCACCAGCGTGTCACTTTCATTGGCTACGCTTGCTTCCAATTGCCATGCCAGCTTTAATGAAACGCAACGTTTCATACAAAGCGCGCTTCATTTAAAATGCTAGCCGGTTCGATACTCGGCTGGAGCATTATTCATTTTGCCTTCATTTTATTTCCATTTATCTCACATGTTCATGTATGCCTTTCTATTTTTTTTTAATTTTTTCCTTCATTCAAAAAACCATAACTCATTGATGGATTGTCCAAATGAGATGAGATTTTTTCCATTGTGTTCCTCATGATCTCTACTATTTTTTGATGATTTTTACAAAAATTGTGCACGCCTGGATTTTCATTTTGGCTAGGGAATGTTCATACATGTGTTTTCTTGCACCTTGCTTGCCTTTTTCTTTGTGAAATAATGGTGGTTGATCCAATGAAGCTGAAAATTTACATGCTTAATCTAGACACTTTGACTGATCTTTTGGCTTTGAGTTTGTATTTTTAGCATGCTTGGTTGTTAAGATATGAGCTGATCAATGGAGGTGTGACAATGTGCGTCACACCATTTCTTGTCCAATTTGCTGATTTTATTTTCCATGCCATATTAATGTCAATCAATCTGAATTTTTTCATGATGATACTTCTGGATGTTAAGTTTGATTGTGAATATTTGTAGAATTTTTAAGTGCATTTCCAATTTGTTTGAGATTTTCTCTTCTGTTTGACCATTTGTGGACTTTTGATGAGTGTTGAATTTAAACGATTTGTGAAATTCTTGATGTTTATCCTATGAACCTAAAATTTTACACATGTATTATAGACACTTTGAAGTTTGTCTTGGCTTTGGTTTGATGTCCATATCATGTTTGGATTCTGTATTATGCTTGTTTGAAGTTGATGTATGGTTTTATGCCTCATTGAGCTTGTTTTGCCTTGCCTTGCCTTATGGATTTTATTTGACATGCTTCCACTTATCCAAATGGCTTGAATTTTAGTATTATGATCATGTTGTGAGTGCTGTCTAGCCGTGATTTTTCTTGAGAATTATTGATCCATTTTTGAATTGATATGCATTTGTTCTTGCTGTTATGTCAATGGGCTTTCATACTGCATGCTTTGGTTTATGTGCTTTATGAAATGAAATTGGTTGATGATATGGACATGAGACTGTAACACCCCAAATAAAGAAAAAAAGAATTATTTAATTAAGTTGATAATATAATTATTAATTTAATTAAATAAATTGGATTATTGGATTATTATTATTATTATTATTATTATTATTATTTTGGAATAATAATAATTGGAATATAGATATATATAAGTGGGAATAAAGAAAAGGGTTTCATTCTTAACAAAGAAATTTCACGTGAAACTCAGAGAAGCTGCAGAGAAGAGGAAAAAGGGCAAAGAGCCGAAAAGCACGGTTGAGGAACGGAAAAGCTAAAGCTTAGAGAATTGCCGGATTATCTCAGGTAAGGGGGGTTTATCGTCGGTTAATGGGTATTATAGATTAACATGTCATGGGTAGTGATAAGCCGTTGAGTTAACCCTAATTGGGACTGTATATGCTGAAATTGACGTTGGATAACCCGTGTTAAAAACTGCAAATTGAATTGATAGTTGTGTGAGTCGTAAATGTTAGACTATAGCACGAATCACAATTAAAAACTTGATTCGGCACTACTAAATTACAGACAATTTAGGTTTTCTTAGAAAGGGTTTAGATGCGGAAGCGGCCGGAAAACCTGATCTGCGTGAAGCTAACAGAACTTTGGAATAATTCAGAAAAACTGAGTCTGCGCGCGAGCGGTCGACCATAGGGTCGGCGTGCGCTGACCCGTGGGGTATGCGCCGACTGTATGCGTCGACGCAAGGCATTTTAGCGCCGACCCGTGAGTGAAGCGTCGACCCCATGCGTCGACGCAAGGGGCCTTTGCGCCGACTCCCTCCAGTTGAGCAGAGTCTTTGCAGAGTGGAAAATAGTTAATCTTTTTATGTTGTAAAAGTGATTGGTGATTGAACCATTGTAGTTAATCGTGAGAAACAATTTTGTTGGGTTTTATGTTGTGAAATGTTGATGCAAAAATGTGATAAGTTGTTTTATTGAAAACTCTGAGTTGTAGGCTGATGAGCCAAAGTTGAATATAAGTTGTTTCGTTGAAAATACTGAGTAGTAGGCTGATGAGCCAACGTTGATTTTAAGTTGTTGTTGTTGAAAAAGCTGTTGTGTTGCTGTTGCTATTATGTTGTTAAGGTTGCAAGTCGTACATGCCATATACATTCATATGCATTAAGTCGGAGCTTTGTCTCACACCACGTTGGCCTGGATTGGCAAAATTATGGGGCTTTTGCTCACACCACGTTGGCCTGGATTGGCAAAATTTTAAGTTGAAAGTTGAAGGCTTATGCCTTGATGCCCACTAAACTGGCAGTGATTTTAAGTTGGGAGTTTTACTCCAAATGGTACCACATGCATGAAGAGTCGAGTCTCATTGAGTTGCATTTTATGTTGTTATTGAGTTGCATTGTATGTTGTTATGAAGCTGTATTGACGTTGTGATTGAGCACGATATTTTAGTTGATATGCCGTAAATGACTGCAGGACATAATTAGGGTGATTTAACGTATAGAATTACTTAACATAACATGATAAATTATAATATTTGTTATATCGATTGAGGAACTCACCCTTACAGCTATATTTTTCAGGTAACGAGCAGTGAGTCGAATAGAAGCTAGTGCTTGGAGTCTAGTGTGGTTAGAGGGTCATGCTCTGATAGATGTAACATCGGGACGGGATGTTTGAATTGTTGAATAAATGCTAATTTTGATGAATTACAGATGTTGAAATATTTTATCCGCTGCGTATTGTTAAAGAAGTTTTATGTTGAATAAAATTGAGCATGACTGATTTTATATTGACTTTTGTGAAGAAGCTGTTATGTGACACCCTTGAGATGCATGATTACTCTGATATGTATGATTTAATTGTTGTTGTTTTATTATTAAACATTTGGGGTATTTTAGAAGGGTGTTACATTAGTGGTATCAGAGCAGGTCGGTCCGTCCGGCCAGTTGTCGTGTCGTTTTGTCTAACAATTGTGTATTGTTACCAATCTAACTTTAAGTTGTGTTGTATTGATAAGTTGAAATGGCTGGAAGGAATGACGCTGCAATGGCTGCCGCAATGCAAGCAATGGCACAAGCTGTGCAGAACTTGCCAAATGCTGGTGGAGATGCTGGATCACGTAGCTTGGCGACTTTTCAGAGAGAGAATCCGCCGGTGTTTAAAGGAAAGCATGATCCAGATGCAGCCTTGGGATGGTTGAAAGAGATTGAGAGGATCTTCCGTGTTATGGACTGTACTCCAGCTCAGAAGGTTCGGTATGGAACTCACATGCTAGCAGTCGAAGCTGATGACTGGTGGCTAGAGACTCACGAGAGGTTGACTGTGGCAGGTGAAGACGTTACTTGGGATGTATTCCGTAGGGAATTTCTGAGGAAGTATTATCCAGAGGATGTCCGTGGTAAGAAGGAGATTGAATTCCTTGAGCTGAAGCAAGGAAACATGTCTGTCACTGATTATGCTGCGAAATTTGTGGAGCTGTCCAAATTTTATCCTCATTACACTGGTGCTGGTGCTGAATTTTCAAAGTGCATCAAGTTTGAAAATGGATTGCGCTCTGAAATTAAGAAGGCTGTTGGGTATCAGAAGATACGCATTTTTACTGAATTGGTTGATAGCTGCAGGATATTTGAAGAAGACAATAATGCTCATTACAAGATTGTCAGTGATCGCAGAGGCAAGCAACATCAAAACCGTGGCAAGCCGTATGATGTTCCAGCTGGAAAAGGGAAACAAGTAGCTGCTCCGGCTCAGAGGACTAGTAGGGGAGGTGCTCCTACTGGTATAGTTTGCTTCAAATGTGGTCAGGCTGGTCATAAGAGTAATGTATGCACTGCTGAAGTAAAGAGGTGTTTTCGCTGTGGTAAGACTGGGCATGCAATAGCTGATTGCAAGCACAAGGAAGTGATTTGTTTTAATTGTGGCGAAGAAGGGCATATTGGAAGTCAGTGTCAGAAGCCGAAGAAAGGGAATCAGTCTGGAGGCAAGGTCTTTGCTTTATCGGGTTCTGAGACTTCTGCTGATGATCGTTTGATCCGAGGTACGTGTTATATTAATGGCTTTCCTCTAGTAGCTATTATTGACACAGGTGCGACTCATTCCTTTATATCTTTGGAGTGTGCTGTGAAACTTAAGTTAGAGATATCTGAGATGTTTGGTAGTATGGTAATTGATACTCCTGCGAAGGGTTCAGTGACTACTACGTCGGTTTGCTTAAATTGTCCTTTGAGTATTTTTGGTAGAGACTTTGGGATGGACCTAGTGTGTCTTCCACTAGTGCAGATTGATGTTATTCTGGGTATGAACTGGTTGGTGTTTAACCGAGTTTCTATCAATTGTTTTGATAAGACGGTGGTCTTTCCGGAGATTGAGGAAGGAAAGAGTTTGTTTCTATCAGCAAGACAGGTGAATGAAGAAGTAGTGGATGGAGCAGAGTTGTTTATGCTGTTAGCGACTTTGGAGGCTAAAGATAAACTGGTGATTGGCGATCTAGCCGTGGTGTGTGATTTTCCTGATGTGTTTCCTGAAGAGGTGAATGAATTGCCGCCAGAGCGTGAAGTGGAGTTCTCTATTGACTTGGTACCTGGTACTAGGCCGATATCGATGGCTCCGTACCGTATGTCTGCTGTTGAGTTAACTGAACTGAAGAGTCAGTTGGAAGATCTGTTGGATAAGAAATTTATTCGTCCGAGTGTGTCACCGTGGGGTGCACCGGTGTTGTTGGTTAAGAAGAAAGAAGGTACTATGAGGTTGTGTGTGGACTACAGGCAACTGAATAAAGTGACGATCAAGAATCGGTATCCGTTGCCGAGGATTGATGATTTGATGGATCAATTGGTCGGTGCAAGTGTGTTCAGCAAGATAGATTTGAGATCTGGGTATCATCAGATTCGTGTGAAAACCGAGGATATTCCGAAGACTGCTTTCAGAACCAGGTATGGACATTATGAGTATTCTGTAATGCCTTTTGGTGTGACTAATGCGCCTGGAGTATTTATGGAGTATATGAATAGGATTTTCCATCCGTACCTAGATAAGTTTGTTGTGGTGTTTATTGATGATATTTTGGTGTATTCGAAGTCTGAAGAAGAGCATGCTGAGCATTTGAGAGTGGTTCTAGAAGTTCTCCGAGAAAAGAAGCTATTTGCTAAACTCTCTAAATGTGAATTTTGGTTAGAAGAGGTAAGTTTTCTTGGTCATGTGATTTCAAGAGGTGGTGTTGCTGTTGATCCTTCCAAGATAGAAGCGGTATCTAAGTGGGAAGCTCCGAAGTCTGTTGCTGAGATTCGAAGTTTCCTTGGTTTGGCTGGTTATTATAGGAAGTTCATTGAGGGATTTTCCAAGTTGGCGTTACCGTTGACAATGTTGACTAGAAAGGGGCAAGCGTTTATGTGGGATTCAAAATGTGAAGGAGGTTTCCAAGAGTTAAAGAGAAGGCTGACTACTGCTCCTATTCTGATATTACCGAGTCCGTCGGAACCATTTGAAGTTTACTGTGATGCTTCATTGTTGGGTTTGGGTGGCGTGTTGATGCAGAATAAGCAGGTTATAGCTTATGCTTCAAGACAGTTGAGGGTTCATGAGGGGAACTATCCGACGCACGATTTAGAGTTGGCGGCTGTGGTGTTTGTTCTGAAGTTGTGGAGGCATTATTTGTACGGGTCAAGATTTGAGGTTTTCAGCGACCATAAGAGTTTGAAGTATTTGTTTGATCAGAAAGAGCTGAATATGAGACAGAGGAGATGGTTAGAGTTTCTGAAGGATTATGACTTTGGGTTGAATTACCATCCGGGTAAAGCAAACGTAGTGGCTGATGCATTGAGTCGGAAATCATTACATATGTCTATGCTAATGGTTAAGGAATTGGATTTAATTGAGCAGTTTAGAGACTTGAGTTTGGTGTGTGAGAGTACTCACAATAGTGTTAAATTGGGAATGTTGAAGTTAACAAGTGGTATTCTGGATGAGATCAGAGAGGGTCAGAAATCTGATATGCTTTTGGTTGATAAGTTGACCCTAGTGAATCAAAGTCAAGGTGGCGAATTCAGAGTTGATGAGAATGGTGTTTTGAGATTTAGTAATCGGGTGTGTATTCCGGATGTTGCCGAACTTAAGAAGAGTATTCTTGAAGAAGGACATCGTAGTGGGTTGAGTATTCATCCTGGAGCTACGAAGATGTACCATGATTTGAAGAAGTTATTTTGGTGGCCAGGAATGAAGAAAGAAATTGCGAGTTTTGTTTATTCCTGTTTGACTTGTCAGAAGTCAAAGATTGAGCATCAGAAGCCGTCTGGGCTAATGCAACCGTTGGCTATTCCAGAGTGGAAATGGGATAGTATCAGTATGGATTTTGTTTCTGGTTTACCGAGGACAAGTAAGAATTTTGAAGCCATTTGGGTGATTGTTGATAGATTGACGAAATCGGCTCATTTCATTCCGATCAGAATGGATTATCCGTTAGAGAAACTAGCCGAGTTGTATATTGAGAAGATTGTAAGTCTACATGGTATTCCGTCGAGTATTGTTTCGGACAGAGATCCTAGATTTACATCGAAATTCTGGGAAGGTTTGCAGAAGGCTTTGGGAACTAAGTTGAGACTGAGTTCTGCATATCATCCGCAGACTGATGGTCAGACTGAGAGGACGATTCAGTCACTAGAGGATCTTTTGAGAGCTTGTGTTTTGGAGAAGGGAGGAGCTTGGGATTGTTATTTGCCTTTGATTGAGTTTACCTACAACAATAGTTTTCATTCGAGTATTGGTATGGCACCGTTTGAAGCTTTGTATGGTAGGAGATGTCGGACACCGTTATGTTGGTATGAGTCCGGTGAGAGTGCTGTGATTGGACCGGAGATTATTCAACAAACTACGGAAAAGATTAAGATGATTCAGGAGAAGATGAGAATTGCTCAGAGTCGTCAGAAGAGTTATCATGATAAGAGGAGGAAGTCACTTGAGTTCCAAGAGGGAGATCATGTGTTTCTTCGTGTTACTCCGATAACTGGTGTTGGTCGAGCTTTGAAGTCGAAGAAGTTGACACCGCGATTTATTGGTCCTTATCAGATTTTGGAGAGGATAGGAGAAGTAGCCTATCGTATCGCTTTACCGCCGTCACTTGCGAATTTGCATGAGGTTTTTCATGTGTCTCAGTTGAGGAGGTATATTCATGATCCGTTGCATGTGATCCAAGTAGATGATGTACAGGTGAGAGATAACCTGACTGTTGAAACATCGCCTATGAGGATTGAGGATCGAGAGTTGAAGCAGTTGCGGGGTAAAGAGATTGCCTTAGTGAAGGTAGCTTGGGGAGGACCAGCAGGTGGCAATGTGACTTGGGAGCCGGAGAGTCAGATGAAAGAGTCCTATCCAGAGTTAATTGTTTGAGGTATGTTTTCGAGGACGAAAACTCTTTTAGTGGGGGAGAGTTGTAACACCCCAAATAAAGAAAAAAAGAATTATTTAATTAAGTTGATAATATAATTATTAATTTAATTAAATAAATTGGATTATTGGATTATTATTATTATTATTATTATTATTATTTTGGAATAATAATAATTGGAATATAGATATATATAAGTGGGAATAAAGAAAAGGGTTTCATTCTTAACAAAGAAATTTCACGTGAAACTCAGAGAAGCTGCAGAGAAGAGGAAAAAGGGCAAAGAGCCGAAAAGCACGGTTGAGGAACGGAAAAGCTAAAGCTTAGAGAATTGCCGGATTATCTCAGGTAAGGGGGGTTTATCGTCGGTTAATGGGTATTATAGATTAACATGTCATGGGTAGTGATAAGCCGTTGAGTTAACCCTAATTGGGACTGTATATGCTGAAATTGACGTTGGATAACCCGTGTTAAAAACTGCAAATTGAATTGATAGTTGTGTGAGTCGTAAATGTTAGACTATAGCACGAATCACAATTAAAAACTTGATTCGGCACTACTAAATTACAGACAATTTAGGTTTTCTTAGAAAGGGTTTAGATGCGGAAGCGGCCGGAAAACCTGATCTGCGTGAAGCTAACAGAACTTTGGAATAATTCAGAAAAACTGAGTCTGCGCGCGAGCGGTCGACCATAGGGTCGGCGTGCGCTGACCCGTGGGGTATGCGCCGACTGTATGCGTCGACGCAAGGCATTTTAGCGCCGACCCGTGAGTGAAGCGTCGACCCCATGCGTCGACGCAAGGGGCCTTTGCGCCGACTCCCTCCAGTTGAGCAGAGTCTTTGCAGAGTGGAAAATAGTTAATCTTTTTATGTTGTAAAAGTGATTGGTGATTGAACCATTGTAGTTAATCGTGAGAAACAATTTTGTTGGGTTTTATGTTGTGAAATGTTGATGCAAAAATGTGATAAGTTGTTTTATTGAAAACTCTGAGTTGTAGGCTGATGAGCCAAAGTTGAATATAAGTTGTTTCGTTGAAAATACTGAGTAGTAGGCTGATGAGCCAACGTTGATTTTAAGTTGTTGTTGTTGAAAAAGCTGTTGTGTTGCTGTTGCTATTATGTTGTTAAGGTTGCAAGTCGTACATGCCATATACATTCATATGCATTAAGTCGGAGCTTTGTCTCACACCACGTTGGCCTGGATTGGCAAAATTATGGGGCTTTTGCTCACACCACGTTGGCCTGGATTGGCAAAATTTTAAGTTGAAAGTTGAAGGCTTATGCCTTGATGCCCACTAAACTGGCAGTGATTTTAAGTTGGGAGTTTTACTCCAAATGGTACCACATGCATGAAGAGTCGAGTCTCATTGAGTTGCATTTTATGTTGTTATTGAGTTGCATTGTATGTTGTTATGAAGCTGTATTGACGTTGTGATTGAGCACGATATTTTAGTTGATATGCCGTAAATGACTGCAGGACATAATTAGGGTGATTTAACGTATAGAATTACTTAACATAACATGATAAATTATAATATTTGTTATATCGATTGAGGAACTCACCCTTACAGCTATATTTTTCAGGTAACGAGCAGTGAGTCGAATAGAAGCTAGTGCTTGGAGTCTAGTGTGGTTAGAGGGTCATGCTCTGATAGATGTAACATCGGGACGGGATGTTTGAATTGTTGAATAAATGCTAATTTTGATGAATTACAGATGTTGAAATATTTTATCCGCTGCGTATTGTTAAAGAAGTTTTATGTTGAATAAAATTGAGCATGACTGATTTTATATTGACTTTTGTGAAGAAGCTGTTATGTGACACCCTTGAGATGCATGATTACTCTGATATGTATGATTTAATTGTTGTTGTTTTATTATTAAACATTTGGGGTATTTTAGAAGGGTGTTACAGAGACCACTTGGACGTTGTTCTTATTTGATTAAGCTTGATTATTGTCAATTTTCATGTTCTGTTTTGGTTTATTGCTACCTCTTTGACCCTAGGCCTTGTCCTAGTGGTTAGCCTCTCACATTTGAGCTTTGTTTCAGGTTAAAAAGCACAATTGCCATGCTTGATGAGGTTCACTCATTTGGAGTTGATTCATTGTTTGTTGATGACTAATCTTGATTTTGTTTTGTAGGCTTTGAGACTTAAGCCTAAGCCTTGTGGCTTGCACCTTTGTGCATTGATGCTTGTTTGTATGCTTGTGTACAATTGACTGTCTGTTGTCTGTTGACTTTCTTGTATTGAGTTGTGTACTGATTGTGTTGGATCGTTTTCAGGTACCTTAGTTGCTATAGTTCATTGTGAACTTGCTTTTGCTTTGCTTGATAGCTTGAGTATTGAGGTATAATGTCTCTAACTCCATGTAGTCTGGAAGACCTGGCCTGTTACTTGGTCAGGCACCTGTCTGAAGTCCGCCTTAAGAGGCAATGCTTGTGATTGTTTATTTTTGTCCCCAAGCAAGAAAAGACCTTTGATAAGGCAACTGGCAGACAAAAGAGATGTGCAATCCATCTCCTGCTATTCTGTTGAGTCATCCCTTTGCTCACACAACTGGTGTTGATGCATTGTGGATATTAACCCAAGATCTATGTTGAGTCAGAGTCATATGTGTAGAAGGGTTCCCACTTTCTGAACCCATACATTCTTTTGTCTGAAGCTCTCCCAGGCCAGGGATAAGAGCTGTGAGGCACACCCCTCACTTCCCATTTCATCTGCTTCACCTTAACTCTCAATGTTAAGGTTAAGAGCTAACATCACCCGATTACAGTTGGTTTGTGTTTCACAGCCTAACCCTTGTGTGAGCCCACTTTGTGTGTATATAGTGTGTGCTATTTGTGATTGTTTGCCTTGCTTGTGCTACTTAGGTTTAGCTTGCTCCCTGTGCAAGTTAGATAGCAACCTTAACTTAGGGATGATATGCATGATAACATCTAGGCTCGAGTCGTAGTCTCCCTAGTTGTGTCTCCCTTTGTATCTGGTTAGGCTAGTCCTTTGTCTCTGCGTAGGGGAACTACGTCGCCCTGATCCTCATACCAGGTGAGGTACGTAGGCAGGAGATGAGCTGATCTCTCCGGGCGCCCTTTTGTTTTGTCTTTGTGTGTGTTAGGAGATGGATGTAAGACCAGCGATTGGTATTCCGTATCCTCTTGTTGTGTGCTTGGAGTCTGACATAAGTCCAGCGATTGGCAGTTGGTTTCCAGTGTGCGGGTGTTTGGTTCGGAGTCTGATGTAAGCCCAGCGATTGGCATTCGGATTCCCGGTTTGCCTGGTTGTGTGGAGTTTGACGTAAGCCCAGCGATTGGCAGTCGATTTCCCGTGTTGTTTTGTCTTGCGTGCGTTGGGCGAGCTACGAGTGCTCTGATTCTTCTTTAGTCCGAGAAGATACGTATGCATAGGATGCGACATCCAAACGAGCACGTTTTCCCCTGTCCGAACTACGCCGACTCTGATGTCTGTGCCTGACAGACTACGTAGGCCCAGGATGCGATCTCCTGCCGAGTCAGTTTCGTTTGTTTTCTTGTGTCTCTTTCAGCCAGTGTTTGATGTGTGTTTGAGCAGTGTTTTAGCAACCATATTCCTTCCTTTTGTGCGTGGATCCCGTCGAGTACGATGGATGCGTAGGGGTGCTAATACCTTCCCTTCGCATAACCGACTCCCGATCCCATTCTCTTTGGTCGCGAGACCATGTCTGTTCCAAGTTTACTTCGAGCGTTTCCTTTCCCTCTTTTGGGATAAATAACGCACGGTGGCGGCTCTGTTGTTTTCGTTTCCCGCCGGTTTTTCGCGTAATGCGACAGGTCGAATTGCTATAAATAGGGGTCTTAGTTTTAGATTCAGTGGTGTTCAAACAGATATACAGAAATTCACAAAATACACTCAAAGTACCAGAGCGAGAGAAAAGAGTTTTACGCTGAAAATGTATGTATGAAGAACACCATAAGTTTCGTTTATATTATCTATTTCATACCAATTATTTAAATTAAAGTTATTCACTGCCTTTTACTCTGTCGAATTGCCCTTATTTTCAGTAATTTATCATCACTTTTACTTATGCATTTACATTTCGCCAAGTCTTCATTTCCAGTACTTTCTCAAAACTTAAAGCATTTACTTCGAGACTTTTATCTTTACCCTTCCCAAGTATTTTCTTTATCTTTAAGAAACCTTTTACTACAAATTTATCGTCATTTACGTTGTTCATAAAAACATAAGTTTCGTTTAGAATTATTGTGAAAACACTTTTCGTTGTCCACAAACCAGAAACAAACTTAACCATGAGTCAAATCACCGTAATAACAGTTCTTGAGACACATGTCCTAGGATCAATCTAGTCGATCTTGTAAGTTACCAAAAATATATAAATTTGGAAGACTAGCAGTTGTTTATCAGAAATCACTAGTAAACAAATTGGCACACCTGGTGGGACGGTGTCAAAAGAATTGTTGATTTCAATAGTTTATTTTTACAATTCGCAAAATTGTTGTTATTCTTTTGGTTTAAAAATTAGCGTTGTATGATCCTTAGAAGTGGTAGGATAGCCAACAATTCACAACCTATAACCAACAGAAAAAACGCAAAAAAGATGGTTAATACAATCAGTCAAGGGGAACAGTTCCCTCCCCACGGATCAGGCACAATCATAGCAAATTCGATTGATGTATCCACTGAGATCCCTAATGCACAGGCCATACCAATGTCTGGATCCATGGCCTTACATAATTCAACAGGAATGCCTATTATGTCAGGCGCGGCAGATACTCCTGCAATCTCAACCCCTAGGTCACCAGGATTCGAGAACTTTAGGCCTGTGAGAGATTAGCCATATGGAATGCCATATACTGCCATGGCAGGACTTCAAAACAATTCTTCCATATATACTCAACCACATAATACGGTTATTTCGCCAATTCAAAATTCTGGATCTGGCATGAACCATGTAAGTCGAAATAACCAATCACAAGGAGTCCCCACCCTATTACCTACCCTTACAACGAATAATTAGGCAGCCTTTAGACAATAAATGGATGCCAGTAACCATGATATGGTAGGAGTTCTGGCCAGAGAAATTAATACTATTTTTTCTCCCCTAATACAGAATGTGAAAAGGACTAACACTGACAATGCCCAAACATATCAACAACTGTCAGTGCAGATGGGACGCATAATAGATCTCCTAGGCGCCCCACAATCTGCTGTTCAACGCAGGCCAAACCAGGTTATAATCCAGGGAGAAGAACCAACGATAGATCAGGTTCGACCACAAAGGCAAGCCCCTGACGAAAGAGTCATGGGGGCAAGATTGGAACAACAGCCAATTCGACGGGAAGTCCCTGAAGAACAACCTAGGAGAGTGATAATGGTTAATAAAGACCAGGATGCAGACGAAGTAATTCATAGGGTCAGGCGGGAAAACATGATAGAAAATGACTTAACCAGTATGATAGAGCGAATCCTGGCCCATAATGGTATGAATACAGAACTTCGACGGCCAAATTATTCCTCTCCTTTATCAGAATATGTCTTGCAGACAGAATTACCAAGGGGTTGTAAAATCCCTAAGTTCACCAAATTCTCAAGGGATACTAGTGAATCCACTATAGAGCACATAGCCAGATACATGAATGAGGCAGGGGATTTGGCAAACAGTGAGAACCTAAGGATGAAATATTTCCCTAGTTCTTTAACAAAGAACGCCTTCACGTGGTTTACAACTTTGCCACCAAATTCCATAGATGCTTGGCCCCAGTTAGAAAGATTGTTTCATGAACAATTCTACATGGGCCAAACTAAGATAAGTCTTAAGGAATTAGCCAACATCAAAAGAAAATTCATCAAACCTATAGATGATTATCTGAATAGGTTCCGTTTGTTGAAATATAGATGCTTTACAATAGTTCCTGAACACGAGTTGGTCGAAATGGCCGCTGCAGGTTTAGACTATTCCATCAGGAAAAAGTTAGATACCCAGCATCTAAGAGACATGGCCCAATTAGCAGATAGGGTTCGACAGGTCGAATGCTTAAAATCTGAAAAGGCCAGAGCGAATAAGAATTATAAGAAAGAGAGGGTTGCTTATGTCGAATTCGAAGCCGGAGAGTTTGAAATCGTTGAAGATCCTTATGGGCTTGAGGAATTCGAAGTAGATTTGGCTGAATTAAAAGAAGCATCACCCTATGCCTGCAAATTACTTACACCTTCGAATGGCAGAAACCCTGTCGAAACTGAAAAGAATGATAGATTTCCCAAAAAGACTTACACATTTGATGTTACAAAATGTGACGAGATCTTCGATTTATTAGTAAAAGATGGCCAAATGATAGTGCCTCCTAACACCAAAATTCCTCCGTTAGAACAACGAAAGAAAAGAGGCTTCTGTAAATATCACAATTTTTTAGGCCATGAAACTTCACAATGCTTTCTTTTCAGGGATCTTATTCAGAATGCAATCAGGGATGGCCGCCTCAAGTTCGCTGACAAAGGGAAGAACCAAATGAAGGTTGATACTGATCCCCTTAACATTGCTGAGACAAACTATGTTGAACCTGTCGAAGTCAACATGATTGACGTTGGGGAAGTGGAGGCTGAAAAAGCAACAAGAACATGAGGCTATATGCTGGATGGAAAGCAGGCTACTGATGGCCTAAGTAACGATGTTTCCTTTGGAATCTCTGTCAAAGGTAAACAGGTTGCTAACATCGAACCAAGGGCCACTGAAGGTCTCAAGGGGAAAGCAACCGAGGCTACTGAGGGCCTAAGAAAGAAGTTCGAAGCAATTTCAATCACTGATGGCGCCAGTCTAGGTGTCAACATGCTAGATCTGAAGCAACCCCCGCAGAAATGGAGGAGGTGGAGGAATGTTTTAAGATGGAGCAAGAAAGGATGAAGTTTGGCTATCCCAAAGCCAACGAAAGCCTACGTGAATATCTCTGGAGATGTCACAAAAAGAATGCTAACATGTTGATGTGCCCAAGATGCAGCATCAGGATATCTCGAAGGGTGGCTGAGGATTACGAGAGATGGCAACGAACAAAGACTGAGAGAAACTAGAGGAAGGAAAGCCAATTACAGAAGGTGTATCCCACACCAGGAGAAAGCCTTCTGGGTTTCATTGTGCGTTGCTACAAATTTGAAACGGAATGTTTGATGTGTCCCAGGAGTGGGGCAGTGTACAACAGAGAATTAGCCAAAGCATTCGAAAGAATCCCATATGACCAAGGTTGGGACGGACATGAAGGTAAACCAAACATGTATAACTTCGAGAAGAGGGGAGCACCTAGGAGGCCAGATAGCCCTCACCCAAGGGCGAAGAGAGTTATGTTTAAACTACCAGCAGAAGTCCCTGAGGACAAATGGACTCAGGCGGGACCAAATAAGGGAAAGTGGAGAAGTTTCGAGGATGGAGGAAGAACCTCTTGGGCGTACAGAAAACAATTTCAGGCGTCCAAGAGAGAGGCTATCAGGCTAGAAAATTACAAGGGAAAAAATCCTATGTCAAGATCCCAGTGGAGAAGACATCAGAGGATGAGGAAGGAAGAGAGAGAGAGATGAATCTAAAAGAGACTGGAGAATCCAGCAGCGTCAAGGCTCCCCCAAATGTCATTGATTCGACCAAACCACCCGTAGGAAGGAAGTTGTTTCCAGATGAAAACATAAGTCAGAAGGATCGGAAGGAACAAGTAAGAGAGGAGGAAATACTCACCGACGACTTCGAGTCCGACAGAGTGTCTTCTGTCAATAGGAACTGCAACGTAGTCTCAATCCTTCCTTACGAATATAACTAGGAAACAGAGGTTGAAGATAATAAGGAAGCGGACGCTTCGGAGATGGAGAAGCATCAACCAGTGTGTTACTATGTTCTGAACAGTGGCGTTGTCGAAGAGCAGAATGCTATTTTCGAAAGGCCTCACCAGGGGATGTAGAGTCACCTCAAGCCCCTATACATTAGGGCCAAAGTTGGACAGGTGGGAGTGAATAAAGTCTTGGTGGATGGAGGAGCAGCGGTCAATTTGATGCCCCAATTCATGTTGAAAAAGATAGGCATGTTCGACACTGATGTCAAACCTCACAACATGGTATTATCAAATTATGAGGGTAAGATAGGACAGACGTTGGGCGTCATATAAGTGGACCTGACTGTTGGGTCAATCACGAGACAACCGATGTTTATGGTAATACCTGCAAAAGCAAATTACAACTTACTACAAGGGAGAGAATGGATACATGGAATAGGGGCAGTCCCTTCGACCATGCATCAGAGAATATCCATCTGGAGAAAAGATGGTATGGTAGAGAATGTCGAAGCTGACGAAAGTTACTTCATGGCAGAAGTAAACCATGTGGACAAGAGAAACTTCGATAGGAATTTGGCTCACATAGGACCATGCTACCCAGCGGAAGAAGGCTACGCCCCAAATAAAAATGCCTTGCACTTCTTGACTCTCCACCCAAATAGCTTTCAGTGGGATAAGGAGATTATGAGAAACCCAGAAGAGGGGGAATCATCTGAAATACAGCCAACAGGATGGGATGAAGACCTGTACTATGACTGAGTCTTCTTTTCTCGAAAAGATTTCGGCCTACATGGCTGAGAACAAAAGACAAGCGGCTCTCGAAGCCGAGATAACAAACATGGCTAACAAAGCCACATATGGTGAAATCTATAATATAAGACCTGGGGGGGTACTCTAGACCAAAAACCCCTGACGAACAAGTACCTGTGGAACCAACAGAACAGAGGTTAGATGCCATCTACGATGAAGAGCCTCTAGGATTTGAAAAAGATCCAGTAACGTCAAGTGCAAAGATGTTAGCGCAAGATCCTCTTGAAGAGATTGATCTCGGAAATGGAAGTGCAAAAAGAATTACCTACATCAGCGCTAAACTGGACCCCAATTCGAAAGTGAGAGTCATTGAATTGCTAAGAAAAAACAAAGATTGCTTCGCTTGGGATTACGACGAGATGCCTGGTTTGAAGAGGGACTTGGTCGAATTAAAGTTGCCTATCAAGGATGGCAAGAAGCCCATCAAGCAGACTCCAAGAAGATTCGCCCCAGAAATCCTCTCAAAGATCAAAAAAGGGGTTGAAATACTTCTTCATTGCAATTTCATCAGGACCACAAGGTATGTCGATTAGATTGCAAATCTAGTCGCTGTTATCAAGAAAAATGGGTCTTTACGAGTATGTATAGATTTTCGTGATCTAAATGCAGTAACTCCTAAAGATGAGTATCCAATGCATGTGGCAGAGATGCTGGTTGACTCAGCAGCATGCTATGAATATCTCAGCATGCTTGATGGGTATTCTGGCTATAACCAGATTTTCATTACAGAAGAGGATGTTCCTAAAACAGCTTTTCGATATCCAGGGGCAATAGGCACTTATGAGTGGATAGTTATGCCCTTTGGCCTAAAAAACGTTGGGGCAACATACCAGCGAGCAATGAATTCTATATTCCATGATTATATAGAGACATTTATGCAAGTGTACATAGATGACATTGTGATAAAATCTACGTCAGATGAAGATCATCTAACCCATCTCAGCCAATCATTCGAAAGAATGAGAAAACATGGCTTGAAAATGAATCCTCTTAAGTGTGCATTCTTTGTGCAGGCTGGAGATTTTCTGGGCTTTGTGGTCCACAAAAAGGGGATAAAAATCAATCAGAACAAGACGAAGGCTATTATGGAGATCAAAGCACCATCGACCAAGAAAGAATTGCAATCATTATTAGGAAAGGTAAACTTCCTAAGAAGATTCATTTCGAATTTAAGTGGTCGAACTCAAGCCTTCTCTCCCCTTCGGCGCCTAAAACAAGGGAAGTTCGAATGGAATGACGAACATCAAAAGGCATTCGACAAGATCAAACATTATCTGACGAATCCTTCTATCTTGGCACCACCATGTGGAAAGAAGCCTATGAGACTGTATATATCAACTTCCGACACTACCATAGGTAGCATGTTGGCGCAAGAGAATGAAGATGGCGTCGAGAGAGCCATTTATTATCTTAGTAGGGTTTTAAATGATGCAAAAACTAGATACACTTCAATAGAAAATTTGTGTCTTTGTTTGCATTTTTCTTGTACTAAACTCAAGTATTATATAAAACCTATTGATTTATACGTCTCTTCACATTGTGATGTCATCAAGTATATGTTATCTAAGCGAATAATGCACAGTCGAATTGGCAAATGGGCTTTAGCACTCACTAAATACTCTTTCACCTTTATGCCTTTAAGGGCAATGAAGGGACAAATAGTATCAGACTTTATTGTAGACCATGCAGTGGTCGAAAATCCTCAACTTCAAGTTGAGTTGAAACCTTGGAAATTATTCTTCGACGGTTCCACCCATAAGGATGGAAGTGGGGTTGGGATAATGTTAATTTCTCCTGACGAAATTCCAACAAAACTCAAATATAGAATTGAAGGTCCCCTTTGTTCTAACAAAGAAGCAGAATATGGAGCCCTTATTGCAGGACTTGAGGCTTTGTTGGAATTGGGGGCAACTAGGGTCGAAATTAAAGGAGACTCAAAATTAGTAATCAAGCAACTAACGAAGGAGTACAAATGTATAAAAGAAATTTGATTATGTACTTCGTCATTGCAAATAGGTTACTCAAAAAATTTGAATACATCGATATAAGACATGTCCCTAGAATAAAAAACCAAGAGGCTAATGACTTAGCACAAATAGCTTCAGGATATAGAATTTCAAAAGAGAAGCTAGAAGAACTTGTCGAAGTAAGTGGAAAGGCAATGGCTTCCAAATTGTCTCCGAAGATTTGGAAAGCACCCATATAGGATATGCTAACAAGGAGGAGTTTGAAGTATTAGCCATTGATACCTTAATAGATACACATTCGAGGAATCCAATTATTGATTATCTTAAGGACCCTTCGACAGATACAGAAAGAAAAACCAAGTACAAGGCTTTACCTTATGTGTTGATAGGGAATGAATTATTCAAGAAAACCCCTGAAGGGATCCTGTTGAAATGCTTAGGAGAAAGCGAAGCTTACTTGGCATTATCTAGTGTACATAGTGGAGCTTGTGGAGCACACCAGGCAGGCTATAAGATGAAATGGTTGCTTTTCAGATATGTAATGTATTGGCCCACCATGTTAAAAGATTATATAGAGTTTGCTAAGGGTTGCCAAGAATGTCAAATACATGCAGGAATTCAACATGCTCCTGCAAGTGAGCTCCACACAATTATTAAGCCTTGGCCTTTCAGAGGATGGGCATTAAATCTAATTGGGGAAATTATACCCAATTCATCCAAAGGTCAAAGATACATACTTGTAGGAATTGACTATTTCACTAAATGGGTCGAAGCAGTACCTTTAGTAAATGTGGATCAAGAAACTGTTATCGAATTCATTCAAAGGCAAATTTTATACAGATTTGGAATCCCAGAAAGTATAACAACAGATCAAGGATCAGTTTTTACTGGTCGAAAGATGCAAGAGTTTGCAAAGGAAATGGGTTTCAAACTGTTAACATCCACACCCTATTATGCTCAAGCCAATGGGCAAGTCGAAGCATCCAATAAAGTAATAATTGGTTTAATCAAAAAGCATGTAGGAAAGAAGCCAAAAAATTGGCACAAAACTTCAGACGAAGCGCTTTGGGCTTGTCGAACCTCCCCTAAAGAAGCCACTAACACTACACCTTTCCTGCTTACATTTGGACATGATGCAGTATTACCTATCGAAATCTACTTACAATCAGTGAGAATCCAAATACAAGGAGAAATTCCATCTGACTTATACTGGGAAATGATGATAAATGAGCTGGTGGATTTGGACGAAGAAAGGTTGCATGCGTTAGAAGTATTAAGAAGACAGAAGGAGAGGGTAGCAAGGGCATACAATAAGAGGGTCAAAGGCAAAACCTTCACTATGAATGATTTAGTTTGGAATATTATATTACCTATGGATCGAAAGAATAAGACATTAGGAAAATGGTCTCCACATTGGGAAGGACCTTTTTGAATTTTAAAATCCTTTTCAAACAATGCATACGAAATAGAAGAACTAACAGAGGATCGAAGAATCCTAAAAGTAAATGGAAAATACTTAAAGAAGTATAAACCATTTATGCACGAAGTTAGAATCATAACAACATGATAAGTAAAGAACTATCATAGCCAAAATGGTGAGGATATTTAAACTCGAAATATGTGCCAAAATGGCTTTCGTCTTAATCAAGTTATAAGTAAACAAGAGTCGAATAAAGAAAATACAGGAGGAAATCAAAAAGGGATAGTGGCCCTCATCCGATCATATTTTTTCTTCGCCAAACCAATCTTATACTGAACAGCCGCTTGAACCCCTCTAAGGCGTGCAATATCTTCATTCATAGCTGTAACCTTTTCGACATGATCTATGCTTTGCTTTGCCAGGTCATCAGCTTCAGTATTATCCAAGCCTTGGATAGCAGCCTGCTTCGCCTTAGCGTCAGAAATCTTCTTCTGCAATTCTGCAATATGAGAGTCCCAGAGACGTATCGAAGTAGTGTAAGTGTCGAACTCTGCTTGGGCTGATTTTCTGGAGGCGGCTAACTCCTCAGAAGCTTGTGAAGTTCGAAGGGCATTGTCAAACTCAATGGCTTGAGCTTTTTCAGTAGATAGAAGCTTAGATTTGGCATCCACCTCTATATGATATTCAACACACACTTGGTCAATAAGGTTCTGAATATCAATAAGGGCTTCACCTATATCAGTGGGGCAAGCAATGATGTTAATCTTGCTTATCAACTTCTTTATGCTAAAGCTCGCTCCCACATTATTCCTTAATTTGTCAAAGAGATTTACATCAAAAACTGCCTTCTTCACCTGCTGAAGGAGTTCGTCATGTGATGCTTCGTTTGCACTAGCGACAGAATGGGTCGAAGCTCCAGAAATACTTTGCTCTGAAGAAGACTCTCTTTGAGCCATCATTAACCTCACATACTTGAGGGGATCATTTTGTTTTAAAGATCTTTTCTCCTCTTCAGTAAGTGGTATAGGTGAAGTCTGGGTGATGGATGGTCGAACTTTAGTTGGAGTTGGGACCGTGTCGACGCTGGCATTACTAGTTCTAGTTCGATTTCCCTCAGTATCAGCTTCTCCCACATTCATATCTTCATCTTCCTGAAAATACCCCTCAATCTCATCTGAAACCTGATCATCCTCATCAGCATCATCCGAAGGGAACACAACTCTGGCAGGAGAATTACTAGGAGTATCCCCAGAATCTTCTTTCCCTGTTGAGTCCTTCTCGTCAACGTGCTTCGAATCTCTTTTACCATCTTCACCAAGAGAAGAGGTTTCTTCTTCGTTCTGAGCGTTATCTGCTTCAAGATTTTGAGCTCCAGTCGAAGAGCCTTTGTTTTGGATAGCACCGCTGATTGTCGGAGGGGGAGATGGATTCATGTCGCTCGAAGGATCACTTTGATTGGCAGTAGAAATGAGGGGAGTGGTGGTTTTGTCCTGAAAATAAAGTGTTAGAATAAAGTATGAGTTTGTCGAAAGATAAAACACTTAAGGTCGAAGTATACCTGTTGAGCCTCAGGGTCGGAGGCATTGCTCCCAATGTGCCCCAGCGCTGCGCCACCAGAAGGCTAGGATGGAGTTTTCTTTGGAAGAGGAGGGAGAATGGTGGTCTCGACACCTTGCTGTTTATCTGGTTGGAAAGGGGAAACTGTTGCCTTATTTTTCTTCTGTTTTTTCTTGAGTGGAGTTGGAGGAGTATCCTCTTCATCATCTTCGACAAGAATTATATTAGCAGGAGAGGCTTTTCTTTTCTTGGGTGTCAAAGGAGGCTTGCCACTACCCTGAAAAAGAAAATTATAAATAATTAGAAAAAATACAAAAGAGATAGAAGTTATTTGATATAATACCTTTGAACTATTCTTCGTTTTTTTTGGAGCAGCACTAGAAGGTATTCCCTAGCTTGAAGAGGTAGTTGGCTTGGAAGCAGTATTTGAACTAGCCTTTGCCACAGGCTTCTCTTTCTTCGCCACCTTCCTTTCGACAACTAAAGAAGGATGTGAGTTAGTTGAAATATGCAAATGTTTAAACGATTGGCAAAAAGACGAAAGGGAATTGTAAAACCAAGAAATCCAAACATTCCACACCTTCACATGTCGGAGACGTAATTCTCACTGCAGCTAAGTCGAAGTGAAGAAAGCCTTTGAAACTGTCTAAGGTATGTTTGGATGCAACTACCCTTTTAGTAGGTTTTTGTTGGTCATTTTTCAGTTCCTTAAAAATATTCCCACATGTAAACCAGTTTGGGTAAGGGGGAAAAATGACAAAGCAAAATCTGCACTGGGTAAATTTGGAAATTTGGGTGGTTCGCACTGAAAGGCCAAATCATATTTCAATTCAGGTTTTACAGCTTTGAGAGTTTTTCTTTTGGCAATTTTTTTTTTAAATTTTTCTCTTAAAATTGGTGCTGCATCACAAACGGTTCTATAAAGGTTCGTTGGGTCATAGACATCTTCAAAGTACTTTTGGAATGCTCAGGTTTCTTCAGAATGAGTAATCTTACCCTTGGGGACGTTTTCCTGCAAAGATGAAAAGGCCTTCGTTAGACGTTCTTTGATTTCAGCAGTAGAAAACATATTTTGGGAATAGAAATTTGTCCTCCAAGTGGCAAAACCATTGGTGGAGTAGAACGACGGTTGGTAGGATATTAATTGGAATTCAGCAAAATTTGCATGGAGTTCTTTGTGGAGGGCAATGTCTCGAGTGCTCCATTCAGTCCCTGCACAGCAAATCTCACGCTTTCATTTGAATAAAGAGACGGGGATAAGTTGACACAACCAAAATTGTCGAGAGACAAAATTAGGCTGATAAGCCAACGGACACACATGGCTCTTTACTGGAAGAATCCTAGAAACGAGCAATCTTGGGAGGAGAAAGGCGTGCCATATGTCTTCGATCTCTGTGTTGGCATTTTTCACAGCGTCTTCGAGCGAGGCAATAAACCAAGAAGTACCATGGGTTCAACTAGCAAAAGGAGCCACCGAAGGAAGGAAATGGTGACGCTTCGAGAACATCAAGGTGTATTTGGTGAGGGAAGTTTGTAAGTTGTCAACATCATCAGCTGGAGTCAGTTGAAGGAGTCTGGTGCCCTCAATGCTTCGATATATTATCTCTGGGGCATTTTCTTCGACGTTTCCTCGTGTTTGAAAAAAGGATTCGAAAGTGGCATTAAGCCACAATTGAAGAAGCCAATAAGGCCCAAATAGTAATAAATTGGTACCAGTTTCGTATTCCTTTAGCTTAGCACTAGCCGATCCTAGACTTTCGTACAAACTGGCAAAGAAGAGTTCACTTAAACACACTCTTCGACCGACATGCAGTTGGTTAGCGAGCGTTAAAAATCTCTTAGCAACTTTTAAAGATTTGCAGCAAAAGAAGAACTTGGACAACCATAGACATAAGAATGCTATATGTTCTATATCAGAAACTTCTTCCCCATCAGCGTGATATAGATTAATGTAAGTGCTAAACGAAGTGTTCTTAACATTGAAATCAATCAAGTTTTCACAGTCTTGGTAGGGGTCGAAGGTTTCTCCTGTCGGAGAAAGTCCAGCAATGGTAGCTACGTCAAAAAGTGTGGGAGTTATCATTCCACAAGGGAGATGAAAAGTGTTATATGTGCTATCCCAGAAATATAGGCTGGATAATAATAAAGGCTGATAGTAACTGAATCCCAGCTTTAACATCTGGATTAGGTAAAAAATACCCAATTCTTTCCAAAATGAAGCTTTCTTCTTCTCGACTTTTGTTAACCAAGCTAGATAGGATTTATCTAGAGTTGGACAAGACCGAAAGGGTCTGAAACTATCAGTGATAAAATCCAGTTGAAAAGCCTCTCTCTGGTTTAGATCCTCATTGTCTCTAAAGGAAACGGTTTTGTTGGCTATGGGTTTGGTAGTATAATGACAAGGAAAAACTGAACACATTTCTCTAAATGTTCTTCAGATACTAATGGGCCTAAAAACCCTAAAGCATTTCCAAAAAGTAAGGAAGGAACCATTACCTGAGAAGCAAAAAGTGTTTTCTGTTCTTTCAAAAGTTTTGGAGCAGTGATGTTGTTAATTCCTTAGGATTGACATTAATTTTGTAAAACAAATAATGTAATCATCTCTGTTGTTTTAATATGTTGGGTTGAAGAAATTCAACATCTGGACAAACATGTCATGTACGATGTCACGATATCAGGTCTGTGACATCGCACTTGTGTAGAAAACTGAATTAATTAATTCAGTATATATTCTGGGATCAACAAGGATATCTGGTGAATATCCTAACTCCCATGTGGAGGTCTTGAAGACTCAATCAGAATATATATAGGCTCTAAATATGGAGATATATATGGAGAGAGTTTAGGAACTTGAAGACCTTGTTTGTAGCAGAATTTTTCTGCTGAAGTTGTAACAGCAAAGAACAAGTCTGCTGCGACTTCTGAAGGCCCAAATCCAGTTGGGTGATTAGGTTATAAATAGCTGATTGTAATCTAGTCTTTGTAAGCCTCTTAGAATGAAAATTTAGGGGTGTGTGTGAGGTAAACCTCCCAGTCTGTGGGAAGGTTACCATGTGTTTCTCAGTGGTAAAAGCTGAGAGTATTTGTAACTCAAAGCCTGTAGGCAAGAGTGATTTTGTTCTTGAATGAAGCTGTGAAGCAAGTTCAAGGTGTGGTAACATTACATTGTATTTGTAGTGATAGGAATGGAAACTGGAGGTTTCTATCTAGGAGTTCCTAGGTATAGATTGCATTGGGTAGGGATTAAGTGAAGAGTTGTAAACGGGGGAGTTTAACTCTGAATTAATACTGCTAATAGTGGATCTTCTTCCTGGCTTGGTAGCCCCCAGATGTAGGTCATGTTGGACTGAACTGGGTTAACAATTTCCTGTGTTTGTTTTCCTTCTGCATGTGTTTATTACTGTCATGACTCAGTTGGTATTCCAATCAGCTTATCAAGATAATAACAGACCTGGTATATAGCCTTCTGTTGGAATGTCAATCAGAATGTTGTAACATCCATTAGTGACAGTGTATACTGAACAATAATCAGGTTAGGTTCAGTTCTGTATTTATTTAAGTCTGTTCTCTTCCAGGATAACAGACCTGGCCGAAGGATCATTGTGAAACTGTTAAACTGGAAGTTTTGACAGTTGATACTGAAGGCTGATACTGAAGTAGAGACTAGCTGGTCTTTTACAGTACTACTAACTTAGCACAGCATGGTTCCAGGAACATAACAGAATCAACATATGTTCTGACTGTCGAACTGTATGCTGTGACATTCATTCTCAACAGCATGTGCTAAAGTGTAGGATGATTGGTTTTTCTGTTTCAGTATTTTTCTCAGGCTATTCTTCAGGGATTCTACAGCTGAGCTAAAATCCAGGAAACCAACTACTAACCTACATTTAATGAACCTAACAAATAGCCTAGTTGTTAGCAATCTAATAAGTGGAAATTAGACTAACGTGTTCATTCAGGAAATACAAGTAAAAGACAAACACACTGGAACAATGTAATAGATGATGTCCAAAATCAATAGTAAGACATCATGCTGATAACTGTGTAAGAAAACAACAGATGTGAGTGCTAGGATTGATCTCTGTTGAGTCTTGCTTTCTGATGCACAGAACCAGGTGTTCATCCATTCTAGGGTGACATAGAATGAGATGTCGTGACATCTGTGAACGTGTGCATATTAGTACAGTGGTTAATAACTGTCTTGCTGTATTAGTTACAATGTTAGATCAGATGTCATGACTTGGAGTAGAACATCTGAATTCTGACTACGCCAGAATTTCAGATGTATTCTCGGTCCCCAATAGTGATGGTTGTGCTGGTTGGAATATTATGGGAAGCAGAACTTTTTGAGGATCCAGCACCTTTGATGTTCTTTGATTGCTTTTGTTGTTTATTAAAAGACATTGTAATGGGTTTTGGAGATTTTGAAGAATTAGGGTTTTAGGGAAGAAGAAGCATTTTCCGAGAAGTTGAAGAAGATGAACTTAGATGGAAAATGGAGATTTTCGTGAAAAGAAAGAGAGAAATGACAAGTGAGCTTTTATAGTGGTAAACCTGCGAAGCTGACTGGTTACGCTTTACTAGGATAGTGGGCCACGTGGTGGTTTTTTCTGAGAAAAGGGTACAGGGAATACTATTCATTTTCTTGGAAGTTGAAGTTCATGATGACAAATAACTGCGCACACGTTCTGATGAGACGTTTTGAAAAAGTAATCATGATTAACTGACAAATATGGACTTTTAGGTCTATGAAAGGTCTCTGGTCGAAATCTGGTGAATACAAAAAATGGCCATTTCTACAGTAATTCGAAATAGACATTTCTTGGGGGCAATTTGTTAGCTGGAGATTTTGACAGATAGCTGAAGTTCTTTGGAAGTGTTACATTTTGGAGAATAAATAAAAGATGACTGTGTCGAAGCTGTTTAAATTCATTTCGTGGGTGAACAATTCTTTGTTGTCGAAGCCTGAGACTTAGAAGATTTTTTGGATTTCCACAAAGCTCTCTTCGACATAGGCGTTCACAGAGTCGAAGCTTCAAGCGGGAAGTATTTGAAATTTAAACAAAGCCGTTTCGTCAGGCCAGGACGTGGAAACATCTGAGATATGCAACGCTTGAGAATGGCGAACGTGGCAGTCATATGTGTAAAGGCCGTTAGGGTCGAATTGCTATAAATAGGGGTGTTAGTTTTAGATTCAGGGGTGTTCAAACAGATATACAGAAATTCACAAAATACACTCGAAGTACCAGAGCGAGAGAAAAGAGTTTTACGCTGAAAATGTATGTATGAAGAATACCATAAGTTTCGTTTATGTTATCTATTTCATACCAATTATTTAAATTAAAGTTATTCACTGCCTTTTATTCTGTCGAATTGCCCTTATTTTCAGTAATTTATCATCACTTTTACTTCTGCATTTACATTTCGCCAAGTCTTCATTTCTAGTACTTTCTCAAAACTTAAAGCATTTACTTCGAGTCATTTATCTTTACCCTTCCCAAGTATTTCCGTTATCTTTAAGAAACCTTTTACTACAAAGTTATCGTCATTTACGTTGTTCATAAAATCATAAGTTTCGTTTAGAATTGTTGTCAAAACACTTTTCGTTGTCCACAAACCAAAAACAAACTTTACCATGAGGCAAATCACCATAATAACAGTTCTTGAGACACATGTCCTAGGATCAATCTAGTCGATCCTGTAAGTTACCAAAAATATATAAATTTGGAAAACTAGCAGTTGTTTATCAGAAATCACTGGTAAACACTACCAACATATCAATATGTGGTAGAGGGAAATCATCTTTCGGACTAGCCTTATTCAAGTATCTATAGTCCACACACATTCAGACTTTTCCATCTTTCTTAGGCACGAACACAATATTATCCACCCATCGAGGATATGTAGAAGTCACCAGAAACCCCGTATCAATTTGCTTCCGAACTTCTTCTTTAATCTTCACTGCCATATCAGGATGAGTTCTTCTAAACTTCTGCTTCACAGGCACACACTCAGGCTTCAAAGGGAGGAAATGTTGCACGATATCAGTATCTAGACCAGGCATGTCTTCATATGACCAGGCAAAGACGTCGACATATTCTCGTAGCAACTTAATTAACCCCTTCTTCACAGATTCTTCCAGGAGTGCCCCAATCTTCACTTCACGAACACAATCTTCAGACCCCAAGTTGACTATTTTCAGATTCTCAAGATGTTGTTGAATGATCTTCTCTTCGTGCTCAAGTAGACGGGCAATCTCGTCACGAATCTCTTCAACATCATCTCCCTCTACCTCAAATACAGGAAACTCAAAGTTGGGAGATGGTGTTGGATCATTATGTTCAATGGGTTTGATCAACCTCCATAATGATTTTGGATATAAAAAAGATTTTAGAATTTAAACAAGGAAAATCATTATGCAGATGAAAAGATTGATTTTATTTTATTTTTAGGGTTTTATGGTGATCACCAGTTTCATGCAAAAAGCAAAAAGTGAAAATAATTTGGAAAAACTAACATTTGACATGAATTTATTGAGTGAATATCATTGTATTTATGTGCCAACAATGTCATCACTTCTCCTTTTGGCATGGGAGAAGGGTTTTAAACAAAAATGAACATTACATGGACTTATGGATAACTGTTGGAACATCAACAGCGACCCAATTATTGTAGACCCCTCCAGGGCTGACAAAATTTCCAGAATCCTCCTCTGCATCATCTTCCACTACAGCAACAGCTTCTTGGTCTTCGACCGTGTGGATGAAACCACCACTCTGAAACAAACAGTGCTTGTTGAAAGTGCCCGAAGAGTACCCTATGCCAGCCCGGGATTTATTGTCTTCTAGCTTGATCATTTGTCCTAAACCAGTAGTTGCACCATGCTCAATGGCCAACTTCACATCATTGTAGGACGCAAATGAAGAAGTTCCTTTCTTAGAAGGCTCAACAATAGACAAGGCTTGGAACAGAGTCCCAACCTCATCCTCAACATCAATGTAGGAAAAGGAAGACAGATGGCTAACCAAGAGAGTCTTTTCTACCCTACCACCACCAACTTCTTGTTCTTTATGAACTTTAACTTTTGGTGTAGGGTGGATGTCATGGCGCCTGCCCCGTGAATCCATGGTTGGCCCAATAAACAACTATATGATGGGTGGATATCCATGACCTGAACAGTGATCTGGAAATCACTAGGTCCAATCTTGATTGGGAGTTCAACCTCACCAATCAGAGTCTTTCTGGATCCATCAAAAGCTTTGACGACCACTCCACTCTGCCTCATAGGAGGCCCCTGGTAAGAAAGTTTGGCCAGAGTGGATTTTGGCAACACATTCAGCGATGATCCTGTATCTACCAGCACATTAGACAGGGCATCATCCTTGCAGTTCATAGAGATGTGAAGTGCCAAATTGTGGTCCCTTCCCTCTTCGGGGAGATCAGCATCACAGAAGCTCAGGTTGTTACAAGCAGTAATGTTTGCAACAATGCTATCAAATTGCTCTATGGTGATGTCGTGATCTACGTACGCCACGTCCAACACCTTCTGCAAAGCTTCTCAGTGTGGCTCAGAGTTCATCAATAAAGACAACACATATATCTTTGAAGGCGTTTGTAGCAGTTGATCTATAACATTATACTCACTCCTCTTGATGAGCCTCATCATCTCATCACAGTCCTCTCTAATCATGCCATTCTGGCCAGTAGGGACAGGACCTCTAGCAGTCACGACAGGTCTGTCAACAGCAAGTGCCGGATTCGGACAAGAAGAAGAATTTCCCATAGGACGGGTAGCACTATCAGCAACATCAGCTCTTCTGGTGTCAGCCTGGGGTTCCAGCGGCGCCGAGAAAACACGACCACTACGGGTCAAACCACTGACATCAGCAACATTCACAACAGAAGTGAAGGGTAAAGGCACCTCCTTCCCATCTTCTAATGCAAACGCATTATATCGATAGGGAACAACTTTGTCGGAAGAGTACGGAATAGGACCAGCTAGCTTGATAATGAGAGCAGGAGAAGCCTTCTGCTTGCTGCCATCGTATCACATTAACTTCATCCTCGTCACGATTTTGAAGTATCTCTATCACACCCTGATCCAGCATTTCTTGGATGTCTTTCCTGACTTGACGACATCCTCTCTCATTGATAGTGCAAACACGACAACTGTCATGGTCATGCTCGTAGTGACTGTATCCACACAACAATCTATGCATCTCGACCAGTGATTGTCTGATATGGCTGACATATCTAACCTTGTATTTTCCAGGGCAACCCTGAACCATATTAACAACAGATTTCCCATGCTCAGGCAATGGGTTCTTCTTCACGTTAGGACCTACGTCCTCGAAAAACAGAATACCACTTCTAACAAGGTCTTGAACCTTGGTCTTGAGAGGGTACCAGTTCTCCACATCATGTCTGGGAGCACCGGAATGATAAACACAGTGAAGCTCGGGCTTATACCACCACTGAGGGTTGGTCGGTATAGCAGGTGGATCACGTGGAGTAATCAATTTCCTTTCAATCAATGAAGGATATAGCTCGGCATAAGTCATGGGAATAGGATCAAAAGTGACCCTCTTCCTATCATAGTTAGTGCTGGTTTGATTGTTGTTTCGAGGCTGGTAAGCCTGCTGTTAAGGACGGTGTTGTTGTTGCTGATACTGTTGATGTTGTTGTTGCTGGTTCTGATTATGATGCTGATAATGCTGGTTTTCTCGGAATACAGGTTCTATATGAGCCACCTGGTGCTGGTTACTGGCATGGACGCACAGTATTCCTCTTCACAGAGGGTCTTCTTGATTTAATATGGGAGGTCACAGCATGTGCCTCGCCATCTTTCTTCTTAGCAAACGCCCCATAATGTTTGGTAGAAGAGCCTTCTTCTCTAGTCAGGTGCCCTTCCCTGACTCCCTCTTCTAGACGCATCCCCATGTTCACCATCTCGGTGAAATCAAAAGGGGCGCTAGCAATCATCCGCTCGTAGTAGAAAAAGCTTAAAGTCTTGAGAAAGATCTTCGTCATCTCCTTCTCCTCGAGCGGGGGCACAATCTGTGCAGCCAATTCACGCCACCTCTGGGCATACTCCTTAAATGTCTCTTTCTCGTTCTAGGACATGACCCTCAGTTTGTTCCTATCGGGAGCCATATCCGTTGAAGGAGCGGATGTTCGCACTATCCAGGCCCATGCACCATCTCAAAGCGGCACCAGACAGACTGTCCTAGAAATAGTGGATCAGGAGTTGATCATTGTCGGTCTGAGTCGACATCTTGTGTGCATACATCACAAGATGACTGAGCGGGCAAGTGTTCCCTTTGTACTTTTCAAAGTCAGGCACTTTGAATTTGACAGAAATCTTGACATTAGGTACGAGACAAAGCTCAACAGCAAATTTGCGAAAGAGGTCCTTCCCTCTGAGAGTTTTGAGTTCCTTGCGCAGCTCAAGGAATTGATCATTCATAGCGTCCATTTTCTCATAGACATTTGGGCCCTCAGAAAGCTCAGAGTGGTAAATGGTGTCATCTACTCTCGGCAAAGTATGCACGACTGGAGGTGGCACAACAAGGACCGGGCTAGATGCCAGCAGAGAAGCAAAAGTTGGGGCGAGACCCCTGGAGAAAAGTTAGCGGGCATCCCCCATGGAAACCTGGCTGGCATAGCAGATGGTGCAAAGTGGGCACTAGCAACAGGCACGGTAGAGGAAGCAACCTCTGAAATGACCGTCCTCTGGGGAGGAGTTGAAGGCGTTGGAGACGACTGACTTTGGGCGGCCAAGAAAGACTTCATCAGGGCAGTCAATCTTGCCACTTCCTCCTTCAGTTCTCTATTCTCTTTCTCTAGGTGACCCATTAGCTTTGATGAGTTGGCTCTGGTGTAGTACCGGTGCGTCAGCTTGTCTTCAAAATAAATGAAGAACGCAAAGTTAGACCACTGAACAAGAAGCCCTGGAACAAAACCTGCTTGTGCACATGATGCATGCAATGCTTGTGCATATGATTTATTTTTTAATCAGAGGAAATTTTAGAGTCCTATTTGCAAATATTTGGAAAATATTAATCATTTAGACATATATGGAAATATCATATCAATAATATCTGGAAAAATTTTACACCAAAGAAGTACAGTCTTGGTAACCAAATACAATACAAGAGAGAAGGAAAATAACATCCTATGGAGCCCTAGAAACAATCGTCCAAAGCTCTCGAGACCGAAAGATAAGCTGCACGAAGCCTCTTCACCTCTCTCTCATAGGCTGCCTCCATATCTACTTTCTCCTTGGCGAGTCGATCGTACTTCCTCTTCCAAAACTTGGAAGACTGAGGAAGAAGAGAAGTCACCACATCATCAGGCTCGTTGATTACCTGATGCTCAAGAAACTCTATCAACGCATCCTTATATCTAAGCTGCTGAAGTAGCTCCTCTTGCTCACGGACCCAAGCACGCGAACGGTCTTCGTCTCTCAACTCCTCTACTCCTTGGTTAGGGAGGGTTGAAGGCCCAGCCATAACCATAGGTGTAGGTCTCGGGTAATAATAGGGCATGCGGTACTTAGAAGCTCTCCTCCTAACCCATGAGGTATAGGGTTCCAAAGCAATACAATTCTTCAGAACAAGCTTTTTCCTTCCCTTCTTATGAATCTTGCGCCAAGCGCAGACCATTCTGCCCTTCAAGTTTTGGGGATCTTTACCCTCTTGAAAGAACACACCTAATAACAAAATGTTATTAGGTTTATCCTTTAAGGGGAACCCAAGCTGACGACGTGCCAAAACAAGGTTGTAGTTAATCCCACCACATGTACCAAGAAGAGGCACATTGGAGAATTCACCACAAGAGTCGATAATCTGCACACCATCATATACACGGTTATACCAAAATATATCATCATTAGTGAGAGATATAAGTCTCGTGGACCACCGTAGACATCCTTTGTTCTCCTTGAAGGCGAGCATCTGTGGCAAGTGCGAAATAAACCACTTGTACAACAGAGGCAAACAACACACAATGGTACCACCACCCTTTGCATTCCTCATATGCAAAGAGAAATAAGTGTCACCCAACAGAGTAGGAACGGGATTAAGAGTAGAGAAAATCCTAATAACGTTCACATCCACAAACTTGTCGATGTTGGGGAACAACACTAGCCATAGATGAGAAGTACAAATATGGCCTCAAAGGCGTCCCCACTCATGGCCTTCCCATACATAGTAGCTTGAGCAATGAGGAAATCAGATGGGAGTCCTTGAATTCCACCTTTGGTAGTCATATGAGCACCAACAATAGATTCATCTATATGCAACAGATCAGCAATCTCTTGAGAAGAAGGAACTCTCTCCAAGCCACTGAACGACAACTGATCTAGAATAGGTATGCCCACAAGATAGGCATACTCCTCAAGCGTAGGCAAAAGCTAGAAATCTGGAAATGTTAAGCAACGGTACAAGGGATCATAGAACTGCACCAACACACTCATCAGACCTTCATCCACCTGAGTAGCAAGAATAGACAGAAGCTTCCTATGGCGAGCTTTGAACTCCATGGGATCTAATACATAGGATGTCAAACTCCTTAACTCTTTCAAGTCGGGTTGTCTGAAACTGTACTTCTTCGTATTCCTTCTTTGCTTATCCATGTCTGAAAATTTGCAAATAGAACTCTTAAGTTCCTTGAAATTTTCTGATTATGGATGATATGGATGCAAATGAATGCATGAATTCATGGATGCAACAATCACACTCAAGGATCAAACAATCACACCACACAAAGGTCATGGGATGGATCAAGTCATCCTTAATATCAATCATCCATTTTGCTGGATTATGGTTTACACCTTATCAACACCTAAGTTCCATTGATATTAAGGATATACAAGAACGGATCAACCATGAATCAAGGGTTTGTTGCCAGTCACGGGCACAGAGTCTCGGTTAAGAACCTCCCAAAAGGAGTGTACTAAGGTTAAACCTGACAATCATGTTCTACAAAAGGTTCCCATAGTCATCATCCCATCTTTCGGATATTATCGGATAAACGACTACTTGTATTCCAAAAATATTCTCAAGAGAGACTCTTATGAGTGTAGTATCGTGTAACAATCGTATCAAATCTTACACTTGAACGACCTTCGCACTACATCCTAAAAATAGGCCAAGATGGGCTTGGTAAACTAAGGTCCTTGGCTTCTAAGGCATATATTGGAAAGAGTAATTCCTAACCACGACTACTCGTGTGACATTATTGATCCCAACATAACCTCCACCAAGTGAATGGGCTTGCAAATCAACTTGCTAAAGAATAACTCCACACAAGTCAACAAGACTATGCCATTCTCCTATCATAAGTGCACTCGAGTTCGGGTATAGAACTCATCTCACAAGAGACCACCAAGCACACAAGCAATTGATATACCAAGCAATTCATACATTACAAACAATACAGTAATCCCAAATTTGCACAAAAATATGTCACAAAATAAATATAAACATATAATACAACAAAGGTAAAAAGTAGGCAAAACCCACTAGGCAAATCGTTTCCCCAGCAGAGTCGCCACTTCTCTGTAGCGGGGTATTCGTTACCTTTAGATTTATTGACTAAATCAAAAGTAAATCATACAATTCGAGTGGCCACCGCACTTCTATTTATCCAAAGGAAAGGTTAGAAAGCGAACAAAAACCGAGAAGTTTTATCAAATCAAAAACTAATAAAAATGTCAGAGATCTGGGTAAGGGGGTTGGTTATGCAATGGGAAGGTTTTAAGCACCCAAAACATCCTTAGTACTCTAAGGGAGCCATTTTTACAAATGTTGTAAGGTAGGTTGGTATTTATGAAAAATATTTGTGCAAACATGATTGGGGAGATGAGAGAAGAATATACAAGTTATTTACACTTTTGTGTTTGAATGGATAAACCCATTGCCTACGTACCATCTTAAAAAGGTAGGATCAAAACCTCGTAGTTCGGGGTAAAAATCTCAAAAGAAGTTGGTGAATTGATTGGTCAAAAGCCTTAAAGGTCTTTTGTTATCAAAGGGAGAAAACTAATCCTAAAACCACAAATCCGCCATGTGAGGAGAGCTTCAACATGCTAGTGAGGGGTTAACCCTATAATAAGCATGGAAGATTTATAGTCCATCACTAAGGATATAGATGAGTATTATATCAACCTCTAGGATAACTCAAACCTAATAGCTAATGTTTATGAAAAGCTTTGGCAAGGAGTGGCCATTGAAACCACAAAAACAATTGAGTGAGTTGTATTTACCAATGAAAAGTATTTACAAAGTAAGGTCAAAGTTGACTTAGGATTCAATTCAAAATAAGTGTTATGAAAAGAGTGTGGAAAATCAAAAGCATAGTGCTTAGGTTTCTAATTTTGAAAACAATGTTAATGTTTGCACAAAAGTTTGGCTTGGGTTAGAGTGGAGAGAAGAAGAGAATGGCTAGGTCCTAAACATGCAATGATGAGGGAAGAGAAATAAAACCACATGGAGTTCCCTTCTTGAGATCATAAAGATGATCCAAGTTGCTCCTTCCTTTGGATATAGCAAGCAATAAGAAAATAACTCAAGCAATCAAGCAAATAATCAATCAAGCTCCTAGGAATCTTCCAATTGGCTTTTGTATCTCTCACTTTGGATGCTCATGACAATGGTTCTTCTACTTGGCTCGGGTTTAGGATCCCTAGCATACAAGAACACACAAATCAAAACGTTCCACAATGCAATAGAAAGAATGGACAAGAGTGAGTTTAGAATTAGGTCCTTTCCAATGTCTTCTTCAAGATTAAGCATTCTAAAGGCATGAGGCCTAGTTGCTCTTTGACAATTTTTCTTCTTTTTAGCATTCTAAAGGCATGAAGCCTAGTTGCTCTTTGACTCCATTTTTGCATAGGTAAGGTCCTAAAATCTAAGTCCTTTTCTCCATTTGCATTGGGTTTACACAACCAAAACAAAACAAGCGCAATAGTATATACACAATAATATGCTCAAGTGAGCAAAAGGCAAATTGCATTAACATAAACATGAGCTCAAGTGAGCAAAGGGCAAAGACAAATGAATTATGAGCAAGAAATTAAATTTCATTAAATTAAATTGCAAGAATTAAATGCTTGAATTAAAAATTAGTAATTAGTAGTTAGTGTTAGTGTGCCATAAGGCAATTTAGCGCTATGTTAAGCAATCGTAAGTGGACTAATGTAGTAGTCACACCTATCTGAGGCCGGTCAATAAAACTATAGGCAACAAACACAAGTTAGAGACCATTACTAGTAAGCCAAGCTCCTACAACTTGCCATGCCAAAAGAAAAGAAGAATGATCTTGTATGGATTTAGGTTTTTTGCTTGACCAAGAAGCAACCTATCTCTAATGCAAAGCCATTCACTTGATCTTTGATCAAGATGCATTAGATTTGAATCAAAGAAGGTTAAGCCCCTCATATGGCAAGGCTATACACCAATCATTAACTCATTGATCAAAAAGAAAAGAAAAAAGAAGAAGAAGAAGAAGAAGAAATGGAAATGTACATAATTGAAATTCAAATGACATAACCAACACACATTGATAAAACATGAATGGAATCAAAGTCAATCAATGGTAAACAGAAGCAAGATAAAGCTTAGAAGTCAAGAAACAAATAAAATATTTTCGGTATTTTTTTGGAATTAAAATAATACTTGAATTAAAATAAACAAATAAAGGTCAAACTTCAAATCCATTTCAAATCAACTTGGAAAAGTCCAAATGGATCATCCTAAGTTCAACAATGTCAAACAAGGTTTGACAAAAAAATTCATCATTTTTGGAAACCAGAAACTAATTTTAAACAATTAAAAATGAATAAAAAGTAACCTAATTGAACTAAAATCTCTAATAAATCTCAATCAATTAAGAAATTGATGAGAATATTTTTCATAGATTCATCATCATTGAAAGATGTTAAGAAAATATTTTTGGCATTTTTGAATATTGTAGCGTGGTATTCGTTACCATTAGAGATATTGACTAAATCCAAGGTAAATCATACAAGTTGAGTCGCCACCACACTTCTATTTATCCAAAGGAATGGTTAGAAAGCGAACAAAAACCTAAAAGTTTTAACAGAAAACTAGTAAAAGAAACAGAGATCTGGGTAAGGGGGTTGGTTATGCAATGGGAAGGTGTTAGGCACCCAAAACATCCTAGGTACTCCTAGGGAGCCCTTTTCATACATGTTATAAGGTTGGTATTTTGTGAAAGTTTATTTTGTGCAAACATGATTGAAGGGATGAGAGAAGAATATACAAGTTTATTTACATTTTTTTTGTTTGGATGGATAAACCCATTGCCTACGTACCATCTTAAAAAAGATTAGGATCAAAACCTCGTAGTTCGGGATAAAAATCTCAAAACAAATGAGTGGATTGATTGGTCCAAAAGCCTTAAGGTCTTTTGTTATCAAAGGGAGAAAACTCAACCTAAAACCACAAGTCCACCATGTGAGGATAGCTTCAACATGCTAGTGAGGGGTTAACCCTATAATAAGCATGGAAGGCTCATTGTCCATCACTAAGGACAAAGGTGAGTATTACATCTACCACAAAGATAACTCAAACCTAATAGCTAAAGGTTATGGAAAAATTTGATTAAGAAGTGGCCATTGGAACCACAAAAGAAATTTGAATGGGTTATATTTACCAATTAGAAGTATGTACAAAAATTGTCAAAGTTGACTTAGAGATTCAATTCAAAATAAGTGTTATGAAAAGGAGGTTCGAAAATCAAAAGCATAAGGCTTAGGTTTCTAATGTTGAAAACAAATGAAATGTTTGCACAAAAAGTTTTCGCTTGGGTTAGAGTGGAGAGAAGAAGAAGAATGGCTAAGTCCTAAGTGAAACAAAAAGGTGAGGGATAGAAAAATGAACCACACTAGGAGTTCCTCTCTTGAGATCATATTGATGATCCAAGTAGCTCCCATCCTTTGGAATAAGCAATCACAAGAAAATATTTCAAGCAATCAACACACAGGTCATGCTTCTAGGAATCCTTCAATGGATTTTGTATCTTTCTCTTTGGAATATCATGGTAATGGTTCCTCAAAGTTACTCAAGGTTGGAATCCCCTAGCACAAGAAAACACACATCAAAAAGTTCTATAAACAAACAAAGAATGGACAAGAGGGAGTTTTAGAAGATAGTCCTTTCAAAGTTCTCTTCCATTTTTATAGCACTCTAACGGCCCAATGCCTAGTTGCTCTTTGACTTTTATAACACTCTAAAGGTCCAATGCCTAGTTGCTCTTCAAATTCCATTTGCTTAGGTAAGGTCCTAAATTCTAAGTCCATATTGTCCAATTCTTGGTATGTGGTTCACAACAAACAGACAAACACAAGCACAAAAGATATATACACAATTATAAACCCAAGTGGGTAAAACTCAAATGGCATTAACATAAACATGTGCTCCAATGAGCAAAGGAAAAAAGCAAATGAATAATATGTGCAAAAATTGTAAATTGCATAAAAGTAAATTGCATAAAGTAAAAGTTAGTTGTTAGTGGTTAATAGTTAGTATGCCATAAGGCAAAATTTAGCGCTATGTTAAGCAATCGTAATTGGACTTATGTAGAAGTCACAACTATCTGAGGTCGGTCAATAATAATGTGGGCAACAAACACAAGTTAGGAGTCTTGATTAGTAAACCAAGTCCCAACAACTTGCCATGCCAAAAAGAGGAAGAAAATGATCTTGTATTGGTTTAAGCCATTTGCATGATTTAGAAGACAACATATCCTTAATGCAAAGCCATTCACTTGATCAATTGATCAAGATGAATTAGATTTGAATCAAGGAATGTTAAGTCTCCTTAATCAATGCTAACTTATCAACCTTCAACTCATTGATCAAAAAGAAAAGAAGTAGAAGAAGAAGAAGAAGGAGAAGATGGATAAAAGAAAATGGAAATGACAAAATAAAATGCATTAAATGGAAGGTCATGTACCAATCCTCATATATTGACCAATAACATTGAAAGTCAAGGTCAAACAACCAAAAACAGAAGAGCGATGAAGATTGGAAGTCAAGAAATGAATAAACTATTTTTGGCATTTTTTAATATTAAAATAAACTTGAATTAAAAATAAATGGAAAGGTCAAACTTCAAAATCACTTCAAATCAACTTTGAAAAGTCCAAGTAATTTATCCTAAGTTCAACAAGGTCAAACAAAGTTTGACAAAAAATTTCAGCATTTTTAAAAGTCAGAAACTATTTTTTATCAATTAAAAATGAATAAAAATAACCTAATTGAACTAAAATGTCAAATAAATCTCAAATCAATTCAAAAATTGATGAGAATATTTTTCATAGATCCATCATCATTCAAATAGGTTAGGAAAATATTTTTGTATTTTTTGAATATCAAAAACTATTTAAAATGAATTAAAAGTAACCAGAAAAGAGAAAATTACTAAAAAATAGCAAATGATAAAATAAAATAAAATAAAAATCAGAAATAGAAACTAGAATTTATTTGGGAAATAATGCAATTGGTCCCATAATTTTTGGATTAAAAATGAGAGAGATATTGATTTTTGAAATAAAAGGGAATAAACAAAATAAAAATAGAAATTGAAATAATGTGGAAAATCAGGGATCGTTGGATGCATTTCATTAATTGACGTGGCACATCAAATGGTACAGAGGCGCGCGCTCACCATGAGTCTAGGTCAATGCGTAACACACAACATTAAAAATGGTCATAACATTGGACAGTGGAGATTGCATCTGGAAAAAAGGATGAACGATCCAGATAGAATTTGGAGACCAAACGGTGGCCAGCGCCACCGTCTTCTCCGGCCAACCTCCGGCCAACCTCAAAAAATGCAGAAACACAAATGGCCACCAAATGAGGCGATCTATATATCAATCGAAAGAGGAAGTGATGTACATCACTCCTATACCATGCACTTCCACTCTAGATCCCTATAAATGGAGAAATCAGAGCTGGAAGTATGATGGTGTTCATCATGAACTTCATGTTTTTGCAAAATTGAAAGCACAAATCAAATGCCTCTATTGAGAGGACTTCAGTCAACATTAGATCCAAGCAAAAAGATCCATGGATGAAGAGAATCGAGGAAATTACCAGTTGGAGTGCAAGCTTGAGTTCTGGTGAATTGAGCACGATACCTTGCTTGCTTTATTAAAACAGAAGTTCAATGGATCAAGGTGAAGAGGTCTAGGAACTTTTAGATCTAAGAAAATAGTCGAGGAAACTGAATTCTAGATCTGAAAGTTTTGGAGAAAAGAGTTCCTTTGGTGTGAGGGTGTGGATTCAATTCAATAGAGTTTCAGGCGCCTTCAGGTTAGTTAAATGAAGCTCATATGTAATGTATTTATAGGCAAGGCAATGCTGAATGCATGATTTCAATTTTGCATCAATGGAAAAGGCCTCCATGCATGGGCCTGTACAGGCGCATGAAGGGCCCAATTCCACTTGGTTTTGGCAGCTGATCATCATCATGTACAAATTGGACGTGCAGATTGTGTATTAATGGATCATGCATGGCAATTGAAATGATTTTCACAAAATGCACTATTACATTGAAGCCTTCGAAAATGCCATGTCCAAGATCAAAATGCAAGCTTATAAGTAATGGTTGGAAAGATTATTACATAAGGAACAAATGTCATGTTGATCAAAATTTCATTTGGGCCTTGGAAATTAGTGAAATTTGAGCTTGAAGGGTGATGTGCAAAACATGTCAAGGCAAGGTTTCTAAAATTGGCCAACTTTCAAGCCCTTCTGTTTTGATGATGCAAGCTCCAAGTGAGAAAACCTCCAACATCAAAGTTGTAGATATTTTCAAGACAATCAAAATGGACTTAAATTTTGCATCCTTTGGATTTTTGATGAAGAAGTTATGGGTACTTGAAGTTGAACTTTTTTTACTTTTAATGCCTTTGACCCAAAAGGACCTATAATGTATTGCATTATCACATGTATTTTCTTTGAGATTTTGAAATTTTGTTCAACATAACATTTGAAGTAGACATCGTAATATTTCCAATGCATTTGATTTCACGTCAAAATCATAAAAAATGAGTGAGTTATGTTCTTGGGAAGTTGACCCAAAATTAAGGTTTCAGTCAAAATGACCTATAATGTATTGGAATGGCAGATGGTCTTCCAAGCTTTAAATCAATTTTTGATGAACATGAAAGTTGTTCATATTGTACTTAAGAACATTTTTGATTTTGGAACCATCTCCATTTGACCAACACATAAAGATTTAGGTCTTAGTGCATTTCAAAATAGTCAGATGAATTGATTGATCAACTTCTCAAGTCCATGACTCATACCTTGATGAATTGATCATTGAGGACACTCAAATAAGTTCAAATATGCATGAAATGATGAGTTAAATAACTCCTCTTGATTATATGTGACCATGGGCTGAGGTTGCTTCATGAGCAAGGCATTGTGATGCACAGATGAATTAGGGTTTCTCTGTGGAGCAAACTTCAAATCCTTTGACTTGCCTTGATCAAAAATGATGAATTAAAACACTAGGGGGGAATATTTGATGGATGAGATCTTTGGGAACCATTACCATGCTTGCTTCCACCTCCTCTTGACCAATGACCTCCTTGAAGCTTTTGATCTTGTGATTGCTCAAGCTACAACCAAAAGAGACCTATTTTGATAGAATGGCCTTAAATAAAAACAAAGGGACGAATTTTGGTCCCTAAGAGACCTCATGATGCAGATGTATGTATGCAAAAAAAGGTAAAACCCTGTGGGTATGTGTCCACAATGGTAAAGATTAAGAGGAAATTGACGACTCCCATGAATAATTCATTCTTATGGGGCAGAGACTCTACTGGGGAGTAAAGGACTAAAAATGCGTGAGCAGGTCACGACTCAAAGCTGGGGAAAAGAGTCTCCAAAGGGAATAAATCCATTGGGAAGACTCGAGCTGACTCAAAGATGCATGTACTGGGGAATATGCCAATACAACGAAACTATCCGCAATGGATACTTCGGATAAAAATCCAGACGAAGACAATCCACTAAGGACTCGCTGGGGATACCCAACAGAATCTCCTAGTGAAGCAGGGGGGTGAGGTATTACCGGTTACTGGGTAATAAGCTCAAAGAGACATGTGATCCGAACACCGGTATAAGGGTGAGAGATACCACATACTCATGAAGAAATGAATATCTAAGACCGGTATAAGGGTGAGAGATATCAAAACTTCAAAACATCTAAGGAAGACCTAAAAAGGTATGTTTCAACTCAAGAACTCTGACTCCACAGGGGACAAAAGTCATAACAGGGAGCAAAAAGGAAGGAACACCAGGGATACCGGTTACTGGGCATATAATAGGTGACCAACCAATGCGTGAATTGGGGAATATTTCCAAGACACTCATCATCCAAAAGAGGGCTAAAAGCAAACTCGATTATAGGATGGATATTCAATTCCGTAAAGGGGATACGAATCTTACTCGACTGGGGAAGAACAAAAGGCTTCAACCAAAGAGTGCATGAGATATATTGTCTATTACCGTCAGAACATAGATAATATACTCGCATGGAAGATTATCCACAACCGGTTACTGGGTTAATAAAGGATAAATCAACCAAAAAGAAAAAGGCATCGGGATACCGAAACTAGGTATATAATGATGACCAATTCAAGAGAATCAATCGTTACCAACAATAGGGTAAACGAGAGATAACTTGCTGGGGGATAAATTGCATAATCAGGGAAACTATCCGAGCAAAAGAGGGAATATCAACACCGAATATTGGATGAAGATAATCGTCAAGGAGGGGATTACACCTACCGGATACTGGGTAGGAAACCATGGAAGAGTAACCGTCATCGATTATGATGAACAAAAGGTTAACTCTGCGAGGAAAAAGAATAGGGTTTACAACTACTGGTATAAGGGTAGAAAAACCACAGACTCCGCCGGGGATAAAATGAATGATTATTAATTACTGAGCAATTATTCATTTATCACGGGGAAGCAAAGGAAACAGTCACAAGATGCCAATTTAGGATCAAACCAAAGAGGCAAACTGAATCAAGACTCACCCTAATGAGGATATAACTCAATTGGGGAACCCATCCCAATATATGTGTTAGGAAGGAACAAAAACAACCATCATCCACGAGGATATAACTCGGTGTGGAATGTGGAAGAAAGGATAGACGCTTTCTGCCTATGGAGCTGACTCTATATGGAGAGATCAGACACACACATCTGCTTGGGGAAATATATATCACCAAATAGCAGGAGATAACAAACAACGATATATGGAAAAGAATGCAACATGAATATCTGAATGTTAAGATTATGCATGCATTATGCGTGATTTATGTTTGATGAATGCTGACAAATAGACATATCTAACACACACAGGTCCAGGAATCAACCACCCTGTACTACATCTCAAGAGAGAAAGCCAGGATCACCGGAGAATATCCAATCTTCCAGGGATCAAGGATACCAGAAAACAACAATATCTCTGCAGGGGATGAATCATCACAGATAAAGTCCACCACATCAATAACTCTACTGGGGATTTATCCGAGGAAAAGAAGGAATTCTGGGGACTGATCCCCAAAAAATCGAATCTTCCAGAGAGGACACATCTGCTGAGGAGGAGAGATCACTGCTCTGCTGAAGAGAGGGGAGGTGAACAAGTACTCTACTCCGAGACGCTCATTTTTTGCCTAAGCCGCCCTTTCGGGTTTTCGACTTAGCGAGCTATTCTGTTTTTATTTTTAGGCGAAGTATTTCTTGACTGCATCTGAATTCACAGGACGAGTGAAATCCTGTCCATCCATAGTTGTAAGCATCAAAGCACCGCCTGAGAAGGCTCTCTTAACAACATATGGACCTTCATAGTTTGGAGTCCACTTGCCCCCGGAATCGGGCGCAAAAGGCAAAACTTTCTTGAGCACAAGGTCCCCTTCTCGGAACACACGAGGCTTGACCTTCTTATCAAAAGCTTTCTTCATTCTCTGCTGATATAACTGGCCATGGCACATGGCAGTCAATCTCTTCTCTTCAATCAAATTCAGTTGGTCATAACGACTCTGAACCCATTTATCATCAGTCAACTTGGCCTCCATCAAGACTCTCATTGATGGGATCTCCACCTCTACTGGGAGTACAACCTCCATGCTATAAACAAGAGAGAAAGGGGTTGCCCCTGTTGAAGTGCGGACAGATGTACGATATCCATGCAAAGCGAATGGCAACATCTCATGCCAACCTTCGTACCTAACAACCATCTTCTGGATAATCTTCTTGATATTCTTGTTAGCAGCTTCAACAACCCCATTCATCTTGGGTCTATAAGGAGAAGAATTATGATGCGCTATCTTGAACTCACTACACAGTTCTTTCATAATCTTATTGTTCAGGTTAGATCCATTATCAGTAATGATCTTATCTGGCACACCATAGCGGCATATGAGTTGATTCTTGGTAAACTTCACAACTACCTGCCTGGTCACATTTGCATATGATGCCGCTTCAACCCACTTGGTGAAGTAATCGATTGCTACGAGAATAAATCTGTGTCCATTGGACGCTTTCGGCTCTATCATGCCAATCATGTCAATTCCCCACATGGAGAAAGGCCATGGTGATGAAATCACATTCAGAAGTGTCAGAGGAATATGAATCTTATCCGCGTAAATCTTACACTTGTGGCATTTCTTCACATATTTGCAGCAGTCAGACTCCATTGTCAGCCAATAGTAGCCTGCTCTCAATATCTTCCTAGCCATGGCATGTCCATTGGAATGAGTACCTAATGAACCCTCATGGACTTCAGTCATTAACAAGTCTGCTTCGTGTCTATCCACGCATCTGAAAAGAACCATGTCAAAATTTCTTTTGTAAAGCACATCACCATTGAGGTAGAAACTTCCTGACAATCTCCTCAAAGTTTTCCTATCTTTCACAAATGCCCCAGGTGGGTAAATCTGGCCCTGAAGGAAACACTTGATATCATAATGAAGGAGAATTGAGGTCCAAAATGCAACGGAAATAAAATTTTCTCCTTTAGAGATCCTTACGAATGGTCATGATCAGTGATAGAATATTTACCTCTTGTGACGATTGAAACCTTTGGTGCAGATCTCTTGTGATGATCAAAACCTTTGATGCAGATCCACAGAGCGATCACGAACGTTGAACGATGACAATGTCTCTACTCAGTCCACACGAACAGATTTCTTCAATCTCAGTGCTAGCTGGTACGAATGAAGGCTTTGAGTGAGAGAGAGAGAAAGAGAGAGAGAAAACGAAAATAATGCAACCGCAATAAATGCTTCTGCACAAGGGTTCTATTTATAGAGCCACTTGTGTGGGCTTCAAGCTAAAATGCCCACTTAAGTGTATTTTGGCCCATATCTTATAATATGCCCAAAATCACTTAAGCCCATGGTACCTTCCCATATTTCGTATTCTACTCAAGTACACCGTACCTTACGATGTTCTATAATTCACTTAAGGGCACCGTACCTCACGGTATTCCTTAGTTACTCTATCTCTCATCAATTCGTCCTTTGTGTGTGACCCTGTAGGTTTTCGTGACGTTGGCAATTATATTAAATCACACATTTAACATAATAAACAGTGAGCGGTATCTAGCAACACATCACTGCTACCCAAGACGCAAAAATGTCATGTGATCTGACAAAACCTTCTATGATAATACTTATGTGTATAATTACCCTTTTCCCTTATGTCTATATTGAACACAAGGCATAGACCGTGTCATCCTTGTCCAGTTCAATATTGGGGCCGTAGACATTTATCCTGTTATGCAGGATGGGCAAATTCCATCTAGGTCACTCATGTCCCTCAACATGCTTCGTGGAGTACCCGTCAACTGTCTTTATGGTTATCCAGTTACGGACCACGTTGGATCAGCAATAAAGCACTCGACTCTACATCTAGGATCCATAGTGGTTTCAGGTCGAAGAGTGGAATACACTATTATCACCATGAGAATAACTTATGACACTTTGCATAACTTTCTATATAGTATTCTCATAGCGGGTCAATCCGGTATAAATATTACTCCTAATATTCATACCTATGTTTAGGACTTGATAACTCTTTATCCATGATCCATGAGATGTGATCATCAGTCTACAAACATAATAGTCTTAATGCTTTAATGTTATCCCACTTCACACTAAAGCTCGACTACGGATACTTTAAGAATAGTGTCCTTATTTTTAATGTGTTCTCATGATTAAGTCACACTTAATACATTAAACGGACTATCTATTCCAGGGACTTTATTAATCAACCATAAAATGCCTTTTATTATTAATAAATAATTCGATACAAGTACCAAAAAGTATTGGCCTTTAGGGCTTACACCAACACATAATACCAAGGCTTATCATCTTTCACTTCTTCAACTGCAAATACATGAGCTGGTCTATCCAAGCGCATCACAGTGATATTGGGAACTTCATTCCACAGTTTGACCATAATCATCGAAGCAAGTGTAGCAAGAGCATTTTCCATCCGATTCTCATCTCGAGGGATATAATGGAAGTCAACCTCAGTAAAGAACATTGAAATCCTCCTCGCATAATCTCTATAGGGGATGAGACCAGGTTGATTCGTCTCCCACTCACCCTTAATCTGATTAACAACGAGGGCCGAATCACCATAAACATCAAGATGCTTGATCCTAAGATCAATGCATTCCTCTAATCCCATAATACAGGCCTCATACTCAGCCACATTATTCGTGCATTTGAAAGTTAGCCTTGCTGTAAAAGGAATATGTGTGCCCTGAGGAGTAACGATTACTGCCCCAATACCATTTCCATACTGATTTACAGCGCCATCAAATACCATACTCCATCTGGAACAAGGCTCTGGCCCTTCATCAAGTGTAGGCTCATCACAATCTTTCATTTTCAAATACAGAATCTCCTCATCTGGGAAGTCATACTTAACTAACTGATAATCCTCAATCGGCTGGTGTGCCATGTGGTTAGCCAAGATACTACCTTTAATAGCCTTCTGAGCTCGGTACTCAATATCATACTCAGACAACAACATCTGCCAATGGGCAATCCTCCCAGTTAAAGCAGGCTTCTAAAATATGTACTTGATTGGATCCATTCTGGATATCAACCAAGTTGTATGATTTATCATATACTGGTGTAAGCGCTTAGCAACCCAAGCCAAAGCACAACATGTTTTCTCAAGCATTGAGTATCGAGACTCACAATCAGTGAACTTCTTGCTCAAGTAGTAGATGGCATACTCTTTCTTCCCTGATTCATCTTGCTGACCAAGAACACAACCCATTGAATCTTCAAGGACCGTGAGATACATAATCAAAGGCCTTCCTTCCACAGGCGGAGACAGAGTCGGAGGCTCAGACAAATACTCTTTAATACTGTCAAAAGCTTTCTAGCAATCCTCGGTCCAATCATGAGACTGATCTTTCCGGAGGAGCTTGAATATCGGCGCACATGTGGCAGTCATGTGGGATATGAATCTGGAAAGGTAATTCAAGCGACCAAGAAAACCTAGGACTTGCTTCTCAGTTTTGGGCGCAAGCATCTCTTGTATTTCTTTGACCTTTGCGGGATCAACCTCAATACCTCTTTCACTAACGATAAAGCCCAATAACTTGCCAGAACGGACTCCAAATGTACACTTGATGGGATTCAGACGAAGCTTATACTTCCTCAGACGCTGAAAAAGCTTCAACAAGTGCTCTACATGTTCAACTTCCGTTCTCGACTTAGCAATCATATCATCAACATATACTTCAATCTCCTTGTGCATCATATCATGAAACAAGGTAGTCATAGCTCGTTGATACGTTGCTCCGGCGTTCTTCAAACCGAAGGGCATCACTCGATAACAGAATATTCCCTAAGGTGTGATGAATGTTGTCTTATCCATATCCTCGGGTGCCATCTTAATCTGGTTATATCCGGAAAATCCATCCATATATGAGAAGACATTGAATTTAGCTGTATTGTCTACCAACATATCAATATGTGGTAGAGGGAAATCATCTTTCGGACTAGCTTTATTCAAGTCCCTATAGTCCACACACATCCGGACTTTTCCATCTTTCTTAGGCACAGGCACAATATTGGCCACCCATTGAGGATATGTAATTCACCAGAAACCCCGCATCAATTTGCTTCTGAACTTCTTCTTTGATCTTCACTGCCATATCAGGATGAGTTCTTCTGAGCTTCTGCTTTACAGGCACGCACTCAGGCTTCAAAGGTAGGAAATGTTGCACGATATCAGTATCTAGGCCAGGCATGTCTTCATATGACCAGGAGAAGACGTCGACATATTCTCGTAGCAATTCAATCAACCCCTTCTTAACAGATTCCTCCAGGAGTGCCCCAATCTTCACCTCTCGCACACAATCCTCAGACCCCAAGTTGATTGTTTCCAGATTCTCAAGATGCGGCTGAATGATCTTCTCTTCATGCTTAAGCAGACGGGTGATCTTATCAGGAATCTCTTCAACATCATCTTCCTCTGCCTCAAATACAGGGAATTCAAAATTGGGAGATGGCGTTGGGTCATTATGTTCAATGGGTCTAGAAATCAACCTGCATAATGGTTTTGGATATGAAAAGCTTTAGAATTCAAATAAGGAAAATCATTATGCAGATGAAAAGGATGATTTTATTCTATTTTAGGGTTTTATGTGATCACCAATTTCATGCAAAAAGCAAAAAGGGAAAATAATTTGGAAAAACAAACATTTAACATGAATTTATTGAATGAAAATATCGTTGTATTTATGTTGCCAACAATGTCATCACTTCTCCTTTTGGCATGGGAGAAGGGCTTTTAAACAAAGTGATCATTACGTTGACTTGTGGATAACTGTAGGAATATCCACAAGGACCCAATTGTTGCAGATCCCTCCAGGGATGATGAAATTGCCAGAGTCCTCTGCATCCTCTTCCAAGATAGCAACAACTTCCTCATCCTGACCAGTATGGATAAAACCTCCACTCTTGAACAACCCTTTCTCGTTGAAGACCCCAGAAGAAAAGCCAATGCCACCCCGGGACTTATTGTCTTCCAACTCAATCATTTTTCCTAAACCAGCAGTTGCACCACACTCAATGGCCAACTTTGCATCTTTGTAGGAAGCAAATGAAGGAGTTCTTTTCTCAATAGGCTCAGCTATGGATAAAGCTTGGAAAGGAGTTCCAACTTCATCCTCAGCATCTATGTATGAGAAAGAAGATAAGTGGCTAACCAAGAGAGCATTTTCTCCCCCTACCACTACCAGTTTCTTATTTTTCACGAATTTCAGCTTCTGGTGTAGGGTGGATGTCACGGCGCCAGCTTCGTGAATCCATGGTCTGCCTAAGAGACAGCTATAGGATGGGTGGATGTCCATAACCTGGAAGGAAATTTGGAAATCACTTGGTCCAATCTTGATTGGGAGATCAACTTCCCCAATCACAGTCTTACGTGACCCCTCAAAAGCTTTCACAACTACTCCACTTTGCCTCATGGGAGGCCCTTGATACGACAGTTTTGAAAGAGTGGACTTTGGCAATACATTCAGGGATGACCCAGTGTCCACCAGCACATTGGACATGGCGTCGTCCTTACAATTCATAGAAATGTGTAAAGCCAAGTTGTGGTCTCTTCCCTCAGGGAGATCAGAGTCACAGAAACTCAAATTGTTACAAGCAGTAATGTTTGCAACAATGCTATGGAACTGTTCTATAGTGACATCATGATCTACATATGCCACATCCAAAACTTTCTATAGAGCCTCTCTATGGGGTTCTGAATTTAGAAGCAAAGATAACACCGATATTTTGGATGGCGTTTGTAGAAGCTGGTCTACAACATTACTCACTCTTCTTGTTGAGCTTCAGCATCTCATCACAGTCTTCTTTCACATTTCCACTAGGGCCATTAGAAGTAGGAGTTATCAATGTAGAGGAGGGTTTAACAGCAAGTGCCGGATTTGGAGAATTCACCGCATTCCCAATCGGGTGCTCAACAAAATCAGCATTAGCTTGAGGTTTTGGTGGTGCTGAAAACACACGACCGCTGCGGGTCAAACCACTTACATCAGCGATGTTTACAATGGCGGAAGATGGTAAAGACACCTCTTTCCCTCCTTCTACAGCAACAACGTTGTAACGGAAGGGAATTGCTTTTTCGGAAGAATACGGCACTGGACCGGCAGGCTTAATAATCAGAGAAGGAGAAACCTTCTGCTTGCTACCATCATACTTGATGATAACAGGTTCAGGTATCCGAAACACTAGGGAAATTACGTTGACCTCAAGTTCATCTTCGTCAACATTCCTATTTTGAAGGATTTCAATAACTCCTTCATCCAGCATTTCCTGAAGATCTTTGCGCACCTGACGACAACCCAATCTATTAACAAAGCAAACTCGGCACCTGTCATGATCGTGTTCATAGTGACTATACTCACAACAAACGATGCATTTCGACCAGAGACTGTCGAATATGACTGACATATTTGACCTTGTACTTGCCAGGGCAACCCTGGACCATGTTAATAGATTTCCCATGCTCAGGCAATGGGTTCTTCTTAACATTAGGACCTATGTCCTCGAAACACAGAATGCCACACCTCACAAGGTCACAACCTTGGTCTTCAATGGATAAAAATTCTCCACGTCGTGGCCGGGAGCACCAGAATGATAAACACAATGCAATTCAGGCTTATACCACCATTGGGGTTAGCAGGTATAGTCGGTGGGTCTCTCGGAGTAATCAGCTTCCTTTCTATCAAAAAGGGATATAATTCTGCATACGTCTATTGGAATAGGATCAAAAGTGACATTCTTCCTCTCGTAACTTGTGCTGGTTTGATTACTGTTGTTGCGAGGATGGTAGGCCTGCTGTTACGGTCGGTGCTGTTGTTGCTGATATTGCTGAGGTGATTGCTGATTGTTGCTATGTTGGTGATACTGTTGATTGTCTCTGAAAACAGGTGCTATATGAGCCACCTGATGCTGGTTACCGGCGGGACGCACGGTCTTCCTCCTCACAGAGGGTCTTCTAGGTTTCACATGGGAAGTCACAGCATGTGCCTCTCCATCTTTCTTCTTCACAAACGCCCCATAACATTTGGCAGAAGAGCCTTCTTCTTTGGTTAGACGTCCTTCTCTAACCCCTTCTTCTAGACGCATCCCCATATTCACCATCTCGATGAAGTCTAAAGGAGCGCTAGCAATCATCCGCTCATAATAGAATGAACTCAAGGTCTTCAGAAAGATCTTGGTCATTTCCTTCTCTTCTAGGGAAGGCACGATCTGTGTTGCCACCTCTCGCCACCTCTGGGCATATTCTTTAAATGTTTCCTTGTCCTTCTGGGACATGGCCCTCAATTGATCCCTATCGGGAGCCATATCCATGTTATACTTGTGTGGAGTTATTCCTTAGCAAGTTGACTTGCAAGTCCATTCACTTGGTGGAGGTCATGTTGGGATCAATAATGTCACACAAGTAAGTTGTGGTTAGACATTACTCTTTCCAATATAGACCTTAGAAGCCAAGGACCTTAGTTTATCAAACCCATCTTGGCCTATTTTTAGGATGTAGTGCGAAGGTCGTTCAAATGTAAGATTTGATACGATTGTTACGCGATACTACACTCATAAGAGTCTCTCTTGAGAATATTTTTGGAATACGAGTGGTCGTTTCTCCGATAATATCCGAAAGATGGAATGATGACTATGGGAACCTCTTGTAGAACATGTTTGGCAGGTTCAAACCCTAGTACATTCCCTTTGGGTGGTTCTTAACCGAGACTCCATGCTCGTGACTTGCAACAAACCCTTGATTCCTGGTTGATCCGTTCATATATCCTTAATATCAATGGAACTTGGGTGTTGATAAGGTGTAAACCATAATCCACCAAAATGGATGATTGATATTAAGGATGATATGATACATCCCATGACCTTTGTTTGGTGTGCTTTGCTTGATCCTTGAGTGTGATTGTTGCATTCATGCATTCATGCACTCATTTGCATCCATATCATCAATAATGAAAGACATTTTTAAGGAACTTAAGGGGTTTATTTGTAAAATTTTCAGACATGGAAAGACAAAGAAGGAATACAAAGAAGTACAGCTTCAGACAGCCAGATTTGCAAGAGTTAAGGAATCTGACATCCTATGTATTAGATCCCTTGGGTTATAAGGCTCGCTTTGGGAAGCTTCTTCCTCTTCTGACTACTCAGGGGGATGAAGGGTTGATGAGCGTATTGGTGCAGTTTTATGATCCCTTGTACCGTTGCTTCACGTTTCTGGATTTCCAGCTTTTACCTACCCTTGAGGAGTATGCTTATCTCGTGGGTATACCTATTCTAGACCAGTTGTCGTTCAGTGGATTGGAGAGTATTCCTACTTCTCAAGAGATAGCTGACATGTTGCACATAGATGAATCTCTGATTGGTGCTCATATGACTACCAAAGGTGGAATTCAAGGTCTCCCTTCTGAGTTCCTCATTGCTCAAGCTACTGTTTATGGGAAGGCCATGAGTGAGGGTGCCTTTGAATCCATATTTGTACTTCTCATCTATGGGTTGGTATTGTTCCCCAACATCGACAAGTTTGTGGATGTGAACGCTATTAGGATCTTCTCCGCTCTTAATCCCGTTCCGACTCTGTTGGGTGATACCTATTTCTCTTTGCATATGAGGAATGCAAAGGGTGGTGGTGCCATTGTGTGTTGTTTGCCTCTGTTGTATAAGTGGTTTATTTCTCACTTACCTCAGACGGTCTCTTTCAAGGAGAACAAGGGATGTCTACGGTGGTCCACGAGACTCATGTCTCTCACTAATGATGATATCTCTTGGTATAACCGTGTATATGATGGTGTGCAGATTATCGACTCTTGTGGTGAATTCTCCAATGTGCCTCTTCTTGGTACATGTGGCGGGATTAACTACAACCCTGTTTTAGCACGTCGTCAGCTTGGGTTCCCCCTAATGGATAAACCTAATAACATTCTGTTAGAGGGTGTGTTCTTTCAGGAGGGTAAAGATCCCCAAGGCTTGAAGGGCAGAATGGTTCGCGCTTGGCGCAAGGTTCATAAGAATGGAAGGAAGGAGTTGGGTCCTAAGAATTGCATTGCTTTGGAGCCTTACACTGCTTGGGTAAGGAAGAGAGCATCTGAGTATCTCATGCCTTACGAATATCCGAGACCTACACCTTTGGTTGTGGCTGGACCTTCAACCCTCCCTAACCAAGGAGTAGAGGAGTTGAGAGACAAAGACCTATCACGTGCCTGGATCCGTGAAAGGGAAGAGTTGCTTCAGCAGATTAAGGAGAAAGATGCTTTGATAGAGTTCCTCGAGCATCAGGTTATTGATGATCCTGATGATGCATGGACTTCTCTACTTCCCCAGTCTTCCAAGTTTTGTAAGAGGAAGTACGATCGACTTGCCAAGGAAAAGGCAGATATGGAGGCAGCTTACGAGAAAGAGGTGAAGAGACTTCGCGCATCCTATCTTCTTGTGTCCCGAGCTTTAGATGATTGTTCCTAGCGATCCATAGGATGATTATTTTCCTTTTCTCTTGTATATGATTGACAATGATGTACTTCTTTTCCCTGATGTTATGCTATGAGATATTTCCATATGTGATAAACGCTTAATATTTCCAAAATTTGCAAATAAAACCATAGAGTTCCTTTGAAATAAAAACAAATCATATGCACAAGCATTGCATGCATCCTATGCATAAGCAGGTTTTGGTTCCCGGTTTCTGGTCTTGTGGTCTAACTCTGTGTTCTTCATTTATTTTGAAGACAAGCTGACTCACTGGTACTACACTAAAGCAAACTCTTCAAGACTGATGGATCATCTATAGCAAGAGAACCGTGAACTCAAAGAAGAAGTCGCCAGACTGAGTGCTTTGATGGAATCATTCCTGGCTGCCCAGAGCCAGTCTTCTCCAACACCTTCAACTCCTCCCCAGAGGACAGTCATCTCTGAGATTGTTTCCTCAACTGTGCCTACAGCCAGTGCACAATTTGCTCCAACCTCTATGCCAACCGGGTTTCCGTGGGGGATGCTTCCTAATTTCATGTCTGAGGGCCCTACTCCAACTTTTGCTTCTATGCCGACATCTAGCCCGGTCCTTGCTATTCCTCCGCCTGTCGTGCATACCATGCCTAGGGTAGACGACACCATCTATCATTCTGAGCCGTCTGAGGGCCCAGATGTCCATGAGAAGATGGACGCTATGAACGACCAATTTCTTGAGCTTCGCAAGGAATTGAAGACTCTTAGAGGAAAGGATCTCTTTTTGCAAGTCTGCGGCTGAACTGTGTTTGGTTCCCAATGTGAAGATCCCGATGAAGTTCAAGGTCCCTGACTTTGAAAAATACAAGGGGAACACCTGTCCTCTCAGCCACCTGGTCATGTATTCCAGGAAGATGTCAACTCAGACTGATAATGACCAATTGCTCATCCACTACTTTCAGGACAGTCTGTCCGGTGCCGCTCTGCGCTGGTATATGGGGCTGGACAGTGTGAACATCTGATCCTTCAACGACCTTGGCGAGGCCTTCGTCAAGCAGTACAAATACAATGTGGATATGGCTCCCGATAGGGATCAATTGAGGGCCATATCCCAGAAGGACAAAGAAACATTCAAAGAGTACGCCCAGAGGTGGCGAGAGTTGGCAGCCCAGATCGTGCCTCCGCTAGAAGAGAAGGAAATGACCAAGATCTTTCTGAAGACCTTGAGTTCATTCTATTATGAGCGGATGATTGCTAGCGCTCCTTCTGACTTCACCGAGATGGTGAATATGGGGATGCGGTTAGAAGAAGGGGTCAGAGAAGGACGTCTAACCCGAGAAGAAAGCTCTTCTGCCAAACGTTATGGGGCATTTGCAAAGAAGAAAGATGGAGAGGCACATGCTGTAACCTCCCATGTGAAACCTAGAAGACCCTCTGTGAGGAGGAAGACTGTGCGTCCCGCCGGTAACCAGCACCAGGTGGCTCACATAGCACCTGTTTTCAGAGACAATCAACAGTATCAGAAACATAGCAACAATCAACAATCACCTCAGCAATATCAACAACAACAACACCGTCCGCAATAGCAGGCTTATCAGCCTCGAAACAGTAACCAAACCAGCATGAGTTACGAGAGGAAAAAGGTCACTTTTGATCCGATTCCGATGACATACGCAGAACTCTATCCCTCTTTGATAGAGAGGAAGTTGATTACTCCGAGAGACCCACCAGTTATACCTGCTAACCCTCAGTGGTGGTATAAGCCTCAATTGCATTGTGTATACCACTCTGGTGCTCCCGGCCACGACGTGGAGAATTGCTATCCTTTGAAGACCAAGGTTCAAGACCTTGTGAGGTGTGGCATCCTGTGTTTTGAGGACGTAGGTCCTAATGTGAAGAAGAACCCATTGCCCGAGCATGGGAAATCTGTTAACTTGGTCCAGGGCTGCCCTGGCAAGTACAAAGTCAAATATGTCAGTCATAATCGACAATCGTTGGTCGAGTTGCATCGTTTGCTATACGAGTACAGTCACTATGAGCACGATCATGATAGATGCCGAATTTGCCCTGTTAACCGATTGGGTTGTCGCCAGGTGCGCAAAGATCTTCAGGAAATGCTGGACGAAGGAGTTATTGAGATCCTTCAGAATAGGAATGCTGACGAAGATGAGCCAGAGGTCAACGTGATTTCCCCAGTGTTTCGATAACTGAACCTGTTATTATCAAGTATGATGGTAGCAAGCAGAAGGTCTCCTACCCTGATCATTAAGCCTGCCGGTCCAGTACCGTATTCTTCTGAAAAGGCAATTCCCTTTCGTTACAACGCTGTTGCTGTAGAAGATGGGAAAGAGGTGACTTTGCCATCCTCCTCTGTTGTGAGTATTGCTGACGTAAGTGGTTTGACCCGCAGCGGTCGTGTGTTTTCAGCACCACCGAAGCCCCAGGCTAAGGCTGATTTTGTTGAACGCCTGATTGGGAATGCTGTAAGCACCCTGAATCCGGCACCTGTTGTTAAGCCCTCCTCTGTACTAAAAACTCCTACTTCTGTTGGTCCTAGCGGCAATGTGAAAGAAGACTGTGATGAGATGCTAAGGCTCATCAAGAAGAGTGAGTACAATGTTGTAGACCAGCTTCTACAAACGCCATCCAAGATATTTGTGTTATCATTACTCCTGAATTCAGAACCACATAGAGAGGCTCTGCAGAAAGTTTTGGATGTGGCATATGTAGATCATGATTTCACAATAGAACAGTTCGATAGCATTGTTGCAAACATTACTGCTTGTAACAATTTGAGTTTCTGTGACTCTGATCTCCCTGAGGAGGGAATAGACCACAACTTTGCTTTACACATATCCATGAATTGTAGAGACGACGCCATGTCCAATGTGCTGGTGGACACTGGGTCATCCCTGAATGTATTGCCAAAAACCACTCTCTCAAAACTGTCTTATCAAGGACCTCCCATGAGGCAGAGTGGGATAGTTGTGAAAGCTTTCGATGGGTCTCGAAAGACTGTGATTGGGGAAGTTGATCTCCTAGTCAAAATTGGACCAAGTGATTTCCAGATTACCTTCCAGGTTATGGATATCCACCCATCATATAGTTGTCTCCTAGGCAGACCATGGATTCACGAGGCTGGCGCCGTGACATCCACCCTACACCAGAAGCTAAAATTTGTGAAGAATAAGAAACTGGTGGTGATAGGGGGAGAAAAGGCTCTCCTGGTTAGCCACTTGTCTTCCTTCTCATACATAGATGCTGAAGATGAAGTTGGAACTCCTTTCCAAGCTTTATCTATAGCTGAGCCTGTTGAGAAGAGAACTCCTTCATTTACTTCCTACAAAGATGCGAAGTTGGCCATTGAGTGTGGTGCAATTGCTGGTCTAGGAAAAATGATTGAGCTGGAAGACAATAAGTCCCGGGCTGGCAATGGCTTTTCTTCTGGGGTCTTCAATGAGAAAGGATTGTTCAAGAGTGGAGGTTTTATCCACACTGGTCAGGAGGAAGAAGTTGTTGCTGTTTTGGAAGAAGATACAAAGGATTCTGACAATTTCATCATCCCTGGAAGGGTCTGCAACAATTGGGTCGCTATGGATATTCCTAAAGTTATCCACAAGTCAACGTAATGATCACTTTGTTTAAAAAACCCTTCTCCCATGCCAAAAGGAGAAGTGATGACATTGTTGGCAACATAAATACAGTGATATTTTCATTCAATAAATTCATGTTAAATGTTTGTTTTTCTAATTATTTTCCCTTTTTGCGTTTTTGCATGAAATTGGTGATCACATAAAACCTAAAAAATAGAATAAAATCAATCTTTTCATCTGCATAATGATTTTCCTTGTTTGAATTCTGAAGCTTGTCATATCCAAAATCATTATGCAGGTTGATCAAACCCATTGAACATAATGATCCAACACCATCTCCCAATTTTGAATTCCCTGTATTTGAGGCAGAGGAAGATGATGTTCAAGAGATTCTTGATGAGATCACCCGTCTACTTGAGCATGAAGAGAAGATCATTCAGCCGCATCTTGAGTATCTGGAAACAGTCAACTTGGGGTCTGAGGATTGTGTGCGAGAAGTGAAGATTGGGGCACTCCTGGAAGAATCTGTTAAGGAGGGTTTGATTGAATTGCTACGAGAATATGTTGATGTCTTCGCCTGGTCATATGAAGACATGCCTGGTATAGATATAGATATTGTGCAACATTTCCTACCCTTGAAGCCTGAGTGCGTGCCTGTAAAGCAGAAGCTCAAAAGAACTCATCCTGATATGGCAGTGAAGATCAAATAGGAAGTTCAGAAGCAAATTGATTCGGGGTTTCTGGTGACTTCTACATATCCTCAATGGGTGGCCAATATTGTTCTCGTGCCTAAGAAAGATGGAAAAGTCCGAATGTGTGTGGACTATAGAGACTTAAATAAAGCTAGTCTGAAAGATGATTTCCCTCTATCACATATTGATATGTTGGTAGATAATACAGCTAAATTCAATGTCTTCTCATTTATGGATGGATTTTCCGGATATAATCAGATTAAGATGGCACCCGAGGATATGGAGAAGACAACATTCATCACACCCTGGGGAATATTTTGTTATCGAGTGATGCCCTTCGGTTTGAAGAACGCCGGAGCCACGTATCAACGAGCTATGACCACCTTGTTTCATGATATGATGCACAAGGAGATTGAGGTATATGTTGATGATATGATTGCTAAGTCGAGAACGGAAGTGGAACATGTAGAGCACTTATTGAAGCTTTTTCAGCTTTTGAGGAAGTACAAGCTTCGTCTGAATCCCAACAAGTGTACATTTGGAGTCCGTTCTGGCAAGTTATTGGGCTTTATTGTCAACGAAAGAGGTATTGAGGTTGATCCTGCAAAGGTCAAAGCAATACAAGAGATGCCTGCGCCCAAAACTGAGAAGCAAGTTTGAGGTTTTCTTGGCCGCTTGAATTATATTTCCAGATTCATATCCCACATGACTGCCACATGTGCGCCGATATTCAAGCTCCTCCAGAAAGATCGGTCCCATGATTGGACCGAGGATTGCCAGAAAGCTTTCGATAGTATCAAAGAGTATTTGTCTGAACCTCCGATCCTGTCTCCGCCTGTAGAAGGAAGACCTTTGATCATGTATCTGACCGTTCTTGAAGACTCGATGGGTTGTGTACTTGGTCAGCAAGACGGATCAGGAAAGAAAGAGTATGTTATTTACTACTTAAGTAAGAAGTTCACTGATTGTGAGTCTCGATACTCAATGCTTGAGAAGACATGTTGTGCTTTGGCTTGGGCTGCTAAGCGCCTACGCCAGTATATGATAAATCATACAACTTGGTTGATATCCAGAATGGATCCAATCAAGTACATCTTCAAGAAGCCTGCTTTAACTGGGAGGATTGCCCGTTGGCAGATGTTGTTATCTGAGTATGATATTGAGTATCGAGCTCAGAAGGCTATTAAAGGTAGTATCTTGGCTGACCACTTGGCACATCAGCCGATTGAGGATTATCAGTCAGTTCAGTACGATTTCCCAGATGAGGAGATTCTGTATTTGAAAACGAAAGATTACAATGAGCCTACACTCGATGAAGGGCCAGAGCCTGGTTCTAGATGGAGTATGGTGTTTGACAGTGCTGTAAATCAATATGGAAATGGTATTGAGGCAGTGATTATTACTCCTCAGGGCACACATATTCCTTTTACCGCAAGGCTAACTTTCAAATGCACGAATAATATGGCTGAGTACGAGGCCTGTATTATGGGATTGGAGGAATGCATTGACCTAAGGATCAAGCATCTTGATGTATATGGTGATTCAGCCCTCGTTGTCAATCAGATCAAGGGTGAATGGGAGACGAATCAACCTGGTCTTATTCCATATAGGGATTACGCGAGGAGGATTTCAATGTTCTTTACTAAGGTTGTCTTCCATCATATTCCTCGAGATGAGAATCGGATGGCAGACGCTCTAACTACGCTTGCTTCGATGATTGTGGTTAAACTTTAGAATGAAGTTCCCAATATCACCGTGATGCGCTTGGATAGACCAGCTCATGTATTTGCAGTTGAAGAAGTGAAGGATGATAAACCATGGTATTATGACATCAAGTGCTTCCTCCAGAACCAGGTTTATCCGCCTGGGGCATCTGTGAAAGATAGGAAGACTTTGAGAAGATTGTTAGGCAGTTTCTACCTCAATGGAAATGTGCTTTATAAGAGGAATTTTGACATGGTTCTACTCAGATGCGTGGATAGACACGAAGCAGACCTGTTGATGACTAAGGTCCATGAAGGTTCATTTGGTACCCATTCCAATGGACATGCCATGGCTAGAAAGATGTTGAGAGCAGGCTACTATTGGTTGACAATGGAGTCTGACTGCTGCAAGTATGTGAAGAAATGCCACAAGTGTCAGATTTATGCGGATAAGATTCATATTCCTCCGACACTTCTGAATGTAATTTCATCACCATGGCCTTTCTCTATGTGGGGAATTGACATGATTGGCATGATTGAGCCGAAAGCGTCCAATGGACACAGATTCATTCTCGTAGCAATTGATTGCTTCACCAAGTGGGTTGAAGCGGCATCATATGCAAATGTGACCAGGCAGGTGGTCGTGAAGTTTATCAAGAATCAACTCATATGCCGTTATGGTGTGCCAGATAAGATCATTACTGATAATGGATCTAACTTGAATAACAAAATGATGAAAGAGTTGTGTAGTGAGTTCAAGATCGCGCATCATAATTCTTCTCCTTATAAACCCAAGATGAATGGGGCTGTTGAAGCTGCTAATAAGAATATCAAGAAAATTATCCAAAAGATGGTTGTTACGTACAAAGATTGGCATGAGATGTTGCCATTTTCTTTGCATGGATATCGTACATCTATCCGCACTTCAACAGGGGCAACCCCTTTCTCTCTTGTTTATGGCATGGAGGCCGTACTCCCAGTAGAGGTGGAGATCCCATCAATGAGAGTCTTGATGGATGCCAAGTTGACCGATGCTAAATGGGTTCAGAGTCGCTATGACCAGCTGAATTTGATTGAAGAGAAGAGATTGACTGCCATGTGTCATGGTCAGTTGTATCAGCAGAGAATGAAGAAGGCTTTTGATAAGAAGGTCAAGCCTCGCGTGTTCCGAGAGGGCGACCTCGTGCTCAAGAAGGTCTTGTCTTTCGCGCCCGATTTCAGGGGCAAGTGGACTCCAAACTATGAAGGTCCATATGTTGTTCAGAGAGCCTTTTCAGGCGGTGCTTTGATACTTACAACTATGGATGGGGAGGATTTCACTCGTCCTGTGAATTCAGATGCAGTCAAGAAATACTTCGCCTAAAAATAAAAACAGAATAGCTCGCTAAGTTGAAAACCCGAAAGGTCGGCTTAGGAAAAAATGAGCGTCTCGGTGGATTGAAGACCCGAAAGGGCGATCCAGGCAAAAGTTAGAGACATAAAAAATGAATATATGCATCCCGATAGATTGAGTACCTCATCCTGGGGCAATCTAGGCAAAAATTAGGGATTTGACAAGTAACTGCATCCTGACAGGACTGTGTTCTACAACTGTCATCCATCAGAGATTCTTATTCATTCGTCGTCAACCAAAGCTTCGAATACATCGAATTCAGAATTGGTGGAGAAATGGTCATTATGTTAAATGTAGCTCTTTTCCAATATATATCACCAATTTCAAACTTGTAAAGATCTATGGAGTCTTGCCATTTGCAGGCTACCATTCCATCAAACGAATTTGAGCCTTTTATCCAATTATTTGCACTCTTATTTGTTTCTATTCAACAAACGTTTTGCATTTTTTTAATTGAGAAAATATCGTTGTTTTAAATAAATGAATTTTTCACAACTTGTTTATTAAACAAAGTGAACATTAACAATGACAAAAGGATACTTAGGAGATCCTCAGTGCTCTCCCAAGGGTGGTATGATCCCCAACAGGGTAAGACATTTGTTCATATCCCTGGAATGATTGTATCTTCTCCCTCCGAAGCCCTTTTATGGTTCATCCCCGAATGGTATGCTTGTTGAGATGTTCACCACTCTCCCCTTCAGCGGAAGAGCGATCTTTTCTCCTCAGCAGGTGTGATCTCCTTGGTGAGTTTGGTACTTGGTGTCGGATCACCAGATTCCTCTTATATCCCTCAGATGGATTCCCCAGTAGAGTTGCTTTTGTGGCAGTTTCTGCCTGTGCAATGAACTTTTTTCTCTAGCCGGATTGACTGATGATTCATCCCCCAGAGATTTTGTGATTTCCTGGTATCTCTGATTCCCCGGCAGATTGGATACTCTCCATTGGAATTTTGGGCTTCCTCCCTTGAGATGTAGTACCGGGCGGCTGTGTGCCTTTTCCTTTGGAGTTGTTTGTGTTAGAATGTCTGTTTGTCAGCATTCATCATACATAAATCACGCATATGTGCATATAACCTTCAAACATTTGGATATTCATATTGCATTTTTTTGCCATATATCTATTGTTTGTTATCCTCTGCTAGTTAGTAATACATTTCCCAAGCAGATGTCGGTGTCTAATCCCTCAATATAGAGTCAGCCCCTTTAAGCAGAAAGTGTTTATCTTTTCTGCCATATTCCCCACTAAGTTATATCCTCGTGGATGACGGTTGTTTCTACTTCCTCCCAACACATATATTGGGATGGGTTCCCCTATTGAGTTATATCCTCATTAGGATGACTCTCGATTCAGTTTGCCTTTTTGGTTTGATCCTAAATTGGCCTCTTGTGACTGTCTCTGGTGTTTCCCTGTGGTAAATGATTAATTGCTCAGTAATCAATAATTATTCACCTTATCCTCAGCGGAGTTTGTGGTTTTCTACCCTTATACCGGTAGTTGTAAACCCTATTTTCCCCCCTTTTGCAGAGTTAACCGTTGTTGTTCATCCTAGTAGATGACGGTTACTCTTCCGTGGTTTTCTACCTAGTATCCGGTAGATGTAATCCCCTCTTTGACGGTTATCATTATCCAATATTCGGTAGTGATGTTCCCTCCTTCTTTTGGATATTTGCTCTGATTAAGCAATTTTATCCCCAGCGGGTCCTCTTTCATTTACCGTTTGCCGGTGATGTTTGTTGCTCCCTTTGTTTGGTCATCATTATATACCTAGTTTTGGTATCCCGATGCCTTTCTCTGTCGGTCGATTTATCCTTTATTAACCCAGTAACTGATTGTGGATAATCTTCCATGCGAGTATATTATCTACGTTCCGACGATAATAGATAATATATCTCATTCACTCTTTGGTCGAAGCCTTTTGTTCTTCCCCAATCGAGTAAGATTTGTATCCCTGTTTTGGAATCGAATGTCCATCCCATAATCGAGTTTGCGTTCTGCCCTCTTTATGGATGATGAGTGTTTTGGGAATATTCCCCAATTCATGCTTTGGTTGGTCACCTATTATATGCCCAGTAACCGGTATCCCTGGTGTTCCTTCCTTCTGCTCCCTATTATGACTTTGGTCCCCTGTGGTGTTAGATTTTCCTGAGTTGAGATTTACCTTTTAGGTCTTCCTCAGATGATTTGGTTGATTGATATCTCTCACCCTTATACCGGTCTTAGATATTCATTCTTCCCGAGCTTGTTGGTCTCTCACCCTTATACCGGGATCAGATCACATGTCTCATTGAGCAAAATACTTCTCTTGTTCAAGACATCTCAAAATGAGCTTTGCCATGCATGGGAAAAGTGTGTATGCTCATTATTTCACACATTTTCATATTGAAGAAAATCTTCACCATTCATTTTTGGCTTAAGATGCAAGCAAATTGATCTTCAAATCCTAGCCCTTGGTTGTTCATTAGTGAATTCCAATCATAACATGGAGCTGATCACGTGTATTATGGGCATGTGAGCTCATTTTGCCTTTTTGCAAGATGCTTCATATCTCACTAATCATGATTAGCAAATGGAAAAGATGATTAGCATTGTCATTAGCAAGGGATATAAGTACCAAAACCCTAATCATAACATCAAGAACGACCATTTCATATCCAAATTCAAGAACTCTCTCAAAAACTCTCTCTCTTCGATTTGCATTTTTCTCCACATAACTCTCAAATATATTTGCATATTCTTGATCCTCATGCTTCACTGAGCAAGAATCATCCACTGTTTGGAGCAATTTAGCCAGAATTCGAGCAGATCAAGAGCATTCTCATGGCAATGGAATTTGGAAATTGAAGTAGATTCAAGAGGTTTCAACCGTTGCTTTTTGCATAAAGCTTCAAAGGAAGTGCATAGGAGTGGATCTGGAGCAATAGAGCTTGAGAGATCGCAGTTACAAAAAGCTCAATTCCAAGGTGACTCAATTTTCGATCTCTCCTCTTGCTGTTTTTTGATCATAGACTTGTAGATCGTGCTGTGTAGATCACGAGCATATGTTTAGAATTGAAATTGGGTGAGTATTGAAGATGTTAGGTTGACTGAAAGTTTGGATCTAGAAAATCTTTCCCTTCGATCTGCAAAATCCAGGGAGAATTATGAGAAATTGATGTGATATTTGGAATCTACGTTGAGAACTGAGTGGAATGATATAGGCCTTGTGGAATTCTGGAAATTTTTGTGGCGGCGCCACCGTTGGTTCGTCGGAGAAGACGACCGGAGCAGAGCTCCGGCGTTTGTGTGTGTTAGGGTTTTGGTGACGTGTGTGCCATGTGGATCCTAGCGTGGAAGCTTGATTGGATATGAATGCCTTGACAAAAGCCACACGTGTCTTGACTGCTGACTGGGATGCTGAGTCGTTTAATGAAACGGCGCGTTTTGGTAGTTTGAATGTGGAGCTTTGATCTCCCAAGCGCGCCAGATCCAAGGGCGTGTGTTTTTTCTGGATTTTATTTGAATTATATTATTTCCCTCCATTTTCCATGCATTATCCAATTATTTTGATCATTTTAGAAAATTCATAAAAAATGCAAAAATGATCCAAATGAGTTCCAATTTTTTTTCATAGATTTGTATTGATGTCTATTTTTTTTATGGTGCTGATTTCATGAATTCTGGATGTCTGGATTTTTATATGTGAATTTTTGAATTCATGTGGTGCCAAATTGATATATGTATTTAATGTATTGTGAAATCCTCATTTTTGAGCCTTTTGATCCAATTTTTTGCATGCTTGACATTCATTCATGACATGAATTATTGGTCACTGGTTTGGATTTTTTCTCACATGTTATCATCATTTTTGACACATAGAGAAAAATGTGACAATTTGTGTCACATTTTTGACATTGAATTGGTGCATTTTTTATCACATAGCATTTGCATCATTCTGGATTTGACCTTTTGCATGTTGAACATTCATGGCATGAGAAACTTATACAAAAAATCTCAAAGTCATTGCATGCATTTCTGATTTGGTATGAATTTTCTATGTTGGAAGCTCATTTTGTGCATATTTTTTAGGCTTTTTGAAGCATTTGAATGATATTTGGAGTATGGTGGATCTTTGGCCATGGTGATGGGTGTTTAGGGGTTCATATGGCTCTGTTTGGGGCTTGTGATTTGATTCATCTCATGCCATTGGTTGTTTATGCTTTGTTGTGTTGATTGGATGTACATAAGCTAACTTTGTTGTTTTGTTTCAGGATTGGATACTTAGCATTGATGATTGGGTTTGCTCTTAGCTTGTGAGATGCATTGAGTTCTAACCTATGTTTGTTTTGTAGGATTTTAAGTGATGTGGTGAGGTCATGAGCTCATTTGAGTGCAAGGGCACTTATGCACTGAATTGTGTAACTGTTAGAGGGTTTCACTGTTTATTTTCTGGTTTTATGACTGAAGTACTGACTGTTTAGTCTTTGTACAGGTACCCTAGTTGCTTGCTTGCTTTTGCTCTTGCTTGAGCATTGGATTGTGGTTGACACACCACTCAGGTAGTTAGCTTCTTACTTCATGTAGTCAGAAGTCCTGTCACCTTTTTTGGCAGGCATTTTGATGGCAAGTCCTACTTCAGAGGCTCTGTTTGTGTTTGTTTAAAATTGTGCTCAAAGACCTCCAAGAAGAGGCATGTGTTATTTGTTAAGACCTCCAAGAGAAGAGGCAATTGACGGATAAAAGGGATTAGTAGCCAATCCCCCGTTATTCAGTGTGTCGTTCTTTATGCTCGCACTACGTGCTGATGCTTCTGAACATGTGCCCCAGATCTTTGTCCAGAGTCTGTCAAGTGGAAAAGGATCCCACTTTCTGGATCCCCACGCTTTCTTTGTCATGAGCTCACCCTGGCCAGGGTTAAGAGCATGCGGTCTCATCCTCATTACCGATTTGATCAGCTTCACCCTAACGTTCAATGTTAGTGGTTAAGAGCTACAGATTACCCTTTACAGTTTGGCTTGTTTGTCGAGGTTGACATGACCCCTCATGACTAAAGCCCACCCATTGTTTGAGCCTCTTGTATGGATATAGTGTGTGATGTTTGTTTACTTGTAAGTTAAGTTCTTGTTAGAGACCTCAACTTAGGGATGTTGATTGCATGACAACTATTAGGCTTGAGTCTTAATCTCCCTATTAGTTTGTTGTTTCCCTGGTCTCTAGTTAGGAGAGTGTTTTACCCCATGGAACTTTTGATGTGTGTGCTCTTGAACTAGGAGTTTCCATTTGAGCTTAATTGGAGGATCATTACCATGTTCATCCAAGTAGAAGATACAAGATACATTGAGGATCTCTTATGAGACTTGTTTGATTGCTTATACTTTGTGATTTCCTATTCCAAAGGATGGGAGCTACTTGGATCATCAATATGATCTCAAGAGAGGAACTCCTAGTGTGGTTTCATTTCTTATCCCTCACCTTTTTGTTTTCCTTAGGACTTAGCCCTTCTTCTTCATCTCTCCACTCTAACCCAAGCCAAAACCCCTTTTGTGCAAACATTTAACCTTTGTTTTCAACATTAGAAACCTAAGCCTTATGCTTTTGATTTTCAAACTTTCTTTTCATAACACTCATTTTGAATTGAATCTTTAAGTTAACTTTGACTACTTTTGTATATACTTCTAATTGATAAACATAACCCATTCAAATTTCCCTTTTGTGGTTCCAGTGGCCACTTCCTTAATCAAATTTTTCATAACCTTTAGCTATTAGGTTTGAGTTATCCTTGAGGTAGATGTAATACTCACCTATATCCTTAGTGATGGACAATGAGTCTTCCATGCTTATTATAGGGTTAACCCCTCACTAGCATGTTGAAGCTATCCTCACATGGTGGATTTGTGGTTTTAGGTTGAGTTGTCTCCCTTTGATAACAAAAGACCTTAAGGCTTTTGGACCAATCAATTCACCAATTTGTTTTTGAGATTTTTACCCCGAACTACGAGGTTTTGATCCTAATCTTTTTATAAGATGGTACGTAGGCAATGGGTTTATCCATCCAAACACAAAATGTAAATAACTTGTACATTCTCTTCTCATCTCTTCAATCATGTTTGCACAAATAAAATTTTCACAAGACAAACTACCTTGCAACAAGTATGAAAAGGGCTCCCTAGGAGTACCTAGGATATTTTGGGTGCCTAACACCTTCCCATTGCATAACCAACCCCCTTACCCAGATCTCTGTTTCTTTTACTAGTTTTTGTTAAAACTATTAGGTTTTTGTTCGCTTTCTAAGCATTCCTTTGGATAAATAGAAGTGCGGTGGCAACTCGACTTGTATGGTTTACCTTGGATTTAGTCAATATTTCTAATGGTAACGAATACCCCGCTACAGAGACCTTGAATTCCACCTTTGGTAGTCATATGAGCACCAACCAGAGATTCATCTATGTGTAACATGTCTGCTATCTCTTGAGAAGTAGGAACATTCTCCAAGCCACTGAACGGCACCTGGTCCAGAATAGGTATCCCCACAAGATAAGCATACTCCTCAAGGGTAGGCAAAAGCTGAAAGTCCGGATACGTGAAGCAACGGTACAAGGGATCATAAAACTGCACTAACACGCTCATCAATCCTTCATCAACCTGAGTAGTCAACAGAGGAAGAAGCTTCCCAAAACGAGCCTTGAAAGCCAAGGGATCTAGTACATAGGATGTCAAATTCCTTAACTCTTTCAGATCTGGTTGTCTGAAGTTGTACTTCTTTGTATTCCTTCTTTATCTTTCCATGTCTGAAAATTTTGCAAATAAACCCCTTAAGTTCCTTGAAAATTTCCTTATTTTTTTGATGATATGGATGTAAATGGGTGCATGAATGCATGAATGCAACAATCACACTCAAGGATCAAGCAAAGCATGGCAAACAAAGGTCATGGGATGGATCATGTTATCCTTAATATCAATCATCCATTTTGGTGGATTATGGTTTACACCTTATCAAAACCCAAGTTCCATTGATATTAAGGATACACGAACGGATCAACCATGAATCAAGGGTTTGTTGCAAGTCACGAGCATGGAGTTTAGGGTAAGAACCACCCAAAGGGAGTGTACTAAGGTTTAACCCTGCCAAACATGTTCTACAAGAGGTTCCCATAGTCATCATCCCATCTTTTGGATATTATCAGGGAAACGAATACTCGTATTCCAAAAATATTCTCAAGAGATACTCTTATGAGTGTAGTATCGCGTAACAATCGTATCAAATCTTACATTTGAACGACCTTCGCACTACATCCTAAAAATAGGCCAAGATGGGTTTGATAAACTAAGGTCCTTGGCTTCTAAGGTCTATATTGGAAAGAGTAATGTCTAACCACAACTTACTTGTGTGACATTATTGATCCCAACATGACCTCCACCAAGTGAATGGACTTGCAAGTCAACTTGCTAAGGAATAACTCCACACAAGCCAACAAGACTATGCCATTCTCCTATCCTAAGTGCACTCGAGTTCGGATATAGAACTCATCTCACAAAGATCACCAAGCATACAAGGAATTAATATTCAAGCAATTCGACCATTACATACAATACAGTAATCCCAAATTGCACAAAAATATGTCACAAAACAAATATACAATACAATACAACAAATATGAAAAGATAGGCAAAACCCACTAGGCAATTTTTCCCCAGCAGAGTCGCCACTTTTCTGTAGCGGGGTATTCGTTACCATTAGAGATATTGACTAAATCCAAGGTAAATCATACAAGTCGAGTCGCCACCGCACTTCTATTTATCCAAAGGAATGGTTAGAAAGCGAACAAAAACCTAAAAGTTTTAACAAAAAACTAGTAAAACAAACAGAGATCTGGGTAAGGGGGTTGGTTATGCAATGGGAAGGTGTTTGGCACCCAAAACATCCTAGGTACTCCTAGGGAGCCCTTTTCATACTTGTTGTAAGGTTGGTATTTTATGAAAGTTTATTTTGTGCAAACATGATTGAAGGGATGAGAGAAGAATATACAAGTTTATTTACTTTTTTTTTTGTTTGGATGGATAAACCCATTGCCTACGTACCATCTTAAAAAAGATTAGGATCAAAACCTCGTAGTTCGGGATAAAAATCTCAAAACAAATGAGTGGATTGATTGGTCCAAAAGTCTTAAGGTCTTTTGTTATCAAAGGGAGAAAACTCAACCTAAAACCGCAGTCCACCATGTGAGGATAGCTTCAACATGCTAGTGAGGGGTTAACCCTATAATAAGCATGGAAGGCTCATTCTCCATCACTAAGGACAAAGGTGAGTATTACATCTACCACAAAGATAACTCAAACCTAATAGCTAAAGGTTATGGAAAAAATTGATTAAGAAGTGGCCATTGGAACCACAAAAGAAATTTGAATGGGTTATATTTACCAATTAGAAGTATGTACAAAAATTGTCAAAGTTGACTTAGAGATTCAATTCAAAATAAGTGTTATGAAAAGGAGGTTTGAAAATCAAAAGCATAAGGCTTAGGTTTCTAATGTTGAAAACAAATGAAATGTTTGCACAAAAAGTTTTGGCTTGGGTTAGAGTGGAGAGAAGAAGAAGAATGGCTAAGTCCTAAGTGAAACAAAAAGGTGAGGGATAGAAAAATGAACCACACTAGGATTTCCTCTCTTAATATCATATTGATGATCCAAGTAGCTCCCATCCTTTGGAATAAGCAATCACAAGTAAATATTTCAAGCAATCAACACACAGGTCATGCTTCTAGGAATCCTTCAATGGCTTTTGTATCTTTATCTTTGGATGTTCATGGTAATGGTTCCTCAAAGTTACTCAAGGTTGGAATCCCCTAGCACAAGAAAACACACATCAAAAAGTTCTATAAACAAACAAAGAATGGACAAGAGGGAGTTTTAGAAGATAGTCCTTTCAAAGTTCTCTTCCATTTTTATAGCACTCTAAAGGCCCAATGCCTAGTTGCTCTTAGACTTTTATAGCACTCTAAAGGCCCAATGCCTAGTTTCTCTTCAAATTCCATTTGCCTAGGTAAGGTCCTAAATTCTAAGTCCATATTCTCCAATTCTTGGTATATGGTTCACAACAAACAGACAAACACAAGCACAAAAGATATATACACAATTATAAACCCAAGTGGGTAAAAGGCAAATGGCATTAACATAAACATGTGCTCCAATGAGCAAAGGAAAAAAGCAAATGAATAATATGTGCAAGAATTGTAAATTGCATAAAAGTAAATTGCATAAAGTAAAAGTTTGTTGTTAGTGGTTAATAGTTAGTATGCCATAAGGCAAAATTTAGCGCTATGTTAAGCAATCGTAATTGGACTTATGTAGAAGTCACAACTATCTGAGGCCGGTCAATAATAATGTGGGCAACAAACACAAGTTAGGAGTCTTGATTAGTAAACCAAGTCCCAACAACTTGCCATGCCAAAAAGAGGAAGAAAATGATCTTGTATTGGTTAAAGCCATTTGCATGATTTAGAAGACAACATATCCTTAATGCAAAGCCATTCACTTGATCAATTGATCAAGATGAATTAGATTTGAATCAAGGAATGTTAAGTCTCCCTAATCAATTCTAACTTATCAACCTTCAACTCATTGATCAAAAATAAAAGAAGTAGAAGAAGAAGAAGGAGAAGATGGATAAAAGAAAATGGAAATGGCAAAATAAAATGCATTAAATGGAAGGTCATGTACCAATCATCATATGTTGACCAATAACATTGAAAGTCAAGGTCAAACAACCAAAAATAGAAGTGGGATGAAGATTGGAAGTCAAGAAATGAATAAACTATTTTTGGTATTTTTTAATATTAAAATAAACTCGAATTAAAAATAAATGGAAAGGTCAAACTTCAAAATCACTGCAAATCAACTTTGAAAAGTCCAAGTGATTTATCCTAAGTTCAACAAGGTCAAACAAAGTTTGACAAAAAAATTCAGCATTTTTAAAAGTCAGAAACTATTTTTTATCAATTAAAAATGAATAAAAATAACCTAATTGAACTAAAATCTCAAATAAAGCTCAAATCAATTCAAAAATTGATGAGAATATTTTTCATAGATCCATCATCATTCAAATAGGTTAGGAAAATATTTTTGTATTTTTTGAATATCAAAAACTATTTAAAATGAATTAAAAATAACCAGAAAAGAGAAAATTACTAAAAAATCGCAAATGATAAAATAAAATAAAAATTAAAAATCAGAAATAGAAACTAGAATTTATTTGGGAAATAATGCAATTGGTCCCATGATTTTTGGATTAAAAATGAGAGAGATATTGATTTTCAAAATAAAAGGGAATAAACAAAATAAAAACAGAAATTGAAATAATGTGGAAAATCAGGGATCGTTGGATGTGTTTCATTAATTGATGTGGCACATCAAATGGTACAGAGGCGCGCGCTCACCATGAGTCCAGGTCAATGCGTAACACACAACATTAAAAATGGTCATAACATTGGACAGTGGAGATTGCATCTGGAAAAAAGGATGAACGATCCAGATGGAATCTGGAGACCAGACGGTGGCCAGCGCCACCGTCTTCTCCGGCCAACCTCAAAAAATGCAGAAACGCAAATGGCCACCAAATGAGGCGATCTATATATCAATCGAAAGAGGAAGTGATGTACATCACTCCTATACCATGCACTTCCACTCTAGATCCCTATAAATGGAGAAATCGGAGCTGGAAGTATGATGGTGTTCATCATGAACTTCATGTTTTTGCAAAATTGAAAGCACAAATCAAATGCCTCTATTGAGAGGACTTCAGCCAACATTAGATCCAAGCAAAAAGGTCCATGGATGAAGAGAATCGAGGAAATTACCAGTCGGAGTGCAAGCTTGAGTTCTGGTGAATTGAGCATGATACCTTGCTTGCTTTATCCAAACAGAAGTTCAATGGATCAAGGTGAAGAAGTCTAGGAACTATTAGATCTAAGAAAATAGTCGAGGAAACTGAATTCTAGATCTGAAATTTTTGGAGAAAAGAGAGAGTTCCTTTGGTGTGAGGGTGTGGAATCAATTCAATAGAGTTTCAGGCGCCTTCAGGTTACTTAAATGAAGCTCATATGCTATGTATTTATAGACAAGGCAATGCTGAATGCATGATTTCAAATTTGCATCAATGGAAAGGGCCTTCATGCATGGGCCTGTACAGGCGCATGGAGGGCCCAATTCCACTTGGTTTTGGCAGCTGATCATCATCATGTACAAATTGGACGTGCAGATTGTGTATTAATGGATCATGCATGGAAATTGAAATGATTTTCACAAAATGCACTATTACATTGAAGCCTTCGAAAATGCCATGTCCAAAATAAAAATGCAAGCTTATGACTAATGGTTGGAAAGCTTATTGCATAAGGAACAAATGTCATGTTGATCAAAATTTCATTTGGGCCTTGGAAATTAGTGAAATTTGAGCTTGAAGGGTGATGTGCAAAACATGTCAAGGCAAGGTTTCTAAAATTGGCCAACTTTCAAGCCCTTCTGTTATGATGATGCAAGCTCCAAACGGAAAAACCTCCAACATCAAAGTTGTATCTCTTTTCAAGACAATCAAAATGGACTTAGATTTTGTATCATTTGGATTTTTGATGAAGAAGTTATGGGCACTTGAGTTTAACTTTTTTGACTTTTAATGCCTTTGACCCAAAATGACCTATAATATATTGCATTATCACATGTATTTTATTTGATATTTTGAAATTTTGTTCAACATAACATTTGAAGTAGACATCTTAATATTTCCAATTCATTTAATCTCACCTCAAAATCATAAAAAATGAGTGAGTTATGTTCTTGGGAAGTTAACCCAAAATTAGGGTTTCAGTCAAAATGACCTATAATGTATTGGAATGGAAGATGGTCTTCCAAGCTTCAAATCAATTTTTGATGAACATGAAAGTTGTTCATATTGTCCTTAAGAACATTTTTGCTTTTGGAACCATCTCCATTTGACCAATACATAAAGAGTTAGGTCTTAGTGCATTTCAAAATAGTCAGATGAATTGACTGATCAACTTCTCAAGTCCATGACTCATACCTTGATGAATTGATGATTGAGGACACTCAAATAAGTTCAAATATGCATTAAATGATGAGTTAAATAACTCCCCATTGATTATATTTGACCATGGGCTGAGGTTGCTTCATGAGCAAGGCATTGTGATGCACAGATGAATTAGGGTTTCTCTGGGGAACAAACTTCAAATCCTTTGACTTGCCTTGATCAAAAATGATGAATTGAAACACTAGGGGGGCATATTTGATGGATGAGAGCTTTGGGAACCATTACCATGCTTGCTTCCACCTCCTCTTGACCAATGACCTCCTTGAAGCTTTTGATCTTGTGATTGCTCAAGCTACAACCAAAAGATGTTAGTGACATATTTTTGGGTTTTTGGTTAGTAAACAAAATGAGAAAAGCAATGATATAAAATTCAAGCATGCTTGGTGATCTCAAACCACTCACAAGGAGTCCCACCCAAAGGCAAAGGGAACCAAGATGCTCAATGATCCTTGAGGTTGTGCAATGCAATGTTATGATGCCATGAGGGTTCTTAGGGGCAAAATTAGGGTCTTACAAATATTGGAAACTATTTTAAATGACATCAAAATAACCAGAAAAGAGAAAATTCACAAAAAATATTAAATAGAAAAATAAAAAATATTAAAAATCATTTTTAGAAACTAGAAATTAAAAGGAAAATAATGCAATTGGTCCCATATATTTTGGATTTAAAATGAAAGAGTTGTGAATTTTTGAAATAATATGAAATAAAATAAAATAGAATGAAAAATCAGAAACTAGAAAAATCAGGAGGTGTTGGATCACATTCATTAATTGACGTGGCCAATCCTAAGGTTCTCAGGCGCGCGCTCATGATGGAGCAAGGTCAAAGGAGAAGCACGCTGCATTTTAAAAAGTCATGACATTGCATGGCCTAGATTAGATCGGAGCAACAGATCCAAAGGCTGAAATTCATCCACATGGGGACGGTGGTGGAAACCACCGTCTTCTTCGGTGAACATCATAGTTTCTGGCCAGAATTGCAGGTTTTAAAAAGTTCATTAAAATGCACGATCCTTATATCATTGGAAAGCTGGGGTGATGTACATCACCCCTGTGCCATTGGTTTCCACTCAAGATCACTATATGAAGAGAAATATGAGATGGAAAATTAAATGCACATATCAATTGCCTATCACATGAGGACTTTAGAGGAACCAACAAACACAAGAAATGAGCAAGATCCAAGGAGTTTCGAATCAAAAAAGTTTGAACAACAACCTTTGAAGTGCAGCTTTACAAGGCATGATCTCTTCCAATTCTTTGATGCAGTGTGATCTTGAGATGGCAAAGGAGCTAGGCTACGGAATTGAAGCTCAATGATCAACCAAGGAAGTTGAAAATTGAACTGAAAAAATGAAAGTGAAAAGAAAAATTCCTTTGAGTGAAGGGTAAGGATTCAGTTCTGCAGCAATTTAGGCGCCTTGAGGTTGTGATTGAATGAAGCCAGGCATGTGTATTTATAGCAAGAGGTGATGTAAGCAATGCAAAATTCGTGTGCATGTGAAATGAGGGCCTCCATGCATGGGCCTGTACAGGCGCATGTGAGGCCCAAAATCCATTGCAAATGCAAGCTGATATGAGTATGCAATGGTTTGGACGTGCAGATTTGATTGCATTGGCTTGTGCATGAAGATTCAACATTGTTTCCATAAATGAACATAAATCTTCTCCTCTTCGAAAATGCACTTTGCCAAAATGAAACATGGTCATGTGGCTAATGGTTGGAAAGGCCTTGACATGAGGAGAAAATGTTATGTTGAACAAAAATCCATTTGGGATTGGGAAATTTATGAAAACAGGCGATGAAGTTCAAGGTGCAAAACATGTATATGGAAATTTTGTCAAAATGGACCAACTTCAAGCCCTTATGTTTCAATGATGCAAGCCTTCAATGATAAAACCTTTAACATAAACGTTATAGATCTTTTCAAGAAAATAAATTTGGACTTAAATTTTGCATCATTTGGATTTTTGATGAGAAAGTTATGGGCACTTGAAGTTGGACTTTTTCACATTTCAATGACCTTGGTCAAAAGTGACCTATAATGTTTTGTATTATCACATGTATTTATTTTAGGATTATAAAATTTTGTCCAACATAAAAAATTAATTAGACATCTTAAAATTTCCAATGCATTTGATCCCACCGCAAAATCATAAAAAATGAATGAGTTAGGTCCTTGGGAAGTTGACCCAATTTTGGGTTTCAGTCAAAATGACCTATAATGTTTTGAAATGAATTATGACCTTACAAGCTTCAAATAAATTTGTGATGAACATTAAAGTTTTTCATATGGTTCTTCAGAACATTTTTTCTCTTGGGGTCATCTTTATTTGACAAACACATAAAAAGTTAGGTCTTAGTGGATTTCAAAATAGTCAGATGAATTGACTGATCAACTTCTCAAGTCCAAACTTCAAATCTTGATGAATTGATGATTGAGGACACTCACATAAGCTCAAATATGCATTAAATGATGAATGAAATAACTTCCCTTGATTGTATTTGATCATGGGTTGAGGTTGTTTCATGAGCAAGGCACAGTCAATGCACAGTTGAATTAGGGTTTCCTTGGGAAACAATCCTCAAGCCCTTTGGTTCATCTTGATCAAATTGACAAATTGAGATGCTTGGGAGGCATATATGATGATTGAAAGTTTTTTGAACCATTGTCATGCTTTCTTTCACTTTCATCTGGCCATTCTTTAAGCATGGGGGCCTCCTAGGAGCCTTGGATCACATGATTGCTCAAGCTACAAAACAAAAGATGTTAGTGACATATTTTTGTGCTTTTGGTTAGTGTAAGACCCCAATTTTGTCCCTAAGATCCCTCATGGCATCATATCATATCATATCATTGCCTCAAGGATCTTTGTACACCTTTGCTTCCCTCCTAGTGGGTGGGTTATCTTGTGAGTGTGGTTCTTGATCACCAAGCATGTATTGCATTTGTATATCATTGCTTTTCATCTGTCTATTAACCAAAAGTACAAAAATATTGTCATCTAACCATGCTACTTACAGATGAAGCCAACTAGGACAAATCAGTCAAAACAGTCATTGAACAATAGATGGTGGCCATTCTTGAAGAATTTGGGCACCATGATCATTCATCAAGAGTTCATATCAGTTGTGACATCATTTTGATTCAAGATCTCAAGTGGTAGGGGCTTGGAATTCATCAGAACATGGTTCAGTCAACCAAAACCCTAGCAAAGTCAACTGAAGTCAACTGTGGTCAACTGTGCATTTAATCAGTGATTTGATGGTGGGAATTGGTTTGAGAAGTCTCATTCATGTCCATATAAGCCTCATATAACATGTCAAACATCCACAGTGAAGGATTTGAAGTCAGACAAAAAGTTTCCAAAAATAGTAAGTTGACTTGTAATTGGAATTTGCCAAAAACGGAAAGTTCTTCTCCTCAAAATTAATTCATTATACAAGCTTCAAATGAATTTTTGTCTAACATGAAAGTTGAAGATCTTGTTCTCCCATTTCCAAAAAGTCCAAGAACACTCATTTCTCATGTGTGGTTGGCAAGTTATGATCAAATCATTCTCAAAAAAATTTGAACTTCAAAGTGAGATAACTTTCAAACCATTTGGCCAAATTGAGTGAGGTTTTTTGCTACAAGTCATATTTGATATGCTCTATCCAAATCCTTCATCACATTTCACCAAAAATCATCCAATCAAAATGGCCTTTTTCAAGTGCATTGAATTAAAAAAGAGAGGGGTGAAAAATGAACTTTCAAATTAATCATTGTCCACATATTCTACCAATTGCAAATGACTTAAAATCACATTTGGGATGTGCCTAAGCCCATTTTCACACTGTAGCATGCCATGCACATGCCATTTGAGTGAATTTCACCAATTAACCAAAACACTTCATTTAAGCTAATTTCAATTACCACTTCATTAACCAAGCTTAGCATTGTTAATCAGCAGTATATATTTCACATTTCAGACTGAAAAACCCTGGCCACTATTCACAAATCAGATCTGAAATTCATTTCCTCTCAAAAACTCTCATCTTCTTCACTTGGTTTTTTCTGAAAAATTACAAAAGAACTCGTGCTCTTGTCCATTGTGCCACCATCTACCATCATTGTTGAGACCTTTGCAAGCATAGAATCACAACTGTAAAGCCATTTCCATATTGTTGCATTGAAGCTTCCTTCCATGGCAGTTCGGGTTTGGAGCCTCACCAAGCATTGTTGAGCCACGATTCTTTACTTATTCATCATTTGGAACATCTTTGCACTGCTGTTTCAACTTTTTGTGACCAAAGAACCACAAACTCCATACTGCTCTTCAAATCAGGTGAAAATTCGAACCATGCTTTTGTTGAAATTGTGCTATGCTTATTAAAGATCTTGCCATGCTGAATACAATGAGCTTTAAATCGTGAGAAATGGTTGAGTATTGAGAGAGAAACATGGAATTAAAGTTTTGTTGTCAAATGTGTTCTTGCTTATTTCTTTCTTGTTAGCTTGAATTAGTGAAAATCAAGGTTGGATTTGTGATGTACACTGTTAGATGATTTGAATGCTATGCTTGTTTCCAAATTCTGGGAAATTTGTTCATCACGATGATGAACAATTTACTGTAGCTTAAAACCCTAATTCCTCTGCAACCCAAAATCGCGTTTGGCCATTTGGAGTTTTTGTCTTGCATGAATCCACTGTTCCATGCCATGCACCAATCAACACACGACACATCCTTAAGTGAAACGCAATAATTCACTTAAGGGACCAACTATTTACAAAATTGCCACTGCCGTGTTTAATTTATTTAAATCATTTTCTTTTTTTCAATATTTATTTCATTTTGTATGCCAATCTTCAAAAATTCATAAGTTCTTCAATATTTGTCCAAATTTGATAGGATTTTTTGTGAAATGCTCCTCATGATCTCTAGTTTATTATGATGATTTTTCCAGATTTTTTGCACGTGTGAATGTTTAAATGTGCTAGGGTTTGTTCATGTATGTCCAATTTGTGTATGTCATGCCATTTTCCTTGTGAAATGATGATACTTAATCCAATGCCTCTCAAATTTTTTGTGCTTAAACTAGACATGTTCATGGTGATTTTGGTGTAGAGTTTGTGAATTTATCATTGCTGGTTGATGAGATATGATTTTTTGAATAGAGGTGTGACAATTTGTGTCACACCATTCATGTCCAACTTCATGATTTTAATTACCATGCTTATTTAACTCAAAATGGTCTGGATTTTTGCATGAATATACTTATGGATGTTGAGAATATATGTGATTTTTTCTGGAATTATAGATGGCATTTCCTATTTGATTGGAATTTTCTCCACTGTTTGGTCATTTGTTGATTTTTTGTGATACATGTTTGTATTTGGTTTGTGAAATTATAATGCTTAATTGGATGGACTTGAAATTTGACATGTGAATTATAGACATCCTAAAGTTTGTCATGGTTTTAGTACCATTCATTTATCATGTGTTGTCACTGTTTTATGATTAATTGAAGTTGGTGCATGTTTTGATGCTTTTTATGAGTTTGCTTGAACTTGCTTTGACTTTCTGATTTTCATTGACCTACTTCCCTTGATCCAAATGAGCTGAAATTTGGTATGCTTATCATGTTATGAATGATGTTTGATCATGAATTATTTGAGGATTTATTGAAATGTTTGTGATTGGATTTGAGTGGAGTCTTTCTGTTGACTTCTTTGAGGTTCTATATGACATGTTTTGACCTAATTTGTTTGTGAAATGATAATGATGAATGATATGAATGTGAAACCACTTGGGTTTGTTCCTTAATTGTTTGAACTTGTTTTTTGATAGCTTTCACTTGCTGTTTTGGATTTTTTATCTCCTTTTGACCCTAGGCTTGTCCTAGTGGTCTTGTTGCTCATGTTTGAGTTTGGTTTTTCAGGTTAAGAAGCAAATGCTTTAAGGAGATCAATGCAAGTTAATTGAGTTTGATTGATTATCATGAACTAACTTGTTTGTTTTGTAGGATGCTTAGCTCATATGCTTTGAGCTTTGTGCATTGCACATTTGACTGATTGTGTTGACTGTTGATCCTTATCTTATATTGGTTTTGATTTTGAATTGTATACTGATTTTATTTGATTGATTTCAGGTACCCTTAGTTGCTATTAGTTCTTTGAGAACTTGCATTGCTTTGCTTGATAGCATTTTCATTGAGGTAGAATCCTTTTTCTTCATGTAGTCTGGAAGACCTGGCCTGTTACTTGGCCAGGCAACTGTCTGAAGTCCTCCTTAAGAGGCGATGTTTGTACGTGTTTACTTTTGTCCCAAGCAGGAAAAGTCCTTTGAATAAGGCAATTGGTAGAATCCAGGAGATATGTAACCTATCTCCTACTATTCTGTGTGTCACTCACCTTGCTCACACCACATGTGTTGATGCATAGTGAGTAAAAACTCAAGATCTATCGAGTCTAACTTGTGGAGAGAGTTCCTACTTTCTGAACTCCCACACCTTCCGATATTCAAAGCTCTCCCTGACCAGGGATAAGAGCATGAGGCACACCCCTCATATCCTTTCATCTGCTTCACCTTGGCTCTCAATGTCAAGGTTAAGAGCACCATTAACCCTATTCCAGTTGGCTTCAATGCCTAACCCTTTGTATGAGCCTAATTGTTTGGTTATAGAGTGTGCTGAATGACTTTGGTTGATTGATTACTTAGTTCATTTGTACATGTCTGCTTGCATGATTTGTGCATTTATCATCATTAATTGCTCATTAGTGCATGATCATTTCATTTGTCTTTATGACATATCTTTGTTGTTTGCCCATTGAGAACAATTGTAAGACCATTCATTGGCCATTGTTCCTATGATATGGAAGTGAGTATAAGACCATTTCATTGGCCACTCATCTTCTCTCTGCTTGATGCATTTGTGTGTTCTATGTGAGGATGCAATTGTAAGTCCATGTAATTTGGCACTTGTTTTCCCATGATCATATGTTGGAGGTTAGAGTAAGCCCAGATAGATTGGCATCTGACATCCAAATGTCTTGTTTTGCTTTGTTGGAGATTGGTATAAGTCCAGATAGATTGGCATCCGGTATCCACTTTTTATTTCTTTGTTGAGGAGATTGGTATAAGTCCATAGAGTGGCCTCTGATATCCAGTTCTGTTTTAGGAGATTGGTATAAGTCCAGTAATTGGCATCCGGTATCCGCTTTTGTTGACTTTCTTCCTTTGCTTTGCTTGTTTATTATTGCTCATTACCTATTCCAAAGGACACACTTGAGTCATCTTCTATATGATTTCAAGAGGTGAACCTTCTAAGAAGTTTTACACTCCGTCTTCATCCATTCATCCCTCTTTGTCATAAACCTTTTCACACATTGCTTTCAAAACTTGAGATAAATATTGTGCAAACATCTTCATGCTTTCAAATTAGACACCTGGACCCTAAGTCCTTGACTTTTCAAACTCCGTTTCATAATACTTCTTTTGAATCAATCTTAATCATACTTTGACCCTCCTTTTGTGAATAATCATAATCAATTAACTTCACCCATTCAATTGTTTTGTGGCTTTGTCCATTCTTATTAAGTTTTCATGCATTAGCCATAGGTTTGATTTATCCTAGTTGGTTGATATTAATCTCGCCTATTTGTCCTTAGTTGATTGAATTGTAAGTCTTCCTTGCTTATTATAGGGTTAACCCCTCACTAGCAAGTTGAAGCTTTTCTCACATGGTGGACTCGTTGTTTGTATAAGGTTGAGTTTTCTCCCGTGGATAACGTAAGACCTTAGGGCTTGTGTTTAAAATTGAATCCACTAACTTTTGGAAATCTTTTAGCCGAACTACGGCATTTTGATCCTTACCTTTGATGGAAGGTACGTAGGTAACGGGTTCATCCGTTCGAACACAAAAATAATTAACTTGTATATTCTTTTCTCATCATCCCAATCATGTTTGCACAATAAATATTTCATAACAAATAACAATTTTATACAACAAGTGTGAAAAGGGCTCCCTAGGAGTACCTAGGACGTAGTGGATGCCTAACACCTTCCCATTGCATAATTTACCCCTTACCCAGACTCTCTGATCTTTTCATTAGTTTTCTATGTGTAAAACTTCTTAGGCTTTTGTTCGCTTTTTAGCCAGTCCTTTGGATAAATAAAAGTGCGGTGGCAACTCCATTCATTGTATGCTTTGCTTTAGATTTAATCAATAAATCATATAGCGACGAATACACCGCTACAGTTAGTAAACAAAATAAGAAGAGAAATAATATACAATTCAAGCATGCTTTGTGGTCTCAAACCAACTCACACAAGTCCCAACCCAAGGGTTAAGGAGCCAAGATGATATGATACTTGAGGCAAATGCAATGTGCAATGATATGATGCCATGAGGGATCTTAGGATCAAAATTAGGGTCTTACAACAAGCATAGGTTTTTTCCACACGAAATGATAATGTTGTTATAGCCTATGGGTGACTCGTGACCGACAGCACTACAACATTCAAAAGATGTACACGACAAACACGCTTTTGGTAAATTCTGTTAACGTAATAGAATCAGTGTCGACAGTGTAGACGACAACGTAAAGTGATAACTCAAAAGTAAATGAAATTAAAATAAAGTGTTCAACGGGACCAATTGAAAAATAAGGAAGTTGCATTGAAATAAATGTGGTGATTCATGTACATAGCACTCTCAAAAACTCTTGCTTCCTCGCGCTGGGAATGAGAAGTTTTATACAAGTGATTTTGGTACAAATTGAACACCCCGAGCCCCTCGTGGGATATCCTATTTATACTAAACTAAAGAAACTTCCTACAAGCCAAAACCTTCTAAAAAATAACAGACGTCGTGTCACGCGATCTGCAAACTGCTCTATACACGTTCTGCAAACTGCTCCATATTCTGGCGCTTATTCTTCTTGTAACTGCTAGTCATTTACAATTTAAAACTTCTGCTGCCCAGGTATTTAGGTCGACCTTGTCTTCTATGTGTTTGACACAACCAAAAATTCCTTAAGTCCCAATCTTCATTTCAGTCGACATAATGGGTTTTCGACCAAACATGATTCTTCTGTCGATTTCATCTCCTGGTGACTTATGTTTTTCTCAACTTTTGCTTATCTTAGGCACATCTCCACCCCTTGATGGGGTATAAACCTTAAATTCATAAGGCACTTTCATTGATTACGCCTTCAACATGCCTTATAGATTTCTTGTGGTAACAAAATGCCCCCTAGAGATGCCATTTTCAAATGTCCACTTTTTGTTAGATAATGGCATCTCTGAGATGTCGACTTGCTCCTTACCGCTTCCACTTCTACTTACTGGTACACCTGTTTTCCCACACTGATGACGTCATCTAATCATGACAAACGTTTCCCTTTTTCCTCGAGACACACAAAATCACGTCTCCATCACTTCAAGTCTTTATGACTGAAACGTGCTTACCGCCATAACTGCCTTTTCACCTCCACGTGTCTGCAGACGTGGGAACATGGGTACACGTGTCGAAACAGAAGATCAAACGTTCACTCTTCCTTTTCTTAGGGTTTAACCCTTATAAAACCCTTGTTTCTTCTTCTTTTTTCCTTTTTTCACCCTTTGCTTCAGTAAACGATAATCACATGCACTCTGTTTTAGTAAAAAGAACAACCTTTCTTCTCCAAACCTTCAACTTCTTCCACGGCTAGCTCAAGTAAAAGCAAAACACTTCCCTCCGCTGCGAAGCTCGCATAACCACTCACCATTGATGGCAAAGAGTACGTTCCTGAACCTCCATTTGCAGAAGAGAAAGCAAAAATCTGGCATTCCCAGGTATTGATCCCTTTCTCCTTGGCTAACGAACCTTTAGCATTTTTAGGTCCACTTCCAGAAAATCGTCGTCCTGAGATAACCAAAACAAATTCCTTTTTCCCCACCAATCATCTCTCTGAACCTTTGGTTTCTTCCCAAAGACCTTTTTCCCTTCGTTATGTCGACAAGAATTTTAGGATTGCTCCTCCCAAGAACTGCCCTAAATTTTGCGCCTGGATGGATCGCTTAGAAATAGAGAAAATCGACCATTGGAAACGGACAGGTATCTATACCCTTCTGTAGATTTCTCGTTGTGGCCCTCCTCAATCTTGTGGCATGTTACTGGCTGCCCTCCAATTTTGGGATAGTTCCACCAATTCTTTCCATACCAAGTGTGGCATGATTACGCTGACACTATTGGATATTGCTTCCATCACCGGCTTAAAACTGACTGGCAAAGTCTTCGACTGTGAAGTCGTAGCACCAGTCTCTCTGCGGTTTAATGTTGGTGAGTCTCGCAAGCCGACATATAACAATTTTATTGATCACCATGGCACCTCTTCAGGCCTTGTGACCACTGAAGAATACGTGGCTTTCCTGACTCTTTGGCTAACTCATTTTGTTTTCTACTCTAGATCTATGCAGATAGCCAAACATTTTCCTCTTCTGGCAACCCAGCTGCACCAAGAGCGTGACATCGCTCTGGGCCAATTAGTCTTGGCCTCTCTTTATGAATCTCTGTCTGAAGTTGTCTGTCAAATCAAACTCTTTGACCCTGAGAACTCAAAGAAGAAAAATGTTTTGGTCCATGGACCTTTTTGGTTCTTACAATTGTGGCTCAACACCACTTTCTCTAAAGACATAGCACCCTATGGGATGAGAAGGGTTGCATGTCCCCCAGAAGAATGACACCTTTTTTGGAAGAGACTGATCCCTTTGATGCCCATCGATAAAACTTTTCCTGACGTCAAGGTGTTTCGCCTCTTGTTCACCATCATGCTGACCCGCACCGACTTTCACCCTTCTATGGCCCCTTTCAGCCGTCGAATTGAAGGTTCTGAATGGCTCACCAGCTCTTTTCCTCCGACTGAAGATGAGCATAAAAATGAAACCTTCCTTATATGGAGACGTCTTCTGGTCCTCCCGTTTCTGTCGGCTCTAACCTCCGACAGCAACCCTGGCCTATTTGCTTACTAACCCAACTTGGTAGCCAGACAATTTGGCCTTTGTCAATTTATTCCCAAGTCCCTGTATTCTTCTCCCGACTTACTCACAAACATCCTTTGTGATCAACCCTGGAGTATGATCCAAGAAGATCTTGAGACCCTTTGGGAAAACCGACCAAAGCTCCATTCCACTCCCTTTCAACCAGCCTTCTTTTGCACCAAAGAGTTTGATGATTGGTGGCAGTCGTATCTTGCTGTTTACATTGGCGCTCCGGAGGCCAAATTATCTGAACTAACTCATACTCTTGTTTATTTGCAGGCGAAATCGACCAAGTGAAAGGCTCTCCATGCCAAACATATTCGCGCTTTTCAGAACTATTTCCAAGTTGTGTATCGACCTAATAATCTTCGTCGGACCATCTCTGAGGCCGCGTCTGAATTAAAGGAGAAGGTAACCGACAGGCTCCCAAGACTTAAAATCCCTGGTTACGCGAAAGACAAGTATCTTTACGCCCTTCATTTTGGAAACATCAAATTTCCTCCTTTGCCATCTAGCCCGCTAGCTTTGGCCTTTGGCAATTCAATTCCAGATTGGTATTATTGTCCTTTTTCAGACGTGCAAAATGCTTATAAGAAAAAGGCCGACAGAGTGGTACCGACGAAGCATAATCTTCCCTACTACTCAGGGCCACTTCATATTGATCCTCAATATGTTAGCCTGTTCGAATCCACACAAATTGGTAACACTTTTCTGGAAAGCTAACACCTCATTTTAGTTGGATTTCGTCGCTTACTTACTTTTTATGTTTCTTTACAGCGATCCCCCTAGACCCTGTGGATCACGTTCCTACCAATGAATATACCCATTCGACACAAGAGACTCAGGTTCGACTCTGGCTGATTTGCCGTTTTCTTTTACCTCGCTTTTTATTCTTAACTGTCATTTCCCCTCTTGCAGGCTACTCCTGAGAAGTCCTCTGTTGATGATGACCGACCTATTGCCCAAGTTTTGAAAAAACCCAGTTCTTCGGTATGCACCTATATGAAGCAATCTCACTCAACCTTGTGATTTCTCTAAGGAAAACAATACGTGGTCTCTAACTTCTTACTTATGTGCAGGGTCAACCACGTTCGACAGACCCCACTGCCTCTTCTCACTCCAAAAAATCCAAAAAACATAAACGTTCTACTGCCACAGGACCTGAGGTATTTCTTTTCAGCTTGTCTGATCTTCTGACTATAATATCTGCTTATAACCTCTCTTCATGTCTTCAGCCGACCCCTTAGCCGACTCAACCATCTTCTCAGCACTCCCACAAATCCAAAGGCCATCAGGGCCACAAAAGGAAGAAGCATGATTCTCCCTCCAGGAGTGGTGAAGCCAAGAAAAAGAAACACCACAAAGTGCTCACTCCAGAGGCTCCTTCTTTAGATGTCGACACTATTGTGGTCGACACGTCCCTCCTTAATAAAGCCCCTGATCCAGCTGTGGGGGCTTCGCAGTCGACCAGCACCCTCGCTGCTGCTGTCTTAGGGGAAGAAAATCCAGATGTCATTTCCCCTACTCCGACACAGGTAATAACTTGTTTTGCTATTTTTCCCTTGAATTACTGGACTTTCTTACAAACATCTTTTTCTCTTACAACAGGCTGATGCTTCTAGTGAGCCATCTCACCCTGTCGCCGACTATACTCCCTCGTCGCCGGCTTCTTCTCCAACTCACCAAGCACCCTCTGCCAACACTACTGATCAGTTCATTGGCTTCCCTATCCAGATTAGTGGTAGTGACTCTGATTCCGTTATTAGCCCTGCAACGCACACGAATTCCAGTTCGACTAGTTATGACTCTAGTCTTTCTTCAGCTTCCTTGCCTTTGTATGATTTAAGGGGACTAGGGGATCTCGAAGCACCACAAAAACCCAACCTTCTCAAACTTCTCCGCTATCAACTACTTCTCCTTCATCTTCCCAAGGGTTGGAAATAAAGCCTTCTGCTCTAGAAGCAATTGCTAGGCTTCGTAGCCTAGTAAGATTACGTGATGTTTCTTCTGATTCTGAGCAGCTTCACCATTCTGGTAAGATGGGTTCTGAGGTGACGAAACTCAAAGCTCTGATGGACAAGGTTCATTTTCACACCTTGAATCCAGATCTCCCCCATGTGCTTATAAGTGAACTTGTTGTCGGCTGATGACACTAAATTTCACCGTATTTTCGACTCCGATTTCGCATGCATTTTAGTGGTTTTATTGTTATTTTATTATGTTATTACTATGTTTCTCTTTGCTTTCAGGTTTTTAGTCTAATCGGAGCCCCGATCGAGAAAAGGAGTGAAAATGAGCTAAAAAGACTAAAATTCAGCATTTTGCATTTGTGGCTCCCGCTGTGGCTGGCGCCATAGGTCCAGCCATGATGTGTCACAGCTCAACTTCCCTCAACTGCCACGTTCCCCACTACCTCCACTTGGGCGCCACAATTTTCCCTCATGGCGGGCGCCATGGAGTTGTGGCGGGCGCCACAAGAAGAAAGTTTTCCCCTCCCAATTTCAAACTGAAGGGCATCCTTGTCATTTCCATTGTTTTACTTGCCTATAAATACAGACTCGTTTTCATTTTTTTAACCATCCAAACTTAGAGCAAACTTAGTTTCACTTAGGCATATATTCAGTAATTTAAAGTGGTAATCGCTTCGCATTGGGGTGTTACCACAATTGTGTAATTGAGTCGGTGATCGAGTCTGTAATCGAATTTGGAGCACTTTGGAAGGAAGTTAATCCTGCCGCCATTTTCATTTCCGCTTCGCATTTTATTCAACCCTCCGATTGGAGCAGGTTTTTATCGCTTTGCCTTTATCTACTTTACTTCTTCGCACTGTCTTTACCTTATTTATTTCTCTCACTCGCTTTACTTTATTTATTTCTCGCATTCGCTTTACTTTATTTATTTCTCGCACTCGCTTTACTTTATTTATTTCTCGCACTCGCTTTACTTTATTTATTTCTCGCACTCGCACTACTTTCATTTATTTTTCGCACTCGAACTACTTTCATTTATTTTCCGCACTCGCACTACTTTTATTTACTTTCCGCACTCGCACTACTTTTATTTAAATTAAAATGCACCTTTACTTTACCATGTCTAACTAAACCTATAAGGTTAGAATGTAAGGATCGTAATTGAACCGATAATCTGTACAATTGTTCGTAGAAACACTTAAGTGCTATTTTGACTTTCAACTTAAGTTTTCCCGCACTTAATTTCCGTTGGATAAGATCGAAAGCCGTCCAACGTCTATTTAAACTTAATTGTTTTTAACTATTTCAAATACAGCAAAAGCGCTTTGTTTAGTTCATTAGGAGTTTTTAACTTAAAAAGAAAAGTGATTTTAAACCTATTTTCGGACGCGTTTATAAGTTTAGAGTCTGGTTCGTGAGAACCTCCTTTGGTTAAGAAATCCAGGTTAAAATACTTTTCAACTTAGTCAAGATATTATATTTCTTAAAAATAGGTTTACTACTCTAACGCAATGCGCACCTTTTTATAAGTGACAATAAGAGGGTTTGATTAGGGAGTACAACTCGGTTCTGAATACGCGAAAGCGACAGTTCTTGTTAAATTGGTTCTTTTCAAAGTAGGAAACACTGCCCATAAGTAATTCTATTAGCAAGTACTTGGATTATTAATTGATTATGTGAATTACATTCGAGCCTATCTTTATTAACTGAATTTAATTTAATACTTTACTTTTCATTGCACACTCTAAAAACCCCTATTTTGATTACCTTAGATAAACACCATAATAATAGATACCGATAGATGGACACTTGGTCTCCGTGGATTCGACAATCTTTTATATTACTCTGACGCGTTCGTATACTTGCGAAAAGCACGCATCAAGTTTTTGGCGCCGTTGCCGGGGACCAATTTCGTCAAATTTCATACCTTGTTGTTATATCATTTAGACTTAGGTTATTACCCGCCGGTCAATGCGAAGAACTCGCAGCACCGGAAGCTTAATATATCCTCTGGCGGAACCTGAACGTTACGCTCGCGCACGTTTGTTCTTCCATAGAATTAGGAGAGCTATGGCCGAAGATCAAAACCAAAGACCTCTTAAGGATTTCGCCCAACCATCTAACGAAGAACCTAGTTCTAGTATAGTAAACCCAACCATCCCAGCTAATAATTTCTAACTTAAACCCTCCCTGTTGCAACTAGTGCAACAGAGACAATTCGCAAGTCTCGCTACTGAGAACCCAAACCAACATTTAAAAATCTTTCTCCAATTAGCAGACACTTTTAAAACCAATGGAGCTTATCCTTAGGCAATCCGTTTAAGATTATTCCCTTTTTCCCTCAGAGATAAAGCCATATCATGGTTAGATTCCCTCACCCAAATCCATTACGACTTGGGATAACCTTAGAAGAGTATTCCTTTCTAGATACTTTCCCCCAAGTAAGACCGTCGTTCTTCGAAACCATATAAGTAGATTTACCCAGAACCAAGGAGAATCGTTGTTCGAAGCTTGGGAGAGATATAAAGAGCCGTTAAGAGCATGCCCACATCATGGTTTAGAAAATTGGTTAATCATTCAAACCTTCTATAATGGACTTCACTATAACACTAAGATGACCATCGACGCTGCCGCAGGAGGTGCGCTGATGAACAAACCTTATCCTGAAGCTTGTGCCCTCATCGAAGATATGGCTCAAAACCATCAATCATGGGGAGTCGAACGAGCAACAGTTGAGAAGAAGGAAGCCCAAGGAGGAGTACATGAACTAAGCTCTATAGACATGATGCAAGCTAAAATGGACGCATTAGCCTTTACGGTCGAGCATATGTGCATAAACCCGAATGTTGCAGCCGTAGTTTCGTCGGATTGTGAGATATGTGGAACCAAAGGACACCAATCTGCAGAATGCAGTCTATTAAACGAAACCCACTCTGAGCAAGTGAACTACACCCAAGGGAACTCATATTCGAATACATATAACCCTGGATGGAGGAATCACCCAAACTTCTCCTATAAGAACAATAACCCTATCCAAAATAATGCACCTTCGAGACAAACAGGTTACCAAGCCCCAAGACCAAATCAACCTATGCGACCTATACCACCAAAGTCGAGCCTTGAGAAAATTATGGAAAATTTTATCACTACTCAAACTCAACAAAACAAAGAGTTCATGAACCAAAACATTCACGTTAACAAACTGATTACCTAGTTAGGAACCAAGGTTGACCAAATAGTTACTCACACCAAAATGCTTGAAACCCAGATCTCTCAGGTAGCTTTAAACCAAGCCCCTCAGACCACACTAGGAGGACAGTTCCCTGGACAACCTCAACAGAATCCGAGAAGACAAGCCAATGCCATTACCCTACGAAGTGGGAACGCTTATGATCAGCCACCAAACCCAAGATTGAGTGAACCAAAAACTTCTAAGGAATATACCGAACCCACGGACAAAGTGAAGGAACCAGAGGAATCTGAAAAACAGGAAGGTCAAGAAAAAGGAGAAGAACCTAAAGATAAAACTTACGTACCACCCCCGCCATATAAACCGCCTATACCATATCCGCAAAGACTCAAACAAACCCAGATCAATAACCAATATCAAAATTTTATTAAGGTTATAGAAAAACTTCACGTAGAAATCCCTTTCACAGAAGTCATCACCCAAATACCTTCTTACGCAAAGTTTCTCAAAGACATCCTTACCAACAAACGTAGACTTGACGATCTGAAGCCCTTGGAATGTAATTCTATTTCCGAGAATAAGTTAGCCAAAAAGGATAAAGATCCTGGAAATTTCTCCATTCCTTGTCTTTTGGGTAGTCATGTCATCGAAAAAGCTTTTATAGACTTAGGAGCTAGTGTGAGCTTAATTCCTTTAGCAGTTTGTGAGAGGTTAAACTTAGGAGAATTACAACCTACTAAGATGTCACTTCAGTTAGCCGATAGATCTATTAAGTATCCGATAGGAATTTTAGAAGATGTCCCTGTTAGGATAGGTCAGTTATTTATCCCTACTGATTTTGTTTTCATGGACATCAAAGAGGACAATGATATACCAATCCTTCTAGGTAGACCATTCTTATCAACTGCAGGAGCCATAATAGATGTCAAGAGAGGAAAGTTGACCTTTGAGGTAGGTGACGAGAAAATAGAATTTATACTTTCGAAATTTCTTATGGCACCTGTGATGGGAGACGCATGTTATGCCATAGATATCATTGATGAATGCGTTAGGGAATTAGAACAAGAAGAAATCATAAAAACAATTAAGTTACCATCAACTCTCATAATGAAAGATGATGACTTTAGCAAACCCTACATCGATGATAACCTTTACGAATGTGCATAGATTATAGAAAATTAAATAAAGCAACCAGGAAGGATCATTTCCCTTTACCATTTATAGACCAGATGTTGGAGCATCTAGGCAGACACTCTTACTTATGCTACCTAGATGGATACTCTGGATTCTTCCAAATACCTATCCACCCCGAAGATCAAGAAAAAACTCCCTTTACATGCCCTTATGGAACTTTTGCCTACAGACGAATGCCATTCGGCCTCTGTAATGCCCCAGCTACTTTCCAACGCTGCATGATGTCAATCTTTGCAGATTACCTAGATGGTATCATGGAAGTGTTTATGGATGATTTCTCGGTTTGCGGATTTGATTTCCACAATTGTCTTGCTAACCTTGAGAAAATCCTGGAGAGATGCGTGGAGGTAAACCTTGTGCTTAATTGGGAAAAGTGTCATTTCATGGTGACCGAAGGAATTGTTTTAGGACATATAGTTTCCGAAAAAGGTATAGAGGTAGATAGGGCTAAGATAGAAGTTATAGAGAACCTAAAACCACCCAAAACTATTAGAGAAGTCCGAAGTTTCCGTGGACATGCAGGATTCTACCGGCATTTTATCAAGGACTTCTCCAAAATAACTAAACCCGTAACTGGCCTTTTAATGAAAGATGCCGAATTCATTTTCAATGATAAATGTAATGAAGCATTTAATCTTTTAAAGCAAGTGTTAATATTATCACCTATTATGAAACCCCCTGATTGGTCAGAACCTTTTGAGATAATGTGTGACGCTAGTGATTATGTCGTTGGAGCCGTTCTACGACAAAGAAAAGATAAAAAATTACATGCAATTTATTATGCCAGTATGACCCTAGACGTTGCCCAACTTAACTATGCAACAACTGAAAATGAATTACTCGTTGTAGTCTTCGCTATAGACAAATTTAGATCTTATCTAGTAGGAGAAAAAATTATAGTTTACACCGATCATGCTGTCATTCATTACCTATTAAGTAAAAAAGATGCCAAGCCCAGGTTACTCCGATGGATTCTGTTACAACAAGAGTTTGATTTAGATATAAGAGATAAAAAAGGCACTGAAAATGTAGTAGTTGATCACCTTTCTAGGCTAGAACATCTAAAACCAGATTTAGTACCCCATAAATGACGATTTCGCCTATGATAGACTGATAGCTAGACTAGAAACCATTGAAGATGATAGCCTAGGCCCTTATGAGCACTCCCAAAATTCCTTAGCAGTAAGTAACGTACCATGGTATGCAGACTTTGTTAATTACCTAGCTGCTGATATCATACCCCCTGATCTTGACTACCACCGCAAGAAGAAGTTCTTCAATGATGTGAGAAACTTTTATTGGGACGAACTGCTCCTTTTCAAAAGGGGTAAAGATGGCATTTTTCGCCGTTGCGTTCCAGAAGAGGAGATAAAAAGTATAATTGAGCATTGTCACTCTGCACCCTATGGTGAACATGCGAGCACCTCTAAGACATACGCCAAGATTCTTCAAGCTGGCCTATTCTGGCCTACCATGTGGCGTGATGTCCATGCTTGCATTGTCAAATGTGATAGATGCCAACACACTGGAAATATTTTAAGGCGTGACGAAATGCCTCTAAGAAACATTCAGGAAGTAGAACTCTTCGACGTTTGGGGTATAGATTTCATGGGACCTTTCCCACCATCCTTAGGAAACAAGTATATCTTAGTAGCTGTAGACTATGTGTCTAAGTGGATTGAAGCTATAGTTGCACCCATAAACGACACTAGGGTGGTGATCAAGCTATTTAAAAACTATATTTTCCCTAGATTTTGAACACCCCGTTTAGTCATAAGCGATGGAGGATCACACTTCATATCGAGAATATTTGATAAACTTTTAAGAAAATATGGAGTTAGGCATAGAGTAGCAATACCATACCACCCACAGACTAGTGGTCAAGTAGAAGTATCCAATAGGGAGATAAAACAAATCCTAGAAAAAACTGTTTCTATCTCTAGGAGAGATTGGTCTCAGAAGCTTCAAGAAGCACTATGGGCCTACCGAACCACTTTCAAAACCCTTATAGGAATAACTCCCTACCAACTAGTCTATGTAAAATCCTGTCACTTACCTTTCGAATTAGAGAATAAGGCCTATTGGGCCATTAAAACTTTGAATTTAGACTACCTGACCGCTGGTGAAAAGCGTATCCTTGATATTCACAAACTAGAAGAACTCAGGCAATCTGCCTACGAGAATGCCAAAATTTACAAAGAGAGAACAAAAGCCTGGCACGACAAAAGAATAGTAAAGAAAGATTCCAATATAGGCGACCCTGTTCTCCTGGTCAACTCTAGGTTACGACTTTTCCCTGGGAAGTTGCGCTCAAGATGGACTGACCCTTTCGAAGTATCCAAGATTCTGAGATCCGGAGCTGTAGAAATCAAGAATGAAGTCTGTAGTCCATTCATTGTAAATGGACAAAGACTGAAGCTCTACGAAGGAGGAAACACTCCAACAGACTACTCAAGCCACACTCTGATTGATCCACCGATTCCTACTACTGGTGTATAAATTCCGATCGTCAAGCTAATGACGTTAAACAAGCGCTGTTTAGGAGGCAACCCATGGTTTTTATTTTATTTTACTTTTTTGCACTTATTTATTTTATTTTATTTTATTTTATTTTTATCATATTTTCACAAGGACTAAATATTTGAATGGTTTGTATTTTCAGGATCCCTTTTCCTAACTTTTACAGGATGCGGGACTTCGATGATGCCCAGAGAGAGCGCTACATAGCTCTTTACCAGCCCCCTATGGCGCCCACACGCTATCCAGATCAGCACTGCATGGAAGCCCTGGGTATTGCGCCGAGTATCCGATTTCTGAGCCACCAGCTCCATTGGGACGAGTTCGCTGACGACCTGAGCAACACCTACAGGAACTTGACATTGGAGTTCCTCAGTTCATTTGATTATGACCCTTACTCTGGACCGGATGGGTATGCTTCTTTCCGGCTCTTTGGGATTGAGTATTCCTTCAGCCATAAGGAGTTTCGTGACCTATTAGGTTTCCAGACCACCCCTGACGCTATCCCTGAGACACCGATGGGATATTTTCTGGGTAAGGAAGTGGAAAACTTCTAGAGTGATATATTTGGTGGAGGGAGTCAGGATCCTTCTACGCAGTTGTCCCAGGCTATACACAACCCTGCTTTTAGATACTTCCAAATGATATTGGCATACTCCTTCCTAGGAAGACCAGATGCTGAGACGTTACTAAATGAGGTGGAGATATTCCTATTATTTTGTGCATCCCAATCTCGCCCAGTGGCATGTGGGAACTTTCTGTTGTGTGGCATCAGCGGTGTTTCCAAATCGACCGAAGGAGTCATTCATGTAGGAGGGATCATCACACAGATCGCCATCGCTTTAGGTCTATCCCGTAAGTTGTTACATCTCCGGACCTATTGTTGGTACACTACCATGGATATCGACTTTTGCTTGACTAGAGGGTTGATAAGGAGATCCTCCTTCAACCCAATTCAGTATAAATATTACTCTTAATATTCATACCTTTGTTAGAAATTGAACCCTGTTAGACGTGGTCCATTAACGTATATGGTTAACCGGTTAATGCAAGACGGAATACAACTTTCTGACAGATTTTCAATAGTGTTAACCGGTTAACGTATTTGGTTAACCGATTAACACAAAACAAAATACAAATTACGAACATATTTTCAACAGTGTTAACCGGTTAACGCATTTGGTTAACCGGTTAACGCAAGACAAAATACACCTGTTCCCGCTGACCGGGCAGCGGACCCCGGCTAACTCTGCGTAGTGTGATCGATCGTCGAAATTTAATTTGGTTTTAATTAATTAAAAGAATTAAAATTAATAATAATAATAATAATAATAATAATATGTTTATTATTGTCTTGTGGTGATCGGTTATGGCCTTAGTTTTCCTTTATTTTGTTTTTGGGTATTAAAATACGACCTGCGTGTCGTGCCTCTCTTTTAATCTCTCAATGTAACTTCTTTTCTCATCTCACTCCCTCGTATGTAAAACGAGTTTCTTTTATGTAATGTAATGTTATGAAGAAAGAGAAGAAGTCAATATCAAAGGAGGAAAACCTTGAAGATCTTGCTTGGAGAAGCTTAGATCGTTATTAGGTTAGCTTAGGTTCTCTCATTGGCTTGGGAGAACAATTGAACTAGGGGCCATAACTGTTTCATTATATATGTATGTTGATGCATGTGAATGTATGTTGATGCATGTGAGAGACGATTTATATGATAAATAAGCCGGTGAGATCAGAATAATTGCAAATTCCCTCAAATTAAATATTAAGTTTATGCTTTCCAAGTTTTAACACTCATCAAGACTAGTATCATATAATGTAGGATTCTCCTACGCGAGGTGCATGTTCTATATTAGTAAGGTGCGATGGGATAATTGTAATATCCAATTGTTAAAACAATGGGTCAAACTTGACTAAACAAATTATAATAAGATTATATATGTTTAGAAGCAAGAGTTGGAAATTATCCATGTGATGGATTGGAATAAGGAGTTATTCACCCAACTAAAATATTCGAGAGTTGTATTAGATTCAATTGGAAGGAGTTCCTACCTAAATAGCCTAGTTTTGTGTAATCCGCGTACGCGGACTTAAAACAAAGTGAAATATGGATCTCGACCCACTAGAAAATATTCCAACGGGATTTTCCGAATCAAATGATGAGGGTCATTTGTTTTGAGTAAAATAGTGGGAGCATATTTAATTAAAGGCCTAATTAAATATGTTATTGATGCTTATATTTTCATTAATTCTTATGTAGATTACCATGAAAACAAACACCTCTAACAACATCTTGCGATCAATCCTTGACAAAGAAAAATTTTCTGGGACAAATTTTCTGGATTGGCACCGAAACTTGAGGATTATCCTTAAACTTGATAAAAAGCTATATGTCTTGGAGAAACCTGTTCCTGAAGAGGAACCTCCTATTTCTGCACCTAAGGCAAAAAGAGATGCTTATAAGAAGCATGTCGATGATGCCAATGAAACTGCTTATCTCATGCTAGCTACCATGAACTTAGAATTGCAAAAGCAACATGAGAACATGGCGGGGTTCGATATGATCAAACACCTGAAGATGCTCTATCAAGAGAAAGCAAGGCATGAGAGGTTTGAAGTTTCAAAATCCTTTTTTCAAGGCAAGTTAGCTGAGGGAGCCCCTATAGGTCCCCATGTGCTCAAGATGATTGGGTAGGTGGGAAATCTTGAGAGATTGGGTTTTCCCCTCGTAAAAGAACTTGCGACTGATTTGATCTTGCAATCGTTGCCAGATAAATTCAGTCAATTTGTCCTAAATTTCAATATGAATGATATGGACAAATCTCTTCCTGAACTACTAGCCATGTTAAGAACTGTTGAGCAGAATCTGAAGTCAAAAGGGAAGTCCATTCTGATGATCGAAAATGGAAAGAGACAAAACAAAAGCCCCACCAAGCAGGGTGATAAAGGGAAAGGCAAGGAAGTTGCCAAACCCAAACCCATCGTTGCTGCTTTAAAGCCTAGTGGAGGCATAGCAAAAGAAGGCACCTGCTTCCGTTGCGGTAAGACCGGACACTGGAAGAGAAACTGCCCAAAGTACCTAGAAGATAAGAAGAATGGAGTAGAGACTTCAACTTCAAGTATTTTTGTTATTGAAATTAATTTATCTACTTCTGCATCATGGGTATTAGATATTGGATGCGATTCTCACATTTGTACCAATGTGCAGGGACTAAAAAGGAGTAGAGATTTGGCAAAAGGTGAAGTCGACCTACGAGATGGCAGCGGAGCAAAGGTTGTTGCTTTAGCCGTAGGAACTTATGCATTGACTTTACCTAGTGGTTTAATAATTCAGTTAGAGAACTGTTATTATGTACCTGCAATTAGCAGGAATATTATTTCCGTTTCTTGTTTGGACAAGTTTGGTTTTTCATTTATAATAAAGAACGATTGTTGCTCAATTTATTTGAATGATATATTCTATGCTACTGCACAAATGAACAATGGACTATATGTCCTTGATCTTGAAATGCCTATTTATAACATTAATACTAAAAGGATGAAACCTAATGAGTTAAATCCAACTTACCTTTGGCATTGTCGATTAGGCCACATAAATGAGAAACGCATTTCCAAACTCCATAAAGATGGACTCTTGGACTCTTTTGATTATGAATCATATGAGACATGCAGATCTTATTTAATTGGAAAGATGACAAAGTCTCCATTCACAGGAAAAGGTGAAAGAGCTAATGATCTTTTGGCCCTCATACATACTGATGTATGTGGACCACTGAACATACCAGTCAGAGGAGGTTTTCAGTACTTCATCACATTTACTGATGATTTCAGTAGATATGGTTATGTGTATTTAATGAAACACAAATCAGAGTCCTTTGAAAAATTCAAGGAATTCAAGAATGACGTACAAAACCAACTAGGTAAGAATATTAAAACTCTTCGATAAGATCGAGGTGGTGAGTATTTAAGCCTAGAGTTTGATGACCATCTAAAAGAGTGTGGGATCCTATCCCAACTTACTCCTCCTGGAACGCCCCAATGGAATGGTGTATCTGAGAGAAGAAATCGAACCCTGTTAGACATGGTCCGATCCATGATGAGTCACGCCGATCTTCAAAACTCCTTTTGGGGACATGCATTATTGACAGCAGCTTACACACTTAACTGTGTTCCATCCAAAAAGGTTAAGAAGACACCATATGAGATATGAAGTGGTAAGAAACCACATATGTCTTACATGAAGATTTGGGGTTGCGAAGTTTATGTGAAACGACAAATTTTAACTAAGCTTGAGCCCAAATCTGACAAATGCTTATTTGTGGGGTATCCTAAAGAAACAAGAGGGTATTACTTCTACAATCCTTCAGAGGGCAAAGTGTTTGTCGCTCGAACTGGAGTTTTCCTAGAAAAGGATTTTATTTCCAAAGAAATCAGTGGGAGGAAAGTAGAGCTTGAAGAAATTCAAGAATCACAAAGTATCGATACACCTATGGAGGAATTAGAGCAGGAAACACAAGTAGTTGTGGAAGAGCAACCTGCTCAAGTAGAACAAGACCAGCGTAGGTCAAGCAGGATACGTCACATACCTGAGAGATATGGATATCTCATAACTGATCAAGGTGATGTATTACTCATGGATCAAGATGAGCCTGTGACCTACCAAGAGGCCATAACTGGTCCCGAGTCTGAGAAGTGGCTAGAAGCCATGAAATCTGAAATGGATTCCATGTACACAAACCAAGTTTGGACCTTGGTAGAGCCTCCTGTAGGAGTTAACCCTATAGGATGCAAGTGGGTCTTCAAAAAGAAGACTGACATGGATGGTAAGGTACATACCTATAAGGCAATACTGGTTGCAAAAGGATATAAACAAATTAATGGGGTTGACTATGATGAAACCTTTTCACCAGTTGCAATGCTTAAATCTGTTCGGGTTTTACTTGCTATCGCTGCATATCATGATTATGAAATATGGCAGATGGATGTCAAAACTGCTTTCCTTAATGGGAATCTTCTCGAGGATGTGTACATGACACAACCTGAAGGATTTGACATACCAGAAGAAGCCCAAAAGATATGTAAGTTACAAAGGTCAATCTATGGATTGAAGCAAGATTCCAGAAGCTGGAATCTTCGTTTTGATGAAATAGTAAAACAATATGGATTCATCAAGAACGAAGATGAGCCTTGTGTCTACAAGAAGGTTAGTGGGAGCATGATCGTGTTCCTGGTATTATATGTAGATGACATATTACTCATTGGAAACGATGTCCCTACCCTGCAACAAGTAAAGTCTTAGTTGGGGAAATGATTTTCTATGAAGGACCTAGGTGAAGCAGTTTATATATTAGGAATCAAAATCTATAGAGATAGATCACAAAAACTGCTTGGCCTAAGTCAGAGTACGTACGTAGACAAAGTGCTGAGACGCTTTAACATGCATGATTCCAAGAAAGGATTCATACCTATGCAACATGGCCTGTGTCTATCAAAAACACAATCCCCTTCAACTAAGGAAGAAAGGGATCGCATGAATAAGATTCCATTTGCATCTGCAATAGGATCTATCATGTATGCCATGTTATGTACTCGACCAGATGTCTCGTATGCTTTAAGTGCAACGAGTAGGTACCAATCTGATCATGGTGATGCCCATTGGGTAGCTGTCAAGAATATCCTTAAGTATTCGAGAAGGACTAAGGACTCATTCTTGATATATGGAGGTCAGGAAGAACTGACTGTAATTGGATACACCGATGCTAGCTTCCAGACAGATAAGGATGACTTTAGATCGCAATCTGGTTACGTGTTTTGCTTAAACGGTGGCGTTGTGAGCTGGAAAAGTTCAAAGCAAGATACAATTGCTGATTCTACAACCGAGGCCGAGTATATTACTGCCTCAAGTGCAGCAAAGGAAGCTGTTTGGATCCAAACAAATTTCATTAGTGAACTTGACATAGTTCCTAGCATTGTGGATCCCATTGGTCTCTATTATGATAACAATGGTGCTATCGCACAAGCTAAGGAGCCTAGATCTCACCAACGATCCAAACACATACTTAGGCGTTATCACCTCATTCGAGAGATAATAGATAGAGGAGATGTGAAAATATGTAGAGTACCTACACTTGACAATATTGCTGACCCACTGACAAAGCCTCTTGCGCAGCAGAAGCATGATGGCCATACTAGATCTATGGGCATTAGGGGTATGCCTAATTGGCTCTAGTGCTAGTGGGAGATTGTTGGTGTAAGCCCTAGAGGCCAATACTTTTTGTACTTGTATCGAATTGTTTATTAATAATACAAGGCTTTTTCTTTATTATGTTTGTTTAATAAAGTCCCTGGAATAGATAGTCTGTTTAATGTATCAAGTGTGACTTAATCATGAGAGCACATTAAACATAAGGACACTATTCTTAAAGTATCCGTAGTCGAGCTTTATTGGGAAGTGGGATAACATTAAAGCATGAAGACTATTATGTTTATAGACTGATGATCACATCTCATGGATCATGGATAAGGAGTTATCATGTCTCAAACATAGGTATGAATATTAAGAGTAATATTTATACTGGATTGACCCGCTATGAGAATACTATATAGAATGTTATGCAAAGCATCATAAGTTATTCTCATGGTGATAGTGGTGTATACCACCCTTCGACCTGAAACCACTATGGACCCTAGATGTAGAGTCGAGTGCCTTATTGCTGATCAAACATTGTCCGTAACTGGATGACCATAAAGACAGTTGATGGGTACTCCACGACGCATGCTAAGGGACATGAATGACCTAGATGGAATTTGCCCATCCTGCGTAACAGGATAAATGTCTATGGGCCCAATATTGAACTGGACAAGGATGACACAGTTTATGCCTTGTGTTCAATATAGACATAAGGGCAAAAGGGTAATTATACACATAATTATTATCACAGAAGGATTTGTCAGATCACATGACATTTTCGTGTCTTGGGTAGCAGTGATGTGTTGCTAGATACCACTCACTGTTTATTATGTTAAATACGTGATTTAATATAATTACCAATGCCGCGAAAACCTATAGGGTCACACATAAAGGACGGATTGATGAGAGATAGAGTAATTAAGGAATACCGTAATGTACGGTGCCCTTAAGTGAATTGTAGAACATCGTAAGGTACGGTGTACTTAAGTAGAATACGAAATATGGTAAGGTACCACGAGCTTAAGTGATTTTGGCATATTATAAGATATGGGCCATATACACTTGAGTGGGCTTTTTAGCTTGCAGCCCACACAAGTGGTTCTATAAATAAAACCCTTGTGTAGAAGCATTGAAACACTTGCAATTTCGTTTCTCTCTCTCTATCTCACTCAAAGCCTTCATTCGTAGCAGCTAGCACTGAGATTGAAGGAATTTGTTCGTGTGGACTGAGTAGAGACGTTGTCATCGTTTAACATTCGTGATCGCCACAAGAGGTAACGATTCTATCACTGATCATGCCCATTCGAAAGGATCATTAAAGGAGAAATTTTAAATTCCGTTGCGTTTTGGATCGCAATTCTCCATCAGCTGTTACATCTCCGGACCTATTGTGGGTACACTACCATGGATATCGACTTTTGCTTGACTAGAGGGTTGATAAGGAGATCCTCCTTCAACCCAATACAGTTCAGATTCTTGGTCGATAACGAGGCGATTCATTATTTTACACTGTCTGATCCTATGATGACTAGTGTTCATGACCCAGCTAACTGGAGTTATGCCTTGGAGGGTCAGGGAGAGACTATCGAGGAGCCTAGATCCCCACCTATTGCTGAGTATACCCCTACACCGCCTTCGCCCAGGATCACTGTATTCTCTAACAATTTATCATTGCAGACCCCAGACATCCGCACCCAGATCGTAGAGTGTCGTAGAGAGATTGTCGGGCTTAGACATGATGTGGCTGACCTCACCTTACAAATGGGAGTATCTGATCTCACACACGCTACCGAGGCTGACTGTTTATACAAGGAGATCGCCGAGCTTCGCCGGAAGATAGCCATGCTCCGTGGATCTACTCAGGCAGACGAACCCCCTACTATTTGATTTTACCATCTCATTTTATTTTGTCTCATTTATGCTTATATTTCTTGCATTTACCTAACTTATTTTATATCATTGCATTTGGGATATTTTCTTAACTATGTCAGCACATTGATATTTCTACATATATATATATATATATATATATATATATATATATATATATATATATATATATATATATATATATATATATATATATATATATGTTTGTTTATTATATTTATATTTTTATTATAGTCTAATTATATTAATTGTTTATTTATTTTTTTAGTCTAATGTTTAAATTTTATTTTTATAAAATTATGCAAGCCTTATGTCACTAGGAAAATACAATGCAAACGCTATCTGGACCCCCCAACTAAAAAGAGAATGAGAAGCCCATGCCAAATGACCAAAATCTGGCCCAGCCGAATTTAGCCTTGTGGCGCCCGCCATGGATACTGTGGCGCCCGCCACAGCGTCTGAATAAGCTCGGCGCAGACTCACGTTTTTCACCATTTTCATACCTTCAAACCTTCAAAACCCATTTTTTCACCTTCCGAAAAAGCCCTTGAACCCCACAAAAGCTCCCACATTTCTCATCTTCACACCATACAAGTCATTTTCCCAACTTCCATTTTCATTTTCATCCGTCGAATTTCATAAAAATCCCACCTTTATACAAACCCATCTTCATCTTCTTCATCACATTGCATGAGCTAAATAATGGAGTTCAATGGATTTATCCTTCGTGAAGGGAAACCGGGAGATAGGCAGAGGAAAACTATCGAAAGGTTGCAAAATCGGGAAATCCTCCCGACAAGGTATGTGGATGAAAATTGTCTTTACACTTTGGGTATCTACCATAGCAATTTTTATTTATTAGATAATTTAGGTTTGCACAGTATCTTTTCAAACAAAGAACCTACCTTTGAGCGATTGACAACTGAATTTTTAAGTTCTTTAATCTATATTGTCAATCCTAACACTGCTAGTACAGTTGGTACTGTTTGATTTAGAATGTTTGTTGTTGAGTATGAATTCAGTACCGACGCACTAGCAGGCCTATTAGGGATTCCTCATGGGGAAGGTGTTATTTGTGAGGCCCCTTTGGATTCAGATTGGTCGATCGAGGTGTTTTCCTTCTAGCAGAGATTATCAAACACTTGAATAAATTCTTTTGAAGGAATTCTTGCCTCGACCATCCATAACCCGACCATCAGAGTTTTTAGATATTTGTTGGCATGTACTATTTTTGGCCGGGAGAATCCAAACAAGGTCAACGCTCGAGAGCTTCTATTTTTTCAAGGAAGCCTCACAAATAGAAGAATTAATTCGGCCCCGTTTATGCCCGATCATATGGCTTTAACTCTAAATAAAGCGGGACCGATTGTTTTCGGAGGACTCATTACGTCTATTGCTCTGGCGCTTAACCTGAACAGTGAGATAGCTACCCTAGATCCCCTACCTCCTTGCACAATCAACCTAAAATTTCTGAGAGATATGAAATTGTGCCGATTGAGGAGAGAAGGAGGCTATGTGCTTATGGTTCATGGTGTAGCTATCCCATCTGTTGTCTTACCATGCACTAGACGTATTGATGTACGTGATGAAAGGAATTGGACCTATGTTTTAGATGCTCCACCTGTTTTGGGTCCACTTCCTCCTAATGTTCCTGATGAGGAGGGACACGACACTGATGAAGAATATGATCGGCGAGAGCGATCTCCCGTACCTCTTGTGTCCTCCATCACCCTTCACCACCACACACCGCACCATCTTCTTCTTTTGCAGGTTCTGCTCCTGGCTTCTATATTATATAGGAGATGTGGCGTGATCACATAGCTAGAGATCAAAGGCGTGATGACCTACTATCTACCATTCAACAACAACTGAAGGACAACATGAGCTTCATGCAAGAATCGCAGCTGAGGACAGATAGATCATATGAGACTGTTGTACAGTCCCTGCTTACGATCACAAATGAGCAAGCCCGTCAGCAGCACTACCACCGTCAACATACTGCACTCATAGAAGCCACTCAGGGTTCCATTTTGGGTAACCTTCGAGAGGTGAGGACTGCTCAAGATGCCTTACTAGCCAGGATGGATTAGAGAGACCGTCGTCGTAGCCGATCCTGTCGTCCACCTCAGGATGATGAAGGCACCAGTGGTCAGCAGTAGGATGTCAGGTGACTCTCCCTTTATCTTATTTCGAAACATTGGGGACAATGTTCGATTTAAGTGTGGGAGGAGACTTTATCGCTTTCTATTTTTCTTTGTTGTTTTTAGTTAGTGTTGCGGGATATTCATTACCAGTAGAGATATTGACTAAATCTAAGGTAAACCATACAAGTCGAGTCGCCACCGCACTTCTATTTATCCAAAGAAATGGTTAGAAAGCGAACAAAAACCTAAAAGTTTTATCGAATCAAAAACTAGTAAAAATGTCAGAGATCTGGGTAAGAGGGTTGGTTATGCAATGGGAAGGTTTTAAGCACCCAAAACATCCTAGGTACTCCTAGGGATCCCTTTTCATATTTGTTGTAAGGTTGGTATTTTGTGAAAATTTGTTTGTGCAAACATTATTGATTAGATGAGAAGAGAATATACAAGTTATTTACATTTTGTGTTTGGATGGATGAACCCATTGCCTACGTACCATCTTAAAAAAAGATTAGGATCAAAACCTCGTAGTTCGGGGTAAAAATCTCAAAAATGAGTTAGTGAATTGATCGGTCCAAAAGCCTTAAGGTCTTTTGTTATCCAAGGGAGAAAACTCAACCTAAAACCACAAATCCACCATGTGAGGATAGCTTCAACATGCTAGTGAGGGGTTAACCCTATAATAAGCATGGAAGACTCATTGTCCATCACTAAGGATACAGGTGAGTATTACATCTACCTCAAGGATAACTCAAACCTAATAGATAAAGGTTATGAAAAGTTTTGATTAAGAAAGTGACCATTGAAACCACAAAAAAACATTTGAATGGGTTATATTTACCGATGAAAAGTATGTACAAAATATGGTCAAAGTTGACTTAGAAGTTCAATTCAAAATAAGTATTATGAAAAGAAAGTTTGAAAATCAAAAGCATAAGGCTTAGGTTTCTAGTGTTTGAAAACAAGTGTTAAATGTTTGCACAAAAGTTTTGGCTTGGGTTAGAGTGGAGGGAAGAAGAAGAATGACTAAAGTCCTAATCATACAAGAGATTAGGGATAAGAAACAAGACCACAAATGGAGTTCCTCTCTTGAGATCATATTGATGATCCAAGTAGCTCCCATCCTTTGGAATATGCAATCAAAATAATTGTAAGCTCAAGCAATCAACATAATCAAACAAGCTTCTTAGAAGATACACAATGCCTCTTGTATCTTTCACTTTGGATGAACATGGCAATGATTCTTCAAGTTGAGTTCTCATAGGATCCCCTAGCACAAAAGCACACACACATCAAAGAGTCTTATGAAGCAAATCAAGAATGGACAAGAGTGTGTTTAGAGGTTTGGTCCTTCTAATCCATCTTCCACATTAAGGTCCTTTTACTCCAATTTTGCATAGGGAGTGTCCTAGAAACTAAGTCCATTTGTCCATTTCTTTGCATTTGGTCCACAACAATCAAAACAAAACACAAGCAATATAATATATACATAATTATGTGCTCAAGTGAGCAAAATGCAAATTGCATTAACATAAACATGTGCTCAAATGAGCAAAGGGGAAAAGCAAATGAATAATATGTACAAGAATAGTAAATTGCATAAATGTAAAGAGCAAGAATTAAATGTTAATGGTTAATGGTTAGTGTTAGTAGTTAGTGTGCCATAAGGCAAATTTAGCGCTATGTTAAGCAATCGTAATTGGACTTATGTAGAAGTCACAACTATTTGAGGCCGGTCAATAATAATGTAGGCAACAACACAAGTTAGAGGTCTTGATTAGTGAATCATACTCCAACAACTTGCCATGACAAAAAGAAGATGAGAAATGATCTTGTATTGATTTAGGTTCTTTGCATGATTTAGGAAGCAATCTATCCTTAATGCAAAGCCATTCACTTGATCCATGATCAAGATGAATTAGATTTGAATCAAGGAAGATTAAACCTCCCTAATCAATGCTAACCACCAATCTTTAACTCATTGATCAAAAAAGAAAAAGAAGAAGGAGAAGAAGAAGAAGAATTAAAGTGCATTAAATGGAATGGAAAGAGATAATCAATAAGCTGTGACCAAAGATAGAGAAGATCAAGGTCAAACAATAGAAAACAAAAGCAAAATGAGAATTAGAAGTCAAGAAACAAATAAAATATCTTTGGCATTTTTTAATATTTAAAATAAAACTTGCATTAAAATAATAAAGAAAGGTCAAACTTCAAATCAACTTTGAAAGGTCCAAGTGAATTATCCCAAGTTCAACAAGGTCAAACAAAGTTTGACAAAAAATTTCAGCATTTTTAAAAGTCAGAAACTATTTTAAATCAATTAAAAAAAGCATAAAAATAACCTAATTGAACTAAAATCTCAAATAAATCTCAAATCAATTAATAAATTGATGAGAATATTTTTCATAGATCTATCATCATTCAAAGAGGTTGAGAAAATATTTTTGTATTTTTTGAATATCAAAAACTATTTAAAATGAATTAAAAATAACCAGAAAAGAGAAAATTACTAAAAAATAGCAAATGATAAAATAAAAAAAAATAAAAAATCATTTTTAGAAACTAGAAATTAAAAGAGAAATAATGCAATTGGTCACATAATTTTTGTACCAATAATGAGAGAGATATGAATTTTAGAAATAAAATGGATTAGATCAGAAATTAGAAAAAACCATGTGTGTTGGATGAGATCTCATTAATTGACGTGGGAGATCTAATGGCAATGAGCTGCGCGCGTACCATAGTCCAAAGTCAATGAGAAACACAAGGAATTAAATAAAGACATAAAAATGGAGAGCTGAGATTAGATCTGGACAAAGCAATGAATGGTCCTGATTTGATCTGGAAACCAGACGGTGGCCAGCGCCACCGTCTTCTCCGGCCGGCTCCGGCGAAGTCCAAAAATTACAGAGAAATAAATGTCAACCAAAATGCACGATCCAGGTACCAAACGAAAGGTGGAGTGATGTACATCACTCCTGTGCCACTCAATTCCACTCTAGATCTCTAGATTGAGAGAAATCAGAGGTGGAAGTTTTGTGGTGCTCAAGTGAACTCAACGATTTTCAAAAATTGAAAGCACAACAATGTTGCCTCTATGTAAAGGACTTCAGATCACACAAAAACAAGGAAAATGGAACCATATACAAGTTGTTTCGAAGCAAAATATAGTTGAGGAAAACCTTTGAATTGTGAGCAATTGAGTCAAGATCCTTAGGTCCTTTTGCAAAGAGAAAGCTCTATGGATCAAGGTGAAGAGGTCTAGGAACTTTTAGATCTAAGAAAATAGTCGAGGAAACTGAATTCTAGATCTGAAAATTTGAGAGAAAAGAGAGAGTTCCTTTGGTGTGAGGGTGGGATTTCAGTTGCACAGCATGTAGGGCGCCTTCAGGTTGAGAAATTATGAAGCCAAGGCCTTATATTTATATATGAAGGGAGCTGCAAGCATGATCAGAATCGTGTGCATGGGAGAAGAGGGCCTCCATGCATGGGCTTGTACAGGCGCATGGAGGGCCCAATTCTGATTGGAATTGCAAGCTATTACCAAATTAAGATGAAATGGACGTGCAGAAATGAGGTCATAAGCTCATGCATGGCAATTGAAATGATTTTCACAAAATGCACTATTACATTGAAGCCTTCGAAAATGCCATGTCCAACATCAAAATGCAACCTTATGAGTAATGGTTGGAAAGCTTATTGCATAAGGAACAAATGTCATGTTGATCAAAACTTCATTTGGGCCTAGGAAATTAATGAAAATTGAGCTTGAATTGTAAGGTGCAAAACATGCATATGTGAAATTTCCAAAATTGGCCAATGTTCAAGCCCTTCTGTCTCAATGATGCAAGCTCCAAATGATAAAATCTTCAACATGAAAGTTTTAGATCTTTTCAAGAAAATCAATTTGGACTTAAATTTTTTGCATCATTTGTATTTTTGATGAAGAAGTTATGGGCACTTGAAGTTGGACTTTTTCACATTTCAATGCGTTTGGTCCAAAGTGACCTATAATGTTTTGCATTATCACATGTATTTATTTTGAGATTTTGCAATCTTGCTTAACATAACATTTGAAGTAAACATCTTAAGCTTTCCAATGCATTTGATCCCACCTCAAAATCATGAAAAATGAATTAGTTATATCCTTCGGAAGTTGACCCAAAATTAGGGTTTCAGTCAAAATGACCTATAATGTTTTGGAATGGATGATGACCTTCCAAGCTTCAAATCAATTTTTGATGAACATGAAAGTTGTTCATATGGTTCTTAAGAACATTTGGTTCTTGAGGTCATCTCCATTTGACCAACACATAAAAAGTTAGGTCTCACTGTATTTCAAAATAGTAAGATGAATTGACTGATCAACTTCTCAAGTCCAAACCTCATATTTTAATGAATTGATGATTGAGGACACTCAAATAGGTTCAAATATGCATGAAATGATGAATTAAAGAACTTCCCTTGATTGTTTTTGACCATGGGTTGAGGTTGCTTCATGGGTAAGGCACAGTTGATGAACAGATGAATTAGGGTTTCCTTGGGAAACAAGCCTCAAACCCCTTGATTTACTTTGATCAAAATGATGAATTGGGACACTTGGGAGGCATACTTGATGGATGAGAGATTTGGGAACCATTTCCATGCTTGCTTTCATCTTCTCTTGACCATATCATTGCACAAAGGATCCCCTAGAAGCTTTGAATCTTGTGAATGCTCAAGCTACAAACAAGAGATGTTAGTGACATATTTTTGTACTTTTGGTTAGTGAAAAATGAGAAAAGAAATAGTATACAATTCAAGCATGCTTGGTGATCTCAAACCAACTCACAAGAGGTCCCACCCAAAGGCAAAGGGAACCAAGATGCTTATAATCCTTGAGGCTATGTAAATGCCATGAGGGATCTTAGGGTCAAATTTGGGGTCTTACAAATGCCCCTATTTAAGGTCATTCTATCCGGAGAAGTGAAGGTTAAAATCTTCGTCTCGACGAGGTAGAATGAGCTTAAATAATAACAAAGACACGAATTTTGGTCCCTAAGAGACCTCATGATGCAAATGTATGTATGCAAAAGGTAATACTCTGTGGGGATATATGTCCACAAAGAAAAAAAGAAATCTGGAGAAACTGACAATCCATATGAGTAATGCACTCCATGGGACAGAGACTCTGGGGATAAGAAAGGGAATAAAATGCGTGAGCAGGTCACGGCTTGAGATTTGCTGAGAAACACGAGAGGGATTCCATGGAAATAAATCAATGGAAGGACTCGAGCTGACTTAAAGATGCATGTATTGGGGAATATGCCAATACATCAGAACTATCCATAAAGGATACTTCGGATGAAAATTCGGACTCAGATGGGGAAAATCCAATAAGGGACTCCACTGAGGAATGTCCAAACAGAACTCCTCTGGGGAAACACCAGGGCGAGGTATTACCGGTTACTGGGTAATAAGCTCAAGGAGACATGTGATCGAAACACCGGTATGAGGGTGAAGGAACAAAATGCTCGGGGAGAATGAATATCTAAGACCGATATAAGGGTGAGAGATATCAAACATCCAAAACATCTGAGGAAGACCTAAAAAGGTATATTTCAACTCAGGAAAGGCTGACTCCACAGGGGACAAAAAGTCATAATAGGGAGGAGAGAGGAAGGAACACCAAGGATACCGGTTACTGGGCATATAATAGGTGATCGACCAAGCGTGAATTAGGGAATATTTCCAAGACACTCATCATCCAAAAGAGGGCTAAAAAGCAAACTCGATTACAGGATGGACATTCGATTCCGCAAAAAAGGGGGATACGAATCTTACTCAACTGGGAAAGAGCAAAAGACTTCGACCAAAGAGTGCATGAGATATATTATCTATTCCCGTCAGAACGTAGATAACATACTTGCATGGAAGATTATCCACAACCAGGTTACTGGGTTAATAAAGGATAAATCAACTGCAAAGAAAGGACATTGGGATACCGCATACTAGGTATGAAATGATGATCGATCACAAAGGGAGAAACGATCATTGCCGATAATCGGCGAATGAAAGATGACCCGCTGGGGATACATTGACAAAGGCAATGATCCGAGAGATATATCACCGGTTACTGGGAGATATACTCAAAAAAGGGAATATCAATACCGAATATTGGATAAAGATAACCGTCAATGAGGGGATTACATCTACCGGATACTGGGTAGAAAATCACGGGAGAATAGCCGTCATCGGTTAGGATGAACAAAAACAAGGTTACCTCTGCAAAGGGATAGAAATAGGGTTTACAACTACCGGTATGAGGGTAGAATACCACAGACTCCGCCGGGGAAAAGATGGATAATTACTAGTTACTGAGCAATCATTCATCTAAACTATGGGGAATCGCAGGAAAAAACACGAGAAGCCAATCTAGGAACAAACTAGAGAGACACGATGAAACAAGACTCACCCCTATGAGGATATAACTCAGAGGAAACTCCATCCCAATATATATTCTGGGAGGAAACTAAACTAACAATCATCCACGAGGACATAACTCAGTGGGGAATATGGAAGAAAGGATAAACACTTTCTGCTTATGGGGCTGACTCTACATGGGGAGATCAGACACAAACATCTGCTTGGGGAAATATATTACCAACTAGCAGGAGATAACAAACAAAGATATATGGAAAAGAATGCAACATGAATATCTGGATGTTTAAGATCATATGCGTATGTGCGTGGTTTATGTATGATGAATGCTGACAAAACAGACATTTCTAACACAAACAGGTCCAACGAATGATGAACAAACATCTGGTACTACATCTCGAGAGAGAAAGTCAGGCCCACTGGGGATCAACCACTCTGATGAGGGCCAGAGATACCAGGAAACAAAGACCTCTGTAGGGGAATGAACATCAGTCATTCTAGCTGGGGACAGGATCATCGCACAGATAAAAATCCGTTGTAGAAGCAACTCTTCTGGGGAAATTATCAAAGGGGAGGATGGATCTCTGTGGGGAACAACCACCAATCAGAAGCTTCCAAGGTCACCACTAAATACTACACTACCAAAGAGATCACATCTGCTGAGGAGGAAAGATCACTACTCTGCTGAAGGAAAGAGAGATGAATATCTTTACCCACCACTCTGCTCGGGAGGAAAGCACAAACAGGCCCTGAGGGAAAAGGATACCAGCATGCCAGGAGCATGAACAAATGTCTTACCCTGTTGGGAATCATACCATCTTTAGGAGAGCACTGAAGACATCCCAAGTATCCTTTCATCATTGTGAATGTTCACTTTGTTTAAAAACAAGTTATGAAAAATTTATTTGTTTAAAACAACGATATTTCTCAATTAAAACCTGCAAAACATTTGTTGAATAGAAACAAGTAAGAGTGCGAATAATTGGACAAAAGGCTCAAATTTATTTGATGGAATGGTAGTCAGCAAATGGCGAGAGTCCATAGATTTTTATAAATTTGAAATTGGTGATATATATTGGAAAAGGGCTACATTGAACATAATGACCATTTCTCCACCAACTCTGAATCCCATGTATTTGAAGCTTCAGTTGATAATGACTGAGCGAGAATCTCTGACAGATGACAGCTTGTAGAACAAAGTCTTGTCACGATGCAGTTACTTGCCAAATCCCTAATTTTTTGCCTAGATTGCCCCAGGGTGAGGTACTCAATCTAGCGGGATACATATTCATTTTTTATGTCTCTAACTTTTGCCTGGATCACCCTTTCGGGTTTTCAATCCACCGAGACGCTCATTTTTGCCTAAGCCGCCCTTTCGGGTTTTCAACTTAGCGAGCTATTCTGTTTTTATTTTTAGGCGAAGTATTTCTTGATTGCATCTGAATTCATAGGACGAGTGAAATCCTCCCCATCCATAGTTGTAAGTATCAAAGCACCGCCTGAAAAGGCTCTCTTAACAACATATGAACCTTCATAGTTTGGAGTCCACTTACCCCTGGAATCGGGCGCGAAAGACAAAACTTTCTTGAGCAGAAGGTCACCTTCTCGGCACACACGAGGCTCGACCTTCTTATCAAAGGCTTTCTTCATCCTTTGCTGATATAACTGACCATGGCACATGGCAGTCAATCTCTTCTCTTCTATCAAGTTCAGCTGGTCATAACGACTCTGAACCCATTCAGCATCAGTCAACTTGGCTTCCATCAAGACTCTCATTGATGGGATCTCCACCTCTACTGGGAGCATAGCCTCCATGCCGTAAACAAGAGAGAAAGGGGTTGCCCCTGTTGAAGTGCGAACAGATGTACGATATCCATGCAAAGCAAATGGTAGCATCTCATGCCAATCTTTGTATGTAACAACCATCTTCTGGACAATCTTCTTGATATTCTTATTAGCAGCTTCAACAGCCCCATTCATATTGGGTCTATAAGGTGAAGAATTATGATGTGCTATCTTGAACTCGCTACACAACTCTTTCATCATCTTGTTATTCAACTTAGATCCATTGTCAGTAATGATCTTATCTGGCACACCATAACGGCATATGAGTTGCTTCTTGATAAACTTCACGACCACCTACATGGTCACGTTTGCATATGATGCCGCTTCAACCCACTTGGTGAAGTAATCAATTGCTACGAGAATAAATCTGTGACCGTTGGACGCTTTCGGCTCTATCATGCCAATCATGTCAATTCCCCACATAGAGAAAGGCGATGGTGATGAAATCACATTCATAAGTGTCGGAGGAATATGAATCTTATCCGCATAAATCTGACACTTATGGCATTTCTTCACATATTTGCAGCAATCAGACTCCATTGTCAGCCAATAGTAGCCTGCTCTCAATATCTTTCTAGCCATGGCATGTCCATTGGAATGAGTACCAAATGAACCCTCATGGACTTCAGTCATCAACAGGTCTGCTTCGTGTCTATCCACACATCTGAGCAGAACCATGTCAAAGTTTCTCTTATAAAGCACATCGCCATTAAGGTAAAAACTGCCTGACAATCTCCTCAAAGTCTTCCTATCTTTCACAGATGCCCCAGGCGGGTAAATATGGCTCTGAAGAAAGCACTTGATATCATAATACCACGGCTTATCATCTTGCACCTCCTCTACTGCAAATACATGAGCTGGTCTATCCAAGCGCATCACAGTGATATTGGGAACTTTATTCCAAAGTCTAACCACAATCATCGAAGCAAGCGTAGCAAGCGTATCTGCCATCCGATTCTCATCTCAAGGAATATGATGGAAGTCAACTTCAGTAAAGAACGTTGAAATTCTCCCCGCATAATCTCTATATGGGATGAGGCCAAGCTGATTTGTCTCCCATTCACCCATAATTTGATTAACGACAAGGGCCGAATCACCATAAACATATTCAGCCAATCCCATAATACAGGCCTCATACTCAGCCATATTATTCATGCATTTGAAAGTTAGCCTTGCTGTAAAAGGAAAATGTGTGCCCTGAGGAGTAATAATCACTGCCCCAATACCATTTCCATACTGATTAACAGCACCATCGAACACCATACCCCATCTGGAACCAGGCTCTGGCCCTTCATCGAGCGTAGGCTCATCGCAATCTTTCATTTTCAAATATAGAATCTCCTCATCTGGGAAGTCATACTGAACTGACTGATAATCCTCAATTGGTTGATGTGCCAAGTGGTCAGCCAAGATACTACCTTTTATCGCCTTCTGAGCTCGATACTCAATATCATACTCAGACAACAACATTTGTCAACGGGAAATCCTCCCAGTTAAAGCAGGTTTCTCAAAGACATACTCAATTGGATCCATTTTGGATATCAACCAAGTCGTATGATTCAACATATACTGGCGTCAACGCTTAGCAGCCCAAGCACAACATGTCTTCTCAAGCATTGAGTATCGAGACTCACACTCGGTGAACTTCTTACTCAGGTAGTAGATAGCATATTCTTTCTTTCCCGATTCATCTTGCTGACCAAGGACATAACCCATTGAGTCTTCAAGAACTATCAGATACATAATCAACAGTCTCCCTTCCACAGGCGGAGACAGAATCAGAGGCTCAGACAAATACTCTTTAATACTGTCGAAGGCTTTTTAGCAATCCTCGGTCCAATCATGAGACTGATCTTTCCGGAGGAGCTTGAATATCAGTGCACATGTGGCAGTCATATGGGATATAAATCTGGAAATATAATTCAAGCGGCCAAGAAAACCTCTGACTTGCTTCTCAGTGTTGGGCACGGGCATCTCTTGTATTGCTTTGACCTTTGCAGGATCAACCTCAATACCTCTTTCACTGATAATAAAGCCCAATAACTTGCCGGAACGGACTCCAAATGTACACTTGTTAGGATTCAGACGAAGTTTATACTTCCTCAAACGCTGAAAAAGCTTCAACAAGTGCTCTACATGTTCAACTTTCGTTCTTGACTTTGCAATCATATCATCAACATATACCTCAATCTCTTTGTGCATCATATCATGAAACAAGATAGTCATAGCTCGTTGATACGTGGCTCCGGCGTTCTTCAAACCGAAGGGCATCACTCGATAACAGAATGTTCCCCAAGGTGTGATGAATGTTGTCTTCTCCATATCCTCAGGTGCCATTTTAATCTGATTATATCCAGAAAATCCATCCATAAATGAGAAGACATTGAGTTTAGCTGTATTATCTACCAACATATCAATATGTGGTAGAGGGAAATCATCTTTTGGACTAGCTTTATTCAAGTCTCTATAGTCCACACACATTCGGACTTTTCCATCTTTCTTAGGCACAGGCACAATATTGGCCATCCATTGAGGATATGTAGAAGTCACCAGAAACCCCGCATCAATTTTCTTCTGAACTTCTTCTTTAATCTTCACTGCCATGTCAGGATGAGTTCTTCTGAGCTTCTGCTTCACCGGCACGCACTCAGGCTTCAAAGGCAGGAAATGTTGCACGATATCAGTATCCAGACCAGGCATGTCTTCATATGACCAGGCAAAGACGTCGACATATTCTCGTAGCAACTCAATCAACCCCTTCTTAACAGACTCTTCCAGGAGTTCCCCAATCTTCACTTCTCTAACACAATCTTCAGACCCCAAGTTGATTGTTTCCAAATTCTCAAGATGCGGCTGAATGATCTTCTCTTCGTGCTCAAGTAAACGGGTAATCTCGTTAGGAATCTCTTCAATATCATCTTCTTCCGCCTCAAATACAGGGAATTCAAAGTTGGGAGATAGTGTTGGATCATTATGTTCAATGGGTTTGATCAACCTGCATAATGATTTTGGATATAAAGAGATTTTAGGATTCAAACAAGGCAAATCATTATGAAGATGAAAAGATTGATTTTATTCTTATTTTTAGGGTTTTATGTGATCAACAATTTCATGCAAAAGCGAAAAGGGAAAATAATTGGAAAAACAAGCATTTAACATGAATTTATTGAATGAAAATATCATTGTATTTATGAGCCAACAATGTCATCACTTCTCCTTTTGGCATGGGAGAAGGGTTTTTAAACACAATGAACATTACTTTGACTTATGGATAACTGTTGGAACATCAACAGCAACCCAATTATTGCAGACCCCTCCAAGGATGATGAAGTTTCCAGAATCCTCTGCATCCTCTTCCAAAATGGCAGCAGCCTCTTCATCTTGACTGGTGTGGATGAACCCACCACTCTAGAACAGCCCTTGCTTGTTGAAGACACCAGAAGAATACCCTATGCCAGCCCGGGATTTGTTGTCTTCCAGCTTAATCATTTGCCCTAATCCGGCAGTTGTACCATGCTCGATGGCCAACTTTGCATCTTTATAGGACGCAAATGAAGAAGTTCCCTTCTTAATAGGCTCAGCAATAGATAAAGCTTGGAACGGAGTTCCAACTTCATCCTCAGCATCTATATAAGAGAAGGAAGACAAATGGATAACCAAGAGATCCTTTTCTCCCCTTACCACCACCAGCTTCTTATTTTTGACAAAATTTAGTTTCTGGTGTAGGGTGGATGTCACGGCGCCTGCCTCGTGAATCCATGGTTTGCCCAAAAGACATCTATACGATGGGTGAATGTCCATGACCTGGAAGGTGATCAGGAAATCACTTGGTCCAATCTTGACTGGGAGCTCAACCTCTCCAATCACAGTTTTACGGGACCCATCGAAAGCTTTCACCACCACTCCGCTCTGCCTCATGGGAGGCCCCTGATATGACAATTTTGCAAGAGTGGATTTTGGCAACACATTTAATGATGACCCAGTGTCCACAAGCACATTGGACATGGCATCATCTTTGCAGCTCATAAATATGTGTAATGCCAAGTTATGGTCTCTTCCCTCCTCGGGGAGATCAGCGTCACAAAAACTTAAATTGTTACAAGCGGTGATGTTTGCAACAATACTGTCAAACTGCTCTATCGTGACGTCGTGATCCATATACGCCACATCCAACACCTTCTGCAGAGCTTCTCGGTGTGGTTCTGAATTCATCAACAAGGATAGTACAGAGATCTTGGATGGCGTTTGTAGAAGCTGATCTACAACGTTGTACTCACTTCTTTTGATGAGCCTCAGCATCTCATCACAATCTTCTTTCACATTGCCATTCGGGCCAATAGAGACAGAAGTTTTCAACGTAGAGGCAGGTTTGGCAACAAGTGCCGGATTCAGAGTATTCACAGCATTCCCAACCGGGCGTTTAGCATAATCAGCAGCATCAGCTCTTCGAACATCAGCTTAAGGTTTCGGCGGAGCCGAGAAGACACGACCTCTACGGTTCAAGCCGCTGACATCGGCAATATTAATAACAGATGTAGAGGGCAGGGGAATCTCTTTCCCATTCTCTAACATTACAGCATTATAGCGATAGGGGACCGCCTTCTCAGAAGAATATGGCACAGGGCCAGCTGGTTTAATGGTCAAAGCAGGAGAAGCCTTTTGCTTGCTACCATCGTACTTGATAATAACAGGCTCAGGGATCCGAAATACTGGAGAAATGACGTTGACTTCATCAGCATCTTCATCAACATTTCTGTTTTGAAGTATCTCAATGACTCCTTCATCCAACATTTCTTGAACATCTTTGCGCACTTGGCGACATCCTCATTGATTGACAGAGCAAACTCGGCATCTATTGTGGTCGTGCTCGTAATGACTGTACTCACACAGAAATATATGCATCTCGACCAGAGACTGTCGAATATGGCTGACATATTTGACTTTGTATTTACCAGGGCAACCCTGGACCATGTTGACAGACTTCCCATGCTCGGGCAATAGGTTCTTATTTACATTAGGACCTACGTCCTCGAAACACAGAATACCACATTTCACAAGGTCTTGAACCTTGGTCTTCAGTGGGTAGCAGTTTTCCACGTCGCGTCCGAGAGCACCGGAATGATAAGCACAGTGTAATTCAGGCTTATACCACCACTGGGGGTTGGTAGGTATAGTTGGTGGGTCTCGTGGAGTAATCAGCTTCCTCTCTATCAACGAGGGATATAATTCTGCATAGGTCATCAGAATAGGATCGAAGGTGACCCTCTTCCTCTCATAACTTGTACTGGCTTGATTACTGTTTCGAGGTTGGTAGGCCTGCTGTTGCGGACGGTGTTGTTATTATTGATATTGCGGATGTTGTTGTTGCTGATTATTTTTGTGATGCTGATACTGCTGATTATCTCTGAAAATAGGTGTTATGTGAGCCACCTGATGCTGGTTACCGGCTGGTCGCGCGGTCTTCCTCCTTACTGAGGGTCTTCTTGGTTTAACATGGGAGGTCACAACATGTGCCTTGCGATCTTTCTTCTTTGCAAACGCCCCATAACGTTTGGCAGAAGAGCCTTCTTCTCTGGTCAGGCGCCCTTCCCTGACTCCCTCTTCCAGTCGCATCCCCATATTCACCATCTCGGTGAAGTCAGAAGGAGCGTTGGCAATCATCCGCTCGTAATAAAAAATACTCAAGGTTTTCAGAAAGATCTTGGTCATCTCTTTCTCCTCCAGCGGGGGCACAATCTGTGATGCTACCTCTCGCCACCTCTGGGCGTATTCTTTGAAAGTTTCCTTGTCCTTCTGGGACATGGCTCTCAATTGATCCCTATCGGGAGCCATATCCACGTTGTACTTATATTGCTTTACGAAGGCCTCGCCAAGTTCGTTGAGGGATCGGATGTTCGCACTGTCCAAGCCCATGTACCACCTCAAGGCTGCACCGGACAAACTGTCCTGGAAGTAGTGAATGAGAAGCTGGTCATTGTCGGTCTAAGTCGACATTTTCCTGGCATACATGACCAGGTGGCTGAGAGGGCAAGTATTTCCCTTGTACTTTTCAAAGTCAGGGACCTTGAACTTTACAAGGATTTTAACATTCGGAACCAGGCAGAGTTCAGCAGCAGACTTGCCAAAAAGGTCCTTTCCTCGAAGAGTTTTCAATTCCTTGTGGAGCTCAAGAAATTGATCATTCATAGCATCCATCTTTTCATAGACATCTGGGCCCTCAGACGGCTCAGAATGATAGATGGTGTCGTCTACTCTGGGCATAGTATGCACGATAGGAGGAGGAACAGCAAGGACCGGGCTGGATGCCAACAGAGAAGCAAAGGTGGGTGCAGAACCCTCAGGCATGAAGTTGGGAGGCATCCCCCAGGGAAACCCGGTTGGCATGGTTGTTGGTGCAAAGTGTGCGCTGGCTGCAGGCACAGTTGAAGAGACAATCTCAGAGATGACTGTCCTCTGGGGAGGAGTTGAAGGCGTCGGAGACGACTGGGTCTGGGCAGCCATGAATGACTCCATCAGGGAAGTCAATCTGGCTACTTCCTCCTTAAGCTCACGGTTCTCTTGTTCCAAATGATCCATTAGTCTTGATGCGTTGGCTCGGGTGTAGTATCGGTGAGTCAGCTTGTCTTCAAAATAAATGAAGAACACAGATTTAGACCATATAACAAGAAGCCTGGAGCAAAACCTGCTTATGCACATGATGCATGCAATGCATATGATTTAATTTTTATATCAGAGGAACTTTAGAGTCATATTTGCAAATAATGGAAATATTAAACATTTGGAAATATCATATCAATACTATTTGGAAATTTTTTACACCAAAGAAGTACAGTCTTGGTAACCAAATTCAATACAAGAGATAAGGAAAATGATCATCCTATGGAACCCTAGAAGCAATCATCTAAAGCTCTGGACACAGGAAGCTAAGATGCACGAAGCCTCTTCACCTCCCTCTCGTAGGCTGCCTCCATGTCTGCCTTCTCTTTGGCAAGTCGATCATACTTCCTCTTCCAAAATTTAGAAGACTGAGGAAGTAGAGAAGTCCATGCATCATCAGGATCATCAATAACCTGGTGCTCGAGGAACTCTTTCAAAGCATCCTTCTCCTTGATCTGCTGAAGTAACTCCTCTCGTTCACGGATCCAAGCACGTGAACGGTCTTCGTCTCTCAACTCCTCTACTCCTTGGTCAGGGAGGGTTGAAGATCCAGCCTCAACCAAAGGGGTAGGTCTTGGATACTCGTATGGCATGAGGTACTCGGAAGCTCTCCTCCTAACCCAAGAAGTATAAGGCTCCAAAGCGATACAGTTCTTCGGACCTAGCTCCGTCCTTCCTTTCCTATGGATCTTGCGCCAAGCGCGGACCATCCTGCCCTTCAAGCCTTGGGGATCTTTATCCTCATGAAAGAACACACCCTCTAATAGAATGTTATTAGGTTTATCCTTTAGGTGGAACCCAAGCTGACGACATGCCAAAATAGGGTTGTAGTTATTCCCACCACATGTACCAAGAAGAGGCACATTGGAGAATTCACCATAAGAGTCGATGATTTGCACACCATCATATATACGGTTATACCAAAAGATATCATCATTAGTGAGAGACATAAGTCTCGTAGACCACCGTAGACATCCTTTGTTTTCCTTGAAGGCGACCGTTTATGGCAAGTGCGAAATAAACCACTTGTACAATAGAGGCAAACAGCACACAATGGTACCACCACCCTTTGCTTTCCTCATATGCAAAGAAAAGTAAGTGTCACCCAACAGAGTCGGAATGGGATTAAGAGTAGAGAAAATCCTAATAGCGTTCACATCCACAAACTTGTCAATGTTGGGAAATAACACTAGCCCATAGATGAGAAGTACAAATATGGCCTCAAAGGTGTCCTCACTCATGGCCTTCCCATATATATTAGCTTGAGCAATGAGGAACTCAGAAGGGAGACCTTGAATTCCACCTTTGGTAGTCATATGAGCACCAACCAGAGATTCGTCTATATGCAACATATCAGATATCTCTTGAGAAATAGGAACACTCTCTAAGCCACTGAACGGCAATTGGTCTAGAATAGGTATACCCACAAGATAGGCATACTCCTTAAGCGTGGGCAAAAGCTGAAAATACAGAAATGTGAAGCAACGGTAAAAGGGATCATAGAACTGCACCAATACACTCATCAATCCTTTGTCCACTTGAGTAGTCAGAACAGATAGAAGCTTCCCAAAACGAGCCTTTAAACCCAAGGGATCTAATACATAGGATGTCAAGTTCCTTAACTCTTTCAAGTCGGGTTGTCTGAAACTGTACTTCTTTGTATTCCTTCTTTGTCTTTCCATGTCTGAAAATTTGCAAATAGACCTCTTAAGTTCCTTGAAAATTTTCTCATTATTGATGATATGGATGCAAATGGGTGCATGGATGCATGAATGTAACAATCACACTCAAGGATCAAGCAAAGCACGCCAAATAAAGGTCATGGGATGGATCATGTCATCCTTAATATCAATCATCCATTTTGGTGGATTATGGTTTACACCTTATCAACACCCAAGTTCCATTGATATTAAGGATACAAGAATGGATCAACCATGAATCAAGGGTTTATTGCAAGTCACGAGCATGGAGTCTCGGTTAAGAACCACCCAAAGGGAGTGTACTAGGGTTTAAACCTGCCAAACATATTCTACAAGAGGTTCCCATAGTCATCATCCCATCTTTCGGTTATTATCGGATAAACGACTTCTCGTATTCCAAAAATATTCTCAAGAGAGACTCTTATGAGTGTAGTATCGCGTAACAATCGTATCAAATCTTACACTTGAACGACTTTCGTACTACATCCTAAGAATAGGCCAAGATGGGCTTGGTAAACTAAGGTCATTGGCTTCTAAGGTCTATATTGGAAAGAGTAATGTCTAACCACAACTACTTGTGTGACATTATTTATCCCAACATGACCTCCACCAAGTGAATGAGCTTGCAAGTCAACTTGCTAAGGAATAACTCCACACAAGTCAACAAGACTATGCCATTCTCCTACCCTAAGTGCACTCGAGTTCGGGTATAGAACTCATCTCACAAAGATCACCAAGCATACAAGGAATTAATATTCAAGCAATTCAATCATTGCATACAATACAGTAATCCCAAATTGCACAAAAATATGTCACAAAATAATATACACAACAATACAACAAAATATGAAAAGTAGGCAAAACCCACTAGGACAATATCCCCAGCAGAGTCGCCACTTTTCTGTAGCGGGGTATTCGTTACCATTAGAGATATTGACTAAATCTAAGGTAAACCATACAAGTCGAGTCGCCACCGCACTAATATTGATTCAAAGGAATGGTTAGAAAGTGAACAAAAACCTAAAAGTTTTATCGAATCAAAAACTAGTAAAAATGTCAGAGATCTGGGTAAGGAGGTTGGTTATGCAATGGGAAGGTTTTAAGCACCCAAAACATCCTAGGTACTCCTAGGGAGCCCTTTTCACATTTGTTGTAAGGTTGGTATTTTGTGAAAATTTGTTTGTGCAAACATGATTAAAGAGATGAGAAGAGAATATACAAGTTATTTACATTTTGTGCTTGGATGGATGAACCCATTGCCTACGTACCATCTTAAAAAAAGATTAGGATCAAAACCTCGTAGTTCGGGGTAAAAATCTCAAAAATGAGTTGGTGAATTGATCGGTCCAAAAGCCTTAAGGTCTTTTGTTATCCAAGGGAGAAAACTCAACCTAAAACCACAAATCCACCATGTGAGGATAGCTTCAACATGATAGTGAGGGGTTAACCCTATAATAAGCATGGAAGACTCATTGTCCATCACTAAGGATACAGGTGAGTATTACATCTACCTCAAGGATAACTCAAACCTAATAGCTAAAGGTTATGAAAAGTATTGATTAAGAAAGTGACCATTGAAACCACAAAAAAAAACATTTGAATGGGTTATATTTACCAATGAAAAGTATGTACAAAATATGGTCAAAGTTGACTTAGAAGTTCAATTCTAAATAAGTATTATGAAAAGAAAATTTGAAAATCAAAAGCATAAGGCTTAGGTTTCTAGTGTTTGAAAACAAGTGTTAAATGTTTGCACAAAAGTTTTGGCTTGGGTTAGAGTGGAGGGAAGAAGAAGAATGGCTAAAGTCCTAATCATACAAGAGATGAGGGATAAGAAACAAGACCACAAATGGAGTTCCTCTCTTGAGATCATATTGATGATCCAAGTAGCTCTCATCCTTTGGAATGTGCAAGCAAAATAATTGTAAGCTCAAGCAATCAACATAATCAAACAAGCTTCTTAGAAGATCCCTAATGCCTCTTGTATCTTTCACGTTGGATGAACATGGCAATGATTCTTCAAGTTGAGTTCTCATAGGATCCCCTAGCACAAAAGCACACACACATCAAAGAGTCTTATGAAGCAAATCAAGAATGGACAAGAGTGAGTTTAGAGGTTTGGTCCTTCTAATCCATCTTCCACATTAAGGTCCTTTTACTCCAATTTTGCATGGGGAATGTCCTAGAAACTAAGTCCATTTGTCCATTTCTTTGCATTTGGTCCACAACAATCAAAACAAAACACAAGCAATATAATATATACATAATTATGTGCTCAAGTGAGCAAAAGGCAAATTGCATTAACATAAACATGTGCTCAAATGAGCTAAGGGGAAAAGCAAATGAATAATATGTACAAGAATAGTAAATTGCATAAATGTAAAGAGCAAGAATTAAATGTTAATGGTTAATGGTTAGTGTTAGTAGTTAGTGTGCCATAAGGCAAATTTAGCGATATGTTAAGCAATCGTAATTGGACTTATGTAGAAGTCACAACTATCTGAGGTCGGTCAATAATAATGTAGGCAACAACACAAGTTAGAGGTCTTGATTAGTGAATCAACCTCCAACAACTTGCCATGCCAAAAAGAAGATGAGAAATGATCTTGTATTGATTTAGGTTCTTTGCATGATTTAGGAAGCAATCTATCTTTAATGCAAAGTCATTCACTTGATCCATGACCAAGATGAATTAGATTTTAATCAAGGAAGATTAAACCTTCCTAATCAATGTTAACCACCAATCTTTAACTCATTGATCAAAAAAGAAAAAGAAGAAGGAGAGGAAGAAGAAGAAGAATTAAAGTGCATTAAATGAAATGGAAAGAGATAATCAACTAGCTATGACCAAAGATAGAGAAGATCAAGGTCAAATAATAGAAAACATAAGCAAAATGAGAATTAGAAGTCAAGAAACAAATAAAATATTTTTGGCATTTTTTAATATTTAAAATAAAACTTGCATTAAAATAATAAAGAAATGTCAAACTTCAAACTCACTTCAAATCAACTTTGAAAAGTCCAAGTGAATTATCCCAAGTTCAACAAGGTCAAACAAAGTTTGACAAAAAATTTCAGCATTTTTAAAAGTCAGAAACTATTTTAAATCAATTAAAAAAAGCATAAAAATAACCTAATTGAACTAAAATCTCAAATAAATCTCAAATCAATTAATAAATTGATGAGAATATTTTTCATAGATCTATCATCATTCAAAGAGGTTGAGAAAATATTTTTGTATTTTTTGAATATCAAAAACTATTTAAAATGAATTAAAAATAACCAGAAAAGAGAAAATTACTAAAAAATAGCAAATGATAAAATAAAAAATTAATAATCATTTTTAGAAACTAGAAATTAGAAGAGAAATAATGCAATTGATCCCATAATTTTTGGACCAATAATGAGAGAGATATGAATTTTAGAAATAAAATGAAATAAAAGAAATAAAATGGATTAAATCAGAAATTAGAAAAAACCACGTGCGTTGGATGAGATCTCATTAATTGACGTGGAGGATCTAATGGCAATGAGTTGCGCGCGTACCATAGTCCAAAGTCAATGAGAAACACAACGAATTAAATAAAGTCATAAAAATGGAGAGCTAAGATTAGATCTGGACAAAGCAATGAACAGTCCTGATTTGATCTGGAAACCAGACGGTGGCCAGCGCCACCGTCTTCTCCGACCAGCTCCGGCGAAGTCCAAAAGTTACAGAGAAATAAATGTCAACCAAAATGCACGATCTAGGTACCAAACGAAAGGTGGAGTGATGTACATCACTCCTGTGCCACTCAATTCCACTCTAGATCTCTAGATTGAGAGAAATCAGAGGTGGAAGTTTTGTGGTGTTCAAGTGAACTCAATGATTTTCAAAAATTGAAAGCACAATAATGTTGCCTCTATGCAGAGGACTTCAGATCACACAAAAACAAGGCAAATGGAACCATATACAAGTTGTTTCGAAGCAAAATGCAGTTGAGGAAAACCTTTGAATTGTAAGGAAATGAGTCAAGATCCTTAGGTTCTTTTGCAAACAGAAAGCTCTATGGATCAAGGTGAAGAGGTCTAGGAACTTTTAGATCTAAGAAAACAGTCGAGGAAACTGAATTCTAGATCTGAAAATTTGAGAGAAAAGAGAGAGTTCCTTTGGTGTGAGGGTGGGATTTCAGTTGCACAGCATGTAGGGCGCCTTCAGGTTGAGAAATTATGAAGCCAAGGCCTTGTATTTATAGATGAAGGGAGCTACAAGCATCATCAAAATCGTGTGCATGGAAGAAGAGGGCCTCCATGCATGGGCATGTACAGGCGCATGGAGGGCCCAATTCTGATTGGAATTGCAAGCTATTACCAAATTAAGATGAAATGGACGTGTAGAAAAGAGGTCATAAGCTCATGCATGGCAATTGAAATGATTTTCACAAAATGCACTATTACATTGTAGCCTTCGAAAATGTCATGTCCAACATCAAAATGCAACCTTATGAGTAATGGTTGGAAAGCTTATTGCATAAGGAACAAATGTCATGTTGATCAAAACTTCATTTGGGCCTTGGAAATTAATGAAAATTGAGCTTGAAGTGTAAGGTGAAAAACATGCATATGTGAAATTTCCAAAATTGGCCAGTGTTCAAGCCCTTCTGTCTCAATGATGCAAGCTCCAAATGATAAAATCTTCAACATGAAAGTTATAGATCTTTTCAATGAAATCAATTTGGGCTTAAATTTTGCATAATTTGGATTTTTGATGGAGACGTTATGGGCACTTAAAGTTGGAGTTTTTCATATTTTAATGCATTTGGTCCAAAGTGACCTATGATGTGTTGCACTATCACATGTATTTCTTTTGAGATTTTTCAATCTTTCTCACCATAACATTTGAATTAGACATCTTAAGCTTTCCAATTCATTTGATCCCACCTCAAAATCATGAAAAATGAATGAGTTATGTCCTAGGGAAGTTTACCCAAAATTAGGGTTTCGGTCAAAATGACCTATAATGTCTGTGAATGGATGATAACCTTCCAAGCTTCAAATAAATTTTTGATGAACATGAAAGTTGTTCATATGGTTATTAAAAAAACATTTGCTCTTTGGGTCATCTCCATTTGACCAAAACATAAAAAGTTAGGTCTCAGTGTATTTCAAAATAGTAAGAAGAATTGACTGATCAACTTCTCAAGTCCAAACCTCATATTTTGATGAATTGATGATTGAGGATACTCAAATAGGTTCAAATATGTATGAAATGATGAATTAAAGAAATTCCCTTGATTTTTTTTGACCATGGGTTGAGGTTGCTTCATGGGCAAGGCACAGTTGATGAACAGATGAATTAGGGTTTCCTTGGGAAACAAGCCTCAAACCCCTTGATTTACTTTGATAAAAATGATGAATTGAGACACTTGCGAGGCATACTTGATGGATGAGGGATTTGGGAACCATTTCCATGCTTTCTTTCATCTTCTCTTGACCATATCATTGCACAAAGGATCTCCTAGAAGCTTTGGATCTTGTGAATGCTCAAGCTACAAACAAGAGATGTTAGTGACATATTTTTGTGCTTTTGGTTAGTGAAAAATGAGAAAAGCAATAGTATACAATTCAAGCATGCTTGGTGATCTCAAACCAACTCACAAGAGGTCCAACCCAAAGGCAAAGGGAACCAAGATGCTTATGATCCTTGAGGCTATGTAAATGCCATGTTATGATGCCATGAGGGATCTTAGGGTCAAAATTGGGGTCTTACAGTTAGTTTGTTTATTTTTATTGTTTTTTTTGTTTACTTTATTTCATTTTGCTTTTAGTTTGAGTGTTTTAGATAATGCATGAGTCTGACGAGTCACCAGTATAGTGTATCTTTAGTACAGTCTAATCTCCCCATTCCTTTAGTCCTACTAAAAAAAAATTGCAAAAGAAAACGGTGTTATTCTGAAAGTTTTTGGGTTTTAAAGACGGATTTGAGTAAGGATGCGGTGACTAGGGAGAACTTTTTGATACACCAGTATTGTTTTAGCACCATAGACTTCATGAATATAGGAATCATTCCCGAAACCCCATATACCATGGCCTTAATCATCATTTCAGTATAAGTCCTCAGTAGTGTATTCCAGCAGTTAGCTCCGGCCTACGCATGCTCTAGTAGGGGACCGATGAACATAAGTGAATGATCCAGTGAAATAAATAAAAGAAAGCAAAAAGGCAACTCCGGTATAGGTGACCCTCACAAAGTCATTTAAACCGAAAATGTTGTAAAAATCTGCTAAAAAAGAAAAAGAAAAAGAAAAACTCGCCCGCTATTAGTTAATTCAGATATATCTGGCGTTGAACTCGGTAGGGCGGATTACGATCTGATCCCCCACAACTGCAGTTGGGTCAAATAAAAGGGTTTACACAAATTTATGTGCCAGGAACCCCGTGTTTGGATCATAATCACTAACAGGTCACTCTGCTATGAAGCATGTACGGATAACGGGCTTAATGTGATTGCGCCTGAATGAAAAGGACACAAAAAGAGATGAAGAGGCAGACCTAGGTATTGTGGGATGATATGGGTTGGTTAATATAGGAATGGAGTTTATGTCTGTGTCTGCGGATAAATGTCATCACGATACCCTTAGTTCACTCAGTTAGTACCTATCACTGCATCCCAACTTGAACTTAGAAGCTTTTCTAGCCCGAATCACTCGTTGAAACCAGTTTTTCTTCTATGAACTTTTCAGTGTTTTGCTTGAGGACAAGCAAGGGTTTAAGTGTGGGAGAATTTGATGACAGTAAATTTCACCGTATTTTCGACTCCGATTTCGCATGCATTTTAGTGGTTTTATTGTTAATTTGTTATGTTATTACTATGTTTCTCTTTGTTTTCAGGTTTTTAGTCTAATCGGAGCCCCGATCGAGAAAAGGAGTGAAAATGAGCTAAAAAGACTAAAATTCAGCATTTTGCACTTGTGGCTCACACTGTGGCTGGCGCCATAGGTCCAGCCATGACGTGTCACAACTCAACTTCCCTCAATTGTCACGTTCCCCACTACCTCCACTTGGGCGCCATAATTTGCCCTTATGGTGGGCGCCATGGAGTTGTGGCGGGCGCCACAAGAAGAAAGTTTTTCCCTCCCAATTTCAAACTGAAGGGCATCCTTGTCATTTCCATTGTTTTACTTGCCTATAAATACATACTCGTTTTCATTTGTTTAACCATCCAAACTTAGAGCTAACTTAGTTTCACTTAGGCATATATTCAGTATTTTAAAATGGTAATCGCTTCGCATTGGGGTGTTACCACAATTGTGTAATTGAGTCGGTGATCGAGTCTGTAATCGAGTTTGGAGCACTTTGGAAGGAAGTTAATCCTGCCATCATTTTCATTTCCGTTTCGCATTTTATTCAACCCTCCGATTGGAGCAGGCTTTTATCGCTTTTCCTTTATCTACTTTACTTTCCCGCACCGTCTTTACCTTATTTATTTCTCGCACTCGCTTTACTTTATTTATTTCTCGCACTCGCTTTACTTTATTTATTTCTCGCACTCGCTTTACTTTATTTATTTCTCGCACTCGCTTTACTTTATTTATTTCTCGCACTCGCTTTACTTTATTTATTTCTCGCACTCGCTTTACTTTATTTATTTCTCGCACTCGCACTAATTTCATTTATTTTTCACACTCGCACTACTTTCATTTATTTTCCGCACTCGCACTACTTTTATTTACTTTCCACACTTGCACTACTTTTATTTAAATTAAAATGCACCTTTACTTTACCATGTCTAACTAAACCTATAAGGCTAGAATGTAAGGATCGTAATTGAACCGATAATCTGTACAATTGTTCGTAGAAACACTTAAGTGCTATTTTGACTTTCAACTTAAGTTTTCCCGCACTTAATTCCCGTTGGGTAAGATCGAAAGTCGTCCAACGTCTATTTAAACTTAATTGTTTTTAACTATTTCAAATACAGCGAAAGCGCTTTGTTTAGTTCATTAGGAGTTTTTAACTTAATAAGAAAAGTGATTTTAAACCTATTTTTGGACGCGTTTATAAGTTTAGAGTCTGGTTCGTGAGAACCTCCTTTGGTTAAGAAATCCAGGTTAATATACTTTTCAACTTAGTCAAGATACTATATTTCTTAAAAATAGGTTTACTACTCTAACGTAATACGCACATTTTTATAAGTGACAATAAGAGGGTTTGATTAGGGAGTACAACTCGGTTCTGAATACGCGAAAGCGACAGTTCCTGTTAAATTGGTTCTTTTCAAAGTAGGAAAAACTGCCCATAAGTAATTCTATTAGCAAGTACTGGATTATTAATTGATTATGTGAATTACATTCGAGCCTGTCTTTATTAATTGAATTTAATTTAATACTTTACTTTTCATTGCACACTCTAAAAACCCCTATTTTGATTACCTTAGATAAACACCATAACAATAGATAACGATAGATTGACACTTGGTCTCTCTGGATTCGACAATCTTTTATATTACTCTGACGCGTTCGTATACTTGCGAAAAGCACGCATCATCGGCCCAGAAATCTTGCATGTGCTTGCCCAACTCAAAGAACTTCAGCTTTCAGAGTATGCTAAATGTGCAGTGGCCGCTTTAGAAAGACTTTTGGTTCCCATGTTGCATCATCTCGACACCGTTAGGGGAAATGAATGCCAAATTGTGACTACTGAGGCCTTTGTGAAGGAGAAATGGGAGTTGGTGATAAACGTCGACACAGAGGTCACCAAATTGTTGGGGACGATTGAGGAGAAGAAAAAGGAATTGGCCTCCAAACAAATAAGGGCTGTTGAGATACGCCAGCAAATTGATGATCTTCGACGTCAAATTGCTGCTTTGGACAGTGAGTTGGAGTCAATTAATGAGGAGGAGTCGTGTATTGTCGACAAGGCCATAAAGTCTGCCCAAGACACTGTGGAGCAAACCACCCACGGTGCCTTGGCTGTAGCTGAAGAACTTTCCAACGTTGAAAAGAAGCTTGAACAGCTTAAAGTCCAGGCCGACACCTTGGAACCTACGTCTCTCCACTACAACTTTGAGCTTCAATCCTTTCGATCCAGATTCGACCAACTTTGACCGATTTTATTTTTATGTAATATTTGAACAATGGCTTTTTTGCCAATTTTTTATGTCATTATTTTATTTTAGCACTATGTACATTTATTTTCTGTGCTTTTATAGCTGGTTTCAAGCATAGTTTTCTCCAACCTAGTTTATTCGACAGCCATTTAGTCTGTCAAAATCTTGACCTCTTGAAGGAGAGGCCTATACTTTTTTAAGTATTTTCCATTTACCCTCAAGATTCGCCTATCTGGTGCCAACTCTTCGACCTCGTGTAGCACCTCAAATTTGCACCTATCATTGTACATACATTCTCATATTAGGTCATAACATAACATGGTCCACTGCATAGCATTGCATTGTCCCTCTGCCTCAAGTGCAAGCCAGTCAAGAGAATTAGGTCAAACTGGTCAGGAGATCAGTCAGTCAAGCAAGCAAGTACAATCTTCATTGAGCCAAGGCCCTAGGGTTGGTCCCACATGTTCACATGACCTAGGGGTCCTCTTGAAGTGTTTTGGTCAAAGATTGGATGTTCAGAAGTCATCAGTCAATGCACATTTCATCAGAAACCCTAAAAAGTCAACCATGGTCAACTGGGCCTGATTTTATGGTTTTGATGGTGGGATTTGGTTTGAGAGGGCTCATTCATGTCCATATAAGCCTTATATATCATGTCAAACATCATCATGGAAGAATTTGAAGCCAGACAAGAAATTTCCAAAAATAGAAACTTGACCTGTAATTGAAACTTGCCAAAAATGGAAACTTCTTGATCCTAAACTTACATCATGATACAAGCTTCAAATGAATTTTTTCCCAACATGAAAGTTGAATATCTTGTTCGCCCATTTCCAAAAAGTCCAAGAACACTCAATTCCCATGTATGGTTGGCAAGTTATGATCAAATCAGTTTCAAAAATTTTTGAACTTCAAAAGGCCATATCTCTCAAACCATTTGGCCAAATTGGGTGGGGTTTTTTGCAACAAGTCACATTTGACCTCCTCTTTCCAAATATGTAACCATCATTCACCAAAACATCATAGATCAAAATGGCATTTTTGGAATGGCTTTGAATTATTTCAAGTGTGGTGCAAAAGTGAACTTTTGAATTAAACATTTTTAACCACTTTGGCCATTCAAATAAGTTCAGAAATGATATTTTGGTTGTGTTACAAGCCCATTTTCGAGCTGCAGCCTCTTACACCTCACCATTTGAGCAAATTGGTCAATTAGCAAAACTTACCATTAAACCAAATTGTGATTAGCACTCACTTATGCAACCTTAAACAGAACATATAAGGATGATTTTCTGCTCATTTGAAACCCTAGCAGCCACATTATCACACAGAAAAACTCAGTTTCTCTCATTTTCACATTTTCCTACATTTGGATTTTCGACCAAAAATTGCAAGGACCTCGACCTGGCCTTTGTTTGCTTCATCATTCCTCTCCATTTTGAGCACATTTCAAGCCTGAATTTCCAACTGTAATGCCATTTACACGACTGTTTCTTCAAGCATTCATCAATGGCAGTTCAAGTTTGAGGTCATTCCAAGCCTTGCTGAGCTAGGATCTTCAGCCATACATCTTGTGGAAGCTAGTGGAGTACCTGTTTCGAGCTTTCCTCACCAAATCCTCACTGTTCCATCAGTTGCTTCAAAATCAAGTGAGTTTCGATTTTCTCCATTTGCCAAACTATAGCATGCTTATGATAGGTCTTCTTACCATGATTCTAATGAACTTTGAATTGGTGAAAATGATTGCATAGTGGCTGAGAAATCTGGTTTTTAAGTTTCACATTCAAACTTGTTTTTGCTTATTTCTCATTGGATAGCTTGATTCATAGAAAATGGCTTTTGGAATGTTGATGTTCGTTGTTTGCTGATCACGATGATGCTTTCAATTTGTAATTCTGGGCCAAATTATTTTTTCGAATTTGGATGAAGATGATGAGTTTACTGTTGATACAAACCCTAGTTTTTCATTGCCATGCCCAGAATTTTTCCCTGTTCACGTGTGCATGATACTGTTGCATCCATCAGCCAATCAAATTATTCCGTTTCCATGGCCCTGTACGCAGCGTTTTGTTTAGTTGGCCAAGTATTTACAAGTTTGCCATCGTGACCAAATTATTCAATTAAATCATGTTATTTCATTTATTTTTCTCAATATTTATTTCACTTTGACTATCATCTTACAAAAATCATAAGTCCATCGTGCTGGATCCAAAATTAATGGGATTTTTTGCATTTGATTCATCACAATCTCTACTTATTTATCATACTTTTTCCAGAATTTTTGGATGGTTGGTTTTTAATTGGTATTAGGTTTTTGCTCATGTGCTCAATTTTTGTACCTTTTTCCAAATCATTTGTGAAATAGTGATGATTTATCCAATGGCCTTGAAATCTTTTGTGCATAAACTAGACACATCCCTGGTGATTTTGGTATAGAGTTTATGAATTTATCATCTCTGGTCATTGAGTTATGATTTTTTGAAGTAGGGTGTGACAATTTGTGTCACACCATTGATGTGCAATTTGATGATTTTCATTACCATGCCTCTTGACCTCAAAATGCTTTGATTTTTTGCATGAATTCACTTGAGTATGTCTAGTTTACATGTGATTTTTCTTGGAATTATTTGTGGCATTTCCTAATTGATTGAGATTTTTGTCCCCTGTTTGGTCATATGTTGATTTTTTGTGACACTTGTTCCCATTTCATTTGTGAAATTCTCATACTTTATTAGATGGACATGAAATTTGATATGTGATTACTAGACATCTTAAGCTTTACCATGGTTTTAGTCCCATTCATTTCTCATATGCCATCCCTGATTTATGATTTTTTCAAGTTGATGTATGTTTGGTTGACTTCTTTGAGCATGTTTAGAATTGCTTTGCCTTTCTGATTTTCATTGACCACTTTCTACTTGTCTAAATGAGTTGAAATTTGACATGCTTACCATGCTATGGGTTATGTTTGATCATGATTTATTTGATGATTTTTGGAAATGTTTGAGATTGGTTTTGAGTTAAGTCTTGCTGTTGACTTCTATGAGCTTCTAAATGCCATGCCTTGACCTAATTTGTTCATGAAATGATGATGATGATTGATATGAATGTGAAACCAATTGGGTTTGTTTCTTGATTGTTTAAACATGATTTTGGATACTTGCCACTTGCTGTTTTGACTTTTTCATCCCATTTTGACCCTAGGCTTGTTCTAGTGGTCCTGTTACTCACATTTGAGCGCATTTTTCAGGTTAACCAACAATTATCCAATGAGACCAATACAAATTGGTTGTGTGTGTTTGTTTATCATGACTAATACATTTGTTTTGTAGGTTGCTTGGCTCACATGCCTTGAGCCTTGTGCTTTGCACCCTTAGCTTGCTTATGATTGACTGTTGACTTCTGTTTCATTTTTGCTTTAACTTTGAGGTTGTGTACTAATGTTGTCTGACTGGTTTCAGGTGCTTTTAGTTGCTCAGTTCCTTGTGAACTTTTGCTTTGCTTTGCTTGATAAGCAATTTGCATTGAGGTATACCTTTCTATCTTCATGTAGTCTGGAAGACCTGGCCTGTTACTTGGCCAGGCAACTGTTTGAAGTCCTCTTTAAGAGGCAATGTTTGTGGATGTTTAATTTTGTCCCTGTACATATTCAAAGACCTCCTAAGTGAAGAGGCAATTGGCAGAACCCAAGGGATATGCAACCTATCCCCTGCTATTCTGTGTGTCATCTGCTTTGCTCACACCACTGTGTTGATGCATTGCAGATACAAACCCAAGATCTTGTACAATTGTACAGTTGAGTCAGTTTTAAATGTGTAGAAGGGTTCCCACTTTCTGAACCCACACATTCTTGTCTTAAGCTCTCCCAGGCCAGGGATAAGAGCTGTGAAGTCCTATCTTCACTCACCTTTCATCTGCTTCACCTTAGCCCCTCAATGGCAGGGTTAAGAGCTAACACTACCCAATTCCAGTGGTTTGTTTGTTGAGGTTGATATGACCCCTCGACTAAAACCTAACCTTGTTTGAGCCCATTGCTTGTATATAGCGTGTGCTACTTGTGATTGTGTGTTTGTTTGAGTTGCTTCCTGTGCAAGTTAAGTGTAGGTGTGGCTTGCTTCCTGTGCGAGTCATGATTAGGATAGGCTGGCTCCCTGTGCCAGTTAGATAGAAACCTTAACTTAGGGATGATTTTGCATGATAACATCTAGGCTCGAGTCGTAGTCTCCCTAGTTGTGTCTCCCTCGGTTATCTGGTTAGGCTAGTCCTGTATCCCTGCGTAGGGGAACTACGTCGCCCTGATCCTCATACCAGATGAGGTACGTAGGCAGGAGATGAGCTGATCTCTCCGGGCGCCCTTTTTCTTTTTCAACCCTTTGTGTCTTAACCACCCTTGTGTGTGTTCGTTGGTTCGGATGCTGATGTAAGTCCAGTGATTGGCATTCAGGATCCATGTTTGCCTTTGCCTGTGTTTGCTTGTGTGCGTGTCAGCCGAGCTACGAATGCTCTGATTCTCCTTCGTCCAAAGGAGATACGTATGCATAGGATGCGATATCCTAGCGAGCATGTGTCGTTTCCCCAGTCCGAACTACTTTGACTCTGATGTCTATGCCTGATAGACTAAGTAGGCCCAGGATGCGACATCCTGCCGAGTCAGTCTTGTTTGTTTTCTTGTGTCTCTTTCAGCCAGTGTGTGTGTGTGTGTGTAAGCAGCGTTTTTAGCAACCATTTTTCCTTCCTATTGTGCGTGGATCCCGTCGAGTACGACGGATGCGTAGGGGTGCTAATACCTTCCCTTCGCATAACCGACTCCCGATCCCATTCTCTTTGGTCGCGAGACCATGTTCTTTCCAGGTTTACTCTGAGCGTTTCCTTTCCCTCTTTTGGGATAAATAACGCACGGTGGCGGCTCTGTTGTTCTTGTTTCCCGCTGGTTTTTCGCGTAATGCGACAGCTGGCGACTCTGCTGGGGATCTTAGAAGTTGACCTGTGCTGGTCCATCTTCCCTAAGCGAGTCTCTCCTAGCGCTCTCTAGGTTAGGGTTCTGGTTGCTTTGTGCTGTGTTTATCTATTGCATTCATTATTTACTGTTTGCATTCATTGTCTATTGTTTGCATTTATGTTTGTAATTATGTTTGCATTTATTCATTATTCATCTGCCTGGCTGGTTGTCTGTTTTTCTTTGTTGGGGCGGGAGTCACTTGAGGTAAAAGGTCCAATACCCAGACCATGAGTGAAATCTAGGATGATTAGGAATAGAGTGATTCATGGGAAGCGGGTGGTATTGCGCCACTTAGCGGAACATTGATATCACGAGCAGTTCAGACCCTGGTGGGATATTGTCGTTACATACTTCGGGTGTGTATATGATGGTATTCTGCGAAAGTTTATTTATGCTGCGTTTCTCTCGACCTTACCCTGGCCTAGACTACACCCGTGAGTGGGGAAGGGTTGATCATTACAGGTACCGTTGGTGACTTTTGGTTCTGTTGGTGACTTTGGGTTCAGACAACAGTGTATTCAGTTGACTTTGGTTTTCAAGTTGGATTTGGGTTCTGAATTTAGACCGAAGCTTCGACCTAGTGTTCAAAGATTGCACAACCAGCCAGTCCAGTCTGCATCATGTGCATCATAGCATATTTATTTTTCAAAAGAAATGCAAAAAAAAAAAATTGAAAAAAAAAGTAAAAAAAAAAAAAAAAGAAAAAGAAAAAAAAACTAATCTCTGCATGCATATCACTTCTCAGGTACATTCCCGAGCTTGGTCTACTAATAGAGATGGCAACGGTCCCAGAGCCGAAGCGGAAGACCTGTTCCTACAGCTTTCATCGTGAGCCATTGACTTCGTTGATCGAGTTGGGTAGTATTGTGACTAGTGATCAGCTGAAGGGTTTTGTTGGGCAGTATGGAGATGTTCTGACTTTATTGAAGACAGTAGCTGATCCGGTGCCTCTGCAGATACTTCTTCAGTTCTACGATCCGGAGCTCAGATGTTTCACCTTCCAAGACTATCAGTTGGCGCCTACTCTCGAGGAGTACTCTATCCTGATGAGCATCCCGATTCAGCATCAGATTCCCTTCTTGGACGTGCCTAAGGAGATTGACTTCAGAATTATTGCCAGAGCTCTCCGTTTGAGTGTCAAGGAAGTTTGTGATAATTGGAAGCCCAGTGGGGAAGTTGTGGGTCTGCCATTGAAGTTTCTTTTGAGGATAGCTAGAGATGAAGCAGAGAAGGGGAATTGGGAAGTCTTTCACGCCCAGCTTGCTGCCATGATCCATGGGATCGTCCTATTCCCAAGTATGCCTAATTTCATTGACCATGCTGCTATCACTATCTTCATTGGAGGGAATCCGGTCCCCACCCCGTTAGCTAACACTTACTATGCTATTCACAGTAGGCATGGTAAGGGTGGAGCCATCAGGTGCTGTCTACCCCTCCTGTTCAGATGGTTTACGTCACTCCTGCCCGTCAGTGGACCCTTTGTGGATACCCAGAGCACTCTTAAGTGGACTCAAAGGGTCATGTCGCTCACCTCCTACGACATCAGATGGCAATCATACCTGATGGACGTACGGAATGTTGTTATGAGTTGTGGTGAATTCCGGAACATACCACTCGTAGGGACCAAGGGTTGCATAAATTATAATCCAGTTCTTTCTCTTCGTCAGTTAGGGTTTGTTATGAGTAGAAGACCGCTTGAAGCTGAAGTAGCTGAGAGTGTGTATTTTGAGAAGAAAGATGACCCGACTAGAGTGGAGCAGATAGGAAGAGCTTGGAGATCTATTGGAGTGAAGGATGGATCCGTATTAGGGAAGAAGTTTGCCATTGCTATGCCTGACTACACCGATTGGGTAAAGAAGAGAGTGGAAACTTTGTTGCTACCCTACGATAGGATGGAGCCGTTGCAAGAGCAACCACCTTTGGTCCTTGCTGATAGTGTGCCTGCTGAGCACTATAAGCAAGCTCTGATGGAGAGCCGCCGATTGAGAGAGAAGGAGCAGGATACCCAGATGGAGTTGTACAAAGCTAAAGCTGATAGGTTGCACTTGGCCCATCAACTCAGGGAAGTGCAAGGAGAGGATGCTAGCAGAGCAAGGAGCAAGAAGAGATCATACGAAGAGATGGAATCTATGTTAGATGCAGAACATAGGGAGTGTTTGAGGCTGCAGAGAGCAGAAGCCAACTATCAGAAGAAGATCAGAGACCTAGAGAAGCAACTCAAAGACAAAGACATTCAGTTGAAGAATGAGGTTGATTCGAGACAGACATCAGAGGACTATCTTGGAGGAGAAGTCTTGGAGCTTAGAAGACAATTGAAGGAGAAGATCACCCCTCTACCAGAATGTTCAGAATGCACACTGTTGATAGACCAGTGCCATTACCTGAAGACCCTCATTCCAGAAGACCGTTTGTCTTAGCTTGTACTTTTGATGTATTTGTTGAGAATCACCTCCAGGCTTGTTGGATGGGATTCATTTCTTTGTACTCTGTTTATTCGAATATTCTGTTGACTTGATTGTATTGATCTTATTTATAGATAAGGTTGTCAGTATTTCCCTGTTGTTCTCATTTTCCTTGTATCCTGTTGTTCTCTTGTTGCTGCAGGTTGCCATCTTTTAAGGATGGATCAGGCTCTTTGAATGCCTGAGAAATGAGCATATCATGTGCATCATACACATCATTAACATCATACTCATCTCATTTGCATAATAGGTGTTCTTGTACCGTCTTCTCACTTTGGTTCCTGTGTCCAGGCAGGATAGCTGATCAAAGACCGCATTGCTACTCAACGAGACTCAACCATCAACGGAATATGGATCAAGTACAAGCCGAGTTAGCTGAGATGAGGGCTAACATGGCCCAATTTATTCACATGATGCAAGGGGTTGCGCAAGGACAAGAAGAACTCCGAGCTCTAGTTCAGAGGCAAGAAGCTGCAATTCCACCGCCCAACCAGGCTCTGCCAGAGGGAGGCCCGATTAATGACACTCCTGCTGCTGCTATTCCCGTCAACAACTATGCTGTAGGTGAAGAGTTGAGGGGTATCCGAGTTGTCGGTCAACCAATTGCTCCAGATGCTGCTAATGCCAGAGTCATCCATGCTCCGGCCCGTAACAGAATTCCGATTGTTGACAGACAAGAGGATATGTTTACCTTACTCAGTGAAGACGAAGACATTCTGGGTAGAAATGATGCGAGAGATCGTAAAGTTGAGGCCCTTGCTGAGAAGATCCGGGCAATGGAATGTCAAAACTCCCTCGATTTTGATGTTACAAACATGGGATTAGTTGAAGGTCTGAGAATCCCGCACAAATTCAAGGCACCGTCATTTGACAAATACAACGGTACCTCCTGCCCTCGCACTCATGTGCAGGCATACTACAGAAAGATATCCGCATACACTGATGATGAGAAGATGTGGATGTATTTTTTCCAAGACAGCCTATCTGGGGCGTCTTTGGACTGGTACATGGAGTTGAAGAGGGATTCAATCAGATGCTGGAGGGATTTGGGTGAAGCATTCCTCAGACAGTACAAGCACAATATGGATATGGCTCCGACCCAGACTCAGCTGCAGAGTTTGTGTCAGAAAAATACTGAAAGCTTTAAAGAGTACGCCCAGAGATGGCGCGAGCTTGCGGCGAGAGTTCAACCCCCTATGCTGGAAAGGGAGTTGACTGACATGTTTATCAGCACTCTTCAAGGTGTGTATATGGACCGGATGGGAAGCTGCTCATTCGGAAGTTTTTCTGATGTCGTCATCTGTGGCGAGAGAACCGAAAGTCTGATCAAGGCCGGTAGGATTCATGATGCGGGTTCTTCTTCGAAGAAACCCTTCTCTGGGGCACCTCGCCGTAGAGAAGGAGAGACCAATGCTGTACAACACAGGGGGAATGTGCACAAAGGGAATGTAAACAGAGATCAGTATCGTCCGGTAGCTGCAGTAACCATTCCTGCACCTCAACCTCGTCAACAACAACAACAAAGGGTTCAACAACCGCAACAACAACAACAACAGCAGCAACGTCCTTATCAGCCGAGGCAAAGGTTGCAGCCTGACAGAAGGTTTGACCCATTGCCAATGTCGTACGCTGAATTATTACCCGAACTACTCCGGTTAGGGTTTGTTGAATTGCGTACCATGGCTACACCAACAGTATTGCCGCCTGGGTATGATGCGAACGTCCGTTGTGACTTTCATTCTGGGGCACCAGGCCACCATACTGAGAGATGTCGGGCTCTTCAGCACAAGGTACAAGACTTGATCGATGCCAAGGCGATCAACTTTGCTCCGGTACCGAATGTAGTGAACAATCCTATGCCTCAGCATGGTGGGCATAGAGTGAACAATGTTAAAGGGGGAGAAGTTGAAGATTTGGTTGATAATGTTGAAGATGTTCAAACTTCTCTGCTAGTTGTGAAGGGCCGTCTGTTGAAGGGGGGTGTCTACCCGGGTTGTGATGAGGGCTGTTTGGGTTGTATTGAAGCTGCCAATGGTTGTGACCAGTTGAGGGCTGGTATTCAAAAGTTGATTGACGAGGGTTGTCAAAGATAATGGGTCGGTGTCTACTGTCACCATTTACTTCAAGCCGGCTGAAGGCCGAGGACAAGGGGTTGTAAGTTCATCAGCAGCAAGTGGTACTCCAGTTACCATTCCCGCTCCGGTAACCATCAGTGCTCCAACTACTATCGTTGCGTCTGGCAGAAGACCGGTTGAGAATAGTAGGGCTGTTCCTTGGAGGTATGACAATGCCTATCGCAGCAATCGGAGGGCTGATAATCAGATGAGGCCAGCAGTGCAGGCGCCTGTAACTATCAGTGCACCGGTTAGAACTCCTGTGGTTGCAAGTCCTGTGGTGGACAATGTTGGGGGACCAGGAGGTTTTACCCGGAGTGGACGACTGTTTGCTCCTCAGCCATTGAGAGATGCTAATGCTGAGGCATCTGCTAGGGCTAAGGGTAAACAGGTTGTGGTTGACGAGGAACCGGCTCAGAAGGAGGCTGAAGGTTCTTTTGAAAAAGACGTCGAGGAATTCATGAAGATAATCAAGAAGAGTGACTACAAGATAGTAGATCAGCTCAATCAGACTCCGTCTAAGATTTCAATACTCTCTCTGCTGTTGTGCTCTGAGGCACATCGTGATGCCTTGCTGAAGATGTTAAACATGGCATACGTACCGCAAGAGATCTCCGTCAACCAACTGGAGGGTGTGCTAGCCAACGTGAGCACCAGGCATGGTGTAGGTTTCACTGACCTAGACTTGACGCCTGAGGGTCGTAATCATAACAAAGCCTTGCACATCACTATGGAGTGCAAGGGTGTTGTTCTGTCTCACGTGTTGGTAGACACCGGGTCGTCCCTGAATGTTCTACCAAAGCAAATTCTGAAGAAGATTGATGTTGAGGGAGTTGTGCTCACTCCCAGTGACCTTATTGTGCGTGCTTTTGACGGATCCAAACGTTCTGTGTTTGGTGAAGTTACCTTGCCGGTGAAGATAGGTCCGGAGGTATTTGATATAATCTTCTATGTTATGGACATTCAGCCCGCCTATAGCTGTTTGTTGGGGCGTCCGTGGATACACGCAGCTGGGGCAGTCTCGTCGACTCTCCACCAAAAACTCAAGTATGTCTGGAACGGTCAGATTATGACCGTATGCGGCGAAGAAGAGATTCTGGTGAGTCACCTCTCCTCGTTCAAGTATGTTGAGGTGGATGGTGAGATCCATGAAACACTGTGCCAGGCATTTGAGACCGTGGCGCTTGAGAAGGTGGCCTATGCTGAGCAGAGGAAGCCAGTTGCTTCGATTGCATCCTACAAACAAGCCAAGGAGGTTGTGGATTCTGGAAAAGCTGAGGGCTGGGGCAAGATGGTTGACTTGCCTATCAAGGAAGACAAGTTCGGTATCGGTTATGAGCCTCTTCAAACAGAGCAGAATGCGGGTCCGAGCACCTTTACCAGCGCTGGGCTGATGAATCATGGGGATGTCTTTGCAACTGCTGGTGAAGACTGTGGTAGTGATGGTGATTTGGACATCTGGGTCCGCCCTTGTGCACCAGGGGAGTCTCTCAATAATTGGACGGCTGAAGAAGTGGTCCAAGATACTCTTCAGACAGAGTAATTTTCCTTTGTTTTTATCATTTTGCATGAAAAACCCTACGTTCTGCCCAAGACGTAGTGGTTCATTGTAGGGCCTCATCATGTTTTAATGATTATCATAAATAAAGGACGTTTTGCAATCAAATTTTGAGATCTTTGTCTTTCTATTTTTGTTTTCACTTTTTTCAAAACAATAAAAATGGCAATGTTTTTGTTTTTTGTGACTTTATTGAAATCTTTTTCTAAAAACAAAACATTAAACATGCAGAAGTGATATTTTGGCATCCCCTGTGAACGACTCTGTTATGGCTCAGTATGATTTTGATAATCCCATCTACCAAGCTGAAGAGGAGAGTGAGGAAGACTGTGAACTCCCCGCCGAATTGGTCAGACTATTGAAGCAAGAGGAAAGGGTTATCCAACCTCATCAGGAGGAGTTGGAGATTGTTAATCTGGGTGCTGAGGACGCCAGAAGAGAGATCAAGATTGGGGCTGCTTTAGAGGACTCTGTCAAGAGGAGGCTGATTGAGATGCTAAGAGAATATGTGGAAATATTCACCTGGACATATCAAGACATGCCTGGGTTGGATACAGACATCGTGGTGCATCGGTTGCCTCTTAGAGAAGAGTGTCCGTCGGTCAAGCAGAAGCTTCGCAGAACTAGTCCTGATATGGCTGTCAAGATCAAGGAAGAGGTTCAGAAGCAGTGGGATGCAGGTTTCCTGGCTGTTACCAGATATCCACCGTGGGTGGCCAACATTGTTCCTGTGCCGAAGAAGGATGGCAAAGTCAGAATGTGTGTCGACTACCGGGATTTGAACAGAGCGAGTCCGAAAGATGATTTCCCATTACCTCACATCGATGTATTGGTGGATAATACGGCTCAATCCTCGGTATTCTCTTTCATGGACGGTTTCTCAGGCTATAACCAGATCAAGATGGCGCCAGAGGACATGGAAAAGACGACATTCATTACACCTTGGGGCACGTTCTGCTACAAAGTGATGCCATTTGGGCTGAAGAATGCCGGTGCCACCTACCAGAGGGCAATGACGACTCTCTTTCATGACATGATGCACAAAGAAATTGAAGTGTACGTGGATGATATGATTGCGAAGTCGCAGACAGAAGAGGAGCACCTGGTAAATCTGCAGAAGTTGTTTGACAGGTTGGTCAAGTTCAAACTGAGGCTGAATCCGAACAAGTGCACGTTTGGGGTGAGATCAGGGAAGCTGTTAGGCTTCATTGTCAGTGAGAAAGGGATTGAGGTCGATCCAGCTAAAGTCAAAGCTATTCAAGAGATGCCTGAACCAAAAACGGAAAAGCAAGTCCGTGGGTTTTTAGGGAGGTTGAACTACATTGCAAGGTTCATATCTCATCTAACTGCTACATGTGAACCAATTTTCAAATTGCTCAGAAAGAACCAGGCTATCGAGTGGAATGATGACTGTCAGAAAGCTTTTGACAAGATCAAAGAGTATTTACAAAACCCTCCAATCCTGATTCCTCCAGTTCCAGGGAGGCCATTGATAATGTACCTGTCAGTTACCGAGACTTCAATGGGGTGTGTATTGGGGCAGCATGACGAGTCTGGTAGAAAAGAGCATGCCATATACTACCTAAGCAAAAAGTTTACCGACTGTGAAACAAGATATTCACTGCTCGAGAAAACTTGCTGTGCTTTGGCCTGGGCTGCTCGCCGACTAAGGCAGTATATGTTGAACCATACTACTCTGTTGATTTCTAAGATGGATCCAGTCAAGTACATCTTTGAGAAGCCGGCTCTCACCGGACGCGTTGCCCGATGGCATATGATTTTAACGGAATATGACATTCAATACACGTCACAGAAGGCCATCAAGGGTAGTATTCTGTCAGACTACCTTGCCGAGCAACCAATTGATGATTATCAGCCCATGATGTTTGAATTCCCTGATGAAGACATCATGTACCTGAAGACGAAAGATTGTGAAGAGCCACCTGTCGAGGAAGGATCGGATCCTGATGACAAGTGGACACTGATGTTTGATGGGGCTGTGAATATGAACGGTAATGGTGTTGGGGCAGTGTTGATCAATCCCAAAGGTGCTCATATACCTTTCGCTGCCAGATTGACATTCAACGTCACCAACAATGAAGCTGAGTATGAGGCTTGTATCATGGGGATAGAAGAAGCCATTGATCTGAGGATCAAAACTCTTGACATTTTTGGAGATTCCTCTCTAGTGATCAATCAGGTCAATGGAGATTGGAATATGAACCAGCCGCATTTGATTCCGTATAGAGATTACACCAGAAGAATACTGACGTTCTTCAAGAAGGTGAAGTTGTATCATGTCCCTCGGGACGAGAATCAAATGGTTGATGCTCTGGCTACCTTATCCTCTATGATAAAGGTTCATTGGTGGAATCATGTGCCACATGTTGCGGTAAATCGACTCGAGAGGCCTGCGAATGTGTTTGCAGCCGAGTCTGTCGTTGCGATTGATGAAAAGCCGTGGTATTATGACATCAAGAACTTCCTCAAAACTCAAGAGTATCCTGAGGGTGCGTCGAAGAATGATAAGAAGACCCTGAGAAGGCTGGCTGGAAGCTTTTATTTGAATCAGGATGATGTACTGTATAAGAGGAATTTCGACATGGTCTTGCTCAGATGCGTGGATAGACACGAAGCAGACATGTTGATGCAAGAAGTACACGAGGGTTCGTTTGGTACCCACGCTGGTGGTCATGCAATGTCGAAGAAATTGCTGAGAGCCGGTTATTACTGGATGACTATGGAATCCGATTGCTTTAAGTATGCTCGGAAGTGCCATAAGTGTCAAATCTATGCTGATAAGGTGCATGTACCACCAAGCCTGTTGAATGTCATGAACTCGCCTTGGCCGTTTGCCATGTGGGGCATTGACATGATTGGGAAGATTGAGCCTACTGCTTCGAATGGACATCGTTTCATCTTGGTTGCGATTGATTACTTCACCAAATGGGTGGAAGCAGCTTCCTATGCTAGTGTTACCAAACAAGTGGTTGCCCGGTTCATCAAGAAAGAAATCATCTGTCGTTATGGAGTCCCTGAAAGAATCATCACTGACAATGGTTCGAATCTCAACAACAAGATGATGAAGGAGCTTTGCAGAGATTTCAAGATTGAACATCACAATTCTTCTCCCTACAGACCAAAGATGAATGGTGTTGTAGAGGCAGCTAACAAGAACATCAAGAAGATTGTGCAAAAGATGGTCGTTACGTACAAGGATTGGCATGAGATGCTGCCTTTCGCTTTGCATGGATACCGTACTTCAGTGCGCACGTCGACCGGGGCAACCCCCTACTCCCTTGTGTATGGTATGGAAGCAGTCCTACCTGTTGAAGTGGAGATCCCTTCTCTGAGGGTATTATTAGATGTCAAGCTGGACGAGGCCGAGTGGATTCGAACAAGGTTTAATGAGTTAAGCCTTATCGAAGAAAGACGGTTGGCAGCTGTTTGCCATGGGCAGTTATATCAGAGAAGGATGAAGCGAGCCTTTGATCAGAAAGTGCGTCCTCGGACATTTCAGACTGGCGATTTAGTTCTGAAGAGGATCCTTCCTCCCGGTACAGATAACAGGGGCAAATGGACTCCTAATTACGAAGGTCCATATGTTGTGAAGAAGGTCTTCTCCGGTGGAGCCTTGATGCTTACAACAATGGATGGTGAAGATTTTCCTTCCCCTGTTATCTCAGATGTAGTCAAAAAATACTTCGCATAAATAGACCCGCTGGACAAAAAGAATAAAAGAGTCCAGGCAAAAATGGGCATCCCGGCGAACCAAAAAAACAGAAAGAAAAGGTTCGGGCAAAAATTAGGGATAAAAATGAAAAAATTGTACACCCGGTAAGTCGAAAACCCGCAAGGGCGGCTTAGGCAAAAATGGGTATCCCGGTGGATTGAAAACCCGAAAGGGCGATCCAGCCAAAAGAGGGATTAGAGCGAAGACTACAGTCTGAGTTATCTGTACCTCATCGCGCTTCGTCAGCTGCCATCTCGAAGGATGTGATCGGTCCAGTCAGTCTTCTCAGAAAGCAAGGAGTTGGGAGGAAAACTGATGATCTATGAGTTATAACAGAGTTGGGAAACAGTGGATGCCGTGTTCACATTGCCATTAGGATAGTTTATTTTCCTTTTGTGCGCAATTACCTCTTTCTAGGAATTGCTTCCTAATGTATTTGCCTTTTCAGGCACACTTTCAATCAATAAAAGTCGTTATTCAGATAAATTGCTCTCTTGTTTTTTACTTTTACTATTTTCTTTGCAAAAACGTCCGAATTTTTGATAAACATTGCATATAAAAACATGAAGGCTAAACAATAACGTGCAAAAGATTAAAACATTTGAAAATCATTTTGAATGTTGAGGACACTTGAGCGTATCTTATCCATATATCCCCTGGGGCATCTGTTGTTCCGTTGTGCAGGTCGTCATCTGTGAGCATTCTCCAGCAGTTATTTCCCAGAACGAAGTTTTTCTCCTAGTTATGGATTGGTTAAGTCTTCCCCAGCGGAGCGATTATCTCTCCAGCAGAGTTCATCCTACCAGTGGATTGGACGAGTTTCCATAGCAGGTTGATACCTGCATCCCCAGCTGAGTTGATTCTACTTGTGGATTGCGTGGGTCGTCCCCGGCGGAGTAACAGATGTTTCCCAAAGCAGAGTTTATCGTACCTGAGGTTTGTTTGAGCCTTATCCCCAAAGAGTTACCTGGTTTATCTTCCCCAGCGGAGCAGTTACTTCCCCAAGCGGAGTTTATCCTACCGGAGGATTGATTGGGATATCCCCAGCAATGCACTTTTGTCAGTAGCAAGTTGTTTGCTTACTCCCCAGCCGGTTACTTTTGGTCCATAGCAAGTTGTTTGCTTACTCCCCGGCGAGTTGTCTTGCCTTCCCCTAGCGGATTTGTATTTTTGGTTCCCCGGCAGTTGCCTTGTTTTCCCCCAGTGGAATTGTATTGAAGGTTTCTCAGCACAGTCGTCCTGTGTATTCCCCGGCGGAATTTTCATCATTTTGCATTTTGCATGTAGTAATCATTGCATCCTCAAATCGCTTAGCATTTCCATTCCAAATGGAGCATTACGCCATAGAAAAATTCAAACATATGCATTCATGTGTTAACCCCATCAAACCGTATCCCCTGCAGAGACGGATTTTTGTTCAACCTGTACAATACATTTGCTACAGTTGCTCTAGTCAACATCTGGTGTTGACAAACCCCACAGAGGTTTATTTCCTCATCCGTTGGTAAGAAAAGCCTGCTTCTCCCCAGTGAGACCCCCTGCAAGTGTTCAGCCTTGCCCGGTCATCTTGTGAATGTCAGTATACCCCGTCAGCACCCGCGTGTGTTTGTTTCTTTGGTGTCGGTAAACACCATCTTTCGGTGATTTCCAGTCATGCGTAAGTGTCTGGTCTTCTTTTGATGTCTGTAAACATCATCTTTCGATGTTCGTAACGTCGTCCTCCCTTCCCTAGTGAAGATTACTCCTCTCCGTTGGTATCGATAAACGTCGAGTTTTTCCTATTCGTCCTATGACGTCTAGTTGTACCCTCCCCATGTGGACTTACCTCTCCGTTGGTTTCGATAAACGTCGAGTTTTTCCCATTCGTCCGTTGACGTCTGGTTGTATTTCTCTTTTTCCCATTCATCAGTAAATGTCTGGTCGATCTTTTTGGTGTCTGTAAACATCATCTTTCGATGTCTGTAAACGTCGAGTATTCCCATTCATCAGTAAATGTCTGGTCGATCTTTTTGGTGTCTGTAAACATCATCTTTCGATGTCTGTAAACGTCGAGTTTTCCCATTCATCAGTAAATGTCTGGTCGATCTTTTTGGTGTCTGTAAACATCATCTTTCGATGTCTGTAAACGTCGAGTTTTCTCCCATTCATCCGTTGATGTCTGGTCGAGTCCTCCCATTCATAAGTAAATGTTTGGTTACCTCTCCGTTGGTTTCGATAAATGTCGAGTTTTTCCTGGTCGTCCCCAGTTGTTCACCTCTCCGTTGGTTTCGATAAACGTCGAGTTTTTCCTGGTCGTCCCCAGTTGTTTACCTCTCCGTTGGTCTTGGTAAACGTTGAGTTTTTCCCATTCCGTCCGTTGACGTATGGTTGTATCTTTTCCAGTCATTCATTAATGTCTGGTCACCTCTCCGTTGGTTCCGATAAATGTTGAGTTTTTCCTAGTTGTCCGTTGGCATCTAGTTGTGATTTCTTTTCCCATTTATCGTCGTTGCGATGTCTGGATGTGGCCGTACCCTTTGAAAACAAAAACCAAAAAAAATACCCAGTAATAAATATCAAATCCCAGTGGACGTTTCCATTGGTGGATCCCTGTATTGTGCAAATTCTACGGTTCTTGGTATTCAATCCCTGTTTACCCTGAAAGTCTGACAGTCGTTGCTATCATCCGTTCGGGTTCCCAGCTGATTGAATAGGGGCAGCTGTAGCACCTCAAATTTGCACCTATCATTGTACATACATTCTCATATTAGGTCATAACATAACATGGTCCACTGCATAGCATTGCATTGTCCCTCTGCCTCAAGTGCAAGCCAGTCAGGAGAATTAGGTCAAACTGGTCAGGAGATCAGTCAGTCACGCAAGCAAGTACAATCTTCATTGAGCCAAGGCCCTAGGGTTGGTCCAACATGTTCACATGACCTAAGGGTCCTCTTGAAGTGTTTTGGTCAAAGATTGGATGTTCAGAAGTCATCAGTATATGCACATTTCATCAGAAACCCTAAAAAGTCAACCATGGTCAACTGGGCCTGATTTTATGGTTTTGATGGTGGGATTTGGTTTGAGAGGGCTCATTCATGTCCATATAAGCCTTATTAATTGAATTTAATTTAATACTTTACTTTTCATTGCACACTCTAAAAACCCCTATTTTGATTACCTTAGATAAACACCATAACAATAGATAACGATAGATTGACACTTGGTCTCTCTGGATTCGACAATCTTTTATATTACTCTGACGCGTTCGTATACTTGCGAAAAGCACGCATCATCGGCCCAGAAATCTTGCATGTGCTTGCCCAACTCAAAGAACTTCAGCTTTCAGAGTATGCTAAATGTGCAGTGGCCGCTTTAGAAAGACTTTTGGTTCTCATGTTGCATCATCTCGACACCGTTAGGGGAAATGAATGCCAAATTGTGACTACTGAGGCCTTTGTGAAGGAGAAATGGGAGTTGGTGATAAACGTCGACACAGAGGTCACCAAATTGTTGGGGACGATTGAGGAGAAGAAAAAGGAATTGGCCTCCAAACAAATAAGGGCTGTTGAGATACGCCAGCAAATTGATGATCTTCGGCGTCAAATTGCTGCTTTGGACAGTGAGTTGGAGTCAATTAATGAGGAGGAGTCGTGTATTGTCGACAAGGCCATAAAGTCTGCCCAAGACACTGTGGAGCAAACCACCCACGGTGCCTTGGCTGTAGCTGAAGAACTTTCCAACGTTGAAAAGAAGCTTGAACAGCTTAAAGTCCAGGCCGACACCTTGGAACCTACGTCTCTCCACTACAACTTTGAGCTTCAATCCTTTCGATCCAGATTCGACCAACTTTGACCGATTTTATTTTTATGTAATATTTGAACAATGGCTTTTTTGCCAATTTTTTATGTCATTATTTTATTTTAGCACTATGTACATTTATTTTCTGTGCTTTTATAGCTGGTTTCAAGCATAGTTTTCTCCAACCTAGTTTATTCGACAGCCATTTAGTCTGTCAAAATCTTGACCTCTTGAAGGAGAGGCCTATACTTTTTAAGTATTTTCCATTTACCCTCAAGATTCGCCTATCTGGTGCCAACTCTTCGACCTCGTGTAGCACCTCAAATTTGCACCTATCATTGTACATACATTCTCATATTAGGTCATAACATAACATGGTCCACTGCATAGCATTGCATTGTCCCTCTGCCTCAAGTGCAAGCCAGTCAAGAGAATTAGGTCAAACTGGTCAGGAGATCAGTCAGTCAAGCAAGCAAGTACAATCTTCATTGAGCCAAGGCCCTAGGGTTGGTCCAACATGTTCACATGACCTAGGGGTCCTCTTGAAGTGTTTTGGTCAAAGATTGGATGTTCAGAAGTCATCAGTCAATGCACATTTCATCAGAAACCCTAAAAAGTCAACCATGGTCAACTGGGCCTGATTTTATGGTTTTGATGGTGGGATTTGGTTTGAGAGGGCTCATTCATGTCCATATAAGCCTTATATATCATTTCAAACATCATCATGGAAGAATTTGAAGCCAGACAAGAAATTTCCAAAAATAGAAACTTGACCTGTAATTGAAACTTGCCAAAAATGGAAACTTCTTGATCCTAAACTTACATCATGATACAAGCTTCAAATGAATTGTTTCCCAACATGAAAGTTGAATATCTTGTTCTCCCATTTCCAAAAAGTCCAAGAACACTCAATTCCCATATATGGTTGGCAAGTTATGATCAAATCAGTTTCAGAAATTTTTGAACTTCAAAAGGCCATATCTCTCAAACCATTTGGCCAAATTGGGTGGGGTTTTTTGCAAGAAGTCACATTTGACCTCCTCTTTCCAAATATGTAACCATCATTCACCAAAACATCATAGATCAAAATGGCATTTTTGGAATGGCTTTGAATTATTTCAAGTGTGGTGCAAAAGTGAACTTTTGAATTAAACATTTTTAACCACTTTGGCCATTCAAATAAGTTCAGAAATGATATTTTGGTTGTGTTACAAGCCCATTTTCGAGCTGCAGCCTCTTACACCTCACCATTTGAGCAAATTGGTCAATTAGCAAAACTTACCATTAAACCAAATTGTGATTAGCACTCACTTATGCAACCTTAAACAGAACATATAAGGATGATTTTCTGCTCATTTGAAACCCTAGCAGCCACATTATCACACAGAAAAACTCAGTTTCTCTCATTTTCACATTTTCCTTCATTTGGATTTTCGACCAAAAATTGCAAGGACCTCGACCTGGCCTTTGTTTGCTTCATCATTCCTCTCCATTTTGAGCACATTTCAAGCCTGAATTTCCAACTGTAATGCCATTTACACGACTGTTTCTTCAAGCATTCATCAATGGCAGTTCAAGTTTGAGGTCATTCCAAGCCTTGCTGAGCTAGGATCTTCAGCCATACATCTTGTGGAAGCTAGTGGAGTACCTGTTTCGAGCTTTCCTCACCAAATCCTCACTGTTCCATCAGTTGCTTCAAAATCAAGTGAGTTTCGATTTTCTCCATTTGCCAAACTATAGCATGCTTATGATAGGTCTTCTTACCATGATTCTAATGAACTTTGAATTGGTGAAAATGATTGCATAGTGGCTGAGAAATCTGGTTTTTAAGTTTCACATTCAAACTTGTTTTTGCTTATTTCTCATTGGATAGCTTGATTCATAGAAAATGGCTTTTGGAATGTTGATGTTCGTTGTTTGCTGATCACGATGATGCTTTCAATTTGTAATTCTGGGCCAAATTATTTTTTCGAATTTGGATGAAGATGATGAGTTTACTGTTGATACAAACCCTAGTTTTTCATTGCCATGCCCAGAATTTTTCCCTGTTCACGTGTGCATGATACTGTTGCATCCATCAGCCAATCAAATTATTCCGTTTCCATGGCCCTGTACGCAGCGTTTTGTTTAGTTGGCCAAGTATTTACAAGTTTGCCATCGTGACCAAATTATTCAATTAAATCATGTTATTTCATTTATTTTTCTCAATATTTATTTCACTTTGACTATCATCTTACAAAAATCATAAGTCCATCGTGCTGGATCCAAAATTAATGGGATTTTTTGCATTTGATTCATCACAATCTCTACTTATTTATCATACTTTTTCCAGATGTTTGGATGGTTGGTTTTTAATAGGTATTAGGTTTTTGCTCATGTGCTCAATTTTTGTACCTTTTGCCAAATCATTTGTTAAATAGTGATGATTTATCCAATGGCCTTGAAATATTTTGTGCATAAACTAGACACATCCCTGGTGATTTTGGTATAGAGTTTATGAATTTATCATCTCTGGTCATTGAGTTATGATTTTTTGAAGTAGGGTGTGACAATTTGTGTCACACCATTGATGTGCAATTTGATGATTTTCATTACCATGCCTCTTGACCTCAAAATGCTTTGATTTTTTGCATGAATTCACTTGAGTATGTCTAGTTTACATGTGATTTTTCTTGGAATTATTTGTGGCATTTCCTAATTGATTGAGATTTTTGTCCCCTGTTTGGTCATATGTTGATTTTTTGTGACACTTGTTCCCATTTCATTTGTGAAATTCTCATACTTTATTAGATGGACATGAAATTTGATATGTGATTACTAGACATCTTAAGCTTTGCCATGGTTTTAGTCCCATTCATTTCTCATATGCCATCCCTGATTTATGATTTTTTCAAGTTGATGTATGTTTGGTTGACTTCTTTGAGCATGTTTAGAATTGCTTTGCCTTTCTGATTTTCATTGACCACTTTCTACTTGTCTAAATGAGTTGAAATTTGACATGCTTACCATGCTATGGGTTATGTTTGATCATGATTTATTTGATGATTTTTGGAAATGTTTGAGATTGGTTTTGAGTTAAGTCTTGCTGTTGACTTCTATGAGCTTCTAAATGCCATGCCTTGACCTAATTTGTTCATGAAATGATGATGATGATTGATATGAATGTGAAACCAATTGGGTTTGTTTCTTGATTGTTTAAACATGATTTTGGATACTTGCCACTTGCTGTTTTGACTTTTTCATCCCATTTTGACCCTAGGCTTGTTCTAGTGGTCCTGTTACTCACATTTGAGCGCATTTTTCAGGTTAACCAACAATTATCCAATGAGACCAATACAAATTGGTTGTGTGTGTTTGTTTATCATGACTAATACATTTGTTTTGTAGGTTGCTTGGCTCACATGCCTTGAGCCTTGTGCTTTGCACCCTTAGCTTGCTTATGATTGACTGTTGACTTCTGTTTCATTTTTGCTTTAACTTTGAAGTTGTGTACTAATGTTGTCTGACTGGTTTCAGGTGCTTTTAGTTGCTCAGTTCCTTGTGAACTTTTGCTTTTCTTTGCTTGATAAGCAATTTGCATTGAGGTATACCTTTCTATCTTCATGTAGTCTGGAAGACCTGGCCTGTTACTTGGCCAGGCAACTGTCTGAAGTCCTCCTTAAGAGGCAATGTTTGTGGATGTTTAATTTTGTCCCTGTACATATTCAAAGACCTCCTAAGTGAAGAGGCAATTGGCAGAACCCAAGGGATATGCAACCTATCCCCTGCTATTTTGTGTGTCATCTGCTTTGCTCACACCACTGTGTTGATGCATTGCAGATACAAACCCAAGATCTTGTACAATTGTACAGTTGAGTCAGTTTTAAATGTGTAGAAGGGTTCCCACTTTCTGAACCCACACATTCTTGTCTTAAGCTCTCCCAGGCCAGGGATAAGAGCTGTGAAGTCCTATCTTCACTCACCTTTCATCTGCTTCACCTTAGCCCCTCAATGGCAGGGTTAAGAGCTAACACTACCCAATTCCAGTGGTTTGTTTGTTGAGGTTGATATGACCCCTCGACTAAAACCTAACCTTGTTTGAGCCCATTGCTTGTATATAGCGTGTGCTACTTGTGATTGTGTGTTTGTTTGACTTGCTTCTTGTGCAAGTTAAGTGTAGGTGTGGCTTGCTTCCTGTGCGAGTCATGATTAGGATAGGCTGGCTCCTTGTGCCAGTTAGATAGAAACCTTAACTTAGGGATGATTTTGCCTGATAACATCTAGGCTCGAGTCGTAGTCTCCCTAGTTGTGTCTCCCTCGGTTATCTGGTTAGGCTAGTCCTGTATCCCTGCGTAGGGGAACTACGTCGCCCTGATCCTCATACCAGATGAGGTACGTAGGCAGGAGATGAGCTGATCTCTCCGGGCGCCCTTTTTCTTTTTCAACCCTTTGTGTCTTAACCACCCTTGTGTGTGTTCGTTGGTTCGGATGCTGATGTAAGTCCAGTGATTGGCATTCAGGCTCCATGTTTGCCTTTGCCTGTGTTTGCTTGTGTGCGTGTCAGCCGAGCTACGAATGCTCTGATTCTCCTTCGTCCAAAGGAGATACGTATGCATAGGATGCGATATCCTAGCGAGCATGTGTCGTTTCCCCAGTCCGAACTACTTTGACTCTGATGTCTATGCCTGATAGACTAAGTAGGCCCAGGATGCGACATCCTGCCGAGTCAGTCTTGTTTGTTTTCTTGTGTCTCTTTCAGCCAGTGTGTGTGTGTGTGAGCAGCGTTTTTAGCAACCATTTTTCCTTCCTATTGTGCGTGGATCCCGTCGAGTACGACGGATGCGTAGGGGTGCTAATACCTTCCCTTCGCATAACCGACTCCCGATCCCATTCTCTTTGGTCGCGAGACCATGTTCTTTCCAGGTTTACTCTGAGCGTTTCCTTTCCCTCTTTTGGGATAAATAACGCACGGTGGCGGCTCTGTTGTTCTTGTTTCCCGCTGGTTTTTCGCGTAATGCGACAGCTCGTAGGCGTTATTAGAGAAAACCTGCAAAACCTTAAACAGTCCTTCCCAATTTAGGGACCATTTACCCAAAACTCTATCATTTCTATCCATAGGCAAGATCACTCTCCAAACTAACTCGTCGACAGCGAACATCTTTCCTTTCACCTTCTTATTGTAGGCTCTAGCGACTTTTTCTTTCTGCCTTTGTAGTGAATCCAAGGCTAACATTCTCTCCAAATCTAAATCGACGAGTTCGTCTGCCATCATGCTCCAATAATCTTCATAAGGTATTTCATATTTCCTTTGGGTTCTGACTGCATGAACCTGAATCTCCACTGGTAACACTGCATCATGCCCATATACCAGTCGAAACGGAGTTGTTCCGGTTGCTTCTTTTGGCGACGTTTGACATGCCCACAAAGCTTGATCTAACGTCTTATGCCAATTCCTTGGCTTCTTGCCTACATGTTCCTTTATCAGGCTAATGATCACTTTATTGACCACTTCGACTTGGCCATTTGCTTGTGCGTAATAAGGGGTAGAAGTCAATAATTTGATTCCCATCTCTTTTGTAAAATCTTGCACTTTTAGACCAGTAAAGACTGACCCTTGGTCGGTTGTAATTGTTTTTGGGATACCAAATCTGCAGATGATATGACTTTGGACAAAGTCTATCACAACCTCTTGGTCTACATTTGTCAATGTTATGGCTTCGAGCATTTTGTGAAATAGTCGATACCGACCAAAACATGCCTTTAATGTTTCGACGAAGCTGGTTTTATTTCTCCAATCACATCCAATGCCCACTGTCGGAAAGGCCAGGGCTTCACAATTGTATGCAACTCGCTTGCAGGCACATGTTGTATGCCCCCATGCAATTGGCATTCCTGACAGCTTTTAGCAAATTCAATGCAATCTTTCAACATTGAAGGCCAATAAACTCCTGAGCGCATCAAAAGCCATTTCATCTTCAGCCCTGCTTGATGCGCCCCACACGCTCAACTATGTACACTAGACACAGCCACATACGCCTCACTTTCTCCTAGGCATTTTAGTAAAACTCCTTCAGCTGTCTTTTTGAATAATTCATCATTCACCAGCTGAGGGGCCTATATTTTACCTTTCGATTTGTCGACCCTATAGGATTACGTAAATAATTGACTAACGGTTTACGCCAATCACTTTCTCCCTCGTTGTCGACGGTCAGAATTTCAAAATGATATTTATCTACAGCTCCCAACTTTATAATCGACAAATCTGATGGTGATAACAATGCCGCTTGTACCTTCTCTCTTACTTGGACCTCTTCTTCATCCTGATCTTTTGACGCTTTGTACCCTGAAGCTTCCTGCGCCAAATCATTTGCTCTCTGGTTCTCTTTCCGTGGTATATGCAGGAGGCTTACTTGCTCGAACCTCTTGAGTAATCTGATGGTAACCATAAAATACATGATTAAATTTTCTTTCACACACCTGTATTCTTTTGATACCTGCTTAATTACTAACTCAGGGTCTCCCATAATTTCGACATTCCTTGCACCCAATTCTAGCAGTAGTTCAAGTCCTGTAATCAACGATTCATATTCTGCTTCATTATTGTGCATACTCCTTCAATTCTGTATTTGAACTCTGCTGGAATTCCATCTGGAGAAATTATGACTCCCCTTATCCTAGATCTGTTCTCATGCCTTGAACCGTCGAAGTTTAATCTCCATGGCATTATGTCTACGTAATTTTGAGCCATTTTGATCATTGAGTGGTCGACAAGGAAATTTCCACTACTTTCCCTTTCATCGCTTTTAAAGGCACGCATGTCAGAGAGTAATCAGTTAACGCTAAAGCCCATTTACAAATTCGACTATGCAAAATTGGTTTAGATAACATGTGCTTAATAATATCAAAGTGAGAAAATACATACACATCAACAGGCTTAATATATTGCTTTAGTTTCATACAAGAAAAATACAGGCATAGACATAGTTTTTCTATATCACTATACCTAGTTTCAGGATCATTAAGCATTCGACTAAGGTAATACACAGGCCTTTCGACACATTTTTCATCCTCTTGGACTAACATACTTCCTATAGTCGATTCTGAAGCTGCAATATACAACCTCATTGGCCTATTCCTAACAGGAGGGGCCAGTACTGGAGGCTTAGTCAAATACTCTTTAATTTTGTCGAAAGCCTCTTGGTGCTCTTCTTGCCACTAAAAGTCCTCATTCTTCAGTCGAAGGAATGGTGAAAAGGCCTTAGTTTTGCCACTTAAATTTGATATAAATCTTCTAAGAAAATTTATTTTACCCAGCAAGGATTGCAGTTCCTTTTTGGTCGACGGAAGCTTGACGTCCATAATGGCTTTTGTTTTGCTTTGGTTTACTTCAATACCTTTTTTATGCACCACAAAGCCAAGGAAATCACCCGCCTGCACACAAAAATCACACTTTAAAGGATTCATTTTCAATCCACATTTCCTCATCCTTAAAAAGGCCTTTCGGAGATGTTCAACGTGAGTAGGTCGACCATTTGATCTTATCACAATATCATTAATGTATACTTGCATGAAATCTTCAATAAAATCATGGAACATTGAGTTCATTACCCTCTGATATGTTGCTCTGGCATTTTTCAAGCTGAATGGCATGACAACCCACTCATATGTTCCCAAGGCTCCTGGGCATCGAAACGCCGTCTTCGGCACATCTTCTTCTGCAATAAAAATTTGGTTATATCCAGAATAACCATCTAACATACTTAAATATTCAAAATCAGCGGCCGAATCGACCAGCATTTCTGCTATGGGCATGGCATACTCATCTTTGGGGGTAGTAACATTTAGATCTCTAAAGTCAATACATACTCTTAAAGACCCATTTTTCTTAATTACTGGCACAATATTGGCCAACCATTCGACATACCTTGCAGTTTGTATAAACTTACTTTTTAGGAGCCTTTCTACCTCAGCTTTTATCTTTGCCATGATCTCTGGTGTGAAATGCCTAGGTGTCTGCTTTACTGGCTTTCTTCCAGTTTTTATTGGAAGTTTTAGTTCGACCAAATCCCTACTTAAACCAGGCATTTTGTTATAATCCCAAGAAAAACAATCTTTAAATTCTTTAAGTAAAGATATTACCTCAGATTTTAACTCTTTGTCGATGTTAGCGCTGATGTATGTTGGCCTTTTGTCGCCATTTTTGCCAAGGTCGACTTCTTCTAAGGGGTCTTTTGGTCGCATCTTCTCTGGCGCCTTTGGGTCTTTTTCAAACCCTAAAGGGTCATCGTCATAAATACAGTCCAAACGCTGCATGTTGACGTTTCCTTTAGCCAAAACTGGCTTATCTGAAGGCTCTGGCTCAATAGCCAAATTACCTTCTTTCTTTAACACATAGGCTTCGACAACCATGTTTTCTTCAGCCTCTAGATCCGATTTTATTTTTTTCACGGCAACGTATGCCGAAATCCTTTTTAGAGCTTCTAGCTCAGTCATCATCAGTGACATCCCCCCAGCCTGTCGGCCGAATACCTGTATAGGGTGGATCATCCAAACGTTCCACATCCCAAATGAAGCCATGCGTCTCGTGCAGAGTTAGAGAAACAAAAGCTTCACTCAGATTAGCATACACATCCTCAGCTGGAAAACAAGGAGAAATGTTGGTCAACTTTCTCTCGAATTCCTTCTTGCCGACATTGTTCACGTCAGCCATGAAGTACCCTTGGTCAGCTTCGATATTTTCGACCACTCCATCTTCTATCCAAATCACCAATCTTTGATGTGTTGAAGATGGTACGGCTCCGACACCATGGAGCCATTCTCTGTCGAATAGCAAGTTGTAACTTGGCTTGGCATCTATCACCATAAATAGTGTCGGCCTGGTTATTAAACTGACGGTGATATTCACCATGATCACACCCATGGTGCTTTTCGTCTTGCCCCCATAGTCAGACAAGACCATGTTGTTGGATCTAATGTTAGTATCATACTTGTCAATCTTCCTCAGAATATGGTGTGGCATGATGTTAACAGTGGCGCCACAATCTACCAACACTTTGTTGATAGTTACGCCTTCCACTTTGGCCTTAATCAACAACAGTTTCAAATGATTTTTCATAGTCACCGTGGGCCTTTCAAAAACTGCTTCTTGGCTCTTAGCAGAACCATAATTTAACACAAAGTAGCATCTTGGCTGGTGTAAAGCCATTTCTTCAGCGTCGGCATCGTCTACCGACTCCTCCACCTCAGTCACACAATTATATTCTTGTGGTAGAATTGACACCACATTGACTAAGATGTCCAGACTTGCTTCAGATTCTGAATTGAAGTCATCAGTAACTTCATCAGAACATTTCTCAGTTGGTCAACGGACATACTCCTTGATCCGTTCTTTTGTTGTCGTGTCGACCTTCACAACAACTTTCTTTCCAGCATTCGCCCCACCGACCACGCCTTTTCCAGCTATTCCTCTAGAAACCTCTCTTTCGGCCTGCTTACGCCTCTGAAAGCGTCTCCATTGAGTCCTCGACATGGGGTTCTTCCCCAAATAATTTTCAGAGATATGAGTCCTTTTCTCATACTTGAACTCACGTCTGTAGTTAACTGCTAGACCTCCTCTAGCAACAGCAACCCCTTGTGGGGTTTCTTGTTTTTCCTGAGGCTTGACCCAGGTGCCTCTAGGAACACTTGCTGATGGTACGAAGCTCCTAGGCCTCGCCTGAGCACTTTCCACAGCCTTCTTTGGGACTCTTTCATTCGGCGCCCTCTGTTTAGCCCATTTCTTTTGCTTTTGTCCAATTGTAGCTTCTGGAAATTTTCAGCAACTATTTTGTCGGTGACAACACCACATCTAGGGCACAAGCAGACTTGTGACCCCTTATTCTTGCAGCGATACAGGAAATCTACCAAATCTTCATCAGCCCTTTGGTAGACTTCAGCTATGTCGATATCTGGGTTTTCACCTGTTTGCTCCAGCATGTCGGCCTCATCATATTCGGTGATCTCGACCATGTTGATCTCGACTGGCTCCACGAATAGAGCTTCCTCCTGGTGGAGAGGGTCAGCGTCGATCTTCATTCTGCGGCCAGCAAATTTCAGCCTGCCTTCTTGAATCGCTTTCTGAACCAGATCCCTGAAAAGGTAACAATTAGAGTTTATTATGACCAAGATAATAATGATACTTACAAAATCCTCTTTTCTGTCTTTGTTCTAATGGTGGTATTTTAGTACCAAGTGGCACCACCATTTGGCCATCTTTAACTAACAAATCAAAAATTTCCTCACACTTTGTCACATCAAAATTAGAAGTTTTCGAAGGGAATTTTGGATTGTTTTCGACAGGATTTTTTCCTTGCGCAAGAAGTAATGATCGACACTCATAGGTAGATCCTAGCTTTAACTCAGCCACGTCAATTTCTAATTCGGTCGAGGAGGCATAATCAGCCTCATATATTGGATCTGTCACGTCATAGTCGACAAACACTACTTTTTCTTTCTTAGCCTTATTGTGTCTAACATTTTCTAACCTTAGCCGTTCAAGATATCGAACTCTATCAGCCAATTGTGACATACTCTTCACAAAAGTAGGGTCTATTTTCTTCCTAATGGAATAATCTAACCCCCCAGCAGCTATCTGAACAAGTTCATGTTCTGGTACTTGCGTAAAGCACCTGGCCTTTAATGATCTGAATATATTCAGATAATCGTCGATGCTCTCAGCAAACCTTCTCTTAATACTAGACAATTTTGCCAAACTAATTTTGGAGTGTCCTTCATAAAACTGTTCATGGAACTTCTTTTCTAACTTGGCCCACGAATCAATCGAACTTGGGGCCAAAGAAGTGAACCATGTGAAGGCAGCCTTAGTCAGAGAGGAAGGAAAGTTTTTTACTCTCAAACACTCATTATGAGCTAAATCTCCTGACTCTGTTAGATATCTGGCAATATGCTCTATTGTCGACTCACCAGATTCTCCCCCAAACTTAGTGTACTTAGGCACTTTCATTCCCCTAGGTGCCTCGGTTTGGAGAATAAATTCCACCAACGGGGAGGCGTATAGTGGCCTTTACAATGTGGCACTCATACCATTCCTTGCCATAATCCTTTCGACAATAGTTGTCAAACTATTTTCTACTGCTACGTCTTGCTCCTCCTGATTCGACGCCTTGATTTTGTTGGGGTCTAAGGATTTGTTCCTCGTGGACTGTTTCATCTTCTGCTGCCCCTATCTCCATCTAAACAGGAATGGTTTGCCTAACCACTTCTGCCATCTGTCGAGCCGGTGCCCCCAGAAAATTACACAAGTGCGTCAATTGACTTGCCACCTGCCTATTTGTTTCAGCAGATTCCTGTATCACAGGATTAAAAACTGTACCCATTTAATTGGTTAACATATTAACCAACTCATGGTTACTATCATCCATTTGCTTCCTCAACACCGCTATTGAAGTGTTCGACAACGACATGGTTCTATTCTGAGTATTATTCCTACCATTACCCCCTTGCGCTGATCCTTGCAAGGAGGGATTAGTAGTTTGAGCGTTGTCTGAAAACAATGTTGCACTTGATGTCGACTGATATCCTGGCATTAAGGAATACAGCATTCCATAAAGAGGATTTGTGGTGTCAAAGCGAGGCACATAAGGTCTGAATGTCGTTATCATTGATCCTGAACCTCCCGGTGGAGGTAAAGGAATTGATGCTCCAATCGCACCCGTAGTCGACATCGTTGAGGTTGCACTTGTCATCGGCGACAAAGTGGCAACCTGTGAGATTATTGTTTCCGTAGTGGATAAAGTCCCTTGTAGCACTTCATTTGTATTGGAGTTTGACATTTTCACAGTTTCTTATGGCCTACTATATAGTTTTCCACTTCTAAGTTTCATGCAATTGCGTAACTACACTAGCACAGTCCCACTGGGCGTGCCATTTTGTTTACTGTGGAAATTGGTAACAACCGCTGGTCCTCCCTAGGCCTTACAACTGAGAGTTACTTGCAGGATCGACCAGTTCATCCTAAGACATGTGCTAGTATGACAGTGTGACTTATTCAATTCGACAGATAATTAACTTTGTGAGAAACGGCTCCTGACAAAGTATTGAACAAGCACATGTTTTTTCCACACGAAATGATAATGATGTTATAGCCTATGGGTGACTCGTGACCGAAAACACTACAACATTCAAAAGATGTACACGACAAACACGCTTTTGGTGAATTCTATTATCGTAATAGAATCAGTGTCGACAGCATAGACGACAACGTAAAGTGATAACTCAAAAGTCAATGAAATTAAAATAAAGTGTTCAACGGGAACAATTGAAAAATAAGGAAGTTGCATTGAAATAAATGTGGTGATTCACGTACATAGCACTCTCAAAAACTCTTGCTTTCTCGCGCTGGGAATGAAAAGTTTTTTACAAGTGATTTTGGTACAAAGTGAACACCCCGAGCCCCTCGTGGGATATCCTATTTATACTAAACTAAAGAAACTGCCTACAGGCCAAAAAACTTCTAAAAAATAGCAGACGTCGTGCCACACGTTCTGCAAACTGCTCTATACATGTTCTGCAAACTACTCCATATTCTGGCGCTTATTCTTCTTGTAACTGCTAGTCATTTTCAATTTCAAACTTCTCCCGCCTAGGTATTTAGGTCGACCCTGTCTTCTATCTGTTTGACACAACCAAAAATTCCTTAAGTCCCAATCTTCATTTCAGTCAACAAAATGGGTTTTCGACCAAACATGATTCTTCTGTCGGTTTTATCTCCTGGTGACTTATGTTTTTCTCGACTCTTGCTTATCTTAGGCACATCTCCACCCCTTGATGGGGTATAAACCTTAAATTCATAAGCCACTTTCATTGATTACGCCTTCAACATGCCTTATAGATTTCTTGTGGTAACAATAGGTAACATATCTTTTAAAAGAGTTAGCAAGTTGGTAAAGCTCTTATTATACCATCCATTCTAAGCTTTAATGTTATAGAGTTTTAAGGCCACGAACAATTTTATGGACTTAGAAAATTCGTCATACAACAATGTCTCTGCATCACCCATCATCCTCTCAAATATATCAAGAAAATCACAAAACTATTCTTCAATTACATTCACAAACTCTTTGACACCATTATATCCCACATATATTTTTGAAAATGGTATATCTACTTGAATTGGTGGACTCATTTTGTTTTTCCTTGTGGTATATCCAACATGTATTACTTTTGTTAATTCTATTACACATTAAATGATCTTTCAAAATATCTGAATCTTTCCCCGTGTCTTTGGATAAATCAACTTTGTTCATGATTTGACTCCAAGAATTGGTAAATTATTGGCCCATTTAATTAAGTATGCATTTCTTATTTATTTAAGTGTTCAAAAAGGGTATCATTATTATTGTTCCTCCACACATCATTTCTACATGTTAGTTAATGTCACTTATTTTGAGGATGAACCTCTCTTTACATCACTCATTATATTTAAGTTTATTTCTCAAGTATTACCTATTTATTTACCTGTTATGGTAGTTTCATACATGTATGTGGTTGATCAATCAAATTCATCTCCTCTTATGGGGTTATCTATTTCTCCTCCCCAAAAAACTTATTAGTGTCACACGCGTCTCCCTACCACCAATCCACCCTATAAATAAGGTCCAAGTGACTCATCTCTTACCCAAAACTCCACTTTTACTTAGGTTCCATCTACCATTGTAAATGACCATCCTATTGCATTATGTAGAGGTACACGTCCCACTCGAAACCCTTATCCCATTTATAATTTCCTCAGTTATCACTAGTTGTCACCTTCACATTATGCCTTTGTCTATACTATTTCTTCAATCACCATTCCTAAGTCTCACCAAGAAGCTCTTTCACATTCATCTTAGTGACAAACTATGATTGATGAGATGAAAATTTTAGAATCTAACCGGACATGGACACTTGTACCACCTTATATGGAAAAATATATTTTTGGATGTCATTGGGTTTACACGGTTAAATTTGGTCCATATGAAAGAATTGATCATTTAAAATCTCTCTAAGTGGATAAAGGTTATACTAACGCTTTTTTATCTTTATTACAATGGTACCTTCTCACTTGTGGCTAAAATGGCTTTTTCTTTGTCTTTTCTCTTTATGGTTGCCATCCACCATTTGGGGTTGTGTCAATTAGTCATAAAGAATTAATATCTTCATGGGGGATTTGGAAGACGTTTATATAGAGCAACCACTTGACTTTGTTTCTCAAGGGGAGTGTTATGGGTATGTTTATGGTCTTCATAAAGCTTTGGATGATCTCAGAAAATCTCCCCTAGAATGGTTTGGGAGATTTAGTAGTATGGTTAACCAATATAGCATAATTTAAAAATTAAGACGACCACTTCGTGTTTTATAAATACTCCTCTCATAAATGCATTTTTTTGGTTGTGTGTGATGATCATGATGGAATTGTGGGACTCAAACAACATTTAGTCCACCTCTTTTGGCTCAAAGATCTAGAAAAATTGCAAGATTTTCTTGGCATTTAGGTAGCTTATTCTAAGGCATGAGTTTCTATTTCTCAAAGAAAATATTCTTCGAATATCTTGGAAGAAACCATTATGTTGAATTGTAAGTCAATTGACACTCATATGGATCCAAATATCAAACTTCTACTAGATCAAGGAAAGTCATGTTCACATTCAGGAAGGTATTTAAGGTTAGTTAGAAAACTTAGTCTGAATGGCATGACATTGTATTGGTAATTGACTTGCTCGATCATGAACACAGTTTTTACCTGGTCGAGTTTAAACATTGGTATTTGGTTGTATCTGGAGTATACGTCCATGAAGGATAACAATTGATATTCGACCGAATTATCAACGAGTTGGTCGATGTTCAGAAGCATATATGAATCTTTTGGACATGCTCGATTGAGGTCAGTGTAGTCGACGCACATCCTCCATTTTCCTAAGGATTTCTTGACTAGAAACACGTTAGATAGCCATTCGGTATACTTTGCTTTAGAGATAAACTTGGCATCTAACAGGCCTTTCACCATGTTTTTAGTGGCCTAGGCCTTTTCAGGGGATTATTTTCTCTGGCATTTGGACACGTACCGAGTACCAACGTCCAGGTTCAACAGATGGTAAGCACTTAGGGAACGATATCAGGAATTTCATACAGGGAAATGGTGAAGAGGTGAAAGTTATATAGGAGGAATTTGATTAACATGAACCTCACCTCGGGGGAGAGCCCCGTCCCGATCTAAATCGATCTGGCCAAATTCTCTCCAAGCTGCATGGACTCGAACTCGGTGTTCATGGTAGGTTTGAATTCATCTTCATACACATCTAGATCAAATTCATCACTTCCTCTTGACTATGATGTTAGTACATCTTCGTGGATTATCCTTCTGATCCTTCTCGCCTCTTGTAAATTTGCACATACCGTGACTGGTGTTCCTTCTTCATTATGGTAGGCTACCTTCAAGTGAATTGTGGAAGCGTCTGCGTCTAACCTCTCTAAGAATGATCTTTCTAGACTGCCTTTGAAGGCACTTCTGCACTGTATTACGAGGAACATAAGAGTCACCTTTGTATGCATCCCTCCTCCAATCGATAACGTCAAATATATCGCTTCATATGGATGAGTAATCTAATCGTTGATTGGTAATAGGTATTCCTCGTCGAACGGGTCCAAATATGTCAACTTAAGATTCAATAGTTTCATGAATCATAACTCTGGCTTATAAACTTATTGAATACCTGAATTGACGTCTAGTAATAAGCAATCATGGATTGGTGAAACATTGGATGAGGTGACGTTTTGAAATGCGTCGATCGAGGATGATGTGTGAAAGACCCGATCTGAAGCAAAATCAGGTTTTTCGGGCATCTTCTTAGATGTTATCCCTTACGATATATTCATTTCTGATAGAGATCTTTCTTTAGGTCAAGAACAAGTTGTTCTTGATAAAATGCGAGAATCAAAAAGTTGTTTCCTACAGACGACGCCATTATTCCATTGTTGAACGAGAAATAGAGATAGATGTAGAAGTTACAACGAAGTAAGGCTTCTAATACGGTAGAGTGGGGGTGTACCTCTTAGGTAAGTACTCCAATGCTCAAGTCAGTATGTGAAAGAGTTGAGAGTATTCAAACTGTGTTTGAAACTCGATACCTGAAATGACGTCACTCATTATATAAAGGGGAGGAATAACTGTCTTGCTATCTTTCAGGCGTGAAATATGGAGAAGTGTTGGATATACTTGGGGCATGGATATCATACAACAAGGTACATGGTAATCCTTTGGTAATCAGTAGATTCTATAAAATGTGTCCAAGTGGTTAGTTGATAGGTTATGACCCATAATGAACTATCTCAAGGTGGTCAATTTTGGAAGGATGTGGTCGGCCCATAACAAATAGTAGAGAGAAAAATAACAAAATAAAGAAGAGAAAAAATAGAGGACAATGAAAAGAGTAAAGAAATAAGAAGAAAAGGAAGAAGAATAAGAAAGAAATAAAGAAAAATAGAGAAGTAAGAAGAACTTTTATAAACTAACCTAAGAAGAGAGGAATCAACCAAGTGAAAAGACAAAATGGAGTTTTTTGAGTTAAGGGTGGAAGCATTAAACAAGCAAGGAAGTGAGGAGATGAATCCTCTGTTTTTTTAGTTATGGAAAACTAGGCAAAATTCTAGAAAAACTCCTCCGACATTAATTTCATTTAAGGTTAAATAAAGTTTTTCGCATTCAAATAAACAGCGGGTTGAAACCCACTTTGGTTCGGCAGGCGCTTTTCTCCTGCAACCCACTCCAAGCCAAAAAGAGACCGTATTCTCAAACCGAGATACGAACTGCTGTGGTGTAGCAGTCGGCCACCGCTCTCTCGGGATAGCGCTGTTATTCCCCGAGATTGATAACTCTGTGCTAAATTTAGTATTAAAATAATGGTATTCCATAATTTAAAGTTAATGTAACTAGTCTAAATGTTGAAAACTTTTATGACTTTTAAAGTCGTAACATGAGTCATCACTTTGAAGTTACAGTTGCACACAATTATTTCATTATTTTTTGGCTTTTTCTCATATTTTCAACAATGCATGTTCAAGGTAGAGATTAAAACTATAATTGTACTTTATTGAGAAAGTTAAATAGACAAATGAAGATGCATATAAAATAGCCTTAGAATCTAAGACATGTTGATCTCTCAATTTTGTAAGTAATGACGACAATAATCCTAAAAGACATGTAACCATGGCAAGAAAATCCAGACCTGGCCGCCTCTGTCCTAAATTTAATGGGGGAAAAGCCTATTTATTTAGGGGCGGGGTGGGGCAGGGAAAATCTGATTTTTAATTACGGAGGCGGAGGATCCTAGTACCCACCTTTTACCCGCACCCGTCCCAACCCGCCTATTAAAATTAATTTATTATATTTTTTATTATAACTTTATTACCCATTAACCTTTCGTAATCTTAAAATATCAAGTTTACTATAATTATTATTCTTTTTTTATTGAAAATATAAATTAAATAAAAATGAGAAAGTATTATAATTATTCTTAAAACAATGAAATATTTAATTTAATTATTGATTTTTATTGCTATGAAAAAATACATATTTAAAAAATCTATAGAGTTTATGCGGGTAGGGGCAGGGGCTGGGTGAAAAAACTCATTCCTTATTTATTTATTTATTTGGGGGGGGGGGGATATATTGTTTCCCCCGACTGTGTCTAGGGAAGGGGAAGGGTTGGTATACAAATGCGGGGGCGAGGTTGGTAATGCTTAAACCCCTCCTCGTCCCGTTGTCATGCCTAAAGGCAAGCAAAGAAATGGAGATTGATAAGGAACACTCATTGACATGTGGTTCATCCTCAATCTGATATCTTTATGCTTTAGACGTATTTAAATGGAGAGAAGAGAAAATATTCAACTTGTATGGTATATTGAAGATCACATCCTTTATATAAGGGAATTTCTTAATGCATCATATATTTTACTATGGCACCACATGAAAATACAAAAATGCCCCCATTTTTTAGAGATGCATCTCCGAGTACACCCTGAATAGATAGAATTTTGACTTAACATTAAAAAACTTAGGACATGCATCTCGAATGGTATTGTCTCTATATCGCGCCAGAACCATTCTCCTTCCTCATTTCTAAAAAAACACAAAACTTGATGAACTGAGAAGTTGTAGAAAATTTCAGAGATGCATCTCCGAAATTTTTCAACATTTAGATTGCACAGTAACCAGAGATGCATCTCCATAAATTATCAGTATGTTTTTTTTTACTTTTATTTCTTGTAGTATTAATTGTCTAGTTTACTTACAAGCATTATGGTTGAGAGAGAAGACAAACTGAGGCACGAGAGAATTGCACATCATGTATCAGTCTAGAGGGAGAAGAGTTAGGTTTCAGAGACTCATGTTCACTCTAGCATGGTACATGCAGAGGAATCGACTTCTCGGGCTCATGCTTCTCCGTCTTCTTCTTCTCGTAGGAGACGAGTGTCACCTAGTGATGCTTCACTACCTCCATCCTCCCGCAGGCAACGTATTTCACTTATTTAGGTGCTAGAGTTACCCTAGTTACCAATGGTACCTGAGGCTCCATTGTTACCCCCAGGTACCGGAGGAACCTCATGCTGATGAACTAGTGCCACGTCTGACTGATGAGGCTGCTCAGGATGATGAGCCAGTGTCACCTCCGGTATTTAGAGGAGGCCCTGTAGAGTTGTCATTATATACCTTCTATATTTGGTTGGCACTACTATTTTTATGGACAAGAGTGTCACTTATACAAATATCGTCTACCTACGATACCTCGAGGACTTCGAGCGGGTCCATGAGTACAACTGAGGGGCCACTTGTTTGGTCTACTTGTACTCGAAGTTATCAGAGGGATATAGATGGAAGATGAAGCAGGTAACAAGTATCATCACACTACTGACGGTAATATTTATTGGTCTTTTAATGTTTATATGTCATTTTCATTACATTTTTACAACGCCCTTACTGATGATTCATGTGTTCCAATATTTTCAGCACTTACCGTGCATCTCGCGCTGGTCGTGTGTAGTGACTTACATTGAGGATATGTTGCATGCTTCTACATTTCCCCCGCTCAGAGTGAACCAGACGATAAAGTCGTTCAAAGTGTATCTTGACCGCTTGGTTGTTGAGGATATGTACTTCAATAACTATGTCGATCACTATTAGACGTGACCATTTGATGACATAGTGTTATACTCGGGATGGTTGGCTTGCAGCTCACGTCTCATATTTCCTCATTTTCCTAAGCGTGTCATTGCGGCATTTCGATTACACTCAGACTATTCCCAGACACCTTGTTGTCTATGCTCCTCTTGCTATGACACGTAGAGAGATGAATGCCATGTTTGATGATTATCTTAGTCATCTAGTATCAAAAGAGGCATGTAGTACCATAGTTGAGAGCGATTGGAGCGATTTCGACGGGTACATCAGATGGTTTTTTAGGGTGTCGCATTCGTATATGGTGCAAACTGCTTTAGGAGATCCATCGAGTCCAACTCATCAGGAGATACTAGAGGAGGAGCAGACGCAGTTAGATCATGCTCATGATGTCTTGCCTAGATGTCATCGCATAATGGAGATTGCGCAGACAAACATTGAAAGAGGTTTCTTCCCCGATGGGTCTGAGGTGAGGCAGGCCATAGATGTTATTATGACGGAGGTACGAGAGGCACTGAAGTACTAGAGATACCGTTGGAGGACAGGGGATAGTGGACGTCGAGGAGGACGAGGAGGCGTAGGAGCTGTAGTCTGGCATACGCAATAGTATATAGTTGTTGTACTTTGGATTCATTATGAATTGTATTTTTTCTTCATTCTATTTTATTGTGTATTTTGACTTTATTTATATATGTCATTTTTGGATTATCTAGATTTATATATGTCATTTTTTGCATTTCAATTGTATGGTTAAAATCTCATCACATAACAAGGTTCTTAGCATTTATAAATAATTACTTTCATCTGTGTAACCATAAAACAAACATAACATGCACTGTTCTAAATGGTACGGAGATGCATCTACGTAAATCTTAAACGAAGATGCATCTTCGAAATAATAAACGTATAAAATACATTTCAGAGTGAGATTCATGGTGTATATTTTAAAATATTTCAGAGATGTATCTTCATATTAATTAATATTTTAATTTTAAAGATGTGTATGAAGATGCATCTTCAACATATGAGAGATATTTTGAATTTTCCAAAATGCTTTTCATCTTATAAAGTAAAATAAGAAATTCTTTTATATAATATGATAACAATTAAATTCTAACTTTCACTCATATTTAACTTACATCAATTAATTAAATAATTAACTATTCAATAAAAAATCTAATTAATTTTATTATTTTATTTAATCGTTAATTAATTAATATTTCTAATTGATAAATCGCTAACATAATTGAATAAAAAGTTATGCTCATAATATATAATTAAGTAAAATATTGAATAAAATATTTTAACTGTATAGTTATGATATACAGTAGTTAGTAAATAAAATACTAAAATCCTCTCAAAGTAGATGGTGCTTGAAACATGTCAAACGTGAGGAATCCTGTCAATGTACCTCTCAAAGTACATTGAACAAAACAATTACTAATGTATAATTAAACTGCCTTTAAAAACTGGATTTTTTACTAATATAACCCAACTTTTTAAATTATTTCCCAAAATAACCCAAGTTTCAAAAAATTTCCCAATCTACCCCACCTTTAATAGGGAGGCGCCAATTGGATTGGCGCCCCCTCTTAAAAATTACAAGGAGGCGCCAATTGGATTGGCTAGGGCAGGTGCCCTAGCCAATCCAATTGGCGCCTGTGTGTATTTTTTAAGAGGGGGCGCCAATCCAATTGGCGCCTCCCTTAAAAAAGCCTCAAATGAAAAAACTTCCAACATGAAAATTGTAGATCTTTTCAAAACAATGAATTTGGATATAAATTTTGCAACATTTGGATTTTTTTTGAGAAAGTTATGGGCAGTTGAAGTTGGACTTCTGAGTTTTTCAACTGTTATCTGACCCATAATGTTTTGTATTATTGCATGTGTTTCTTTTACGAATATGAATTTTTGTCCAACATAACATTTGAAGTAGACATCTTAAATTTTGCAATGCACTTGGTCCCACCTCAAAATAATTAAAAATGAGTGAGTTAGGTATCTGCGAACTTGACCCAAAATTAGGGTTTCTGTCAGAATGACCTATAATGTTCTGAAATTAATGATGAGCTTCCAAGTTTCAAATGGATTTTTGATGAACATGAAAGTTGTTCATATGGCGACTTTTGTTAAAACTTGAATGGGGGCGCCAATTGGATTGGCTAGGGCAGGTGCCCTAGCTTAGGGTAGGTGCCCTAGCTTAGGGTAGGTGCCCTAGCCAATCAAATTGGCGCCTATGTGTATGTTTTAAAAGGAGGCGCCAACTCAATTGCCGAGTCCATCATAAAATGCCTTTTTTGTATTATAAATAGATGCGTTGTGTGACCTAATGTTCCACAACTCAAATAATCGTTTGGCTATCATGTTTGGTGTTCGTCGCCGATACGGTAAGGTGATTTATGCGAGAGACAAACCTCAATTGGTGATGCTGTTTTGGAACATCACCACGTTAGATCAACTGAAGAGGGAGCTGGTTCGATGGTTAGACGGGAAGATACCAGAAGGGGAAAAAATCAGAAGTATTGAGAGACTTGACAGTATCTTTGGTTGGGTGCGAATGAGGACTGATAAGGATGCTAGGGAAATGATGTTCGGTCGAGACGACATTAATTTGATTGTTGTAATCAGTTAGAATTATTTATGTTTTCAGATATTTTGTACTGATGTTGGTTATGAAACTCGTTGTAACAAGAACTTAATGATATATAATGATTGATTGTTACAGAAATACAATGTTACAAAAAGCATAAGATGTAGATACAATGTTACAAATAGCTTAAGATCTAGATATCATATTACAATAAGCTTAAGATCTAGATGATGCTCCTAGATTGGGACAGTTGTTTTTGTTGTGTCCTGGTTGACGACAGATACTACATAATCTTATCATTTTATCTGTGGAATCCATCTCTGTTCTTATACGTGTGCTGTTTGGTCTTCCTTTCTTCTTTCTACGCATCTCTTCATTGTGCCAAACAATATCTCCTTCATATGGAGGCCAGTAATCCTCCATTGGTAGTACTGAAAAGCCTCGACTATATACATTCATGATGGTGTTGGCCTTGTACACATCAGATAAATAGGTGTTAGCGTCTTGACGAGTATAAGCGCATGCTGCAATGACATGGGAGCAAGGTATGCGGAAGGCCTGAAATTTTCCACAATCGCACCAACTTGTGTTTAGTCTAACAGCGTAGGCTAAATTTGGTCTCCCCTCGCTGTTGCCCATTGTTTCCTGGACGCTGAAATTTTGTCTATGACGGTCAAACACTGTTACAGCGTGTGTCGTAGCTTTGATGCTCTCCTCTTTCATGACCTTCATGCAACATTCACTGAATACTTGTCCAGACATTAACACTGCACTCCATCTTTCGCCTCTGGTTGCGAACATAGAAGCCAACCTATAATAGGTTGATCTTACCAAGGCGGTTATCGGCAGGTTTCGAATTCCTTTGAAAACCCCGTTCATGCATTCCACAATGTTTGTTGTCATGTGGCCCCATCGACAACCACCGTCAAATGCTCTTGTCCACTGCTCTACTGGGATGTTATTTATCCATCTCCCCGCATCTTCATTAGACAGTCGAATCTCATCACGATAATATTGAAAAGACGGTTGAGTTAAAGCATACCCAGCATTCACCACCTTCTTGCGAAGATTCTTATCTTTTATAGCACGCATGAAGTTTTGTGCTATGTGTCTGATACAGTAGACATGTGTAGAAGGAGGATCATGCCATCCGTTTTCATGGTTGTTGTAGGCACTTTCGATGGCAGCATGTCTATCAGAAATCAGACATAGATTGGCTTGTGGTGCGACATGCGTTCTGAGATGTCGAAGAAAGAAACCCCATCCAGCAGCTGTTTCACCTTCAACAAGAGCAAAGGCAACGGGAAATACATTGTTGTTACCGTCTTGTGCAACTGCCATGAGCAACGTACCCTTGTATTTTCCGTATAACCAAGTGCCATCAATTTGCAGGAGAGGTTTGCAGAATGCGAAACCTTTGATGCAAGGGTCAAATGCCCAAAAGAGACGGTGGAATATTCTATTACCTGTAGCACAGGTTCCGTCTGGCATCATTGCTGGCACTGTCTCCAGAATTGCCACGGTTCCTGGGACATAAGTTTTTAGTGCCCATAAAAATCGTGGTAATTCTTTGAATGAGTCCTCCCAGTTGCCGAAAACCTGCTCAACAGCCTTTGTCCTCGCAATCCATGCTTTCTTGTAAGATGGAGTATAATTATATGTTGTTCGGATATGTGATATAATTATACTCACCTTCACTGATGGGTCTTTGTTTACCAATGGCAGAATGTCTCGACAAATCAATGCTGTGCTCAGTTGACGGTGATCTTGTGCAACGGTTGTTGCGACGCAACTGTGTGGTGGGTCTATTGAAGCGATCTCCCAAGAGTCATTTCTCTTCTTGTAAGATGCAGCCAAACGAAACTTACATAGCATGTTACAACATTCAATAACATACCTTCTTGAATCAGTGCGTTTAACCGTAAAGTCAACAAAGTTGTTCATGTGGTATTTTTTGATTGCCAAGACACATTCCTCTTTGGTACGAAACATGTCTCCCACCTTTAATTCTCCTACTGGTCTCGGATACGGATTGTAGAAGACACTGTCGGACATTTCATCATCGTGAAGATCCATATTTGTCATATGTTGAGGAGGAATATAGACATGAGTAGGAGGTATTGGTGGTGGTTGAGCCTCATCTTCATCGTCGTTATTCAGGATGTGATCAACCTGTATCTCAGTCTCCTCTTCTTCTTCATCAACAACGTCGACCTCTACTTCTGCTTCTGGGTTGAGTTCATCTGAGCATTGTGCATCATCTGCATCATCTCCACCAGCTGGATCCTGATATGTTACTTGAGACTGTTGAGACGGTATACATGGTTGTAGAGTAATGTACAACTCGATAGAATCCATGCCTGAATGTTCATGACTAAGAAACATGCTTTGCACATCTTCATCGTCTCGTATCTTTAGGGGGAAAAACTTGCATTGACCATTCTCAAAAAATATAGGATTCTGATATGTCATCCTTGACACAATACCTCCCTGTATAAAGGATTGTATTCTTTTTTTGAAATGCAAAAAGGTTGCATTTCTCTTCATCGAAACTCTAATGGTATCAGTGTTTCTAAAACAAAAACCATGAAGCTCAGACTCAAAAGTTTCACCGTTGCAGTGAACGTTGATACTGTATAATGATGAAGATGACATTTTGGAGATGAAAAGTATTTTGCAAGTGCAGATGAAAGTGAGTGAAGATGAAAAGTATTTTGGAGATGAAAAGTATTTTGCAAGTGCAGATGAATGTGATAGTAAGACACTTAAATAGATGGTATTAATGTCTCACATTGAAGCTTGTCTGAGATACCGTGTCAAGCATGCAAGTAATTTCAGAGATGATGTGTCTGTCATGCAAGACAGTGTGACTTGATGTGTCAAGCATGCTAGCTAGTTCAGAGATGAGGTGTCTGTCATGCAAGACAGTGTGAGTTGATGTGTCAAGCATGCTAGCTAGTTCAGAGATGAGATGTCTGTCATGCAAGACAGTGTGAGTTGATGTGTCAAGCATGATAGGTAGTCAAGAGTTGATGTGTCAAGCATGCTAGCTAGTAAGAAGGTAGTCATCAGCATACAGGAGACAAGACAGACACGTGTCGGACACCTAAGACGGTCAGAGATGATGTGTCAATCCTGCAAGACAGTGTCAGTTGATGTGTCAGCCAGGCAAGCTATCAAGAAGGTAGTCATCAGCATACAGGAGACAAGACAGACACGTGTCGGACACCTAAGATGGTCAGAGATGATGTGTCAATCATGCAAGCCATCCATAAGTGAATTGTTCAGCATGCAGGAGACAGCAATGCCACGTGTTGAGCATGCAAAGGGTGGCGCCAATTGGATTGGCGCCTACCTTTAGGACTTGCACATGGTCGCCAGTTTGAATGGCGCCCCCCTTAGTCAGTCCTTGAAACCAAGCATTCAGAACTAGGCTTGCATGCATGTGCCCTAGGGTGTCGCCAATTTGAATGGCGCCCCCTCCTAAATAATGTACATGGTCGCCAAATGAGGTGGAGACACCATGCAAACACAATTTTTCATGCACTCATCCATTTGCCTATAAATTGATCCACTCCTTCACCAATTCTTCCACACCAACATTCTCACTACTTCATCTACATTTCTCACTACTTCATCTACATTACTTCTGTTACAATTTCATCTTCTACAAAATCTTCCATTTTCATCTACACCAACTCCCCAACAATATGTCTTTACTCACAATGGGCGAAGCACACAGAGGAACAGTTGCAAACATCGCGACATACGTAAGTATTTTCTTATACTTCTTTTTTATGTTTCATCTCCACCAACCCCATTTTATTTTGAAATACCGACTTAGTCAAATGTTACATTATTTCTATTATAGGATGTCTCAAGGTTTCGCACTCGAGTTCACGAATTTGTCCACATGGACCCGTTGATTCAACCTTATGTTGAACTTGCCGGTTTTGGTCACCTTAGCAAAATTATGTCTTGGTCTATAGATAACAAATTCATTCTCGCCTTATGCGAAAGATGGAGGCCAGAGACACACACATTTTGGTTTCCAACCGGTGAGTGTACCGTGACGTTAGAAGACGTCTACATGCTTTTAGGACTACGAATTGAAGGCAAAGCTGTTAATGGTAAGACCAACTTTCCAAATTCAATTTGCATGGAGCTTTTAAACGTTGATTTGTTAGATGATAATGCTAGGGGACAAGGTATACTACTTTCACGCCTAAAGTCATATTATAATAGTTTTTATTTAGATGAGCATTCTACCGAAGAAGCTCGAATCATTAAAACTAGGTGTTACATTATGTTGTTACTAGGATCCTTTTTATTTCCCGAAGGTAGTGGTTCTAGCATGCATATTATGTACTTACCTTTACTTAGACAAATAGATAGAATAGGTAGTTATAGTTGGGGATCCGCATGTCTAGCCTATCTCTATAGTTCTTTGTGCAAAAACTGCCACAAAGATACTTCTACATTTTCTGGATGTGCTGTTTTGCTACAAGCATGGGGATGGTCAAGACTACCGTCTCTAGCACCGGTCAATAGCAACCCCTTCACTTTTCCATATGCAAAAAAGTAAGTTGTTTAAATTGCTATATCTTTACTTCCTTCCTTACAGTTTATTACCCATAACTAATTTATTTTAACTTTTTGGTGTAGATGGTCGGCACGCGGTATGAATTACAGCAGATGTCCGAGACACTGTATTACTCAATATCGCAACCTGTTGGATCACCTTCGACCGGCAGACGTAAGCAAAATAATTACATTATTTCTTCATATTATATTCACTTTTTCTACATTCATTTAAATCCTATTGTCTTTAACATTTCAGTTCATTTGGCGTCCATACCTTAATATGGATCATGAGCATCAGATCAACCCTGAAGACGCAGCCGTATGGACAACATGCACACCAATAATACGGTTCACAACAGTGGAGCTGCACAACACCGATCGTGTGAAGCTGCAGTTTGGTATGGTCCAGAATATCCCAGATCCCCCAGCTAGCCTAGGAGAATGGCATATGCGTAAAGTGAACGACCAATGGAACTTCAACCCTTGGCAACAATTCGCAAGATCAGAGTGTCGCAAGTGGAAGCACCGTCATGACCATGTCTTAACTGACGCAGTCATGCCAAATGAGGTAAAACCAAGTCGTGCTTATATGGCTTGGTATAGATCAGTTGGATTTCAATTCATCGCCGATGATATGTACCTCTACGACCCACGCCAGACAACTTACACACAAGAAGCCTCAACATCTAACCCCCAACAACATTCTCAGCCCAATTACTCACAACCACCTATCCGACAAACTTTCTGTTCCACAAACACACAAACATACAACCAAAACATGCCATTCACCCAACCCCAAAACCAAGAACATCCCCCATACCACCACCAACAAATGGACCATCAACCTTCGACCGAACATCGCTTCGCACCCACACCATCACCCTACCAAAGTCGCCTTACCCAAAACACTAACCGCCCCATCACCTACCGTAGCCAAGAACCCCAAACATCACAATACCAAAACATCCCACAACCATATCTCTTCCAAACACCCCAACAACCTTTCCAACCTTTCCTAGACCCATCATTGTCACCCATGTCCCCCTTCAACCGTCCTGGTCGCCCATCCATGAGTCAACCACACCCCAACTTCTCTGGCATGGGTCATGAGCTCAGCTACGCCGGTACACCATCATTGAATACTGAAGACTATGCTGAGTTGGCTGAATACCTCAACGGATCTTCTCCTGTAGGCGGTAATGACGCTCCTGGACCATCAGATGAACAAACACCGGTTCAGAATCGTCAACGTGGGTTAGGGCCAAGGGTTAGGATAGCTAGGGGATGTGGGACCGGAGGTCGGTTAGGTGATCCCGGTCATCACCATTAGGATTCATTGTGTAAAATCCAAATTTTATTAATATCAATTCGTATTATGTCAAATTTATCTTTGTGTATTCTCCAAACATTAAGTTTCTTTCATAATTCTTAAATAAACACATATCATAAAACAAAAATTTATAAGTCAAAAACCCTAATTCAAGGACTTGTTATTGTTATGTTGAAGGGCTTGAAGTTGGTCCCTTTTGGCAAAGTTCACATACACTTGTTTTGACAGAAACCCTAATTTTGGGTCAAGTTCACAGGGACATAACTCACTCATTTTTAATTATTTTGAGGTGGGACCAAGTGCATTGCAAAATTTAAGATGTCTACTTCAAATGTTATGTTGGACAAAAATTCATATTCCTAAAAGAAACACATGCAATAATACAAAACATTATGACTCAGATAACAGTTATAATGTCAAAGAGTCCAAGTTCAGGTGCCCATACCTTTCTCATAAAAGCTGCAAATGATGCAAACCTTTAGTCCAAATTCATTATCTTGAAAAGATATACAACTTTTATGTTAAAGGTTTTGTCATTTGAGGCTTTTATCATTCATACTAAAGGGCTTGAAGTTGGTCCCTTTTGGCAAAGTTCACATACACTTGTTTTGACAGAAACCCTAATTTTTGGTCAAGTTCGCAGGGACATAACTCACTCATTTTTAATTATTTTGAGGTGGGACCAAGTGCATTGCAAAATTTAAGATGTCTACTTCAAATGTTATGTTGGACAAAAATTCGTATTCCTAAAAGAAACACATGCAATAATACAAAACATTATGACTCAGATAACAGTTATAATGTCAAAGAGTCCAAGTTCAGGTGCCCATACCTTTCTCATAAAAGCTGCAAATGATGCAAACCTTTAGTCCAAATTCATTATCTTGAAAAGATATACAACTTTTATGTTAAAGGTTTTGTCATTTGAGGCTTTTATCATTCATACTAAAGGGCTTGAAGTTGGTCCCTTTTGGCAAAGTTCACATACACTTGTTTTGACAGAAACCCTAATTTTGGGTCAAGTTCGCAGGGACATAACTCACTCATTTTTAATTATTTTGAGGTGGGACCAAGTGCATTGCAAAATTTAAGATGTCTACTTCAAATGTTATGTTGGACAAAAATTCATATTCCTAAAAGAAACACATGCAATAATACAAAACATTATAGGTCAGATAACAGTTGAAAAACTCAGAAGTCCAACTTCAACTGCCCATAACTTTCTCAAAAAAAATCCAAATGTTGCAAAATTTATATCCAAATTCATTGTTTTGAAAAGATCTACAACTTTCATGTTGGAAGTTTTTTCATTTGAGGCTTTTTTAAGGGAGTCGCCAATTGGATTGGCGCCCCCTCTTAAAAAATACACACAGGCGCCAATTGGATTGGCTAGGGCACCTGCCCTAGCCAATCCAATTGGCGCCTCCTTGTAATTTTTAAGAGGGGGCGCCAATCCAATTGGCGCCTCCCTATTAAAGGTGGGGTAGATTGGGAAATTTTTTGAAACTTGGGTTATTTTGGGAAATAATTTAAAAAGTTGGGTTATATTAGTAAAAAATCCTTAAAAACTCATGTTAATTGATTTCCCAACAATTTGTTTCGGATCAGATTTACACGAAATCGTAATCACCCATATGTGCAATAAATTAGATCTGACATTGTTATAAAAAAGATTAACAATGGCACATGTTACTACATGACTTGTATTTTACCAGTACAATGAGATAAGGATTGATCGAGATTATAATTTTTAAAATCCGCCACGCTTTCCACGAGGGCAGCACAATTCTCATGTCTCCAACTGTCAATGTTTGGATTTATGCACATAAATCCACGTCTAAAGTGGCCCCATTTAACAAGTTTATATGATCCCTCGTTGTCAATATAATGGAAAATGGATTCCCTACAGTTAGTTAGTGACTACAAAATTCAAACTAAAGGTCTCAAACAAAGTGACTTGTGTGAGGTCAGTTTAGCTGGTACTGGCCATTGCAATATAATTGGGTCTTAGTGTATCTTTGGTAATTAGAATGGAACTTATTTATCAAATTCCAATGCATATTTTATGTGAAAATTGTGAAGCCACAGTTTGTAACTTCATAAAATATATGTATTTTCAACCTTTCAAACTCAACTAGTAAAAAACTCGTTTGTACACACGAGTTTAGAATGGTACATGCATTTGTTTACATATATAAATAGAATAGATTTGTAATAATCGGAAGAAGAAAAAAAAGGTAATTAGGAGCAAATCTTCCCTGGTCACTAAATTTTGAGCACAAATTTTAAGCACACTCACCAAAAATGTGGATTTAAGAATTATTTTATTATTATTTTTATAACAGTTAAAAAAATAAAAGGTTAATAATTTGTAAGTATGCCTAAGAGAATTACTTTTAGAATTGTGAATAGGAATTACAATGGATAGGGTTTGGATAGGGTACTATAGTATTCATCCTCATACTCACAATTTCAAAAAATCTTCGTACCCGAGTCCATACTCTCTTGGGTGTCAAAATTAGCATCCGTACCCGTGCTCTATGGGTATGTAAGTACCAATACCCGTACCCGTGACCCACATTCCTATTAAAAATAAATGGATCAATTATAAAATATCATATAATTTTAAGTTTTTAAAAACATTAAAAAGTTTTCAAACAATTTATTGTTGAAATAAATGAATACTCAAACAATTAAAAAGTTTTTAAAAACTTTGTTTAATGTTGATATACGTTTTATAATTGATAGAGATACATTTTCATATAATAATATAAATTAAAATATATAAATATAAATGAAAATACATAAATATATAATGTGCGGGGTATACATAAATACATAAATATCTTTATAATTGATAGAGATACTTTGTTTAATGTTGATACACTATCCTACCCTTGCGCTTAACTTGGGGTAGGATAGTGTTCAGTTCATCTGACTAGGCATTCGAATTACAAGATGAAACATCCCGTCGAAGGATCAACCACATGATATTCTTCGCACACATTCTGAAGTGTCGAAGGAACCATGTAAAATCCAAAAGTTATGTTGGTTGTTCTTCAATAACCAATAACACGGCAGTCATAAGCCTTTTCAAAACAAAACAAAAAACAAAAAAATCCGATAAGTTGAACACCCGAAGAGGTGGCTTAGGCAAAAGTTAGGGCAATCCCGGTGGACTAAAAGCATCAAAAAGCGGTCTAGTAACAAATTAGGGATTAAAAAAAGCTAAAGCAAAAGAGGTCGTTAAATCCTCAACAAAGTAAAAAGATTCGTTGACCACCATGTCAAGAATCAAATGGTCGCAGACATCCATGACAAAAACAAAATAAGGTGATTGTCATTTCAAGAGAATCTTGAATCTTCATATCCACTCATACCATCAAGCTCTCTTGCAAGACGAATTCATATGTTGAATTAATTGAATGTAGAACTGGAGATCATCATGGAGAAAGGGTGGGTTAAAATAAGTTTTTATCCTTATATCCTTTTGTTTCAATAACCGTGAATCAGACCACGTTACAACCCTTAAAAGACCTAATTGAATCATGGTTTATTCTGAAAGCATACTACAACAAAGTTGTGTAAACTCACTCCTAGAGATTTTCTAATCTTTCATATTGATGTCAGACTCTCGTTGTATCTTTCACACACAAGCTAAATCGGCATTGCGTTTGACCTAAATGGTACACTCGTCATACACGATCACATCATTCCAATAAATAACTTTTCAAAACTTGCGTGAATATTGCATTAAAATTACCATTTTTGAATGAACAATTTTAACTGCAAACAAGTACTTGACATCAAGGAAATACAAGCAGCAATCAAAGAGAAACTTGAACACTCGTCAACACTGACTCTAATCAAGACCACCTCGTAACCATATGGATTACGAATTCAATGGCTATATTAACCAAAGAACCGATCATACTAAAACAAATCTCTGAGCATCAGTTGATCAGGGAGGCAATTCATTTCAAAACACTCAGTCAATCTAGTGCAAATATATTGAAAGGCTCAGTCAGAGGCAAGTCACCTCGAGAAAACAGCGCAATCAACCACTCCGAGAGTCGGTTAATCAAAGGCAGACTACTGCAAGATTCAGACACTAGGACAAATTGTCTCAAACAATGTCATGGCATAACTATTCCAAAGTCTCGTTCAAGGAAAATTCCTTCAAAGACCCTACAGGCTGGGGAAAGAAGAGCTATAAAGGTGCATTTCCTCTGTATACTTTCTAGTTGATCTAGTAGATCGTGGAAAAACTAGCAAATGTTGAGTTCACAACAAGTGTCAAGAGAGAAAAATCACAATTTTTCATGTATTGAAGTTGATGGCCATGAAATCATTTGTAGGCCACCATGGCATATCAGACAAAAAAGTTGATGTTCTCTCAGGAACAAACACACAACTTATCAGCAACAGATCAAACTTGGGGCACCAAGAACATCCATATCTACTTCCTAATCATCACATCATCAAAGATCGAGTTTCGGGAAGTAAAAACCTTTCACCAACCAAAAGTCCAATCCATATTGACAACTACTAAAAAAACAAAGTCTGTCCTGTTAGCATCATCAAAAACTCAAATCCAATCAACATTGGTACCCAAAAATGATCTCACCTTCAAAAAATGGAGACCGATCCAAAAACCAATCACATGCATGCATTCCCACATGCATCGCATACAACATACATGCATAGCTTTCTTGCCGGAATATGAAGTTTCATATCAAAAAAGCTCTCCCGTTGAAATAATAAGTTTTCATTAAATTAACATGCATCACATGCATACATAACACAATCTTTTCCATCAACTCTTTGATGATGATAATCCTTTTCCGTCAACCCTTTGGTGGCGACAATATTTTTTTCATTAACTCTTTGATGATGTCACTCCTTAGTGAAGTTTCTTTTCATCAACCCTTTGATGTTGTCACTCCTTAGTGAATTTCTCTCCATCAATTCTTTGATGATATTCCCCAGCAATCTCTCTTCGGAAACAAAAATAAATCCCTACAAAAAATCTAATTACCCATTTGCATTCCCACATGCATCGCATGCATCACTTCATGCATAACCTTCCCGATGAAATGGAAAGTTTCAAAAAGACACAATCTTATCAATCATCAGCATACCTATGCATAGACCTCCCTCTAAAACGGGGAGCTTCATTAATAATGGACAAAATTATTTACATGCATCTACAAATCTCCAACAGTTGCATCCTTGCATGCATCTCCATACATCATTCAGTGCATGGTTTTCCATCCAAAGTGGAACATAATAAACTAAAATCAAGCACAACATACATAATTCAAGATCCAGGGTCAATCATAAGTATCCAGGTCGGTCCTCATCTAAGTCGACGATATTTTTTCCTCGCGTGCGCTCGTGGAATTTTATTCTCCATCAAGTCATTCTTCAACTTTGTGTTGATAATGATATTCCCAACGTCTTCGCTATTTTTTCTCCCCAAGAAGAGGTTACCCTAAAAAGTATCTTATGAGTTTTTCCCATGCAGATATTTTCCAATAAACTTGTTTTTCCTAAATTTCATTACATTTTCTTTCACATTTCATTTATACATTTCATTTATACATTTCATGTCCGACTTTTAGGACAAAATTTGGGGTCTTTTTCCGTATTTAATTATCTTCCACCATGAATGTACAAAGACCGTTTTCATTCGTACATTCTGGTTCAAGGTAATTAAATATGGGCAGCTGTCATACCCTAATTTTGTCCGGGAATTTTCATACATCATATTTTACTTTAATTTGCATCATTTGTATAGCATAACATGCCTTTCGTCCCACAAACGAAATTAAAAGACGAATAGATTCTAACCTGGCAACTGGAGGAAAGGTTTATGTATCGTTTATACCTTTTTGCTGACTATAACCTTATGCTATCAGTCGAGCCTTGTTTCTGACAACTTCTCCCTTCTCATTGAGCTTGTCTCTGAAGACCCATCTGGTTCCAATAACATGGAAAACCTTTGGTTTCTGAACAAGATCCCAAACATCGTTATGGTGAATTTATTAAGTTCTTCCTGCATAGCCAGAATCCATTCATTACCCAGAAGAGCTTCATCAATAGATGTGGGTTCTATCAGAGATACCAAACCTAGAAGAGTCTTTTTAGAAGGTTTGAATGAAGATCTAGTTTTGACTAGAGCGTCTTTATCTCCCAGAATAATTCTTCAGAATGAGAAGTTCTTTGTCTACTCTTCTTCTGATGAGTTGGACCAACGACAACTTCTGATTGAGTCGCTTTTGAGTCGTTTGCTTCAGATTCTTAAGCTTTGGCTTTTGAGTCTTTTTCTCCAGAATCAGTATCCTTGGATTCTGAAAGATTGATCTTCAAATCTGCAAACTTCTCAACTAGCTTTGACTTTTCAGGGTCAAGCTTATCATTGAATCTAACATGAATTGATTCTTTAACAATTCGTGTTTTAGTGTTAAAGATTATGTAGCCTTTAAAGCGTTCAGAATATCCTAACAATAAACACTTTTGCGCTTTAGAATCAAACTTGCCAAGATTCTCTTTAGTGTTCAACATAAAGCACTTACAGCCGAAAGGGGGAAAGTAAGAAATGTTGGGCTTTTTGTTCTACCATAATTCATAAGGAGTCTTACCTAGAATAAGTCTAATAGAAATCTTGTTCTGAACGTAACTAGTTGTTTTAACTACTTCTGCCCAGAAATGCTTAGCCATGTTAGTTTCTTATATCATGTTGCGAGCCATTTATTGCAAAGTCCTATTCTTCCTTTATACAACCCTGTTTTGTTATGGAGTTCTATGACAGGAGAAAACATGGGAAATATCATTTGCATCAAAAATATTTTCAAAATGTTTATTTTCAAATTCGCCACCATGATCACTTCTGACTCTGACTATTTTGCAGTTCATTTCTGTTTGCACTAGTGAGCAGAAAGTAGAGATCACAGAATGTGACTCATCCTTGTGTTTCAAGAACTTTACCCATGTCCATCGATTATAGTCATCAACGATGACTAATCCATACTTCTTTCCACATATATATGCAGTTTTCATTGGTCCAAGAAAATCAATATGCAGAAGTTCTAACGGTCTAGAGGTAGAAACAACAGTTTTTCCTTTGAAAGATGTTTTAGAAAACTTGCCTTTCTGACATGCTTCACAAAGAGCATCTGAAGTGAACTTCAGGTTGGGTAAGCATCTGACTAATCCAAGCTTATTTAGCTAAGAAATCCTTATCATGATAACATGACTCAAACGTCTGTGCCATACCCATTGCTCCTCATTAACAGACATTAGACATTTTACATTCTGATCCTCAAGATCAGAAAGTCTGATTTTATAAATGTTGTTCTTTCTCCTTCTGTTAAAAATGATTACACCATCTTTCTGACTAACGGTCTTACAGGACTTTTGATTAAAAATGATATCATAACCATTGTCACTAAGTTGACTAATAGATAATAGGTTATGCATCAGACCATCAGCCAAAAGAACATTAGTAATAGAAGGAAGTTTACCATTACCAATAGTTCCAGAGCCAATGATCTTTCCTTTCTGGTTTCCTCCTAAACCAATGAAGCCTCCAGGCTTAAGTTCTAAATCTTAGAACATAGACCTTCTGCCTGTCATATGTCGTGAGCATCCATTGTCCAGGTACCATGACTGGTGTTTCAGCTAAGTTGTTAAGGATGTATGCAACATAAATTATTTTATCCTTAGGTACCCACTTTCATGGTCCTCTCTTGTTAGTTTTCCCAAAGTTTCTTACAACTTTGGATCTTTGTGTAAAAGGATAATCATGGGGAATTTGTGCATGGTACTTATGTTTCAGAACTAAGTTCTTACCCTTTTTATGTTTCTGTGTCTGTGCAGAAGTATCAAGCTCAGTGCCAGCAGACACGAAATGCACATAAAGAGGTTTTGGTTTTACCTTTTGACTTTCGTCAGGTTTTATAGTTTATGTACAACCTAAACATTTCTTGTCATTTCTGCTAACTCCATAGATCAAAGAAGTCATTTTGCTTCTATCTATTCTTTTAGCTAGAAAGTACCAGAATGATCTGTCATATCTAATGACGCAATCAATACCAAAAGCTTCCGAGACTACTTCCTCCTCTAGTTTTGAAAATTTTCTTTTCATAGCAGAGTTGTTATTTTCTAAAGAAAATACTTTTTCACTTAGAGAGGAAATATCTTTCTCAAGCTCACTGTGAGTTTCAGAAATAACTACTTGGACTTGTTTAAGGTCCTTGTACTAACTTTGAAGACTTTAGTACTTTTCCAGCATATTAGAGAGACAAGATTCAAGATCAAAACGAGATAGTTTAGAAAATACCTCTTCAGAATCGGAGTCCGATTCTGAATCTATCAGCACCTTGTCTTTTGTTTCTTCAGAACCTTCTAGATTATTTATAGTTGCCATCAATGCAATGTTGTCTTTTTCTTTTTCAGAATCTTCTTCTTCGGATTATGAGTCACCCCATGTAGCCATCATCCCTTTCTTGCCTTTAGAAAAATTCTTCTTAGGCCTTCTGTCATTTTTCAGCTTAGGACAATCATTTTTGTAGTGGCCTGACTCCTTGCACTCAAAGCATATAACTTAGAACCTTGCTTCTTCTCTCCAGAAGAAGAATCAAAACGATCAACAATCCTTCTGGCTCCCTGAACTTCCCTTGACCATTATGTTTGTGCTTCCAGATTCTGTTGACTCTCTTTGAAATCAGAGACAACTCGTCATCATCTTCCGAGGCTTCATCAGAACCTTGTGATGTTTTCTCAGCTTGATAAGCTTTTTTTTCTCAAGCTTAGACTTTAAAGAAACAAATTTACCTCGCTTATGAGCTTCATCTTCCTCGAGCTCAATCTCATAGCTTCTTAAAGAACTAACAAGTCTCCATTTTTTAGGAAGACTTCTGATAATCTTCTTGATGTGGTCAGCTGTAGAGTATCATTTTTCCAGAACTTTCAGTCCTGCAACAAGCATCTGAAACCTTGAGAACATAGTCTCAATTATTTCATCATCTTCCATTATGAATGCCTCGTACTTCTGGATTAAGGTCGAAGCCTTTATCTCCTTTACTTGAGTATTCCCCTCACGAGTCATCCTCAGAGAGTCAAATATGGATTTGGAAAATCTCTGCTTGTTATCTTCTCATACTCAGCATAAGAGATAGCATTTAGAAGTATAGTTATGGCCTTATGATGATTTTTGAAATATTTCTTTTGTTGATCAGTCATAACACTTCTTACCATATTATTTCCTTTAGCATTAACTGGATGAACGTAGTCATCGACTACAATATGCCAGAGATCAACATCGTAACCAAGAAAGAAACTTTTTATTCCATCTTTCCAATAATCAAATTTCTCACCATCAAAGATTGGTGATTTTTCACTGTAGTGATCTCTTTCGTTATTGTTAACAACGTTAACAACAACCATTGTTTCTCACACAAAACTGGATGGGCACTGAACATGGTGAAGTGTTGATAAAACTTTTATCACAATCAGAATCGGAGCTCTGATACAAATTGAAGGTGTGAAAACACAAGAAATGGGGGTTTGAATTTGATTTTACAAAATAAAAGTTTTTTACCAACTCACGAACACCGCTTAAAAGTTAATAACAAAGAGATAAAAACACAAGTATTTTTATCCTGCTTCGCTTGAAACTCAAAGTTACTCCAGTCCATCCGCCAAGGTGATTTTTCCTTATACACAAGGACTTAATCCACTATAATCAACACATTAGAATAATAAAAAAGAATAACCTTATTTGTCTTCTCAAGGATCCAACTATACCCTAGTCTAAGGATTCAAACAAACAGTTTGAATAATATTTTGTGTGCTACAAGTTACTTCTATACAAGCAGATTTTACACAAATGATAAACAGTTACTCAAAGAAAACTGTGTACAAAGGTTGATAGGTTTTCACAAAGAAATAGACTTGTCAAAATTATTGTAGCACCGACATTTTCTTCAAGTCTTAAAGTCTCACTTATATAGCATAAGAAGAACACCGTTGGAGGACAAAATAGGGAAAGCTCATAGAGCGGTTGTCCACTGTTGGATGGTGAAATGAGTGATATTGTGTACTGTCCTTTGTCCACAAAACAATGATATATGTGATGTATAGTGTTGTCCTTACCCACGAATTCAGGTAGTGAAAATGATATTTGATTTGCACTATGTACTATTTGATCACGTGCTCATTTGATCTTATCTTTAAGTTCATTGACTTTTGATGAAAGTTGATGAAGCATGAAATGAAGAAACATAAAGCTGAATTCAAAAACTTCAGAATCTTTGGTCAGAACCTTGACAGCATCAGTAGTCTGACTTGAGATCTTCAGTATCTTTAAAATATTTAGAATCTTTAGAATCTACAGTCAGAACCTTGATAATCTCAACGTATGGCTTGAGATCTTCAGTATTTTTAGAATCTTTAGAACCTTCAGTCAGAACCTTGATAATCTCAACGTAAGACTTGAGATCTTCAGAATCTTCAACTAAATAACACAATTTCAGAAGCTTGTCATTCTTCAGAAGTTTAGTGATCAAAGTCACGTCTAGAAGCACAAGCTAAGAGAACGTTGCAACAACAACATAATGTTTTCTCAGAGGCTTCTCAGGAGTGAATCAGCACAAAAGTATAAAGATTATTGTAGAAGCAACATTGAATATCTTTTAGAACTTCTTGTGACTGTCGCAGAAACGGAATTGAAACTTATTGTTCAGAAACTGATGACGTTGTACGTCATATACTCAGAATCAGAATTGATTGTTAAAGTTAAACAGTAACAAACTATTAGGGTACCAAAATTGTTTTCACATAAATACAACATTGTTATCATCAAAACTAATATATAGATGCAGAATCAAAATCTTACTCTAACAATTATGTCAAAAATCATATATTCGATAATGCACGTAGATTGTTTGATTTAATGCCTGACATGAATGTTGTTTCTTGAAATTCTTTATTGTCTGGGTATGCTCAAAATGGATATGTTGATGAGGCAAAGGAGGATTTTTAATAATATGCCTGATAAAAATTCCATCTCTTTAAATGGTTTACTTGTTGCCTATGTTCATAATGGAATAATTGAGGAGGTTTGTGGGTTGTTTGAGTCCAAATCGGATTGGGAATTGACTTCTTGAAACTGTTTGATGGGTGGGTTTGTTAGGAGAAAGAAGATACGTGATGCTAGGCGGCTTTTTGACAAAATGCCTTTTAGGATGCAATTTACCTGGAATACTATGATTTTAGGTTATGCCCAAGTTAGAGGTTTGTCGCGGGCTAGGAGATTGTTTGATGAATCTCCAATACGGGACGTGTACACGTGGATAACCATGGTGTCTGGGTATATGCAGAATAGAATGCTGGATGAAGCTAGAATATTTTTTGATGATATGCCCCAAAAAAATGAAGTTTCATATAAGGCAGCTAAGAAGGGTGAAGAAAGAAAGACAATTCAACCGTCTTGTCGATGTCTACCAGAAGATACTCGCAACCGATGGAGTTTATGAGCTTTACCGTGGTTTCAACATCTCCTGTGTCGGAATCATTGTGTATCGTGGTCTCTACTTTAGAATATATGATTCACTCCAACCAGTTCTTGTAACTAGAAAATTGTAGGTCAGTACTTGTTGCCTCTTTTATAAAGTGATATTAATTTTATTTGATCATTTGCTGAAAGCATTTTACATTACTTTTGATATTACATAAAATACATGAGTAAAAAAAGTATAAAATGATTACATGCATTCAAATAAGATATTAGTCATATAGATGCCGCACATGTACAAATATCATACCATACGAAGATGCAATTGAGTTCAATACATCAGAAAATATTCAACCTTTAATTTAGCATATCCTATAAGTGGGGCAACTAGCGTCTATCTATCACACTTGCCAATAATTCATACACTGATTAAAATCTTTTATGTAATGCACCATTCAAAACAGATGCATATTGTAAAAGATAAGATCTTACACCCAAGATAGCTGGAACAGGTGAGAGGAAGATCAATAGGGCCTACCAGTTAAGAGTTGATTACTGTGGATAGAGAGGCAGGCCAATAAAGAAGATTCAATGTGAAACACTTATGAAGATTCTAGAAATAAATGGCTTCATTGAATATCAACTATGTTGTTGCGTTTAGATTTTTTTTTTCATTCATCGTACACATCATATTGTATTTTTTTCCCTCAACCATAGATTTCCAAGATAGTCATTGTTTTAGTATATTAATTTTTTTAGTTGGTTCATTTTTGCATGATTCCTGGTGTGATATTATTTCACAATGGTTAGCTTTTATCTCCAAAAAAACATCATTGATTTGGTTTTATTCTTTGATTTTTTAGGCAAAAGATCTATGATGAGGTAGTGGAGCTCAGAAAAGATGAAATCAAAATGGTGCGCAGACTAATCAAGAACGGAGCACCACATCGCGACTTCAATCCATATCCGGTCTGTAACTTTCATTTTCATTTTAAATTCTTTATACTATCAATATAATGTTTGAAACACATTTAGAACGCGTAATTCCTTAATTTCAAATCACATTTGTAATGTGCAAGCTTATGTTGATTAGTTCAAATGAGATGATCCCAAACATCCATTGTCTAATGCACCAAAACCCAAATGAGGGTTTATTCCTTCATTTTGACAAGCCAAAGGATGATGATGGTCCATTTCTTCTGTGGGAAGATGATTCTAGTTTGACCAAAAAATCAAATCATTTGGCTTACATTCCTGCACCAAAGCAGAAGTTACATGGTATTGAGTGTGACTTTAATTTTGGAATTCAATATAATATTAGTTTTTCCTTTGAGGTACATTTAGTGTTAATAATTCAATTTTCTTCTCAGGCCATGATGAGTCATATAATCCTCCTTTAGAGTATATTCCAACCCAAGAAGAGATTAATTCATATCAGTTGATGTTTGAAGAAGACCACCCTAAGTTTGTTCGAAAAAGGTATTGTGCTTCAAGGGTAAACATTTTTTGCTTCCTTTCATACAGTTGAACTAACAAATATTAATTGCCAGCTCTGCATCTATAAGAAGCATCCCTGCGTATGAGAAAATGGTAAGCCTTAAGTAGTATCAATTTAGGCTAATGTATAGTTCTTATGAAACTAAGAAATTAAAAAAACGATTACTTCATGTATGAGACACTTTGATCCTATAATTCTTCCTAAGCATGTGTTCATGTATATAATTATATGCCATTTTATCTGCAGAACAAATTGTCTTCTGCTGATATGTAAAACGGATCACAAGACAAAAAACAAATTTAAATAAGTAGGTTACATATGATAGAGGTATTATGAGTGAAGCTAAAAGGAAAAGTTGATAAAAGGGATATTTTTAGCTATTAAAAGGGGATTGTGACTCAAGCTAAAAGGAAAAGTTTATTACATGCATTTTCTCTCTGCCTGTAGTCATACTGGCTTTCTGGATAGGGGAACCGAGTACTTCTATTAAATGAATAAAGATTGAAGTGTAACACCAACTTCAAAACATTATAATTGCATGATTGATCTTCTTGGCAGAGCGGGCCATTTGGAAGAAGCACGTGACTTAATGAGAGAACACAAACACTGAATTTAAAAAGATAGCATATCTATTTTAATTCGTTGCAGTAATCATGTTTTGTATTTTACCCTTACAAAAAAAAAAATTGTCCGAAAACCTTCGAGGAATGTAATAATAGTGGTACATGTCGTTTTTATTAGTGATTTTGCCAATGCCAAAATGTACATGCTAGCAGGTGAATAATAATGTTTTGTTTATTTATAATGAGAAGGAAATGATGTGATAGAGAATGTTCATCCTTGTTTCAAAATCTACTAGTAGTATACATTGTGTTTTGGTACGGACAAATACATCCTAATTACAAAAACTATTGCGGTATTACAAAATGACATTTCGTGACAATGAGTTCTCATGTTAGCTTCTAGAGAATTTCTATGCAATCCTTCAAAATCGTAATTAAACTAGAATTAAGCATGCTAAGGCAGTCAGATTATCTGTCAAATTATTCGTCTGCTGCGTCATCATTGAACTCTATAATTGATTCAGGCTAATACAAGAAATATGTTTTATTGAGTAAGAATTTGAATGTACACATCTGATATAATTTTAAGATAAATGTCTATCGTGTAGATACAAATAAAAATTCAGATTAATGTTTTTCAAAATTTACAATAATTAAATGTTACATATTAGGTTTAAAAATTTATTGCATCATTTTCTTCTTTTGCTGCATAATTGTATCTTCTTTATTTTAAATTTATAGAATTGCAATTATATATATATATATATATATATATATATATATATATATATATATATATATATATATATATATATATATATATATATATATATATATATATATATATATATATATATATATATATATATATATATATATATATATATATATATATATATATATATATATATTAATTATGTTTTATGAGCTTATAAATATCTTAGATGTATCATATCCTATAAATAATTTAAGATATAAATGTTTTTATCCGTGCGGACGCACGATTTTAGTTTTATTGTAAAATTAAATTTTTTTTCCTATCTATTTTTAAGAGGTCTATTTCACGTAGATTATTTTACTTTTTTTGTATATTTTCGCATTCGATTTTTATACATTTTAATTCATTTTATTTTTATTTTTTCATTAAAATATCAAGAAAAAATAAATAAAAACAAATAAATAATCATTTAATTTTTATTTGTTTTTATTAAAAAGATTTGAATTTTATTATATTTTATTTCTTTAAATTCATTTTTTTATCCTAGAAATATGCAATGTACACATTTGAAACTAATTGATAAATCGTAATGTGTGTTTCTATTTGTTCATCTCTATTCATTAGATCAAGATAACCGAGGATCTAAATTTGTCCCATCTCATCTACTTATATTGATATCCACACCTTCACTCTCCAACAATAGAAATCAAGAAAGAAAAGGAAACAAAATAATTATAAAAAAAAAAAGAGAGAATGAAGGAGGGATTCATTGGCCACAAAAGAAGAAGAAAGGCATGTCATTCAGGGACACACACTAACAAGAGATAAATCTCTCTCTCTCTCTCTCTCTCTGTGTGTGTGTGTGTGTGTGTGTGTGTGTGAGAGAGAGAGAGAGAGAGGGAGAGAGAGAAATGCTCCCCAACGTATCTCTCTATAGATTTCTCTCTTTTCTTTTTCGTGAACCACATCCAATTTACTCCCCACCACACTTCAACCATTTCACCACCACCCTCTGCCGATCCCACTCATCCACCTTCTTTTCTTCAAACAACACAAGACATACAACGACCACTGCGCCGTCTAAAACCACTGTGAATTCGGCGACGTACCACACAAAATCACAACTAAACACCCATCTTGCAACCTTGATCAACTTCATCCATCTTCGTTTCCACCTTTTCAAGACTCTTCTTCCTCCAATTCCTTCAACATAATATAAAACCATCTCACCATACACCCACACCGTGAATCACCTTACAACAAAACCACAAACTCCTTTCCGGCGCAAACAGTCTTTGCAGTTTTCCGCTATTCACCCTTCCTCAATTCACAACTAACACATTTCTTGAACCAAAAGTTGTCGCGAGAACGAGCTCCCGCAATTTCCATCGTTGTTGCGCAGTGACACAACTGTTAGAAAGTTTATTATTATTAAAATATTACCTGTAATTTGTTTGTTTAGCAATTCCTAGTTTTTAGGAAAGACCTATTCTTTAGGAAGAATAGGGTTTGTTTCTTTTTTATTATTACCACGTTTCAAGTTTGTTAGCAGTAGATTCTGTTTTGCTTGTAACGCTATTTATAAGCCCTATTCTCTTAATGAATAATCATCCCTTCCAGCTATTTGTTATTCTAAAACTAACATTTGGCATCAGAGCTGTGCAAGGGGCCAAATTAAAAGTGTGTGAGCAGAATGACAACTTCAGAAAAGTTTGTGCAGCCGTCCATTCCCCAAGTTCGATGGCCATTATGATTATTGGTCAATGATGATGGAGAACTTTCTAAGGAGTAAGGAAATGTGGAATCTGGTTGATGAAGGAATCCCTGCAGCAACAATTGGGACATCATCGGCAAGCGAGGCGCAGAGAAAGACGGTGGAAGAAGCCAAACTCAAAGATCTGAAGGTCAAGAATTTTCTGTTTCAGGCCATTGACAAAGAAGTTCTTGAAACAATTCTTGACAAGGGAACCTCAAAAGCAATTTGGGACTCAATGAAGCGGAAATATCAAGGGTCTACAAAGGTGAAAAGGGCACAACTGCAGGCATTAAGGAGGGAGTTCGAGTTGCTGGCCATGAAAGAAGGAGAGAAAGTAGACACTTTCTTGGGACGAACCTTGACCTTAGTGATAAAAAATGAAGTCAAACGGTGAGACAATAAAGCAGAGTATGGTGGTGAGTAAGATACTTAGGTCTTTAACTATCAAATTTAACTATGTTGTGTGTTCAATAGAGGAATCAAATGATCTAAGTACTTTGAGTATTGATGAATTACATGGAAGTTTACTAGTTCATGAACAAAGAATGCAAGGATACCAAGAGGAGGAACATGTGTTAAAAGTGGCTCATGATGATCGATCAAATAGAGGTAGAGGTCGAGGCATGTTCAGAGGAGGACGTGGCAGAGGTAGAGGGAGACAACCCATAAACAAAGCAGTCATTGAATGTTTCAAATGCCATAAATTAGGACATTTCCAATATGAATGTCCTGACTAGGAAAAGAAAGCTAACTATGCTGAATTAGAAGAAGATGAACTTTTGTTGATGTCATATGCATATATTCATCAAGAAAAGAAAGAAGAGATATGGTTCCTGGATTCAGGGTGCAGCAACCACATGACGGGAAACAAAGAGTGGTTCTTTGAATTGGAAGAAAATTTCAATCGAACAGTGAAGCTTGGAAATGATACGAGAATGGAGGTAGTAACAAAAGGGAGTATAAAGGTGCAAATAAATGGCATAATCCAGATAATATCTGATGTCTATTATATTCCTGAGCTTAAAAACAATCTATTAAGTATAGGGCAGCTTCAAGAGAAAGGATTGACCATTTTAATTCGGGATGGAACTTGTAAAGTGTATCATTCTAAGAGGGGACTGATTATGCAAACTAATATGAGTGGAAACAGAATGTTTTTTTTGTTAGCTTATATGCCACAGAGAAATTCCATGTGTTTGCAAACTGAAGATGTATCAGAGAAAGAGGCACGCATGTGGCACAATCGATTTGGGCACCTGAATCACAAGGGATTAAGAACATTGGCCTTCAAAAATGTGATTGGCTTACCTGTTCTCAAATCTCCTAATGAGTTATGTACAACCTGCCTAACTGGAAAACAACACAGAGATACAATGCCAAGGAGGAGTTTGTGGAAGGCATCAAAACAGCTCCAGCTAGTACATTCAGATATATGTGGCCCTATCAAGCCAACATCCCACAGTGGCAAGAGGTACATTATAAGTTTTATCGATGATTATTCTCGTAAAACTTGGATTTATTTCTTACATGAAAAATCATAAGCTTTTATTACTTTCAAACATTTTAAAGCTAATGTTGAGAAAGAGATATGTGCATTCATAACTTGTTTGAGGACTGACAGGGGTGGCGAGTTCACCTCAAATGAGTTTGGAGAATTCTGTAAATCATAGGGCATTATTAGGCAATTGACAGCAGCCTATACACCGCAGCAGAACGGAGTTACCGAGAGAAAGAATCGGACAATTATGAATGTTGTCCGATCCATGCTAAATGAAAGAAAAGTTCCCAAAACTTTCTGGTCCGAGGCTGCAAAATGGTGCATTCATATTCATAATCGATGCCCGACAGCAGCGGTTGAAGATAAGACCCCAGAAGAGGCATGGAGCAATGAAAAACCGGTGGTAGATTACTTTCGAGTTTTTAGATGTGTGGCACATGTTCATATACCAGATCAAAATAGGAGCAAATTAGACGACAAAAGCAGAAGATGTGTTCTTCTAGGAGTGAGCGATGAATCAAAAGCATGGAGGCTTTATGATCCAATCTCAAAGAAAATTATTGTCAGCAAGGATGTTGTTTTTGAAGAAGAAAAAGGTTGGGATTGGGGCAGATCTGTTGAAGAAATAAAGCAAGATATATTGGAGTGTGAAGATGAAGGAGATACTGTGGCGGATCAAAATGAAGAACTTGGTGAAACAAGCCCAAATAACTTGAGTGACAGTCCTGGAATTTTCAACAATTCCAACATCTCTAACAGCAGCTCCAACAAATCAAGTAGCCTGACAACTTCACCTCCAAATGAGCCAAGTTCTGATGATAACGAATTAGTTGAAGGGAGGGGCATGCGAGTAAGAAGAGAACCAATATGGATGGCAGATTATGAAACAGGGGAAGGTCTCTCTGATGATGAAAATCTGAATGCAATGATGATGGTAACTGAGAATGACCCTACAACGTTTGAAGAAGCAGTACAATGCAAAAAAATGGAGGGAAGCAATGTCATCGGAAATTGAATTCATTGAGAGGAACCAAACTTGGGAACTTACTGTGATTCCTAAAGATATCAAACTTATTGGAGTCAAGTGGGTATTTAAAACAAAGTTAAATGAAGATGGTATTGTGGAGAAGTTCAAAGCGAGGCTCATAGCAAAAGGGTATGCACAATGCCATGGTATTGATTATACTGAGGTATTTGCTCCGGTGACAAGACTCGACAATATCCATGTAATTCTTGCAATAGCTGCACAATATGCTCCGGTGGCAATACTCGACAATATCCATGTAGTTCTTGCAATAGCTGCACAATATAGTTGGGAGGTCTTTCAACTTGATGTAAAAAACGCTTTACTTCATGGTGAGCTGAAAGAAGAAGTCTATGTGGAGCAATCCGAGGGGTTTGTAAAGAAAGGAGAAGAAGAGAAAGTCTACAAACTAAAAAAGGCATTATATGGGCTCAAACAAGCACCACGAGCTTGGTACAACAGAATCTAATCTTATTTCTTACGAGAAGAATTCGAAAGATGTTCTAGCGAGCATACTCTATTTACAAAATCAAAAGGAGGTAAACTCTTAATTGTAAGCCTTTATGTTGATGATTTAATTTTTACCGGAAATGACAGAAGCATGTGTGATGAGTTTAAAAATTCAATGATGTTGGAGTTTGATATGTCTGATTTGGGGAAAATGAAGCATTTTCTTGGAGTAGAAGTGAAGCAATGTGCAGGTGGAATATTCATTTGTCAAAGAAGATATGCAAAGGAGGTTTTAGCTAGATTTGGTATGGAGGACAGTAATGCTGTGAAAAATCCCATTGTACCGGGTACAAAATTACGCAAAGACGAGGGAGGCGTTACCGTTGATGAAACTCTGTATAAGCAAGTGGTTGGAAGCCTTATGTATTTGACTGTAACTAGACCTGACATGATGTTTGGTGTTAGTTTAATAAGCAGGTTCATGGCTAGGCCTACTATGGCACATTGGCTGGCCGTAAAGAGGATATTAAGGTACCTAAAAGGTACAATTAATCTGGGTATCTTTTACAGGAAGTAAGAATACAATCTAAAACTGGTGGCCTTCACTGATAGTGATTATGCCAGTGACTTAGACGATCGAAAAAACACTTCCGGATTTGTGTTTAAATTGGGAGCGGGAGCTATTTCTTGGGCATCAAAGAAACAGCCCGTTGTCGCTTTCTCCACCACGGAGGCGGAATACATGGCAGCAGCTTTATGTGCGTGTCAATGTGTTTGGCTTAGAAGAGTGTTGGAAAAGATTGAAGTCGAGGAAAAAACAACAACTATGATCATGTGCGACAATAGTTCTACTATACAACTATTTAAAAATCCCGTGTTTCACGGAAAAAGTAAACATATCGATGTGAAATTCCACTTTCTTAGGGACTTAGTAAACAACGGAGTTATCAAGTTGAGCTATTGTGCTTCTGAGAATCAAACTGCAGACATTATGACGAAGCCATTGAAATTGGAACAATTTGAAAAGCTTCGTGGGATGCTTGGAGTTACGGATATTACTGAAGTAAGCTAAGTTCAGATGAATTAGCTTAAGGGAGGGATTGTTAGGAAGTTTATTATTATTAAAATATTAGCTGTAATTTGTTTGTTTAGCAATTCCTAGTTTTTAGGAAAGACCTATTCTTAAAGAATAGGGTTTGTTTCTTTTTGATTATTACCACGTTTCAAGTTTGTTAGCAGTAGATTCTGTTTTGCTTGTAAGGCTATTTATAAACCCTATTCTCTTAATGAATAATCATCCCTTCCAGCTATTTGTTATTCTAAAACTAACAACAACAACTAACTCTCATCTTTCAACACAACATCTAACTCAGCTTCATTTTGTTTTCAAGATTCCGCTATCTTTCGCCGCAACTTTTGACAACTTTCCGCAGCAACGACTTGAAACTCAGCTTATGGGTACACAATTCAATTCGTTTTCTCTCGCGTATTGTTGTGTATATTCTGTTTGTGTTGTTTTTTTTCTTGGATTTTGATTACGTGTTTATTTTCAACATGGACTATGTCGGTTGTGTTAATTGTAATGGTGCTTTAAAATCATGGTAAGTAATGTGGTTGTTGTTGTTATATTTCGATTACGTGTTTGACGCAACCTTATTTGTTAATGAAAAAGAGATAATCAAATATGTAGTGAAAGAAGAGGGATCCGTTCTATTGTGAGAGATTGTGTGTGTATTGTTCATATTTGTTGTTGTTGTGTGTTGCATGAGTATATGTATGCATAGAAATTTGGATTATTTAGAGATGATTTATACAACATGGTCAAGTTAGTCTTTAATGGTGGAATATTACAGTTTAGATGCTATTGATGGAAGCCAACATTTATGTGTTCTAGTTAACGGTGGTTTTATCCCATTTATTTATTTTTCCTTTAAATGCATGAAGCCTATTTTCTGTGTCATGCTTACTGTTTTCGATAGTTAGCTTTGTATATGGCTCCAGGGTTTCATTAGGAGTCAATGCATCTATTGAATTAGATAATAACCTTGCCATGTTATATTAAATAAATATTTTTGATAATTCAAAATTTAGAAGTTAAATCTTGCTCATCTCTTTTATAGTAGACATTTCATGGGTGAGCATGTTATATTAAAATAAATCGGTTGTGTGTATGATCATGTTGGTTTTTTTACCTTCCATAATCTTATTTATTTTATTTTTATTTATTATTATTTCATTTATTTATTTTTAAATTGTTATAATTAATTAAATAAATAGATAATAATTAAATAAATATGTTTAAATATAGTCAAAATCTTTGGTCTAACATCAAGTGGACTTTTCAAAACCCTTGATCCAACGTCAAGTACCATTTTTCCGCTCATTCATATCTTTTCATAACTCGTTAAACACTTGATCCAACGTCAAGTTGCTTGTTTTTCAAAAGCTTTTCACAATAGCTTGGATGAAAAAGGATCGATTGGGTAGACTTTCTCTTTCCCAGGGTGTTTTGGCACTGTTATAGAGTTTCATGTTCGAACACTCATCTTTCGTATTAAAACGCAATAATTAATTCAATTAAGTTGGTTCTCCTATAAAAGAAAAATGATTGATTGAGTGTAGACCTTCTACTTCTCTGATTATTTGGACACTGTTGTAGAGCTCCTTGTGTGAGTAATTGTCTTCCGTTAACGAACTTTGACTTAATTTGTCACACATTTTTCACACTAAATTAAAAGAGGATTCATTGGGTGTAGACTTTCTCCTTCCCTGAGTGTTTGGATACTGATGTAGAGCTCTCTGTTTGAATACTCGTCTTCCAATGCTAAAACATTCAACACATTAAAGTTGTCTTTATTCGCCCGTGTGCGACTCTAAAACCGGATATGCGTCAAGCCTATGGATTAGTGATAATGTAGAATACGAATCACTACACTAGTCACACTATCAAGGATTTGTTTCACTAGCTAAGATTCCAAGTTCCAATGATTCAAAGAGCAAACCAAACTAGATAAACAACTAAGATAATTTTGGTTTAGGCAAATTATCAAACACTTGGTGTGCAAAAACACTCCAAGTGATATTTATGTTGAGTAAGAGATTTCAATTAGTCTAGTACAATATTTACTTGTACTTTGAATTCAAAAATAGAGTTTTAACTTCTTACTCAATTAATATCAAGGTTTGATAAAAGTACTTATACTAAAATCCCTTAATTTTTAAGCTAAAAACAAATATGCTAAAAAATAGAGAAGGCAAAGATTTGCTGAGGCAGTTCCCCCGTCGTCCTCGCTTCGGGGTACGTCTGCCCTCAATTCTAAAACTAGAATTGAGATGATTTAATAGATATCACCTGTTGAATTTAACCGTTTATACAAGGATTGCAAAGCAAATATACAACCGAACTCTCAAGACGTTGAATGTTGCTTCCACTCCTTGTTCCTTGATTCAAGGTGAATCAAGTCCTTCGATTGTTGTTGATAGACCTCCGATTCCAGCCCCTTTGTTGAACAACCCTTCGTTCTTCAAACCCTCGGCCTGGCTGATCTCAGCTACAACAAATCGAACCCGAATTCTTCCCTTCAATATCACTGAATCCGCTACTAGACTGATGAAGACTTCCTCTTCTCAATCACCTTCGCTCAGCTGAAACTTGATAAAGAAATTCGTCCAAAAACCCCCAATCACAAACCAGTCTTGGAGGACAAAACCCTAACGGTTTTATTCAAGAAAAAAACCTGTCACAAGCTTCAACCCGAACCGGATTCCCCAATCTCGGCTTCGAACCTTATCACCTTTAACCAATCACAAAGCACTTCAAAAATGGTTGTGTGTAGTTGATGTGTTGTGAGATGTTGAAGATGAAGATGATGAATCTTGGACACCTATTTCACTTTTTCTTGTTTCTTTGAACACTTGAATCAATTTGACAAATGTTAGTTGATACAAGTAACTAAACTTCTATATATAGTAACCAACTTACCAACCAAACTTAACAGCTTTTCAAACAGAGTGGGAAATACACAAAAAACTGAGTTTGCGCACGAGCGGTCGACCATAGCAGGTCTATGCGTCGATGCATGGCTTGCAATATCAGTATGCGTCGACCATAGGTCGGCGCGCGCTGACCCGTGGGAAAATGAAGGCTTCATGCGCCAGCCCTGTGGTCGACTCAAGTCTCCATGCGCTGACTCGTGACCAACTGCACTATGTTATGCGCCGACCTGTGGTCGACTCAAGCTTCCATGCGCTGACCAGTGACCAACTGCACTATGCTATGCGCTGACCCGTGGTTCATGCGCTGACCCTTGCGATCGACTCAAACCCTGCAAATCTGCAAAAATTCATATTTTTGTGGTTTTCATGCATTTTGTCATGATCACATTTTATCCACATATGTTGTATGAAATATAGCAGTTTTAGATGAGCATAGAAAAGGATATGATAGGTGATATGTTGCATTTGTTTTGTAGAAGTGGAATCGACAATGCCGATTCATCCATGGTGGTCATTTGTCATCATCGAAACCTATGATTGTATGTTGTATGACAATTTGCCCTTACATACTCCCCCTTTTTGATGATGACAACCTGTGTAAAGCCAAAGAGAAAAACAACAGGCAATATTTACACACTCCCCCTTTCTTTTGTAATCTAAGACTGTCTAACAAACTGTTGTGAATATCATCTTGGCTTGGCTTTGGTACATATGGTCTTCTCCCCCTTTGACAACATCAAAAAGAGAAAAGGAACGAGTAGTCAACGTAACATGAAATTTAACAGGAGATAACAATATCAGATAACAATATCACACCAAATATTATTACTGAACAAATAAAAAAGAAGATAACATTAAATTGGATTTGCACAAACGAGCACAGCAGAAAAATAGTTCAGTCAAACAACAAAAAATACAGATGCATATGTAGTTCTATGTCCTAATGGTCTCGTCCTCGATGGTAGCAGATATCCGGGTTTCTGTAGGGGTCTGCCAGAGACGATATTTGGTCAGTAACACCACCTAGATACTTGATGCCCACATCGACCGACCGCTTCTGGCGTTCAAACGCTTCGATAAATGCTGCATACCGTTCATTCATGCTTGTAGAGAGGTTATCGAGCCTCTCATTTTGGGCTTGAAGTTGGCTGCTAATATGAGCATAGCGCTCATCCTGAGTTTGCATGAAGGATTGTTGAGCCAGCTGCATATTTCACATCATATCCAACAGTTCGGAAGAGTTTGCGTGCTGCGGAGGAGACAGATGGGATTCTTCATCACCATATTGATACGGCTGGTAGGATTGGCGTTGTGTTGACCAGCCCGTATGTTGCCATTCACCCCAGCCACCCTGGTTGGGGGCATCTTCTTCAGTTGAATGTGAATTCTGAACCCAAGCGGAGTTTGTGTAGTCGTGAGTGTCAACTTGTGGAGGATTATCATCTCCACCATGCTGCTCAAAGGCTTGTCTCCTCCCTCTTCTTCATTTTCCTCTTCGTCTTCTTCTTCACTTTCATCACTTTCATCATCTTCTTCAACAGTCGTAGGAACATACCCTCTGCGAACAAATTTGTAAATTCTCCGCTCATCACACCAAAAATATCCCATCATAGACAAAGTTTTTGGGCTGAATTCTTTGTCTGATGAAATGGAGGTATACGGGAAGGACGGATAATCAACGTCGGCTGCAGTAAGAACCTCTTGAATAAAAGATCCGTAGGTAAGAGCCGTCCCTCGTCCGGAGTCACGTAAACTGAACATCCTGCTAGCAATGTAGTAGGGCCAGTTGATTTTGCGCTGATTATTTAGAATGTATATGAGGTGAACCTCAGCCTGTTCAACTCGGGAAAGACCACCCTTCTTAGGTCGCAGGATGCGTGACACAATCCACTGGAGAATGCGCTCTCCTGTTTTCAGCTTGCCGGCAGTGACAGTTCGTGGGAACGCATCACTGTTCACAATGTGATCTGGGTAGGGTCGTTTCAGCATGTCGTTCAACGTGCTCTTAAACTCATAACCTTCTATTTGGTGAGAGTCAGTTACCTCAGCGAGAGGATTTTCATCAGCAGCCACAGTCATGTCAAAAAATTTATTCCAAACGGTAGACTTAAAGGATACCTTTGTTGTGCCGATCCTGGAGTGAAACTTTTGCCCACGAAATTTGTCATGAAGGCAGGCGTAGAACACACGGACCAGGTCTTCGCTATATTTGGCATTGCATTCCAGGAATTTGACAATGCCATGATACTGTAACAGAGACATGATTTCAACGAGATGCATGCGTTCTGCGGTGAGTTTGTAGAATGCATGCTGCCTCACAACTCCTCTTTTACCGATATCTCTGTTGAAGGAATCGACGATAGCCGGTGGAACTAGCGATACAGCGGTAATGGGTAGAGAGGCAGAGGATGATTCCCGTGATCTCTTACCGGTAGGTCTACGGGATGAGGAAGCCATTTGAAATGATTTTGAAGCTTTGTGTCTGGGTAGAGAGTGAAGCTTGGTGAAGGTTTTTGAGAATGATTTTGCAAGAAGGAGGTTTCCCTTTTTGTAGATGAGGATTTAGGGTTTTGGGAAGAGGAGAGGCCAAGAGACAATAGACACTAGCTAGATGCAACTCACAATGTAGTGGGAAGTTTGAAATGTAAATGCACACTTAATGAGAGTTTGAATGTAAATGCATGGGAAGTTTGAAGGTTTTCTGCAGAGAAAAACTGAATTTTCGAGCGATGTGTCGACCATACCTCTGCATGCATCGACGCATACTGTTTGATTTTTGAAAAACAGGAAAATTTGTAAGATGTGCGTCGACCATTGCCCTGTTATGGTCGACTCATACAGGCAAATTTTGCAATTTTCACTGTTATGCTCATATGCTCACATGTTTGATACATAATTAGAATGCCATACAACATTTAAACATCCAAACAGTTAAGGCATAAGAAACGATACATATATGTACAATATTATCATGTAGTATTAACTATGAAGTTTGGGAGAGAGAGAAGGAACAATATCACCTCTATTTCGGAATGACTTGATGAACAATATGATTGTGCTTGCAACAACATTAACTTGTTAGAAGTACAAGATTATGGTATTAAATGAAATAAGGTAAAGCAGGCAATTTATAACGCCCGTTCAGAAATGTCGAGAATACCAAGTTCTCGGCGAATATGAAAGAAAGGCTCAGTACCTAGCAGCTTTGTGAAAATGTCCGCTAGTTGATTTTCAGTATTAACATGTTCAAATACAACATCACCTTTCTCTACATGATCCCGAAGAAAGTGGTGTCGAATTTCGATATGTTTGGTGCGAGAATGCAACACAGGATTTTTGGTAAGGTTAATGGCACTTGTATTGTCACAGAAAATGGGAATACGTTCGAGTTTGAGGTTAAAATCCAATAGTTGTTGCTTAATCCATAAGATTTGAGCACAACAACTACCGGCGGCAACGTATTCCGCTTCGGCGGTTGACAAAGCAACTGAAACTTGTTTCTTGCTATGCCAACTGACCAAGGAATTTGAAAATAAGTGACAAGTGCCACTGGTGCTTTTCCTATCCGATTTGCAACCGGAAAAATCGGAATCGGAGAAACCTACCAATGAGCAATCATTACCTTTGGAATACCATAGTCCATACTTTGGAGTACCGGATAGGTATCGAAGTATTCGTTTGACAACTTTTAGATGGGATTCCTTGGGACATGATTGATATCTTGCGCACATACACACGCTAAACATAATGTTGGGACGAGAAGCAGTAAGATAGAGAAGTGATCCAATCATACCTCTATACCTTTTTACCTCCACATCCTTACCGCTTTCATCTTTGTTCAAGTTTGTACATGTTGGCATGGGGGTGTCAATGGCCTTGGCTTTTGCCATGTCAAATCTCTTGATAAGGTCCAAACAATACTTTGTTTGACTCACGAATGTTCCTTCTTTGAGTTGTTTAATTTGCAAACCGAGAAAGTATGTGAGCTCCCCCATCATACTCATTTCGAATTCACCCTGCATAAGGTCCGAAAACTCTCTCACGAGATTCATGTTAGTAGATCCAAATATAATATCGTCAACATAAATTTGTACTAGTATCAAGTGCTTTCCTTGACATTTAATGAAGAGAGTTGTGTCAACCTTTCCTCTTGAGTAACCTTGATCAAGTAAAAATTTACTCAGTCGCTCATACCAAGCTCTAGGAGCTTGTTTGAGACCATATAAAGCCCTTTTTAGTTTGTAAACATGATCGGGATACTCATGAGATTCAAAACCCGGAGGTTGTGCGACGTAGACCTCTTCATTTATGTGACCGTTAAGGAACGCACTCTTAACATCCATTTGGAATAGTTTAAAGTCTTTCGCACAAGCGAAGGCAAGGAGAAGGCGTATAGCCTCGAGTCGGGAAACCGACGCATAAGTTTCCTCATAGTCGATGCCTTCCTCTTGGTTATACCCTTGCGCGACTAAACGCGCCTTGTTACGGGTTATTACCCCGTTTTCGTCCAACTTGTTCCTAAATACCCATCGGGTGCCGATTACTCGATGATCTCGCGGAGGAGGGACAAGGTCCCAAACCTCATTTCTAGTGAACTAATTTAGTTCCTCCTGCATTGATAAAAACCAGTGTTCATCGAGTAGGGCTTCTTTAGGGTTTTTAGGTTCCATTTGTGAAACGAAAGCGAAGTGATAACAGAAATTACTTAGCTTCGATCGAGTTGTAACACCCTTTGAGATATCTCCGAGAATGTTGCCGATTGGATGGTCTTTGGGAGACTTCCAAGCTTGAGGGAGATCATCGTTTGAAGGTGGATGAGCTACCTCGGTTTCCTCATGGTGTACATCTTTATCCTCCTCAACTTTGACTTTGTCGGGTTGATCAATCCCCGGCTCACCACCTTTGAGTATGTCTTCCGTTGATGTACCTGCACCATGAACAACATTACCCTTTCCGACGTTTCTCGGATAGGATTCGTCAAAAGTGACATGTACAGACTCTTCCACAGCAAGTAATCGTTTATTATATATTCTATATGCTTTACTCGATTGAGAGTATCCGAGGAAGATACCTTCGTCGGCCTTGGAATCGAATTTGCCCAAGTTTTCCTTTCCATTATTTAATACAAAACATTTGCAACCGAAAACATGTAAGTGAGAAACATTTGGCTTTCGCCCTTTTAAAAGCTCATACGGTGTTTTATTTAGAATGGGGCGAATGAGCACCCTATTCAAAACATAACCCGCCGTACTAATGGCGTCGGTCCAAAAATATTTCGGTAAACCACTTTCGTTAATCATTGTTCTTCCCAATTCTTCTAAAATTCGTTTTTTACGCTCCACAACCCCATTTTGTTGAGGAGTACGTGGAGCGGAGAAGTTATGATTGATACCATGGTTACCGCAATATTCTTCAAATAAATGGTTTTCGAACTCACCCCCATGGTCGCTTCTAATTGAAACAATGTTTGTATTTAATTTATTTTGGGAAAGCTTAGCAAACCTTTCAAAGGCGACGAACGTATCACTCTTGCTTACTAAAAAGATAGTCCAACAAAATCTAGAAAAGTCGTCCACTATTACGAAACCGTAATAATTTCCTCCTAGACTTTTAATCCTAGATGGCCCAAATAAGTCCATATGAAGAAGTTCGAGAGGTCTCGTTGTTGAAACGATATTTTTGGATTTAAATGAGATCCTCGTTTGCTTCCCTTTTTGACAAGCATCACAAAGGTGATCCTTGGTGAACTTTATTTTGGGGAGACCTAAGACTAGATCTTTTGAGACTATTTTGTTTAGTAAGTCAAAGTTAACATGTGCTAAACGCCTATGCCATAACCATGAATCTTCACTCATTGTTACAAGGCATTTGTCACTTGTTAACGATACTTCGTTCAAGTCTAACATATAGACATTATTTACTCGCAGGCCATTAAACATACTCTTCTTATCATCATTATGTACAATTTTGCAACAATCTTTTGAAAATGATACATTGTATCCTTTGTCACATAATTGACTGATGCTAAGTAGATTGTGTTTAAGACCTTCGACAAGCAATACATCAGAAATAGTAGTGGAAGAAGGGTTACCTACACTACCTTTACCTAGTATTGCTCCACGGTTGTTGTCACCATAGGTTACATATCCTTTCTTCTTAGCCACGAAGTCAATGAAGAGTGATATGTCTCCTGACATGTGCCTTGAGCATCCACTGTCGAGAACCCATCTTCTTTCGGTGCTCTCGAGGCATTGTACCTATGGAAATGCAATTAACACGAGAAGGTACCCAATGGCTTATTGGGTCCTGAATGGTGAGTAACGAAATGGTTGCATTTAGGCAGCCATTGATAAATGCCTTTAGGAACTAAGAATATCTCCTAAACTTGCATTTAGCAATGGAGTGGCCTTTCTTGCAACAATAAAGACAAGAGAAATTAACATTTTGATTACCTTTGCTATCTTCATCCTTTATAACATATTTATATTTTTGATATGGGTTAACCATACTTTTTCGAAAGTTTGATTTATCGATTGCAAAGGTAATCTTGGGCTCAAGAGCCTTGTTAAGTTTGGCCTTTAGGTTTCTTACTTCACCTTGCCAAATATAACAAGTATCACACCCAAAGTTAATCATCCTACTTCTAAGGTCCTCACAACTTGTTTTTGTGCTTTCTACTATAGAAGCTTTGAGTGCCTCAAGTTTCCTTTCGGATTCTCGAATCTTTTGTTCCAAATGGGTAAAAATTTGGTTATTTGAGGCAAGCCTTTTAAAGGTCTCTTTCGCTTCACAGTGTAAAGTATCAAAAGCAGTTTGCAATTCATGATGAGACATACTAGAGGATTTTTCATATTTAGCATGTCGTACCTGTTTCTTTTTGTTCTTTTGATGAGCAGATAGGCATAGGTTTGCAGCTTCATCTTCATCACTAGAACTTTCATCATCGGAGGAGTCGCTATCGCTTTCCCAAGCTATGTATGCTCTCCTTGGCTTTGATGATTTCTTGTGTGATTTGTATGATTCCTTTTCCTTTGTCTTCTTGTTCATCGGACAGTCCGGTTTGTAATGACCGGGCTTCCCACAAGTGTAGCACGACCCTCTAGTCATTCTACCTTTTGAGTCATCATTTTTATAGTACCTTGATTGTTTCCGGAAGTTTACCAAGTTCTTCTCGGAATGTTGGATGTCGTTCTTTCTCACGTAACGATTGTAACGTTTAACGAACAACCCCATATCTTCGCTCTTGTCCTCTTCTTCTTCGTCGCTCGAGGAATAATCACTTTGCTCTTTTGCTTGAGACTTCGAGGAGGAAGTCTTAAGAGCTATGGATTTCTTTTTGTAGGTGTTTAATTGGCTGCATTGTATGGTAAAACACTAGCTGGATTCTAATGTCTTGACTGATGTCATAACATGCTGTGGAGGTGTTTGTTTGACTGCATTATATGTTAGAATATCTAGCTGTACTCTGATGTCTTGGCTGATGTCATGACATACTTGAGTAGTATACTGCAGGATTAGCTAATACAGGATTTATTGAATGTCAAACTGGATGTTATGACATTCATCCTTGTCAGCAGATACTGAGGAATAGAACATTTGGTGTTCTGTTAGAACTCAGTATTTATTTTCAGTCTGGTTATCAAGGAAATACTAGACCTGGCATAAGGCCTACTGTCTGAATGTCAAACTGAATGTTATGACATTCATCATTGACAACATATACTAAACAATAGGCAGAGTGGTTTTCTTCTACACTTCAGTATGTATCTCAGTCTGTTCTTCAGGAGGATAACAAACCTGACATAAGGCTAATTGTGTAAATGTCAAATTGGATGTCTTGACATTTATTAATGTACGCTGATATAGAGGTATGGGCAGATTGGTCCTGTACAGTTCAGCAAATTTGTACAGTCTATTTTCAGGAAAAACAGACTTAGCATATGGTCCTTGATTTGGATGTCAAACTGAATGTTGTGACATTCATTCCTGACAGCGTATGCTATATTGTAGGTTGTTTAGTTTTTCTGTTTCAGCATTTTTCTCAGGCTATTCTTCAGGGATTCAACAGCTGAGAGAAAATCCAGGAAACCAACAACCAAGCTACAATTAATGAACCTAACAAATAGCCTATTTGTTAGTAACCTAGATGTGGAATTTAGGGGAACTCGCGTGACCTTAATTTCAGGAAAATACAAGTACAAGGCCCAAGTGCTACAATATAAAAGGATGGCAATCCTTCTTTCAGAACTGGGGATTTTTAGGCGTGAAGATTTAGTGTGTCCATCATACTTCACTGTTGTATTTTTGTGTGTCTTGTATTAGACGTATCTTGTAAGCCAAGGTATTATCACGTAGATGATTGCATTGGTATAGGGTGTTCATTGAGTTGTAAGTGTTGTGTCACTCTAAGATTTTAAGCGAGAGTGTTGTGTATCTTGATTAAAGCTGTTAAGCACAATCAAGAGTTGTTTGAAGTGTGACTTCATAATTGTCTTTAATATTGATTAAAGGTAGTAATCACTGAGGTGATTGAGGGGGAGTGAGTAGGAACTCTGATCTTAGTGTAAGATTGAAATTGCATTGGGTAGGTATTAAGTGATAGGATTAAACAGTTGGTTTAAGGTCTGAATTAATACTACTAATAGTGGATTTCCTCCCTGGCTTGGTAGCCCCCAGACGTAGGTCATGTTGAACCAAACTGGGTAAACAATTACTTGTGTTATTTACTGCACTTACATTTTAAGTTCTGCATAATTCTTGTCTGCGCAGAATTGGATGTCATAACAACCCTTGTGACATCGGAAGTCTGTTAACTAGAATTTCAATTGGCATCAGAGCAGGCACCCTGCCTGTTAATTTCTGGGTGAGATCTAGGGAAGTTACTTTCTAGTACCATGGACAAGGATATAGGACACTCAAATAGACCACCCATGCTGGATGGTTCTAACTATGATGACTGGAAGCCTCGTATGATAGCCTTCTTAAGGTCTCTAGATAGCAATGTCTGGAGAGCTGTCAACAAAGGATGGGAACATCCAATGAAGACAGGTGAAGATGGAGTCAGTGTGCAAATTCCTGAAGAAGAGTGGGATAAGGAGCAAGAGGCATCAGCCCTTGGAAACTCTAAGGCCTTGAATGCATTGTTCAATGGAATCAGTAAGAACATCTTCAGGCTGGTGCACCACTGTGAGCTGGCCAAGGAAGTTTGGGATACCCTTTGAAGGTGAGAAAAACAAGAAAGGGGGGGTTTGAATTGTTTGAAAAATAAGCGCTTTTCAAAATAAGAATCACACAATGATTTTATACTGGTTCGCTTATAACACAAAGCTACTCCAGTCCACCCGGCCAAGGTGATTTCGCCTTCAACAAGGACTTAATCCACTAATCTTGAAAGATTACAAACAACACCTAAGAGAGAAGAAAATCTCTTAGTCTTCTCAAGTCTACTGACTACAAAGAGTCACTTGAGGAAATCAAATAAAAATTAGATACAAGATATGTAATCTAGAGTGCTTCTAAGAAAGCAAGTATTACAAACTTAAGAACAGATTTTTCACTTAATAAGCAAAAGCTTAGTGAAATTCTTTGAGAGCAAAGATGATTTTCTTGAGCGTGAAATAATTCAGTATAGTTTTGGCTAGTTGATTTCTTGTTACTGAATGTTGATTGCATCTCTATTTATATAGGAGTTGAAGTAGTGTTGAATCTGGTGGATATTAAACTGAGTTTACTCCATCACTTAAATAGCTTCTGCAGTTTAACTTTTCATCTTTGAAGTGACTACTTACCACAAGTAGTATCTTTTCTCTTGGAAGCGGAGATTAACGTCTCTTTCTTAATCAGGAAATCCAATTTGAAAATCTTTACTTGTCTTCAACGTTACTCTTTCATGATTAGCAAATCCATAATCAGAGTATTTGTGTTTCTGGAGAATCTTGGAATCTTGCTTCTGATGTTGATCTCTTGAGAGTTCAGATGGCGCTGATAACGTTTCTCCAGAATCAGAGCTTCTAGACTTTACTTCATGTTCAGATGCTTCTGATACTTTGCAGTTTTGTCCAGAGTCAGAGCTTCTAGAAACGAGATTCCACTTTAGATGCTTCTGATACTTGATAATTTGTATCTGATCTTGTTGTGCATCTGATGACATCATCAGATTTATTTCTTCTATCTTTAGAACCCTGCACACTTAGAAACTTTTCGTTAGGGTGCCATTTTTGGTTTCATCCTTTGTTATCATCAAAATCAAGGAATCTGTTGTAGAACAATTTTTGTTCTTACACCCTTAAGATAACTCATGAAGGTACATCCAAGGTGAAGATGTCCAAACTTCAAATGCTGACCACCAAGTTTGAAAATCTGAGGATGAAAGAGGATGAGACTATTCATGACTTTCACATGAATATTCTTGAGATTGCAAACACCTCTGGTGGCTTAGGTGAGAAAATGGCTGAAGAGAAACTTGTAAGAAAGATTCTCAGGTTATTACCTAAGAGATTTGCCATGAAGGTCACTGCAATAGAAGAGGCTCAAGATATCTGCAACATGAAGGTGGATGAGCTCATTGGTTCTCTCCAAACCTTTGAAATGGGCTTGTGTGAGAATGTTGAAAAGAAGAACAAAAGCGTAGCTTTTGTATCAAATACTGAAGAGGAGTCAGAAGCAGGATATACTGGAGGTGATGAAAGCATATCAGAAGCCATAGCCATGCTTGGGAGACAGTTCAACAAGTTCGTGAAGAAGATTGATCAAAGAGGTAGACCAAATGTCAAGAACATCTCGTCTGACATCAGAAAAAGATCAACTTCTGAAGAAAAGTTCAACCAAGGCAAGGGGATCCAGTGTCATGGTTGTGAAGGTTATGGACACATTAGAGCTGAATGTCCTACTTACCTCAAGATGCAAAAGAATGGGCTATATGTAACATGGTCAGAAGGAGATTCTGAGAGTGAATCTGAAGGAGAATCTGCTAAACATGTCAGTGCACTAACTGGTGTTTGTGCCACTGATGATGACTCAAGTGCAGATGAACTGACCTTTGATGAACTTACTGCATCATATAAGGAGTTATGTGTCACAAGTGCAGAAGTGCGTGGACAAGGAGAAAAGCAGAAGAAGCTCATCAAGGAGCTAAAGGATGAGAAACAGAAGCATCTGACAGTCATAAATGGTCTAAATGGTGAGATAATCTTGCTGACCTCCAAGCTGGAGCAAATGACAAAATCCATCAGAATGCTCAATAAAGGAACAGACTCCTTGGAAGAGATCCTAAAGGTGGGACAGAAGTCTGGAACCATGTCTGGTTTAGGCTTTGTGAAAAAATCCTCAGCTGAACTCAAATGCTCAAAAGCTAAAGTTCAGAAATTCAAGCGGAGGTCACACCCGATGTCTCAACATCAGGGAACCAGGATGAGTAACCTTCAGAAGAAGAAATTTCAGCGATGGAGATGTCATTACTGTGGTAGGTTTGGCCATATAAAAGCCTTCTGCTACAGGCTGCATGGTTATCCTAACCAAGCCCCCCATGTCAGACCTAAGCATAAGGCATATAGGCATAATGCCCCCATCAAGAAACAACAATGGTATGCTTGGTTAGCTCACACAGCTCTAAGGGCATCCACCAGAGAAGACTGGTACTTTGACAGTGGCTGCTCAAGACATATGACTGGTATGGAGAATATATTGGTGGATATACAACCTCACACTACCAGTTATGTGACCTTTGGTGATGGTGCTAAAGGAAAAATAAAAGGTGTGGGTAAGCTGGACTGCTCTGGAGTCCCAGAACTGAATAATGTGTTGTTAGTAAAAGGACTGACTGCCATCCTCATCAGCATAAGCCAGTTGTGTGATCAAGGATACTATGTTCAGTTCACTAAGGAGCTATGTGTTGTGACAAATGGAGATAATCAAGAAGTTATGAGAGGATCCAGATCCAAAGATAACTGTTATCTGTGGGAACCTGAGCTCTCAAACTTTTCCATAATGTGCTCCTCAGCCAAGGAAGAACAGGAGGTGAAGCTGTGGCATAGACGCCTTGGTCATCTCCACTTAAGGGGAATGAAAAAGATCATATCCAAGGAAGCAGTTAGAGGAATCCCAAAGCTGCTTATTGATGAAGGAAGAGTCTGTGGAGAATGCCAGGTTGGCAAGCAAACCAAGATGTCACACCCGAAGCTGGGACATCCTACAACTTCCAGAACTCTGGAACTGTTGCACATGGACTTAATGGGACCTATGCAGGTTGAAAGTCTGGGTGGAAAGAGATATGCATATGTGGTGGTTGATGACCATTCCAGATACACTTGGATAAGCTTCATCAGAGAAAAGTCAGATGCATTTGATGTCTTCAAAGAACTGTGCATCAGACTTCAAAGGGAAAAGGACAGTGGTATTGTCCGAATTAGGAGTGATCATAGTACGGAGTTCAAAAATTCCAAGTTTGATGAGTTTTGCTCGTCTGAATGAATAAGTCATGAGTTCTCCTCTCCTATAACTCCTCAGCAAAATGGGATAGTTGAAATGAAAAATAGAACTATTCAAGAATCTTCCAGAGCTATGATTCATGCAAAGAAGCTCCCTATGCACTTTAGGGCTGAAGCTATGAATACAACTTGCTATGTTCACAATAGAGTTACCTTGAGAAAAGGAACCTCTTCCACTCTGTATGAAATATGGAAAGGCAGAAATCCCACTGTGAAGTACTTTCATATCTTTGGAAGTAAATGCTACATTCTCACAGATCGTGAACAGAGAAGGAAAATGGATCCCAAAAGTGATGAGGGTATATTCCTAGGATACTCAACTAGCAGCAGAGCTTACAGAGTGTTCAACTATTGGACCAATGTCCTGATGGAATCCATAAATGTTATTGTGGATGATAAAGAGGAAGGAATCCATGTCATAGAGGATGTTGGAACATTCCTTGATTCTTCAACAGACATACCTGTCAAGTCTGAAGAAGTACAGGAGACTCCTCCTGAATGTGAGGTAGATGCACCCACCAAAACGCCATCTATGAAAATTCAGAAAGACCACCCTAAGGATCTTATCATAGGAGATCCCAATAGTGGTGTGACTACCCGATCACGGGAAATTAGCTCAAATTCCTATTTTGTATCCCAGGTTGAACCAAAAAATGTGAAAGAAGCCCTGACTGATGAATATTGGATCAATGCCATGCAAGATGAACTGGAGCAGTTTAAAAGGAATGAAGTATGGGAGCTAGTTCCACGACCTGAAGGGACTAACTTCATTGGTACCAAGTGATTTACAAGAACAAGTCTGATGAGAAAGGAGTAATCACTAGGACTAAAGCAAGACTAGTGGCTCAAGGATATACTCAAGTTGAAGGGGTGGATTTTGATGAGACGTTTGCACCTGTTGCTAGACTTGAGTCAATCAGTTTGCTGTTAGGAGTGGCCTGCATTCTGAAGTTCAAATTGTTCCAAATGGATGTTAAGAGTGCATTTTTGAATGGCTACTTAAATGAAGAAGTCTATGTGGAAAACCCTAAAGGGTTCTGTGATCCTAACCAACCTAAACATGTGTACAAGTTGAGGAAAGCCTTGTATGGGTTGAAGCAAGCACCTAGAGCTTGGTATGAAAGGTTGACTGAATTTCTGACCTCTCATGGGTACAGAAAGGGTGGGATAGATAAGACCTTGTTTGTGAAGGAGAAAGATGGCAAAATCATGATTGCCCAAATTTATGTTGATGACATTGTCTTTGGTGGAATGTCAGAGCAAATGGTGAAACAATTTGTTCACCAGATGCAATCTAAGTTTGAAATGAGTCTGGTTGGGGAACTGACTTATTTTCTTGGAATGCAAGTTAACCAAATGGAAGATTCTATGTTTCTCTCCCAAAGCAAATATGCCAAAAACAGAGTTAAGAAGTTTGGTATGGATAATGCGAGGCACAAAAGAACTCCTGCACCTACGCATTTAAAGTTAACCAAAGATGATGGAGGTCCCAGTGTTGATCAATGCTTGTATAGAAGCATGATAGGTAGTCTACTATATCTAACTGCAAGTAGACTTGATATTTCCTATGCAGTTGGAGTGTGTGCTAGATACCAAGAAGAGCCCAAGGTGAGCCACTTGAATCAAGTCAAGAGGATTCTCAAGTATATCAATGGGACTTGTGACTATGGTTTGCTATACTCTCATGGCTCTGAGCCTGTCCTATCTGGGTATTGTGATGCTGATTGGGCTGGGAGTGCTGATGACAGAAAAAGCACATCAGGAGGATGTTTCTTCTTGGGAAACAATCTCATATCATGGTTCAGCAAGAAGCAGAACTGTGTATCTCTGTCCACTGCAGAGGCTGAATACATAGCAGCTGGAAGCAGTTGTTCCCAACTGGTGTGGATGAAACAGATGCTTACTGAGTACAATGTCTTTCAAAATGTCATGACATTGTTCTGTGATAATCTCAGTGCCATCAATATTTCCAAGAATCCCATCCAACACGGCACCAAACATATTGACATTAGACATCACTTCATCAGAGATCTGGTGGAAGACAAAGTGATTACCTTGGAACATGTAGCCACTGAACTTCAACTGGCTGACATATTTACAAAGGCTCTGGATGCTACTCAGTTTGAAAACTTAAGGGGAAAACTGGGAATATGCCTCTTTGAGGACTTATAGCAACCAATGATGTTTGGGATGTATTGTTTAATATCTCTAGCTATTAAACAATTGAAAGTGTGCTATGACTGGACAACAGTTCACAGCTATGTTACTTGCTGCAAGTGTAGTAACAAGATGTTAAGGGGATATCCTAACATAGGTAGGCTTATGTGTCTGCTGGACTTCAAGAAAGTGTTCATGCAGGAGTGGTTCAAGATGTCAGACTCAACGTCATGGCATCTAATATGGGTGTAAAGCAAGAATGTGTGACTACTTGATCAAAGCTGTGAAGCAAGATCAAGTGGGTGATGTCTTGATTGAAACTGTGAAGTAAAATCAAGTCTGTAATTCTGTCATTTGTGTGTGTAATTATGTTTCTGTTATGTTGGTCTGTAACTTAAAGTGTTGCTTTGGCAACATTTTTGACAAAAAGGGGGAGTAACACCTGTGATTCCCCCAGGTCAACAGAGTGTTTTGTTAAACAGATATTAGGACAGATATTCAAGATCCTCTACTCCAGAGGTTGTGCTGCAGCTGATGTTCCACTTCTATGAGAGTGAGTATGTGTATGTGTGCTGCAGTTAGAAGTTTTTATTTAACTTCTGTGTGTGTGCTGCAATTAGAAGTTGTTATTTAACTTCTGTATGTGTGCTGTTTTGTGAAGTTTTTATTTAACTCCCATGTGTGTGAGTGTGCTGCCACTCTGAGTGTATTAGCTAGGTTAATTTCCTGCTAGATGTGAGATTTCCGCTGCTATGGACTCTGTTGTAAGATCAAAGTGTTTTAGCCAAAAATTTGCCAAAGGGGGAGTTTGTAGGTGTTTAATTGGCTGCATTGTATGGTAAAACACTAGCTGGATTCTAATGTCTTGACTGATGTCATAACATGTTGTGGAGGTGTTTGTTTGACTGCATTATATGTTAGAATATCTAGCTGTACTCTGATGTCTTGGCTGATGTCATGACATACTTGAGTAGTATACTGTAGGATTAGCTAATACAGGATTTATTGAATGTCAAACTGGATGTTATGACATTCATCCCTATCAGCAGATATTGAGGAATAGAACAGTTGGTGTTCTGTTAGAACTCAGTATTTATTTTCAGTCTGGTTATCAAGGAAATACTAGACCTGGCATAAGGCCTACTGTCTGAATGTCAAACTGAATGTTATGACATTCATCATTGACAGCATATACTGAACAATAGGCAGAGTGGTTTTCTTCTACACTTCAGTATGTATCTCAGTTTGTTCTTCAGGAGGATAACAGACCTGACATAAGGCTAATTATGTAAATGTCAAATTGGATGTCTTGACATTTATTAATGTACGCTGATACTGAGGTATGGACAGATTGGTCCTGTACAGTTCAGCAAATTTGTACAGTCTGTTTTCAGGAAAAACAGACTTAGCATATGGTCCTTGATTTGGATGTCAAACTGAATGTTGTGACATTCATTCCTGACAGCGTATGCTATATTGTAGGTTGTTTAGTTTTTCTGTTTCAGCATTTTTCTCAGGCTATTCTTCAGGGATTCAACAGCTGAGAGAAAATACAGGAAACCAACAACCAAGCTACAATTAATGAACCTAACAAATAGCCTATTTGTTAGTAACCTAGATGTGGAATTTAGGGGAACTCGCGTGACCTTAATTTCAGGAAAATACAAGTACAAGGCCCAAGTGCTGCAATATAAAAGGATGGCAATCCTTCTTTCAGAACTGGGGATTTTTAGGCGTGAAGATTTAGTGTGTCCATCATACTTCACTGCTGTATTTTTGTGTGTCTTGTATTAGACGTATCTTGTAAGCCAAGCTATTATCACGTAGATGATTGCATTGGTATAGGGTGTTCATTGAGTTGTAAGTGTTGTGTCACTCTAAGCTTTTAAGCGTGAGTGCTGTGTATCTTGATTAAAGTTGTTAAGCACAATCAAGAGTTGTTTGAAGTGTGACTTCATAATTGTCTTTAATATTGATTAAAGGTAGTAATCACTGAGGTGATTGAGGGGGAGTGAGTAGGAACTCTGATCTTAGTGTAAGATTGAAATTGCATTGGGTAGGTATTAAGTGATAGGGTTAAACAGTTGGTTTAAGGTCTGAATTAATACTACTAATAGTGGATTTCCTCCCTGGCTTGGTAGCCCCCAGACGTAGGTCATGTTGGACCGAACTGGGTAAACAATTACTTGTGTTATTTACTGCACTTACATTTTAAGTTCTGCATAATTCTTGTCTGCGCAGAATTGGATGTCATAACAACCCTTGTGACATCGAAAGTCTGTTAACTAGAATTTCACTTTTCACTCACCTTTGCTTTGTCCTTCTTTTCTTTCTTTTCGTGTTGTTCCAGGCTCAAGAGTAATTGTTCATGCTCTTGTAGTTTGCCAAATAATGTTGTCAAGTCTAATATGGTAAGATCATTTGCTTCTTTGATGGCGGTCACTTTCGGCTGCCATTCCCTGTTAAGACATCTCAAGATCTTATTAGTAGCAACATCATTGGAAACCGGCCTACCTAGTGAATGTAATCGATTGATAAGATGAGTAAATCTCTTTTGCATGTCAGCAATGGTTTCCCCTTGCTCCATGAAAAAGAGATCAAACTCTTGTGTTAGTGTGTTGATTCTTGCCAATTTAACATCGTTCGTCCCCTCATGGGCAATTTGTAGTGAATCCCACATGGCCTTAGCAGTAGGACAATGGGATACACGATAGTATTCATCTACACCTAATGAGGAGATTAGGATATTTTTGGCTTTCCAATCATAATTGTATTTCTTTTCATCATCATCGGTCCATTGTGCTTCGGGCTTAGGCATTAATTCATTATTCTCATTGGTCATGGTTATTTCAATTGGACCATTGAGAATAACGTTCCATACTTTTCTATCTATGTAATTTATGTGCACCCGCATACAGTCTTTCCAATAACTATAATTTTCACCATTGAAAACGGGAGCTCTATTATAAGCCCTTTTAGGTTCGTTAGCCATTTTCTATCAAAGTTATATTTTGAAGCACGGAGTGAACCGGAGCTTCTGATACCACTTGTTAGACTATGGCACGGATCTAGAGGGGGGGGGGGTTGAATAGATCCCAATTAAAATTTGAGTCGGTGCTACCAATTAAAAATTGGTTTTGAAAATTTGTTTTAAGTGCGGAAGCGGCCGAGGAAAATATAGTCTAAAACGAACCGTTATTGGAAAACCGGATATGCGTCAAGCCTATGGATTAGTGATAATGTAGAATACGAATCACTACACTAGTCACACTATCAAGGATTTGTTTCACTAGCTAAGATTCCAAGTTCCAATGATTCAAAGAGCAAACCAAACTAGATAAACAACTAAGATAATTTTGGTTTAGGCAAATTATCAAACACTTGGTGTGCAAAAACATTCCAAGTGATATTTATGTTGAGTAAGAGATTTTAATTAGTCTAGTACAATATTTACTTGTACTTTGAATTCAAAAACAGAGTTTTAACTTCTTACTCAATTAATATCAAGGTTTGATAAAAGTACTTATACTAAAATCCCTTAATTTTTAAGCTAAAAACAAATATGCTGAAAAATAGAGAAGGCAAAGATTTGATGAGGCAGTTCCCCCGTCGTCCTCGCTTCGGGGTACGTCTTCCCTCAATTCTAAAACTAGAATTGAGATGATTTAATAGATATCACCTGTTGAATTTAACCGTTTATACAAGGATTGCAAAGCAAATATACAACCGAACTCTCAAGACGTTGAATGTTGCTTCCACTCCTTGTTCCTTGATTCAAGGTGAATCAAGTCCTTCGATTGTTGTTGATAGACCTCCGATTCCAGCCCCTTTGTTGAACAACCCTTCGTTCTTCAAACCCTCGGCCCGGCTGATCTCAGCTACAACAAATCGAACCCGAATTCTTCCCTTCAATATCACTGAATCCGCTACTAGACTGATGAAGACTTCCTCTTCTCAATCACCTTCGCTCAGCTGAAACTTGATGAAGAAATTCGTCCAAAAACCCCCAAACACAAACAAGTCTTGGAGGACAAAACCCTAACTGTTTTATTCAAGAAAAAAAACCTGTCACAAGCTTTAACCCGAACCGGATCCCCCAATCTCGTCTTCGAACCTTATCACCTTTGACCAATCACAAAGCACTTCAAAAATGGTTGTGTGTAGTTGATGTGTTGTGAGATGTTGAAGATGAAGATGATGAATCTTGGACACCTATTTCACTTTTTCTTATTTCTTTGAACACTTGAATCAATTTGACAAATGTTAGTTGATACAAGTAACTAAACTTCTATATATAGTAACCAACTTACCAACCAAACTTAACAGCTTTTCAAACAGAGTGGGAAGTACACAAAAAACTGAGTTTGCGCACGAGCGGTCGACCATAGCAGGTCTATGCGTCGATGCATGGCCTGCAATATCAGTATGCGTCGACCATAGGTCGGCGTGCGCTGACCCGTGGGAAAATGAAGGCTTCATGCGCCGGCCCTGTGGTCGACTCAAGTCTCCATGCGCTGACCCGTGACCAACTGCACTATGTTATGCGCCGACCTGTGGTCGACTCAAGCTTCCATGCGTTGACCAGTGACCAACTGCACTATGCTATGCGCTGACCCGTGGTTCATGCGCTGACCCTTGCGGTCGACTCAAACCCTGCAAATCTGCAAAAATTCATATTTTTGTGGTTTTCATGCATTTTGTCATGATCACATTTTATCCACATATGTTGTATGAAATATAGCAGTTTTAGATGAGCATAGAAAAGGATATGATAGGTGATATGTTGCATTTGTTTTGTAGAAGTGGAATCGACAATGTCGATTCATCCATGGTGGTCATTTGTCATCATCGAAACCTATGATTGTATGTTGTATGACAATTTGCCCTTACACATGGCGCCTTAGTCTCCTCCTAAGGGAGGCGCCAATAGGCATGGCACCTTAGGCTCCCTCCTAAGGGAGGCGCCAATAGGCATGGCGCCTTAGTCCCATGTTATTTTTTTTCTTTCTATTTTAGTTTTTTTTAATTATATTTTTTTATAATATTTTTTGTTTTTAATATTTAAAATTTATTATTTAATACATAATAAATAAAAATAAAAATAAAATAACTTCATTAAATATATAATAATTGATTACATTAGAAAGACCAAAACCCTAATGACCCGCCCGATAATAACGTCCCCCGGTTCCACATCCCGGTGCGTTAGGTTGTCTCCGAGGTCTCCCACGATTGTCTTGAGGTGTTTGTGGTCTTTGGGTGCTGACCTGATCGAGCGATGGCTGGTTGGAAGGTCCGGCAGAAGTTCCGGCGGTATTTGACAGATGTGTCATCATTTTCTCCCAATATCCGGAATGGCTGTGGTCAACGGCGCTTCCGTAATGGAGTTCGGTGCCCATGTCATCGTAGTTAGGGCGTTGGGGTTGGGTGAATTGGGGACGGTATAGTTGCCCAAATTGGGCCATTGAGTCGTTTTGAAAACGAAGCAATGGTTCTTGGGCGTACTATAGTTAAACAGTGGTTGGGTGTTAAATGGTGGGGGGCTACGATGACGTGACCCATATGAATCATCTGTGCTATAGACGGTTGTGGTTGCGGGGTTTGGTTCTTGGTTTTGTGTTTGGGTGGGTGGTATGAATGGATTGCGATGTTGGGTGGTTCGTTGTTGGGTGGTTGGCATGAACGGGTTGCGATGTTGGGTGTGTGGTTGTTTTGTGTATGTGGTCGGTTGATGTTGTATGGTTGGTTGTTGGGTTTGGGTGGGTTCACATTGGTGTTGGGTGGTGAATTGATATGGGACATACGATGACGAAGCAAGTTGGCGCGGATCCATCAAATACCGCGGCTCAGATACGAATTGCTGAGTTGTTACAGACCTAAACCATGCCATATATTATTGAGTCGGTCTTGCACCTTGGATGACTGGTTCGTTCAGGATGTGTTGTCGTTGATTCCTCCATTGACGACACATGTCTTTTGCAAAGTCTCTCCAGTCAGAATAATCTCACTGTGCATCGACCCTTTTTTGATGCCAATTCCCCAAACACGTGGGAGATTCTGGAATATGTTGTAGCATTCTGAACTGCAGTTTGACCCGGTCACTTTGGTGCATTTCAACTGTAGTGAATCGGATAATCGGTGTCTTCGCTGTCCAAACTTCAGCATCGTCATGGTTCACATCATGATCCAGACCCAGATATGGCCTCCAAACAAACTGGAAAAAAAATACCAAATCGTTAGATGGAAAATAATTTGAGAAGTATTTTTAGATTAACTATAGTTTGGTAGGAGTATTACATCATCATGTCCAATGTGATCCAATAGATTTCGATAGACTACAATAGCGTGTTTCGGACACCTATTGTAGTTCATTCCCCTTACTGACCACCTAAGATAATAAAAAGAAGTGAAAAATATTATTTACTATTAATTTAAATAATAGATATAATTAACTAAATGGTGAATGGTAAAGTGCTAGACTTACTTGGTTACAAAGGGGAACACGAATGGACGCTCATTTTCTGGGGCGAGCGACGACATCCTAGACCACCCCCAAGCTTGAAGCAAATAAGCACATGAAAAAAAAGTACAGGTATTCTTTTTTGCAGTTCTACACATTGCACTATATAGATGGGCCAACACAGTTGAACCCCAACTATAAGTGTTTACCTTATTGATGTTGCGTAATAAAGGTAAATACATTATATTCACAGAATTACCTGTACTTTCTAGAAACAAAAAGTTACCAAATAAAATCATAATATAACACCGAGCTTTTATTATTTTCTCATACTCGGTTGAATCTTCGGACAGTACTATACTGGCATAATATTGTTTAAGGTATTTTAAATTTATATCTTGCCCCCTTGCTTGACTTGATGTGTCTCCCTCAGTTTCGTCGTCTAACAAAGGGGCACCCAGTAATTCATTGCATATATTGTTGTCTTGGTTAACTTTCTCATTCACTCCTTTCCATCTATACGAAGACCCAACAACATGTACACGTCCTCAAGTGTGACGGTACACTCACCAATCGGAAGGTGAAATGTGTGAGTCTCGGGTCTCCACCTCTCCAACAAAGCCAGGATGAACTTGTAGTCCACCGAGTACGAAACAATGTTTAGTAGATTTCCAAATCCACATCCTCTAATATATGGTTCTATTAAAGGATCGTGGGGTACATATTCATGTACACGGCATCTAAACCGCTTCGGATCCTAATAACAAAAAAAAACGAAAATACAATTAGAAGAAGAAATACATTCTCAAGAAATATGTATTAGATGTAATCCAGAAATAGAAACTAAAAAGAAAGAGATTTCAAAGGTATAACACAAAAACATATGTATTACAAGTAATCTAGAAATAGTAACTAAAAGAGAGAGATAACATACAAATGCCGAGATATTCTCGATTGTGCCTCTGTGTTCATCGCCCATAGTTAACAAAGACATGATTCGATTTTGCAAAGCTTAAGTTTGTTAGATGAAAGAAATGTGGTAGAAGGATAGAGTGTGATGAAGATGATTTGATATTGTTAATATGGTAGACTATTTATAGATGAATAAGTGAGTCGGTTTAGAAACCATAAAGAGTGTGATTGGTTGCATGTGGTGGCAAGAAGAGACAAGTGAATGACAAAAGACAAGTGAATGACAAAAGTAGCATGGAAGGAATCTACTAGGCGCATGTGAAGAAATCACATGCAAGAGGAAGATGAGTCATTACCTTTGGCGCCTACATGTGACTTTTCACATGCAAGGAAGAGGCGCCCTTCCTCTTGGCGCCTTAGTGTAAGGCATTTGGAAGGGGCGCCATTCCTAGTGGTGCCTATGTTAAATTTTGTGAAGAGGCGCCCAACCCTTTGGCGCCTATGTTACTTTATGGTGCCAAGGGAATGGGCGCCTATGTTTACTTTATGTTTAATCTTAGGGCACATTAGGGCACATAGAACCCAAAGATTCTTTGATTCCCTGGCTATTGAGTATTCTTTTCAGTCTTCTCTCTGTGTATTCTTTTCAGTCTTTCCTCTGTGTGCTAGATTCCTTCAATTGCATGTATTCTTTTCACTCTTTTCTCTGCGTGCAAGTATAGTCAAGTATGTACAGACAATTATGAATTCATTAATGCATTGGCCAACTATTTATGTTGTGCGGTTGAACAAGATTTACAAATCATTCATTTTCAATTCCATTCAACACAATGTCTTCCACACAACAATATATGATCAGTGCACATGTTGACGGTGAAATATTTGATCATCAGTTGTTCGGTTTTTGTTTTCGAGACACACAGGTGACTCGTTTTACAATAAATCGGCGATCAAATTTTTCACACCTAAAACAAAGAATAGAAAAGAAGTTGCAGTACAATAATTGTAAGAACAAAAATAGTTCTACAATAGATTCCATGATTTTGATGATAACAAAGGATGAAACCAAAAGTGGCACCCTAACGAAAAGTTTCTAAGTGTGCAGGGTTCTAAAGAAAGAAGAAATAAATCTGATGATGTCATCAGATGCAAAACAAGATCAGATGCAAAATCTCAAGTATCAGAAGCATCTAAAGTGAAATCTCGTTTCAAGAAGCTCTGACTCTGGACAAAACTACAAAATATCAGAAGCATCTGAACATGAAGTAAAGTCTAGAAGCTCTGACTCTGAACAAATGCCTTCTGCAAAGTCTGAAGTTATCAAGCGTCATCTGAACTTTCAAGAGATAACATCAGAAGCCAATTTCTCCAGATACACAAAGACTCTAATCAGAATTGTTAATCATGATGAAGTAACGTTTAAGCCAAGTTAAAGTTCTGCAAATGGATTTCCTCAATTAGAAAGAGACGTTAATCTCCACTTCCAAGAGAAAAGATACTAATTGTGGTAAGTAGTCACTTCTAAGTGAAAAAGTCTACTGCAGAAGCTATTAATGGAATGGCGTAATTACATCTCAATATCCAATAGATTCAACGCTACTTCAACTCTACTTCAACTCCTATAAATAGAGAAGAAATCTCATTCAGCACACACGAAGAAATCACTAGCCAAAACTATACTGAAATTATATCACGCTCAAGAAAAACATCTTTGTTCTTCAAAGATTTTCACTAAGCTTTTGCTTATCAAGTGAAAAATTTGTTCTTAAGTTTGTAATATTTGCTTTCTTAGAAGCATTCTAGATTACACATCTTGTATCTATTTTTATTTGATTTCCTCAAGTGACTTGTTGTAGTCTGTAGACTTGAGAGGACTAAGAGATTTTCTTTTCTCTTAGGGGTTGTTTGTAATCTTTCAAGATTAGTGGATTAAGTCCTTGTTGAAGGCGAAATCACCTTGGCCGGGTGGACTGGAGTAGCTTTGTGTTATAAGCGAACCAGTATAAAATCTTTGTGTGATTTTCATTTTGCAAAAGCGCTTAATTTTTCAAACAATTCAACCCCCCCTTTCTTGTTTTTCTCACCTTCAATTGGTATCAGAGCTCCGGCTCTGTTATTGATTTTCAAATCAAACACTTAACCGTGTAGAGAGATCCAGTGCGAGAAAAACAAATGGCCCACTCAAATGAGAAAGATTCTTACAATGCCAAGCCTCCTGTTTTTGATGGAGAAAAGTTTGATTACTGGAAAGATAGAATCGAAAGTTTCTTTCTTGGTTATGATGCTGACCTCTGGGACATTGTCACAGATGGATACAAACCTCCAACCTTAAATGGAACTGAAGTTCCCAGAAGCAAAATGTCAGAAGATCAGAAACGTGAGTTCAAAAATCATCACAAGGCCAGAACAATACTTCTGAATGCCATATCATACAACGAATATGAGAAGATCACCAACAGAGAGACAGCCAAAGATATACTTGACTCTCTAAGGATGACCCATGAAGGAAACTCCCAAGTCAAGGAGACGAAGGCTCTGGCGTTGATCCAGAAATATGAAGCCTTCAAGATGGAAGATGACGAAGCTATAGAAGCTATGTTTTCCAGATTCCAAACTCTTATTGCAGGTCTTAAAGTGCTAGACAAGGGATACACAACTGCAGATCATGTTAAGAAGATTGTCAGAAGTCTGCCAAAGAAATGGAGACCTATGGTTACTGCTCTGAAGTTATCAAAGGATCTGAACAGTATCAGCCTTGAAGAACTTGTTAGTTCTCTCAGAAGCCATGAGATAGAACTAGAGGAGGATGAGCCTCAGAAAAGGAACAAGTCAGTGGCGCTGAAGTCCAGACCTGAAAGACGGAAGTCAGACAGAACCAAAGCTCTCCAGGCAGAAACTGCAGATACTGACGACTCTGAACCTGAAGACTCTGATGATGAAGAAGAACTGTCTTTACTAACCAGAAGAGTTAAGCAACTCTGGAAAAGAAGGAACAACAACAACTTCAGAAGATCAAGACCCAGAGGGGATAGATCAGAGTCAACTTCAAAAGGTAAACCTAATAAAGATATTACCTGTTTTGAATGTAAAGAAACAGGTCATTATAGAAATGAATGCCCCAAGCTGAAGAAAGATAACTCTAAGAAGGAAAGCTTCAAGAAAAATGCCTTCAGAACAAAGAAAGGATTAATGGCCACCTGGGACGATAGTGATTCAGGATCATCAGAATCTGACTCTGATGAACAAGCCAACGTAGCATTTATGGCTACCACATCCAGCAGCTCAGATGAAGAATCTGAAGAGGTATTCTCTGAACTTTCTAGATCTGACTTAGAATCATGTTTATCAGAAACTCTTACCTCTCTTCAGAAATTAAAACAAAAAGTTAAAAGCATTAAAGGTCTTCTTAAAGCAAAATCTGAAGAATGTAGTGAACTTGAGACAACAATTCTAGCACATGAAGATACAATCAAATCTTTAACGTTAGAAAGAGATGGAGCTAAAACAAAAAGCTTAAAATTAGAAGAAGTGTTGTCTCAAGCACCACAAACTTCAAATGAAATTATTTATAAGTATGAAGAAGCCTTTCAACAATTTCTGAAGAATGGGATAAATAGGAGTATTATGGCATCCATGATTTATGGAGTAGGTCAGAATAATAAAAGGGGAATTGGGTATGATTCTGATTCTGATAAAACTTCTACCAATAACCAAATTAAATCACCTTTTTCATACCACTATACACACACACAAGAACACAAATTTAAAAATGCTAGAAGACCCAAAGTTGTAAGAAACTCTGGGAAAACTAATCTGAAAGGACCCAAGAGATTCTGGGTACCGAAAGATAAGATTATCTATGTTGCAGATATCCTATGCAGCAAAGTTCAGACACCAGTCATGGTACCTGGACTCTGGATGCTCGCGACATATGACGGGAAGAAAGTCTATGTTCCAAAGCCTGGAACTTAAAGACGCTGGGTTTGTAGGCTTCGGAGGAGATCAGAAAGGAAGGATCAGAGGCTCCGGAACTATTGGTAATGGTACTCTTCCCTCTATATCTGATGTTCTTTATGTAGAAGGATTAATGCATAACCTGTTATCCATAAGTCAATTAAGTGATAACGGTTATGATGTAATCTTTAATCAAAAAACGTGTAAAGCCATTAATCAGAACGATGGCTCTGTCCTTTTCACAGGCAAGAGGAAAAACAACATTTATAAAATAAATCTTTCTGATTTAAAAGATCAAAATGTTAAATGTTTAATGTCAGTTCACAAAGAGCAATGGGTATGGCATAGACGCTTAGGCCACATTAGCATGAGGAAACTTTCTCAGCTAACTAAACTTGAGTTAGTCAGAGGCTTACCTAAACTGAAGTTTTCTTCAGATGCTCTGTGTGAAGCTTGTCAGAAAGGAAAGTTTTCAAAAACATCTTTTAAAAAGAAAAATGTTGTTTCTACCTCCAAGCCTCTGGAGCTTCTTCACATTGACTTATTTGGTCCTGTGAAAACAGCATCAGTCAATGGAAAGAAGTATGGACTAGTAATCGTTGATGATTACAGCCGCTGGACATGGGTAAAATTCCTAAAGCACAAGAGTGAGTCTCACTCTGTATTCACCAGTTTCTGTTCTAAAGTGCAAAAAGAATTTGACTCTAAAATTATTAGAGTCAGAAGTGATCATGGTGGAGAATTTGAAAATAAAGATTTTGAAGAATTATTTGATTCTAATGGAATATCCCATGATTTCTCCTGCCCTAGAACTCCACAACAAAATGGAGTTGTAGAGAGGAAGAATAGGACACTCCAAGAAATGGCCAGAACCATGATCAATGAAACAAATGTAGCAAAGCACTTTTGGGCAGAAGCTGTAAATACAGCGTGTTACATTCAGAATAGAATCTCTATTAGACCTATTCTGGATAAGACTCCCTATGAACTGTGTAAGGGAAGAAAACCCAACATTTCTTATTTTCATCCTTTTGGATGCATTTGTTTTATATTAAATACTAAAGAACATCTGAACAAGTTTGATTCCAAAGCACAGAAAGGTATTATGTTAGGATACTCAGAACGCTCTAAAGGCTACAGAGTATACAACACAGAAACCAAAATTGTGGAGGAATCAATTCATGTTAGATTTGATGATAAGCTTGACCCTGAAAAGTCAAAGCTAGTTGAAAAGTTTGCAGATTTAGAGATCACTCTAGTAAAATCTGAGAAAATTCCAGAAGCACCTGTCACTCCAGACTCTGAAGAAATTAAATCTCCAGAAATTCCAAGGAAAGTCAAGAGTCGTAGCAACGTATCTGAAGATTTGATTCTGGGAAACAAAGATGAACCTGTTAGAACCAGATCTACCTTCAGAACTTCTGAAGATATTCCTCTGGGACTAGTGTCTCTGATTGAGCCTACGTCCTGTGATGAAGCTCTTCAAGATAATGATTGGGTGGCAGCTATGCAAGAAGAGTTAGATCAATTCTCCAAGAATGATGTCTGGGATCTTGTTCCTAAACCCAGAGGCACTCATGTCATTGGAACCAGATGGGTGTTCAGAAACAAACTGAACGAGAAAGGAGAAGTTGTCAGAAACAAAGCACGACTGGTAGCTCAAGGTTATAGTCAACAAGAAGGTATTGATTATAATGAAACTTTTGCTCCAGTCGCAAGGTTAGAGTCTATTCGTCTTCTTGTATCATTTGCTATTAATCACTCTATAAAATTATACCAAATGGATGTCAAGAGTGCATTTCTAAATGGTTATATTTCAGAAGAAGTGTATGTAAATCAACCTCCTGGTTTTGAAAACTCAAATTTTCCAGAACATGTTTTCAAACTTAAGAAATCTTTATATGGACTTAAACAAGCTCCCAGAGCTTGGTATGAACGCTTAAGTAATTTTCTTCTGGAACAAAATTTTATCAGAGGGAAAGTTGATTCTACACTCTTCTGTAAAAATCATGAAAATGATCTCATGATATGCCAAATTTATGTTGATGACATTATTTTTGGTTCTGCTAATATCTCTGTTTGCCAAGAATTTTCTAAGTTAATGCAGGCAGAATTTGAAATGAGTCTAATGCAAGAACTAAAGTTCTTTCTGGGAATTCAAATCAATCAAACTCCAGAAGTCACGTACATTCATCAAAGCAAGTACATTAAAGACGTTCTAAAGAAGTTTGATATGTCTGAATGCAATTCTGCAAAGACTCCCATGCATCCAACTTGCATTCTGGAGAAGGAAGAGGTAAGCAACAAGGTTTGTCAGAAGCTCTATCGAGGTATGATAGGCTCTCTTCTCTATCTGACTGCTACTCGTCCTGATATTCTCTTTAGCGTCTGTCTTTGTGCCAGATTCCAATCAGATCCTAGAGAATCTCATTTAACAGCTGTTAAGAGAATTCTTAAGTATCTGAAAGGAACCCCTAACCTGGGCCTGATGTATGAGAAAACATCAGAGTATAGGCTTTCTGGTTATTGTGATGCAGATTATGCAGGAGATAGAATAGAACGTAAAAGCACATCTGGAAATTGCCAGCTTCTGGGAAACAACTTAATCTCCTGGGCTAGCAAAAGACAGTCAACAATTGCTCTATCAACTGCAGAAGCAGAATATATCTCAGCGTCACTATGCACAACTCAGATGCTCTGGATGAAACATCAGCTAGAAGATCTACAAATCTTTGAGAGTAACATTCCTATCCTTTGTGATAATACTGCTGCTATTTGTTTAAGTAAGAATCCCATTCTACATTCCAGAGCCAAACACATAGAAATTAAACATCATTTTATTAGAGACTATGTTCAGAAAGGAATAGTAACGCTGAAGTTCATTGATACAGAACATCAATGGGCAGATATCTTTACTAAGCCTCTAGCTGAAGATAGATTTCGTTTCATCTTAGAAAATCTGAACATTAAAAATTGTCCTGAGTAAAATTTGGCTCTGAACATGTAAAATGAGACTCTGATAAAAACAAATATACTTCTGCCTCTGACTCTGATACTTCTACCAAGTTAAGAAGATATCTGAGTTAGAAATCTTCAGAAATCCTTTTGTATTCCTGAAGATCAGAAACATCAACACGTGGGGAACATGCGTCTAACCCTAGAACTTCTAGACAGCTGTCAAGAGAAATCAAAGGTCAGAACGCTTGAAATCTCCTCGAGCAGTGTGCTTACTGTTGGGATTAGACATTCATTAATGAGCTGTAATCATTTTTCCCCCAAACGTGCCATTTTGGTTTTTGTGCTAACGCTGGTATGTGTGTCGTTTTGCATGTATTTTTACCCTTAGGTATATAAACACTTTTCTCACATTTCACACACTTATCACTCTCACTCACTCTTAAACCCTAAACCCTCTCTCGAAGTTTTCTCTGCAACCTTCTCAGTTCTTCATCTTCTTCATCAATCTTCATCATGAATCCTCAAGAACAATCTGTTTTTGACTTCTCCCAACAAATGGAAGCTGCTTCTAACCCCCAAACCTCAAACACTCAAACACCCATGGTTGTAGATGTTACCACAACCCCAGTTTACAAAGAACCTCACATTTTGGAACGCGAACAACACATAAACCTTTCAACTCCCTTTGAAGGTTTGGATGTTCTATGTGAATCGCTGGTAGATTTTGAGAATTTGAGAAGAAATGGCGTTGATTTAACTGAAGATCTTCGCAAGCAAGGTTGGGAAAACTACTTCAACAGATTGTATGGTCCAATCTATCCTCTTCTGGTGAAAGAGTTCTGGAGATGTGCAGATGCTGATGATGAGTTCATTGTTTCTTTTGTTCTGGGAGTGAAGATCATCATCACAGAAGCATCTATTGCCTCTTTGCTGAACATGGAGAGAACTGGAGGTAAAAGGATTTACAACATTCCTCCAAGGTCCAAGCGCATCACAGAAGTCATTAACCCTACAATCTTCAAAGCAAATGTTGAAGGAAACCCCTCTAAGAACAAGGAGCTTCATCAGAACCTCCGAGTTTGGTTGAAGATTATTCTGGGAACAATCCATCATCGTCCAGCCTCCAACTCTTCAGATTATATAAATGCTGATCAGAAGTGCATCCTCTACTGTATTCAGAAGGGTATTCCAATCAACCTCCCTGTTCTTCTCTTCAGATATCTGAGGGATTCAGTCAGAGAAACAAGGAACAATATGAAGCCCAGATCCTACATCCCTCTGGGAAGATTGCTCTCTGACATCTTCATTGAGCATGGGCTGGTAGATGCTCTGGAGAAGACCAGATGTATGGATGATCTGGCAATTGACGTTGGAAAGCCTCTGAATGCCAGAAATCTGAGGAGTATGGGAATCATCAAAGACATCAGAGTCAAGCCCACTATGAATGTGACCTGGGAAGCTCTGAAGGATCAGAGGAAGATGCCTCATGGCCTTGAAAGGTTCTTCAAAAATGAACCCAGAGATGCCATTGCCATCTACCTTCAGGATCGTCTGGATGAAGGCATTGACGTTTCTGATTTCTGCCTTGAAGACTGTCTGGATTCTGTAGAAGATCTGGTCAGATACAAAAGAGGCCTTTCTGAGAAGAAGATAGCTGAGGAAGCAAGGAAGGCAAAGAAACCCAGAACTGGAGAATCCTCTGGAACCAAAGCTCCTCTGAAAGTCTCTTCTTCCTCTGGTAAGTCCATTCCTCCTGTCTCTTCTGAATCTGTAATGGCTTCCTCTAACCCTCTCTCCTCTCAACCAATTTTTACAACCTCAGAAATACCACCTTCTACCATTAGAACCTCTCAACCTCCACCTGTTCTAAAAATTGCCCGTACTTTTACAACAACCTCTGACCCTAATCAACTATATCACCACAGTTCTTCCTCATCCTCTGAGTATGAGTCACCACCTTACCTTTCCCCTTCTTCTAACCAAGAGTCCTCTGATCATGAGTCTTCTGATCAAGAACACTCTGACCCAAACTCCCCAACAATAGCTGAAATTTATGCTAAAAATTTCGCTCCACAAACTCAAACACAAACTGAAGTAACCTCTCCCCTCCGAACTTCCCTTCCACCACAAACAACCACCACACCCTCTGAAACTCAACCATCTGTAATTCGCCCATCTGAACCTTATATCACTCCACCATTAATTCCCGCTGTACCTAGCCCAGACTCTGACCCATTAGATGTAAACCCACTCTATGCCTCATCCCCCAGTCTTCAACCAGACCCAGATTCTGAACTTCAACCAGAAGCAGAATCTGAACCCCAGCCAGAACCAGAAACTGAACCTCAACCTTTACATCTCAGCCCTCAAAACTCTCCACCTCATTCACCTGAACCTGAACCTAAAATTATCATACCTACCCTTGAGGAGGCCATTATGCAGGTTGCAGAATCCTCAGTCCAGAAGATCAAGTCTCTGGCTAAAAATTCTGAAGTCAGTGATGATCCTAAATCTGTTAGGACACACTGGAACAGAGTTATTAGTTGGATGACCTCTGAGTCTTATAGGCTGAAGAGTATCTCTGAACAAGTCAGAAATGGCTACATCAGAGACTCTGAGGAAAGACTCCAGGAGAGACTGGCTAGAGAAGCTGAGGCCAAGAGATTGGAAGAAGAAAGGTTGGCTAAGGAAGCTGCAGAAGAAGCTAAGAGGTTGGAAGAAGAACGCCTGGCAAAGGAAGCAGAACTTCTGAGAATTCAGGAAGCAGAAGCCAAGGCTAAGGCAGATGCAGAAGCCCAAGCTGCTGCTGAAGCTGAAACTCAGCAGGCTCTGATTCAGGGGGAGTCTTCCTCTGCGATCCCTCTGATTCTTAACACTCTGAAGGAAATCAAGCAAGATCAGAAAGAGATCAAGCAAGATCAGAGTGAGCTCCGGGCAAGGATGGACAAACAAGACGCTCTGAATGAAAACCTCCAGAATATGTTTGCCATGCTACTACAGAGACTTCCTCCTCCTCCAAACCCTTAGGCACTTAGGATTTATTTTTTGTTGCCTAGTGTTTTTGCTTCTGTCTTTTCTTTTTTAGCTCTGATATTCTCTTGAATCTGTTGTTTTTTTGACTGCTGTTTGCCTTTGTGCTGTTTAATGAAGTGTTTTTCTCTCTATTTTTTATGTTTTATGCCTTTTTGATTATGCCAAAAAGGGGGAGAAATTATTAAATAGCTCTGATGAAAACTATGTCTAAAACCTTAAGCATTCTGCAACAATTGTAGAAATAGTTCTGATATAAATAGCTCTGATTAAATAATAGCTCTGATTAAATAACTCTAACTTTAAAGTTAAGCATTTGCAGAAAGTTTTCAGAAACCTAATTACTTGGAAAAGCTCTGGTAAGAACTTCTGAACTCCCTAGCGCTAACTCAGGGGGAGCTTTTGTCTATCTGATCTAATATTTTTCATGTTTCATCTGATAATTTTTATTTGTTTTGTCATCATCAAAAAGGGGGAGATTGTAAGAACAAAAATAGTTCTACAATAGATTCCATGATTTTGATGATAACAAAGGATGAAACCAAAAGTGGCACCCTAACGAAAAGTTTCTAAGTGTGCAGGGTTCTAAAGAAAGAAGAAATAAATCTGATGATGTCATCAGATGCAAAACAAGATCAGATGCAAAATCTCAAGTATCAGAAGCATCTAAAGTGAAATCTCGTTTCAAGAAGCTCTGACTCTGGACAAAACTACAAAATATCAGAAGCATCTGAACATGAAGTAAAGTCTAGAAGCTCTGACTCTGAACAAATGCCTTCTGCAAAGTCTGAAGTTATCAAGCGTCATCTGAACTTTCAAGAGATAACATCAGAAGCCAATTTCTCCAGATACACAAAGACTCTAATCAGAATTGTTAATCATGATGAAGTAACGTTTAAGCCAAGTTAAAGTTCTGCAAATGGATTTCCTCAATTAGAAAGAGACGTTAATCTCCACTTCCAAGAGAAAAGATACTAATTGTGGTAAGTAGTCACTTCTAAGTGAAAAAGTCTACTGCAGAAGCTATTAATGGAATGGCGTAATTACATCTCAATATCCAATAGATTCAACGCTACTTCAACTCTACTTCAACTCCTATAAATAGAGAAGAAATCTCATTCAGCACACACGAAGAAATCACTAGCCAAAACTATACTGAAATTATATCACGCTCAAGAAAAACATCTTTGTTCTTCAAAGATTTTCACTAAGCTTTTGCTTATCAAGTGAAAAATTTGTTCTTAAGTTTGTAATATTTGCTTTCTTAGAAGCATTCTAGATTACACATCTTGTATCTATTTTTATTTGATTTCCTCAAGTGACTTGTTGTAGTCTGTAGACTTGAGAGGACTAAGAGATTTTCTTTTCTCTTAGGGGTTGTTTGTAATCTTTCAAGATTAGTGGATTAAGTCCTTGTTGAAGGCGAAATCACCTTGGCCGGGTGGACTGGAGTAGCTTTGTGTTATAAGCGAACCAGTATAAAATCTTTGTGTGATTTTCATTTTGCAAAAGCGCTTAATTTTTCAAACAATTCAAACCCCCCCTTTCTTGTTTTTCTCACCTTCAATAATGTCGGTCAGATCATCTATAAAAATCCAGTTTGTTTTGCAGAAAACCAGGTAAAATTTTATCAGAAGAATATTCGAGATGATAATGATGTTCAACATATGTTTGGCAGTCACGAACAATCCGGTTACAACGATATAGATTTGTATATATTACCACATCAACAACATGAGTCCCAGTACATTGATCAGTCACAAGTGTTTTGTGAGACTGATGACGAACAAGCTGAGGTGAATGTTCCAGACGATGAAGAAGAGGAACCTGAGATCATCGTTGATTCGATGGTGAATGCTGAAGAGGAAGAGGAGCCAATACCAGCAGGTCATGTATATTGCCCACCCCAATACATGACAAGGTTAAATTTGGGTTCAGATGAACCTTCGGGAGATGTATGGTACAATCCTTACGTGCAAATGCAAGGATCTCTGAAACAAGGAGACACATTTCGCACAAAAGAGGAATGTGTAAAAGCTATCAAAAAATTCCACATGGAACTATCAGCAGATTTCAGAGTTGACAGAACTGACGCGTTGAGGTATAAAGTTTATTGTACGAATGAGCATTGTCTTTTTAAGTTGTCAGCTTCGTACAGGAAGAGGAAGGAGTCTTGGGAGATTGGATCAATGGGTCTAGATCACACATGCATCCTGACCAACCCAATGCAGGATCATCGTAAATTAAGCTCCCAACTAATATGCGACGAAATATTGTCTGTCATTGGCGATAATCCATCTTTAAAGGTGAGTACAATAATCTCGCATATTAGGGCAGAGTACAACTACACACCATCATATAGGAAGGCATGGATAGCTAGAACAAAAGCTGTTGAAAAAGTGTTTGGCAATTGGGAGGAATCTTACAAACAACTTCCAAAATACATGTTCGCTCTAAAACACTATGCTCCCGGTACAATTTTCAAGATGGATACATTGCCCGCATATACACCAGATGCTACGTGTGCTGTTGGGAATAGAATATTTCACCGTCTATTTTGGGCGTATGAACCGTGTATCACAGGTTTTTCTTTCTGTAAACCAATTATACAAATTGATGGTACATGGTTGTATGGAAAATACAAAGGAACGTTACTAATGGCAGTGGCACAAGATGGGAACAACAATATTTTTCCGATCGCCTTTGTCTTGGTTGAAGGGGAGACTGCTGAGGGATGGATTTTTTTCCTAAGAAATCTCCGATTGCACGTAGCACCTCAGCCTAACTTGTGTTTGATCTCTGATAGACACCCCTCAATCATCAGTGCATATAATAACATTGACAATGGCTGGCAAAATCCTCATTCGACGCATGTGTTTTGTATTAGACATATTGCTCAGAATTTCATGCGAGAAATCAAAGATAAGACGTTGCGTAAAAAGGTTGTCAATGCAGGTTACGCATTGACAGAACCTTCTTTCAAACACTACCGCGAGGAAATAAGATTGTCGAACGAAGATGTAGTTCGGTGGATCGATAGAATTCCGTTGGAGAAGTGGACTAGGGCATACGACGGCGGACAACGTTGGGGCCACATGACAACAAATCTTGTGGAATCAATGAACTCTGTCTTCAAAGGAATTCGTAACCTACCAATAACCGCTTTGGTGCAAGCTACATATTTCAGGCTAGGGGCGTTGTTTGAAACCAGACGCTCAAAATGAAGTTCCGTGTTGCAATCTGGACAGTTGTTCAGTGATGCTTCAATGAAATTCATCAGACATGAAGCTGCCAAAGCAAACACACACGTGGTTACGGTATTTGACCGAACAAAAGGTTGGTTTAGTGTTGCCGAGTCCATGGATCACAATGAGGGCATGCCAATGGGACAATACAAAGTTGAATTAGATAGAGGTTGGTGCGACTGCGGAAGGTTCCAAGCCTTTCGTACCCCCTGCTCCCATGTCATAGCGGCGTGCTCAAAGGTTCGAAGAGATCCATCCTACTTGCTATCTAAACTTTACAAAGTCGCCAGCCTTTCAAATGTTTATAAAATTAGTTTTTCAGTAGTGGCAAAAGAGGATTATTGGCCACAACATCAAGGGGACATCGTCTGGCACAACGAAGTTATGCGAAGGAAGAAAAAGGGTCGCCCTAACAGCACCTGAATTCGAACCGAAATGGATACGGCGAACAAAATGTTTAGACTATGTAGTTCATGCCGTCAACCAGGTCACAATCGTAATAACTGTCCTAGTGTTGGAACGAGCACAACCAGATAAATTCAGATGTACCTCTGTTGCTATATATGGAAACTTAAATTTATTTCAAAGTACCTCTGTTGCAATATATGGAAAATTAATTTAACTTCATAGTAGACGTCTGTGACGAAAAGAGTGTTGTTCATAAAAAATAACACAAACAATTAAAACAACTAGAATACAAAAACTATGCGATTACAACCATCAAAACAATTTTGAACATGTACTGCATCATCCTACGAGCGTCTTGGTCGGTCTTAATATCCACCCATTCACGCACTTCTCCGTTTTGGTTGAACGTGGACACAAGCCATTGTATTCTTCTAATCCGTTCACACTCTCCAATTTCTCCCTCTAACCAACTATACAACGTCCGATTAAGACGTTCAAACGTATCTGTGTTCCAAAGTCGAACCTGTATCGGAGCCGCAACGGCAGAAAATATTACATCAGCATTTCGTTTCTGAATGTATGTAGACATTGTTAAAACAAAGAAAATTAAAATTGATGTTTGGACTAGACTAGGAGATGAATTTGAGTGAAAATAATTGTATGCAAGGAGATGATATTTATAGAGGTGAAAGATAAATGGGACAATACACATAGGCGCCAGTTGAATTGACAGCCACATGACACACACAACAGAGGCGCCACAAAAAGTGGCACCTTTCACACGCACACACTAAGGCGCCATGCCTATTGGCGCCTCCCTTAGGAGGGAGACTAAGGCGTCATGCCTATTGGCGCCTCCCTTAGGAGGGGGACTAAGGCGCCACTCCCCTTAGCGCCTCCTTTAGGAGGCCCAAGCAGGCGCCAATTGCATTGGCTCCTCCTTTAGGAGCCCAATGCATTGGCGCCAATACCTCTGGCGCCTCCTCTAAAATTTTAAGGGGTGCGCCAACTCCCCCGGCGCATACTCTCCCAAACATGGTTATTTTGAAAAAATTTCTGAAAACTTGGTTATTTTCGTATTTAATTTGAAAAACATGGCTATTTTAAAAAAAATCCTATAAAGAAATTTGAGAAAATTATAAATTTCACTTGAAATCCAATAATGAAAAAATGAAATATCAATAGTATGGTGAGTACCCGGTACCAAAGCATAACCTCACCCAACCCCTCACGAAGAACTCACACTCACACCATAAAATCGAAAACAACGACAACATCTACAACCTCTGACGCGAGTTCTTCCATCTGACACAAACCACACCTCCACAAAGCTCCTCACGGCGACACCACCATGCGAGCTACACCACTTCCGACCTTCCTCCCGCGACAACAACTCCGTTTGAGCTCTACTCCGGCGAGCAACACTCTTTTCCCGTCCAACCATCGTTCGGTAACCCTCTATGCTCTCCATATTTTGATTTTGTTTTCTGATTTTGCTTTGAATCAAAAATGCAAAAGTTTAGTTGTTTGTTTCTTTTTTAATCTGAGTTTGTTTTATTGTGGTGAAATAAGAGAGGAAGAGCATAATGAGAGAGGGAAAGAAAGAGATAAAGATAGAGAGAGAAAGAGAGGGGGGAGAACCATGTATTTTTTCTTTTTTTTCCATGTCACATGTCACCACACCAATGGGTGTTTGTAAGTTTTAAAAAAAATCAACGATTGACAATGTTAGAGTTGAGGGGCGCCGCCCCCCTCCTCTTTGTTTTTAGTTCATTTTCTTTTTTAGTATTTTTATTTATTTAAATAAAATTAATATTTGATTAGGGTAATTGGTTTTGGGCGTCTTAGACCAAGTTGCTCATACACCCCATTTACTGCACACCTCTTTTTTTTGAGTTTTCAAGCCCATTTTCTTTTATTTTATTTGTTTCTTGCCTTTTATTTTATTTTATAGAACAATATTTCTTTTTATTATGAGTAAATTTAAAAAATTAAATTTAAGAAAAAAAGAAAGAGATTTTTCTTTTAATTTAAATTATCCAAAAACTATTTTTAAAAGATTATTATTAATCTTTTCTCACTTTTGTGTTTAATAACTTGCATTATCATTTATTTTTTCTTTGTTTCGGTCTCATTTATTTTGATTGGGTAGTTTACATTATTATTATTATTATTATTATTATTATTATTATTATTATTATTATTATTTTTTGTATTATTTTATTTTTATTTATTTTATTTTTTAAATGACAAATGTAATCTCTATTTCTTTGATTGTAATTATTTTATTATTTGTTTTAGTTTTTGTCTTTAGTTAGATAAAATGAATTAATTAAATAATCGATTAAAATCAATCTTTTTCTAGAATAAGTAAAAATATTGATCAACATCAAGGACATTTTCAAAATTAATAAAATCAATCATTTTGAGACAACAATCAATTTGATCAACACTAAGCCCTTTTCTTAAATAAATATAAATCTTTTCACAATCAATTTTGTAACACAAAACAAACTTCGATTAACATCGAGTGCATTTTCTCAAATAAAAAACAAAAATACCCAAAAAAATATCAAACTCTTTCTCAAATAAGATGAAAAAGGAATATGGTATAGGTTACGAGCTCCCGAGGGTTATGATACAAGATGGATATTCGATCATCTGAACACTCCTCATCATCCAAAAATATCTAACACATCAAACTCTTTTTTCTCGCCTCTGGGCGATCATAACTCTTTTCATAAACGAAATATTTTTCGTCTCGAGACGATGCAAATCAACGCTTCATCCTCATATGTATGAGTGGACTAAGTGACTTTTTTCCACGAATGTTGATATAGAAATCCATTTTGTTGTGATGCAAACGCCCTCTCCTCTAACAGTTTTGGTAAGCAATATTTTTCCATCGATTGTGATAAAATAGTTTTCGCTAAAATCGGCCAAGAAACAAATATTTTCTACCAAGAACTATGTAGTATGAAGTTTTCCATCGCATCTGGAGATATGTAGGAGCGAGACCCGCAATCTCGTCAAGCACATTAATAAAAAACATTTTTTGCTACATTTTTTTGTCTTTAAACTTTTAATAACTCGGGGAAAGCAAACATTCGAAAGCTAACACTTATGCATAAACTAAATAAATGGTTCTCGTTGAGTACAACGGACGTGAGGGGTGTTAATATCTTCCCCTACGTAATCGACTCCCAAATCCGATTTAGTTGCGACGACCATATCATTATCGTTCTTTTAGGGGTTTTATCGATATTTTTTCTTTTCCTTTTTAGGAATAAATAAAGTTCAATGACGACTATGTTAGTCATCCAAAAGTGTGCGACACGCTCGCAAGTGTCATATTTTTTTAGATGCGACAGTTAGTACTTAATTTTAAGTTATAGATATTATTACAAAGCCTATTTCACGCACACATCACCCGTTTCTGGTTAGCAAAACGATGCTCATTGATCATTCATATCAATTTGAGGGTATATCAATTAGGAAATAAGAATCAAGATGTAATTAGATTTATCATCATCCTAGAATAGGTTAGACAAATCGAAAATTAATTTATTCTCAATTTGTAATTATCAATGTTTAATCTTTTAACTACTGTATATTCATATCAAAGTTAAAGAAATCAAGTCAAAAATATTTCCATAAATGATATATTCCCCCAATAAAGGTAGACATATTATGCTACCCCATAAATTGAATCACACAAGTAAATGTAGTTAGCATTTTAACAATTGAGACATATTGCATTAATTTTTTGAGTCTAAGAATGACATAGAAAGATGAAGACCTAAAATCTCACTTAATGGAACACCTAAAATCAAGCCATGAGACAATGTCATCATGTAAAGCATATATTCTATCATCAGGTTCCCCTTCCAAAATGCAGTGGTAACCATTTTCATATAGCTTTAAAGTCTTATCCTTGCTAGATGCATTTTCATAAAGAAATTGGCTCACTAATGGATCTGTCACCTTGTCTGCAGCTCCATGAAGAATCAATAATGGCGCTGACACCTGCAATCGCCAAATCCAACCATCAAAAAATCATTGTTTTTTATTGATATATGACAATAGTTGTAAACATATAAACCAAAAAGAAGAAAAAATGGTAAATGAGAAAGTGAAGAAAAAAAAACCTTCTCTACTTGTGTCTCAATTTCTTTTGTGATCCTTAAAAGTTCCATGCCAGTTCTCAGTCGTGGATTATCCTCATAACAGATAACATTGTAAACAGCCTATAAAGAATAGCAATTGAATTAAATATAACATTAAATTAAATAACTAAGATGTTGCAAGGAAATACAATAATTGTAGGGGAAATTCTAGAAATTATAATGGAACTGCAGCCATAAGTACAATTGCGATTTAAAACTATAAAAAGTAACATCATTCAAAAGAATTACGAAATGCAAGACATTTTGTTTAAGAAAGCATATGCAAGAGAAATGGTTTTTGATTTCATTGTATAAGAGTTACTAACCAATTTTCTTTTGCTCGGTTCTCTGATGGCCAGCTCAGCGAGGTCTTGGTTCGGGAAGAGTTTTGCCTTTGGAATCACTTTTGACAAAACAGTTAACACCTTCATAACTGCATCCGGTGGTAACACATCGTCTGCAATCTTACCACTAACACAAATCAGCAAGTGAAGCAAATAGATGATACAAATAGTTGCTTCAAGAGTACTCAACATTTCAGTTTTAAAGTTAACTGTAGTTATCATTCTTTTCTAGCCAAAGTAAGAAATTAGATTGTATCAATGTTCAAAATAGCAACAGCAATATCACTTTCAAGTTACAGTGACCAGAGCTTATGAGAATAGGTAGAAATAGAGAGGAGGAATGATCTTACTTTACACATTGGTGCTACGAGTACCACTCCATCCCAATTATTTGGCTCCTTCAAATGAACTTTTAGCGAAACCGCCCCACCCATTGACTGTCCCAGCAGAAATCGAGGTAATTCTCTCATATCAGGCCTTGCTGTCAGTTGAAATACAAAATCATGATCAACAACACCATGTGTTTTTGATTGAAAAATAGAACATTAACTATCCATAAAACACCAGGGATACTAAAGCCTATGTAGCACTTACACTTCAATTCAAAGGTGTGTTTGGTGTCTGGTATCGACACATGTTATTACATTCAATTACTTCCATTTTCTCAAATTAATACCGGTATCTACATGCTGTTAGTGGCGTGTCTAGTGTCCATTTCTATGTCAACAATTCCGAGTTAAAAAGTGATGAATCAAACCCACCTCTTTTTGTGTATTTTTAAGTAACACTTTAGAATAAAGGGGTGTCCGATATTTGATATTTGATGATCTCCGGCACAAACAACGGCTACATAGGTCAAATTCTGCCATAAAGTTCAACTCCATCAGATCTACCCCAACACTCTCTAATATTATCATTTCTAAACTTACCACACATCCAACACAACATCCTCATCTCTGTTACACTACTATATTCTCGCTTTGATTCTTAACCGTCCAACCGGTCATTGAAATATGTAATTACATTCAATCACTTTGATTTTCCCAAATTGTTACTAGTGTCTATATGTCAAGCTAGTGTTGTATTCGGTACCAGAGTCTCTATCAATACTTTATAGCTAAAAATTAATGAATCATACACACCTTTTATTTGAGTATAATGCTCTATAACATCGTCAACTAGGTCATCAAAATTAGGTATGTAGCCATGTAATCCTTCTGAAAGCCCAAAGCCTGGATAGTCCATAGCAAAAACAGCATACCCAGATGCAGCAATTCTCCTAGCCACACCTAAATAAAAAACAAAATCCACACAATAAATCACAAGCTTCCACAGAAACTAGCATCCAAACATCATTCTCAAAAAAACATTTTGAAAACACAAAAAAACAAACCTTCAAAGAAGAATGTGCAAGTATCACCATATCCATGACAAAAACAAACAGAAGCCTTGATTGGAGTTCCAACCTCTGGCATCCAGCTTTTGCAGAAAATTTCCAATCCTCTAGAATTCCTTTCATACCACTACTTAACAAATAAAATAAAATCAAACACAAGAGTAATTAACTTTCTCCACCAAGCTAACAAAATAACCAAAGATCATTAAAAAAAAAACTCTTGGAGCATCCTAGGTAAAAAAAAGGTAAAGCAGAAAATCTCACTTCTTCTGTTCTAATTCCAGCAGGAGCACCCTAGAAAAAAAAACATATCAAAACATCAGTCCGTGCCTGGTTCTACAACAAATAAAAAATTGAAGAATTCGAAGCGTTGCATTGATGATGATGAAAATTCAAAACAAAACAAACCTTAAACAAGCAATGATCAAGCTGTTGTTGAACCTGAGTAAAAGCCGCACGAACTCTTCTCCGAGAGTATGCAAAATCAAGGTTATAAGAAGCTATATCGTTCAACTCTTCACTAACCCCTTCAATGGGTGCTTTTCTCGCTGCAGTGACGGTTAGTTTCGTTGTCTTTGGTTTATGGTTGAGTAGATGATTTTTGAAAGGGGTGTTGTTTATAGGAGAGAAAGGTGTGAAAGATGAGAGGTTCTGTGATTGGAATCTGAATGTGTTTGATAGCTCCATCATGATCAATGAAATTAGTGGAGTATATGAAATGAATCTTTTTAATTTTTAATTCAGTTATATAATATAACAGGCCTAAAATTTTGCATAAATGAAATTTTGAAAAAGGTATATGAATAGTGATTGAAATGAAAGTGCGTTGAACCAATTCCCAAAAAGGTGAAAATACCGTACATTGTAGACCACAGTCCATACTTTTGGCACCACAATTCCAATTTCTTTTTTCTTTTTGGAATAGAAACGTACTACTCCGGCCTGATTTATAAGTAAAAGAGACAAGTTTTACGCTTATTAAGAAATATACTTAAGTGTATTTAAGTTTTTTGATTTTATGTGAGAGAGACAACACAATTACTAATATACCCTCAATTAAATTGTCTTTTAGTAACAATAAAGTAATTAATGCAAGGTTATTTTTGGAATAAAGGTATTAAATGCACCTAGCTTTGTTGACATTTGCTTATATTTAAGGCCAAAGAAATTAGGAATAATACTCAGAACAGAACCATGCCGTTGTCGAACACTTCAGTAGCGGTGTTGAGACAACAAATGGACGACAGTAACCATGAATTGGTTAACATGTTGACCAACCAGATGGGCACAGTCTTTAATCCAGTAATACAAGAATCTGTTGAAACAAATAGGCAGGTGGCGAATCAATTGACACACTTGTGCAATTTTCTGGGGGCACCAGCTCGACAGGTGGCACAAGTGGTTAGGCAAGTTGTTCCTGTGCAAATGGAGATAGGGGAAGCGGAAGATGAGACGGTCCACGAAGGACAAATCATTAGACCCTTTCAAAATCAAGGCGTCGAATCAGGAGTCGCGGGACGTAACCAGATGGTGATGGTTAACCGACATCAGGATGCTGATCAAATTGTCGATCAACATCGACAAGAAGACTTAGCAGTGGAGAATAATTTGATAACTATTGTCGAAAGGATTATGGCCAGAAATGGTATGGGTGCTACACTGCAATGTCCATTGCACGCCTCCCCGTTAGCTGAGTTTATTCTCCAAGCCGAGGCGCCCAGGGGGATGAAAGTGCCTAAGTACACTAAATTTGGGGGAGAGTCTGGTGAATCGACAATAGAGCATGTTGCCAGATACTTAACAGAGTCAGGAGATCTAGCTCATAATGAATGTTTGAGAGTAAAAAACTTTCCTTCCTCTCTGACTAAGGCTGCCTTCACATGGTTTACTTCGTTGGCCCCAAGTTCAATCGATTCGTGGGCCAAATTAGAAAAGAAGTTCCATGAACAGTTTTACGAAGGACACTCCAAAATTAGTTTGGCAGAATTGTCTAGTATCAAGAGAAGGTTTGTTGAGAGCATCGACGATTATCTGAATCGTTTTAGGTCCTTAAAGGCTAGGTGTTTTACGCAAGTGCCAGAACATGAACTGGTTCAAATGGCCGCGGGGGGTTTAGATTATTCCATTAGGAAGAAAATAGATCCAACTTTTGTGAAAAGTATGTCACAATTGGTTGATAGAGTTCAACATCTAGAACGGCTAAGGTTAGAAAAAGTTAGGCACAATAAGTCTAAGAAAGAAAAGGTAGCATTTGTCGAATACGACGCAACATACCCAATATGTGAGGCTGATTATGCTTCATCGACCGAATTAGAAATCGATGTAGCGGAACTAAAGCCAGGATCCGCCTATGAGTGTCGATCATTGCTTCCTGCGCAAGGAAAAAATCCTGTCGAACACTACCCAAAATTCCCTTCGAAAACTTATACTTTTGACGTGTCGAAATGTGAGGAAATTTTTGACTTGTTGGTCAAAGATGGTCAAATGGTGGTACCTCCTGGTACTAAATTACCACCGTTAGAACAGAGACAAAAATATATGGTTTTGTAAGTATCATAACTATTTTGGTCATAATACCTCTAATTGTTACCTTTTTAGGGATTTGGTTCAGAAAGCGATTCAAAAAGGCAGGTTGAAATTTGCTGGCCGCAGAATGAAGATCGACGCTGATCCTCTTCACCAGGAGGAAGCCCTATTCGTGGAGCCAGTCGAGATCACTGAGTACGATGAGGCCAACATGCTGGAGCAAACTGGTGAAAACCCAGATGTCGATATAGCTGAAGCTTACCCAAGGGCTGATGAAGGCTTGGTGGATTTTCTGTATCGCTGCAAGAACAAGGGTTCACAAGTGTGCTTGTGCCCTAGGTGTGGTGTTGTCACCGATAAAATAGCGGCGGAAAATTTCCAGAAACTGCATTTGGGTAAAAGCAAAAGAAATGGGCAGACCAGGGGTTACCAAAATGAAAGAGGCTAAAAAAAGACTGTGGGAAATACCCAAACAAGGCCTAAGAGTTTTGTACCGTCGGCAAGTGCCCCTAGAGGTACTTGGATCAGGCCTCAGGAAAAACAAGACACCCCATAAGGTGTTGTTGCTGCTGCTAGAGGAGGTCTAGCAATTAACTACAGGCGTGAGTTTAAGTCTAAAAAAAGGACTCATGTCTCTGAAAATTATTTGAGGAAGAACCCCATGTCGAGAACTCAATGGAGACGCTTTCAGAGGCGTAAACAGGCCGAAAGAGAGGCTGCAAGAGGCATGGCCAGTGAGGCGAATGCTGGGAAGAAAATTGTTGTGAAGGTCGACACAGCAGCGAAGGAACGGATCAGAGAGTATGTCTGTCGACCAACTGAGAAATGTTCTGATGAAGTGACTGATGACTTCAATTCAGAGTCTGAAGCAAGTATGGATATCTTGGTCAACGTGGTGTCAATCCTACCACAAGAATACAAATGTGTGACTGAAGTGGAGGAGTCGGTAGACGATGCTGACGCTGAAGAAATGGCTCTGCACCAGCCAAGGTGCTATTTTGTGTTGAATGATGGCTCTGCTGAAAGCCAAGAGGAAGTGTTCGAAAGACCAACGATGACCATGAAGAACCATTTGAAACCATTGCTGATAAGGGCAAAAATGGAAGGATTAACTGTCAACAAAGTCTTGGTCGATTGTGGTGCCACAGTTAACATCATGCCGCACCATATTCTGAGGAAGATTGGTAAGTATGATACCGACATCAGATCTAACAACGTGGTTTTGTCTGACTATGGAGGAAAGACGAAAAGTACCATGGGAGTGATTATGGTGAATATCACGGTGGGTTCAATAACCAGACCGACATTATTTATGGTGATAAACGCTAAGCCAAGTTACAACTTGCTATTTGGCAGAGAGTGGCTACATGGTGTCGGAGATGTACCATCTTCAGCGCACCAAAGGTTGGTGATTTGGAGAGAAGATGGAGTGGTCGAAAATATTGAAGCAGACCAAGGGTACTTCATGGGCGACGTAAATAATGTCGGCAAGAAGGATTTCGAGAGGAAGCTGGCCAATATTTCTCCTTGCTTTCCAGCTGAGGATGTATATGCTAATCTGAGTGAAGCTTTCATCTCTCTAACTTTGCACGAGACTCATGGCTTCATTTGGGATATGGAACGCCTAGATGATCCACCTTATACAGGTATCCGACCGACAGGCTGGGGAGACGTCACTAATGATGACTGAGCTAGAAGCTCTAAGAAAGATTTCGGCATACGTTGCCGAGAACAAAATAAAGTCGGCTCTAGAGGCTGAAGAAAACATGGTTGTCGAAGCCTATGCGTTAAATAAAGAGGGGCATATGGTTATTGGGCCAGAACCCCCAGACAAGCCAACTTTGGCTAAAAGGAACATCGACATGCAGCGTCTGGACTGTATTTATGATAATGATCCTTTAGGGTTTGAAAAAGACCCAAAGGCACCAGAGAAAATCCGACCAAAAGACCCCTTGGAAGAATTCGACCTTGGCGAGAATGGCGAGAAAAGGCCAACATACATAAGCGCCAACATCGACAAAGAACTAAAGTCTGAGGTAATATCCATGCTTAAAGAATTTAGGGATTATTTTGCTTGGGATTATAATGAAATGCATGGTTTAAGTAGGGATTTGGTCGAGTTAAAGCTGCCAATAAAAGCTGGAAGAAAGTCAGTAAAGCAGACGCCCAGGCGTTTCGCCCCAGAGATCATGGCAAAGATAAAAGCATAAGTAGAAAGACTCCTGAAAAGCAAGTTTATTCAAACTGCAAGGTATGTCGAATGGTTGGTCAATATTGTGCCAGTCATCAAGAAAAATGGGTCTTTAAGAGTATGTATTGATTTTAGAGATCTAAATGCTACCACCCCAAAAGATGAGTATGCCATGCCCGTGGCGGAAATGTTGGTCGATTCGGCCGCTGGTTTTTAATATTTAAGCATGTTATATGGTTATGCTGGATATAACCAAATTTTTATTGCAGAAGAAGATGTGCCGAAGACGGCGTTTCGATGTCCAGGAGCCTTGGGGACATATGAGTGGGTTGTCATGCCATTTGGCTTGAAAAATGCCGGAGCAACATACCAGAGAGTAATGAACTCAATGTTCCATGATTTTATTGAGGATTTCATGCAAGTATACATTGATGATATTGTGATAAAGTCAAATGGTCAACATGCTCACGTCGAACAACTTCGAAAGGCTTTTCTAAGGATGAGGAAATATGGATTAAAAATGAATCCATTAAAGTGTGCTTTTTGTGTGCAAGCAGGCGACTTCCTTGGCTTTGTGGTGCATAAAAAGGGTATTGAAGTAAACCAAAGCAAAAAAAAATCCATTATGGACGTCAAGCCTCCGTCGACCAAAAAGGAGCTACAATCTTTTCTGGGAAAGATAAATTTGCTTAGAAGATTTATATCAAATTTGAGTGGCAAAACAAAAGCTTTCTCGCCACTACTTCGACTGAAGAACAAGGATTTCAAGTGGCAGGATGAGCACCAAGAGGCTTTTGACAAAATCAAAGAGTATTTGACTAGGCCTCTAGTACTGGCCCCTCACGTTAGGAATAGGCCAATGAGACTGTATATTGCAGCCTCAGAATCGACTATAGGAAGTATGTTAGTTCAAGAGGATGAAAAATGTGTCGAGAGACTTGTGTATTACCTTAGTCGAATGCTTAATGATCCTGAAGCTAGGTATAATGATATAGAAAAACTATGTTTATGCCTGTATTTCTCTTGTATGAAACTAAAGCAATATATCAAGCCTGTTGATGTGTACGTATCTTCCCACTTTGATATTATTAAACACATGTTGTCGAAACCAATTTTGCATAGTCGAATTGGGAAATGGGCTTTAGCGTTAACAGAATACTCCCTGACGTACGTACCCTTGAAAGCAATGAAAGGGCAAGTAGTAGCGGATTTCCTTGTCGACCACTCAATGGTCGAAATGGCGCAAAATTACGTAGATTTAGCACCATGGAGGTTGTACTTCGACAATTCAAGACATAAGCACAGATCTGGGATAGGAGGAGTCATAATTTCTCCAGATGGAATTCCAGCAGAGTTCAAATATAGAATTGAAGGGGTATGCACTAATAATGAAGCAGAATACGAGTCACTGATCACAGGACTTGAACTACTGCTAGAATTGGGGGCAAGGAATGTTGAAATTATGGGAGACTCGGAGTTAGTGATTAAACAAGCATCAAAAGAGTACAGGTGTGTTAAAGAAAATTTAATCATGTATTTTGTGATCACCATCAGATTACTCAAGAGGTTTGAGCAAGTTAACCTCCAACACATACCACGAAAAGAGAACCAAAGAGAAAATGATTTGGCACAGGAGGCCTCAGGGTACAAAGCGTCGAAAGACCAGGATGAAGAGGTCCAAGTAAGAGAGAAAGTACGAGCGACATTGTTGTCACCGTCAGATTTGTCGATTGTGAAGTTGGGAGCTGTAGATAAAAATCATTTTGAAATTCTGACCGTCGACGACGGGGGGGAAAGTGATTGGCGTAAACCGCTATTCAATTACTTATGCAATCCCGTAGGGTCGACAGATCGAAAGATAAAATATAGGGCCCTTAGCTACATCTTGGTAAATGATGAATTATTCAAAAAGACGGTCGAAGGAGTGTTACTAAAATGCCTAGGAGAAAGCGAGGCATACGTGGCTGTGTCAAGCGTACATAGTGGGGCGTGTGGGGAGCATCAAGCAGGTTTGAAGATGAAATCGCTCTTGATGCACTCAGGGGTTTATTGGCCTTCAATGTTGAAAGATTGCATTGAATTTGCTAAAAGCTGTCAAGAATGCCAATTACATGGGGGCATACAACACGTGCCTGCAAGCGAGTTGCATACAATTGTGAAGCCCTGGCCATTTCGAGGATGGGCACTGGATGTTATAGGAGAAATAAAACCAGCCTCGTCGAAACAACAAAGGTATGTTTTAGTCGGTATCGACTATTTCACAAAATGGGTCGAAGCCGTAGCATTAACAAATGTAGACCAAGAGGTTGTGATGGATTTTGTCCAAAGTTATATCATCTGTAGATTTGGCATCCCAGAAACAATTACAACCGACTAGGGGTCAGTTTTCACTGGTCGAAAAGTGCAAGATTTTGCAAAAGAAATGGGAATCAAATTACTGACTTCTACCCCCTATTACGCACAGGCGAATGACCAAGTCGAAGCTGCTAATAAGGTGATCATCAGCCTAATAAAGAAACACATAGGCAAGAAGCCAAGACATTGGCATAAGACGTTAGACCAAGCTTTGTGGGCATGTCGAACGTCACCAAAAGAAGCAACTGGAACAACTCCATTTCGACTGGTGTATGGGCACGACGCAGTGTTGCCAGTAGAGATTCAGGTCCAGGCGGTCAGAACCCAAAGGCAGTATGAAATACCTTCTGAAGATTACTGGAGTATGATGGCGGACGAACTGGTCGACGTAAATGAAGAAAGAATGTTAGCTTTGGATTCCATACAAAGGCAGAAAGAAAGAGTCGCCAGATTCTACAATAAAAAGGTGAAAGGTAAAGTGTTTGCTGTCGACGATCTGGTTTGGAGAGTGATCCTGCCTATGGACATAAATGATAGAGTTTTGGGCAAATGATCCCCTAATTGGGAAGGACCATTTAAGGTTTTACAGGCCTTTTCTAACAACGCCTACGAGGTCAAGGAGTTGGCACCAGATAGGCGAATCCTGAGAGTGAACGAAAAGTACTTGAAAAAATATAGACCTCTCCTTCAAGAGGTCAAGATTTTGACAGACTAAATAACTGTCGAAAGAACTATGTTGGAAAAAACTATGTTGGAAACCAACTGCAAAAGGCACAGAAAATAAATACATAGCCCTAAAAGTAAGAAGGATAACATTAAAGTGGCAAGAAGCCATTGTTTAAATATTACAAAAAATTCACACAAACAGTAGAAACGGTCAAAGTTGGCCGAACTTAGACTGGAAAGATTTAAGCTCAAAATTGTAATGCAAGGACGTAGGCTTCAAGGTGTCGGCGTGGGCTTTGAGCTTCTCAAGCTTCCCTTCGACAGTCATAAGCTCTTCACCGACCGCTAAGGCATAACTGGTGGTTTGCTCCACAGTGGCCTGGTAGGTTTTAGAACTTCGTCGATAAAGCGTGACTCGTCCTTGGTAATTGATTCCAACTCACTGTCCAGAGTGGAAATTTGACGCCGAAGGGCATCAATTTGTTGACGGATCTTAGTGGCCCTGGTTTGTTTGGAGATCAATTCTTTCTTCTGCTCCTCCATAGCCCCCAACATGTTGGTGACATCCGCATCGGCGTGCATCACCAACTCCCATTTTTCTTTCACAGAGGCCTCAGTAGCAGCAATCTAGCGTTCAATGTCCCTGACGCTGTCGAGATGGTGCAGCATGGGAACCAGAAGTTGTTCTAAAGCGGCCATTGCACGTTTGGCATAATCTGAGAGCTGGAGATCTTTTAGTTGGGAAAGCATGCACAGGATCTCTGGACCGACAGTAGGTTCATGCATGAGCACGAAAGGAAGGTCAGGATTCAAGGTGTGAACGCAGATTTTATCCATTAGAGCCTTAGTCTTCGTCGCCTCAGGGCCCATTTTTCCATAATGAAGCTGCTCAGAGTCGGAAGAGACATCACGCGATTTCACCATATTTTGGAGCCTGGCAATTGCTTCTAAAGCAGAAGGCTTTATCGCCAGCCCGGGGAAAGACAAAGGGGAAGCAGCCGACGGAGGAGTAGTCTGAGAAGAGGGAGAAGCAGTCGACAGAGGAGTAGTCTGAGAAGGTTGTTGCTTATTAGTGTCGACACCTACTGGTCCCCGTGGATCCTGCAAAGGCAAGGAAGTTGAAGAGAGACTAGAGTCAGAACTAGTCGAACTGGAATCCGGATGCGTTGCAGGACTAGTGACTGAGTCAGAATCACTATCACTAATCTGGATCAGGAATTCAATGAACTCACCAGCGGTGTCGATAGGCTGAAATGGGCGAGCTAGAGAAGAAACCGGCGACAAGGGAGTGTAGTCAGCAATAGGTTGAGTCGGCTCAGCAGAGGCATCGGTCTGCGGTAAGAAAAATGTGTAAGAGAAGTACAATAATCCAAGGGAATAAATAGGAAAACAGGTAATTACCCGTGTCGACGCAGGGGAGATTGCATCCTGATTTTCTTTCCCCCAAGGCAGCAGCAGGGGAGGTGCCAGTCGATTGTGAAGCTCCCACAACTGGATCAGGGACCTTGTCGAGGATGGAAGTGTCGACCACAATGGTGTCGACGTCTTCAGCAGGAACCTCTGGAGTGGGCATTGTATGGTGCCTCTTCTTCTTGGTTTCGCCACTCCTGGAGGGAGAGTCATGCTTCTTCCTCTTGTGGCCATGGTGGCTTTTGGATATATGCTGGGAAGTGTGCTGGAGACACGAAGAGAGGTTATAAGCAAATATTCTAGCCAGAAGATCAGACAAGCCGACAAGAAATACCTCAGAGCTTATGGGGGCAGAGCGCTTGTGTTTTTTTGGATTTTTTGGAGTGAGAGGAGACAATGGGGTCTGTCGAACGTGGTTGACCCTACACATAGGTGAGATATTAGAGGCCACGTAGTATTTCCCTTAAGAAGTCACAAGAGTAAAATGGAAATGTGTCAGATAGGTGCATACAGAAGAACTGGGTTTCCTCAAGACTTGAGCAATAGGGAGCTCATCATCATCAGAGGATTTCTCAGAAGCAGCCTGCAAGAAGGGAGAGGATGGCTAAGAATAAAAACAAAAAGCCAAAGGAAATAACAACTCAGCCAAAGTCGAACCTGAGCCTCCTGTGTCGAAGGAGTAGGTTGGTTAGCAGGTGCATGACTTACATAATCTAGAGGGATCGCTGCAAATAAACAAAAGAAACGCAAGTGAGCAACGAAAGCCAGCTGAAAGGAAGTGTTAAAATTTCCAGAGAAGTGTTACCAGGTTGTGTAGATTCGAACACACTAACATATTGAGGCTCAATATGAAGTGGCCCTGAGTAGTCAGGCAGATAATGCTTCGTCGGGACCACTCTGTCGGCTTTTTTCTTACAGGCGTTTTGTACGTATGAAACGGGACAATAAAACCACACCGGAACCAAATGACAAAAGGCCAAAGCCAAAGGGCTAGTTGGCAGAGGAGGAAACTTGAGGTTTCCAAAGTGAAGAGCGTAAAAATACTTGTCTTTCGCGTAACCAGGGATTTTAAGTTTTGGAAGTCTGTCGGTTACTTTCGCCTTTAGTTCAACCGCAGCCTCCCAGATGGTCCCACGAAGATTATCTGGTCGATACACAACTTGGAAATAATTCTGGAAAGCACGAATTTGTCTGATATAAAGAGCCTTACACTCGGTCGACTTCGCCTGCAAATGAATAGAAGCTTCAGTTAATTCAGATAGTTTGGCCTCAGGAGCGCCAACATAAATGGTAAAATACGACAGCCACCAATCATGGAATTCTTTGGTACAGTAGTAGGCTGGTCAAAAAGGAAGGGAAGGGAGACGTGGTTGGATTTTCCAAATGGTTTCAAGTTCCTCTTCGATCTCGCTCCAAGGTTGACCGCAGAGGATATTGGCGAGCAATTCTTGAAAGGAGAATAGGGACTTGGGAATGAATTGGCAAAGGCCAAATTGCGTGGCCACAAGGTTAGGCTGATAAGCCACTAAGCCAGGATTGCTGCTAGAGGTTTCAGCCGACAAGAATCGAGGGACCAGAAGACGCCTCCAAATGAGGAAGGTTTCATCTCTATGTTCCCCGTCAGTCGGAGGGAAAGGTCTGTTGAGCCACAGTTGCAAAAACTAGAAAAGGGTCATGGACCAACACATTTTTGTTTCTGGAGTTCTCAGGGTCGAAGAGTCTAATTTGGAAGACAACCTCAGACAGAGACTCATAGAGAGAAGCTAAAATCAGTTGGCCCGAGGCAATGTCACACTCTTGGTGCAGTTGGGTTGCCAGGAGAGCAAAGTGCTTGGCTACCTGCATCGATCTGGAACAGAAGACAAAGCGGGATAGCCAGAGGGTCAAGAAAGCCACATGTTCCTCGTCGGTCACAGGGCCTGCAGAGGTGGCATGATGATCAATAAAAATGTTGTATGTTGGCTTGCGAGAGTCACCAACATCGAACCTCAAGGGAATTGGAGCTACAACTTCGCAGTCGGTTTCAAGCCAGTGATGACAGCAATTTCTAGAAGTGTCGGCGTGATCATGCCACACTTGGTATGGAAGGAGTTGGTCGAACTCTCCCAAAATTGAAGGGCAGCTAATAACATGCCACAAGATTAGGGAGGGCCACAACGGGCAATCTGTAGAAGGGTGTAGATGCCTATCCTTTTCCAATGGTCGATATTTTCTGATTCTAATCGATCCATCCAGGCGCAAAACTTAGGACAGTTTTTGGGAGGAGCAGTCCTGAAGTACCTGTCGACGTAGCGAAGGGAGAAAGGTTGTTGAGCAGAAATCACAGGTTCAGAGATGTGACTTGTGGGGAAAAGGGAAGAATCTGTTCTGGTAATCTCTGGGTGTCGGTTTTCTGGGAGAGAACCTAAGAACGCTAAGGGTTCATTAGCCAAAGAAAGAGGAATCAATACCTGAGAATGCCAGATTTTTGCCTTCTCTTCTGCAAACGGAGGCTCAGGAACATACTCCCTACCATCAATGTTGATGGGATGTGTGAGTTTAGCAGCAGAGGGTTTTTTGGAGCTTGCCATGGAGAAAATGGAAGATTTTTTCGTTTTGGAGAAGAAGAGTTTTCACAGGGCGCAGGAGACAAGTGAATGCTGAAGCAAAAGGGCGAAAAAAGGGAAGAAGAAGAAAGAGTGAGGGTTTTATAGGGGTTAAATCCTAAGCAGAGAAGAGTGAGCGGTTGAGCTTCCGTCTTCGACACGCATGCCCATGTTCCCACGTTTGCAGACACGTGGAAGAGAGAAGGCAGGCGAAATGACAAACACGAGGGGCTCAAGGTGTTCACTTTGTACTGAAAATCACTTGTAAGAAAACTTCCCATTCCCAGCGCGAGGAAGCAAGAGTTTTTGAGAGTGCTATGTACGTGAATCACCACATTTATTTCAATGCAACTTCCTTACTTTTCAATTGTTCCCGTTGAACATTTTATCTTAATTTCATTTACTTTTGAGTTATCATTTTTCGTTATCGTCTACGCTGTCGACACTGATTCTATTACGACAATCGAGTTTACCAAAAGCGTGTTCATCGTGTACATCTTTCGAATGCTATAGCGCTGTCGATCACGAGTCACCTATAGGCTGTAGCATCGTCTAAACCATTCGTGTGGAAAATTCTACGCTTGTTCAACACTCTGTTAGGAGTCGTTCCTCACAAAGTTATTTCGTCGAGTTGGACAAGCCTCACTTGCACTAGCACATGTCCTAGGATCAACTGGTCGATCCTGCAAGTAACCCTTTGTTTTAACGCCTAGGGAGGACCAACGGTTGTTTACCAATTTCCACAGTAAACACAAACACAAGCAAAGAATATATTTGAAAGGAAAGAGAGATTTTGAAATTAAAGAAATGGGGAGGAGATGAAGAGACTAATTCTAAGCAAAAATTTAAAAGTTAAGAGTTAAAAAGATCTGACCACTTTGCTGCAATCCAATAGACAAGTATGTCATATAGAAACCTAAATTCCCTTTGACATTAGAATCAAGCAACAAGCAATGCACAAAATATCAACTTGAAGAGCAAGACATCAAATAAAGATAGCAACATTCAAGCTTAGCAACTCCATGATCTTCCTCAAAGTTTCCCATGCATCAGATGAATTCCAAGATGGCACAAATCACAGGTTCAAAATAACAACTTCATAATGACCATGTTGCAGATGAACTCAAATGGATCTTCAATATTGCATCAGATAAAGTTTCAAATCACAAGCACTTGGTTACATGAAAGTTGGGATTGGACAATTCCTTTGCATAGGGAGTGTTGCCTAAATTCTAAGTTCAATTGTCTCAGATCAAACCAACAGTCCACACAAGATATTTTTTTATGATTTTTGTTCTTATTATGTACATTAATGGTCTAAGACCACACAAACAAACACAATATACACAAACAAAATATATCACAAAATATGGTCCAAGTGGACAAAGTGAAAATGACATTAATATAAACAATTAGAATGGTATGAAAATGGCAAATGAATAGAGCTTAAAATTAAATTGCATTGAAAGTAAAGGACTTGAAATTAAATGTTAGTTGTTAATGAGTTAGAAGTTAGTATTACTTTTGCTTTGCATTTGTTTAAGTCATTCTTTGGAGAATACTCAACCCACTTATCACAAGCATGGATCCTTGAACCAATACATCTTCCAAAGGAAGGAAAAAAGACCAAGTTTCCATACAATACCATGAAAGAGGGGAGACTTACAATCTCACTAACTAGAATGTTATGCCTTTTGTGTCACAATTTAGCGCTATGTTAAGCAATCGTAATTGGACTTATGTAGAAGTCATAACTATTTGAGGTCGGGTAATAGAATTTGGGTGTTAATGCATGTTAGAGATATAGTATAATGAACTGTGCTCATGAAACATACCACACACAAAAAGAATATGCAAAAATGGGGGCCTAATCTCATTCATACTTATGTTGATTTTGCAATCAACTAGCCTTAAGATATAGAGATATCGTAGGTCCATGACATGAATGCATAAATAAGGGAAATAAGATAAAGAGGGAGGGGAAATGGATCAAACTCAAATTGGACAAAGGAGAACTTTTATCAAATTAAGATCATTCATTCATTTTGGGAGATGGAATGTACATTCCATCAATCCCCTATATCCAATGATCTTAACATAACAAAGTCAAATCAACCTTGACCAAGGCCCAACAACACAAGTCAAACTTATAAAGTCAATCAAAATGGCTCTACACAATTTATTTGGCATTTAAACAATTAAAAATAATAAAAATAATGCATTAAATTAAATATGGTTGGTCAATTTCCTAAAACCTCATCAAAACACCAAAGAAATGGCCATGATTTTTTTCATAGGTCAAACAAGGTCAAAGGACCTTGGAGAAATTTTTCAGAATTTTTGGAGACTTAAAAGTATTTTTAAACAATTAAAAATATTCACAAAATGAATTAAATCATAAAAAATATTGTAGGTGTTTAATTGGCTGCATTGTATGGTAAAACACTAATGTCTTGACTGATGTCATGACATGTATATGTAACTACATTGTAGTTACTGCAGGACTAGCTAACACAGGATTATTGAATGCTGTGACATTCATACCTGTCAACAGATACTAAGGAACAGAAGCTCTGTTAGAACTTAGTATTCATTTGCAGTCTGGTTATCAAGGAAGAACCAGACCTGGCATAAGGCCTACTGACTGAATGTCAAACTGGATGTTGTGACATTCATCATTAACAGCAGCTGGTGAAGATTAGGCAGAGTGGTGTTCTGCTATACTTCAGCATATTAGTTAGTTTGTTCTTCAAGAGAATTACAGAACTAACTTAAGGCCAATTGTGTAAATGTTAAGTTGGACACTTTGACATTTATTAATGTAAGCTGTTACTGTAGTATGGTCATCTTGATCATGTACAGGTCAGCAAATTTGTACAGTCTGTTTTCTGAAAAACAGACTCAGCATATGGACCTTGATGTCAAGCTGAATGTCGTGACATTCGTGCCTGACAGCATATGCTATTTTGTAGGTTGTTCAGTTTTCTGTTTCAGCTTTTTCTCAGGCTATTCTTTAGGGATTCAACAGCTGAGAGAAAATCCAGGAAATCAACAACCAAGCTACATTCAATGAACCTAACAAATAGCCTATTTGTTAGCAACCTAAATGTTGAATTTGAGGGAACTTGTGTGACCTAAAATTCAGGAAAATACAGGTGCAAAAGCCCAGGTGCTGCAATATAAAAAGGAAGGCATTCCTTCATTCAGTTTCGGAGATTTTGAAGCGTGAAGAGTCAGTGTGTCCATCATACTTCACTGCTGTATTTTGTGAGTCTTGTATTAGACGTATCTTGTAAGCCAAGCCATTATCAAGTAGATGATTGCTTTGGCATAGGGTGTTCATTGAGTTGTAAGTGTTGTGTCACTCAAAGCTTTTAAGCGTGAGTGCTGTGTATCTTGATTTAAGCTGTGAAGCATAATCAAGAATTGTTTTTGAAGTGTGACTTCAAAGTGTTATTAATATCACTGAGGTGATTGAGGGGGAGTGAGTAGGAACTCTGATCTTAGGTTAAGATTGAAATTGCATTGGGTAGGGATTAAGTGATAAGTTGTAAACGGGTGAGTTTAGCTTTGAATTGATACTACTAATAGTGGATTTCCTCCCTGGCTTGGTAGCCCCCAGATGTAGGTCATGTTGGACTGAACTGGGTGAAAAATTACTTGTGTTATTTACTGCACTTACAATTAAGTTCTGCATAATCCCTGTCTGTGCAGAATTGGATGTCATAACAACCAGTGTGACATCCAAAGTCTGATAACTAGAATTTCAATTGGCATCAGAGCAGGCACCCTGCCTGTGAAGTTCTGGGTGAGATCTAGGGAAGTTACTTTCTAGTACCATGGACAAGGATTTAGGACACTCAAACAGACCACCCATGTTGGATGGATCTAATTATGATGACTGGAAGCCTCGCATGATAGCCTTCTTAAGGTCTCTAGACAGCAAAGTCTGGAGAGCTGTCAACAAGGGATGGGAACATCCAACGAGGACTGATGAAGATGGAGTCAGTGTGCAGATTCCTGAAGAAGATTGGGACAAGGAACAAGAGGCATTAGCTCTTGGAAATTCCAAAGCCTTGAATGCACTGTTCAATGGAATCACTAAGAACATCTTCAGGCTGGTGCACCATTGTGAACTAGCTAAGGAAGTTTGGGATACCCTCAAGGTAACTCATGAAGGTACTTCCAAGGTGAAGATGTCAAAACTTCAGATGTTGACAACCAAGTTTGAAAATCTGAGGATGAAAGAGGATGAGACTATTCATGACTTTCACATGAATATTCTTGAAATTGCAAACACCTCTGGTGGACTAGGTGAGAAAATGACTGAAGAGAAACTTGTAAGAAAGATTCTCAGGTCCTTGCCTAAGAGGTTTGCTATGAAGGTCACTGCCATAGAGGAGGCTCAGGACATCAGCAATATGAAGGTAGATGAGCTCATTGGTTCTCTCCAAACCTTTGAAATGGGCTTAGGTGAGTATGCTGAGAAGAAGAAAAGCATAGCCTTTGTATCTAATGCTGAAGAGGAGGCAGAAGAAGGATATACTGGAGGTGATGAAAGTATATCAGAAGCCTTAGCCATGCTTGGAAGGCAATTCAACAAGTTCATGAAGAAGATTGATCAAAGAGGTAGACCCAATGTCAAGAACATCCCGTCTGACATTAAGAAAAGATCAACTTCTGAAGAAAAGTTCAACCATGGGAAGGGAATCCAGTGTCATGGTTGTGAAGGGTATGGACACGTCAGAGCTGAATGTCCTACTTACCTCAAATTGCAAAATAAGGGGCTAGCTATCACATGGTCTGAAGGAGATTCTGAAAGTGAATCTGAAGGAGAATCTGCCAAACATGTCACTGCACTAACCAGTGTGTGTGTCTCTGAAGATGACACAAGTGCAGATGAGCTGACCTTTGATGAACTTGCTGCAGCATATAAGAAGCTGTGTACCACCAGTGCAGAAGTGCGTGCACAAGGAGAAAAGCAGAAGAAACTCATCAAGGAACTGGAAGATGAGAGACAGAAACAACTGTCTGCCATAGAAGGGCTAAATGATGAGATAGCCCTGCTGACCTCCAAGCTGAACCAGATGACCAAATCCATCAGAATGATGAATAAGGGAACTGACACCTTGGAAGAAATTCTAAAGGTGGGACAGCAGTCTGGAACCAAATCTGGGCTAGGATTTGGAAAAAGAGCTGAACACAAACGCCCAAAGGCTAAAGTTCAGAAGTTCAAGCAGATGTCAAAGCCGATGTCTCAACATCGAGGAGCTAGGATGAATGATCATCAGAAGAGAATAGACCAGAATTGGAGGTGTCACCACTGTGGCAGGCTTGGACATATAAAAGCCTTCTGCTACTGGATTCATGGCTTCCCTAACAGAGCCTCACATGTCAGACCTAAGCATAACACACGCAAGCGATGTGTTCCCATTAAGAAGCAACAATGGTATGCTAGGATAGCACACACTGCCCTAAGGGCTTCTTCCAGAGAAGACTGGTACTTTGACAGTGGATGCTCAAGACATATGACTGGTATGGAAAATCTACTGGTAGACATTCAACCTCACACCACCAGCTATGTGACTTTTGGTGATGGTGCCAAAGGAAAAATCAGAGGTGTGGGCAAACTGGACTGTTCTGGAGTGCCAAAACTGAACAATGTGCTGTTAGTAAGAGGACTAACTGCAAACCTCATCAGCATAAGTCAGCTGTGTGATCAAGGTTTTCATGTTCAGTTTACTAAGGAGCAGTGCATTGTGACAAATGGTGACAATCAGGAAGTTATGAGAGGAACCAGGTCCAAAGACAACTGCTACCTGTGGGAACCTGATCTCTCTAACTTTTCCACAACATGCTCCTCAGCCAAGGAAGAACAGGAGGTGAAGCTGTGGCATAGAAGACTTGGCCATCTCCACTTACGGGGGATGAAGAAGATCATATCCAAGGAAGCAGTCAGAGGAATGCCAAAGCTTCTGATTGATGAAGGAAGAGTCTGTGGAGAATGCCAAGTGGGCAAGCAAACCAAGATGTCACACCCAAAGCTGGGACATTCCACAACCTCCAGAGTTCTGGAACTGCTGCACATGGACCTAATGGGACCTATGCAGGTTGAAAGTCTTGGTGGGAAGAAGTATGCCTACGTGGTGGTTGATGACCATTCCAGATACACGTGGATAAGCTTCATCAGAGAGAAGTCAGATACATTTGATGTCTTCAAGGATATGTGCATAAGACTTCAAAGGGAAAAGGACAGTTGTGTGGTCCGGATTAGAAGTGATCATGGCACTGAATTCAAGAATTCCAAGTTTGATGAGTTCTGCTCATCAGAAGGAATAAGCCATGAGTTCTCCTCCCCTATAACTCCTCAGCAGAATGGAATAGTTGAAAGAAAAAATAGAACTATTCAAGAATCTGCCAGAGCAATGATTCATGCAAAGAAGCTCCCTATGCACTTTTGGGCTGAAGCAATGAATACCGCGTGCTATGTTCACAACAGAGTCACCTTGAGAAAAGGAACCTCCTCCACTCTGTATGAAATATGGAAGGGTAGAAAACCCACTGTGAAGTACTTTCATATTTTTGGAAGTAAATGCTACATTCTCACAGATCGTGAACAGAGAAGGAAGCTAGATCCCAAAAGTGATGAAGGCGTATTTCTGGGATACTCCACTAACAGCAGAGCCTATAGAGTGTTCAACTACAGGACCAATGTCCTGATGGAGTCCATAAATGTCATTGTGGATGATAAAGAGGAAGGAACCGATGTCATGGAGGATGTTGAAACATTCCTTGATAGTCCAACTGACAGTCCAGTCAAGCCTGAAGAAGTACAGGAACCTCCTCCTGAATGTGAAGTAGAAGCACCCACCAAAGTGCCATCTATCAGAATTCAGAAAGACCACCCTAAGGATCTTATCATAGGGGATCCCACCAGTGGTGTAACTACCAGGTCAAGAGGAATAAACTCAAATTCCTGCTTTGTTTCCAAGGTTGAACCAAAGAATGTGAAAGAAGCCCTGACTGATGAATACTGGATCATTGCCATGCAAGAGGAACTCGAGCAGTTCACAAGGCATGAAGTATGGGAGCTGGTTCCAAGACCTGAAGGGTCCAACATCATTGGTACCAAGTGGATCTACAAAAGCAAATCTGATGAGAAAGGAGTAATTACTAGAAATAAAGCAAGACTAGTAGCTCAAGGATACACTCAAGTTGAAGGAGTAGACTTTGATGAGACATTTGCTCCTGTGGCTAGACTTGAGTCCATCAGATTGCTGTTGGGGGTAGCATGCATCCTGAAGTTTAAGCTATTTCAAATGGATGTGAAGAGTGCATTCTTGAATGGCTACCTGAATGAAGAAGTCTATGTGGAACAACCCAAAGGGTTTTGTGATCCTAACCAACCTGAGCATGTATACAAGCTGAAGAAAGCCTTGTATGGGTTGAAGCAAGCACCCAGAGCTTGGTATGAAAGGTTAACCGAATTTCTGACCACTAATGGATACAGAAAGGGTGGCATAGATAAAACCTTGTTTGTGAAGGATGAAGAAGGCAAAATCATGATAGCTCAAATCTATGTGGATGATATAGTCTTTGGTGGAATGTCAGAACAAATGGTTAAAAAATTTGTTCACCAGATGCAATCTGAGTTTGAAATGAGTCTAGTGGGAGAACTGACCTATTTCCTTGGAATGCAAGTAAACCAAATGGAGGACTCTATGTTTCTCTCCCAAAGCAAGTATGCCAAGAACATAGTTAAGAAGTTTGGTATGGATCATGCCAGGCACAAGAGGACTCCAGCTCCTACTCATCTGAAGTTAACCAAAGATGATGGAGGACCTAGTGTTGATCAATGCCTGTACAGAAGCATGATAGGTAGTCTGCTGTATCTAACTGCAAGTAGACCTGACATTTCCTATGCAGTTGGAGTGTGTGCCAGATATCAAGCAGAGCCCAAGGTGAGTCACTTGAATCAAGTCAAAAGGATCCTCAAGTACATCAATAGGACATGTGACTATGGGATGCTGTACTCACATGGGTCTGAGCCTGTCCTATCTGGGTACTGTGATGCTGATTGGGCTGGAAGTGCTGATGACAGAAAAAGCACATCAGGTGGATGTTTCTTCTTAGGAGAAAACCTCATATCGTGGTTCAGCAAGAAGCAGAACTGTGTCTCTCTGTCCACTGCAGAGGCTGAATACATAGCGGCTGGAAGCAGTTGCTCCCAACTGGTTTGGATGAAACAAATGCTCACTGAGTACAATGTCACTCAAAATGTCATGACATTGTTCTGTGACAATCTCAGTGCCATCAACATCTCCAAGAATCCCATCCAACACAGCAGGACCAAACATATTGACATTAGGCACCACTTCATCAGAGATCTGGTGGAAGACAAGGTGATCACTTTGGAACATGTAGCCACGGATCTTCAACTGGCTGACATATTTACAAAGGCTCTGGATGCTACTCAGTTTGAAAACTTAAGGAGCAAACTGGGAATATGTCTCTCTGAGACATTATAGCAACCACTGATGTTTGGGATAAATTGTTTAATATCTCTGCCTATTAAACAATTTGTACTAGGCTATGATTGGTCAACAGATCATAGCTATGCTGCTTGCAACAAGGGTGGATACAAGAGGGTAAGGAGACACCCTACAGAGAGAAGGCCACTGTACCTGCAGGAGTTCAAGGATGCTGTCCATGCAGGAGTGGTTCTGGATGTCAGAAACAACATCATGGCATCTGATATGGTGGTACCTACTGTAAAGCAAAAGTGGGTGATCACTTGATCGAAGCTGTGAAGCAAGATCAAGTGGATGTGAACTTGGTTGAAACTGTGAAGTAAAACCAAGTCTGGAACTCTGTCATTGTGCTCTGACTATGTTGTTGGCTTTGGCAACATTTGTGACAAAAAGGGGGAGTAATAACCACCAATACCCCTGACAAACAGAGTGGGTCTCTACAACAGACTCTCATGACAGATCTGAAGATTCCCCCCTGCAGCTGATGTTGAAGTTTAGGTGCAACTTCCAATATATGTGTGCTGCTATGTGAAGTTTTTATTTAACTTCCATGTGTGTGAGTGTGCTGCCACTCTGAGTGTATTAGCTAGTATTATTCCGCTGCCATGAACTCTGTTATGGGGATCAAAGTGTTTTAGCCAAAAATTTGCCAAAGGGGGAGTTTGTAGGTGTTTAATTGGCTGCATTGTATGGTAAAACACTAATGTCTTGACTGATGTCATGACATTGTAGTTACTGCAGGACTAGCTAACACAGGATTATTGAATGCTGTGACATTCATACCTGTCAACAGATACTAAGGAACAGAAGCTCTGTTAGAACTTAGTATTCATTTGCAGTCTGGTTATCAAGGAAGAACCAGACCTGGCATAAGGCCTACTGACTGAATGTCAAACTGGATGTTGTGACATTCATCATTAACAGCAGCTGGTGAAGATTAGGCAGAGTGGTGTTCTGCTATACTTCAGCATATTAGTTAGTTTGTTCTTCAAGAGAATTACAGAACTAACTTAAGGCCAATTGTGTAAATGTTAAGTTGGACACTTTGACATTTATTAATGTAAGCTGTTACTGTAGTATGGTCATCTTGATCATGTACAGGTCAGCAAATTTGTACAGTCTGTTTTCTGAAAAACAGACTCAGCATATGGACCTTGATGTCAAGTTGAATGTCGTGACATTCGTGCCTGACAGCATATGCTATTTTGTAGGTTGTTCAGTTTTCTGTTTCAGCTTTTTCTCAGGCTATTCTTTACTGATTCAACAGTTGAGAGAAAATCCAGGAAATCAACAACCAAGCTACATTCAATGAACCTAACAAATAGCCTATTTGTTAGCAACCTAAATGTTGAATTTGAGGGAACTTGTGTGACCTAAAATTCAGGAAAATACAGGTGCAAAAGCCCAAGTGCTGCAATATAAAAAGGAAGGCATTCCTTCATTCAGTTTCGGGGATTTTGAAGCGTGAAGAGTCAGTGTGTCCATCATACTTCACTGCTGTATTTTGTGAGTCTTGTATTAGACGTATCTTGTAAGCCAAGCCATTATCAAGTAGATGATTGCTTTGGCATAGGGTGTTCATTGAGTTGTAAGTGTTGTGTCACTCAAAGCTTTTAAGCGTGAGTGTTGTGTATCTTGATTTAAGCTGTGAAGCATAATCAAGAATTGTTTTTGAAGTGTGACTTCAAAGTGTTATTAATATCACTGAGGTGATTGAGGGGGAGTGAGTAGGAACTCTGATCTTAGGTTAAGATTGAAATTGCATTGGGTAGGGATTAAGTGATAAGTTGTAAACGGGTGAGTTTAGCTTTGAATTGATACTACTAATAGTGGATTTCCTCCCTGGCTTGGTAGCCCCCAGATGTAGGTCATGTTGGACTGAACTGGGTGAACAATTACTTGTGTTATTTACTGCACTTACAATTAAGTTCTGCATAATCCCTGTCTGTGCAGAATTGGATGTCATAACAACCAGTGTGACATCCAAAGTCTGATAACTAGAATTTCAAATATTAATAATGATCCAAACAATAATTTTAATTCAGAAAATGAAAGAGGATTTTATTTAAATTTTTTTGGTGAAACTCTCATATTTTTTGCATCGATATTAAAATTAATATGAATTAATGAAAATCAAAGGAATAAAAAATAAAATCAGATAATCAACAAAATGTGGACCACTTGATCTGCCTCATTAATTGAGGTGGCATATCAAGTGGTTGAGCATGTGTGTTCCATGATGCGCCTGAGTCAAACATCCACACGCTTGGTAATCAACATGTACGTCATGATTAAAACATTTTGAATCCATCTAATGGCTCTGGACCGTGCTACATCATTGCTGGAGCAAAGCGTCGGTCGTCTTCTCAGACGACCTTGGCCGGACTGGTCCATTCATCACCACATCATAAATGAAAAAGGAGGACATGATCTGAAAGATAAAATGGCGTAGATCACGAATATCACCTCAATTTTAATTAACTCCACATATATAGAGAGAGAGAGAGAGACGTGGAGTTGAATTTTGAGGTGTGTCAATTGAGTTGCTTCAATTTGACCACAAAGAAACTCAATCTTCTTGCCTACATTGATAGGACTTCAGACAACCAAGGATCCAAGAGAATTGATGAGTATTAAGAGAGAATCGAAGAGAAGAAATATCTAGAAAATTACCTTCAATGTTGTACAGAAATGGATCTCTCTTGCTTCAATTCGTGCTTGATCTTGCTTATGGATCTTGTGGAAGTGGCTTAAGAATAATGCAAAGCTTTGGATCCTGGAGTTTTTGAATCTCCAAATAGTAAGATTCAAACTCAATTTTCAAAATGAAAATTCTCAGGTTTTCCTTTCAAATGTGAGGGTTTGAAGTGTGGAGGTAAAGATGGCGCGTAAGGATCCTTTGAATTGATGCAGGGGACCTCTATTTATAGCAAAATGAAGTGTTATTTGCACACTTGAAAATTTGTCCAAATTTGGCAATGCAATGCTCATGCTTGCATGGGCGTGTACAGACCCATGAAGCAATCCAATTAAGTCCAAAATCAACTGAAATGAGGTCTGCATGAAGCTTGAGTGGCAAGGCAAAGTTATTTGATCACTTGAAGCTTGAATCTTGCCACCTGATACAGGCCTGTTTACACCATGCGCAAACCTATCAAACTTAGTCCAAAATGAATTAATTAGGACTCTTTGGAAAGCTTAGATCAAGAGGAACAACTCTTATGTTGAACACTTTTCCATTTGGAACTTGTATCATGTTGAATTTTGAGGTGGAAGTTTCAAATTTTCAACATGTTGAAAATTTTTCTAAGTGTTAAGTCACATATTCAATTATTCCACCTTGCTTAACTTTTTATGTGAGCTCCAAATGAGAAAAGAGACTTCATCAAAGTTGTATATATTTCAAATAACTTAAAAATGGTCACCAATTTGACATAATTTGGATTTAGAATGAGTGATTTGTGCATTTTTTAAGTTGAGGAAAATCACTTGTTCAATGGTATTGGTCTAAAATGACCTATAATGTATCCTCATATCACATCCTCATAAAAGTTGATTTAGATTTAAATCAAAACATAAAAGTTGAAGTAGACATCTTGAATTTGATTTTTTAACTTGGAAATCTTTCATATCATAAAAAATGAGCATGTTATGGCCTTGGGAAGTTGACTTTCAAATTAGGGTTTAGACAAAATGACCTATAATGTTTCAACATAGAAAATGACTTTCCAAGCAAAATTAGCTCTAGACCTCAACATGAAAGTTGTTTTTAATGTCATTTAGAGTAAATTTTCTCTCGGAATCATTTTCATATGATGAAAATTGTAGGAGATAGGGTCTAGGGAGACCCAGTTTTGATCAGATGAATTCATCTGGCCAACCACCATCAACCAACTTGCTAGCTTGCAATTCTCTTGACTTTTTAGGCTCATGGTAGATCATATATGAATAAGGTGATGAATTTTGAAGTTTCCTTTGAGAAGCTTGATCAATTGGTGAAGGATCTTGTTGAAGAAGTTGCACAAGATACCCATATGAACTAGGGTTTCCAAGGCAAATCAATTACCAACTAATACTTGATAAAAATAACATGTAGAGATCATTGGGACTTATATATGATTCTTAGAGCTCTTGTGGATCATTCCTTGGTTGTGCTCTTAGCAATGAGGGTCTTAAACCCTAGATATGCACTTGATAGATCAAGGTCATCATGCCCTACCTACAAAAGAATTAGGCAAATTCAAAGACATATTTTTGGTATTTTGGTTAGTAAAATGATAAAATACAAGTATGATACAATCACACGGTGCTTGGTGATATCTCCCAAAACAAACCCAATGAAAGAGGGGTAAGGAGGATGCCAAGGTATGATCTCAATGCTAATGCTTATGATGAAATTGCATGAGGGATCTTATGGTCAAAATTGGGGTCTTACAGCTGCCCCTATTTAAGGACATTCCAACTGAGGAGGTGAAGGTTAAAGTCTTCGTATCGACTCAGTAGAATTGGCTTAAATAACAACATATAGAAACACATTTTGGTCCCTAAGAGACCTCATGATGCATATGTTATGAATGTAAAAAAAATTCTCTGTGGGAAAATGTTGCCACAAAGGAAAAGAAATCAGAGAGACCGAAGGTCCGCAGGAGCAGAATGCATTCCATAAGGAAAACTCACTAGGGAGACAAAGACTCTGAGGGGATAAAAGTGGTTATGCATAGGCCAGACTACGACTTAAAAACTGCTGGGAGACTAGAGGAATTCCATAAAAAATGGAAAGACTTAGCCGGGGAAATAAAAACATCTGCAGGGGAAACGAGTAGATCAGGATAAAACTGACGTACTTGGATCATGCAGGAAAAGTGATTTCACTAAGGAAATACACACTCAACTCAACTGGGGAAGAAATAAAGTTCAGCACAAGAGGAGCAGAAATCTACTATCCACTATCGGTTACTGGGTAAGGAGATAATAAGGATCTGATAGAGAGGACACTCGTCATCGGTTAGGATGAACATATCAAGGATGACTCATCGAGGGCCGCCAGGAAGTGCATTCATTACCGGTTACTGGGTAAGAATAGCCTTGCTGGGGAAAACTACAGAAATAGGATTTACAACTACCGGTTACTGGGCAGAAGACCAAAGAGAGAGAATATTCGTCACTGATTAAAGTGAACATATCAAGGATAAACTCAAAGGAAAGAAAATTTGTCATCAGTCAAGATGAAAATATCAAGGATAGACTTGCCTGGGGACGTTAAGGAGGATACCCGTCATCGGTTAAGATGAACATATCAAGGATAAATCGCCTAAATAAAAGGTAGGAATTACATCTATCGAATGCTGGATAGAATACCAGAAAGAGAATACACGTCATCGGTTTGGATGAACATATCAAGGATAGACTCCAGGGGGGAAAGAAAATAAGCAGGATTTGCAATTAGCAGTTACTGGGCAGAAGACCGCAAAGAGAAGAAAACCTGTCATCGGTTAGGATGAACATATCAAGGATTAACTCTCTGGGGAGAAAAATAGGGATTACAACTACCTTTTTACTGGGTAGAATACCAAAGATGAGAATATCCGTCATCGGTTAAGATAAACATATCAAGGATAAACTCAGAACACGGGAAGAGAATATCTGTCACCGGTTAGGATGAACATATCAAGGATATACTTCCTGGGGAAACATGAAAATGAATTCGCTGGGGAGAAATAGGTTGCTTCTGCCGGGTATTGGGCAAGAAGTAACAAACTGCAAACTAAGAAGAATATTACCAGTTACTGGGTAATAAACTCTTAGGGGACCCAAAGCGTCTATCTAGGCAAGATCTAGAAAGAAGAGATCAATCAAGACTCAACCTAATGAGGGTATAACTCAAGGGGAGTGGTTCCTGTAAGACCCCAATTTTGACCCTAAGATCCCTCATGGCATCATAACATTGCATTTGCAAAGCCTCAAGGATCATGAGCATCTTGGTTCCCTTTGCCTTTGGGTGGGACCTCTTGTGAGTGGTTTGAGATCACCAAGCATGCTTGAATTGTATATTATTGCTTTTCTCATTTTTATTCACTAACCAAAAGCACAAAAATATGTCACTAACATCTTTTGTTTGTAGCTTGAGCAATCACAAGGTCAAAAGCTCCTAGGAGATCATTGGTACAAAGATATGGCCAATAGAAGATGAAGGCAAGCATGGCAATGGTTACCAAAGATCTCATCCATCAAATATGCTTCCCAAGTATCTCAATTCATCATTTTGATCAAGGCAAGTCAAAGGGTTGAGGTTTGCTCCTCAAAGAAACCCTAATTCATCTGATCACCCACAATGCCTTGCTATTGAAGCAACCTCAGCCCATGGTCAAATACAATCAAGGGAAGTTCTTTAATTCATCATTTCATGCATATTTGAACTTATTTGAGTGTCCTCAATCATCAATTCATCAAGATATGAGTTATGGACTTGAGAAGTTGATCAGTCAATTCATCTGACTATTTTGAAGTTTACTGAGACCTAACTTTTTATGTGTTGGTCAAATGGAGATGATCCCAAAAGAAAAAATGTTCTTAAGGACAACATGAACAACTTTCATGTTCATCAAAAATTGATTTGAAGCTTGGAAGATCATCTCCTATTCCAAGACATTATAGGTCATTTTGACCGAAACCCTAATTTTGGGTCAACTTCCCAAGAACATAACTCATTCATTTTTTATGATTTTGAGGTGGGATCAAATGCATTGGAAAGTTTAAGATGTCTACTTCAAATGTTATGTTGAACAACATAAAAGTTGTTCCTTGCATCAAAACCTTTCCAACCATTACTCATATGCTCATGTTTGGATTTTCTAATTGGCATTTTAGAAGAGATGAAGTTTTAGGCACAATTATGCAATTCATGGTGAAACTTCATACACAAGCAATTACCATTCAAAATGAACGTCCATTTCACTTCAGAATGAGCTCAGCTTGCATTTGCATTTGATCTTGGGCCTCACATGCGCCTGTACAGGCCCATGCATGGAGGACCCAATTTCATGCAGATGAGTTTGATCACCCTTGCCTTGCCTCTCCATCTATAAATAGAAGAACCATTTCATTCAATTTGGATCCCTGAATCAATCTGAAATGCTGCAGAAATCAAAACCTAGCCATCACTAAAGGAATTTCTACTTTCTTCTAAAAAATTTAGATCTGAATTTCAACTACCTTGGTTGATTTCCAGACCTACAATTCCTTAGCCTTGCTTTATCTTCATCACTAGATCCTACTGCAAGCTTTAGTTGAGAAGAATCATGCTCTCCAGACCTGTATTTCAAAGGTGGATATCAGAACTTTTTCTCTTCGAAACTCATTGTTTCTTGCTTATTTCTTGAGTTCCTTGGCTTGGCTGAAGTCCTCTCATTAGAGGCATTTGATTTGTGCTTTCAATTTTGTAAAAACATGAAGTTCAGCATGAACACCATATTTTTCTTCTTCTGATTTCTCTTTCTATGGAGATCTAGAAGAGAAACTAATGGTACAGGGGTGATGTACATCACCCCAGCTTTCCAATGATATGAGGATCGCTCGTTTTCATTAAGATTTGATGACCTGCAACTTTGGCCGGAATCCCTGGACTCGCCGGAGAAGACAGTGGTGTACACCACCGTCTGTTTGCCAGGTTGAATATGGGCCCTTGGATTTGATTTCCAGATCTAATCTCCACCTTCCATTTTTATAACTTTTTTAATTCAGTGTGTGGTTGCATTGACTTGGACTCATGGTGAGCGCGCGCCTCTAGACCATTAGATGTGCCAGGTCAATTAATGAAATCTCATCCAACGCCTCCTGATTTTTGCTATTTTTCATTTTCTGATTTTATTTTCTTTAATTCTCTTTTATTTCAAAAATTCATAACTTTTTCATTTTTAATCCAAAAGATATGGGACCAATTGCATTCTTCTCCATTTAAATTCTAGTTTCTAAAAATGATTTTTAATATTTTTTATTTTGTCATTTGATATTTTTTGTGAATTTTCTCTTTTCTGGTTATTTTTAATTCATTTTAAATAGTTTTTGATATTCAAAAAATACAAAAATATTTTCTTAACCTATTTGAATGATGATGGATCTATAAAAATATTCTGATCAATTTTTTAATTGATTTGAGATTTATTTGAGATTTTAGTTCAATTAGATTATTTTTATTCATTTTTAATTGATTAAAAATAGTTTCTGACTTTTAAAAATGCTAAAATTTTTTGTCAAACTTTGTTTGACTTTGTTGAACTTAGGATAAATCACTTGGACCTTTCAAGGTTGATTTGAGGTGATTTTGAAGTTTGACCCTCCTTTAATATTTTAATTCAAGTTTATTTTGAATATTAAAAATGCCAAAAAATATTTTGTTTATTTCTTGACTTCCAATCTTCACCTCATTTCTGTTTTTGATTGTTTGACCATGATCCTGAATGTCATTGGTCAACACTTGTTGATTGGTACATGCTATTTCATTTAATGCACTTATTTCTTTTCATTATCCATCTTCTTCTTCTTATTCTTCTTCTTTTCTTTTTGATCAATGAGTTGAAGGTTGATAAGTTAGCATTGATTGGGGAGACTTAATCTTACTTGATTCAAATCTAATTCATCTTGATCAATTGATCATGTGAATGGCTTTGCATTAAGGATAGATTGCTTCCTAAATCATGCAAAAGACTTAAACCAATACAAGATCAATTCTCTGTTTCTTTTGGCATGGCAAGTTGTCGGAACTTGGTTCACTAATCAAGACTTCTAACTTGTGTTATTGCCTATATTATTACTGACCGGCCTCAGATAGTTGTGACTTCTACATAAGTCCAATTACGATTGCTTAACATAACGCTAAATTTGCCTTATGGCACACTAACTACTAACATTAACCATTAACTATTAACATTTACTTTTTGCACTTTACATTTATGCAATTTATCATTCTTGTACATATTATTCATTTGCTTTTTCCTTTGTTCATTGGAGCACATGTTTATGTTAATGCCATTTGCTCTTTGCTCACTTGAGCACATAATTGTGTATATATATTTTGTGCTTGTGTTTTGTTTTGATTGTTGTGGACCAAATGCAAAGAAATGAACAAATGGACTTAGATATTAGGACCTTACCCAAGCTAATGGAGTTTGAAGAGCAACTAGGCCTCATGCCTTTAGAATGCTTAAAAGCTTGAAGATGAACATTGAAAGGACTATATTCTAAATTCCCTCTTGTCCATTCTTTGATTGTTAATAGAACCTTTTAATGTGTGTGTTTTTGTGCTAGGGATTCCAACATTGAGCCAAATTGAGGAACCATTGCCATGAGCACCCAAGAGAGAGGGATCTTCCAAGAGTTCATTTGATTGTTGATTGCTTGAGTTTATGCTTATGTGATTGCTTATTCCAAAGGATGGGAGCTACTTGGATCATCAATATGATCTCAAGAGAGGAACTCCATTTGTGGTTTTGCTTCTTGTCCCTTACCTCTTGTATGCTTAGGACTTTAGCCTTTCTTCTTCTTCTCTCCACTCTAACCCAAGCCATAACTTTTGTGCAAACATTTAACACTTGTTTTTAACATTAGAAACCTAAGCCTTATGCTTTTGATTTTCAAACTTACTTTTCATAATACATATTTTGAATTAAACTCCTAAGTCAACTTTGACCATTTTGTACATACTTATCATTGGTAAATACAACCCATCCAAATGTCTTTTTGTGGTTTCAATAGCCACCTTCTTAATCAAACTTTTCATAACCTTTAGCTATTAGGTTTGAGTTATACTTGTGGTAGATGTAATACTCACCTATATCCTTAGTGATGGACAATGAGTCTTCCATGCTTATTATAGGGTTAACCCCTCACTAGCATGTGGAAGCTATCCTCACATGGTGGATTTGTGGTTTTAGGTTGAGTTTTCTCCCTTGGATAACAAAAGACCTTAAGGCTTTTGGACCAATCAATTCACCAACTCATTTTGAGATTTTTACCCCGAACTACGAGGTATTGATCCTAATCTTTTTAAAGATGGTATGTAGGCAATGGGTTTATCCATCCAAACACAAAAAATGTAAATAAATTTGTATATTCTCTTCTCATCTCTTCAATCATGTTTGCACAAATAAATTTTCACAAAACACCAACCTTACAACAAATATGAAAAGGGCTCCCTAGGAGTACCTAGGATGTTTTGGGTGCTTAAAACCTTCCCATTGCATAACCAACCCCTTACCCAGATCTCTGACATTTTTACTAGTTTTTGATTCGATAAAACTTTTAGGTTTTTGTTCTCTTTCTAACCATTCCTTTGGATAAATAGAAGTGCGGTGGCGACTCGACTTGTATGATTTACCTTGGATTTAGTCAATATCTCTAATGGTAACGAATACCCCGCTACAGTTCCATCCAGATAATCAACCGGGGAGGAAGCTGAAACAAAAATCATCCACGAGGAAGTAACTCAGTGGGGAAAGGAGAAAGGTTAAAGTCTTTCTGCTTAAGGGGGTGACACTCTACTATTGAAGGAGAACATACACCAAACTTATATGGGGATGAAGTACCACCATAACAGAGAATCAAAATCATAAGAATGAATCAACAAATGTGATGATGCAGTAATGAAATTATGTGAGTGTATATGTATATGTATATGTATATGTATATGTATATGTATATGTATATGTATATGTATATGTATATGTATATGTATATGTATATGTATATATGATGATTATGCTGACAAAACGACCGCAAAGGATACAAAGGTGCCGTAGATTTGAATCATCGATACAATTCTCGGTCAATCCACAAAAGAGGGAGACAATTGCTGGAGAAAAGAGAGATCAACATCCCAAAGACTCAACCCTAGCTGGGGAAGGAGGAAATCTGCTGAGGAAAACTGTTATCAAGTCTGTAGGGAATTTTAGGTCAACACCATATCAAATGGGAGACAACCATGCAGGGGATAAACACAAATAGTTGCTCAGAAACCAGGAGGAAACCCTGACTGGGAGCGAATCTGATGGCGATTGGTAAGGAAAACCAAAATTTATGTTGCAACCACGTGAACTGCTGAGGAAACCTGCTCTTACTCCACTGGAGACCAAAATCGGTTGGGGAATAAACACTCCTTAGGGGACAAATCAACCAGCTCAGCTGGCTACTTCACCGGGGAATGGCGAACAAAAATCGTTCGGAGAAATCAACAACCACTGAGTGTTGAATGAATGTTGTCGGGAATGAAAGAGAAAGTGCACCTACTACTTGTGGAGAACCAACAATGCTCCATACATAGGGCTTACTTCTTTCGAACCACTGTTGATATTCCTTTTAAATGAAGTCGATTGCTTAAAGTTCATGATTTTATATGTTTAAGGAAAAATATTTTGATTTTAAAAATTTTAATTTTAAAAAAATGATCATAATAAAATTTAAATCTATTTGGCTGAAATAAATAAGAGTAGAAACAATTGTGTAAACAGCTCAACTTTATTTAATAGAATGGTAGCCTGTAAATGACATGACTCCATAGATCTTTATAAAGTTGAAAATGGTAATTTATATGGAAAATGGGTACATCGAATACAATGATCACTAATCCTTCCACCAACACTTGATATCCACTATGCTCTTGATGGCCGTTGGGGATAATGAATCGACATCGACCGTTGTGCTCAAGAACGTCTTCGAAACTGAAGATCAATAGGATGCAGTTACTTGCCATAATCCCTAAATCTTGCATAAATTGCCCCAAGGTGGGGTACTCAATTTATCGGGATAATTCTTTTCTGTTTTATGTCTCTAACTTTTGCCTGGACCGTCCTTTCGAGTTTTCAATCCACCGAGACGCTCGTTTTTGCCTAAGCCGCCCTTTCGGGTTTTCAACTTAGCGAGTTTTTCTTTTCTTTTTAGGTGAAGTATTTCTTGACTGCATCTACGTTCACAGGATGAGTGAACTCTCACCGTCCATAGTTGTAAGAATCAAAGCACCGCCTGAAAAGGCTCCCTTAACAACATATGGGCCTTCATAATTAGGAGTCCATTTGCCCCTAGAATCTGGCTTGAAAGATAAAATCTTCTTGAGCACAAGTTCACCTTCTCTGAACACGCGGGGTCTAACCTTCTTGTCAAAAGCATTCTTCATTCTCTGCTAGTATAACTGACCATGACACATGGCAGTTAACCTCTTCTCTTCAATCAAATTCAGCTGATCAAACCTGGTTTGACACCATTCAACCTCAGTCAACTTGGCTTCCATGAGCACACGCAATGAGGGGATCTCTACCTCTATTGGGAGAACTGCTTCCATGCCATATACAAGAGAGAAAGGGGTTGCCCTTGTTGAAGTGCGGATGGATGTACGATACCAGTGCAAAGAAAATGGGAGCATATCATGCCAATCCTTGTATGTCACAATCACCTTTTGGATGATCTTCTTGATGTTCTTATTCGCAGCTTCAACAACCCCATTCATCTTAGGTCTGTAGGGAGAAGAATTATGACGTGCAATCTTGAAGTCCGTGCAAAGAGCTTCCATCATATTGTTATTCAAGTTTGATCCATTATCAGTAATGATCTTACTTGGCACACCATAACGGCATATAATTTGGTTCTTGATAAACCTTACAACAACTTTCTTGGTTACATTCGCATATGATGCCGCTTCAACCCACTTTGTGAACTAGTCAATAGCCACCAAAATAAAACGATGTCTGTTTGACACTTTGGGCTCAATCATGCCAATCATGTCAATTCCCCACATGGATAAGGGCCATGGGGAGGAAAGGACGTTCAACAGTGTCAGAGGAACATGAATCTTATCTGTATAGATTTGACACTTGTGGAATTTCTTCACAAAATTGCAACAGTCAGATTCCATTGTCAGCCAATAGTAACCTGCTCGCAACATCTTCTTCGCTATTTCATGTCCATTGCGATGTGTACCAAAGGAACCTTCATGGACTTCAGTCATCAACAGGTCTGCTTCGTGTCTATCCATGCATCTGAGCAGAACCATATCAAAATTTCTCTTGTAAAGCACATCACCATTCAGGTAGAAATTGCTGGATAATCTTCTCAAAGTCTTCTTATCTTTCAAAGATGCCCTAGCTGGGTAAATCTGACTTTGGAGGAAACACTTAATATCATAGTACCACGGCTTTTCATCTCTGATCTCTTCAACAACAAACACATGAGCTTACCTATCAAGATGCATCACAGTCAGATTGTGAACTTCATTCCAATATTTCAATACGATCATTGAAGCCAACGTTGCAAGAGCATCTGCCATCCGGTTTTCATATCGAGGGATATGATGAAACTCAACCTTTGTAAAGAAAGTTGAAATCCTCCTCGCATAATCTCTATATGGTATTAAACCGGGTTGATTCGTCTCTCATTCACCTTTGATCTGATTCACGACCAAAGCTGAATCTCCAAAGACATCTAAATGCTTGATTCTAAGATCAATGGCCTCTTCAAGCCCCATAATGCAAGCTTCATATTCTGCCATATTGTTTATACACTTGAAAGTCAATCTAGCTGTAAATGGAAAATGTGTGCCTTGAGGAGTAATAATCACTGCCCCAATGCCATTACCATACTGATTAACAGCTCCATCAAATACCATGCCCCAACGAGAACCAGGTTTTGGCCCTTCTTCAAGCAATGGTTCATCACAATCTTTTATTTTTAGGTACAAGATCTCTTCATCAGGAAAATCAAACTGCAATGACTAGTAATCTTCAATCGGTTGGTGAGCCAAATGGTTAGCCAAGATACTTTGATTGCTTTCTAAGATCGGTATTCGATATCATACTCTGATAACAACATCTGCCAACGGGAAATCCTACCAATTAAAGCAAGTTTCTCAAATAATTATTTGATTGAATCTATTTTGGATATTAACCAAGTGGTATGATTCAACATATATTGACGCAGACGCTTAGCAGCCCAAGCCAATGCGCAACAAGTCTTCTCTAACATAGAATACCGAGTCTCACAGTCGGTGAACTTCTTACTAAGGTAGTAAATTGCAAATTCTTTCTTTCCAGTCTCATCTTGCTGACCAAGAACACAACCCATAATACCTTTAAGCACTGTCAAATACATGATCAACGGTCTTCCTTCAACAGGTGGAGACAAAATCGGAGGCTCAAGCAGATATTCCTTGATACTGTCGAAAGCTTTCTGGCAATCTTCGGTCCAATCACAAGACTAATCTTTCTGAAGAAGCTTGAATATAAGCGCACATGTGGCAGTCATGTGTGAAATGAATCTTGATATATAGTTCAAGCGGCCAAGAAACCTCTGAATTGCTTCTTAGTTTTGGGCGCAGACATCTCTTGTATTGCTTTGACCTTAGCAGGATCAACTTCAATACCCTTCTCGATGACAATAAAGCCCAACAACTTACCAGAACAAACACCAAATGTACACTTATTAGGATTCAAGCGGAGTTTATACTTTCTCAAATGTTGGAATAGCTTTAACAAATGCTCAACATGCTCCTCTTCATCAATGGGTTTAGCAATCATGTCGTCAACATAAACTTTGATCTATTTATGCATCATATCATGAAAAAGAGTAGTCATTGCTCTTTGGTAAGTTGCACTAGCATTCTTCAAACCGAAAGGCATCACTCTATAACAGAATGTTCCATAAGGTGTAATGAATATGGTCTTCTCTATATCTTCGGGTGCCATCTTGATCTGATTATATCCGGAAAATCCATCCATAAATGAAAAGACTTTGAATTTAGTTGTATTGTCTACCAATATATCAATGTGTGGCAGAGGGAAATCATCTTTCGGACCGGATTTATTCAAATCTCTATAATCGACGCACATGCGGACTTTTCCATCTTTCTTCGGCACATGCACAATATTGGCCACCCATTGCAGATACTCGGCAGTCATAAGGAAACCAACATCAATCTGCTTCTGCACTTCTTCTTTGATCTTCACTGTCATATCAGGATGCGTTCTCCTCAACTTCTGCTTCACTGTCGGGCATTCTGGCTTCAACGGTAATCTATGCTCCACAATCTCAGAATCCAAACCAGGCATATCTTGATAGGACCAAGCAAACACATCTGAATACTCTCGAAGAAGATTAATCAACCTCTTCTTAACATCTGGACACAGTCGAAACCCAATCTTGACTTCCTCCACCTCATCTTTGGAACCCAAGTTGACTAGCTCAATTTGTTCTTCGAATGGCTGGATGGCTTTTCCTTCATGCTCAAGAAGACGAGATAATTCATCACTCACTTCTTCATCACTTTCCTCCTCAGCCTCAAACACAGGGAATTCAAAATTTGGAGTATGAGAAGGATCATTGTATTCGATGGGGTTAGAAACCAACCTGCATAATGATTTGATATTTTGATTTTAGAGAAGTGAATTTGTGACCAAATATTATGCAGATGGACAATTATATTGTTTATTCATGTTTTTTGTGATTACCATTTTCAGAATAAAGCAAAAATTAAAAACAAAACATCATAGATGTGGATGAATAGAATTATATTTTATTAATGATCAATTTGAAATGCCTAAACAATGTTCACTTCTCCCTTAGGCATAGGAGAAGGATTTTTTGAAAACAAATAAAAGCAATTACTTAGATCGATGCATAATAACAAGAATATCAACAGCAGTCCAATTGTTGCAAGCCTTTCCATGCATCACAAAATTGCTGCAGTCTTCCTCTTCATCATCCTCTAGCACAACAACTAAGTGTTGTTCATTGCCATGAATGAACCCTTTGCTACGGAAGCTGAGTTGCATATCCTCTGATCTAGCAGTTGATGAACGTTGCTAAAAATCCAAACCGGTTATGTTCTTATTATCAGAGACCTCTATCATTCGCCCCCACTGATCAACATTCCCATCTTCAACAATTTTCCTTGCATCTTTAAATGAGGACATGGGTGCCCCGACTTTCTTTTCAACAACAATAAGGCTTGGAACGGAGTTCCAACCTCATCCTCAGCTTCAACATAAGAGAAAGATGACATGTGGCTAACCAACAATGCCTACTCCCCGCCAACAGTGACTAACTTCCCATTCTTGACAAACTTGAGCTTCTGATGCAACATAGAGGTAACAACTCCTGCCTCATGGATCCATGGCCTTCCCAATAGACAACTGTAGGCCGGGTGGATATCCATTACTTGAAAAGTAATCTGGAAGTCACTCGGACCTATCTTCACTGGAAGGTCCACTTCAACAATCACTGTTTTGCACGAACCATCAAAAGCCTTGAAGATTACGCTGCTATATCTCATAGGCGCTCCTTGATATGACAACTTCGACAATGTTGACTTTGGCAACACATTTAATGAAGATCAAGTGTCAACTATTACATTGGATAAAGCGTCATCTTTGTAATTCATGGAGATATGCAAAGCCAAGTTATGATTCCTACCCTCCTCAGGGAGTTCCTCATCATAAAAACTGAGATTATTACAGGAAGTGATATTAGCCACAATATGATCAAACTGATCCACCGTAACATCATGTTCCACAAATTCTTGCTCTAGAACTCTTTGCAGTGCTTCTTTGTACGCTTCGGAATTCATTAACAGAGACAATACTGAAATTTTTGAGGGGGTTTGGAGCAGTTCCTCCACCATATTGAACTCACTTTTCTTTATCAGTCTAAGTACCTCATCATCATTGTTAGGCTTCAAACTGCTGGATTCACCAGACTGACACTCCGGAGCGCTAACTGGATCTACTGCAGGCACTTCCACCTTCTTACTAACAGATACATCCTCCACATTCTTTGGGAACACCAGCCCAAACACTCGACCACTGCGGGTTACCTTAGTAACATCAACAATGCTTGCAACAGAACTGTTGTAGGTAACGGAACAACTTGACCATCTTTCACCATAGTTGCATTATATTGATAAGGAACAGCTTTATCGGATGCATACGGGACCGGACCCGCCAACCGTATAACTAACGACGACACCGATTTCTTGTTGATATTGTTACTACTACTGCTATCAAATAAAATCACCACTTTCTCTGGTGTCTTAAGTACCAGAACTATTACATTAACATCATCATTTATGTGACGAGATTGAACAATCTGGATCAAACCTTCAATCATCAACCGTTGGATGTCCCTCTTCACAATCATACAACCTCTAGGATTGACACTGCAGATAGCACAACTATCATGGTCATGCTCACAATTGCGGGTGATTGTTGGTATTGTTGTTGTTGTTGTTGTAGGTGTTGTACGTTTTTGTGGTTGTTATTATTGACGTTGTTGTTGTTGAATTGGTGTTGATTGATATCCTAGAAATACGGGAATAATTGAAGATACTTGATGATGATGTTGATGGAGTGGTTGACTTCTTCTAATCTAAGGCCTCCTTTGCCTCCCACTGGAAACTGCATTAGTTTCTGCTTCCTTCTTCTTACCAAAACTGATGTCGTACCTTTTGCTGGACGACACCTCCCCTCTAGACAACCGTCCTTCTCGGACACCTTCTTCGAGCCTTATCCCCATGTTTACCATTTCGGTAAAATCACTAGGGGCACTGGCAATCATTCGCTCATAGTAAAATGAGCTCAGGGTCTTCAGAAAAATCTTGGTCATCTCCTTTTCTTCTAAAGGAGGGGTAATCTGAGTAGCGAGTTCTCTCCACCTTTGCACATACTCCTTAAATGTCTCTTTGTTTTTCCGAGACAACGATCTCAATTGATCCCTATCGGGAGCCATATCAACATTATATTTATACTGCTTCACAAATGCTTCACCCAAGTTGTTGAACGTGCAAACATTCGCACTATCCAACCCCATGTACCATCTCAACGCAGCACCTGTCAGACTGTCTTGAAAGTAATGGATCAATAGCTGATCATTATCTGTTTGAGTAGACATCTTGCGGGCGTACATCACCAAATGGCTGAGTGGACATGTGTTCCTTTTGTATTTTTCAAAGTCAGGCACTTTGAACTTCACTGGAATCTTCACATTCGGTACTAAACACAGTTCAACAACACTCTTCCCAAATAGGTCCTTACCTCTCAAAGTTTTCAACTCCTTGCGCAACTCAAGAAATTAATATTTCATTTCATCCATCTTCTCATACACATCAGGGCCCTTGGACGGCTCGGAATGATAGATGGTGTCTTCCACACGAGGAAAGGTATGCATAACAGGAGGTGGCACAGACATGACCGGGCTAGATGTCGGCATAGAAGCAAATGTAGGTGCAAAGCCTTCGGGCACAAAGTTTGGCGGCATTCCCCACGGGAATCCGGCAGGCATGTTGGGTGCGAAATGAGCAGCAGTTGTAGGAACAGTAGAGGTAGCCACCTCTGAAATGACAGTCCTCTGAGGAGGAGGAGTTGCGGGTGTTGGGGAAGACTGGCTTTGCGCAGCTAAAACTGACTCCATCATGGCAGTCAGGCGGGCAATCTCCTCATTCAAGTCTCTATTATCTTGCTCAAGATGTTCCATGATTCTGGAGCGATTGGCGCGATTATTGTATCGATGAGTCAGCTTGGCTGAAGCACGGAAGAAACACCAATGAGACATCTGGCGAAAGAGAAACCTGTTTATGCAAATGATGCATGAAATGCAATGCTTGATTGTTTTTATTTTCAAGGAACTTACTATATTTTTTGCAAATATATATATTTTTTAACAATAATTGCAACAATTTGATATGACCATAAAAATGAGTACAATTTCAGAAACCAAATGAAAAATACAAGAGAAAAGGAGACTAGTCATCCTAAGGATCCTTAACAACAATGTTAGAAGATCTGGCTGTAGGCGCGTACTTCCTTCGAATGCGTCGGATCTCTGACTCAAAAGAAGCCTTCATCTGAGTCTTCTCGAGGACAAGCTGGTCAACAATCTTCTTCCAAGCAACGGAAGGCTGAGTCATACTAGAGGAAGATGAAACCTCTGGCTCTCTCTGTCTCTTCGTCACTTGATCTTCAAGAAGCTCAATAAGTGCATCTTTGTCCTTAGGCTCAAGCTACAACTCTTCATGCTTTTTGCTCAAAGCATGGAAACGCTCTTCCCATATATCTTTCTCTCTCTTCATCTTGGTGAGTGCGTCTTCCAACTCCTCTACATCTTGGTTAGGGAGAGTTAATGGCTCAACCACAACCATAGACATAGGTCTCTCACAAGGATAAGGCATCTTCAACTCCATGGCTCTCTTCTTCACCCGAAGAGTGTAAGCCTCCAAAGCTACACAATTGTACGGACCAAGCTCGGATCTTCCTTTCCTATGCATATTATGCCAAGCATGCACAATCTTCTGCTTCAAATGTTGGGGATCTTTACCCTCTTGATAGAAAAGACCTTCTAACAAAGTGTTATTAGGTTTGTCTCTCAAGGGGAACCCAAGTTGACGACGAGCCAAAGAAGGGTTGTAGTTAATTCCTCCTTGTGTACCAATGAGAGGCACATTAGAGAATTCACCACAACTATCAATAATTTCCAAACTGCTCAAAGAAGGATCATACCAAACTATATCATCATTAGTGAGAGTCATAAGTCTCTGAGACCACCGTAGACATTGTTTGTTCTCCACAAAAGCAGGTGTCTGAGGCAAGTGCGAAATAAACCACTTGTACAGAAGAGGAACACAACACACAATCGTTCCACCACCCTTAGAATTCCTTAGATGCAAAGAGAAATACATATCACCTAACAGAGTAGGCACAAGATTCCTAATCAAGAAAATTCTAATGGCATTAACATCAGCAAAACCATCAATATTAGGGAACAAAGCTAATCCATAGATGAGCAATACAAAGATAGCTTCAAAAGCATCCACGCTATTGGCTTGAGCAAAAGCAGTAGCTTCCTTGATGAGGAAATCAGATGGCAACCCAAACAACCCTCCTTTCTTCACCCAATGAGCCTCTATCTCAGACTTCTTCAAGTGAAGAGCTTCAGGAATAAGATGAGATTTGGGAATCTCTTCCAATCCACTAAAAGGCACTTTGCTAGAAACAGGTATCCCCAAAAGATGGGCATACTCCTCTAACGTAGGAACAAGCTGATGATCCGGAAAAGTGAAGCACCGGTAGAGAGGGTCATAGAACTGAACCAGCACACTCAGAAGTCCTTCAACTACATCAGCAAACAAGATAGACAGAAGCTTTCCATGGCGTTGTTTGAAGTCCAAGGGATCTAATACAAAAGATGCTAGCTTCCTTAACTCTTTCAAGTCGGGACATCTTAAAATGTACTTCTTAGTGTTCCTTCGTCCACAATCCGTGGTCTGAAAATATTTGCAAATGATACCTTAGTTCCTTGAAATTTTCGTGCGATGAATGTTATGATGCGCATGAATGCATGAATACAACAATCACAAACAAGGGATCACACACAAGGAAAACAAACAAAGGTCAATGGATGAATCAAGTCATTGTCAAGATCAATCATCCATTTTGGTGGATTGTGGTTTTCACCTTATCAACACCCAAGTTCCATTGATATTGACAAGACTTGATTGGATCAACCAAGAATTAAGGGTTTGTTGTAAGTCATGAGCATGGAGTTTAGGCAAAAACCATCCCAAAGGAGTGAATTAAGGATAAAAACCTGTAGATCATGTTCTAAAAAGTTCCCAGAGTCTTAATTCTATCTATCAGATATTATAGGTTAGGATGATTGACTCGTCAACCCATAATATTCTCAAGAGAAACTCGTCTGAGTGTTGTATCGTGTAACAACTATTATCAAGTCTACACTTGAACAGTCTCCGCATTACGTCTTAAATAGGCCAAGAGGGGTTAAACGTTCTACGGTCCTTAGCTTCTCGGACCCCAAATCAGAGATAGTAATGCCTAACCATAAATACTTGTGTGACATTTCCAAATCCAAAAGGGTCTCCACTGAGTAGATGGGTCTCAAGTCAACTTGTTAAGGACTAGTCCGCACAAGTCAAACATGACTATACCATCCTCCTATCTTAATTGCACTCAAGTTCGGGTTAGAACTTATCTCAGCACTCAGAGATCACCAAGCACAGCAAGCAAATTATATCATACAAACAAATATACATACATCAAGTATACAATTATATTCACACCAAAAAGTAGGCTAAACCCACTGGAGACTACTCCCCAGCAGAGTCGCCATTTAATTTCTGTAGCGGTAAATTCATGATCATCAAGCTATGGATAAGCAAGATATCAAATAATAAGACTCGTCGTCACGCTTTTATTGTTTCCAAGGGAAAAGGGAAAAAGTAAGAACAAAACCCAAGAATAAGAAGTTTTCAAATAAAAACTAATAAAATGCCAGAGATTATAGGTAAGGGGGTTGGTTACACAGAGGGAAGGTGTTAGCACCCAAAGTGTCCTAGGTACTCCTAGGGAGCCCTTTCTTGTGTGCATATGTGTTTTTGTATAAATGATGTTTGCAAACAAATAGAATGGGGGATGAGAAAAGAATTCATTAATTATATTTTTTTGTTTGACAAGACCTTTGGACTTGTACCTACGTACCAACATAAAAATGAGGGATCAAAACCTCGTAGTTCGTGGTATCAACTTCAAAGTGGACGCGTCGCTTTTTAACAAAAAAAATAAGTTTGAAAGGCACAAAGGCCTAAAAATGGTTTGAATGAGTTAGTTCTTTTTGGCTTTTGAAATTTTTAAGTCAAGTATAGTTAAGTTTATTTACAAGTTTGATTAAGAAAAGAAGTTTGAAAATGCAATGGCATAAGGCCAAAGTTTCTAGTTTGCAAAAGTGGTCAAAGTTTGAAAATCTACAAACACAAGCAAATAATATTTTTGAAAGGAGGGAGATATTTTGAACTTAAAGAAATGGGGAGGAGATGAAGAGACTAATCCTAAGCAAAAATTTAAAAGTTAAGAGTTGAAAAGATCTGACCACTGGGCTATAATCCAATAGACAAGTATGTCATATAGAAACCCAAATTCCCTTGGACATTAGAATCAAACAACAAGCAATGCAAAAAATATCAACTTGAAGAGCAAGGCATCAAATAAAGATAGCCACATCCAAGCTTAGCAACTCCATGATCTTCCTTAAAGTTTCCCATGCATCAGATGAATTCTAAGATGGCACAAATCACAGGTCTAAAATAACAACTTCATAATGACCATGTTGCAGGTGAACTCAAATGGATCTTCAATATTGCATCAGATGAAGTTTCAAATCACAAGCACTTGGCTACATGAAAGTTGGCATTGGCCAAGTCCTTTGCATAGGGAGTGTTGCCTAAATTCTAAGTCCAATTGTCTCTGATCAAACCAACAGTTCACACAAGATATTTTTTAGGTTTTTTGTTCTTATTATGTACATTAATGGTCTAAGACCACACAAACAAACACAATATTCACAAACAAAATATATCACAAAATATGGTCCAAGTGGACAAAGTGAAAATGATATTAATATAAACAATTAGAATGGTATGAATAATGGCAAATGAATAGAGCTTAAAATTAAATTGCATTGAAAGTAAAGGACTTGAAATTAAATGTTAGCTGTTAATGAGTTAGAAGTTAGTATTGCTTTTTCTTTGCATTTGTTTAATTCATTCTTTGGAGAATACTCAACCCACTTATCACAAACATGGATCCTTGAACCAAGACATCTTCCAAAGGAAGGAAAAAAGGCCAAGTTTCTACACAATACCACGAAAGAGGGGAGACTTACAATCTCACTAACTAGAATGCTATGCCTTTTGTGTCACAATTTAGCGCTATGGTAAGCAATCGTAATTGGACTTATGTATAAGTCACAACTATTTGAGGTCGGGCAATAGATTTTTGGTGTTAATGCATGTTAGAGACACAGTATAATGAACTATGCTCATGAAACATACCACACATAAAAAGAATATGCAAAAGTAGGAGCCTAATCTCATCCATACTTATGTTGATTTTGCAATCAACTAGCCTTAGGATATAGAGATATCATAGGTCCATGACATGAATGCATAAAGAAGGGGAATGAGATGAAGAGGGAGGGGAAATGGATCAAACTCAAATTGGAAAAAGGAGGACTTTTATCAAATTAAGATCATTCATTCATTTTGGGAGATGGAATGTACATTCCATCAATCCCCTGAATCCAATGATCTTAACTTAACAACGTCAAATCAACCTTGACCAAGGCCTAACAACACAAGTCAAACTTACAAAGTCAATCAAAATTGCTCTACACAATTTATTTGGCATTTAAACAATTAAAAATAATAAAAATAATGCATTAAATTAAATATGGTTGGTCAATTTCCTAAAACCTCATCAAAACACCAAAGAAATGGCCATGAGATTTATCATAGGTCAAACAAGGTCAAAGGACCTTGGAGAAATTTTTTCAGAATTTGTGGAGACTTAAAAGTATTTTTAAACAATTAAAAATATTCACAAAATCAATTAAATCATGAAAAATATTAATAATGATCCAAAAATAATTTTAATTCAGAAAATGAAAGAGGATTTTATTAAAAAATTTTTGGCGAAACTCTCATATTTTTTGGATTAATATTAAAATTAATATGAATTAATGAAAATCAAAGTTGTAAAAAATAAAATCAGATAATCAAAAAAACGCGGACCACCTGATCTGCCTCATTAATTGAGGTGGCAGATCAAGTGGTTGAGCGCACGCGTTCCATGATGCGCCTGAGTCAAACATCCACACGCTTGGTAATCAACATGTACGCTCGTGATTATAACATTTTGAATCCATCTAATGGCTCTGGACCGTGCCATATCATTTCCGGAGCAAAGCGTCAATCGTCTTCTCAGGCGACCTTGGCCGAACTGGTCCATTCATCACCACATCATAAATGAAAAAGGAGGACATGATCTGAAAGATAAAATGGCGTAGATCACGAATATCACCTCAATTTTAACTAACTCCACATATATAGAGAGAGATACGTGGAGTTGAATTTTGAGGTGTGTCAACTGAGTTGCTTCGATTTGACCTCAAAGCAACTCAATATTCTTGCCTACATTGGTAGGACTTCAGACAACCTAGGATCCAAGAGAATTGATGAGTATTAAGAGAGAATCGAAGAAAAAATAGTTGAAAGAATGGAATAGTTGAAAGAAAAAATAGAACTATTCAAGAATCTGCCAGAGCAATGATTCATGCAAAGAAGCTCCCTATGCACTTTTGGGCTGAAGCAATGAATACCGCGTGCTATGTTCACAACAGAGTCACCTTGAGAAAAGGAACCTCCTCCACTCTGTATGAAATATGGAAGGGTAGAAAACCCACTGTGAAGTACTTTCATATTTTTGGAAGTAAATGCTACATTCTCACAGATCGTGAACAGAGAAGGAAGCTAGATCCCAAAAGTGATGAAGGCGTATTTCTGGGATACTCCACTAACAGCAGAGCCTATAGAGTGTTCAACTACAGGACCAATGTCCTGATGGAGTCCATAAATGTCATTGTGGATGATAAAGAGGAAGGAACCGATGTCATGGAGGATGTTGAAACATTCCTTGATAGTCCAACTGACAGTCCAGTCAAGCCTGAAGAAGTACAGGAACCTCCTCCTGAATGTGAAGTAGAAGCACCCACCAAAGTGCCATCTATCAGAATTCAGAAAGACCACCCTAAGGATCTTATCATAGGGGATCCCACCAGTGGTGTAACTACCAGGTCAAGAGGAATAAACTCAAATTCCTGCTTTGTTTCCAAGGTTGAACCAAAGAATGTGAAAGAAGCCCTGACTGATGAATACTGGATCATTGCCATGCAAGAGGAACTCGAGCAGTTCACAAGGCATGAAGTATGGGAGCTGGTTCCAAGACCTGAAGGGTCCAACATCATTGGTACCAAGTGGATCTACAAAAGCAAATCTGATGAGAAAGGAGTAATTACTAGAAATAAAGCAAGACTAGTAGCTCAAGGATACACTCAAGTTGAAGGAGTAGACTTTGATGAGACATTTGCTCCTGTGGCTAGACTTGAGTCCATCAGATTGCTGTTGGGGGTAGCATGCATCCTGAAGTTTAAGCTATTTCAAATGGATGTGAAGAGTGCATTCTTGAATGGCTACCTGAATGAAGAAGTCTATGTGGAACAACCCAAAGGGTTTTGTGATCCTAACCAACCTGAGCATGTATACAAGCTGAAGAAAGCCTTGTATGGGTTGAAGCAAGCACCCAGAGCTTGGTATGAAAGGTTAACCGAATTTCTGACCACTAATGGATACAGAAAGGGTGGCATAGATAAAACCTTGTTTGTGAAGGATGAAGAAGGCAAAATCATGATAGCTCAAATCTATGTGGATGATATAGTCTTTGGTGGAATGTCAGAACAAATGGTTAAAAAATTTGTTCACCAGATGCAATCTGAGTTTGAAATGAGTCTAGTGGGAGAACTGACCTATTTCCTTGGAATGCAAGTAAACCAAATGGAGGACTCTATGTTTCTCTCCCAAAGCAAGTATGCCAAGAACATAGTTAAGAAGTTTGGTATGGATCATGCCAGGCACAAGAGGACTCCAGCTCCTACTCATCTGAAGTTAACCAAAGATGATGGAGGACCTAGTGTTGATCAATGCCTGTACAGAAGCATGATAGGTAGTCTGCTGTATCTAACTGCAAGTAGACCTGACATTTCCTATGCAATTGGAGTGTGTGCCAGATATCAAGCAGAGCCCAAGGTGAGTCACTTGAATCAAGTCAAAAGGATCCTCAAGTACATCAATAGGACATGTGACTATGGGATGCTGTACTCACATGGGTCTGAGCCTGTCCTATCTGGGTACTGTGATGCTGATTGGGCTGGAAGTGCTGATGACAGAAAAAGCACATCAGGTGGATGTTTCTTCTTAGGAGAAAACCTCATATCGTGGTTCAGCAAGAAGCAGAACTGTGTCTCTCTGTCCACTGCAGAGGCTGAATACATAGCGGCTGGAAGCAGTTGCTCCCAACTGGTTTGGATGAAACAAATGCTCACTGAGTACAATGTCACTCAAAATGTCATGACATTGTTCTGTGACAATCTCAGTGCCATCAACATCTCCAAGAATCCCATCCAACACAGCAGGACCAAACATATTGACATTAGGCACCACTTCATCAGAGATCTGGTGGAAGACAAGGTGATCACTTTGGAACATGTAGCCACGGATCTTCAACTGGCTGACATATTTACAAAGGCTCTGGATGCTACTCAGTTTGAAAACTTAAGGAGCAAACTGGGAATATGTCTCTCTGAGACATTATAGCAACCACTGATGTTTGGGATAAATTGTTTAATATCTCTGCCTATTAAACAATTTGTACTAGGCTATGATTGGTCAACAGATCATAGCTATGCTGCTTGCAACAAGGGTGGATACAAGAGGGTAAGGAGACACCCTACAGAGAGAAGGCCACTGTACCTGCAGGAGTTCAAGGATGCTGTCCATGCAGGAGTGGTTCTGGATGTCAGAAACAACATCATGGCATCTGATATGGTGGTACCTACTGTAAAGCAAAAGTGGGTGATCACTTGATCGAAGCTGTGAAGCAAGATCAAGTGGATGTGAACTTGGTTGAAACTGTGAAGTAAAACCAAGTCTGGAACTCTGTCATTGTGCTCTGACTATGTTGTTGGCTTTGGCAACATTTGTGACAAAAAGGGGGAGTAATAACCACCAATACCCCTGACAAACAGAGTGGGTCTCTACAACAGACTCTCATGACAGATCTGAAGATTCCCCCCTGCAGCTGATGTTGAAGTTTAGGTGCAACTTCCAATATATGTGTGCTGCTATGTGAAGTTTTTATTTAACTTCCATGTGTGTGAGTGTGCTGCCACTCTGAGTGTATTAGCTAGTATTATTCCGCTGCCATGAACTCTGTTATGGGGATCAAAGTGTTTTAGCCAAAAATTTGCCAAAGGGGGAGTTTGTAGGTGTTTAATTGGCTGCATTGTATGGTAAAACACTAATGTCTTGACTGATGTCATGACATGTATATGTAACTACATTGTAGTTACTGCAGGACTAGCTAACACAGGATTATTGAATGCTGTGACATTCATACCTGTCAACAGATACTAAGGAACAGAAGCTCTGTTAGAACTTAGTATTCATTTGCAGTCTGGTTATCAAGGAAGAACCAGACCTGGCATAAGGCCTACTGACTGAATGTCAAACTGGATGTTGTGACATTCATCATTAACAGCAGCTGGTGAAGATTAGGCAGAGTGGTGTTCTGCTATACTTCAGCATATTAGTTAGTTTGTTCTTCAAGAGAATTACAGAACTAACTTAAGGCCAATTGTGTAAATGTTAAGTTGGACACTTTGACATTTATTAATGTAAGCTGTTACTGTAGTATGGTCATCTTGATCATGTACAGGTCAGCAAATTTGTACAGTCTGTTTTCTGAAAAACAGACTCAGCATATGGACCTTGATGTCAAGTTGAATGTCGTGACATTCGTGCCTGACAGCATATGCTATTTTGTAGGTTGTTCAGTTTTCTGTTTCAGCTTTTTCTCAGGCTATTCTTTAGGGATTCAACAGTTGAGAGAAAATCCAGGAAATCAACAACCAAGCTACATTCAATGAACCTAACAAATAGCCTATTTGTTAGCAACCTAAATGTTGAATTTGAGGGAACTTGTGTGACCTAAAATTCAGGAAAATACAGGTGCAAAAGCCCAGGTGCTGCAATATAAAAAGGAAGGCATTCCTTCATTCAGTTTCGGGGATTTTGAAGCGTGAAGAGTCAGTGTGTCCATCATACTTCACTGCTGTATTTTGTGAGTCTTGTATTAGACGTATCTTGTAAGCCAAGCCATTATCAAGTAGATGATTGCTTTGGCATAGGGTGTTCATTGAGTTGTAAGTGTTGTGTCACTCAAAGCTTTTAAGCGTGAGTGTTGTGTATCTTGATTTAAGCTGTGAAGCATAATCAAGAATTGTTTTTGAAGTGTGACTTCAAAGTGTTATTAATATCACTGAGGTGATTGAGGGGGAGTGAGTAGGAACTCTGATCTTAGGTTAAGATTGAAATTGCATTGGGTAGGGATTAAGTGATAAGTTGTAAACGGGTGAGTTTAGCTTTGAATTGATACTACTAATAGTGGATTTCCTCCCTGGCTTGGTAGCCCCCAGATGTAGGTCATGTTGGACTGAACTGGGTGAACAATTACTTGTGTTATTTACTGCACTTACAATTAAGTTCTGCATAATCCCTGTCTGTGCAGAATTGGATGTCATAACAACCAGTGTGACATCCAAAGTCTGATAACTAGAATTTCAAATATTAATAATGATCCAAACAATAATTTTAATTCAGAAAATGAAAGAGGATTTTATTTAAATTTTTTTGGTGAAACTCTCATATTTTTTGCATCGATATTAAAATTAATATGAATTAATGAAAATCAAAGGAATAAAAAATAAAATCAGATAATCAACAAAATGTGGACCACTTGATCTGCCTCATTAATTGAGGTGGCATATCAAGTGGTTGAGCATGTGTGTTCCATGATGCGCCTGAGTCAAACATCCACACGCTTGGTAATCAACATGTACGTCATGATTAAAACATTTTGAATCCATCTAATGGCTCTGGACCGTGCTACATCATTGCTGGAGCAAAGCGTCGGTCGTCTTCTCAGACGACCTTGGCCGGACTGGTCCATTCATCACCACATCATAAATGAAAAAGGAGGACATGATCTGAAAGATAAAATGGCGTAGATCACGAATATCACCTCAATTTTAATTAACTCCACATATATAGAGAGAGAGAGAGACGTGGAGTTGAATTTTGAGGTGTGTCAATTGAGTTGCTTCAATTTGACCACAAAGAAACTCAATCTTCTTGCCTACATTGATAGGACTTCAGACAACCAAGGATCCAAGAGAATTGATGAGTATTAAGAGAGAATCGAAGAGAAGAAATATCTAGAAAATTACCTTCAATGTTGTACAGAAATGGATCTCTCTTGCTTCAATTCGTGCTTGATCTTGCTTATGGATCTTGTGGAAGTGGCTTAAGAATAATGCAAAGCTTTGGATCCTGGAGTTTTTGAATCTCCAAATAGTAAGATTCAAACTCAATTTTCAAAATGAAAATTCTCAGGTTTTCCTTTCAAATGTGAGGGTTTGAAGTGTGGAGGTAAAGATGGCGCGTAAGGATCCTTTGAATTGATGCAGGGGACCTCTATTTATAGCAAAATGAAGTGTTATTTGCACACTTGAAAATTTGTCCAAATTTGGCAATGCAATGCTCATGCTTGCATGGGCGTGTACAGACCCATGAAGCAATCCAATTAAGTCCAAAATCAACTGAAATGAGGTCTGCATGAAGCTTGAGTGGCAAGGCAAAGTTATTTGATCACTTGAAGCTTGAATCTTGCCACCTGATACAGGCCTGTTTACACCATGCGCAAACCTATCAAACTTAGTCCAAAATGAATTAATTAGGACTCTTTGGAAAGCTTAGATCAAGAGGAACAACTCTTATGTTGAACACTTTTCCATTTGGAACTTGTATCATGTTGAATTTTGAGGTGGAAGTTTCAAATTTTCAACATGTTGAAAATTTTTCTAAGTGTTAAGTCACATATTCAATTATTCCACCTTGCTTAACTTTTTATGTGAGCTCCAAATGAGAAAAGAGACTTCATCAAAGTTGTATATATTTCAAATAACTTAAAAATGGTCACCAATTTGATATAATTTGGATTTAGAATGAGTGATTTGTGCATTTTTTAAGTTGAGGAAAATCACTTGTTCAATGGTATTGGTCTAAAATGACCTATAATGTATCCTCATATCACATCCTCATAAAAGTTGATTTAGATTTAAATCAAAACATAAAAGTTGAAGTAGACATCTTGAATTTGATTTTTTAACTTGGAAATCTTTCATATCATAAAAAATGAGCATGTTATGGCCTTGGGAAGTTGACTTTCAAATTAGGGTTTAGACAAAATGACCTATAATGTTTCAACATAGAAAATGACTTTCCAAGCAAAATTAGCTCTAGACCTCAACATGAAAGTTGTTTTTAATGTCATTTAGAGTAAATTTTCTCTCGGAATCATTTTCATATGATGAAAATTGTAGGAGATAGGGTCTAGGGAGACCCAGTTTTGATCAGATGAATTCATCTGGCCAACCACCATCAACCAACTTGCTAGCTTGCAATTCTCTTGACTTTTTAGGCTCATGGTAGATCATATATGAATAAGGTGATGAATTTTGAAGTTTCCTTTGAGAAGCTTGATCAATTGGTGAAGGATCTTGTTGAAGAAGTTGCACAAGATACCCATATGAACTAGGGTTTCCAAGGCAAATCAATTACCAACTAATACTTGATAAAAATAACATGTAGAGATCATTGGGACTTATATATGATTCTTAGAGCTCTTGTGGATCATTCCTTGGTTGTGCTCTTAGCAATGAGGGTCTTAAACCCTAGATATGCACTTGATAGATCAAGGTCATCATGCCCTACCTACAAAAGAATTAGGCAAATTCAAAGACATATTTTTGGTATTTTGGTTAGTAAAATGATAAAATACAAGTATGATACAATCACACGGTGCTTGGTGATATCTCCCAAAACAAACCCAATGAAAGAGGGGTAAGGAGGATGCCAAGGTATGATCTCAATGCTAATGCTTATGATGAAATTGCATGAGGGATCTTATGGTCAAAATTGGGGTCTTACAGCTGCCCCTATTTAAGGACATTCCAACTGAGGAGGTGAAGGTTAAAGTCTTCGTATCGACTCAGTAGAATTGGCTTAAATAACAACATATAGAAACACATTTTGGTCCCTAAGAGACCTCATGATGCATATGTTATGAATGTAAAAAAAATTCTCTGTGGGAAAATGTTGCCACAAAGGAAAAGAAATCAGAGAGACCGAAGGTCCGCAGGAGCAGAATGCATTCCATAAGGAAAACTCACTAGGGAGACAAAGACTCTGAGGGGATAAAAGAGGTTATGCATAGGCCAGACTACGACTTAAAAACTGCTGGGAGACTAGAGGAATTCCATAAAAAATGGAAAGACTTAGCCGGGGAAATAAAAACATCTGCAGGGGAAACGAGTAGATCAGGATAAAACTGACGTACTTGGATCATGCAGGAAAAGTGATTTCACTAAGGAAATACACACTCAACTCAACTGGGGAAGAAATAAAGTTCAGCACAAGAGGAGCAGAAATCTACTATCCACTATCGGTTACTGGGTAAGGAGATAATAAGGATCTGATAGAGAGGACACTCGTCATCGGTTAGGATGAACATATCAAGGATGACTCATCGAGGGCCGCCAGGAAGTGCATTCATTACCGGTTACTGGGTAAGAATAGCCTTGCTGGGGAAAACTACAGAAATAGGATTTACAACTACCGGTTACTGGGCAGAAGACCAAAGAGAGAGAATATTCGTCACTGATTAAAGTGAACATATCAAGGATAAACTCAAAGGAAAGAAAATTTGTCATCAGTCAAGATGAAAATATCAAGGATAGACTTGCCTGGGGACGTTAAGGAGGATACCCGTCATCGGTTAAGATGAACATATCAAGGATAAATCGCCTAAATAAAAGGTAGGAATTACATCTATCGAATGCTGGATAGAATACCAGAAAGAGAATACACGTCATCGGTTTGGATGAACATATCAAGGATAGACTCCAGGGGGGAAAGAAAATAAGCAGGATTTGCAATTAGCAGTTACTGGGCAGAAGACCGCAAAGAGAAGAAAACCTGTCATCGGTTAGGATGAACATATCAAGGATTAACTCTCTGGGGAGAAAAATAGGGATTACAACTACCTTTTTACTGGGTAGAATACCAAAGATGAGAATATCCGTCATCGGTTAAGATAAACATATCAAGGATAAACTCAGAACACGGGAAGAGAATATCTGTCACCGGTTAGGATGAACATATCAAGGATATACTTCCTGGGGAAACATGAAAATGAATTCGCTGGGGAGAAATAGGTTGCTTCTGCCGGGTATTGGGCAAGAAGTAACAAACTGCAAACTAAGAAGAATATTACCAGTTACTGGGTAATAAACTCTTAGGGGACCCAAAGCGTCTATCTAGGCAAGATCTAGAAAGAAGAGATCAATCAAGACTCAACCTAATGAGGGTATAACTCAAGGGGAGTGGTTCCTGTAAGACCCCAATTTTGACCCTAAGATCCCTCATGGCATCATAACATTGCATTTGCAAAGCCTCAAGGATCATGAGCATCTTGGTTCCCTTTGCCTTTGGGTGGGACCTCTTGTGAGTGGTTTGAGATCACCAAGCATGCTTGAATTGTATATTATTGCTTTTCTCATTTTTATTCACTAACCAAAAGCACAAAAATATGTCACTAACATCTTTTGTTTGTAGCTTGAGCAATCACAAGGTCAAAAGCTCCTAGGAGATCATTGGTACAAAGATATGGCCAATAGAAGATGAAGGCAAGCATGGCAATGGTTACCAAAGATCTCATCCATCAAATATGCTTCCCAAGTATCTCAATTCATCATTTTGATCAAGGCAAGTCAAAGGGTTGAGGTTTGCTCCTCAAAGAAACCCTAATTCATCTGATCACCCACAATGCCTTGCTATTGAAGCAACCTCAGCCCATGGTCAAATACAATCAAGGGAAGTTCTTTAATTCATCATTTCATGCATATTTGAACTTATTTGAGTGTCCTCAATCATCAATTCATCAAGATATGAGTTATGGACTTGAGAAGTTGATCAGTCAATTCATCTGACTATTTTGAAGTTCACTGAGACCTAACTTTTTATGTGTTGGTCAAATGGAGATGATCCCAAAAGAAAAAATGTTCTTAAGGACAACATGAACAACTTTCATGTTCATCAAAAATTGATTTGAAGCTTGGAAGATCATCTCCTATTCCAAGACATTATAGGTCATTTTGACCGAAACCCTAATTTTGGGTCAACTTCCCAAGAACATAACTCATTCATTTTTTATGATTTTGAGGTGGGATCAAATGCATTGGAAAGTTTAAGATGTCTACTTCAAATGTTATGTTGAACAACATAAAAGTTGTTCCTTGCATCAAAACCTTTCCAACCATTACTCATATGCTCATGTTTGGATTTTCTAATTGGCATTTTAGAAGAGATGAAGTTTTAGGCACAATTATGCAATTCATGGTGAAACTTCATACACAAGCAATTACCATTCAAAATGAACGTCCATTTCACTTCAGAATGAGCTCAGCTTGCATTTGCATTTGATCTTGGGCCTCACATGCGCCTGTACAGGCCCATGCATGGAGGACCCAATTTCATGCACATGAGTTTGATCACCCTTGCCTTGCCTCTCCATCTATAAATAGAAGAACCATTTCATTCAATTTGGATCCCTGAATCAATCTGAAATGCTGCAGAAATCAAAACCTAGCCATCACTAAAGGAATTTCTACTTTCTTCTAAAAAATTTAGATCTGAATTTCAACTACCTTGGTTGATTTCCAGACCTACAATTCCTTAGCCTTGCTTTATCTTCATCACTAGATCCTACTGCAAGCTTTAGTTGAGAAGAATCATGCTCTCCAGACCTGTATTTCAAAGGTGGATATCAGAACTTTTTCTCTTCGAAACTCATTGTTTCTTGCTTATTTCTTGAGTTCCTTGGCTTGGCTGAAGTCCTCTCATTAGAGGCATTTGATTTGTGCTTTCAATTTTGTAAAAACATGAAGTTCAGCATGAACACCATATTTTTCTTCTTCTGATTTCTCTTTCTATGGAGATCTAGAAGAGAAACTAATGGTACAGGGGTGATGTACATCACCCCAGCTTTCCAATGATATGAGGATCGCTCGTTTTCATTAAGATTTGATGACCTGCAACTTTGGCCGGAATCCCTGGACTCGCCGGAGAAGACAGTGGTGTACACCACCGTCTGTTTGCCAGGTTGAATATGGGCCCTTGGATTTGATTTCCAGATCTAATCTCCACCTTCCATTTTTATAACTTTTTTTAATTCAGTGTGTGGTTGCATTGACTTGGACTCATGGTGAGCGCGCGCCTCTAGACCATTAGATGTGCCAGGTCAATTAATGAAATCTCATCCAACGCCTCCTGATTTTTGCTATTTTTCATTTTCTGATTTTATTTTCTTTAATTCTCTTTTATTTCAAAAATTCATAACTTTTTCATTTTTAATCCAAAAGATATGGGACCAATTGCATTCTTCTCCATTTAAATTCTAGTTTCTAAAAATGATTTTTAATATTTTTTATTTTGTCATTTGATATTTTTTGTGAATTTTCTCTTTTCTGGTTATTTTTAATTCATTTTAAATAGTTTTTGATATTCAAAAAATACAAAAATATTTTCTTAACCTATTTGAATGATGATGGATCTATAAAAATATTCTGATCAATTTTTTTAATTGATTTGAGATTTATTTGAGATTTTAGTTCAATTAGATTATTTTTATTCATTTTTAATTGATTAAAAATAGTTTCTGACTTTTAAAAATGCTAAAATTTTTTGTCAAACTTTGTTTGACTTTGTTGAACTTAGGATAAATCACTTGGACCTTTCAAGGTTGATTTGAGGTGATTTTGAAGTTTGACCCTCCTTTAATATTTTAATTCAAGTTTATTTTGAATATTAAAAATGCCAAAAAATATTTTGTTTATTTCTTGACTTCCAATCTTCACCTCATTTCTGTTTTTGATTGTTTGACCATGATCCTGAATGTCATTGGTCAACACTTGTTGATTGGTACATGCTATTTCATTTAATGCACTTATTTCTTTTCATTATCCATCTTCTTCTTCTTATTCTTCTTCTTTTCTTTTTGATCAATGAGTTGAAGGTTGATAAGTTAGCATTGATTGGGGAGACTTAATCTTACTTGATTCAAATCTAATTCATCTTGATCAATTGATCATGTGAATGGCTTTGCATTAAGGATAGATTGCTTCCTAAATCATGCAAAAGACTTAAACCAATACAAGATCAATTCTCTGTTTCTTTTGGCATGGCAAGTTGTCGGAACTTGGTTCACTAATCAAGACTTCTAACTTGTGTTATTGCCTATATTATTACTGACCGGCCTCAGATAGTTGTGACTTCTACATAAGTCCAATTACGATTGCTTAACATAACGCTAAATTTGCCTTATGGCACACTAACTACTAACATTAACCATTAACTATTAACATTTACTTTTTGCACTTTACATTTATGCAATTTATCATTCTTGTACATATTATTCATTTGCTTTTTCCTTTGTTCATTGGAGCACATGTTTATGTTAATGCCATTTGCTCTTTGCTCACTTGAGCACATAATTGTGTATATATATTTTGTGCTTGTGTTTTGTTTTGATTGTTGTGGACCAAATGCAAAGAAATGAACAAATGGACTTAGATATTAGGACCTTACCCAAGCTAATGGAGTTTGAAGAGCAACTAGGCCTCATGCCTTTAGAATGCTTAAAAGCTTGAAGATGAACATTGAAAGGACTATATTCTAAATTCCCTCTTGTCCATTCTTTGATTGTTAATAGAACCTTTTAATGTGTGTGTTTTTGTGCTAGGGATTCCAACATTGAGCCAAATTGAGGAACCATTGCCATGAGCACCCAAGAGAGAGGGATCTTCCAAGAGTTCATTTGATTGTTGATTGCTTGAGTTTATGCTTATGTGATTGCTTATTCCAAAGGATGGGAGCTACTTGGATCATCAATATGATCTCAAGAGAGGAACTCCATTTGTGGTTTTGCTTCTTGTCCCTTACCTCTTGTATGCTTAGGACTTTAGCCTTTCTTCTTCTTCTATCCACTCTAACCCAAGCCATAACTTTTGTGCAAACATTTAACACTTGTTTTTAACATTAGAAACCTAAGCCTTATGCTTTTGATTTTCAAACTTACTTTTCATAATACATATTTTGAATTAAACTCCTAAGTCAACTTTGACCATTTTGTACATACTTATCATTGGTAAATACAACCCATCCAAATGTCTTTTTGTGGTTTCAATAGCCACCTTCTTAATCAAACTTTTCATAACCTTTAGCTATTAGGTTTGAGTTATACTTGTGGTAGATGTAATACTCACCTATATCCTTAGTGATGGACAATGAGTCTTCCATGCTTATTATAGGGTTAACCCCTCACTAGCATGTGGAAGCTATCCTCACATGGTGGATTTGTGGTTTTAGGTTGAGTTTTCTCCCTTGGATAACAAAAGACCTTAAGGCTTTTGGACCAATCAATTCACCAACTCATTTTGAGATTTTTACCCCGAACTACGAGGTATTGATCCTAATCTTTTTAAAGATGGTATGTAGGCAATGGGTTTATCCATCCAAACACAAAAAATGTAAATAAATTTGTATATTCTCTTCTCATCTCTTCAATCATGTTTGCACAAATAAATTTTCACAAAACACCAACCTTACAACAAATATGAAAAGGGCTCCCTAGGAGTACCTAGGATGTTTTGGGTGCTTAAAACCTTCCCATTGCATAACCAACCCCCTTACCCAGATCTCTGACATTTTTACTAGTTTTTGATTCGATAAAACTTTTAGGTTTTTGTTCTCTTTCTAACCATTCCTTTGGATAAATAGAAGTGCGGTGGCGACTCGACTTGTATGATTTACCTTGGATTTAGTCAATATCTCTAATGGTAACGAATACCCCGCTACAGTTCCATCCAGATAATCAACCGGGGAGGAAGCTGAAACAAAAATCATCCACGAGGAAGTAACTCAGTGGGGAAAGGAGAAAGGTTAAAGTCTTTCTGCTTAAGGGGGTGACACTCTACTATTGAAGGAGAACATACACCAAACTTATATGGGGATGAAGTACCACCATAACAGAGAATCAAAATCATAAGAATGAATCAACAAATGTGATGATGCAGTAATGAAATTATGTGAGTGTATATGTATATGTATATGTATATGTATATGTATATGTATATGTATATGTATATGTATATGTATATGTATATGTATATGTATATGTATATGTATATATGATGATTATGCTGACAAAACGACCGCAAAGGATACAAAGGTGCCGTAGATTTGAATCATCGATACAATTCTCGGTCAATCCACAAAAGAGGGAGACAATTGCTGGAGAAAAGAGAGATCAACATCCCAAAGACTCAACCCTAGCTGGGGAAGGAGGAAATCTGCTGAGGAAAACTGTTATCAAGTCTGTAGGGAATTTTAGGTCAACACCATATCAAATGGGAGACAACCATGCAGGGGATAAACACAAATAGTTGCTCAGAAACCAGGAGGAAACCCTGACTGGGAGCGAATCTGATGGCGATTGGTAAGGAAAACCAAAATTTATGTTGCAACCACGTGAACTGCTGAGGAAACCTGCTCTTACTCCACTGGAGACCAAAATCGGTTGGGGAATAAACACTCCTTAGGGGACAAATCAACCAGCTCAGCTGGCTACTTCACCGGGGAATGGCGAACAAAAATCGTTCGGAGAAATCAACAACCACTGAGTGTTGAATGAATGTTGTCGGGAATGAAAGAGAAAGTGCACCTACTACTTGTGGAGAACCAACAATGCTCCATACATAGGGCTTACTTCTTTCGAACCACTGTTGATATTCCTTTTAAATGAAGTCGATTGCTTAAAGTTCATGATTTTATATGTTTAAGGAAAAATATTTTGATTTTAAAAATTTTAATTTTAAAAAAATGATCATAATAAAATTTAAATCTATTTGGCTGAAATAAATAAGAGTAGAAACAATTGTGTAAACAGCTCAACTTTATTTAATAGAATGGTAGCCTGTAAATGACATGACTCCATAGATCTTTATAAAGTTGAAAATGGTAATTTATATGGAAAATGGGTACATCGAATACAATGATCACTAATCCTTCCACCAACACTTGATATCCACTATGCTCTTGATGGCCGTTGGGGATAATGAATCGACATCGACCGTTGTGCTCAAGAACGTCTTCGAAACTGAAGATCAATAGGATGCAGTTACTTGCCATAATCCCTAAATCTTGCATAAATTGCCCCAAGGTGGGGTACTCAATTTATCGGGATAATTCTTTTCTGTTTTATGTCTCTAACTTTTGCCTGGACCGTCCTTTCGAGTTTTCAATCCACCGAGACGCTCGTTTTTGCCTAAGCCGCCCTTTCGGGTTTTCAACTTAGCGAGTTTTTCTTTTCTTTTTAGGTGAAGTATTTCTTGACTGCATCTACGTTCACAGGATGAGTGAACTCTCACCGTCCATAGTTGTAAGAATCAAAGCACCGCCTGAAAAGGCTCCCTTAACAACATATGGGCCTTCATAATTAGGAGTCCATTTGCCCCTAGAATCTGGCTTGAAAGATAAAATCTTCTTGAGCACAAGTTCACCTTCTCTGAACACGTGGGGTCTAACCTTCTTGTCAAAAGCATTCTTCATTCTCTGCTAGTATAACTGACCATGACACATGGCAGTTAACCTCTTCTCTTCAATCAAATTCAGCTGATCAAACCTGGTTTGACACCATTCAACCTCAGTCAACTTGGCTTCCATGAGCACACGCAATGAGGGGATCTCTACCTCTATTGGGAGAACTGCTTCCATGCCATATACAAGAGAGAAAGGGGTTGCCCTTGTTGAAGTGCGGATGGATGTACGATACCAGTGCAAAGAAAATGGGAGCATATCATGCCAATCCTTGTATGTCACAATCACCTTTTGGATGATCTTCTTGATGTTCTTATTCGCAGCTTCAACAACCCCATTCATCTTAGGTCTGTAGGGAGAAGAATTATGACGTGCAATCTTGAAGTCCGTGCAAAGAGCTTCCATCATATTGTTATTCAAGTTTGATCCATTATCAGTAATGATCTTACTTGGCACACCATAACGGCATATAATTTGGTTCTTGATAAACCTTACAACAACTTTCTTGGTTACATTCGCATATGATGCCGCTTCAACCCACTTTGTGAACTAGTCAATAGCCACCAAAATAAAACGATGTCTGTTTGACACTTTGGGCTCAATCATGCCAATCATGTCAATTCCCCACATGGATAAGGGCCATGGGGAGGAAAGGACGTTCAACAGTGTCAGAGGAACATGAATCTTATCTGTATAGATTTGACACTTGTGGAATTTCTTCACAAAATTGCAACAGTCAGATTCCATTGTCAGCCAATAGTAACCTGCTCGCAACATCTTCTTCGCTATTTCATGTCCATTGCGATGTGTACCAAAGGAACCTTCATGGACTTCAGTCATCAACAGGTCTGCTTCGTGTCTATCCATGCATCTGAGCAGAACCATATCAAAATTTCTCTTGTAAAGCACATCACCATTCAGGTAGAAATTGCTGGATAATCTTCTCAAAGTCTTCTTATCTTTCAAAGATGCCCTAGCTGGGTAAATCTGACTTTGGAGGAAACACTTAATATCATAGTACCACGGCTTTTCATCTCTGATCTCTTCAACAACAAACACATGAGCTTACCTATCAAGATGCATCACAGTCAGATTGGGAACTTCATTCCAATATTTCAATACGATCATTGAAGCCAACGTTGCAAGAGCATCTGCCATCCGGTTTTCATATCGAGGGATATGATGAAACTCAACCTTTGTAAAGAAAGTTGAAATCCTCCTCGCATAATCTCTATATGGTATTAAACCGGGTTGATTCGTCTCTCATTCACCTTTGATCTGATTCACGACCAAAGCTGAATCTCCAAAGACATCTAAATGCTTGATTCTAAGATCAATGGCCTCTTCAAGCCCCATAATGCAAGCTTCATATTCTGCCATATTGTTTATACACTTGAAAGTCAATCTAGCTGTAAATGGAAAATGTGTGCCTTGAGGAGTAATAATCACTGCCCCAATGCCATTACCATACTGATTAACAGCTCCATCAAATACCATGCCCCAACGAGAACCAGGTTTTGGCCCTTCTTCAAGCAATGGTTCATCACAATCTTTTATTTTTAGGTACAAGATCTCTTCATCAGGAAAATCAAACTGCAATGACTAGTAATCTTCAATCGGTTGGTGAGCCAAATGGTTAGCCAAGATACTTTGATTGCTTTCTAAGATCGGTATTCGATATCATACTCTGATAACAACATCTGCCAACGGGAAATCCTACCAATTAAAGCAGGTTTCTCAAATAATTATTTGATTGAATCTATTTTGGATATTAACCAAGTGGTATGATTCAACATATATTGACGCAGACGCTTAGCAGCCCAAGCCAATGCGCAACAAGTCTTCTCTAACATAGAATACCGAGTCTCACAGTCGGTGAACTTCTTACTAAGGTAGTAAATTGCAAATTCTTTCTTTCCAGTCTCATCTTGCTGACCAAGAACACAACCCATAATACCTTTAAGCACTGTCAAATACATGATCAACGGTCTTCCTTCAACAGGTGGAGACAAAATCGGAGGCTCAAGCAGATATTCCTTGATACTGTCGAAAGCTTTCTGGCAATCTTCGGTCCAATCACAAGACTAATCTTTCTGAAGAAGCTTGAATATAAGCGCACATGTGGCAGTCATGTGTGAAATGAATCTTGATATATAGTTCAAGCGGCCAAGAAACCTCTGAATTGCTTCTTAGTTTTGGGCGCAGACATCTCTTGTATTGCTTTGACCTTAGCAGGATCAACTTCAATACCCTTCTCGATGACAATAAAGCCCAACAACTTACCAGAACAAACACCAAATGTACACTTATTAGGATTCAAGCGGAGTTTATACTTTCTCAAATGTTGGAATAGCTTTAACAAATGCTCAACATGCTCCTCTTCATCAATGGGTTTAGCAATCATGTCGTCAACATAAACTTTGATCTATTTATGCATCATATCATGAAAAAGAGTAGTCATTGCTCTTTGGTAAGTTGCACTAGCATTCTTCAAACCGAAAGGCATCACTCTATAACAGAATGTTCCATAAGGTGTAATGAATATGGTCTTCTCTATATCTTCGGGTGCCATCTTGATCTGATTATATCCGGAAAATCCATCCATAAATGAAAAGACTTTGAATTTAGTTGTATTGTCTACCAATATATCAATGTGTGGCAGAGGGAAATCATCTTTCGGACCGAATTTATTCAAATCTCTATAATCGACGCACATGCGGACTTTTCCATCTTTCTTCGGCACATGCACAATATTGGCCACCCATTGCAGATACTCGGCAGTCATAAGGAAACCAACATCAATCTGCTTCTGCACTTCTTCTTTGATCTTCACTGTCATATCAGGATGCGTTCTCCTCAACTTCTGCTTCACTGTCGGGCATTCTGGCTTCAACGGTAATCTATGCTCCACAATCTCAGAATCCAAACCAGGCATATCTTGATAGGACCAAGCAAACACATCTGAATACTCTCGAAGAAGATTAATCAACCTCTTCTTAACATCTGGACACAGTCGAAACCCAATCTTGACTTCCTCCACCTCATCTTTGGAACCCAAGTTGACTAGCTCAATTTGTTCTTCGAATGGCTGGATGGCTTTTCCTTCATGCTCAAGAAGACGAGATAATTCATCACTCACTTCTTCATCACTTTCCTCCTCAGCCTCAAACACAGGGAATTCAAAATTTGGAGTATGAGAAGGATCATTGTATTCGATGGGGTTAGAAACCAACCTGCATAATGATTTGATATTTTGATTTTAGAGAAGTGAATTTGTGACCAAATATTATGCAGATGGACAATTATATTGTTTATTCATGTTTTTTGTGATTACCATTTTCAGAATAAAGCAAAAATTAAAAACAAAACATCATAGATGTGGATGAATAGAATTATATTTTATTAATGATCAATTTGAAATGCCTAAACAATGTTCACTTCTCCCTTAGGCATAGGAGAAGGATTTTTTGAAAACAAATAAAAGCAATTACTTAGATCGATGCATAATAACAAGAATATCAACAGCAGTCCAATTGTTGCAAGCCTTTCCATGCATCACAAAATTGCTGCAGTCTTCCTCTTCATCATCCTCTAGCACAACAACTAAGTGTTGTTCATTGCCATGAATGAACCCTTTGCTACGGAAGCTGAGTTGCATATCCTCTGATCTAGCAGTTGATGAACGTTGCTAAAAATCCAAACCGGTTATGTTCTTATTATCAGAGACCTCTATCATTCGCCCCCACTGATCAACATTCCCATCTTCAACAATTTTCCTTGCATCTTTAAATGAGGACATGGGTGCCCCGACTTTCTTTTCAACAACAATAAGGCTTGGAACGGAGTTCCAACCTCATCCTCAGCTTCAACATAAGAGAAAGATGACATGTGGCTAACCAACAATGCCTACTCCCCGCCAACAGTGACTAACTTCCCATTCTTGACAAACTTGAGCTTCTGATGCAACATAGAGGTAACAACTCCTGCCTCATGGATCCATGGCCTTCCCAATAGACAACTGTAGGCCGGGTGGATATCCATTACTTGAAAAGTAATCTGGAAGTCACTCGGACCTATCTTCACTGGAAGGTCCACTTCAACAATCACTGTTTTGCACGAACCATCAAAAGCCTTGAAGATTACGCTGCTATATCTCATAGGCGCTCCTTGATATGACAACTTCGACAATGTTGACTTTGGCAACACATTTAATGAAGATCAAGTGTCAACTATTACATTGGATAAAGCGTCATCTTTGTAATTCATGGAGATATGCAAAGCCAAGTTATGATTCCTACCCTCCTCAGGGAGTTCCTCATCATAAAAACTGAGATTATTACAGGAAGTGATATTAGCCACAATATGATCAAACTGATCCACCGTAACATCATGTTCCACAAATTCTTGCTCTAGAACTCTTTGCAGTGCTTCTTTGTACGCTTCGGAATTCATTAACAGAGACAATACTGAAATTTTTGAGGGGGTTTGGAGCAGTTCCTCCACCATATTGAACTCACTTTTCTTTATCAGTCTAAGTACCTCATCATCATTGTTAGGCTTCAAACTGCTGGATTCACCAGACTGACACTCCGGAGCGCTAACTGGATCTACTGCAGGCACTTCCACCTTCTTACTAACAGATACATCCTCCACATTCTTTGGGAACACCAGCCCAAACACTCGACCACTGCGGGTTACCTTAGTAACATCAACAATGCTTGCAACAGAACTGTTGTAGGTAACGAAACAACTTGACCATCTTTCACCATAGTTGCATTATATTGATAAGGAACAGCTTTATCGGATGCATACGGGACCGGACCCGCCAACCGTATAACTAACGACGACACCGATTTCTTGTTGATATTGTTACTACTACTGCTATCAAATAAAATCACCACTTTCTCTGGTGTCTTAAGTACCAGAACTATTACATTAACATCATCATTTATGTGACGAGATTGAACAATCTGGATCAAACCTTCAATCATCAACCGTTGGATGTCCCTCTTCACAATCATACAACCTCTAGGATTGACACTGCAGATAGCACAACTATCATGGTCATGCTCACAATTGCGGGTGATTGTTGGTATTGTTGTTGTTGTTGTAGGTGTTGTACGTTTTTGTGGTTGTTATTATTGACGTTGTTGTTGTTGAATTGGTGTTGATTGATATCCTAGAAATACGGGAATAATTGAAGATACTTGATGATGATGTTGATGGAGTGGTTGACTTCTTCTAATCTAAGGCCTCCTTTGCTCCCACTGGAAACTGCATTAGTTTCTGCTTCCTTCTTCTTACCAAAACTGATGTCGTACCTTTTGCTGGACGACACCTCCCCTCTAGACAACCGTCCTTCTCGGACACCTTCTTCGAGCCTTATCCCCATGTTTACCATTTCGGTAAAATCACTAGGGGCACTGGCAATCATTCGCTCATAGTAAAATGAGCTCAGGGTCTTCAGAAAAATCTTGGTCATCTCCTTTTCTTCTAAAGGAGGGGTAATCTGAGTAGCGAGTTCTCTCCACCTTTGCACATACTCCTTAAATGTCTCTTTGTTTTTCCGGGACAACGATCTCAATTGATCCCTATCGGGAGCCATATCAACATTATATTTATACTGCTTCACAAATGCTTCACCCAAGTTGTTGAACGTGCAAAACATTCGCACTATCCAACCCCATGTACCATCTCAACGCAGCACCTGTCAGACTGTCTTGAAAGTAATGGATCAATAGCTGATCATTATCTGTTTGAGTAGACATCTTGCGGGCGTACATCACCAAATGGCTGAGTGGACATGTGTTCCTTTTGTATTTTTCAAAGTCAGGCACTTTGAACTTCACTGGAATCTTCACATTCGGTACTAAACACAGTTCAACAACACTCTTCCCAAATAGGTCCTTACCTCTCAAAGTTTTCAACTCCTTGCGCAACTCAAGAAATTAATATTTCATTTCATCCATCTTCTCATACACATCAGGGCCCTTGGACGGCTCGGAATGATAGATGGTGTCTTCCACACGAGGAAAGGTATGCATAACAGGAGGTGGCACAGACATGACCGGGCTAGATGTCGGCATAGAAGCAAATGTAGGTGCAAAGCCTTCGGGCACAAAGTTTGGCGGCATTCCCCACGGGAATCCGGCAGGCATGTTGGGTGCGAAATGAGCAGCAGTTGTAGGAACAGTAGAGGTAGCCACCTCTGAAATGACAGTCCTCTGAGGAGGAGGAGTTGCGGGTGTTGGGGAAGACTGGCTTTGCGCAGCTAAAACTGACTCCATCATGGCAGTCAGGCGGGCAATCTCCTCATTCAAGTCTCTATTATCTTGCTCAAGATGTTCCATGATTCTGGAGCGATTGGCGCGATTATTGTATCGATGAGTCAGCTTGGCTGAAGCACGGAAGAAACACCAATGAGACATCTGGCGAAAGAGAAACCTGTTTATGCAAATGATGCATGAAATGCAATGCTTGATTGTTTTTATTTTCAAGGAACTTACTATATTTTTTGCAAATATATATTTTTTAACAATAATTGCAACAATTTGATATGACCATAAAAATGAGTACAATTTCAGAAACCAAATGAAAAATACAAGAGAAAAGGAGACTAGTCATCCTAAGGATCCTTAACAACAATGTTAGAAGATCTGGCTGTAGGCGCGTACTTCCTTCGAATGCGTCGGATCTCTGACTCAAAAGAAGCCTTCATCTGAGTCTTCTCGAGGACAAGCTGGTCAACAATCTTCTTCCAAGCAACGGAAGGCTGAGTCATACTAGAGGAAGATGAAACCTCTGGCTCTCTCTGTCTCTTCGTCACTTGATCTTCAAGAAGCTCAATAAGTGCATCTTTGTCCTTAGGCTCAAGCTGCAACTCTTCATGCTTTTTGCTCAAAGCATGGAAACGCTCTTCCCATATATCTTTCTCTCTCTTCATCTTGGTGAGTGCGTCTTCCAACTCCTCTACATCTTGGTTAGGGAGAGTTAATGGCTCAACCACAACCATAGACATAGGTCTCTCACAAGGATAAGGCATCTTCAACTCCATGGCTCTCTTCTTCACCCGAAGAGTGTAAGCCTCCAAAGCTACACAATTGTACGGACCAAGCTCGGATCTTCCTTTCCTATGCATATTATGCCAAGCATGCACAATCTTCTGCTTCAAATGTTGGGGATCTTTACCCTCTTGATAGAAAAGACCTTCTAACAAAGTGTTATTAGGTTTGTCTCTCAAGGGGAACCCAAGTTGACGACGAGCCAAAGAAGGGTTGTAGTTAATTCCTCCTTGTGTACCAATGAGAGGCACATTAGAGAATTCACCACAACTATCAATAATTTCCAAACTGCTCAAAGAAGGATCATACCAAACTATATCATCATTAGTGAGAGTCATAAGTCTCTGAGACCACCGTAGACATTGTTTGTTCTCCACAAAAGCAGGTGTCTGAGGCAAGTGCGAAATAAACCACTTGTACAGAAGAGGAACACAACACACAATCGTTCCACCACCCTTAGAATTCCTTAGATGCAAAGAGAAATACATATCACCTAACAGAGTAGGCACAAGATTCCTAATCAAGAAAATTCTAATGGCATTAACATCAGCAAAACCATCAATATTAGGGAACAAAGCTAATCCATAGATGAGCAATACAAAGATAGCTTCAAAAGCATCCACGCTATTGGCTTGAGCAAAAGCAGTAGCTTCCTTGATGAGGAAATCAGATGGCAACCCAAACAACCCTCCTTTCTTCACCCAATGAGCCTCTATCTCAGACTTCTTCAAGTGAAGAGCTTCAGGAATAAGATGAGATTTGGGAATCTCTTCCAATCCACTAAAAGGCACTTTGCTAGAAACAGGTATCCCCAAAAGATGGGCATACTCCTCTAACGTAGGAACAAGCTGATGATCCGGAAAAGTGAAGCACCGGTAGAGAGGGTCATAGAACTGAACCAGCACACTCAGAAGTCCTTCAACTACATCAGCAAACAAGATAGACAGAAGCTTTCCATGGCGTTGTTTGAAGTCCAAGGGATCTAATACAAAAGATGCTAGCTTCCTTAACTCTTTCAAGTCGGGACATCTTAAAATGTACTTCTTAGTGTTCCTTCGTCCACAATCCGTGGTCTGAAAATATTTGCAAATGATACCTTAGTTCCTTGAAATTTTCGTGCGATGAATGTTATGATGCGCATGAATGCATGAATACAACAATCACAAACAAGGGATCACACACAAGGAAAACAAACAAAGGTCAATGGATGAATCAAGTCATTGTCAAGATCAATCATCCATTTTGGTGGATTGTGGTTTTCACCTTATCAACACCCAAGTTCCATTGATATTGACAAGACTTGATTGGATCAACCAAGAATTAAGGGTTTGTTGTAAGTCATGAGCATGGAGTTTAGGCAAAAACCATCCCAAAGGAGTGAATTAAGGATAAAAACCTGTAGATCATGTTCTAAAAAGTTCCCAGAGTCTTAATTCTATCTATCAGATATTATAGGTTAGGATGATTGACTCGTCAACCCATAATATTCTCAAGAGAAACTCGTCTGAGTGTTGTATCGTGTAACAACTATTATCAAGTCTACACTTGAACAGTCTCCGCATTACGTCTTAAATAGGCCAAGAGGGGTTAAACGTTCTACGGTCCTTAGCTTCTCGGACCCCAAATCAGAGATAGTAATGCCTAACCATAAATACTTGTGTGACATTTCCAAATCCAAAAGGGTCTCCACTGAGTAGATGGGTCTCAAGTCAACTTGTTAAGGACTAGTCCGCACAAGTCAAACATGACTATACCATCCTCCTATCTTAATTGCACTCAAGTTCGGGTTAGAACTTATCTCAGCACTCAGAGATCACCAAGCACAGCAAGCAAATTATATCATACAAACAAATATACATACATCAAGTATACAATTATATTCACACCAAAAAGTAGGCTAAACCCACTGGAGACTACTCCCCAGCAGAGTCGCCATTTAATTTCTGTAGCGGTAAATTCATGATCATCAAGCTATGGATAAGCAAGATATCAAATAATAAGACTCGTCGTCACGCTTTTATTGTTTCCAAGGGAAAAGGGAAAAAGTAAGAACAAAACCCAAGAATAAGAAGTTTTCAAATAAAAACTAATAAAATGCCAGAGATTATAGGTAAGGGGGTTGGTTACACAGAGGGAAGGTGTTAGCACCCAAAGTGTCCTAGGTACTCCTAGGGAGCCCTTTCTTGTGTGCATATGTGTTTTTGTATAAATGATGTTTGCAAACAAATAGAATGGGGGATGAGAAAAGAATTCATTAATTATATTTTTTTGTTTGACAAGACCTTTGGACTTGTACCTACGTACCAACATAAAAATGAGGGATCAAAACCTCGTAGTTCGTGGTATCAACTTCAAAGTGGACGCGTCGCTTTTTAACAAAAAAAATAAGTTTGAAAGGCACAAAGGCCTAAAAATGGTTTGAATGAGTTAGTTCTTTTTGGCTTTTGAAATTTTTAAGTCAAGTATAGTTAAGTTTATTTACAAGTTTGATTAAGAAAAGAAGTTTGAAAATGCAATGGCATAAGGCCAAAGTTTCTAGTTTGCAAAAGTGGTCAAAGTTTGAAAATCTACAAACACAAGCAAATAATATTTTGGAAAGGAGGGAGATATTTTGAACTTAAAGAAATGGGGAGGAGATGAAGAGACTAATCCTAAGCAAAAATTTAAAAGTTAAGAGTTGAAAAGATCTGACCACTGGGCTATAATCCAATAGACAAGTATGTCATATAGAAACCCAAATTCCCTTGGACATTAGAATCAAACAACAAGCAATGCAAAAAATATCAACTTGAAGAGCAAGGCATCAAATAAAGATAGCCACATCCAAGCTTAGCAACTCCATGATCTTCCTTAAAGTTTCCCATGCATCAGATGAATTCTAAGATGGCACAAATCACAGGTCTAAAATAACAACTTCATAATGACCATGTTGCAGGTGAACTCAAATGGATCTTCAATATTGCATCAGATGAAGTTTCAAATCACAAGCACTTGGCTACATGAAAGTTGGCATTGGCCAAGTCCTTTGCATAGGGAGTGTTGCCTAAATTCTAAGTCCAATTGTCTCTGATCAAACCAACAGTTCACACAAGATATTTTTTAGGTTTTTGTTCTTATTATGTACATTAATGGTCTAAGACCACACAAACAAACACAATATTCACAAACAAAATATATCACAAAATATGGTCCAAGTGGACAAAGTGAAAATGATATTAATATAAACAATTAGAATGGTATGAATAATGGCAAATGAATAGAGCTTAAAATTAAATTGCATTGAAAGTAAAGGACTTGAAATTAAATGTTAGCTGTTAATGAGTTAGAAGTTAGTATTGCTTTTTCTTTGCATTTGTTTAATTCATTCTTTGGAGAATACTCAACCCACTTATCACAAACATGGATCCTTGAACCAAGACATCTTCCAAAGGAAGGAAAAAAGGCCAAGTTTCTACACAATACCACGAAAGAGGGGAGACTTACAATCTCACTAACTAGAATGCTATGCCTTTTGTGTCACAATTTAGCGCTATGGTAAGCAATCGTAATTGGACTTATGTATAAGTCACAACTATTTGAGGTCGGGCAATAGATTTTTGGTGTTAATGCATGTTAGAGACACAGTATAATGAACTATGCTCATGAAACATACCACACATAAAAAGAATATGCAAAAGTAGGAGCCTAATCTCATCCATACTTATGTTGATTTTGCAATCAACTAGCCTTAGGATATAGAGATATCATAGGTCCATGACATGAATGCATAAAGAAGGGGAATGAGATGAAGAGGGAGGGGAAATGGATCAAACTCAAATTGGAAAAAGGAGGACTTTTATCAAATTAAGATCATTCATTCATTTTGGGAGATGGAATGTACATTCCATCAATCCCCTGAATCCAATGATCTTAACTTAACAACGTCAAATCAACCTTGACCAAGGCCTAACAACACAAGTCAAACTTACAAAGTCAATCAAAATTGCTCTACACAATTTATTTGGCATTTAAACAATTAAAAATAATAAAAATAATGCATTAAATTAAATATGGTTGGTCAATTTCCTAAAACCTCATCAAAACACCAAAGAAATGGCCATGAGATTTATCATAGGTCAAACAAGGTCAAAGGACCTTGGAGAAATTTTTTCAGAATTTGTGGAGACTTAAAAGTATTTTTAAACAATTAAAAATATTCACAAAATCAATTAAATCATGAAAAATATTAATAATGATCCAAAAATAATTTTAATTCAGAAAATGAAAGAGGATTTTATTAAAAAAATTTTGGCGAAACTCTCATATTTTTTGGATTAATATTAAAATTAATATGAATTAATGAAAATCAAAGTTGTAAAAAATAAAATCAGATAATCAAAAAAACGCGGACCACCTGATCTGCCTCATTAATTGAGGTGGCAGATCAAGTGGTTGAGCGCACGCGTTCCATGATGCGCCTGAGTCAAACATCCACACGCTTGGTAATCAACATGTACGCTCGTGATTATAACATTTTGAATCCATCTAATGGCTCTGGACCGTGCCATATCATTTCCGGAGCAAAGCGTCAATCGTCTTCTCAGGCGACCTTGGCCGGACTGGTCCATTCATCACCACATCATAAATGAAAAAGGAGGACATGATCTGAAAGATAAAATGGCGTAGATCACGAATATCACCTCAATTTTAACTAACTCCACATATATAGAGAGAGATACGTGGAGTTGAATTTTGAGGTGTGTCAACTGAGTTGCTTCGATTTGACCTCAAAGCAACTCAATATTCTTGCCTACATTGGTAGGACTTCAGACAACCTAGGATCCAAGAGAATTGATGAGTATTAAGAGAGAATCGAAGAGAAGAAAAATCTGGAAAATTACCTTCAATGTTGTGCAGAAATGGATCTCTCTTGCTTCAATTCGTGCTTGATCTTGCTCATGGAGCTTGTGGAAGTGGCTTAAGAACAATGCAAAGCTTTGGATCATGGAGTTTTTGAATCTCCAAACAGTGAGATTCAAACTCAATTTTCAAAATGAAAATTCTCAGGTTTTCCTTTCAAATGTGAGGGTTTGAACACTTGAAAATTTGTCTAAATTTGGCAATGCAATGCTCATGCTTGCATGAGCGTGTACATGCCCATGAAGCAATCCAATTAAGTCCATAATCAATTGAAATGAGGTATGCATGAAGCTTGAGTGGCAAGGCAAAGTTATTTGATCACTTGAAGCTTGAATCTTGCCAACTGATACAGGCCTGTTTACACCATGCGCATGCCTATCAAACTTAGTCCAAATTGAAAGAATTAGGACACTTTGGAAAGCTTAGATCAAGAGGAACAACTCTTGTGTTGAACATATTTCCATTTGGAACTTGTATCATGGTGAATTTTGAGGTGGAAGTTTGAAAATTTCAACATGTTGAAAAGTTTTCTAAGTGTCAAGTCACATATTCAATTATTCCACCTAGCTTAACTTTTTATGTGAGTTTCAAATGAGAAACGTGCCTTCATCAAAGTTGTATCTCTTTAAAATAAATTCAAAGTGGTCACCCATTTGACATCATTTGGATTTAGAATGCGTGAGTTGTGCATTTTTGAAGTTGAGGAAAATCACTTGTTTAATGGCATTGGTCTAAAATGACCTATAATGTATCCTCATATCACATGCTCATAAAGGTTTATTTAGCTTTCACTCCAAACATAAAATTTGAAGTAGACATCGTGAATTGCATTGTGCAACTCGGAAATCTTTCATCTCATAAAAAATGAGCAAGTTATGGCCTTGGGAAGTTGACTTTCAAATTAGGATTTAGACAAAATGACCTATAATGTTTCAACATAGAAAATGACTTTTCAAGCAAAATTAGCTCTAGACCTCAATATGAAAGTTGTTTGGAATGTAATTTAGAGTAACTTTTCTCTTGGAATCATTTTCATATGATGAAAATTGTAGGAGATAGTGTCTAGGGAGACCTAGTTTTGATTAGATGAATTCATCTGGCCAACCACCATCAACCAACTTGCTACCTTGCAATTATATTGACTTTTTAGGCTCATGGTAGATCATATATGCATAAGATGATGAATTTTGAAGTTTCCCTTGAGAAACTTGATCAATTGGTGAAGGATCTTGTTGAAGAAGTTACACAAGATACCTAAATGAACTAGGGTTTCCAAGGAAAATCAATTACAAACTCTTGAAGAATACTTGATCAAAATAACATGTAGAGACATTGGGACTCATATATGACGCTTAGAGCTCTTGTGGGTCATTCCTTGGTTGTGCTCTTAGCAATGAGGGTCTTAAACCCTAGATATGCACTTGATAGATCAAGGTGATCATGCCCTACTTACAAAAGAATTAGGCAAATGCAAAGACATATTTTTGGTATTTTGGTTAGTAAAACGATAAAATACAAGTATGATACAATCACATGGTGCTTGGTGATCTCTCCTAAAACAAACTCAATGAAAGAGGGGTAAGGAGGATGCCAAGGTATGATCCCAACATGATTTCCTAGGGTCAAAATTGAGGTCTTACAAGACTCAGACTCAACAGTAGTTGGGCTGCATCCTATTCAGGTTTTTGAACCTACATGATTTCCTATTCTAACCATATTGTCAGCATCTACGTTACTGTTCTTATTCAAAAACATAATGCGTGCTTTCTTAAAACTATTCAATAATAAACGACATGTCAACCACAATATTATTTAAAATAGTTGAGAAAAGAATATCATTAATACAATCAATGACAAACATCGTGTTTGATTGATTGGATCAACACTTTTTTCAGCTTTAGATCTTGTGCAGTCTCCATTGAATAGCTAAGAGCTCTGTAGTACTTGGATCCATATTGATCGACTTCTTTTTACATGAGGCGAGTGTAAGAACAAAATTAGTTCTACAATAGAATTCCAGGATTTTGATGATAACAAAGGATGAAACAAAAAATGGCACCCTAACAAAATTTTTCTAAGTGTGCAGGACTCTGAACAACAACAAAGAACTCTGATCTTTTTATTAGATACAAACATTGATCAGATACAAAGTGCTAGAAGATCAGACGCATCTGAGGAAGAAGTGCGCCCAAGAAGTTCTAAATATAAGCAAAGCAAGACAGTAAAAAGAACGAGAAGCTCTAACATCCACTGATCCTAGCTCTGATGATCTAGAAGACTAGTACTCTGAGAAGCTCTAATGTAACTTCAACATAATCTCCTTCTGACGCATGACTCTGATATGACAAAGACTCTGATGAAGATTCACCAAATCCAGAAAGAGTAACGGAAAGAATTTCTCAATATGGAAATGAACTATTTTAAGAAAGAAGTTATTCAGGGAGACAAAATGGTTATGGCAAGAAACACATAAGTAATGACATTGAATGCTCATCAAAGACCAATATTCTGTCATCACTCCAACGGTCCTTCTCACTACTATATAAAGGACAGCCTACCTCATCGAGAGACACAACAACAACGCACAAAAAAGTCATTCATATTCTCTCTCATTTTTTCACGAGTTGCTGCTCATACGTGAAAACTCTTGCTCAAATATTCTGCTGTAATACTTGCTTACTCTTAGAAGCACCTTCTATTACAAATCCTTTTTGCTAAAATTATTTTTTGTTCCTCAAGTGACTCTGCGTAGTCTGTATACTTGAGAGGACTAAGAGATCATCCTCTTAGACGTTTGGTTGTATAATCTTTCAAGATTATTGGATTAAGTCCTTTTTGAAGGCGAAATCACCTTGGCCGGGTGGACTTGAGTAGCTTTGTTTTCTAAGCGAACTAGTATAAAATTCGGTGTGTTCTTATTTTCTGAAAAAGCTTTTATTTTCTAAAACAATTCAAACCCCCTTTCTTGTTTTTCTCACCTTCAGTTGGTATCAGAGCTTCGACTCTGTTATTGATTTTCTAATCAAACACTTAACAGTGTAGAGAGATCCAGAATGAGAAAAACCATTGTCAACACAAATGAAAGAGATAGTTACAACGCTAAGCCTCCAGTCTTCGATGGAGAGAAGTTCGATTACTGGAAAGATAGAATTGAAAGTTTCTTTCTGGGCTACGACGTTGATCTCTGGGACATTGTCACAGTTGGATACATACCACCTGTAACAGATGCTGGAGTTGCCATTCCCAGAAGCAAAATGACAGATGATTAGAAGCGCGAATTCAAGAATCATCACAAAGCTAGAACGATACTTCTCAATGCCATATCCTACAATGAGTATGAAAAAATCACCAACAGGGAAACAGCTAAAGAAATACTTGACTCCCTAAGGATGACTCATGAAGGAAACTCCTAAGTCAAAGAAACAAAGGCTCTGGCTCTAATCTAGAAATATGAAGCCTTCAAAATGGAGGATGATGAAGTTATAGAGGTAATGTTTTCTAGATTTCAAACTCTAATTGTAGGTCTCAAAGTACTAGATAAAGGATACACAACTGCGGACCATGTCAAAAAGATAGTCAGAAGCTTGCCAAAGAAGTGGAGACCCATGGTCACAGCCTTAAAGCTATCAAAGGATCTAAACAACATCAGCCTTGAAGAGCTTGTCAGTTCACTCAGAAGTCATGAGATAGAACTGGAAGAAGATAAGCCTCAAAAGAAGATCAAGTATGTAGCACTTAAGTCCAGATCTGAAAGGCGCAAGTCTGACAGAAACAAAGCCTTCCAGGCCGAAGCAGAAGACGTTGATGACTCTGAAAAGGAAGATGTTGACGATGAGGAAGAATTATCCCTTCTGACCAGAAGAGTAAAACAACTATGGAGAAAAAGGAATAATAACTTCAGAAAACCAAGATCCAAAGGAGATCGATCAGAATCAACCTTAAAAGGTAAATCTAACAAAGTTGTTACGTGTTATGAATGTAAGGAAACAGGTCATTACAGAAACGAATGTCCCAAGTTGAAGAAAGACAGTTCCAGAAAAGAGAACTTCAAGAAAAATTCTTTCAGAACCAAAAAGGGACTGATGGCTACCTGGGACGACAGTGAATCTGACTCATCGGAATCCGACTCTGATGAACAGGAAAATGTGGCACTCATGGCTACCATATCCAAGAATACTTCAGATGAAGAATCCGAATCTGAAGAGGTATTTTTTGAACTTTCTCGATCTGACCTAGAATCATGCCTATCTGAAACTCTAAACTCATATCAGAAACTCAAACAAAAATTTAAAGCTATAAAAGGTGTGCTTGAAGAAACACTAGAAGAATGTGGCAAACTTGAGATAACAATTTTATAACTTAAAGATGAAAACAGAACCTTGATATTAGAAAGAGATTCAACAAAGAAAAAGTGCTCAAAACTTGAAGAAGCGTTATCTCAAGCTCCACAAACTTCAAACACAATAATTTATGAATATGAAAAATCTTTTCAAAAGTTTCTGAAAAATGGGATAGAGAGGAGCAGAAAGGCATCCATGATTTATGGGGTCAGTCAGAACAATAGAAGAGGAATTGGATATGGTCCTAGTGAAGATAAAACTTCTACTAATGACCAACCTAAATCTCCATTTTCCTATCACTATACACATACACAAGCACAACGATTTAATAATGCTAGAAAACCCAAAGTGTTAAGAAACTCTGGGAAAACTAATCACAAAGGACCCAAAAGATTCTGGGTACCAAAGGATAAGATTGTTTATGTTGCAGATATCTTATGCAGCAGAGTTAAAACACCAGTTATGGTACCTGGACTCTGGATGCTCGCGACACATGACGAGAAGAAAATATATGTTCCAAAACCTAGAACTTAAAGACGCTGGATTCGTAGGCTTCGGAGGAGATCAGAAAGGAAGGATCAGAGGCTCTGGAACTATTGGTAACAATACTCTTCCCTCTATATATGATGTTCTCTATGTAGAAGGATTAATGCATAATCTGTTATCAATAAGTCAATTAAGTGATAACGGGTATGATGTAATCTTCAATCAAAAAACATGTAAAGCCATAAATCAAAACAATGGATCTGTCCTATTCACTGGCAAGAGGAAAAACAATATTTATAAAATAAATCTTTCGGATTTAAAAGAACAAAATGTAAAATGTTTGATGTTTGTTCACGAAGAGCAATGGGTATGGCATAGACGCTTGGGCCACCTTAGCATGAGAAAGTTATCTCAGCTAAATAAACTCGAGTTAGTTAGAGGTCTACCTAAGCTGAAGTTCTCTTCAGATGCTCTATGTGAAGCCTGTCAGAAAGGAAAGTTTTCAAAATCATATTTTAAAAAGAAAAATATTGTTTCTACCTCTAAGCCTCTGGAACTTCTTCATATTGATTTATTTGGTCTTGTGAAAACAGCATCAATCAATGGAAAAAAATATGGCTAAGCACTTTTGGGATGAAGTTGTAAATACAACATGTTATATTCAGAATAGAATCTCCATAAAACCTATTCTGGAGAAGACTCCCTATGAACTGTGTAAAGGAAGAAAACCCAAAATTTCTTATTTTCATCCTTTTGGATGTTCCTGCTTTATTCTAAATACTAAAGAACATCTGAACAAGTTTGATTCTAAAGCACAAAAAGGTATTATGTTAGGATACTCATAACGCTCTAAAGGCTACATTGTATACAATACAGAAACCAAAATTATGGAAGAATAAATTCATATCAGATTTGATGTTAAGTTTGACCCTGAAAAGTCAAAGCTAGTTGAGAAACTTGCAGATCTGGAGATTACTCTTGCAGGTTCTGACGAGAAGATCAAAGCACCTGAAGCAGCTGTCACTCAAACTCCAGAAGGAACCAAATCCTCAGCAATCCCAAAGAAAGCTAAAAGTCTCCTCAACATATCTGAAGAGTTGATTATGGGAAACAAGGATGAACCTATCCGAACTAGGTCAACCTTCAAGGCACCTGAAGAAACTCCTCTGGGACTAGTATCTCTGATCGAGCCTACTTCCTGTGATGGGGCATTTCAAGATAGCGACTGGGTTCTAGCCATGCAAGAAGAGCTAGATCAATTCACAAAGAATGACGTCTGGGATATTGTTCCTAAACCTAAAGGCACTCACATTATCGGAACCAGATGGGTGTTCAGAAACAAGCTGAATGAGAAAGGAGAAGTTGTCAGAAACAAAGCTCGGCTGGTGGCTCAAGGTTACAGTCAACAAGAAGGCATTGACTACAATGAAACCTTTTCCCCAATCGCCAGGTTAAAATCTATTCGCTTACTTGTCTCATTCGCTGTAAATCATTCTATCAAACTATATCAAATGGATGTCAAGAGCGCATTTCTAAATGGTTATATATAAGAAGAAGTGTATGTCAACCAACCTCCAGGTTTTGAAAATTCAAATTGTCCAGAACATGTTTTTAAACTTAAAAAATCTTTATATGGACTAAAACAAGCTCCCAGAGCTTGGTATGAAAGATTAAGTAATTTTCTTCTGAAACATGATTTTATCAGAGGGAAAGTTGACTCTACACTCTTATATAAAAACATTAATAATGATCTCATGATATGCCAAATATACGTTGATGATATCATTTTTGGTTCAGCTAACGCCTCTATATGTCAAGAATTCTCTGAGTTAATGCAGGCAGAATTCGAAATGAGCTAAATGCAAGAACTAAAGTTCTTTCTAGGAATTCAGATTAATCAAGCCTCGGAAGCCACCTACGTTCATCAAAGTAAATACATAAAAGACATTCTGAAGAAATTTGAAATGGCTGAATGCAAATCTGCTAAGACACCCATGCATCCAACTTGCATTCTTGAAAAAGAAGAAGTTAGTCAAAAGGTTTTTCAGAAGCTCTGTCGTGGTATGATAGGCTCTCTTCTCTATCTAACTGCTACACGTCCTGATATTCTATTTAGTGTTTATCTCTGTGCCAAATTCCAATCAGATCCTAGAGAATCTCATTTAACAGCAGTTAAGAGAATTCTCAGATATCTGAAAGGAACTCCTAACCTGGGCCTGATGTATGAGAAAACATCAGAGTATAGACTATCTGGTTTTTGTGATGCAGATTACGCAGGAGACAAAATGGAACGAAAAAGTACATCTGGAAATTGTCAGCTCTTGGGAAAGAGTCTGATATCCTGGGCTAGCAAAAGACAATCAACCATAGCCCTGTCTACTGCAGAAGCGGAATACATTTCAGCATCACTGTGCACTACCCAGATGCTCTAGATGAAGAATCAACTAGAGGATCTTCAAATCTTTGAGAGTAACATTCGTATCTTCTATGACAATACTGCTGCCATTTGTTTAAGCAAGAATCCTATTTTGCACTCCAGAGCTAAGCACATAGAAATAAAACATCATTTCATTAGAGACTATGTTCAGAAAGGGGTAGTAATGTTGAAATTCATTGATACAAACCATCAATGGGCTTACATCTTTACCAAACCACTTGCTGAAGATAGATTCCTCTTCATCTTAAAGAATCTGAACATTCAAAATTGTTTTGAATAAAACGTGCCTTTGAGTAAGCAAAATAAGATTCTGATGTAAACAAAGTGGATTCTGCATCTGACTCTGATACTCCTACCAAGTTAGAAGTCATCTGAGTTAGAAATCTCCAAGAACCAACCCTTTGGTATTCCTGAAGATCAGATAGAGCAAACACGTGGAGCACCTTGCGTCTGACGTTGGAACTTCTAGACAGCTGTCTAGCAGTTATCAAGGAACAGTCTCTTGAGATTTCCTCGAGAAGTGTATTGACTGTTGGGATTAGACATCATTCATGAGCTGTAATCGTTTTCCCTCTAACGTGCATACTTGGTTTTTGTGCTAAACTCATGTTTTGTGTGTCGTTTTGCATGCGCCCTAATTTGGGTATTTAAACTCTTCTCTTCATACATTGCACACTTTTCACTCTCACAAACACTCTTAACCTTCTTGCAAGTTCTTCTCTCCCTCAAGGCATTCCTGCAGCGTGCATTCAAGTTCTTCAACCTTCAACTCAGTTCATCAACAACATTCATGGATTCCCAACAACAATCAGTGTATAACTTCTCTCAACAGATGGATTCCAACGAGCAAGCTCCATGTTCAAGCACTCCAAACCCAGCTGTTACCGGTGTCGTCGCCACTCCCATCTACAAAGAACCTCACATTCTTGATCGTGAGCCTCATATCAACCTTGCAACACCATTTGAGAAACTGAAAGTTTTGTGTGAATCACTAGTGGATTTTGAAAAGATGCGAAGGAACGATATTGACCTCACTGAAGAACTGTAGAATCAAGGTTGGGGAAACTACTTCCAACGTCTCTATGGTCCAGTTTACATAAACCTGGTTAAGGAATTCTGGAGATTCGCTGATGCTGACGATCATTACATCGTCTCCTATGTTCTGGGAGTCAAGATGGTGATTACTGAGAAGTCCATTGCTGCTCTTCTGGGCATGGAAAAAGCTGGAGGAAGAAGAATTTACAATATTAATCCTAGGGCAAAGCATCTGTCCCATGAGATTAATTCAACAATCTTCCAACAGAACGCTGAAGGAAAACACTCCAAGAACAAGGAACTGCATCAGAACCTCCGGGTATGGCTGAAGATCATCTTGGGCACCATACATCATCTCCCAGCTTCCAACTCCTCAGACTATATCAACACAGACCAGAAGTGCATCATGTACTGCATCCACAAGGGTCTGAAGCTCTGCCTTCCGACACTCCTCTTCAAGTACCTCAGAGACTCTGTAAGAGATACAAGAAACAATATGAAGCCCAGAAACTACATCCCTCTGGGGAGGCTGATCTCTGACGTTCTGATTGAAAGCGGTCTCGTGTACCACCTGATAAAGTTCATACTCATGGAAGACGTGATGATAGATACTGGAAGAGCTCTGAACGCCCCCAATCTGAAGAGCATGGGGATTCTGGATCAAGTAAGGGTCAAACCTACTCTGGACACCTCCTGGGAGGCTCTTAAAGATCATAGAAAGATTCCAAATGGACTCTATCTGTTCTCAAAGATCGACCCTCTAGAGGTAATCTTGTATTACTTAGATGATCTGCGAAAACAAGGAGTAGAGTTCTCAAATTTCAACTTAAGCCAACTGCCAGACCATCCTCCCAACTTCATGAAGCGACCACGAGGACCATCTGAGAAGGCATGGCAAGCAAAGAAAGAAAAGCTGGGAGAATCCTTTGGATCAAGACCTCCAGTACCTCTGACTGGACCTTCTGGTAAGTCTATTTCTCTCGCTCCTTCTGTTCATATTAAGCCCATTGCTTCCTCTATCCCTCAACCAACACCCATATACACCAACTCAGAAACTCCTCCCTCAACCACCAGACCGTCTAACCAACCCTCTCAGAAATTCAACCTTGCCACCACCTCTCTACCTCTTTCGGAAGCAGAAATGCTAAACGAAACAACCTCACCCTCTTCATCTTCCTCTCTAGAATCACCACCCTACTATAATATTTCCACAGATACTGAACCATATGACCCTCACTCCCCAACTCTAGCTTAGCTCCAAACACATGCTCTGGCCTCTCAACAACCAACACAATCCATACCTGAACCAGAAGTCACCTCATCACCCACAGAAGAACCAAACACAACCACCTTTGACCCTCTTCCACCTGACACAATTCATGCTGAAACACAACCACCCAACTCTGACATGCCCCCACCAAATACATCGTCTGAACCACAAACTCCCACACTCAATCTTAGCCCTCCCACTTCTCCACCCTAGCCTCTGAACCTGAAAACACGCTTCCAACCCTTAAGGAAGCAATAATGGTGTTTGCAGGAGCTTCAGTTGACAAGGTCAAGTCTCTGACCATCAACTCTGGCATCAGTGATGATCCTTCAGCTATAAGGACACACTGGAACAGAGTGATTAGTTGGATGACCGCTGAAGCCTTTAAGCTGAAGGGCCTCTCTGAGCAAGTCCGCAACGACTTCATCAGAGACGCTGAGATCAGACTACAGGAGCGCCTAGCCAGAGAGGCTGAGGAGCGAGCCCGCAAAGAAGCAGAAGAGAAAGCCAAGCAAGAAGAACTGCAAAGGATCAAGGAAGAGGAAGCCAAAGCTCTAGATGAGGCCGTTGCTGCCGCTGAAGCTGAAGCACAAGCCAAAGCTTCCGCTGAAGCAGAAGCACGCCTGGCTGAAGAGTCTTCCACCAGGGTAGAATATGATGCTCTGACTCAGGAGGAGTCCTCCACTTTTGTCCCTCTGGTTCTAAAGACACTTGAAGATCTTCAGAAAGAACAGAAGGAAGTCTGAGCCAGATTGGATTAACAGGACACAGTAAATGTCAACATTCAGAATCTGCTGACCCAGCTGCTACAAAGGATGCCTCCACCTCCCAACCCTTAGGCACCTAGGACTTGTTTTTGTGTTCTCTTGTTTGTTGCTCTGATTTGCTTGTTGCTTTCTGTTTTTTCTTCTTTGTTGTCTGTGTTTCTGGCATCTGTACCTGCTATGTGAATATATCTATATATTTTTTTGCTCTTTCATTTCACTAAGTCTTTTTGATTCTGACAAAAAGGGGGAGAACTAAAAACAACTCTGATGAAAACATATCTAACTCCCATCAGAACTCCGTAAACATTGTTTCTAATCCTTTTAAACATAGAAATTTGCAGGAGAGTAGCTAGAAACACCATATCATGGAAGGTTCAGGAAGAACTTTTGAACTCCCATACTTATCTCAGGGGGAGCTCACTTCCATTTGATCTATAACTCTTATCTAAAAATTGTTTCATCTCTGAATTAAGATTGTTTTGTCATCATCAAAAAGGGGGAGATTGTAAGAACAAAATTAGCACTACAATAGAATTCCAGGATTTTGATGATAACAAAGGATGAAACCAAAAATGGCACCCTAACAAAATTTTCTAAGTGTGCAGGACTCTGAACAGCAACAAAGAACTCTGATCTTTTTATTAGATACAAACATTGATCAGATACAAAGTGCTAGAAGATCAGACGCATCTGAGGAAGAAGTGCGCCCAAGAAGTTCTGAATCTAAGCAAAGCAAGACACTAAAAAGAACCAGAAGCTCTAACATCCACTGATCCTAGCTCTGATGATCTAGAAGACTAGTACTCTAAGAAGCTCTAATGTAACTTCAACATAATCTCCTTCTGACGCATGACTCTGATATGACAAATACTCTGACGAAGATTCACCAAATCCAGAAAGAGTAACAGAAAGAATTTCTCAATATGGAAATGAAGTATTTTAAGAAAGAAGTTATTCAGGGAGACAAAATGGTTATGGCAAGAAACACAGAAGTAATGACATTGAATGCTCATCAAAGACCAATATTCTGTCATCACTCCAATGGTCCTTCTCACTACTATATAAAGGACAACCTACATCATTGAGAGACACAACAACAACGCACAAAAAAGTCATTCATATTCTCTCTCATTTTTTCACGAGCTGCTGCTCATACGTGAAAACTCTTGCTCAAATATTCTACTGTAATACTTGCTTACTCTTAGAAGCACCTTCTATTACAAATCCTTTTTGCTAAAACTATTTTTTGTTCCTCAAGTGACTCTACGTAGTCTGTATACTTGAGAGGACTAAGAGATCATCCTCTTAGACGTTTGGTTGTATAATCTTTCAAGATTAGTGGATTAATTGCTTTTTGAAGGCGAAATCACCTTGGCCGGGTGGACTGGAGTAGCTTTGTTTTCTAAGCGAACTAGTATAAAATTCGGTGTGTTCTTATTTTCTGAAAAAGCTTTTATTTTCTAAAACAATTCAAACCCCCTTTCTTGTTTTTCTCACCTTCAGTTGGTATTAGAGCTTTGACTCTGTTATTGATTTTCTAATCAAACACTTAACAGTGTAGAGAGATCCAGAACGAGAAAAACATGGCCAACACAAATGAAGAGATAGTTACAACGCTAAGCCTTCAGTCTTTGATGGAGAGAAATTCGATTACAGGAAAGATAGAATTGAAAGTTTCTTTCTGGGCTACGACGCTGATCTCTGGGACATTGTCACAGTTGGATACATATCAACCTGTAACAGATGCTGGAGTTTCCATTCCCAAAAGCAAAATGACAGATGATCAGAAGCGCGAATTCAAGAATCATCACAAAGCCAGAACGATACTTCTAAATGCCATATCCTACAATGAGTATGAAAAAATCACCAACAGGGAAACAACTAAAGAAATAGTTGACTCCCTAAGGATGACTCATGAAGGAAACTCCCAAGTCAAAGAAACAAAGGCTCTGGCTCTAATCCAGAAATATGAAGCCTTCAAAATGGAGGATGATGAAGTTGTAGAGGTAATGTTTTCTAGATTTCAAACTCTAATTGTAGGTCTCAAAGTACTAGATAAAGGATACACAACTGCGGACCATGTCAAAAAGATAGTCAGAAGCTTGCCAAAGAAGTGGAGACCCCTGGTCACAACCTTAAAGCTATCAAAGGATCTAAACAACATCAGCCTTGAAGAGCTTGTCAGTTCACTCAGAAGTCATGAGATAGAACTGGAAGAAGATGAGCCTCAAAAGAAGATCAAGTCTGTAGAACTAAAGTCCAGATATGAAAGGCGCAAGTCTGACAGAAACAAAGCCTTTTAGGCCGAAGCAGAAGACGTTGATGACTCTGAAAAGGAAGATGCTGACGATGAGGAAGAATTATCCCTTCTGACCAGAAGAGTAAAACAACTCTGGAGAAAAAGGAATAATAACTTTAGAAAACAAAGATCCAAAGGAGATCGATCAGAATCAACCTCAAAAGGTAAATCTAACAAAGATGTTACGTGTTATGAATGTAAGGAAACAAGTCATTACAGAAACGAATGTCCCAAGTTGAAGAAAGACGGCTCCAGAAAAGAGAACTTCAAGAAAAATTCCTTCAGAACCAAAAAGGGACTGATGGCTACCTGGGACGACAGTGAATCTGACTCATCGGAATTCGACTCTGATGAACAGGCAAATGTGGCACTCATGGCTACCACATCGAAGAATACTTCAGATGAAGAATCCGAATCTGAAGAGGTATTTTTTGAACTTTCTCGATCTGACCTAGAATCATGCCTATCTGAAACTCAAACAAAAATCTAAAGCTATAAAATGTGTGCTTGAAGAAACACTAGAAGAATGTGGCAAACTTGACATAATAATTTTAGAACTTAAAGATGAAAACAGAACCTTGATATTAGAAAGAGATTCAACAAAGAAAAAGTGCTCAAAACTTGAAGAAGCGTTATCTCAAGCTCCACAAACTTCAAACACAATAATTTATGAAATTCTAAAAATCTTTTCAAAAGTTTCTGAAAAATGGGATAGAGAGGAGCAGAATGGCATCCATGATTTATGGGGCCAGTCAGAACAATAGAAGAGGAATTGGGTATGATCCTAGTGAAGATAAAACTTCTACTAATGACCAACCTAAATCTCCATTTTCCTATCACTATACACATACACAAGCACAACGATTTAATAATGCTAGAAAACCCAAAGTGTTAAGAAACTCTGGGAAAACTAATCACAAAGGACCCAAAATATTTTGGGTACCAAAGGATAAGATTGTTTATGTTGCAGATATCTTATGCAGCAGAGTTAAAACACCAGTCATGGTACCTGGACTCTGGATGCTCGCGACACATGACGGGAAGAAAATATATGTTCCAAAACCTGGAACTTAAAGACGTTGGATTCGTAGGCTTCGGAGGAGATCAGAAAGGAAGGATCAGAGGCTCTGGAACTACTGGTAACGATACTCTTCCCTCTATATCTGATGTTCTCTATGTAGAAGGAATAATGCATAATCTGTTATCAATAAGTCAATTAAGTGATAACGGGTATGATGTAATCTTCAATCAAAAAACATGTAAAGCCATAAATCAAAACAATGGATCTGTCCTATTCACTGGCAAGAGGAAAAACAATATTTATAAAATAAATCTTTCGGATTTAAAAGAACAAAATGTAAAATGTTTGATGTCTGTTCACGAAGCGCAATGGGTATGTCATAGACGCTTGGGCCACATTAGCATGAGAAAGTTATCTCAGCTAAATAAACTCGAGTTAGTCAGAGGTCTACCTAAGCTGAAGTTCTCTTCAGATGCTCTATGTAAAGCATGTCAGAAAGGAAAGTTTTCAAAATCATCTTTTAAAAAGAAAAATATTGTTTCTACCTCTAAGCCTCTGGAACTTCTTCACATTGATTTGTTTGGTCCTGTGAAAACAACATTAGTTAATGGAAAGAAATATGGACTAGTCATTATTGATGATTTTAGTCACTGGACATGGGTAAAATTCTTAAAGGACAAGAGTGAGTCTCACTATGTATTCACTAGCTTCTGTTCCAAAGTGCAAAACGAATTTGACTCTAAAATCATCAAAGTCAGAAGTGATCATGGTGGGAAATTTGAAAATAAATTTTTTGAGGAATTATTTGACTCTAATGGAATATCCCATGATTTCTCCTGCCCTAGAACTCCACAACAAAATGGAGTTGTAGAGAGGAAGAATAGGACACTCCAAGAGATGGCCAGAACCATGATCCCATAAAGTGTATAATATTTATTTCAATAGTCACCTGTTAATACAAGAATTAAAACGAACATCCGATAACCATTTCAAAATAAGATCAAAAGCTCGACCCAACGTCGAGTAATCATTTTCAAAACTTAACAGAACCAGCACGCATTCATCCATCCTCTTGTAAGTCGATTGCCTCAGGCATCGCCATCTACCTGTAAGTCGATTGCCTCCGACATCGCCATCTACCCTTATCCGTAACTCCTCTTCGCGCTCCATCAGTCGACTCTTGTTCCGTTTATGTAGCACCCATTAGGTAGAACCCTTTGTATGATAACATAGGTAGAATTCCCCTATTCTTTGCATGCTAACATTGGGTAGATGTTCCCCTTTGTAAATCCTAACACATAGGTCCATATTGCATGACAACTCTAGAGCAGAGCTTCCCCATTTTTAGACCTTCCGTGCATCTCCGATCTTGTGGCATGTCAGTCCGTTCTATTGCAAAGAGGTAACTGCCTAAGACTCGATTCAGCGAGCTGCGACACCTACTGCTAGGACGTTGAACACAATGCCCACCCTCCTTTGACACAACTGGTGTCCTCTTTTGTAAGTCCATGTTCAGATGGCAATCCTTAACCCCTAGTTAGCCGAACTACGACAACTCTGATTCTCATGTTCAGATGAGATACGTAGGCACGAGACGCGATGTCTTGCCGAGTTTGACTGACGACTAACAACTAATCCTTGTTTGCTTTCGCCCTTGCTGCGATTCTTTTCTCTCGCCCTCGCTGTGATTGAGACCATCCCTTTCCCTTGCCCTAGTTGCAATCGAGACCCTTGTTCCCGTAGTTAGCCGAACCACGTTTTCCTCTGATTCTCATTCCAGATGAGATACGTAGGCATAAGACGCGACGTCTTATCGAGCACATTTCTTTAACCCATAGGTAGCCGAGCTACGAAGACTCTGATTCTCATACTCAGATGAGATACGTAGGCAGTGGATGCGACATCCTTGCGAGTCATTTTCTTTTAACCTTCCTTTTAGTAAATAGTACTTTAGATATACCTACACCATTTAGACTAGAACAAAACTTATAAAAAGAGATCCCTAGGAGTATCTAGGATATTTTGGGTGCTTAAAACCTTCCCATTGCATAACCAACCCCCTTACCCAGATCTCTGACATTTTTACTAGTTTTTGATTCGATAAAACTTTTAGGTTTTTGTTCGCTTTCTAACCATTCCTTTGGATAAATAGAAGTGCGGTGGCGACTCGACTTGTATGGTTTACCTTGGATTTAGTCAATATCTCTAATGGTAACGAATACCCCGCTACAAAAAAGTGGCGACTCTGCTGGGGACTATCATTTGCCTAGTGGGTTTTGCCTACTTTTCATATTTGTTGTATTGTATGGTATATTGCTTTGTGACATATTTTTGTGCAATTTGGGATTACTGTATTGTATGTAATGATTGAATTGTTTGAATATTAATTCCTTGTATGCTTGGTGATCTTTGTGAGATGAGTTCTATACCCAAACTCGAGTGCACTTAGGATAGGAGAATGGCATAGTCTTGTTGACTTGTGTGGAGTTATTCCTTAGCAAGTTGACTTGCAAGCCCATTCACTTGGTGGAGGTTATGTTGGGATCAATAATGTCACACGAGTAGTCATGGTTAGGCATTACTCTTTCCAATATATCCCTTAGAAGCCAAGGACCTTAGTTTACCACGCCCATCTTGGCCTATTTTTAGGACGTAGTGCGAAGATCGTTCAAGTGTAAGATTTGATACGATTGTTACGCGATACTACACTCATAAGAGTCTCTCTTGAGAAGATTTTTGGAATACGAGTAGTCGTTTATCCGATAATATCCGAAAGATGGGATGATGACTATGGGAACCTCTTGTAGAACATGATTGTCAGGTTTAACCATATTACACTCCCTTTGGGTGGTTCTTAACCAAGACTCCATGCTCGCGACTCACAACAAACCTTTGATTCGTGGTTAATCCGTTCTTGTGTATCCTTAATATCAATGGAACTTGGGTGTTGATAAGGTGTAAACCATAATCCACCAAAATGGATGATTGATATTAAGGATGACTTGATCCATCCCATTCCCTTTCTGTGGTGTGATTTGCTTGATCCTTGAGTGTGATTGTTGCATCCATGCATTCATGCATTCATACACATCCATATCATCAACAATGCGAAAATTTTCAAGGAACTTAAGAGGTCTATTTGTAAATTTTCAGACATAGATAAGCAAAGAAGGAATACGAAGAAGTACAGTTTCAGACAACCCGACTTGAAAGAGTTAAAGAGTTTGACATCCTATGTATTAGATCTCTTGGAATTCAAGGCTCGTCATGGGAAGCTTCTATCTATTCTGGCTACTCAAGTGGATGAAGGTCTAATGAGTGTGTTGGTGCAGTTCTATGATCCCTTGTACCGTTGCTTCACTTTTCCGGATTTCCAGCTTTTTCTCACGCTTGAGGAGTATGCCTATCTTGTGGGCATACCTATCCTAGACCAGTTGCCGTTCAGTGGATTGGAGAGAGTTCCTTCTTCTCAAGAGATTGCTGATCTGTTGCGTATAGATGAATCTATTATTGGTGCTCATATGACTACCAAAGGTGGAATTCAAGGTCTCCCATCTGATTTCCTTATTGACCAAGCTACTATGTTTGGGAAGGCCAAGAGTGAGGACGCCTTTGAGGCCATATTTGTACTTCTCATCTATGGGCTAGTGTTATTCCCCAACATCGACAAGTTTGTGGATGTGAACGCCATTAGGATTTTCTCTACTCTTAATCCCGTTCCTACTCTGTTGGGTGATACTTATTTCTCTTTGCATATGAGGAATATAAAGGGCGGTGGTACCATTGTGTGCTGTTTGCCTCTGTTGTACAAGTGGTTTATTTTGCACTTGCCTCAGACGCTCTCCTTCAAGGAGAATAAAGGATGTCTACGGTGGTCCACGAGACTTATGTGTCTAACTAATGATGATATCTTTTGGTACAACCGTGTATATGATGGTGTGCAGATTATCGACTCTTAGAGGGTGTGTTCTTTCAGGAGGCTAAAGATCCCCAAGGCTTGAAGGGCAGGATGGTCTGCGCTTGGCGCAAGATCCATAAGAAAGGAAGGAGGGAGCTAGGACCGAAGAACTGTATCACTTTGGAACCCTATATCTCTTGGGTTAGGAGGAGAGCTTCCGAGTACCTCATGCCTTATGAGTATCCAAGACCCACACCTTTGGTTGTGGCTGGGCCTTCAACCCTCCCTGGCCAAGGAGTAGAGGAGTTGAGAGACGAAGACCGTTCGCGTGCTTGGATCCGAGAACGAGAGGAGTTGCTTCAGCAGATCAGAGAGAAGGATACTTTGATAGAGTTCCTTAGGCACCAAGTTATTAATGATCCTGATGACGCATTGACTTCTCTACTTCCTCAGTCTTTGAAGTTTTGGAAGAGGAAGTATGATCGACTCGCCAAAGAGAAGGCATATATGGAGGCAGCCTATGAGAGGGAGGTGAAGAGGCTTCGTGCAGCTTATCTTCCGGTCTCGAGGGCTTTGGACGATTGCTTCTAGGGATCCATAGGATGTTCATTTTCCTTCTCTCTTGTATTGTATTTGGTTACCAAGACTGTACTTCTTTGGCGTAAAAACATTTCCAAATATTAATTGACGTGATATTTCCGTATGTGATAAACGTTTAATATTTCCAAAATTTGCAAATAAGACTCTAAAGTTCCTCTGATATAAAAATTAAATCATAAGCATTTCATGCATCATGTTTATCTATTCCTAGGGGTTTATATCTTCTTCTTGATTCTAGTCGGGGTTTTCTTACACTGTTTATCTAATGTGAGATTGGAATCAAGGGGTAGAATACCCTTTGAAATTGATAAACATGTCATTGCATTTGCATATTCATTAGCATGTCTTGCATAACAGGTACCGCCACAGTGTTCTCATCTTGTTTGGTATTCCATTATTAGATTAGCTGACTCAGGCATTTACCAATACGGTACCCGAAGGAATCAACAGAGAGCAATGGAAGGTTTACAAGCAGAGCTCGCTGAGATGAGGATTCACATGAATCAGTTCATGGAAGTGGTCCAAGGAGTGGCTTAGGGATAGCAGGAGATTAGATTGTTGGTACAAGGGAATCCCCCTACTACTCAACCGGAGGTTGTGGCTGATCCTCCCGCTGGAGAGGCTAATGGACCCAATGGACCAGGGCCTATCCCAATCCCACATGGCAACCTTGGTCAACAACCCATCCATGATGATCATGAGGATCAATTCCCCCCGCTTCAGGAGGACTTTGGCATGGGCCATGGTATGGACCCTATGTTTCGGAGACTGGAAGAGTGGTTGAAAGCTTTGGAAGGGCAGAATGCTCTTGGTGTGGATGTTGCTGACTTGGGGATGGTCCCAGGCGTGAGAGTTCCGCCAAAATTCAAAGTCCCCGTGTTTGATAAGTACAATGGCAACTCTTGCCCGAAGACTCATGTACAAGCTTACTTCCGCAAGATGATCACGTATTCTGATGATGAGAAGTTGCTCATGTACTTCTTCCAGGACAACCTAGCTGGAGCATCCTTTGAGTGGTGTATGAGGCTGGACAGAGCCCATATTCGCTGCTGGAGAGACTTGGCCGAGGCCTTTGTGAAGCAATATCAGTACAATGTAGATATGACACCTGACAGGACTCAGCTCCAGAATCTGTCACTCAAGAGCAACGAGTGCTTCAAAGAGTATGCTCAACGCTGGAGAGAGTTGGCTTCCCGTGTTCAGCCTCCGATGTGGGAAAAAGAGATGGCCAACATGTTTATGAACACACTACCTGGATCTTATTTGGAGCGTCTGGTGGGTTGCAACGCCTCGAATTTTGTTGATGTGGTCTCTACCGGTGAGAGGGTGGAGAACTACTTGAAGACATGTAAGATCCAAAATGGGGTTGGATCATCTTCGGGGTCAAAGAAGCCGTTCTTAGGAGGACAAAAGAGGAGAGAAGGGGATGCAAATGCCATATCTTCTTATCAGAACAGGGGTAACCGGAGGAATAACTTTCAAAATCACCATCAATAACCTTATGTCGCAGTAGTGACCATTCCGGCTGCAGCACTAGTGCAACAACAACAACAACCTCAACGTCAACAAAATCAATACCAACAACAACAGGGTAACAGACCTGCTTATCAACAGAGATTGAGGATGATGGATAGGCGTTTCGACACTCTTCCAATGTCGTCTGCCCAGTTGCTTCCCAACCTTCAACATTTGCAACTTGTGCAGTTACGCACTTTGGCTCCTCCCGTTGGCAGGCTTCCAATGGGTTATGACGCCAATGCTAGGTGTAATTTCCATTCTGGGGCACCTGGCCACACTATTGAGAATTGCAAAGCATTTAAGCACGTAGTTCAGGACCTTATTGATTCAAAGGCCATTAACTTTGCGCCGACTCCTATTGTTGTCAACAATCCCATGCCGCAGCATGGTGGAGCAAATGTTAACATGGTTGAAGAAGAAGTCAAATTAGTCAAGGAGGTGTTGAAGCTGAAGACTCTGCGGTTAGAAATCAAAGAATACTTGCTTAAGGCAGATGCTTTCCCTGGTTGTGGGAGCGGTTGTTTGGGTTGTGTTGCACAGAGTGGGGGTTGTGTGAAGCTGCAACAGGGTATCCAGGTCTTGCTTGACGATGGTATCCTCCAAGCTGAAGACTTATCTTCCCAAAGGTCTGTTGAAGGGGTTGTTGAGAATACAGATGTTGATCCTCTCTTTCTTGAAGATGCTGAAGAATTTACAAATGTTGTTCTTGCTGATTTTGTAATGCCCAATGATGTAATTAACTTTTCTGATGCTGTTGGGATTGGGTATCAGCCGACATTGACTTCTATAACTTTAACGCCTCAGACTCGTCAGGGGCCGATTACTTTCTCCAGTGCTGGCATCATTCAGTACGGCCAGGTCTCTGCAATCAACAAAGAAGATGGGGATAATGATTGCGACTTTGACAACTGGGTGCGTCCTAGGGTCCCGGGTGAAGTTCTCCGCAACTGGTCTTCTGAAGAGATTATCCAAGTCACTCTTCTTAAAGAGTAATTTTCTTTGTTTATTCATGCATATCCAAGTCTTACATTCCGCCCAGGGCGTGATGACTCATTGTAGGGCTCATTTATGTGGATACCTGCATTTTTTGTCATAAATAAAGGACGTCTTTTTGCATTCAAATATTTTGTTCACTGTCTTTCTATTTTTGCAGTTTTCAAAAATAAAAAATATAAAAAAAAATATATACATTTGGCAATGTTTTGTTTAGTTTCCACTTCTTGTTCACACTCATAAGCACATACCATCACTCATGCAGATGCACGTCACCGGATCCTATTGATAACAGTTCTGCTATGGCTCGCTTCGACTTTGAAAATCCAATCTTTCAAGCTGAAGAAGAGGGTGATGAAGACTGTGAACTCCCTGAAGAACTTGCCAGGTTATTAAAACAGGAGGAAAGGGTCATTCAACCGCATCAAGAGTCTACTGAAGTGATTAATCTCGGCACCGAGGACGTCAAGAGAGAGATCAAGATAGGGGTTGCTTTGGAAGATAATGTGAAGAATGGGCTGATTGAATTGCTGCAAGAGTATGTTGACATCTTCGCTTTGTCTTATCCGGACATGCCAGGGCTTGACACAGACATTGTGGTACACCGTTTGCCTCTCAAAGAGGATTGTCCTCCGGTCAAGCAGAAGCTCAGAAGAACAAGACCAGAGATGGCTGTCAAGATAAAGAAAGAAGTGCAAAAACAGTTGGATGTAGGGTTTCTAGCGGTTACAAATTATCCGCCATGGGTTGCAGATATCGTTCCAGTACCTAAAAAGGATGGAAAGGTACAGATGTGTGTTAACTACCGGGATCTGAACAGAGCTAGTCCTAAAGATGATTTCCCATTACCTCACATCGATGTTTTGGTGGATAACACGACTCAGTTCTCGGTATTCTCCTTCATGGATGGCTTTTCTGGCTATAATCAAATTAAGATGGCACCAGAAGACATGGAGAAGACAACTTTCATAACCCCATGGGGCACCTTCTGCTACAAGGTGATGCCGTTTGGTCTGGAAAATGCTGGGGAAACATATCAACGAGCTATGGTAACTCTTTTCCATAATATGATTCATCATGAAATTGAGGTTTATGTTGATGATATGATTGCCAAATCTCAGACGGAAGAAGAACATCTGGTGAATTTGCAGAAACTGTTTGAGCGTTTGAGGAAATTCAAGCTGAGGCTTAATCCGAACAAGTGTACTTTCTGGGTGAGATCTGGAAAATTGTTGGGTTTTATTGTTAGTAAAAAAGGAATTAAGGTGGATCCGGCCAAAGTGAAAGCGATACAAGAAATGCTTGAGCCAAGAACAGAAAAACAAGTCCGTGGTTTCTTAGGAAGGTTGAACTACATTGCAAGGTTCATCTCTCACCTAACAGCCACGTGTGAGACAATATTCAAATTGTTGAGAAAAGATCAGGCTATCAGGTGGAATGATAATTGCCAAAGGGCTTTCGAGAGAATAGAAGAGTATTTGCAGAATCCTCCAATCCTTATGCCTACAGTCTCAGGGAGACCGTTGATTATGTATTTGACAGTACTTGATAATTCCATGGGTTGTGTTCTCGGTCAACACGACGAGACAGGTAGGAAAGAGCATGCCATCTACTACCTGAGTAAAAAATTCACAGATTGCGAGTCGAGATACTCAATGCTTGAAAAGACATGTTGTGCATTTGCATGGGCTGCTAAGCGATTGAGACAATACATGCTGACTCACACAACCTTACTGATCTCCAAAATGGATCTAGTCAAGTATATATTTGAGAAGCCAGCTCTCACCGGAAGGGTAACTCGTTGGCAAATGGTACTGACAGAGTACGACATCCAATATACATCCTAGAAAGCCATCAAAGGGAGTATTCTGGCAGACTATCTTGCTCAGCAACCGATTGATGATTATGAGCCGATGAAGTTTGATTTTCTGGATGAAGACATCATGTTCCTCAAGATGAAAGACTGTGAAGAGCCAGTTGTTGAGGAGGGACCTGATCCAGATGAAAAGTGGACTTTAATGTTTGATGGGACCGTCAATGCCAAAGGAAGTGGAATTGGTGCTGTCATTACCACTCTGAAAGGTGCCCACATGCCTTTCACCGGTCGTTTGACTTTTGAGTGCACCAATAATGAAGCTGAGTATGAAGCCTGTATCTTGGGTATCAAGCAAACCATTGATTTGAGAATCAAGACTCTGGACATCTTTGGAGATTCAGCTCTAGTGATCAATCAAGTGAATGGTGATTGGAATACTCTCCAGCCTAATCTGGTCCCCTACAGAGACTACACGAGAAAATTGTTGACTTTCTTCACAACAGTAAGGCTGTATCATATACCTCGTGATGAGAACCAGATGGCAGATGCTCTTGCTACTCTGTCCTCCATGATCAAGGTGATTCGGTGGAACTATGCTCCCAGGATCGATGTTATGCGACTTAATAGGGCCGCGTATGTGTTTGTTGCTGAACTGGTAGTTGATGACAAGCCCTGGTACCACGACATTAAGTGCTTTCTGAAGAATCAAGAGTACCCTGCAGGGGCATCCAACAATGATAGCAAGACTTTGAGAAGATTGGCAGGCAGTTTCTTCTTGAACAAAGACGATGTGTTGTATAAGAGGAACTTCGACATGGTTTTGCTCAGATGCGTGGATAGACACGAAGCGGACATGTTAATGCAGGAAGTTCATGAAGGCTCCTTCGGTACTCATGCCGGCGGACATGGAATGGTTAAGAAATTGTTGAGAGCGGGTTATTACTGGATGACCATGGAATCTGATTGTTTCAAATATGCTCGGAAGTGTCATAAATGCCAGATTTATGCTGATAAGGTGCATGTGCCGCCAAATCCTCTGAATGTGATATCTTCGCCGTGGCCATTTGCTATGTGGGGCATTGATATGATTGGAAAGATTGAGCCGAATGCTTCCAATGGGCATCGCTTCATCCTTGTTGCCATCGACTATTTCACCAAGTGGGTCGAAGCAACGTCATTTGTGAAGGTCACCAGACATGTGGTTGCCCGATTCAACAAGAAAGAAATCATTTGTCGTTATGGGATTCCCGAAAGAATCATTACTGATAATGGTTCTAACCTCAATAACAAAATGATGAAAGAGTTGTGCAAGAACTTCAACATTCAACATCACAACTCTTCCCCTTATCGTCCTAAGAAGAACGGTGCTTTTGAGGCAGCAAATAAGAACATAAAGAAGATTGTGCAGAAGATGGTCGTTACGTACAGAGATTGGCATGAAATGCTACCCTTCGCCTTGCATGGGTACTGCACTTCAGTATGTACATCGACCGAGGCAACCCCTTACTCCCTTGTGTATGGTATGGAAGCAGTCCTACCTGTTGAAGTGGAGATTCCTTCTCTAAGAGTCCTGCTGGATGTCAAGTTAGACGAAGCTGAATGGATTCGGACAAGGTTCAATGAGTTGAGTCTTATCGAAGAGAAGAGAATGACAACCATTTGTCATGGGCAGTTGTATCAGAGTCGGATGAAGAGAGCCTTTGACCAGAAAGTGCGTCCTCGATGCTTCCAAGTCGGAGATTTGGTGTTGAAAAGGATCCTTCCTCCTCAGACAGACCACAGGGGCAAGTGGATTCCTAACTATGATGGACCGTATATTGTCACCAAGGTTTTTGATGGTGGAGCCTTAATGCTTGCAACTATGGATGGTGAAAACTTCACTTCCCCTGTGAACTCATATGCAGTTAAAAAATACTTCGCATAAAATAGACCCGCTGGACGATAAAAAGAATAGTCCAGGCAAAAAAATGGGCATCCCGGCGAACCAAGAAAATGAAAAAGGTTCGGGAAAAAGTTAGGGATTAAAAAATGAAAAGATTGTACACCCGGTAAGTTGAAAACCTGAAAAGGCAACTTAGTCAAAAATGGGTATCCCGGTGGATTGAAAACCCGAAAGGGCGATCCAGGCAAAAGTTAGGGATTAAGTGAATGGCTGCACTCTGAATAGTTCTGAATATCATCTCGTGTCGATAATCGGAAACTTCCGAAGGATAGGAAACAGTCCAATAACCTTTTTCGGAAAGTTGATCATCTGGAGGATCTTGAAGATGAGCGAATCATAGCAGAATTGGAACCCGATAGAAGTCCATTTCACATTGCCATTAGATTAATTTCTGTTTTTATCTGTTATGCAATTACCTCTTTCCAGGGATTGCTTCCTGACGTAAATACCTATTCAGAGGCCACTCAATCAATAAAATCATTTTATTCAGTACATCTCTGTGTTCATTTTCATTTTACTGTTTTGTTTGCAAAAATGACGACCGAATTTTCGATAAACATTACATCATGAAACATAAGAGCTTTACAGGTACGTGCTTAATAAACATTGAAAATTGCTGTAAATTTTAAGTGCTTTGGATCGTCTATTCAGAACAGGTACACTCGGGGAATTTCCTTAAGGTCCCCATCAAATGATCGCGGATGTTTTTCCTCAACAGTTGGAATTTGGTATCTTATCCCTGCAGAGCTGGTCCGAGCGTTGGATTCTTCAATCCCCAACAGGCTCTCACTGTTGTACTTCCCCAAGCATTTGTTTCAGATTATACATTCACCAGTAGAGTCGATAGTGTCTGACTGTATATCCCCAGCGGAGTTGACAGTGCCTGACTGTATATCCCCAGCGAAGTTGACAATGCCAAACTGTATCTTCCCAGCAGAAGCGGCTGCTCCTCAGAGTTCGATGCCAGATCGATGATCTCGACGCTAGACCCATGGTCTCTTTCCTTGAAGCAGAATCTCGGTACTGTATCGGTGTTTGCTTCCCCTGCTGAGTCGTCTCTCTCGCAAATTATGGTTGCCAGAACCACTGTCGCTTTCCTCAGCAGCAAGTTTTCAGTGCCATTCTCTCCCCAGTCAGAGCCTCGGTATTTTGTTATTTGCCAGAACACCATGTGGCGGGTCATTTCCCCACAGAGTTTTTTGTGCTGTGCATCTCCAACAGCCCTGCCAGGGTCCAGAAGATTGTGATTATATCCCCTGCAGAATTCCTTGCCTCAGCTTGGGGTTCTCTCTAATCAAGCATTTCGCATCCCTGCATGTAGAATCATATTGCATTGCATCCTCCTAAATTGCGTAGCATTTCCATTTTCATGGAGCATTACACCATTGAAAATTCAAACATACGCATGTAAAGCATAAGGCATTCTCGGTATCCCAAGTGATAAGCCAGAAGTTGTTTCTAGTACTCAGACTGAAGATTGTTCATGACTTATCTTTATTATTCCCAGTAGGGGTCGTTGGCCCACGCGCCGCCTCAGTTATCATTTTCCCTATTTCTGCCGATGCTGACAGGCATGAAAGTTTCCGGTATTCAGACCGAAGTGGCATTCAGGCCAGTTTTCCGATGTTCAGATTGAAGAAGTTTCCGACATTCAGGTTGACACAACTTGTGGCATTCAGCCAAGTTTCCGGTATTCAAACCGAAGTGGCATTCAGGCCAGTTTTCCGATGTTCAGATCAAAGAAGTTTCCGACATTTAGGTCGATGCAACTTATGGCATTCATGCCAGTTTTCCGGTATTCAGACCGAAGTGGCACTCAGGCCAGTTTTCCGATGTTCAGATCGAAGAAGTTTCCGACATTCAGGTCGATGCAACTTGTGGCATTCAGACCAGTTTTCCGAAATTCAGACCGAAGTGGCACTCAGGCCAATTTCCCGGTGTTCAGACCGATGTTTGATAATCTGGTATCTTCCGATGCTCAGATCGAAGTCATTTCCAGTATTCAAATTGATGAGCGGCATTCAGGCCATGGTTATTTCTGTGTTACCATTTATTTTGGTATTCAGGGTAACATTCCTTGTTTCGGTGTTCAGACCGACTCTCACCGTACCAGACGAATTCTTTTTCAAGACCACCTCTTGGCCGATTCTGACAGGCATTGTTACTTCATTTTTTTCACTTCAGTGTAAATTTTTGGGCTTTTATCGTATTCAATCACTTGATACCTCGAAAGTGCGAAAGTCGTTGCTATCTTCCTTTCGGGTTTCCAATTGATTGAATAGGGGCAGCTGTAATACCCCAAAATTTACCCTTCATTTTCCTGGAAGCATGGGATTATGTTTTACACTTTATTAGCATCACATTAGGTCATACTCATTGCATATTGCATTAGTGACATGGAGATTAGGTTTTGATCGATCACTCCTTAACAGAAGAGCCCACACAAAGCAAGATTGGGAATTTGACTTCATTTTCTAAGTATACAAGTCTCAAGGGTCTCAGGGGGGTCCAATTATCTTATTATGGTCCTCAGTTCATCAATGAAGGATTCAAAGCTATCAGAGTGTTCATCTGGATTTAATCAGAAATTAGGGTTTCATGGCTACCTGCAACAGGAAATGTTTGGTTGGAAGTAGAGGAGCTCATCCATGTCATGATTAGAGAGGCATCTTGGCCTAGGAAGATTCACAATTATCTCAGAAAGATCCATTGGCAATTAGTGCAATCAGTTCCTGATCATTTTTCCCTAAAACTAGGGTTTGGTATAAAATCAGTTTATTTCTGATTCTTCACATTAGGGCATACTACCGAAAGATGGCTGCTTATTATGGAGATTACTAACTCTTAATGCATTTCTTCCAGGACTCCCTCAGTGGGGCATCCTTAGACTGGTATATGCAGCTCGAGGGCACTCGTATTTGCACCTGGAGGGAGATGGCTGAAGCGTTCCTTAGACATTATCAGTACAATACTGATATGGCACCTACCCGGATGCAACTATAAAATTTTACGCAAAGGTCGGAGAAAACGTTTAAGGAATATGCCCAATGGTGGAGGGAGTTAGCTTTCAGGGTACAACCCCCATTGCTGGAATGAGAGCTAATAGATATGTTTATGGGCAACCTACAAGGCCCATATCTTGACAGAATGGTGGGGAGCACCTTTTCAGGCATTCTGATTTAGTCTTAGATGAAGAAAGGATTGAAAATATGATCAAGATTGGCAAGATCCAAAACCCTGTCAGTGCATCCGGTGCAACAAAGAAACCTTTTGTTCCTTATGGTAAAAAGAGAGAAAGCGAGACCAGTGTCACAACCATCATCCAAACCAGAAATCCAACCGATCAACAAGTAGCCACCGTGGATCCAGTTTAACAACAACAACAACAAACTCTTACTATTCCCATTCAACAACCACATCAACAATAACAATATCAACCACGTCAACAACCACAACAAAATCAACAATGTTATCAACCGCAATAGAAACAACAATGTCAACAACAACATTATCAACGACAACAACAAAGATTAAGGAGACCTAAGAGGAGGTTCGACCCAGTACCAATTCCTTATAGCCAAATTTTTCCTTACCTTCTCAGAGGATCGATTGTACAATTGAGAGAGTTAAGACCCCCGCCAATTGTCCTTCCTCCCGGATACGATGCAAATGCCCGCTTTGAGTTTCATTTTGGTGCTCCTGGGCACTCTATTGAAAATTGTAAAGCATTGAAATATAAAGTTCAGGATTTGATCGATTCCAAGGCAATTATGTTTGCGCATAATGGCCCGAACATAAATAATAATCCTATGCCTCCCCATGATACGACAAACGTGAACATGGTGGAATTGGACAGCGGAAGGAAGGTAATAGCCTTTGTCAATAATTTGAAGACCCCACATATGGAAATCAAGGATGTTTTATTAAAAAGAGACACGTTCTCCGTTTGTGCTCAAACTTGTGAATATTGTTCAAGGGACCCACAACAATGTGAAGTTTTGAAGGCTTCTATTTAAACTCTCATGAACCAAGGAATACTGATAATTGATCGACCCTTCACTATAGAGGATGTCTCGACCCTTGAGATTCCATACGACAAAGTTCCTCCCATGGAAATCCCATACGATCTTTCTCAAATGACTCTTTCATCGAACTCTGCTACTCCAATAATTATAACAGTTCCGACTCCATTTCCGTACGACCACACCAAAGAAGTCCCTTGGATGTATGACACACCTGTCTACATCCAAGACCAGAAAATACAAGCAAAACCTACCAGGACTAATGATTCATTAGTAAGTATTGTCGGAACCGGCACCGTAACCAAAAGCGACAGAATGTTTGCACCAGCACCACCCCCGATTGAGAATGGTGGTCCATCAGCCCAGGACAGGGGTAAACAGGTTGATATTTCCCAAATAGGGCAAGACCCTCCGACAACCAGTGAAGTGGACGAGTTCCTACGGATCATCAAAAGGTGTGATTATCGGGTGGTTGAGAAACTTAACCTGACACCCTCCAAAATTTCAATTTATCTCTATTGATGTGCTCAGAGGCCCACAGAGATGCTTTAGTGAATTTCCTAAAGGTTGCTCATGTATCCCAAGAAATCTCAGTCTGTCAGTTTGAAGGTGTAGTCAACAATATAACCACCATCTTGAGTTTGGGATTTAATGACACAAAACTCCTTACTGAGGGAAGAAACCATAACAAGGCCCTTCACAACTCCATTGAGTTTGTGGACACAGTTTTATCTAGGGTTCTGGTGGACACTGGTTCCTCCCTTAATGTGATGCCTAAAGGCTCTTTAGCTAAAATGACTATTGAAGGGCTTGTCATGAGACCCAGTGAATTAGTGGTAAGAGCGTTTGACGAATCGAGGAGGACCGTAATTGGTGAGATAAACCTACCTATGAAGATATGCATCCACGTCTTCTTCATCACCTTCTTTATAATGGATATCCATCCAACATACAATTTCCTGCTTGGGAGACCATGGATTCATTATGTCGGAGCCATCACTTTGACGCTTCACTAGATGCTAAAATTTGTAGTGAATAACAAGCTGGTAGTGTTGGAAGGTGAAGAAGATTTTCTGGTAAGTCAACTGAAGTCGTTCTGCTATCTTGAAGGAGAGGGGCAGATAAAGGAAATCATGTTTCAATCGTTCGAGATGGTCAACCTTGAAATGGTTTGTCCAACTAGGGATGAATCCAAGAAAGCATGAACCCTAAATTGTGCAGATCACCCTTGACAACCACCAACGACAATTTCGCTATAGTCTCGCAGGACTTTGACAACCCGATTAATCAAGTTGATGAATATTCTGAGGAAGAGGCCGAGCTCCCCGAAGAATTAGCAAGACTACTCAAAAAAGAGGAAAAGGTCATCCATTCTCACAAATAATTGGTGGAAGTAGTAAACCTTGGGACAAACAAGGAAGCAAAAGAAGTACGAGTCGACTTAGCTCTGCAAGATGAGGTGAAGACCAAACTGATCAAGCTTTTGAAGGAGTACATTGATGTATTTGCATGGTCATACCAAGACATGTCAAACCTCGATACCGACATTGTGGTCCACCATCTGCCTCTAAAGAAGAATGCCCTCCAGTAAAACAAAATCTACGAAGGACACTGTTGGTGTAAGACCTATAGGCCAATACTTTTGAAACTTGTATTGAATTAATTATTAATAATAAAATGCTTTTTCTTTATTATGTTTCTTTAATAAATTCCCTAGAATAGCTAGTTCGTTTAATGTATCAAGCGTGACTTAATCATGAGATCCCATTAAACATAAGGACATTATTCTTAAAGTATCTGTAGTCAAGCTTTATTGTGAAGTGGGATAACATTAAAGCATTAAGACTATTGTATATATATATTGATGATCACATCCCATGGGTCATGTATAAGGAGTTATCAAGTCCTAAACATACGTATGACTATTAGGAGTAAGATTTATATTGGATTGACCCGCTATGAGAATACTACATAGAATGTTATGCAAAGTTTCATAAGTTATTCTCATGGTGATAGTGGTGTATTGCTGATCAAACACTGTCAATAACCACTATGGACCCTAGATGTAGAATTGAGTGCTTTATTGCTGATCAAACATTGTCAATAATTGGATGACCATAAAGACAGTTGATGGATAATCCACGAAGAATGCTGAGGGACATGAGTGACTTAGATGGAATTTTCCCATCCTACATAACGGGATAAATATTTAAGGTCCCAATATTGAACTGGACAAGGATGACACGATCTATGCCTTGTGTTCAATATAGACATAAGGGCAAAAAGGGTAATTGTACACACAAGTATTATCACAAAAATGATTTGTTCGATCACATGACATTTTCGTGTCTTGGGTAGCAGTGATGTGTTGCTAAATACCACTCACTATTTATTATGTTAAATACGTGATTTAATATAATTGACAATGTCGCGAAAACCTACAGGGTCACACACAAAAGGACAGATTAATGAGAGATAGAGTAAATAAGGAACACCGTAAGGTACATTGCACTTAAGTGAATCGTAGAACATGGTAAGGTATGGTGCACTTAAGTAGAATACGAAATGTGGTAAGGTACCACGCACTTAAATGACTTTCGGTATACCATAAGATATGGGCCACATACACTTAAGTAGGCTTTTTAACTTGCATCCCACACAAGTGGTTCTATAAATAGAACCCTTGTGCAGAAGCATTTCACTTGATGAAATTTCATTTCTCTCTCTCTCTCTCTCTCTCTCTCTCTCGCACTCAAAGTCTTCATTTGTAGAAGCTAGCACTGAGGCTGAAGGAATCCGTTCGTTTGGACTGAGTAGAGGTGTTGTCACCATTCAACGCTCGTGATCACTCCTTAGATATGCATCAAAGATTTCAATCGCCACAAGAGGTAACGATTTCTGTAAGACCCCAATTGTGACCCTAAGACCCCTCATGCTATCTCATCATATGCATTGGCTTTAGGATCACACCTTGGCATCCTCCTTACCCCTCATTCATTGGGTTTACATTGGGAGAGATAAACAAACCCATTTGATTGTATGATAATTTTTTTTGTCTATTAACCAAAAAACCAAAAATATGTCTATGTATAGCTTTGTTTCTTTTGTAGGTAGTGTGTGCATCCACCAATGCCTCATCAAGCTCAAAACTAGGGTTTGAGATCCTCAGTGCAAGAAGATCAATCAAGAGATAGTTAAAAATGGTTCTAGATATCATATATGGATCCCTACGTTCTTCATTTATTATTTTGATCAAGAAATCATCAAGAGTTTGAAGCTAGTTTGCCTTGGAAACCCTAATTCATTTGGGTATCTTGTGTGACTTCCTCAACAACTTTCTTCAACAATTGATCAAATATTTCAAGGGATACTTCATATTACATCATCTTATATATATATGATCCTCCATGATTCCAAAAGATCAAGAGAACTTCAAGTTTTCAAGTTGCTTCAAAGAGGTTGACCAAAGAAAGTCAACTGGTCAAACCCGGGGTTCCCTAGACCCTATCTCCTACACGTTTTGTCATATGAAAATTACTCCAAGAGAAACATTACTCCTTATGAAATTCCAAACAACTTTCATTTTGAAATCAAGAGCTAGTTTGCTTGGAAAGTCATTTTTTATGGTGAAACATTATAGGTCATTTTGTTTGTGCCCTAGTTAGGAGGTCAACTTCCAAGGACCATAACTTGCTCAATTTTAATGCGATGAAGGCCATCCAAGTTCCATGATCAATTTCAAAATGTCCTATCCAACTTTGATTCTTTAAGAAATGTCAAAATCCACTTGCAAAGGCATATTCCAAGAGGAAACATTATAGGTCATTTTGGGTCATTACAATTGAACAAGCAATTTTCCTCAACTTCTAAAATGCATAACTCCCTCATGCAAAATCCAAATGAGGTCAAATTTTTGACCAAATTGAAGAGGGATGAAGGAGATACAACTTTTATGAAGGAACCTTTTTCATTTGAAGCTCATAGCAAAAGCTATTCAAGGTGGAAGAAGTGGTCATTTGACTTGGTACTTAGAAACTTTTCAAATATGTTTGATTTCTCAAACTTCCACATCAAAATTCATCATGATCCAAGCTCCAAATGGAAAAGTGTTCAACATGAAAGTTGTTCCCCTTGATGCCACCTTTCCAAAAAGTCTAAGATCACTTCATTTGAACAATATTTGAGGGACTCGCACATGGTTCCTTTGTTGGGTTTGTTTTGGCAAGTTTTGGATTCAAATGATCATTTCTCTTTGCATGCTTCCATGTGATGACCTCACTATTCGTTATGCATGAATTAAAGTTGCATTACATCATTCTTTAGGCCCAAATCGTTTCCCATGCATCCATGCACCATTGTTACTAATTTTGGCAAATTTTCAAAGGGTACAAAAATGATTTCAATTGCCTATATAAACAAGTACTTGGCTTCAGAAATAACACACACACCTTGTCCAAGCTTTTCCAAGAGCTATCAGAACCTCACACCATAGAATACCTTGAGGATTTCTTAGAAATCGAGTTTGAATTTCACCTTCTATTTTGAAGTTTAAACTCCAAGGATTCATTGTCTTTTCCATCTCAGTTGGTCACTGCAAGCAAGAGGAGGAAGAACCAAGAAAATTCAGAACAAGATCAAGCTGAATTGAAGCTACCCGAAGTTGAAATTTCAGAAACTTGTCTTCTTCGATTCTCCCTCATTTCCCATTTATTTTGATTCATTTTTGGTTTGCTGAAGTCCTACCAATGTAGGCAACAAGATTGAGTTGCTTTGAGGTCAAATTGAAGCAACTCAGTTCATGATCCTCAAAATTCAAATCCATGTATCTTTCAATATAATTAGAATTGGAATAAATTGAGGCCATATTCGAGCTCCTGAGCATTTTTCCTTTAAAACCATGTCCACACTTTTTATTTTGGTGAAGGTTGGTGGTGGACCAGTCCGGTGAGGTCCACCGGAGAAGAAGACCGGAGCTAGGGATCCGGTGGTGCATTGGCGCCTTCCCAACCATTTGATCATGTTTAAATGTTATAATCTGGACCTTTGATTTGTTTGACTCTGTTTGCAGCGCATTGACTCAAGTCCATGGTGTTCCCCATGCGTGTGGCCATCATATCTGCCACCTCAATTAATGAGGGAGATAAAAAATATGGGACTTTCACAAAAAGATATTAAATATTTTCCTCTTCTATATTCTGAATTAAAATTATTTTTTGGATTGATTTTGGTATTTTTCATGAATTAAATGTTTTTGTGCATATTTTTAATTGTTTAAAAATACTTCTGACTTTTAAAAAATTGTGATTTTTTTTGTCTAAGGTCCTTTGACCTTGTTTGACCTAGGATAAATCCCTTGGCCATTTATTTGGTGTTTTGAAGGGATTTGAGGTTTTGTCCAAATTAAAATGTATTTTAATTAATTTTTAATGTGATTTTTAATTGATTAAATTCTTAAAAATTATGTTGAGCCATTTTTATGGTCTTGTGATGTTTGACTTTCTGTTTGGGCCTTGATCATGGTTGATTTGACTTTTGTTGGTTTAAAACCATTGGATTTAGGGGATTGATGAAATGTACATTTCATCTCCCAAAATGAATGGATGATTTTGATCAGATGAAATTCCTCTCATGATCAATTTGTGTTTCTACTTCTCCTTCCCTCTTCATCTTCATCCCTATTCTTCCCCATTTCCCTCATTTGACCAATGAAATCTCTAATGTCTATATGCTAATTGATTCATCAATGACATTGTGTCAAATGAATCAATACAAGTATGATTGAGATAGGTCCCTCCCATCAGTGTGTTGTATGTTTTAGGAGTTTGTTTATTTGTACCAAATCTCTAACATGCATTAACACCTATATTTTTATTGCTCGACCTCAAATAGTTGTGACTTCTACATAAGTCCAATTACGATTGCTTAACATAGAGCTAAATTTGACCCTCAAGGCATAACATTCTAGTAAGTGAGATTGTAAGTATCCCATTCTTCATTGCATTGTGTGGAGACTTGACCTTTTTTCCTTTCATGAGAGCTAGTGGCATATCTGTTGAATTATCCATGTTGGAGCCCTTCTCATGGAAGATGTCTTGGTTTAAGGATTCATACTTGTGATTGAATGGTTGAGTGTTCTCCAAAGAATGACTTAATCAATTAAAACTAAACACTAACATTTAACTAACCATTGACTAACTCTTATTCATTATGCTTTTATCTTTTAAGTCATTTACTTTATGCTATTTAAATTTTAGTCATTTATCATTCATTGCCATTTACATTTCATATAACTTGTTTATGTTCAAGTCTTTTTTCACTTTGCTCACGTGATCCATATCTTGTGATTGTATATATTGTTTGTGTGTTTTGATCTTGTTTGTGATCTTGTTTTTGCTCACTTGCTCACTTGATCCAGATTTATGCTGATAAGGTGCATGTGCCGCCAAATCCTCTGAATGTGATGTCTTCGCCATGGCCGTTTGCTATGTGGGGCATTGATATGATTGGAAAGATTGAGCCGATTGTTTCCAATGGGCATCGTTTCATCCTTGTTGCCATCGACTATTTCACCAAGTGGGTCGAAGCAGCGTCGTTTGCGAAGGTCACCAGACATGTGGTTACCCGATTCATTAAGAAAGAAATCATTTGTCGTTTTGGGATTCCTGAAAGAATCATTATCGATAATGGTTCTAACCTCAATAACAAAGTGATGAAGGAGTTGTGCAAGAACTTCAACATTCAACATCACAACTCTTCCCCTTATCGTCCTAAAATGAACGGTGTTGTTGAGGCAGCAAATAAGAACATAAAGAAGATTGTGCAGAAGATGGTCGTTACGTACAGAGATTGGCACGAGATGCTACCCTTCGCCTTGCATGGGTACCGTACTTCAGTACGTACATCGACCGGGGCAACCCCTTACTCCCTTGTGTATGGTATGGAAGCAGTGCTACCTGTTGAAGTGGAGATTCCTTCTCTAAGAGTCCTGCTGGATGTCAAGTTAGATGAAGCTGAATGGATTCAGACAAGGTTCAATGAGTTGAGTCTTATCAAAGAGAAGCGAATGGCAGCCATTTGTCACGGGCAATTGTAGCAGAGTCAGATGAAGAGAGCCTTTGATCAGAAAGTGCGTCCTCGATGCTTCCAAGTCGGAGATTTGGTGCTGAAAAGGATCCTTCCTCCTCAGACAGATCACAGGGGCAAGTGGACTCCTAACTATGATGGACCGTATATTGTCACCAAGGTTTTTGATGGTGGAGCCTTAATGCTTGCAACTATGGATGGTGAAAACTTCACTTCCCCTGTGAACTCAGACGCAGTTAAAAAATACTTTGCATAAAATAGACCCGCTGGACGATAAAAAGAATAGTCCAGGCAAAAAAATGGGCATCCCGGCGAACCAAGAAAATGAAAAAGGTTCGGGAAAAAGTTAGGGATTAAAAAATGAAAAGATTGTACACCCGGTAAGTTGAAAACCTGAAAGGGCAACTTAGGCAAAAATGGGTATCCCGGTGGATTGAAAACCCGAAAGGGCGATCAAGGCAAAAGTTAGGGATTAAGCGAATGGCTGCGTTCTGAGTAGTTCTGAATATCATCTCGTGTCGATAACCGGAATTTTCCGAAGGATAAGAAACAGTCCAATCACGTTTTTCGGAAAGCTGATCATCTGGAGGATCTTGAAGACGAGCGAATCATAGCAGAATTGGAACCCGATAGAAATCCATTTCACATTGCCATTAAATTAATTCCTGTTTTTATCTTTTGTGCAATTACCTCTTTCCAGGGATTGATTCCTAATGTAAATGCCTTTTCAGATGCCATTCAATCAATAAAATCATGTTATTCAGTACATCTCTGTGTTCATTTTCATTTTACTGTTTTGTTTGCAAAAATGACGTCCAAATTTTTGATAAATATTGCATCATGAAACATAAGAGCTTTACAGGTACATGCTCAATAAACATTTAAAATTGCTGTAAATTTTAAGTGCTTTGGATCGTCTATTCAGAACAGGAACACTCGGGGCATTTCCTTAAGGTTCCCAGTCGATGATCGCGGATGTTTGCTTCAACAGTTGGTATTTGGTATCTTATCCCTGCAAAGTGGGTCCAAGCATTGGATTCTTCAACCCCCAGCAGGTTCTCACTACTGTACTTCTCCAAGCATTTGTTTCAGGTTATACACTCCCCAGTAGAGTCGACAGTGCCAGACTGTATATCCCCAGCGGAGTTGACAGTGTCAGAATGTATCTTCCCAGCAGAAGCAGCTGCTTCTTCGAGTTCGATTCCAGATCGATGATCTCGACGCTAGACCCACGGTCTCTTTCCTTGAAGTAGAATCTCGGTACCGTATCGGTGTTTGCTTCCCCTGCTGAGTCGTCTCTCCCGCAGATTATGGTTGCCAGAACCACGGTCGTTTTCCTCAGCAGCAAGCTTTCGGTGCCATTCTCTCCCCAGTCAGAGTCTCAGTATTTTGTTATTTGCCAGAACACCGTGTGGCGGGTCATTTCCCCACAGAGTTCTTTGTGATGTGCATCTCCAACAGCCTTGCAAGGGTCCAGAAGATGGTGATCATTTCCCCAATAGAATTCCTTGCCTCAGATTGGCGTTCTCTCTAATCAAGCATTTCGCATCCCTGCATGTAGAATCATATTGCATTGCATCCTCCCAAATTGCGTAGCATTTCCATTTTCATGGAGCATTACGCCATTGAAAAATTCAAACATACGCATGTAAAGCATAAGGCATTCTCGATATCCCAAGTGATAAGCCAGAAGTTGTTTCCAGTACTCAGACTGAAGATTGTTCATGACTTATCTTTATTATTCCCAACAGGGGTAGTTGGCCCACGCGCCGCCTCAATTATCATTTTCCCTATTTTTGGCGATGCTGACAGGCATGAAAGTTTCCGGTATTCAGACCAAAGTGGCATTCAGGCCAGTTTTCCGATGTTCAGATCGAAGAAGTTTCCGACGTTCAGGTCGACGCAACTTGTGGCATTCAGGCCAAGTTTCCGGTATTCAGACCGAAGTGGCATTGAGGCCAGTTTTCCGATGTTCAGATCGAAGAAGTTTCCGACATTCAGGTCGATGCAACTTGTGGCATTCAAGCCAGTTTTCTGGTATTCAGACTGAAGTGGCATTCAGGCCAGTTTCCTGGTGTTCAGACCGATTTTTGATAATCAAGTATCGTCCGATGCTCAGATCGAAGTCATTTCCAGTATTCAGATTGATGAGCGGCATTCAGGCCATGGTTATTTCTTTGTTACCATTTATTTTGGTATTCAGGCTAACATTCCTTGTTTTGGTGTTCAGACCGACTCTCACCGTACCAGACGGATTCTTTTTCAAGACCACCTCTTGGCCGATTCTGACAGGCATTGTTACTTCATTTTTTCACTTCAGTGTAAATTTTCGGGGTTTTATCGTATTCAATCACTTGATACCTCGAAAGTGCGAAAGCCATTGCTATCTTCCTTTCGGTTTTCTAGTTGATTGAATAGGGGCAACTGTAATACCCTTAAATTTACCCTTCATTTTTCCTGGAAGCATGGGATTATGCTTTACACTTCATTAGCATCATATTAGGTCATACTCATTGCATACTGCATTAGTGACATGGAGATCAGGTTTTGATTGCTCATTTTTCCACAGAAGGGGTCCACACAAAGCAAGATTGAGAATTAGACTTCATTTTCTAAGTATACAAGTCTCAAGGGTCTCAGGGGGGTCCAAGTATCTTATTATGGTCCTCAGTTCATCAATGAAGGATTTAAAGCTATCAGAGTGTTCATCTGGATTTAATCAGAAATTAGGGTTTCATGGCTACCTGCAACAGGCAATGTTTGGTTGGAAGTAGAGGAGCTCATCCATGTCATGATTTGAGAGGCATCTTGGCCTAGGAAGATTCATAATTATCTCAGAAAGATCCATTGGCAATCAGTGCAATCAGTTCCTGATCATATTGCCCTAAAACTAGGGTTTGGTATAAAATCAGTTCATTTCTGATTATTTGGGTGAAACTCTTTTCCACGGCCCTCCATATGTCCACAAGGGTGTACATACAAAAAATCAACTCTTTATTTGAGCTAGAAGTGCTTCAATTGGTCAATGGAATCGGGAATCAGACAGTTTGGGAAAAGTCAACTGTGGGGCTAGAAAAGTCAACTCCTGACATTTTGAGAGTGGAATATCAAAATCCATGCCTAGGGGATCCTACATGTGAAATTTGAGCAAGGTTGGATCATGGATTCATCATTTAATCAGGAATTGGAAAAGTTACTTAATTTGGGAATGGTTGACTTTCCATTTAGGGCAAGTTTTCATGATCGTTGCACTCACTTTAAGCCCATTTTGCATCAAGATAAAAGCTCCATTTGAAAATTTCTCCAGCATGAAAGTTGTTCCTCGTGTTCCAAGCTTTCTAGAGATATAAAGTTTTCTCCATTTGAATTAGAATTAAGAAAGTTATGCTTAGTCAAATTGAGACATTTTTTTAGGATACTTAGAAAAATTTCTAAGTCAAAATATTCAAAATTTGTCAAGACTTCTTGGCCAGTTTTCTTGCACTTCAAGGCATTATTTGACAATACTTTCTTCACAACAATTTTACCTTGTCATGTCTTCTTTCACATCCTTTTGGAATCATCTCATTTGGATCCATGGTTTGAGAGATACATTCATTTAAAGTGGGCACCATGACTTGATTTTCTAGGCAGATTTTGGGCCTGGCTGGCCCAATCAGATTTTCTAAGCATGCTGCACAAACCAGTCACGTTTTTTTTACCTCTTTTGGCCATGCATTAGACATCCATTCACTTAAGTTTGGCCCAAAATAACAACATTTTACACCTCACTTCATACTTTTATTCTTATGGATAAATCACTTATTAAAAAGCCCATGAGAACACCTAATCCACCCTATTTAAAAGATGAAACCCTAAACCTAAAAAGAGAGCATTGGAATTTCGTGGCAAGGAGGCAAAGCTTCATCACATATCAGATTCCATTCCACTTCTATTTTCCATTAGGTAATCATCTCTTCCATAGCCATGTTTTGATATATCTACGCTTGCTTACCATGTTCATCACCATTAATCCTTCCATTTTCATATTTCTTTTTCTTATTTAAAATATTTTCTTCGTCCATAAAATTACCCAAAAATATTTTTCACTTTTCTTAACATTTTATTTAATTTTATATAATTTTTATTTTCATATTTTTTTAATATTAATATTTTATTTTAATTATTTATTCTAAATGGTCCATTTTAACACACTTTTTGTTATTGATTTTATTTTTATGACTTAAAGTTATTGTTAGTATTTTATTTTCGGGATGAAGGTTGACCACTGTCTCATGGTCAACCTGACCTTTTCTTGGAATTTTATTTCACATTTTCAATTTATTTTGGATTTATTTTTAACCTAGTTTGATTGGTTGACTTTTAATTTGACTTTTGTTTTATTTTAATTAATTCATGTACCAATTTTCATTATTTTTAAAATATTTTTGGGGGATGATGATATCTTGAGCCCACTTTATTTAGTTTAATTTTTCATAATTTTCTTGATTAATTTACTATTTATTCTTGATTTATTTCTAACCTAGTCTTATTAATTGACTTTTGGTTTGACCTATGTTTTATTTTAATTAATTCACGTACCAATTTTCATTATTTTTAAAATCTTTTTGGGGGATGATGATGTCCTGACCCCACCTTATTTAGTTTAATTTTTCATAATTTCTTGATTAATTTACTACTTATTCTTGATTTATTTCTAACCTAGTCTTATTAATTGACTTTTGGTTTGACCTATGTTTTATTTTAATTAATTCACATACCAATTTTCATTATTTTTAAAATCTTTTTGTGGGAAGATGATGTCCTGAACCCACCTTATTTATTTTAATTTTTCATAATTTTCTTGATTAATTTACTAGTTATTCTTGATTTATTTCTAACCTAGTCTTATTAATTGACTTTTGGTTTGACCTATGTTTTGTTTTAATTAATTCACGTACCAATTTTCATTATTTTTAAAATATTTTTGGGGGATGATGATGTCCTGACCCCACCTTATTTAGTTTAATTTTTCATAATTTTCTTGATTAATTTACTATTTATTCTTGATTTATTTCTAACCTAGTCTTATTAATTGACTTTTGGTTTGACCTATGTTGTATTTTAATTAATTCATGTACCAATTTTCATTATTTTTAAAATCTTTTTGGGGGATGATGATGTCCTGACCCCACCTTATTTAGTTTAATTTTTCATAATTTCCTCGATTAATTTACTATTTATTCTTGATTTATTTCTAACCTAGTCTTTTTAATTGACTTTTGGTTTGACCTATGTTTTGTTTTAATTAATTCACGTACCAATTTTCATTATTTTAAAAATATTTTTGGGGGATGATGACGTCCTGACCCCACCTTACTTAGTTAAAGTTTTCATAATATTTTTGATTGATTTGCTATTTATTTGTTATTTTTTAAGTTGACTTGAATTTTCAGTTGACTTCTTTATGATCGATGTTTGACTTAGGGATTGCTTATGGAAATTGAAGAGATCTTTTGATCCTCCCTCGTTCATCTCATATGCCATGTATTGGAGGCCTTTTACCTTGATTTTATTTGGTCCTTACTGTAAGACCCCAATTTTGGCCCTAAGATCCCTCATGGCATCATAACATTGGATTTGCAAAGCCTCAAGGATCATAAGCATCTTGGTTCCCCTTGCCTTTGGGTGGAACCTCTTGTGAGTGGTTTGAGATCAGCAAGCATGCTCGAATTGTATATTATTGCTTTTCTCATTTTTGTTTACTAACCAAAAGCACAAAAATATGTCACTAACATCTTTTGTTTGTAGCTTGAGCAATCACAAGGTCAAAAGCTTCTAGGTGATCCTTTGTGCAATGATATGGCCAAGAGAAGATAAAGGCAAGCATGGCAATAGTTCCCAAAGCTCTCATCTATAAAATATGCCTCCCTAGTATCTCAATTCATCATTTTGATCATAGCAAGTCAAAGGGTTTGAGGTTTGTTCCTCAAGGAAACCCTAATTCATCTATTCATCCACTGTGCCTTGCTCATGAAGCAACCTCAACCCATGGTCAAATACAATCAAGGAAAGTTCTTTAATTCATCATTTCATGCATATTTGAGCTGATTTGAGTGTCCTCAATCATCAATTCATCAAGATATGAGTTGTGGACTTGAGAAGTTGATCGGTCAATTCATCTAACTATTTTGAAATGCACTAAGACCTAACTTTTTATGTGTTGGTCAAATGGAGATGATTTCAAGAGAAAACATGTTCTTAAGGACAATATGAACAACTTTCATGTTCATCAAAAATTGATTTGAAGCTTGGAAGATCATCATTCATCTCAAGACATTATAGGTCATTTTGACCGAAACCATAATTTTGGGTCAACTTCCCAAGAACATAGCTCATTCATGTTTCATGATTTTGAGGTGGGATAAAATGTATTGGAAAGCTTAAGGTGTCTAATTAAAATTTTATGTTGAACAAAATTTCCATATCTCAAAATAAATACATGTGATAATGCAAAACATTATAGGTCACTTTGGACCAAATGCATTGAAAGGCAAAAAAGTCCAACTTCAAGTGCCCATAACTTCTTCATCAAAACTCCAAATGATGCAAACTTTAAGTCCATCTTGATTGTCTTGAAAATATATACAACTTTTATGTCAGAGGTTTTTCCATTGGAGGCTTGCATCATCAAAAGAGAAGGGCTTGAAGTTGGTTCAATTTGACAAAATTCTCAAAGGCATGTTTTACACTATGAACTTCATCGCCTGTTTTCATAAATTTCCACACTTCAAATGAGTTTTTATCCAACATAGCATTTATTCCTTATGTCAAGACCTTTCCAACCATTACCCACATGCTTATGTTTGGATTTTCTAATTGGCATTTTCGAAGAGATGAAGTTTTAGGCACAATTATGCAATTCATGTTGAAACTTCATGCACAAGCCATTGCCTTGCAAACTACACGTCCATTTCAAGTTGTTTGGTCATCAGCATGCAAATACAATTGAGTTTGGGCCTTCTACATGATCATGCAAGCCCATGCAAGAAAAATCCATTTGCCATGCACACGAGCAAACTCACTTGTTCAGCCAATTCCAGCTATAAATACATGTGCTATGCTTCATTATGAACTAACCTAAAGGCGCCTAAAGCTCTGCAGAAATCAATTCCCAACCATACCAAAGGAACTAAGTCCATATTTCTTCAAAATTTCAGATCTGAAAATTCAATTGAATTTGGTTGAATCTTCAGATCTAAAGTTCCTAAACCTTCATCATCTAGTCTATTGAAGTTCTGTTTGGCAAAAGGAAGCAAGGAAAGAGACTCAAAGCTCCACAGTTCAAAGGTGTGCATCAACTGGTTTTTTCTTTGAAACTCCTTACTCCTTGATCTAGTGGCCTTGATATTGTGTTGTCTGAAGTCCTCTCTATAGAGGCATCATTGTTGTATGCTCAATTTTCAAAATCAAGCAAGTTCATGATGAACACCATCAAGCTTCCATCTCTGATTTCTCCCTTAATAGGAATCTAGAGTGGAAGTGAGTGGTATAGGAGTGATGTACATCACTTCCTCTTTCGATTGATGCCTAGATCGTCCATTTTGGTGAGCATTTGAACCTCTGTGTTTTTTTGCCCTCGCCGGAGAAGACGGTGGCGCTGACCACCGTCTCTTTGCCAGATCAAATCTGGACCATTGGATGCGCTTCCCACGATCTAATCCTGGCCCTTGTTATGTTTGACTTCATTTAATGCACGGTACCACGCGCTTGACTCAAGTACATGGTGAGCGCGCGCATGTGGAGCGTCTAATCCACCACGTCAATTAATGAGGCTTGGTCAGACGCCTCTCCTTTTTTCTGTTTTTTTAATTTCCATTTTTATTTCTTTTATTCCATCTGACTTCAAAAAATCATAACTCTTTCATTTTAATTTCAAAAAATATGGGACCAATCGCATTATTTCTCTTTTTAATTCTAGTTTCGAAAAATGATTTTTAATATTTTTTATTTCATCATATGATATTTTTTGTGAATTTTCTCTTTTCTGGTTATTTTTAATTCATTTTAAATAGTTTTTGATATTCAAAAAATACAAAAATATTTTCTCAGCCTATTTGAATGATGATGGATCTATGAAAAATATTCTCATCAATTTTTAATTGATTTAAGATTTATTTGAGATTTTAGTTCAATTAGGTTATTTTTATTCATTTTTTAATTGATTAAAAATAGTTTCTGACTTTAAAAAATGCTGAATTTTTTTGTCAAACTTTGTTTGACCTTGTTGGACTTGGGATAAATCACTTGGACTTTCAAAAGTTATTTGAAGTGATTTTGAAGTTTGACCTTGCTTTAATATTTTAATTCAAGTTTATTTTTAATATTAAAAATGCCAAAAATATTTTGTTCATTTCTTGACTTCCAATCTTCATCTCACTTCTGTTTTTGATTGTTTGACCATGATTCTCAATGTCATTGGTCAACACTTGTTGATTGGTACATTCCATTTCATTTAATGCACTTTATTCTTCTCATTTCCATTATCCATCTTCTTCTTCTTCTTTTTCTTCTTCTTTTCTTTTTGATCAATGAGTTAAGGGTTGATAAGTTAGCATTGATTAGGGAGGCTTAATCTTCCTTGATTCAAATCTAATTCATCTTGATCAAATGATCAAGTGAATGGCTTTGCATTAAGGATAGATTGCTTCCTAAATCATGCAAAAGACTTAAACCAATACAAGATCAATTCTCCTTTTCTTTTGGCATGGCAAGTTGTTCGAACTTGGTTCACTAATCAAGACTTCTAACTTGTGTTGTTGCCTACATTATTATTGACCGGCCTCAAATAGTTGTGACTTCTACATAAGTCCAATTATGATTGCTTAACATAGCGCTAAATTTGCCTTATGGCACACGAACTACTAACATTAACTATTAACCATTAACATTTACTTTTGGCACTTTACATTTATGCAATTTATTATTCTTGTACATATTATTCATTTGCTTTTTCCTTTGCTCACTTGAGCACATGTTTATGTTAATGCAATTTGCCTTTTGCTCACTAGAGCACATAATTGTGTATATACTATTGTGCTTGTGTGTTGTTTTGATTGTTGTGAACCAAATACAAAGAATTAGACAAAATGGACTTAGACTTTAGGACTTTCCCTATGCTAATTTGGAGTCAAAGAGCAACTAGGACTCATGCCTTTAGAATGCTTAAAATGTAAAAGAGCAACTAGGCCTCATGCCTTTAGAATGCTTAAAGCTTGAAGATGACCTTGAAAGGACCAACTTCTAAACTCTTCTTGTCCATTCCTTGTTTGTTTTGCTAGAATCTTTTGATGTGTGTGTTCTTGTGTTAGGGATTCCACCTTGATTCAAATTGAGGAACCATTGCCATGAGATTCTAAGAGAGAAAGATCCAAGATACATTTGAGAGCTTTTCAAGAGTTCATTTGATTGATGATTGCTTGAGTTTATGCTTATGTGATTGCTTATTCCAAAGGATGGGAGCTACTTGGATCATCAATATGATCTCAAGAGAGGAACTCCATTTGTGGTTTTGCTTCTTGTCCCTTATCTCTTGTATGTTTAGGACTTTAGCCATTCTTCTTCTTCTCTCCACTCTAACCCAAGCCAAAACCTTTGTGCAAACATTTAACACTTGTTTTCAACATTAGAAACCTAAGCCTTATGCTTTTGATTTTCAAACTTTCTTTTCTTAATACTTATTTGGAATTGGATCTTTAAATCCACTTTAACCATATTTTGTAAATACTTTTCATTGGTAAATATAACCCATTCAAAATACTTTTTATGGTTTCAATGGCCACCTTCTTAATCAAACTTTCATAACCTTTAGCTATTAGGTTTGAGTTATCCTTGAGGTAGATGTAATACTCACCTATATCCTTAGTGATGGACAATGAGTCTTCCATGCTTATTATAGGGTTAACCCCTCACTAGTATGTTGAAGTTATCCTCACATGGTGGATTTGTGGTTTTAGGTTGAGTTTTCTCCCTTGGATAACAAAAGACCTTAAGGCTTTTGGACCAATCAATTCACCCACTCATTTTGAGATTTTTACCCCGAACTACTAGGTTTTGATCCTAATCTTTTAAAGATGGTACGTAGGCAATGGGTTTATCCATTCAAACACAAAAATTGTAAATAATTTGTATATTCTCTTCTCATCTCTTCAATCATGTTTGCACAAATAAATTTTCATAAAATACCAACCTTACAACAAGTATGAAAAGGGCTCCCTAGGAGTACCTAGGATGTTTTGGGTGCTTAAAACCTTCCCATTGCATAACCAATCCCCTTACCCAGATCTCTGACATTTTTACTAGTTTTTGATTCGATAAAACTTTTAGGTTTTTGTTCGCTTTCTAACCATTCCTTTGGATAAATAGAAGTGCGGTGGCGACTCGACTTGTATGGTTTACCTTGGATTTAGTCAATATCTCTAATGTTAAGGAATACCCCGCTACATGGTGCTTAATTGCTTATTTTGTTGTTTGTCTATGTCTGGTGTTTTGTTCTGAGTTGATCAAGGAATATATCATCTGGTACATTGGAAGACAATGAAGATTGCTAGCTATTGGAGTGATTGCTTGGATGTGGCTATCTTTATTTGATTCCTTGATCTTCATGATGTATGGATATTGCTCATTGCTTATTGATTACTACTTGATTAAAGTCCAAAGGAAAACGGGTTTCTATATGACATTCTTGTCTGTTGGATTGCATCCCATTGGTCAGATCTTTTCAACTCTTAACTTTTAATTTGTGCTTAGGATAACCTCTTCATCTCCTCCCACTTCTTAAATTTCAAAATCTCTCCCTCTTTTCAAGACTTTCTTTACTTGTGATTTCAAACTTAGACATTGTTTAATGATTAGAAACTTTGGTCTTATGCCATTGAATTATTAAAGTTTTTTTCTTAAATCAAACTTGTAAATAAACTTAACCATATTGACTCAAATTTCAAAATACAAAAAGAACTAACAACTCCATTCAAATTTTTGGGCCTTTTGTTCCTTTTTCTTGTTAAACTTTTAATGAAATCAATTCACCAACTTCTTTGAAATTTTTACCACGAACTACGAGGTTTTGATCCCTCATTTCTATGTTGGTACGTAGGCATAAGACCGACGGTCTTGTCAAACACAAAAATATAATCAATGAATTCTTTTCTGATCCCCACACTTTATTTCATCAAACATCTTTTATACCAAAAACACATGCACACATAATAAAGGGCACCCTAGGAGTACCTAGGACACTTTGGGTGCTAACACCTTCCCTCTGTGTAACCAACCCCATTACTTGTAATCTTTGGCATTTTATTAGTTTTGATTTGAAAACTTCTTATCTTTGGGTTTTGTTCGTACTTTTCCCTTTTCCTTTGGAAACAATAAAAACGTGATGGCGACTCTGGTTTTATTGATGACAAGTTTATCCATAGCTTGATGGTCATGAATTTACAGCTACAGTTTCTATCACTGATCATGCTCATTCGTAAGGATCACTAAAGGAAAAATTTTAATTTCCGCTGCATTTTATATCGCAATTTTCATTCAGTGATATCAGAGCCACTTACGAAACCATGAATCTGATAGCTGTTTATTTTCTGTATTTTATGCATTAATTCGATTAAAAGGACAAATGAATTAAAAAGTAAACGGGTAATTAAATTTTGCATCATGCGTGTACGATTTGGATGATTGATGTTGACTATGCTTCGGAATCCGACGTTAGTATGGTGAAGCAGTGATACATCGATCGTCCATAGGTTACACAAATGAGATCGATCAATTTATATATATGATATAAATAATTATGATGCAATATATGGTATATATGATATATTGTTTCTATTCTGTTCATTCAAACACTTAATGATTGTTATTCTTGTGAGTGACCAATGGTAATTCGCTTTGAAATCCAACATTAGTATGGTGAAGCAATGACGTGTTCATCAATCATACGAAATTATCAATCGAGGTGTGTTTGACGGTATGAAATTGTTGCATTAGGGTTCATGACGGTACAAGGGTTGTGCTGTCAAAGAGTTATGCCATCAGGGTTGTGACTGCACAAGAGTTGTGCTTTAAAGTATCAAGTGTTGATGCGAAAAACAACGTCGATTTCAAATGAATTGTTCATTAGTTTTGCATCGGGGCGCTGCCCCTAACAACCCCGCAGGGGGCGCTTCCCCCTTGATTGGGCAACAGAACCCCCAGCTAACTCTGTGTAGTGTGATCAATCATCGAAATTTAATTTGGTTTATTTAATTAATAGAATTTAAATTAATAATAATAATGTGCTTATTATTATTGTCTTGTGGTGAACAGTTATGACCTTAATTTTTCTTTTATTTTGTTTTTGGGATTTTAAAATACGGCCTGCGTGTCGGACCTCTATTTTAATCTCTTAATGTAACTTCTTTTCTCATCTCACTCCCTCGTATGTAAAACAAGTTTCTTTTATGTAATGTAATATTATGAAGAAAGAGAAGAATACAATATCAAAGGAGGACAACCTTGAAGATCTTGCTTGGAGAAGCTTAGATCGTTATTAGGTTAGCTTAGGTTATCTCATTGGCTTGAGAGAACAATTGCGCTAGGGATCGTAACTGTTTCATTTTGTATGTATGTTGATGCGTGTGAGAGACGATTTATATGATAAATAAGCCAGGGAGATCAAAACAATTGCAAATTCCCTCAAATTAAATATTAAGTTTATGCTTTCCAAGTTTTAGCACTTATCAAGACTAGTATCGAATAATGTAGGTTTCTCCTACACGAGGTGTATGTTCTATATTAGTAAGGTGTGATGGGATAATTGTAATATCCAATTGCTAAAAGGATGAGTCAAAGTTAACTAAACAAATTATAATAAGATTATATATGTTTAGAAGCAAGAGTTGGAAATGATCCATATGACGAATTAGAAATGACCCAACTAAAATATTTGAGAGTTGTATTAGATACAATTGGAAGGAGTTCCTACCTAAATAACCTAGTTTTATGTAATCCTCCTACACAAACTTAAAGCAAAGTGAAATGTGGATCTCGACCCACTAGAAAATCTTCCAACGGTATTTTTCGAATCAAATGGTGAGGGTCATTTGTTTTGAGTAAAATAGTGGGAGCATATTTAATTAAAGGCCTAATTGAATATGTTATTTTAATGATACTTATATTTTCATATTTTTCATGTAGATTACCATGACAACAAACACCTCTAACAAAATTATGCGATCAATCCTTGATAAGGAAAAATTGGTTGGGACAAATTTTCTAGATTGACACCGAAATCTGAGGATTGTCCTCAAGCATGATAAAAAGTTTTATGTCTTGGAGGAACTTGTTCCTGAAGAGGAACCTCCTAGTTCTGCACCTAAGGCAGAAATATATGCTTATAAGAAGCATGTCGATAATGCAAATGAAGTTGCTTGTCTCATGCTAGCTACCATGAACTCGGAGTTGCAAAAGCAACATGAGAACAAGGCAGTGTTCGATATGATCGATCACTTGAAGATGCTCTATCAAGAGCAGGCAAGGCATGCAAGGTTTGAGGTTTCAAAAGTCCTTTTTCAAGGCAAGTTAGTTGAAGAAGCCCTTGTAGGTCCCCATGTGGTCAAGATGATTGAGTATGTGGAGAACCTTGAGAGATTGGGTTTTCCCCTCGGAAAGGAACTTGCGACTGATTTGATCTTGGAATCATTGACAGAGATCTCCAGTCAATTTATCCTTAACTTCAACATGAATGATATGGAAAAAACTCTTCCTGAACTGCTAGGCATGTTAAGAACTGTTGAGCATAATCCAAAGTCAAAAGGGAAGTCCATTCTGATGATCGGAAATGGAAAGAAACAGAACAAAAGGCCCACCAAGCAGGGCGGTAAAGGGAAAGGTAAGGAAGTTGCCAAACCCAAATCCACTGCTCCTACTTTGAAGCGTAGTGGAGGCATAGAAAAGGACGGCACTTGCTTCCGTTGCGGTAAGAACGAACACTGGAAGAGAAACTGCCCAAAGTACCTGGAAGATAAGAAGAATGGTGTAGAGACTTCAACTTCAGGTATTTTTGTTATTGAAATTAATCTATCTACTTCTGCATCATGGGTATTAGATACTGGATGCAGTTCTCACATTTGTACCAATGTGAAGGGGTTAAAAAGGAGTAGAGATTTAGTAAAAGGTGAAGTTGACCTACGAGTTGGTAATAGAGCAAAGGTTGCTGCTTTAGCCATAGGAACTTATGTATAGACTTTGCCTAGTGGTTTAATAATTCAGTTAAAGAACTGTTATTATGTACCTGTAATTAGCAGGAATATTATTTATGTTTCTTGTTTGGACAAGTTTGGTTTTTCATTCATAATAAAGAACAATTGTTGCTCCATTAATTTGAATGATATATTCTATGCTACTGCTCAAATAAACAATGGACTATATGTCCTTGATCTTGAAATGCCTATTTATAACATTAATACTAAAAGGGTGAAACCTAATGAGTTAAATCTAACTTACCTTTGGCATTGTCGATTAGGCCACATAAATGAGAAATGCATTTCCAAACTCCATAAAGATGGACTCTTGGATTTTTTTGATTATGAATCATATGAGACATGTAGATCTTGTTTGATTGGAAAGATGACAAAATCTCCATTCACAAGAAAAGGTGAAAGAGCTAATGATCTCTTGGCCCTCATACATACTGATGTATGTGGACCACTGAACATACAAGCCAAAAGAGGTTTTCAATACTTCATCATACTTACTGATGATTTCAGTAGATATGGTTATGTGTATTTAATGAAACACAAATCAGAGTCCTTTGAAAAGTCCAAGGAATTCAAGAATGAAGTACAAAACCAACTAGGTAATAATATTAAAATTCTTCGATTAGATCGAGGTGGTGAATATTTAAGCCTAGAGTTTTATGACCATCCGAAAGAGTGTGGGATTTTATCCCAACTTACTCCTCCTGTAACACCCCAATGGAACGGTGTATCTGAAAGAAGAAATCGAACCTTGTTAGACATGGTCTGATCTATGATGTGTCACGCCGATCTTCCAAACTCCATTTGGGGACATGCACTATTGACAACAGCTTACACACTTAACTGTGTTCCATCCTAATAGGTTGAGAAGACACCATATGAGATATGGAGTGGTAAGAAACCACATATGTCTTACATGAAGATTTGGGGTTGCGAAGTTTATGTGAAACGACAAATTTCAACTAAGCTTGAGCCAAAATCTGATAAATGCTTATTTGTGGGGTATCCTAAAGAAATAATAGGGTATTACTTCTACAATCCTTCTGAGGGAAAAGTGTTTGTCGCTCGAACTGGTGTTTTCCTAGAAACGAATTTTATTTCCAAAGGAATAAGTGGGAGGAAAGTAGAGCTTGAGGAAATTCAAGAATCATAAAGCATTGATACACCTATGGAGGAATTAGAGCAGGAAACACAAGTAGTTGTGGAAGAGCAACCTGCTCAAGTAGAACAAGACCAATGTAGGTCAAGCAGGATACGTCACCTACCTGAGAGATATGGATATCTCATAAATGATCAAGGTGATGTATTACTCATGGATCAAGATGAGCATGTGACCTATCAAGAGGCCATAAGTGGTCCTGAGTCTGAGAAGTGGCTAGAAGCCATGAAACCTAAAATGGATTCCATGTACACAAACCAGGTTTAGACCTTTGTAGAGCCTCTTGTACGAGTTAACCCTATAGAATGCAAGTGGATCTTCAAAAAGAAGACTGACATGCATGGTAAGGTACATACCTATAAGGCAAGACTGGTTGTAAAAGGATATGAACAAATTCATGGGGTTGACTATGATGAAACCTTTTCACCAGTTGTAATGCTTAAATCTATTCAGATTTTTCTTGCTATCGTTGCATATCATGATTATGAAATATGGCAGATGGATGTCAAAACTGCTTTCCTTAATGGGAATCTTCTTGAGGATGTGTACATGACACTGTAGCGGTAAATTCATGACCACTGAGCTATTGGTTAGCTTAACATCAATAAAATAAGAGTCGCCACCGCACTTTTATTGTTTCCAAAGGAAAAGGGAAAAAGTACGAAAAAAACCCAAAGATAAGAAGTTTTCAAATCAAAACTAATAAAATGTCAGAGATTACGGGTAAGGGGGTCGGTTACACAGAGGGAAGGTATTAGCACCCAAAGTGTCCTAGGTATTCCTAAGGAGCCCTTTTTTGTGTGCATGTATTTTAGTTGAAAAAGATGTTTGCTAAAAATTGAATGTGGGGATGAGAAAAGAATTCATTTATTATATTTTGTGTTTGATAAGACCTTCATTCTTATGCCTACGTACCAACATAAAAATGAGGGATTAAAACCTCGTAGTTCGTGGTAAAAATTTCAAAGATTGGCGGATTGATTTTTAACAAAAGCTTAAAGATCTTTTGTTATCAATGTGAGAATACTCAACCAAACATCCACCGATAATGAGTGCTTTACAACATTTTAAGAGGGAGGGCTCCAACTAGGATTCAATCAACAAGTATTCCACTAACCCCTAATAAATGGAAAGACCTATAATCAATATATCATGGAACGGGAGAATTATATCTCAACCAATGATAACTCAAATTTAAATGCTCTCTTTTGAAAAAAGTTAAAAGAAAAAGGCACGAAGTGGCCAAAATGATTAGATGAGGTTGTTAGTTATTTTTGTCTTTTTGAAAATAAGGTCAATATGATTAAGTTTATTTGCAAGTTTGATTAAGAAAATATTTTGAAAAGCAATGACATAAGGTTAAGGTTTCTACTTATTAAAACAAGTCTAAGTTTAAAACACAAACAAAAGAGTTTTGAAATGAGGGAGGGGTTTTGAAATTTAAGAAGGAGAGGAGGAGATGAAGGGACTATCCTAGACAAGATTTAAAAGTTTAGAGTTGAAATGATCTAACCAATGGGAAGCATCCACAAGATAAGAGTGTCAGATAGAAACCCATTTCCTTTAGATTGTTAAGCAAGCAATAAGTATAATCATCCAAGCAATTAATGAGAAGACCAATTGGTATCAAATAAAGATAACCAAACATCCAAGCAATCACTCCAACAGCAAGCAATCTTCAATGTCTTTTAGATGTATCAGATGAAATATCCCTTGAAACACACTCAAAGAGAAAGCATTAAATGTATCAATAAGATCAAATTAAAAAATTCAGAAAAAGAGAGAGTATAACAGATAAATCAGAGGAGTCTCTCAAGGCTTATATAAGATGAATTACATTGGCCAAGAAATGGTCTCAAATAATGTCATTGGCCAAGTAACTCCATAGTTCAGGGATGTTGCCTACTCTAAGTCCAAAAAGTCAGCTCAAGTCTTAGACAGAGGTCCAACAGTCCACCAATAATTTTTTTAAGGTTTTTGTTGTTATTAAGTATTTTAAGGTCCTAATACCACAAATAAAACAAAGTCACAAGCATAAAGATATATCACAATCAGAAATACAATGGCTCAAGTGAGCAAAGTGAAAATGACTGAAACATAAACAAATTGTATGAATGTAAATGACAATGAATGATATATTGCAAGAATTTAAATTGAATTGAAGTAAATGGCATTAAAAATAAAGTCAATACAAAGAAATGTTAGTGAATATTAATGGAAGAAGAAATTGTTCAGGTCATATTTTGGAGAACACTCAACCATCCACTCATAAGCATGAAGATATGAACCTAGACATCATTCATGAGAAGGGCTCTAACTTGGATATAACTAACAAGTATGCCACTAGCTCTCATAAATGGAAAAAAAGGTAAAATCTTCACACAATACCACGAGGAATGGGAGACTTACAATCTCACCTACAAAAATGCTATTGCTTTCGGGACAAATTTAGCGATATGTTAAGCAATAGTAATTGGACTGATGTAGAAGTCATAACTATATGAGGTCGAGAAATAATGATATTGATGTTAATGCATGTTAGAGAAAAGGTATAAATAACCAAGTTCCTAAAGCATACCACACACAAAAATAAGAGGGGGTGGACATATCTCAACCAAGCTCATGTTGATTCATCTGGCACAAGGTCATTGATGAATCAACTAGCATTTGATCTTTGAGAAATCATTGGCCATGAATGGATTGGGAAAGAAATAGATGAAGATGAAGAGATGAAGTGAAAGAGAATCCCAAATTGATCAAGGGATGAACCTCACTTGATTAATACTATCCATTCATCTTGAGGGAATTCAATAGTATTGATCAAATTAAAGTCCAATTCAACCAAAATCAAGGTAAAACAGAAATTGGGTCAACACAAAGTCAACCAAATAGCTCAACACAATTTTAAAGCAATTAAACAATTTAAATTCAATTTTTAAATGAAGAAAAATAATTTTCAAAAGGGGAAAAATCTCAAATCCCTTCAACTCACCAAAGAAAAGGTCAAGGGATTTATCATAGGTCAAACAAGGTCAAAGGATCTTAGACTAATTTTTTTGGGAATTTTTAAAAGTCAAAAGTATTTGAAATCAATTAAAAACAAGTAAAAAATTACAAAATTCACTAAAAATATCAAACTCAATCCAAAAATTAATTTTAATTCAGAAATGGGAATAGGAAATTATTTTTGAAATTTTGGTGAAAGTCCCATACTTTTTTGATTAAAATTGAATTTATAGTGAATTAAATGAGAAATGGTAATTTAAAAATTAAATTGGAAAATTAAATAAATCATAAAATACAAGGGACAACAAATCTCCCTCACTAAGTGAGGTGACAGATATGATGGCCAACATGCATTATCCACCAAACATCTTAGTCAACGCGCGAGCACCAATGATAATCACGATCTAAGGCTGAGATTATAACGTGGCCATGGGATCAAACGGCTTGGGCAATGCAAACGCACCATCGAAGTCTTAGCTCTGGCCGTGTTCTCCAACCAGGTCACCGAACTCAATATCAATGCCTACATTGGTAGGACTTCAGCCAACCAAAAATCAGGCAAAAATGTTAAGAAATGAGTGAGAATTGAAGAAGGAAAGTTTGAGAAATTTCACCTTCGGGTGGTGAATTTGAAGCTAGATCTCTATGCAATTACACTTGGCCTTGCTTCTTCTTTCTTGCAAGAGGTGATTGAGATGAAAAAGGATGTGAATCTTTGGAGTTCTAGTTCACAAACAAAATTTGAACTAGAAACTCGATTTCAAAGAAATCCTCAAGGTATTCTTTCAATGGTGGCTAGGGGATTGTTGGGCAGAGCTTGGGCAAGGTTCCCCTCCAATTATGAAGCAATGGCAATGCACTTATAAGCTCATGAATTCCTTTCTACACCATTTGAAATTTTTGCCAAATTAGCAAGTTTGTGTGCATGGGTACATGGGCATATGCTTAGGCCCAAATGATGATTGTGATCATTCCAAATTCGTGCACAAAAGACACTGAGATCATAACATGAGGCCATGCAAAAGAGTTTGACATTTGAGTTCAAAAGTTTCCAAATTGGGAGATACAAAGATACCATGCGCAAGTTTTCAATTTTGATCCAAATGGAATGATATTAGACTCTTATCATGCCAAAAAGAAGATGAAAAATGATCTTGTATTGATTTAGGTTCTTTGCATGATTTAAGAAGCAACATATCCTTAATGCAAAGCCATTCACTTGATCCATGATCAAGATGAATTAGATTTAAATCAAGGAAGATTAAACCTCCATGTATCAATGCTAACCACCAATCTTTAACTCATTGATGAAAAAGAAAAAAGAAAGAAGAAGAAGAAGAAGAATTAAAGTGCATTAATGGAAATGGTATGTATTAATCAACAGGTATTGACCAAAGATAAAGAAGATCAAGGTCAAACAATAGAAAACAGAAGCAAAATGAAGATTTGAAGTCAAGAAACAAATAAAATATTTTTGGCATTTTTTAATATTTGAATTAAAATAATAAAGAAAGGTCAAACTTCAAACTCACTTCAAATCAACTTTGAAAAGTCCAAGTGAATTATCCCAAGTTCAACAAGGTCAAACAAAGTTTGACAAAAAAATTCAGCATTTTTAAAAGTCAGAAACTATTTTAAATCAATTAAAAATGCATAAAAATAACCTAATTGAACTAAAATCTCAAATAAATCTCAAATCAATTAATAAATTGATGAGAATATTTTTCATAGATCTATCATCATTCAAAGAGGTTAGAAAAATATTTTTGTATTTTTTGGATATCAAAAACTATTTTAAATGAATTAAAAATGACCAGAAAAGAGAAAATTACTAAAAAATGTCAAATGATAAAATAAAAAATATTAAAAATCATTTTTAGAAAGTAGAAATTAAAAGGAGAAGAATGAAATTGGTCCCATAATTTTTGGACCAATAATGAGAGAGATATGAATTTTTAAAATGAAATGGAATTAAAAGAATAAAATGGAATTAAAAGAATAAAATGAAAATAAAATCAGAAAATAGAAATAAGGAAAAAACATGAAGAAATGAAGAGCATTGGCCTTGTATTTATAGGAGAAAGCATCTAAAATGCATGATTCAAAGTTTGCATGAATGGAAAGGGCCTCCATGCATAGCGCATGGAGGGCCCAATTCCAACCGGAAATGAAGGCTAATGCATGATGCAAGCAAAATGGACGTGCATATTGGATTGTATTAGCTCATGCAAGGCAAATGAAATGATTTTCCAAAAATGCACTATAATATTCAAGTCTTTGAAAATGCTATGCCAAAAATGGAAACACCACCTCATGAGTAATGGTTGAAAAGCTTATTGCATAAGGATCATTTGTTATGTTGATCAAAACTCCATTTGGGCCTTGGAAATTTATGAAAATTGGACATGAAGTGTAGGGTGCAAAACATGCATATGTGAGATTTTCAAAATTGGCCAAAGTTCAAGCCCTTTTGTCTCAATGATGCAAGCTCCAAATGACAAAATCGTCAACATGAAAGTTCTAGATCTTTTGAAGGAACTCAATTCGGACCTAAATTTTGCATCATTTGAATTTTTTATGAAGAAGTTATGGGCACTGGAAGTTGGACTTTTTCACATTTCAATGCATTTGGTCCAAAGTGACCTATAATATTTTGCATTATCACATGTATTTCTTTTGAGTTTTTGAAATTTTTCTCAACATAACATTTGAATAAGACATCTTAAAATTTCCAATGCATTTGATCTCACCTCAAAATCATGAAAAATGAAGGAGTTATGTCCTTGGGAAGTTGACCAAAAATTAAGGTTTCAGTCAAAATGACCTATAATGTCTTGGAATGGATGATGACCTTCCAAGCTTCAAATCAATTTGTGATGAACCTGAAAATTATTCATATAGTCCTTAAGAACATTGTTTCTCTTGGGGTCATCTCCATTTGACAAACACATAAAAAGTTAGGTCTCAATGTATTTCAAAATAGTCAGATGAATTGACTGATCAACTTCTAGAGTCTAAACCTCATATCTTGATGAATTGATGATTGAGGACACTCAAATAAGTTCAAATATGCATGAAATGATGAATTAAATAACTTCCCTTGATTGTATTTGACCATGGGTTGAGGTTGCTTCATGAGCAAGGCTCAGTTGATGGACAGATAAATTAGGGTTTCCTTGGGAAACAAACCTCAAACCCTTTGACTTGCTTTGATCAAAATGATGAGTTGAGATACTTGGGAGGCATATTTGATGGATGAGAGATTTGGTAACCATTGCCATGCTTGCTTTCATATTCCCTTGGCCATATCAATGCACATAGGATCTCCTAGAAGCTTTAGATCTTGTGACTGCTCAAGCTGGGAACAGAAGATGTTAGTGACATATTTTTGTGCATTTGGTTAGTAGAGAAAAAGAAAATATACAATTCAAGCATGCTTGGTGATCTCAAACCACTCATAAGAGACCCCACCCTAAAGGTAAGGAGCCAAGATGCTTATGAGATCCTTGAGGCAATGCAAATGCCATGTTATGATGCCATGAGGGATCTTAGGGTCAAAATTGGGGTCTTACAGATGCCCCTATTTAAGGTCATTCTAGCCGGAGAAGTGAAGGTTAAAATCTTCGTCTCGACGAGGTAGAATGGGCTTAAATAATAACAAAGAGACAAATTTTGGTCCCTAAGAGACCTCATGATGCCAATGTATGTATGCAAAAGGTAACACTCTGTGGAGATATGTGTCCATAAAGAGAAAAGAAATCAGGAGAAACTAACCATCCATATGAGTAATATACTCAATGGGACAGAGATTCTGGGGACTCTAACGGGGATAAGAAAAGGAATAAAATGCGTGATCAGGTCACGACTTAAGACTTGTCGAGGGACACAAGAGGAATTCCATGAAAATAAATCAATGGAAAGACTCGAGCTGACTCAGAGATACATGTATTGGGGAATATGCCAATACAACAAAACTATCAACATAGGATACTTCGGATGAAAATCCGGACTCAGATGGGGAAAATCCACAAAGGGACTTAACTGGGGAATGTCCAAATAGGGCTCATCTGAGGAAACAACAAAGTGAGGTATTACCGGTTACTAGGTAATAAGCTCAAGGAGACATGTGATCATAACACCGGTATAAGGGTGAGAGAACAACACGCTCGGGGAGAATGAATATCTAAGAACGGTATAAGGGTGAGAGATATCAAACATCCAAAATCATCTAAGGAAGACCTAAAAAGGTATATTTCAACTCAGGAAATCTGACTCCACAGGGGACAAAAGTCATAATAGGGAGCAGAAAGGAAGGAACACCAGGGATACCGGTTACTGGGTATATAATAGGTGACCAACCAAGCGTGAATTGGGGAATATTTCCAAGACACTCATCATCCGAAAGGAGTGCTGAAAAAGCAAACCCGATTACAGGATGGGCATTCGACTCCGCAAAAGGGGATACGAATCTTACTCGACTAGGGAAGAGCAAAAGACTTCGACCAAAGAGTGCATGAGATATATTATCTATTACCGTCAGAACGTAGATAGTATACTCGAATGGAAGATTATCCACAACCGGTTATTGGGTTAATAAAGGATAAATCCACCGAAAGGAAAGGACATCGGGATACCAACTACTAGATATAAAATGATGACCAATCAAAGGGGGAAACAATCATTACCAACCAAGGGGGTAAATGAAAGATGACTCTCTGGGGATAAATTGCTCTATCGGAGCAATAACCCAAGAGATATATCACCGGTCATTGGGAGATATACTCAAAAGGTGAAGGATTATCCATGCCGAATATTGGATAAAGATAACCGTCAAGGAGGGGATTACATCTACCAATACTAGGTAGAAAACCACGGAAGAGTAACCGTCATCGGTTAAGATGAACAAAATAAGGTTAACTCTGCAGAGGGATAAAAAATGGGGTTTACAACTACTGGTATAAGGGTAGAAAACCACAAAAATAGGACTTATAACTACCGGTATGAGGGTAGAAGGCTACAAACTCCGCCGAGGAAAAGATGGACAATTACTGGTTATTGAGCAATCATTCACCTAAACTATGGGGGAGTGCAGGGAAAATCTCAAGAAGCCAATCTAGGAACAAACTAGAGAGGCGCAATGAAACAAGACTTATCCCTATGAGGATATAACTCAGGGGGAACTCCATCCCAATATATGTGTTGGGAAGAAATAGAAACAACAATCATCCACGAGGACATAACCCAATGGTGAATATGGAAGAAAGGATAGACGCTTTCTACTTACGGGGCTGACTCTACATGGGGAGATCAGACACAAACATCTGCTTGGTGAAAAACATATCACCGAATGGCAGGAGACATCAAACAAAGGTATTTATGGCAAATAATGCGACATGAATATTTAAATGTTAAAAAATTATGCATATATGCGTGGTTTATGTATGATGAATGCTGACAAAACAGACATATCTAACACAAACAGGTCCACAAAAATCAATGGAAAAACATCCGGTACTACATCTCGAGAGAGAAAGCCAGGCCCACTGGAGGACATCCAATCTGATGGGGCAAAAGATACCAAGAACCAAAGATCTCTGCAGGGGGATAAGCATCAGCCACCCTAGCTGGGGGCAGGATCAACACACAGATAAAATCCGCCGTAGAAGTAACTTTACTGGGGAAATTATCAGAGGGAAGGATGGAGCTCTGTGGGGAACAACCACCAATCAGAAGTTTCCAGGGTCACCACCATATATTGCACTATTGAAGAGATCGCATTTGTCGAGGAGGAAGGGACACCACTCCTCTGAGGAAGAAAGGATGAATATCTCTACCAACCACTCTGCTCGGGAGGAAAACACAAACAGGCTCCGAAGGAAGAGGATACAAGCATGTTGGGAATATGAACAAATGTTTTACCCTGTTGGGAATCATACCATCTTTGGGAGAGCACTGAAGATGTCCCATATATCCTTTCGTCATTGTGAATGTTCACTTTGTTTAAAATAATTTATGAAAATTTTATTTATTTAAAACAATGATATTTCTCAATTAAAACATGCAAAACATTTGTTGAACAGAAACAAATAAGAGTGCAAAGAATTGGATAAAGGCTCAAATTTATTTGATGGGATGGTAGTCTGCAAATGGCGAGGCTCCATAGATCTTTACAAATTTGAAATTGGTGATATATACTGGAAAAGGGCTACATTAAACATAATGACCATTTCTCCACCAACTCTGAATCCGATGTATTTAAAGCTTCAGTTGACGATGACTGAGCGAGAATCTTTGACAGATGACAGTTTGTAGAACAACGTCTTGTCAGGATGCAGTTACTTGCCAAATCCATAATTTTTGCCTAGATTGCCCCAGGGTGAGGTGCTCAATCTAGCGAGATACATATTCGTTTTTTTATGTCTCTAACTTTTGTCTGGACCGCCCTTTCGGGTTTTCAATCCACCGAGACACTCATTTTTGCCTAAGTCGCCCTTTCGGGTTTTCAACTTAGCGAGCTATTTTGTTTTTATTTTTAGGCGAAGTATTTCTTGACTGCATCTGAATTCACAGGACGAGTGAAATCCTCCCCATCCATAGTTGTAAGTATCAAAGCACCGCCTGAAAAGGCTCTCTTAACAACATATGTACCTTCATAGTTTGGAGTCCACTTGCCCCTGGAATCGGGCGCGAAAGACAAAACTTTCTTGAGCACGAGGTCACCTTCTCAGAACACACGAGGCTCTACCTTCTTTTCAAAGGCTTTCTTCATCCTTTGCTGATATAACTGACCATGGCACATGGCAGTCAATCTCTTCTCTTCTATCAAATTCAGTTGTTCATAACGACTCAGAACCCATTCATCATCAGTCAACTTGGCTTCCATCAAGACTCTCATTGATGGAATCTCCACCTCTACTGCGAGCACAACCTCCATGGCGTAAGAAGAGATAAAGGGGTTTCCCCTGTTGAAGTGCGGACAGATGTACGATATCCATGCAAAGCAAATGGCATCATCTCATGCCAATCTTTGTACGTAACAACCATTTTCTGGATAATTTTCTTCATATTCTTATTAGCAGCTTCAACAGCCCCATTCATCTTGGGTCTGTAAGGAGAAGAATTATGATGTGTAATCTTGAACTCACTACACAGCTCTTTCATCATCTTGTTGTTCAAGTTAGATCCATTGTCAGTAATGATCTTATCCGGCACACCATAACGACATATGAGTTGATTCTTGATAAACTTCACAACTACCTGCCTGGTCACATTTGCATATGACGCCGCTTCAACCGACTTGGTGAAGTAATCAATCGCTACGAAAATAAATCTGTGGCCGTTGGACGCTTTCGGCTCTATCATGCCAATCATGTCAATTCCCCACATGGAGAAAGGCCATGGTGATGAAATGACATTCAGAAGTGTCGGGGGAATATGAATCTTATCCGCATAAATCTGACACTTATGGCATTTCTTCACATATTTGCAGCAGTCAGACTCCATTGTCAACCAATAGTAGCCTGCTCTCAACATCTTTCTAGCCATGGCATGTCCATTGGAATGAGTACCAAATGAACCCTCATGAACCTCAGTCATTAACAGGTCTGCTTCGTGTCTATCCACACATCTGAGCAGAACCATGTCAAAATTCCTCTTATAAAGCACATCGCCATTGAGGTAGAAACTGCCTGATAATCTCCTCAAAATCTTTCTATCTTTCACAGATGCCCTAGGCGGGTAAATCTGGCTCTGAAGAAAGCACTTGATATCATAATACCATGGCTTATCATCTTACACCTCCTCTACTGCAATCTGATTCTCGTCTCGAGGAATATGATGGAAGTCAACTTCAGTAAAGAACGTTGAAATCCTCCTCGCATAATCTCTATATGGGATGAGGCCAGGCTGATTCGTCTCCCATTCACCCTTAATCTGATTAACAACAAGGGCCGAATCACCATAAACATCAAGATGCTTGATCCAAAGATCAATACATTCTTCCAATCCCATAATACAAGCCTCATACTCAGCCATATTATTCGTGCATTTGAAAGTTAGCCTTGTTGTAAAAGGAAAATATGTGCCCTGAGGAGTAATAATCACTTCCCCAATACCATTTCCATATTGATTTACAGCGCCATCAAACACCATGCTCCATCGGGAACCAGGCTCTGGGCCTTCATCGAGCATAGGCTCATCATAGTCTTTCATTTTCAAATACAGAATCTGCTCATCTGGGAAGTCATACTGAACTGACTGATAATCCTCAATTGGTTGATGTGCCAAGTGGTCAACCAAGATACTACCTTTTATAGCCTTCTGAGCTCGATACTCAATAACATACTCAGATAACAACATCTGCCAACGGGCAATCCTCCCAGTTAAAGCAGGCTTCTCAAAAATATACTTAATTGGATCTATTTTGGATATCAACCAAGTCGTATGACTCAACATATACTGGCATAAACGCTTAGCCGCCCAAGCCAAAGCACAACATGTCTTCTCAAGCATCGAATATCGAGACTCACACTCGGTGAACTTCTTACTCAGGTAGTAGATAGCATATTCTTTCTTTCATGATTCATCTTGCTGATCAAGGACACAACCGATTGAATCTTCAACAACTGTCAGATACATAATCAAGGGTCTCCCTTCCACTGGTGGAGACAGAATCGGCGGCTCGGACAAATACTCTTTAATACTGCCAAAGGCCTTTTGGCAATCCTCGGTCCAATCATGAGACTGATCTTTCCGGAGGAACTTGAATATCGGCGCACATGTAGCAGTCAAGTGAGATATAAATCTGGAAATATAATTCATGCGGCCAAGAAAACCTCGGACTTGCTTCTCAGTTTTGGGCGCAGGCATTTCTTGTATTGCTTTGACCTTGACAGGATCAACCTCAATACCTCTCTCGCTGACGATAAAGCCCAATAACTTGCCGGAACGGACTCCAAATGTACACTTGTTAGGATTCAGACGAAGCTTATACTTCCTCAAACACTGGAAAACCTTCAACAAGTGCTCAACATGTTCAACCTCCGTTCTTGACTTTGCAATCATATCATCAACATATACCTCGATCTCCTTGTGCATCATATCATGAAACAAGGTAGTCATAACTTGTTGATACGTGGCTCCGGCGTTCTTCAAACCGAAGGGCATCACTCGATAACAGAATGTTCCCTAAGGTGTGATGAATGTTGTCTTCTCCATATCCTCGGGTGCCATCTTAATCTGATTATATCCGGAAAATCCGTCCATAAACGAGAAGATATTGAATTTAGCTATATTATCTACCAACATATCAATATGCGGTAAAGGGAAATCATCTTTCGGACTAGCTTTATTCAAGTCTCTATAGTCCACACACATTCGGACTTTTCCATCTTTTTTAGGCACGGGCACAATATTGGCCACCCATTAAGGATATGTAGAAGTCACCATAAACCCTGCATCAGTTTGCTTTTGAACTTCCTCTTTGATTTTCACTGCCATATCAGGATGAGTTCTTCTGAGCTTCTGCTTCACAGGCATGCACTCAGGCTTCAAAGGCAGGAAATGTTGCACGATATCAGTATCCAGACCAGGCATGTCTTCATATGACCAGGCAAAGACGGCGACATATTCTCGTAGAAACTCAATCAACCCCTTCTTAACGACTTCTTCAAGGAGTGCCCCAATCTTCACTTTCGCACACAATCTTCAGACCCCAAGTTGACTGTTTCCAGATTCTCAAGATGCGGCTGAATGATCTTCTCTTCATGCTCAAGTAGACGAGTAATCTCGTTAGGAATCTCTTCAACATCATCTTCCTCCGCCTCAAATACAGGGAACTCAAAGTTAGGAGATGGTGTCAGATCATTATGTTCAATGGGTTTGATCAACCTGCATAATGATTTTGGATATAAAGATATTTCAGAATTCAAATAAGGCAAATCATTATGCAGATGAAAAAATTTGATTTTATTCTATTTTTTAGGGTTTTATGTGATCACCAATTTCATGTAAAAGCGAAAAGGGAAAATAATTGGAAAAACAAACATTTAACATGAATTTATTGAATGAAAATATCATTGTATTTATGAGCCAACAATGTCATCACTCTTCCTTTTGGCATGGGAGGAGGGTTTTTAAACATAATGAACATTACTTTGACTTATGGATAATTGTCGGAATATCAATAGCAACCCAATTATTGCGTACCCCTCCAGGGATGACAAAGTTGCCAGAATCTTCCTCTGCATCCTCTTCCAAAATAGCAGCACCTTCTTTGTCTTGACCAGTGTGGATGAATCCACCACTCTTGAACAACCCATGCTTATTGAAGACGCCAGAAGAATACCCTATGCCAGCCCGGGATTTGTTGTCTTCCAGCTTGATCATTTGCCCCAATCCAGTAGTTGTACCATGCTCAATGGCCAACTTAGCATCTTTATAGGACGCAAATGAAGAAGTTCCTTTCTTAGTAGGCTCAACAATAGATAAAGCTTGGAACGGAGTTCCAACTTCATCCTCAGCATCTATCTAAGAAAAGGAAGACAAATGGCTAACCAGGAGAGCCTTTTCTCCCCTACCACCACCAGCTTCTTGTTTTTGACAAACTTCAATTTCTAGTGTAGGGTGGATGTCACGGCGCCTGCCTCGTGAATCCATGGTTTGCCCAATAGACAGCTATACGATGGGTGAATATCCATGACCTAGAAGGTGATCTGGAAATCACTTGGTCCAATCTTGACTGGGAGCTCAACCTCTCCAATCACAGTTTTACGGGACCCATCGAAAGCTTTCACTACCACTCCACTCTGCCTCATGGGAGGCCCCTGATATGACAATTTAGCAAGAGTGAACTTTGGCAACACATTCAACGATGATCCAGTGTCCACCAGCACATTGGACATGGCATCATCCTTACAGCTCATAGATATGTGTAATGCCAAGTTGTGGTTTCTTCCCTCATCGGGAAATTCAACATCACAGAAACTCAAGTTGTTACAAGTGGTGATGTTTTGCAACAATACTGTCAAATTGTTCTATTGTGACGTCATGATCTACATACGCCACATCCAACACCTTCTGCAGAGCTTCTCGGTGTGGTTCTGAATTCATCAACAAAGATAATACAGAGATCTTGGATGGCGTCTGTAGAAGCTGATCTACAATGTTATACTCACTCCTTTTGATGAGTCTCAGCATCTCATCACAATCTTCCTTCGTATTGCCATTCTGGCCAATGAAGATAGGAGTTTTACAACAGAGGCAGGTTTGGCAACAAGTGTCGGATTCGAAGCATTCACAACAGTCCCAACCGGGCGTTCAGCGTAATCAGCAACATCAGCCCTTCGAACATCAGCTTGAGGTTTCGGCGGTCCCGAGAAGACACGTCTGCTACGAGTCAGGCCGCTGACTTCGGTAATATTAACAACAGAGGTAAAGGGAAGGGCCACCTCCTTCCCATCCTCCAATGCCATAGCATTGTAGCGATAGGGGACCGCCTTCTTGGAAGAGTATGGCACAGGGCTAGCTGGTTTAATGATCAAAGAAGGAGAAGCCTTCTTCTTTCTACCATCGTACTTGATGACAACAGGCTCAGGGATCCGAAATACTGGAGATATTACATTGACTTCATCAGCATCTTCATCAACGTTTTGATTCTGAAGTATCTCAATGACTCCTTCATCCAACATTTCTTGAATGTCTTTGCGGACTTGGCGACATCCTCTTTGATTGATAGTGCAAACTCGGCATCTGTCGTGGTCATGCTCGTAATGACTGTACTCACACAACAGTCTGTGCATCTCGACCAGAGATTGTCGAATATGGCTGACATATTTGACTTTGTATTTACCAGGGCAGCCCTGGACGATGTTGACAGAGGATTTCCCATGCTCGGGCAATGGGTTCTTCTTCACATTAGGACCTACGTCCTCGAAACACAAAATACCACATCTCACAAGGTCTTGAACCTTGGTCTTCAGCGGGTAGCAGTTTTCCACATCATGTCCGGGAGCACCGGAATGATAAACACAGTGTAGTTCGGGCTTATACCACCACTGAGGGTTGGTAGGTATAGCCGGTGGGTCTCGTGGAGTATTCAATTTCCTCTCTATCAAAGAGGGATACAATTCAGCATAGGTCATGGGAATAGGATCAAAGGTGACCCTCTTCCTCTTATAGCTTGTACTGGCTTGATTATTGTTTCGAGGCTGGTAGGCCTGTTGTTGAGGACGGTGTTGTTGTTGTTGATATTGCGGATGTTGTTGTTGTTGATTATTGTTGTGATGCTGATATTAATGATTATCTCTGAAAACAGGTGCTATGTGAGCCACCTGATGCTGGTTACCGGCAGGCCGCACGGTCTTCCTCCTTACTGAGGGTCTTCTTGGTTTAGCATGGGAGGTCACAACATGTGCCTCTCCATCTTTCTTCTTTCCAAACGTCCCATACCGTTTGGCAGAAGAGCCTTCTTCTCTGGTCAGGCGCCCTTCCCTGACTCCCTTATCCGGACGCATCCCCATGTTCACCATCTCGGTGAAATCAGAAGGAGCATTGTCAATCATCTACTCGTAATAAAAAGAGCCCAAGGTCTTCAGAAAGATCTTGGTCATTTCCTTCTCCTCCAGCGGGGGCACGATCTGTGCTGCTAACTCTCGCCACCTTTAGGCGTACTCTTTAAAAGTTTCCTTGTCCTTTTGGGACATGGCCCTCAATCGATCCCTATCGGGAGCCATATCCACGTTATACTTGTATTGCTTGACGAAGGCCTCACAAAGGTCATTGAAGGATCGGATGTTTGCGCTGTCCAGTCCCATATACCATCTCAGGGCAGCACCGGACAAACTGTCCTAGAAGTAGTGAATGAGAAGTTGATCATTGTCGGTCTGAGTCGACATTTTCCTGGCATACATGACCAGGTGGCTGAGAGGGCAAGTATTTCCCTTTTACTTTTCAAAGTCAGGTACCTTGAACTTTACAGGGATTTTGACATTAGGGACCAAGCAGAGTTCAGCAGCAGACTTGCCGAAAAGGTCTTTTCCTCGGAGAGTTTTCAATTCCTTATGGAGCTCAAGAAATTGATCATTCATAGCATCCATCTTTTCATAGACATCTGGGCCCTCAGACGGCTCAGAATGATAGATGGTGTCGTCTACTCTGGGCATAGTATGCACGACAAGAGGAGGAATGGCAAGGACCGGGCTAGATGCCGGAAGAGAAGCAAAGATGGGTGCAGGACCCTTAGGCATGAAGTTGGGAGGCATCCCCCGCGGAAACCCGTCTGGTATAGTAGTGGGTGCAAAGTGGGTGTTGGCCGCAGGCACGGTTGAAGAGGCAATCTCGGAGATGACTGTCCTCTCGGGAGGAGTTTAAGGTGTCGGAGACGACTAGCTCTAGGCAGCCATGAATGACTCCATCAAGGCAGTCAATCTGGCTACTTCTTCCTTGAGTTCACGGTTCTCTTGCTCCAAATGATCCATTAGTCTTGATGCATTGGCTCGGGTGTAGTACCGGTGAGTCAGCTTGTCTTCAAAATAAATGAAGAACACAGAGTTAAACCATAAAACAAGAAGCCTGGAACAAAACCTGCTTGTGCACATGATGCATGCAATGCATATGATTTAATTTTTATATCAAAGGAACTTTAGGGTCCTATTTGGAAATATTGGAAATATCAAACATTTATCACATATGGAAATATCACATCAATAATATTTGGAAATATTTTTACACCAAAGAAGTACAGTCTTGGTAACCAAACACAATATAAGAGAGAAGGAAAATGATCATCCTATGGAACCCTAGAAACAGTCATCTAAAGCTCTGGACACTGGAAGATACGCTGCACGAAGCCTCTTCACCTCCCTCTCGTAGGCTGCCTTTATGTCTGCCTTCTCTTTGGCGAGTCGATCATACTTCCTCTTCCAAAACATGGAAGACTGAGGAAGTAGAGAATTCAATGTGTCATCAGGCTCATCAATAACCTGGTGCTCAAGGAACTCTATCAAAGCTTCCTTCTCTCTGATCTGCTGAAGCAACTCCTCTCGTTCACGAATCCAAGCACGCGAACGGTCTTCATCTCTCAACTCCTCTACTCCTTTGTCAGGGAGGGTTGAAGGCCCAGCCACAACCAAAGGTGTAGGTCTTGGATACTCGTAAGGCATGAGGTACTCAGAATCTCTCCTCCTAACCCAAGAGGTATAGGGTTCCAAAGCGACACAGTTCTTCGTCCCTAACTCCTTCCTTCCCTTCCTATGGATCTTGCGCCAAGCGCGGACCATCCTGCCCTTCAAGCCTTGGGGATATTTACCCTCCTGAAAGAACACACCCTCTAATAGAATGTTATTAGGTTTATCCTTTAGGGGGAACCCAAGCTGACGACGTGCCAAAATAGGGTTGTAGTTAATCCCACCACATGTACCAAGAAGAGGCACATTGGAGAATTCACCACAAGAGTCTATAATCTGCACACCATCATATACACGTGTAATACCCCAAAATTTACCGTTATTTTTCCTAGAAGCATGGGATTATGTTTTACACTTCATTAGCAACATATTAGGTCATACTCATTGCATACTGCATTAGTGACATGGAGATCAGGTTTTGAGCGATCACTCCTTAACAGAAGGAGCCCACACAAAGAAAGATTGAGAATCAGACTTCATTTTCTAAGTATACAAGTCTCAAGGGTCTCAGGGGGGTCCAAGTATCTTATTATGGTCCTCAGTTCATCAATGAAGGATTCAAAGCTATCAGAGTGTTCATCTGGATTTAATCAGAAATTAGGGTTTCATGGCTACCTGCAATAGGAAATGTTTGGTTGGAAGTAGAGGAGCTCATCCATGTTATGATTAGAGAGGCATCTTGGCCTAGGAAGATTCACAATTATCTCAGAAAGATCCATTGGCAATCAGTGCAATCAGTTCTTGATCATTTTGCCCTAAAACTAGGTTTGGTATAAAATCAGTTTATTTCTGATTCTTTGGGTGAAACTCTTTTCCATGGCCCTCCATATGTCCACAAGGGTCTACATACAAAAAATCAGCTCTTTATTTGAGCTAGAAGTGCTTCAATTGATCAATGGAATCGGGAATCAGACAGTTTGGGAAAAGTCAACTATGGGGCCCGAAAAGTTAACTCCTTACATTTTGAGAGTGGAATCTCAAAATCCATGCCTAGGGGATACTACATGTGAAATTTTATCAAGGTTGGATCATGGATTCATCATTTAATCAGGAATTGGAAAAGTTACTTAATTTGGAAATGGTTGACTTTCCATTTAGGGCAAGTTTTCATGATCGTTGCACTCAATTTAAGCCCATTTTTCATCAAGATAAAAGCTCCATTTGAAACTTTCTCCAACATTAAAGTTGTACCTCTTGTTCCAAGCTTTCTATAGATATAAAGTTTTCTCCATTTGGATTAGAATTGAGAAACTTATGCTTAGTCTAAGTGAGACATTTCTAAGTCCAAAATCTTCAAAATTTGTCAAGACTTCTTGGCCAGTTTTCTTGCACTTCAAGGCATTATTTGAAAATACTTTCTTCACAACAATTGTACCTCACCATCTCCTATTTTACATCCTTTTGGAATCATCTAATTTGGATCCATGGTTTGAGAGATACATTCATTTAAAGTGGGCATCATGACTTGATTTTCTAGGCAGATTTTGGATTTGGCTGGCCCAATCAGATTTTCTAAGCATGCTGCACAAACCAGTCACGTTTTATACCTATTTTGGCCATGCATTGGACATCCATTCACTTAAGTTTGGCCCAAAATAACAACATTTTACACCTCACTTCACACTTTTATTCTTATGGATAAATCACTTATTAAAAAGCCCATGAGAACACCTAATCCACCCTATTTAAGAAGCTGAAACCCTAACCCTAAAGGAGCATTGGAATTTCGTGGCAAGGAGGAAAAGCTTCATCACATATCATATTCCATTCCACTTCTATTTTCCATTAGGTAATCATCTCTTCCATGACCATGTTTTGATATATCTACGCTTGCTTACCATGTTCATCACCATTAATCCTTCCATTTTCATATTTCTTTTTCTTATTTAAATTATTTTCTTCGTCCATAAAATTACCCAAAAATATTTTTCACTTTCCTTAATGTTTTATTTAATTTTATATAATTTTTATTTTCGTATTTTTTTAATATTAATATTTTATTTTAATTATTTATTCTAAATGGTCCATTTTAACACACTTTTTTTATTGATTTTATTTTTATGACTTAAAATTATTATTAGCATTTGATATTTGGGATGAAGGTTGACCACTGTATCATGGTCAACCTGACCTTTTCTTGGAATTTTATTTCACATTTTCAATTTATTTTGGATTTATTTTTGACCTAGTTTGGTGGGTGAACTTTTAATTTGACTTCTGTTTTATTTTAATTAATTCACGTACCAATTTTCATTATTTTTAAAATTTTTTTGGGGGATGATGATGTCCTGACCCCACCTTGTTTAGTTTAATTTTTCATAATTTCCTTGATTAATTTGCTATTTATTTGTTATTTTTTAAGTAGACTTGAATTTTCAGTTGACTTCTTTATGATCGATGTTTGACTTAGGGATTACTTATGGCAATTGAAGAGATCTTTTGATCCTCCCTCGTTCATCTCATATGCCATGTATTAGAGGCCTTTTACCTTGATTTTATTTGGTCCTTACGTCATTTCCTGATTAAATTATTCAGTGGACCCTTCGTGTGCATATCTTCATCTGTTAGATTCATCTGTTATCTTTTATACTTGTTTCTCTCATTCATGCTTTCTATTGCTTGATTATTTAACATGTTCATACTCCCATGAATTGTTTAAATGCTCCATTATTTGATTCTTTGGTTTGATTATATATTGTTTATTTATCCAATCTGATTGATGACTGTTGCCTACTTGTATGATGTATGAGGCATATATTCTTATTGTTTGTTTGCCATGAACAATCCCCATTCATAACAAATGTACCCCTCTCCCATCCGATAACCATTTCAAAATAAGATCAAAAGCTCGATCCAACGTCGAGTAATCATTTTCAAAACTTAACAGAATGAGCACGCATTCATCCATCCTCTTGTAAGTTGATTGCCTCAGGCATTGCCATCTACCTGTAAGTCGACTGCCTCCGGCATCGCCATCTACCCTTATCCGCAACTCCTCTCCGCGCTCCATCCGTCGACTCTTGATCCGTTTAGGTAGCACCCATTAGGTAGAACCCTTTGTATGATAACATAGGTAGAATTCCCTTATTCTTTGCATGCTAACATTAGGTAGATGTTCCCCTTTATAAATCCTAACACATAGGTCCATATTGCATGACAACTCTAGAGCAGAGCTTCCCCACTTTTAGACCTTCCGTGCGTCTCCGATCTTGTGGCATGTCAGTCCGTTCTATTACAAAGAGGTAGCTGCCTAAGACTCGATTCAGCGAGTTGCAACACCTACTGCTAGGACGTGAACGCATTGCCCACTTTCCTTTGACACAGCTGGTGCCCCCTTTTGTAAGTCCATGTTCAGATGGCAATCCTTAACCCCTAGTTTAGTCGAACTACGACAACTCTGATTCTCATGTTCAGATGAGATACGTAGGCACGAGATGCGATGTCTTGCCAAGTTTGACTGACGACTAACAACTAATCCTTGTTTGCTTTCTGCCTTGCGGAGATTCTTTTCTCTCGCCCTCGTTGCGATCGAGACCTTCCCTTTCTCTTGCCCTAGTTGCAATCGAGACCCTTGTTCCCGTAGTTAGCCGAACTACGTTTTGCTCTGATTCTCATTCCAGATGAGATACGTAGGCATAAGACGCGACGTCTTACCGAGCACACTTCTCTTTAACCCATAGGTAGCCGAGCTACGAAGACTCAGATTCTCATACTCAGATGAGATATGTAGGCAGTGGATACGACATCCTTGCGAGTCATTTTCTTTTAACCTTCCTTTGAGTAAATAGTACTTTAGATATACCTACACCCTTTAGACTAGAACAACACTTATGAAAAGGGCTCCCTAGGAGTACCTAGGATATTTTGGGTGCTTAAAACCTTCCCATTGCATAACCAACCCCCTTACCCAGATCTCTGACATTTTTACTAGTTTTTGATTCGATAAAACTTTTAGGTTTTTGTTCGCTTTCTAACCATTCCTCTGGATAAATAGAAGTGCGGTGGCGACTCCACTTGTATGGTTTACCTTGGATTTAGTCAATATGTCTAATGGTAACCAATACCCCGCTACAACACGGTTATACCAAAAGATATCATCATTAGTGAGAGACATAAGTCTCGTGGACCACCGTAGACATCCTTTGTTCTCCTTGAAGGCGACCGTCTGCGGCAAGTGCGAAATAAACCACTTGTACAACAGAGGCAAACAGCACACAATGGTACCACCACCCTTTGCATTCCTCATATGCAAAGAAAAGTAAGTGTCACCCAACAGAGTCGGAACGGGATTAAGAGTGGAGAAAATCCTAATAGCGTTCACATCCACAAACTTGTCAATGTTGGGGAATAACACTATCCCATAGATGAGAAGTACAAATATGGCCTTAAAGGCGTCCTCACTCATGGCCTTCCCATATATAGTAGCTGGAGCAATGAGGAACTCAAAAGGGAGACCTTGAATTCCACCTTTAGTAGTCATATGAGCACCAACCAGAGATTCATCTATAGGCAACATGCCAGCTATCTCTTGAGAAGTAGGAACACTCTCTAAGCCACTGAACGACAACTTGTCTAGAATAGGTATACCCACAAGGTAGGCATACTCCTCAAGTATGGGCAAAAGTTGAAAATCCGGAAATGTGAAGCAACGGTACAAGGGATCATAGAACTGCACCAATACACTCATCAATCCTTCATCCACTTGAGTAGTCTGAATAGACAGAAGCTTCCCAAAATGAGCCTTGAAACCCAAGGGATCTAATACATAGGATGTCAAATTCCTTAGCTCTTTCAAGTCGGGTTGTCTGAAACTGTACTTCTTTGTATTCCTTCTTTGTCTTTCCATGTCTGAAAATTTGCCAATAGACCTCTTAAGTTCCTTGAAAATTTTCTTATTATTGATGATATGGATGCAAATGGGTGCATGAATGCATGAATGCAACAATCACACTCAAGGATCAAGCAAAGCACACCAAACAAAGGTCATGGGATGGATTATGTCATCCTTAATATCAATCATCCATTTTGGTGGATTATGGTTTACACCTTATCAACACCTAAGTTCTATTGATATTAAGGATACAAGAACGGATCAACCATGAATCAAGGGTTTGTTGCAAGTCACGAGCATGGAGTCTCGGTTAAGAACCAAACAAAGGGAGTGTACTAGGGTTTAAACCTGCCAAACATGTTCTACAAGAGGTTCCCATAGTCATCATCCCATCTTTCAGATATTATCGGATAAACGACTACTCGTATTCCAAAAATATTCTCAAGAGAGACTCTTATGGGTGTAGTATCGTGTAACAATCGTATCAAATCTCACACTTGAACGATTTTCGCACTACATCCTAAGAATAGGCCAAGATGGGCTTGGTAAACTAAGGTCCTTGGCTTCAAAGGTCTATATTGGAAAGAGTAATGTCTAACCACAACTACTTGTGTGACATTATTGATCCCAACATGACCTCCACCAAGTGAATGGGCTTGCAAGTCAACTTGCTAAGGAATAACTCCACACAAGTCAACAAGACTATGTCATTCTCCTATCCTAAGTGCACTCGAGTTCGGGTATAGAACTCATCTCACAAAGATCACCAAGCATACAAGGAATTAATATTCAAGTAATTCAATCATTACATACAATACAGTAATCCCAAATTACACAAAAATATGTCACAAAATAATATACACAACAATACAACAAATATAAAAAGTAGGCAAAACCCACTAGGCAAATTTCCCTAGCAGAGTCGCAACTTTTCTGTAGCGGGGTATTCGTTACCATTAGAGATATTGAATAAATCCAAGGTAAGCCATACAAGTCGAGTCGCCACCGCACTTCTATTTATCCAAAGGAATGGTTAGAAAGCTACAAAAACCTAAAAGTTTTATCGAATGAAAAACTAGTAAAAATGTCAGAGATCGGGGTAAGGGGGTTGGTTATGCAATGGGAAGGTTTTAAGCACCCAAAACATCATAGGTACTCCTATGGAGCCCTTTTCACACTTGTTGTAAGGTTGGTATTTTTGTGAAAATTTGTTTGTGCAAACATAATTGAAGAGATGAGAAGAGAATATACAAGTTATTTACAATTTTGTGTTTGGATGGATAAACCGATTGCCTACATACCATCTTAAAAGATATTAGGATCAAAACCTCGTAGTTCGGGGTAAAAATCTCAAAATGAGTTGGTGAATTTATTGGTCCAAAAGCCTTAAGGTCTTTTGTTATCCAAGGGAAAAAACTCAACCTAAAACCACAAATACACCATGTGAGGATAGCTTCAACATGCTAGTGAGGGGTTAACCCTATAATAAGCATGGAAGGCTCATTGTCCATCACTAAGGATATAGGTGAGAATTACATCTACCTCAAGGATAACTCAAACCTAATAGCTAAAGGTTATGAAAAAGTTTTGATTAAGAGAGTGGCCATTGAAACCACAAAAAAGGTATTTGAATGAGTGGTATTTACCAATGATAAGTATTTACAAAATATGGTCAAAGTTGACTTAAAGATTCAATTCAAAATAAGTGTTATGAAAAGAAAGTTTGAAAATCAAAAGCATAATGCTTAGGTTTCTAATGTTTGAAAACAAGTGTTAATGTTTGCACAAAAGTTTTGGCTTTGGTTAGAGTTGAGGGAAGAAGAAGAATGGCTAAAGTCCTAATCATACAAGAGACGAGGGATAAGAAACAAGACCACAAATGGAGTTCCTCTCTTGAGATCATATTGATGATCCAAGTAGCTCCCATCCTTTGGAATATGCAAGCAAAATAAGTGTAAGTGTAAGCTCAAGCAATCAACATAATCAAACAAGCTCTTAGAAGATCCCCAATGTCTCTTGTATCTTTCACTTTGGATGAACATGGCAATGATTCTTCAATTTGAGCTCTCATAGGATCCCTAGCACAAAAGCACACACATCAAAGAATTCTATGAAGTAAATCAAGAATGGACAATAGTGAGTTTAGAGGTTTGGTCCTTCTAATCCACCTTCAACATTAAGGTCCTTTTACTCCAATTTGCATAGGGAAAGTCCTAGAAACTAAGTCCATTTGTCCATTTCTTTGCATTTTGGTCCACAACAATAAAAAAAAACACAAGCACAATAATATATACACAATTATATGCTCAAATGAGCAAAAGGCAAATCGCATTAACATAAACATGTGCTCAAATGAGCAAAAGGGGAAAAGCAAATGAATAATATGTACAAGAATGGTAAATTGCATAAATGTAAAGAGCAATAAGTAAATGTTAATGGTTAATGGTTAGTGTTCCATAAGGCAAATTTAGCGCTATGTTAAGCAATCGTAATTGGACTTATGTAGAAGTCACAACTATCTGAGGCCGGACAATAATAATGTAGGCAACAACACAAGTTAGAGGTCTTGATTAGTGAATCAAACTCCAACAACTTGCCATGCCAAAAAGAAGATGAGAAATGATCTTGTATTGATTTAGGTTCTTTGCATGATTTAGGAAGCAACCTATCTTTAATGCAAAGCCATTCACTTGATCCATGATCAAGATGAATTAGATTTGAATCAAGGAAGATTAAACCTCCATGTACCAATGCTAACCACCAATCTTTAACTCATTGATCAAAAAGAAAAAAGAAAGAAGAAGAAGAAAAAGATGAAGAATTAAAGTGCATTAATGGAAATGGTATGTATTAATCAACAAGTATTGACCAAAGATAAAGAAGATCAAGGTCAAACAATAGAAAACATAAGCAAAATGAATATTAGAAGTCAAGAAACAAATAAAATATTTTTGGCATTTTTTAATATTGAAATAAAACTTGAATTAAAATAATAAAGAAAGGTCAAACTTCAAACTCACTTCAAATCAACTTTGAAAAGTCCAAGTGAATTATCCCAAGTTCAACAATGTCAAACAAAGTTTGACAAAAAAATTCAGCATTTTTAAAAGTCAGAAACTATTTTAAATCAATTAAAAATGCATAAAAAAATAACCTAATTGAACTAAAATCTCAAATAAATCTCAAATCAATTAATAAATTGATGATAATATTTTTCATAGATCTATCATCATTCAAAAGAGGTTAGAAAAATATATTTGTATTTTTTAGATATCAAAAACTATTTTAAATGAATTAAAAATGACCAGAAAAGAGAAAATTACTAAAAAATATCAAATGATAAAATAAAAAATATTAAAAATCATTTTTAGAAAATAGAAATTAAAAAGGGAAGAATGAAATTGGTCCCATAATTTTTGGACCAATAATGAGAGACATATGAATTTTTAAAATGAAATGGAATTAAAAGAATAAAATGAAAATAAAATTAGAAAATAAAATAAGGAAAAAACGTGGAGCGTTGGATGATCTCTCATTAATTGACGCGGATCATCACGTGGCCAAGAAGCGCACGCTCGCCATACACGCGAGTCAAACGCATCACACTGAGCCATTAAATGAGTCATAACATTGGATGCATGGGATTGAATCTGGAAACATGAATGGAAGGATCTGATTGAATCTGGAGACCAAACGGTGGCCAGCGCCACCGTCTTCTCCGGCCAACTTCCGACCATGTCCAAAGTTGCATAAATAAATATGGTAATCAAATGGCACAATCCAGGCATCAATCGAAAGCTGGGGTGATGTGCATCACCCCTGTACCACTCAATTCCATTCTAGATCTCTATATAGAGAGAAATCAGATGTGGAAATTCGGTGGTGTTCTCATGAAGTTCATGATTTTCAAAAATTAAAAGCATAGTAATGTTGCCTCTATGCAGAGGACTTCAGATCACACAACAACAATGAAAATAGAGCACTATACAAGCTGATTCGAAGCAAATAACAGTTGAAGTAAACCTTTGATTTGCAAAGCTTTGAGTCATAATCTTTGGATGCTTTTGCTTACAGTAGACACTATGGATCAAGGAGAGAAGGTTTAGGAACTTTGAGATTTGAAAATTGATCAATGAAATCAAAATTCAGATCTGAAAAACTTGAAGAAAAATGGATTAGTTCCTTTAGTGATGGCTAGGATTTCAGTTCAGCAGCAATTGGGGCGCCTTAAGGTTGAAGAAATGAAGAGCATTGGCCTTGGATTTATAGGAGAAAGCATCTGAAATGCATGATTCAAAGTTTGCATGAATGGAGAGGGCCTCCATGCATGGGCCTGTACAGGCGCATGGAGGGCCCAATTCCAACTGGAAATGAAGGCTAATGCATGATGCAAGCAAAATGGACGTGCAAATTGGACTGTATTAGCTCATGCAAGGAAAATGAAATGATTTTCCAAAAATGCACTATAATATTCAAGTCTTCGAAAATGCTATGCCAAAAATGGAAACACCACCTCATGAGTAATGGTTGGAAAGCTTATTGCATAAGGATAATTTGTTATGTTGATCAAAACTCCATTTCGGCCTTGGAAATTGATGAAAATTGGACATGAAGTGTAGGGTGCAAAACATGCATATGTGAGATTTTCAAAATTGGCCAAAGTTCAAACCCTTCTGTCTCAATGATGAAAGCTCCAAATGACAAAATCTTCAACACGAAAGTTGTAGATCTTTTCAAGGAACTCAATTTGGAACTAAATTTTGCATCATTTTGATTTTTTATGAATAAGTTATGGGCACTTGAAGTTGGACTTTTTCACATTTCAATGCATTTGGTCCAAAGTGACCTATAATGTTTTGCATTATCACATGTATTTCTTTTCAGATTTTGAATTTTTTATCAACAGAACATTTTAAGTAGACATCCTAAACTTTCCAATGCATTTGATTTAACCTCAAAATCATGAAAAATGAAGGAGTTATGTCCTTGGGATGTTGACCCAAAATTAGGGTTTCAATCAAAGTGACCTATAATGTCTTGGAATGGATGATGACCTTCCAAGCTTCAAATCAATTTGTGATGAACCTGAAAGTTATTCATATAGTCCTTAAGAACATTGTTTCTCTTGGGGTCATCTCCATTTGACAAACACATAAAAAGTTAGGTCTCAATGTATTTCAAAATAGTCAGATGAATTGACTGATCAACTTCTAGAGTCTAAACCTCATATCTTGATGAATTGATGATTGAGGACACTCAAATAAGTTCAAATATGCATGAAATGATGAATTAAATAACTTCCCTTGATTGTATTTGACCATGGGTTGAGGTTGCTTCATGAGCAAGGCTCAGTTGATGGACAGATAAATTAGGGTTTCCTTGGGAAACAAACCTCAAACCCTTTGACTTGCTTTGATCAAAATGATGAGTTGAGATACTTGGGAGGCATATTTGATGGATGAGAGATTTGGTAACCATTGCCATGCTTGCTTTCATATTCCCTTGGCCATATCAATGCACATAGGATCTCCTAGAAGCTTTAGACCTTGTGACTACTCAAGCTGGGAACGAAAGATGTTAGTGACATATTTTTGTGATTTTGGTTAGTAGAGAAAAATCAAATATACAATTCAAGCATGCTTAGTGATCTCAAACCACTCACAAGAGACCCCACCCTAAAGGTAAGGAGCCAAGATGCTTATGATCCTTGAGGCAATGCAAATGCCATGTTATGATGCCATGAGGGATCTTAGGGTCAAAATTGGGGTCTTACACACTTAACTTTAAACATGGACGCTAAAGTTGCCAAAGCGTCAGCTAGCTGATTCTCTTCTCGAGGGATGTGGTGGAATGTAATTTTATCGAAGTAGGGGACTAGTTTCAAGACATGCTCTTTGTAAGGAATGGGCTTATCATCTCTAGTATCCCAATATCCTTTGAATTGGCTAATTACCAAGGCTGAGTCCCCATAGACTTCCAGGATTTTGATTCTAAGATCGATAGCAGCTTCAATGCCAAAGATACAAGCCTCGTATTCGGCCGTATTGTTTGTACATTCAAAACATAATCGGGCGGTGAAGGGGAGGTGGAAATTAGTTGGAGAAGTGATAATTGCCCCAATGCCATTACCATGAGCGTTAAAAGCTCCATCAAAAACCATGGTCCATCGGGATCCAGGCTCGGGTCCTTCCTCGGAACCGGGGATGTTGCAATCCCTAATCAACATGATATCCTCGTCGGGGAATTCAAAACGCATAGACTGATAGTCCTCCAAGGGTTATTGTGTAAGATAATCAGACAATACACTCCCTTTGATGGCCTTTTGAGTGACATGTTGGATATCGTACTCGGTCAGAGCCATTTGCCATCGGGCTACTCTACCAGTTAGAGCCGGCTTCTCAAAGATGTATTTGACAGGATCCATCTTAGAGATCAACAATGTCGTACAAGTGAGCCGAGGACACAACCCATTGATCCTTCGAGAACGGTGAGATACATGATTAATGGTCTACCAGGTACAGGAGGCATCAACACAGGAGGCTCTTGCAAATATTCCTTTATTTTCTCAAATGCGTCTTGGCAGTCATCGTTCCAAATTATGGCTTGATCCTTTTGAAGATGTTTGAAGATTGGATCACAAGTGGCAGTGAGGTGAGATATGAACCTAGCAATGTATTTCGATCTACCTAGGAATCCTCGGACTTCCTTCTCGGTTTTGGGTGCAGGCATAGCTTGTATGGCCTTTACTTTCTCGGGATCTACTTCGATGCCACGTTGATTGACGATAAAACCTAACAATTTATTGGATCTTACCCCAAATGTGTATTTGTTGGGATTAAGCCTCAATTTGAACTTCCTCAGCCTCTCAAACAACTTTTCTAGATTGACAAGGTGTTCTTCTTCGGTCTGAGACTTGGATATCATGTCGTCGATGTAGACCTCAATCTCTTTATGGATCATATCATGAAAGAGAGTGACCATGGCTCGTTGGTATGTGGCGTCGGCGTTCTTCAATCCAAAAGGCATCACCTTGTAGCAGAAGGTGCCCCATGGTGTTATGAAGGTGGTTTTCTCCATATCTTCTTGAGCCATGCGGATCTTGTTATAACCGGAGAAACCATCCATAAAAGAGAAAATAGAGAACTGAGCGGTATTATCTACTAGCACGTCAATATGTGGCAGTGGAAATTCATCTTTGGGACTTGCTCTATTTAGATTTCTATAATCTAGGCACATTCTTACTTTGTCATCCTTCTTAGGTACAGACACAATGTTAGCTATCCATTGAGGATAATTGGAGACCGCTAGGAAGCTGGCGTTGAGCTGCTTTTGTACCTCCTCCTTGATTTTCATAGCCATGTCAGGACGGGTCCTTCGTAGTTTTTGCTTTACTGGAGGGCATTCTTCTTTAAGGGGTAGATGATGGACCACAATGTCAGTATCGAAGCCGGGCATATCTTGGTATGACCATGCAAACACATCTTTGTATTCCTTCAAGAGCTCAATCAATTTTGTCTTCACCTCGTCTTGTAGAGCGGAGCCGACTCGGACTTCTTTCGCTTCCTCATCTGTCCCAAGGTTAATCACTTCCACTGATTCTTCGTGCGGCTGGATGACTTTTTCCTCCTGCTTGAGCAGCCTTGCCAATTCTTCTGGGAGTTCGGCCTCTTCCTCACACTCTTCATCAGCTTGATTAATCGGGTTGTCAAAGTCGTATGAGAGTGTAGCAGAATTGTCATTGGTGGTTGTCGAGGATGATCTGCATGATTTAAGGTCCACACTTTTATTGGTATGAAAGAAAGGATGATTTGAAAATAATTTTTTTTTTAAAAGAAAAATGCCATTTAAAAAAACGTGAAATAAATAAAAGGCAAGGATCTCAAAATTGATTGTGAACATGAACCCTTTTTCATTAATGATTACTAAGGAAATTTGATGAGGCCCTACAAATGATTCCCCCATGCCTTGGGCTTGGCATGGATTCTTTTGATAAAAAGGAAGGAAAACAACATTGGGAATTACATTTCAATCAAGGTCACTTTAGGTATTTCAAACTCGGCCCATTTGGTGGCACCATTTCCATTATTCTTTGTGAAGATCAAGCCATCATCTTCTTATTCTTCTTCTTCCATGGAACAAATACGGTTGTCATCCAGGTAACCAGCACTTGAGAAGTTTTCGGATAGCGGGAGCACTGATCCCCTTGTAGCTATCGGCGTGGGCTTCTTCAAATTCTGGGAGTTATATCCCAAACTGGTGTGGTCCTTGTTGGCAGGGAGTTCAAGCAATCTTCCCCATCCTTGGGGGTGTCCATCCTTTATGATTATCAGGGCGTCTTTAAGAGATGCCATGGGAGATTCAGCATCTTTTGATTCATCCCTTGCTGGGCAAACCATTTTAACATTGATAACTTCGAATGATTGGAACGGGACTTCCCTTATCTCCCATTCTCCTTCAACGTATCGGAAAGATGCGAGGTGACTTACCACAATGTCCTCCTCACCCTCGACAATAACTAGCTTATCATAAGCTAATAATTTCAATTTTTGGTGGAGCGTTGAAGTGACTACACTAGCTGAATGGATCCAAGGCCTCCCAAGCAGACAACTGTAGGCTGGATAGATATCCATTACGAAGAAAGTGATGAGGAAAATATGGGGACCAATCTTCATAGGCAAATTCACCTCACCGATTACAGTCCTTCTAGTCCCATAAAATGCTCTTACTATAAGCTCACTCGGCTTCATTACGAGTCATTCAATAGTTAGTTTAGCAAAGGAGCTCTTAGGCATCACATTGAGGGAAGACCCAGTGTCTACCAAAACTCTTGATAGGACTGTGTCCACACACTCAATAGAAATATGGAGAGCCTTGTTATGATTCCTCCCCTTGGCGGGAAGCTCTTCATCACTAAAACCCAAGCTTAAGCTAGTAGCGATATTGTTAACTACTCCTTCAAACTGACAAACAGATATCTCTTGCGGCACATGAGTTGTCCTCAGAAATTTTACCAAAGCATCCCTATGGGCCTCTGAGCACATTAATAAAGACAACATTGAAGGTTAAGCTGATCAACTACTCGATAATCGCTCTTCTTGATAATGCGTAAGAACTCGTCTACTTCACTTGAAGGTGCGGGGTCTTGTCGACGCAAATATCCTTCCACTTCTCGTGACTCCGCTAGTGCCAGTGATATTGATCATTGGGTCATTAGATTTTAACGGTTCTTCTTGTACCTTCTGACCATGAATGTAGACTGAGGTGTCATACATCCATGGGACTGCCTTGATGTCAACATATGGGAATGGTGTGGGAACTGTTATTACGATTAGAGTAACAGGATTTGTCGACAGAGTTAAATGAGAGAAGTCATATGGAATTTGCAGAGGAGGGACTTTGTCTTATGGTATCTCGAGGGTAGACACATCTTCCTTTGTGGACGGGCAGTCTACCACCAATATCCCTTGGTTCATTAATTGTTGTATGACATACTTCAATGTTCTACATTGTTGCGGGTTAATCAGACAATGTTCATAGTCATTACCACAGATGGGAAAGGTATTATTCTGCATTAAAGCATTCTTGATCTTAATGAGTGGTGTTTCTAACTCGTCCACACAGGACATCAATCTCCTTCCATTGTCAGCCTCCATCATATTCACTGATGCATTGTTGTAAAGGGGCATCGGGTTATTATTTACATTCGGCCCCTTCGGGGCGAACATGATTTCCTTAGAATCAATAAGATCTTGAACCTTGTACTTTAATGCTTTACAATTCTCGATCGAATGCCCAGGAGCGCCAGAATGAAATTCACAGCAGGCATTTGCATCATAACCAGGAGGAAGAACCGCTGGTGGGGGTCCTAACTCCCTTAGTTGCACAAGTGATCCCCTCAATAAATATGGTAGAATGTGGCTATAAGGCATGGGAACTGGGTCAAATCTTCTCTTGGGCCTTCACATCCTTTGTTGTTGTTGATATTGTGGTTGTTGGCGTTGTGGTTGTTGTTGATACCGTTGTTGTTGTTGAGTTTGAACAAGAATTGCAAATGGTTGTTGTTGACTTGGTTGGATGGGAGCTATAGCAGCTACTTGTGGATAAGTGGGATTTCTTGTTCAAATGATGGAGGCAGCATTTGTAACACCCTTCCAAAATACCCCAAATATTTAATTAAAACAACATATACAAATCAGAGTAATTATGCCATTTAAGGGTGTCACACAAACACTTCACACCATGTTCCAAATTATCCTGTCATGCTCATTTATTTAATCAAATAAAACATTAGCATAATTCGCAGCGGAATAAAATCCAACATCAATACAAAACATGTAACACAGTACATGTAAGCTTATTCAACAATCATCAATGAAAAACAAGTAAAACATCCCGTCCCGATGTTACATCTATCAGAGCATGACCCACTTAGGAACTACACTAGACTCCAAGGACTAGCTTCTACTCAATCACTGCTCGTTACCTGAAAATAAAGTTGTAAGGGTGAGTTCCTCAATCGATATAATAAGCATTATAAAATATCATGTCATGTTAAGTAATTTAACACATTAATCACCCTAATCAGATCACACACTCTGTAACGGCAATAGCAACTCAATCATACTCAACATCAACACAACATACAACAATCAACACACGTATAATACTGGAATACATCCATTCATATTATACGCCATACATAAATTATGCAATGAGACTCCATGCATGCGGTACCGACTATTCGTGAACATATAGTTCAACCTCACTGATCAAACCCAGATACGGCTACCAAGCTCACTAGTCCCACTCATTTGAGACCTAGTGACTCACTCACTAATTCCTCACCATGGGAATTAGCTACCACCCCAAGGGCTATGCTATGCACGCTAACCACCTAGCATGCAAACATCAACAACAATTCACAATAATTTACTCACTAATTCCTCACCATGGGAATTAGCTACCACCATAATGGCCACAATATACATGCTAATCACCTAGCAATGCAACATCACAACAAAATTCACAATGGACATATGCTCACACTCTAAGCCATAAAACAGTCCATCCACGAACACATGCATCACATATACATTCACCATATTATGCATACCATCATACATCATCAACACATGTATCAACACATCATATCATGTCAATTAATTAAACACAGTATTAGCATACTCTACTAATACCTATACTGCTCAAAACAGCGGGAATTAATCCCTATTACATCATAGGCCAACATAGGCCAACCCTCAAATAAGCACACAATAGTTAAAAACACCAATTTTCCACTCTGCAACAGTGTTAACCCATAATACCCATTAAACGACGATAAACCCCCCTTACCTGAGTTAATCCGGCGAATCTTTAAGCTCCAAGCTCTTCTCTTCTTCAACCCTCTTCCTCTTGCTCTGCCTCTTGCCCTTTTCCTCTTTCAGCCGCTTCTGTGAGTTTCACGTGAAAACCTTATTTTCCAAAATGAAACTCTTTTCTCATTATTTCCAACTTATATATTTTCCAAATTATATTATTATTCCAATACTAATAATAATTCAATAATATTTCCAATTAATTAATTAAATTAATAAACATTATATTAATTTAAATTAAATAATTAGCCTTATATCATCGGGGTGTTACAACTCTCCCCCACTAAAAGAGTTTTCGTCCTCGAAAACATACCTCAAGCGAATAACTCAGGATAAGACTCCTTCATCTGACTCTCAAGTTCCCAAGTCACATTGCCACCTGCTGGTCCTCCCCAAGCTACCTTCACCAAGGCAATCTCTTTACCCCACAACTGCTTCAACTCTCGATCCTCGATCCTCATAGGTGATGTTTCAACAGTCAGGTTATCTCTCACCTGTACATCATCTACTTGGACTACATGCGACGGATCATGAATGTACCTCCTCAACTGAGACACATGAAAAACCTCATGCAAATTCGCAAGCGACGGCGGTAAAGCGATACGATAGGCTACCTCCCCTATCCTCTCTAAAATCTGATAAGGACCAATAAATCGAGGTGTCAACTTCTTCGACTTCAAACCCCAGTTATCGGAGTAACACGAAGAAACACATGATCTCCCTCTTGGAATTCAAGTGACTTCCTCCTCTTGTCATGATAACTCTTCTGACGACTCTGAGCAGTTCTCATCTTCTCCTGAATCATTTTAATCTTTTCCGTAGTTTGTTGAACAATCTCCGGTCCAACCACAACACTCTCACCGGACTCATACCAACATAAAGGTGTCCGACATCTCCTACCATACAAAGCTTCAAACGGTGCCATACCAATGCTCGAATGAAAACTATTGTTGTAGGTAAACTCAATCAAAGGTAAATAACAATCCCAAGTACCTCCCTTTTCCAAAACACAAGCCCTCAAAAGATCCTCTAGCGACTGAATCGTCCTCTGCGGATGATATGTAGAACTCAATCTCAGCTTAGTTCCCAAAGCCCTCTGCAAACCTTCCCAGAACTTCGATGTAAATCTAGGATCTCTGTCCGAAATAATACTCGACGGAATACCATGCAAACTTACAATCTTCTCAATATACAACTCAGCCAATCTCTCTAACGGATAATCCATTCTGATCGGAATGAAATGAGCCGATTTCGTCAATCTGTTAACAATCACCCAAATAGCCTCAAAATTCTTACTTGTCCTCGGCAAACCAGAAACAAAATCCATACTGATACTATCCCACTTCCACTCTGGAATAGTCAACGGTTGCATTAGCCCAGACGGCTTCTGATGCTCAATCTTTGACTTCTGACAAGTCAAACAGGAATAAACAAAACTCGCAATTTCTCTTTTCATCCCCGGCCACCAAAATAACTTTTTCAAATCATGATACATCTTCGTAGCTCCAGGATGAATACTCAAGCCACTACGATGTCCTTCCTCCAGAATACTCTTCTTAAGTTCGGTAACATCCGGAATGCACACCCGATTACCAAATCTCAAAACACCATTCTCATCAACTCTGAATTCACCACCTTGACCTTGATTCACTAAAGTCAACTTATCAACCAAAAGCACATCAGATTTCTGACCTTCTCTAATCTCATCCAGAATACCACTCGTTAACTTCAACATTCCCAATTTAACACTATGGTGAGTACTCTCACACACCAAACTCAAGTCTCTAAACTGCTCAATTAAATCCAATTCCTTAACCATTAACATAGACATATGCAATGATTTCCGACTCAATGCATCAACCACTACATTTGCTTTACTCGGATGGTAATTCAAACCAAAGTCATAATCCTTCAGAAATTCTAACCATCTCCTCTGTCTCATATTCAGCTCTTTCTGATCAAACAAATACTTTAAACTTTTATGGTCACTAAAAACCTCAAATCTTGACCCATACAAGTAATGCCTCCGTAACTTCAGAACAAATACCACAGCTGCCAACTCTAAATCGTGTGTCGGATAGTTCTTCTCATGAACCCTCAATTGTCTCGAAGCATAAGCTATAACCTGCTTATTCTGCATCAACACACCACCCAAACCCAACAATGAAGCATCACAGTAAACCTCAAATGATTCCGACGAACTCGGTAATATCAGAATAGGAGTAGTAGTCAACCTTCTCTTTAACTCTTGAAACCTTCTTCACATTTTGAGTCCCAAACAAACGCTTGCCCCTTTCTAGTCAACATCGTCAACGGTAACGCCAACTTAGAAAATCCCTCAATGAACTTCCTATAATAACCAGCCAAACCAAGGAAACTTCGAATCTCAGCAACAGACTTCGGAGCTTCCCACTTAGATACCGCTTCTATCTTAGAAGGATCAACAACAACACCACCTCTTGAAATCACATGACCAAGAAAACTAACCTCTTCTAACCAAAATTCACACTTGGATAGTTTAGCAAATAACTTCTTTTCTCGCAGAACTCCTAAAACCACTCTCAAATGTTCAGCATGCTCTTCTTCAGATTTCGAATACACCAAAATGTCATCAATAAACACCACAACAAACTTATCTAGGTACGGATGGAAAATCCTATTCATATACTCCATGAATACTCCAGGCGCATTAGTCACACCAAAAGGCATTACAGAATACTCATAATGTCCATACCTTGTTCTGAAAGCAGTCTTCTGAATATCCTCAGTTTTCACACGTATCTGATGATACCCAGATCTCAAATCTATCTTGCTGAACACACTCGCACCAACCAACTGGTCCATCAAATCATCAATCCTCGGCAAAGGATACCGATTCTTGATCGTCACTTTATTCAGTTGCCTGTAGTCCACACACAACCTCATAGTACCTTCTTTCTTCTTAACCAATAACACTGGTGCACCCCACGGTGACACACTCGGACGAATAAATTTCTTATCCAACAGATCTTCCAACTGACTCTTCAATTCAGCTAACTCAACCGCAGACATACGGTACGGAGCCATCGATATCGGCCTAGTACCAGGTACCAAATCAATCGAGAACTCAACTTCACGCTCTGGCGGTAATTCATTCACTTCTTCTGGAAACACATCAGGAAAATCACACACCACTGCTAGATCGCCAATCACCAGTTTATTTTTAGCCTCCAAAGTCGCTAACAGCATAAACAACTCTGCCCCATCTACTACTTCCTCATTCACCTGCCTGGCTGATAGAAACAAACTCTTTCCCTCCTCAATCCCAGGAAATATCACAGTCTTATCAAAACAGTTGATAGAAACTCGGTTAAACACCAACCAGTTCATACCCAAGATAACATCAATCTGCACTAATGGAAGACACACAAGGTCTATCCCAAAGTCTCTACCAAAAATACTCAAAGGACAATTCAAACAGACTGAAGTAGTAGTCACTGAACCCTTCGCAGGAGTATCAATCACCATACTTCCACGCATCTCAGATATCTCTAACTTAAGTTTCACAGCACAGTCCAAAGATATAAAGGAATGAGTAGCACCGGTGTCAATAATAGCTACAAGAGGAAAGCCATTAATATAACATGTACCTCGGATCAGACGATCATCTGCAGAAGTCTCAGAACCCAATAAGGCAAAGACCTTGCCTCCCGACTGGTTCTCTCTCTTCGGCTTAGGACACTGTGGGCTGATATGACCCACCTCTCCACGGTTGAAATAAGTCACAGTCTTCAACCGGCACTCTGCAGCCAAGTGACCACCTTTTCCATACTTGAAACACTTCCTCTCAGCACTGGTACACTCATGGACACGATGTCCAGCCTGACCACATCTGTAACACTTAGCAGGGGCACTGGAGTCTCCCCCACTAGGCCTCTTCATCCCACTCTGCTTCTGAAAACCCTTGCCAGCTGCATACGGTTTTCCACGATCATTCTGATTCTTGCCTTTCCTATCAACCCTTTGCTGATAGCTCTCTGCTCTGGCCTTGGTATCCTGTTCAAAAATCCTGCAACAGTCAACCAAATCAGAAAACACTCTAATCCGCTGATATCCAATAGCCTGCTTGATCTCGGGACGTAACCCGTTCTCAAATTTCACACATTTCGAAAATTCTCCAGCAGCCTCATTATAGGGAGTATAATACTTTGACAGCTCTGTGAACTTAGCAGCATACTCCGTAACAGACCGATTGCCCTGCTTCAATTCTAAGAACTCTATCTCTTTCTTTCCTCTAACATCCTCTGGAAAATACTTCCTCAGGAATCTCTCTCTGAACACAGCCCAAGTGATCTCAGCATTCCCAGCAGTTTCCAACTCAGTGCGGGTAGCAACCCACCAATCATCTGCTTCCTCTGACAGCATATGCGTACCGAACCTGACCTTCTGGTTATCGGCACACTCAGTCACTCGGAAGATTCTCTCGATCTCCTTCAACCACTTCTGAGCGCCATCTGGATCGTATGCTCCCTTGAACATTGGAGGATTATTCTTCTGGAACTCACTCAGTTGACGAGCAACTCCCATTCCCACAACATTTGGATTTCCTCCAAGTACTCCAGCTAGCATACCCAGAGCCTCAGCAATCGCAGCATCATCTCTACCTCTTCCAGCCATTCTATTCTGAAAACCCAAACAAACTAAAACAATAAGTACTGATAGGGTTACACAACACCTATCCCGTACAGGGGAAACAGAATAATTACGACTCGACTCGACCGACTATGCTCTGATACCACTAATGTAACACCCTTCCAAAATACCCCAAATATTTAATTAAAACAACATATACAAATCAGAGTAATTATGCCATTTAAGGGTGTCACACAAACACTTCACACCATGTTCCAAATTATCCTGCCATGCTCATTTATTTAATCAAATAAAACATTAGCATAATTCGCAGCGGAATAAAATCCAACATCAATACAGAACATGTAACACAGTACATGTAAGCTTATTCAACAATCATCAATGAAAAACAAGTAAAACATCCTGTCCCGATGTTACATCTATCAGAGCATGACACACTTAGGAACTACACTAGACTCCAAGGACTAGCTTCTACTCAATCACTGCTCGTTACCTGAAAATAAAGTTGTAAGGGTGAGTTCCTCAATCGATATAATAAGCATTATAAAATATCATGTCATGTTAAGTAATTTAACACATTAATCACCCTAATCAGATCACACACTCAGTAACGGCAATAGCAACTCAATCATACTCAACATCAACACAACATACAACAATCAACACACGTATAATACTGGAATACATCCATTCATATTATACGCCATACATAAATTATGCAATGAGACTCCATGCATGCGGTACCGACTATTCGTGAACATATAGTTCAACCTCACCGATCAAACCCAGATACGGCTACCAAGCTCACTAGTCCCACTCATTTGAGACCTAGTGACTCACTCACTAATTCCTCACCATGGGAATTAGCTACCACCCCAAGGGCTATGCTATGCACGCTAACCACCTAGCATGCAAACATCAACAATAATTCACAATAATTTACTCACTAATTCCTCACCATGGGAATTAGCTACCACCATAATGGCCACAATATACATGCTAATCACCTAGCAATGCAACATCACAACAAAATTCACAATGGACATATGCTCACACTCTAAGCCATAAAACAGTCCATCCACGAACACATGCATCACATATACATTCACCATATTATGCATACCATCATACATCATCAACACATGTATCAACACATCATATCATGTCAATTAATTAAACACAGTATTAGCATACTCTACTAATACCTATACTGCTCAAAACAGCGGGAATTAATCCCTATTACATCATAGGCCAACATAGGCCAACCCTCAAATAAGCACAAAACAGTTAAAAACACCAATTTTCCACTTTGCAACAGTGTTAACCCATAATACCCATTAAACGACGATAAACCCCCCTTACCTGAGTTAATCCGGCGAATCTTTAAGCTCCAAGCTCTTCTCTTCTTCAACCCTCTTCCTCTTGCTCTGCCTCTTGCCCTTTTCCTCTTTCAGCCGCTTCTGTGAGTTTCACGTGAAAACCTTATTTTCCAAAATGAAACTCTTTTCTCATTATTTCCAACTTATATATTTTCCAAATTATATTATTATTCCAATACTAATAATAATTCAATAATATTTCCAATTAATTAATTAAATTAATAAACATTATATTAATTTAAATTAAATAATTAGCCTTATATCATCGGGGTGTTACAGCATTGGTCTCGCCTTCTCGTTTTTTACCATAGGGAACAAAAGGTTTCTTCGATGCACTAGAAGTACTGGCAGAGTTCTGGATCTTTCCCATTTTAATCATATTTTCTATCCTTTCACCGGCTAAGACCAGGTCACAAAAGCCTGAAGAGGTGCTCCCTACCATTCTATCAAGGTATGGACCTTGCAAGTTTCCCATAAACATGTCTACCAGTTCTCTTTCTAGCAATGGGGGTTGTACCCTAGCAGCTAATTCCCTCTACCGCTGAGCATACTCTTTGAAGGACTCCTCAGACCTCTGAGTCAGATTTTGCAACTGCGTGCGATTAGGTGTCATATCAGTGTTGTACTGATAGTGCTTGAGGAATGCTTCGGCCATTTCCCTCCAGGTGTGAATATGGTTGCCCTCAAGTTGCACGTACCAATCCAAAGATGCCCCACTGAGGGAATCCTGGAAGAAATGCATTAAAAGTTGATCGTCGCTGGAATAGGCAGCCATCTTTCGGCAGTATGCCCTAATGTGTGTCCTAGGGTCGCTATTTCCCTTATATTTTTCAAAGTCCGGAACTTTGAACTTGGCCGGAATGATGACCCCAGGTACTACGCACATTTCTGCCGCATCAAGGCCCAAAATATCAGTGCTCCCCATTGCCTTGAGCTTTTCCTCGATAGCCTTTACCTTCCTCTCCACCTTGTTGGTTGCAGAACCGAAGGCGTCATCCTGAGAAGCATCCCTTGGGATGAAGAATGCATCAAGTTGGTCGTCTGTCTCAAGAGCATGAGGACGAGGATTGTCGTTTGGAACATCGTCGGGTGCATTAATTTTAATTGGACGATCAACTTGAGGAACTGGAATCGGATTCTCGACCGTTGGAAGGGTAGGAGGATTGGTAGTACTGGCACGTTGGTTCATTTCTTCTTGCATTTTTGCCATAACCTCATGGCCTCTTGCAACTGCTTGAATAGTCTCCATCAATTGCCGCATTTGGGACCGTATTTTGGATACTTCTTCCTGAAGGACAACCTGGTTCTCTTGAAGTTGCTCCATGACAGCTTGTCGACGTCCTCGTGTATCGTATCGAAAAGTCAGCTTTGGAGAGTGGTTCTGGAAGGAAAAGGGGGTGGATGGATGAGTTTTTTTATGTTTTTGTGTTTCGAAAGATGCATATGATGCATGAATTTTTTTTCTTGTTAAAGCAAAGCTCTTTTTAGTTATTCATGTTTATTCATTGCAAAAATTACTCAACGATTCACGCTCACAATCATGAATAAAGGAAAACACAATAGAGAAAAATCACAACTTTCATTCATCCTTTGATGGGAAAATAGACATCAATACATAGAAGTTGTGAAATACAAGTAATAGAAGCAAAATAAACCAACTAGATATCCACCCTAAAGGTAACCCCTTGAGACTTGCGGAGACTCTCAATGTCGGTGATGAGTTCGACCATTGTTCTTTTGTAGAACTTGACGTAGTGGTAGACCTCTTTGGGGGTATTATTTGGGCACATGATCAGATTTGCCTCCTTCAACTTGTCGGGAAAGTCTTGAAGGGAATAGTTGGTTAATACTGTCATGTTGGTGTACTTGTCCCTTCATTCTTCGTAAAGGACTTGGAGATTATGGATGATTTCGTCTCTTTGAACAATGGCAGCTTCGAATCCATGGCAACGCTCCTCCCAATGTCTGCAGTTGTTTTGCAATTCTACATAGGCTTGGTCATAGATTCCCCTCTTCAAGTTCTTGATTTGCTCGCAAGCTCGTCCAAGGTTGAAGTGCTCACGCATGAAGCTTCGGTGAATCTTTTCTTTCTCTAGTTGCTCCTTGGCTAGAAAATCCTTATACTCTTTTAGAGTGGTCCTTAGTTCGAGAATCTGGGCCTCATAATCTTCCCTCGCTTCTTTCTTCATGGAATTAGACCTCTCGACAGTATTTTCAAGGTCCTTGATGATTCGGGATGCTCGATCCAACTCCTCGTTGCGGAAGTCCAGCTCAGAATTAGCTCTTTGTAAAGCTCCACCAACCCAAACTCTTTGTCCCTAGGCTAATCGGAGCCTTTTCTTGCTATCTTCAAATTTTTCACAGACTTGCTTACCCTTATCCTCCAAGACGTGGTTACGTTCCTGGCACGATTGAGTTCGACTCGTAGTTTAGTGTTTTCCAACTCGAGCTCTTTGATTTGGCTGGTAAGTTTGTCCATGTCCTCTTGTAGGATAGGCTCGGGCTCGGGCATCAACGGGAATGAAGAAGGATCAAACAGAAACGGCATCTTAACCACCCTGGCCCTTTCTTTTACCCACACATAGTAGGGTTCCTTGGCTAGGATATTTTTCTTGCCCCATTCATGGCTAATATAGACTATGCTTGTCCAAGCTTTTCTCACTCTTTTCACGTTTGAATCAAGCGAATCCACGGTATTGATGACGAATGGAATGAAATCTCTTTCCTCGGGGGGACTTGTCATGGCGTACCCTAGTTGTCTCTTGAGTATAGTAGGGTTGTAGTTGATGCAACCTTGTGTTCCTATCAAGGATACGTTAGAGAACTCTCCATATCTTGCGATGACATCCTTTATATCCCATTCCCTCTTGTACCATAGAATTGAGTTGGCAGAGAGAGATGCGAACCTTTGCGGCCATGTCAGTTTATTTTTGGTGAAAGGTCTACTTTGAGGCATGCGAGCCCTCATCCAAAGATGTAGCATAGGAGCGCAACAAAGGAAACTACATCCCTTCTTCTCATGCCTTGTATGGAAAGTATGGTATAAATCGTCAAATAAAAAAGGCATCGGATTCTTTGTTAAAAAGACTTCGACTGCTAATTGATCCACGAACTTGTCCAAATTTGGGAAGAGGACAATTCCATGAATCAAAAGTGCCAAGGTTGCACTGCAAAAGTCGGGTCTTCCTTCTTTAATCATTTCCCAAGCATGGGCTTCTAGGAACTTTTGAGTTAAACCTTTGAGGGATCCTTTAACGCCCTAATTATCCACTAACTTGTTGGTGTTGATACTCAAGATGAGTGAGAGCTCGATCAAACAGAATCCTTCTTCCAATTTCGGGAAAGGGTTGTATTCCTTGATTGGTCGATTGAGGAGTCTCTCGAGGTCTTCCAAGGTTGGAGAGATTTGGAAGTCGGGGAAAGTGAAGCATCTTAAAGGAACGTCATAGTATTGGGACATTGTAGTGATAGCACAATAGTCAACCTTCTCGGTTAGATGATCTACGATGTTCCTAAAATTGGCTCTAAACTTGTTGTCTTTGAGAGTTACGACCTCTGAACAGAGGATCTTTAATGACCTGATGTCGGGACTCTTGAAGCGGAAAGAAAAAGTGCTTTTCTTTGTTGAAGTATCCATGATTGTGACGGAAAATAGTCTTGTAATTTTGCATCCGAACAAACGAAAATTTTAAGAGCTTTGCTTATTATTTTGATGGTGAATGAATGTATGAATGAATGATTGGTTTATGATTTCCACAGGATTTTAGGCATGGGTTCATGGTTTTGGACCATCGTGACGAAGCATGGAGTTAATAATGACTGCTTAGTAAACCAAGGTTCTCGCTTTGTGTGATCTAAGGCTTTTGGAAAATTGGGTGTAAGACACTGCCCCTAGAGTCATGGACTTCCTTTACTGTCATCCGCTTATGTCAATTTACTTGCCAGGCGACTGCTCCATCAAAGTCATCTACTCTAAGTGAGATCTTCGTATCGACCCTTACGAGGAAGGCACCTCGGTGGCCTATACTACGTGACCATCGGTCTAGGCTATCCATAGTTTTAAAGGTTCTAAAAGGGGTCTTAGGGTCATTGACTCTAGTAAAAGAAAAGATGCTTACGCCGAAAGCACGATGGTCATCAATCCCCTTAAGAGAATCTACCACTAAGTGAGGTTCTCGTACGACCCTAACGAGGAAGGAACCTCGCGGGTCAATACTACTCAACCTCTCCTATCTCAAGCAAACTCTCAGACTCGGGTGGGGAGTCCTTCACACAAGGTTTTTTCTTTGCAATCATTATTGCTTCCAAAAATTCTTCTTCACAGAGTCAGAGTTTCAGACCAACAGGTAAACAAAGAAAATATGCACGGGTTAGCAAAGAAAACAATATATACAGAAAAAATAGATAACAGATAAATCTCCACGTACGTAAAAGAGGAAACAACCCAAACTAGGCTAGACTTGCTTAGGGAACTTTGGTCCCCAGCAGAGTCGCCAGCTGTCGCTACCGGGATTTCACGATAATAAAACCGGGACTGAAGAGAATGCCAAAGTGAGGCAAAGTCAGAAGAGTCGACACCGAATTTTATTTAGTTTACCTCTATCGGAGAGGAGAGAGGAAATAGTCGATAAAACCCTCGGAAAAGAGACGCGCACGGGAAGCGCTAAAATAGAATAAGGAATCGGTCTCGTAACCGAGATTTGGGTTCGGAAGTCGGTTACGTAAGGGGAAGGTATTAGCATCCCTTACATCCATGGTACTCCATGGGAACCATTTGGGTTGTTTTACATACATGGGATTTATCTATTATTATTTTATTTTCAAAAGAATGTGTGAAACGAAGGGGGTATTTTTTGTTATTATAGTGCTCGCCAAGGATTGTGGCCCTTGTTCCTACGTATCACTCATTCGGGGATGAGGAATCAGAGCTCCGTAGTTTGGAGTAGAAAATGTTTGTGTGTTGGTTGATTTTACCTTTGAAAAAAGGGTTTTAAGGATGATGCCATAACGCACAAAAATGAGTTTGATGAGTTGTATTGTTTTTACCTTGAATAAGGGTTTTATGAAAGAATATTTGTGACTATATTGTACTAAAGCCTATGGGCGGAGGTGATTATTCTAGACAACAAGCCAAGCGTCTTGCGATCAAAATAATCAGAGTAAGGGTAGGAATGCTCCATTCTCACTCATTCTCCACCACTTAAGGCTCGTGGCGCACAATAATAATCGTAATTATTAGGTGTTGTGAATTTGATTATAAATATGCCACTTGACGTTGAATCAAGGGTTTGTGTTATTTAATTATGAAATTTGGCTTATGCAACATGAATGCAAAGTAACCAACAAGAAATTAAAGAGTCTCATTGTAAGGTAGCCCAAGAGAAAGCCTTTTGTGTGCAAAAGTGACCTAAGCTAAAAAGGATAATGGTCTTACAAACATGTCCCCCTAAGGTGGTGCCATGATGCAATTCTTACAACATGCATGTAAGTTACGGATGAAAATCCAAGTGTTTACAAAGTATCACAAAGAGTAAAGTAAGGCCTCCAAGCAAAGGTCCTAAGATGAAATCCTCTAAGTCCAAGTTGATTAAGAGTGGAATGAATATTTTTTGGTCTTACCATTTTATCATGTTTTTGTTGTTTTTAGTGTATGATGACAATAAAATAAATAACAAATAAATAAAATGCATGATGAGTTTGTGCAATGATGATGATAATGAGTACTTGAATGTAAATTACAAGGTAATAACATAAAAGTAAATCACAAAATAAAGAAAGACAATATCACAATAATAATGGTTAGTGAATGTAAATGACACAAAATAAACCACAAGTTAATGGTAACCAAAAAACACAATAACAAAGGTTAATGATTAAAAAAAAATAGTGAAGTATAATTAGTGGTTAGTAATATGTGCAAAATGAACATCTTGAGGACTATTTTTCATAGGTCAAAAGGACTCAAAATATGACACATTAAGGGATAGCTTATCATTGATGCAAAGTTTTGAAGATGATTGAAAAATCAACTAACAATAGATTTGTAACAAAGAAAGTTATGCAACCCTAAGTCCATCTATCAATATTATGATTTGTTCTCTTTATTTTTGTTTTTTACTCCTATTTTATTTAGCAAGATAGTAAGAGAGTAAATAAATTAGTATAATGTAATTGATATGGTTAGATAACAGTGAACATAAACATAAACATAAACATAAACTACTTGAAATAAAGTGAACAATAAATTGCAAGGAAGTAAAGTGCAATAATGTAAATGTTAGGAGTTAGTAGTTAGTGGTTAGTAGAATAACAATAAGCAAATAGAATAACAAGTTAATGTAAAGAGAATGGTTTCATCTATGTATCAAATGACCCAAACATGGTTGAAATAGAGGCAACCTATCAATGCCTCAAAGTATCATGAAGGATCTATTGATCAATCATTAATAGGTTTGAAACATTGAAGGTTTTATCAACTCTAAACAACCATAGCCATGATTTAATAGATCTCATCAATCAAATAAATATGAAAACAAGTCAACAATAAATAGCAAATGAAATAAAATACAAAGTTTGATTAAAGGTGGTAAACAACCATTTTCAACACAAAAAAACAGAACCAAAAATTAACAAAGTTTAAGCTAAAATCATTACCCAAAAAATGTTGAAAAATGGTAGGTTGAAATGGTGTTGGGCTTGGATATAAGGCAAGGGGTTTGGGATGAAAGTGTTTATGGTGGAAGTTTAGTGAAGGAGCTGAGTTATGAGTGTGAGAGAGTAAGAAGCTTTGAAAAAAAATATGAAAGCTGACAAAGAAAAGTTGGTGGGATGACTTTTCTAAGTGAGAAAGATTTTTTTGTTTTGGCTTAGGTTTGGAGAGGAGAGAAAATGGTACTTGGACAAAGCTTTTGGGGGCTAGGAAGTATGAAAAATGAGGGAAAATAGTACCTCTATTTATAGGGAAGCAAAGGGGTTGAAGTGGGTGGACCAAAGGGTCCTTTGTGTAAAAAAGAGGGTCATTTCTGCTTTCTTCGCAGGTGTGACCGGTTACCCTAATTAGGGTAATCGGTTACACAGTCCCAAAATGGCCAAAAAGTCAATTTTTGGTCTGTGTAACCAGTTACCCAGTTTTTTTTTATTATTTATTTATTTAAATTTTCATGCCTCGAGCCCATGCAATATGTCTTTGGTTATGAATGTTAATATAATTATGATGATGAAATAATGAAAGCATGCATGTGCAGTAGGGCCATGGATTAAATGAAAGTTGTATCGGTGTAGGGTGAATTTTGGGGTATGACACCCGTGCTCAAGAAGGATGGAAAAGTAAGAATGTGCATAGATTATAGAGATCTGAATAGAGCAAGTCCCAAAGATGACTTCCCACTACCTCACATTGACGTGTTAATGGACAACACTGCTTAGTTCTCTATTTTCTCTTTTATGGATGGTTTCTCCAATTACAACCAGATCCGAATGGCTCAAGAAGACATGGAGAAAACCAATTTCATAACCCTATGGGGTACCTTCTATTATAAGGTCATGCCTTTTGGATTGAAGAACGTTGGTGCTACATACCAACCAGCCATGGTCACTCTCTTTCACGACATGATCCATAGTGAGAATGAGGTCTACGTTGATGATATGATAGCTAAATCTCAATCCGAGGAGGAACACCTTGTCAATCTAGAAAAGCTATTTGAGAGGCTAAGAAAGTTCAAATTGAGGCTTAATCCCAACAAATGCATGTTTGAGGTTAGATCCGGTAAATTGTTGGGTTTTATTGTTAGCCAACGTGGCATTGGGGTAGATCCTTAGAAAGTAAAGTCCATACAAGATATGCCTCCACCCAAAACTGAAAAGGAAGTCCGAGGATTTCTAGGTAGATTGAACTACATTGCTAGGTTCATATCTCACCTAACGGCTACCTGTAAGCCAATCTTCAAACTACTCCGGAAGGATCAAGTCATCATTTGGAACAATGATTTCCAATAAGCTTTTGAGAAGATTAAGGAGTACTTGCAAGAACCTCCTGTTTTAATGCCCCATGTACCCGACAAACCATTGATTATGTACCTCACCTTCCTCGGGGGATCCATGGGATGCGTCCTAGGCAAACATGACGAAACGGGTAGAAAGGAGCATGTTATATACTACTTAAGCAAGAAGTTCACCGATTGAGAGAGTATATATTTAGTGCTCGAAAAGACTTGATGCGTGCTAGCATGGGATGCCAAACGCTTAAGACAGTACACGCTCACTCATACAACATTGTTGATCTCTAAGATGGACCCCATCAAATACATCTTTGAGAAGCCTGCTCTAATCGGTAGAGTAGCCCGATGGAAAATGGCGTTAATCGAGTACGACATCCAACATGTCACTCAGAAGGCCATCAAAGGGAGTGTACTATCTGATTATCTAGCACAACATCCCTTGGAAGACTACTAGTCCATACATTTTGAATTTCCCGATGAAGATATCATGTTGACTAGGGATTGCAACATCCCCGACCATGAAGAAGGACCCGGGCCTGGGTCTCGTTGGACTTTGGTTTTTGATGGAGCTTTAAACGCTCACGGAAATGGAATTGAGGCAGTTATCACCTCCCAATCTAGTTTTCACCTCCCCTTCATCGCAAGGTTGTGTTTTGAATGTACAAATAATATGGCGGAATATGAGGCTTGTATCTTCGGTATTGAAGTTGCTATTGATTTTAGGATCAAAATCCTTGAAGCTTATGGGGATTCAACCTTGGTGATCAGCCAAGTCAAAGAAGATTCGGACACTAGAGATCACAAGCTCATTCCTTACAAGGAGCACATTTTGAAACTAGTCCCTTACTTTGATGAGATCACATTCTATCACATCCCTCGAGAGAAGAATCAGCTAGCTGATGCTTTGGAAACTTTGGCGTCCATGTTTAAGGTCAAATGGAAGAAGGACGCTCCATCCTTCCAACTTAGCTACTTGAACGAGCTTGCTTACTGTTTGGTGGCCAAAGACGAAGCCAATGGTTATCCTTGGTTCTATGACATCATGAGGTTCCTAGAGTGCCAATAATCTCCAAAGGATGCATCCATTACTGGCAAGAAGTACCTTAAGAAACTATCTTCCGAGTTCTTCTTAAGTGGAGGGGTATTGTACAAGGGAAATTATGATTCGGTTTTGCTAAGATGTGTGAACAAGCAAGAAGAAAACCAAATCATAATGGAAATCCATGAAAGCTCCTTTGGGACGCATGCCAGCGGGTACACTATGGTGAAGAAGATCTTAAGGGTTGACTATTATTGGATGATTGTGGAGGTTGAATTTCACCGCCATGTCTAAACATGCCACAAGTGCCAGATATACGCCGACAAGATCCATGTACCGCCAATGCCACTAAATGTCTTGACATCTCCTTGGCCTTTTTCCATGTGGGGAATTGACGTAATCAGACGCATAGAGCCAACTACTTCAAACTGACATCATTTCATCCTTATAACCATTGACTATTTCACCAAATGGGTGGAATTCGTCTCATACGCCAATGTTACCAGACAAGTGGTAGCTTGGTTCATAAGGAAGGAGATCATCTGCCGTTATGGGGTCCCCAATAAGATCATTATTGACAATGGATCTAACCTCAATAACAAGATGATGAAAGAGCTATGTCGAAGCTTCAAAATTGATCACCATGACTCATCACCCTATAGGCTTAAGATGAATGGAAATATCTAGGAAACTAACAAGAATATTAAGAAGATCGTTCAAAAGATGGTGGAAACCTACCAAGATTGGCATGAAATGCTCTCGTTCGCATTGCATGGCTATCGTACTTCAGTATGTACTTCTACTATGGAAACACCTTTTTATCTCGTATATAGTATGGATGTAGTCTTGCCAGTTGAAGTAGAAATTCCTTCCTTGAGGATTTTGACCGATGTCAAGTTGGATGAAGCCGAATGGGTCCAAGCCCGATTTGACCAGCAGAACCTCATTGATGAAAAACGCTTGGCAACCATCTGCCACAACCAGCTTTACCAAAAGCGCATCAAGAGGGCCCACGATAAGAAAGTCTGTCCCCGTAGCCTAGAAGTTTGAGACCTTGTATTAAGGAAGATTCTACCCATACACACCGATCCAAGGGGCAAATGGACGCTGGACTACAAAGGCACATACGTTATAAGAAAGGTCTTCTCTAGAGGAGCCTTGATCCTTGCAACTATGGATGGTGAAGATCTTTCATCCTCGATGAATGCGGATGTAGTTAATAAATACCACACTTAAAATAAACGAGCCCGATAAGTTAAAAACCTGAAAGGGCGACATATGCAAAAATGAGTATCCTGGTAGACTGAAAATCCGAAAGGGCGGTCTAGGAAAAAGTTAGGGATTTAATAATAGCGAGAGGCTGCACCCACAAAGAATCTTTCTTCAATCTTCAGAAAGTTAATGTCGCTGCTTCCCCAGCAAACCAGTCACTCTCCTTCTGAAAGCGAGATCAAAGGACGACCAAAGGCATAAAGACTATAGCAAATTTGAAACTTGGTGGAAACCCGAGATGTTTCATTGCCATTATCATTTTTAATTTCTTTTTACAATCACCTCTTTTAGGAATTGCTTCTTTGTACAAAATCACCCATTTTGGGACCATTTATCAATAAAATCAGTTCCCTCAAATGTGCTCAATATTTTTACTTCTCCTACTTTGTCTGCGAAATACGGTTTTTCTTAAGAAAAAAAGACATTACATTGGAAATTTCTTGTTAAAAACCCTTTTTTTCATAAAAAATACTTTAAGGGAAACAACATCGAATTACATTTTTTCAGAAATTACTAAAGGTAACCAAAAATGCACTTGGTATCCCCAACCTAAAAACACCATGCAGTCCCGTGGACTTGGCCAATTATTTCTTCCCCGATAAGAATCCTCAGCTATTACACTTAGTGCTTGCCTGGACCTCAAGTTCCAATTCCTCAAGTACCGGAAAGTCAGTACATTTTCCCCAATCAGCCTTTTAAACCCAATTACCATTGGCACCCCTTAGATATATTCCCTGTAAAGTCCAATCATACTTGGCATAACTTGCAAACCTTGCGTCCGCATAATTCCCCTACAACAATCCGAGTGTGCATTAACATTTTGCATACATAACATTGCTTCATAAGTATCTTTTAAAAGACGTATGCTCAACTGATTCACCGAAATTTAGAATTTCTCAACTATTGTTAAGAATTTTCCTCAGTATAGTCATTTTCAATGTCTCCCCAAACAAAATTAGGTATTTCTAGCCATTGCTAAGAATTGTCATTGAACTGTCATCTTCTCTCAATAGGGTTCCTAAGAAGAGTCAGATCTTCTTAGTCGTTGTTAAAGAATTGTCGGTGTACTCCATCTATCCCCAGAGAGTTGTTATAACATTTTCATCCCCACGGAATCAGATTATCTTAACCATTATTAAGATTCGTCATTGAACTCTCCCTTTTTTTATCAAACACGGGGTATTTTAGGCTCTTCCCCCAAGCCTAGTCAAACTGTTCATAGCCATGTCTAGAAATCATCTTCGAAATTATTTCCCTAGCACGAATCAGGTATTCCGATTCTCATAAGGAATCGTCACTGACATACTCCTTCTCCCCAACAGATGTCGGGTATTCCAGTCATTGCTAGAAACCATCACTGAGTTTCTGTACTTTCCTCAGCAGAGTCAAGTATTCTTAGAAATTTCTAAAAGAATCGTCGTTGTACCCTTCTGAGGAATTTACCCCTAGTCAAGTCAGGTATTCCAATCGTCACTAGGAAACATCATTGAACGACTTTTATCCCCACAGAGTCGGGTATTCTATTCATCGGTAAGAATTATCATCGTACTTTGATTGTCTCCAACTAAGTCAGATACTTCGGTCGTTGCTAGGAATCCTTGTTGAACCTAGTTGTTAGTTACCCTCTGAGTCAGGTGTTCTAGCTGTTTTTAAGAATCATATGTGAATTCACTTGGGTTGATCCACAAGAGATGTCAGGTATTCCAGTCTTTGCTTGGAATCTCCGCTAAATCTATATTTCCCCATCAAGTTCAGGTATTCCAGTCGTCTCTAGGATTTCCCCATCTTTTCTCTTTTTTTCGAGGTCCTTATTCCCCAACAGAGTCTCTCCCTCCGTATTCTTGAGACTTTTTAATGTCCAAGAGATAATTATGTTGCATACAACACAATACATGCATAATCATCATAGCCTTTCATAATCAATTCATATCACCATTATCCCCTAAGCAAAGCAAATTTTTTGGTTTCTCCTAATAGTATTTACTCCCCTCCTTCCATGAATGCATTGGAAGCCGACATTATCCATACCTTCAGGTCCAAGACGATTAAATAGGGGCAACTGTCATACTCTCAAATTTTCCCTACCCCATATCATTTTCTTAAGCCTTAAAAACTTAAGCATACATCCCATACATATCATCTCATTTGCATTTATACTCAATGACCACAATAATCTACAAGCCCAAGGCATGGGATTCACCTACAAAGTCCCAAGATCCTCGGATCATGTTGAGGTGTGCCCAAGGCACCTCGACCATACATTTAAACTTGGAATATACCTCGATCACTTCACGTTTCTTCTAGATCAGGTAAGACCATAATTTTTGACTAAAATCATCTATGAACGTAACAAAGTATTTGTTACCTCCAATCGAATCCACCTGGAGAGGACCATATACATCAGAGTATATGACTTCCAAAGTTGCCTTCGACCTGCTTCCTGTATCCTTACTGAAGTTGTTCTTATGTTGCTTCGCTTGCACACATTCTTCACACACTTCATTTGGAATGTCGATTTCTGGTAATTCTGAAACCATTTTTCTTCTCTTCAAATCTCTGATGTCTTTGAAATCGAGATGACCAAGTCTATAATGCCATATCCATTCATATACGTTGGCTGCTATTGCAACGCACTTATGCTCCATCACATTAAGCTCAATCTTGAAGGTTCTATTCTGAGACATTGGAGCCTTCGAGATCAACCTTCCATTTGAGTCGAGAAGTCTCATAATCTTTTATTCGATCGACACCTTGTAGTTCTTTTCAAATAACTGCCCTATGCTGAGAAAATTGCTCTTCATGCCTGGTATGTACAACACATTTTAAATTACTGACTTCTTGCCATCTTTCCTCATACTCATAATATCACCAACACCTTCAGCTGCTAGAGTGTTGTCATTTGAAAATTTCACCATATTCTTCATTGAGGGATTTATGTTGACAAACCTATCTTTCCTTCCAGACATGTGTGATGAACATCTTGAGTCCAAGTACCACTGGTCCTTGAATCTCTCTTCATCTCTTGTTATAACCATCAACAACGTCTCTTCTTCTTCATGTTTTGCCAGCTTTGCATAAGTTTCTTGATTCTTCTGCTTTTCTGGACAATCACTAGAATAGTGACCATACCTTTGACAATTGTAACACTGAATATGACTCATGTCTGGATTTTGACCACCATCTCTTTCTCTATCTTCAACACCCCCTATTTGGTTGTCTTGGTTCCAGGGTTTTCTCTGATTTGACCAATTTCCTTCTTGCTGATTTTGGCCAGTCGAAGTGTTGTATCCTCTTCTGCCTTTGTTTCCATTCCAGCTTCCTTTGCCTTTTCTTTCTTTTGATGATTGAGCCTACAAAGCCATGTTACTCTTTGACTTTCATGCAACTCTTTCAGCCATTCTTTGTTCATGATATTCAAGCGTCCTTTGAAGCTCTTCCTTCGTCAGTTTTGACAAATCTTTCGACTATTTTATGGCTACTACCACATGGTCGAACTTTGGAGCCAACAACCACAAGATCTTTCCAACAATAGATCTTGATGTCAACATTTCTCACAAAACCTTGATTTGATTCACCAGTTTCATAACCTTGGTGAAGAAATCCGTTATGATTTCATTGTCTTCCATCTGAAGTAATTCATACGTTCTTTTGTGAGTTTGTAACCTCACCTCTTTCACCTTCTCCGTGCCTCCAAATGATTTCTCCAGAATCTCCCATGCTTCTTTCGATGACTCTGCATCACTAACTTTTTCAAAGTTATCTGCATCAACACAATGATGGATTATAAAGAGAGCTTTATAATTGTTCTTCTTCAATTCTTTATGTGCATCTTTTCTTGATCCGTCACGGCTTCTACAAGCGTTGCTACTCCTTCCTTCACAAGATCCCAAAGATCTTGATAATAAAACACAACCTTTATCTGCTTGCACTAATTCTCATAATTGTTGTTCTTGAGAATCAGAAGATTTGCTGGAAAATGGTCGTTTGGATGATTCGTTTCCATGTTGATTTTCTTCCCACGAGTCGATTAAACCGGAGCTCTTGATACCAGATGTTGGAAATCCCCCAAAACCTATGAAGAATTACAATCAATCTTGATGAACAAGATTGTTATTACCCACACAATTACAATGAAAATATAAGAACAATGGAGAAATAAAGAGTGTAAAGAACGATGAAGGAGAAGAAGATTTAAAATCCTGTAGAGTTTCTCTCTGTCCACAAACTATGGAAAACTTGTTATTCACTTTGCAAATGCAAAATACTGTGAATACAATGTTATGAATACTCTATTCACCTCATTAAAAAAATAAGGGTTACTCCCTCTATTTATAAATTTAGGTTAACTTGGACCTCAAGACAAAGCCAAAAACTATAAAAGCCCAAAATAGCTAACACTACTAAAATAAGCCTAAGTCGAACTCCTGTGTGAAGCAACATGCTTCGACACTTTGATACAGTAACACAACTTAACATACTAGGTGGTTCGACATATCCTTGTTCTGTCGAGCAACTTGCTTCGACACAAGAAATTATAATTCAACAGGTTTTACCTCGGTTTTGACTAGGGATTTTGAAAGATTGATCAAATCGGGTTCATTTTCGATTCCCGATCCAACCGATTGAATTAAACGATTCAATTTGATTTTTAAAACATTGATAAAAATACATGACCAAAAAATAATGGGATGATAGAGCGATTTGAAGTTGTCATTTTGTTTTTAAGAAACAGGTCTAATCAATGCGTGAGTGAGAAATTTCAAAGATATGTTGAAATTAAGAAAAATATAAGTATAATCTAAAAAGTTAATACTATTAATTTAAGCGTTCTAATTTAACTCTCTCTCTCTCTCTCTCTCTCTCTCTCTCTCTCTCTCTTCTCTCTCTCTCTCTCTCTCTCTCTCTCTCTCTCTCTCTCTCTCTCTCTCTCCTCTCTCGCTCTCTCTCTCTCTCTCTCTCTCTCTCTCTTATATATAATATATATATTATATATATATATAATATAGTATATATATATATATATAATATATTATATATATATATATATATAAAACTTATTAATGTGAGAGATGACATCGAGTAAACAACAACACCCAAATTAATAAAAGTCTTTCATATAAGTCATTCTATTTATTTATATATCACTTAAATTTTTTAATTCTCTCTCTCGCTCTCCTCCTCTCTCCTCTCTCTCTCTCTTCTCTCTCTCTCTCTCTCTCTCTCTCTCTCTCTCTCCTCTCTCTCTCTCTCTTCTCTCTCTCCTCTCTCTCCTCTCTCTCTCTCTCTCTCTCTCTCTATATATATAATATATATATATATATATTATATATATATATATATATATATATATATATATATATATATATATATATATATATATATAATATATATATATATATATAATATATATATATATATATATATATATGAGTGGACACATCTTATTAATGTGTGAGAGTTGAGACGAGTAAACAACAACACCCAAATTAATAAAAGTCTTTCATATAATTCATTCTATTTATTTATATATCACTTAAATTTTTTACCCTGGATGTTGGGTACCATTTATCATTATTCTTCCATTTTGTTTATTCATTTTTTTTAACTATTACTTTTTTTAAAAAACTATTAATAAGGGATATATTTGTTTTACCTTTAACAAAATAGATTTTTCCTTTATATTTTTATAAATAATTTTTATAATTCTTTTTTAATTTTTTATTTAAAAAAATTAAATTCATTTTTTATAAATTTAAAAACTAATTATGACACTTTATAACATAAATATATATCATTGAAGATTAAAATATATTTAAAATCATAATTTTTAAATAATTGTATTTCAAAAATGATTTTTATAAAAAAATATTTGAAATAGCTTCAAAATTAAGTTTTTTTGTTTAAAATTTTGATATCAATAAAAGTTTTAATTTGATGATGAAATATCTAAAATAATATTTTAAGAACAACTATTAAAAGCAAAATTTCATTCGAAGTTTTTATTAAATTTTTTAAAACAAAAATATGTAACATTATAAAAATCATTTAAAAAAAACACTAACACAAACGGGCCCATCGATTTACTTATGATATATTAAATTAGAAGTGCACAATTTTATGTTAATACTTCATCTCAATTTTTGTTATATCACCCATATTCATATGTGTCATCTCCCAAAATTCATCTTCACTTCTTAAAAGACAAAATCACATATTGATGTTGGTGAATAAGTAGGAAGAAGATGAAGATGATGATGATGAAAAGAGAAAATGTAAATCAGTAACTAACTTCTACTACTGAAATTGAAATTCTATTGCAATTGATTCACACTCTAACTGAACAGAAGTTCAGTATATATACACACTTGGAATCTGAGTTAAAACAAAATGCATCTCAAATTAAACTCTTAAATGACAGTTAAATGAAATGCTAACTGGATTATGATTACACTTTAATATCATCCCTTAATCCACATTTAAAACTAAAATCAACAACACCAATTTTATCCCTCAATTGGATAAAATATTTATTCTTGATAGCTTTGGTCAGCACATCTGCCAATTGCTTCTAAGTGTTACAATGCACAACTCCAAGCACTCCATTCTGAACCTGGTTGCGCAGAAAATGGAACTTCATGTTAATGTTCTTTCTTTTTCCATGCAACACTGGATTCTTGGAAAGGCTTATAGTTGATTTGTTGTCAATCATCAACTTCACAGGCTTGCTCATCTTGAATTTCAGATCCTTCAATAAGTTCATAAGTCATACAACTTGACAAGAAGTCAAAGCACTTGCAATGTACTTAGCTTCACAAGTTGACAATGCAACCACTGGTTGCTTCTTGGAGCATCAAGAAATTAGACTTCCTAGATATTTGAAGAAATATCTAGAAGTACTTCTTCTGTCAACTCTATCACACCAATCAGAGTCTGAATAACATATCAGCTCTGACTCAAATTTAGCACCAGAAGGGAATAAAATTTCATACTTCAGAGTCCCCTTAATATACTTTAGCATCCTGATAGAAGCTTGGTAATGTGACCATTTTGGTTTGTTCGTAAACATACTGACCATTCCAACTGCATAGCAGATGTCAGGTATGGTATTGCATAAACATCTCAATGAGCCTACAAATTGTTTAAAAATTATAGCCTTTATATCATCATCCTCAACATTAGAATCCAATTTATGATTTATTTCAGCAAGTGTGATATACTCGTAATTTATCAGCTCAAATCTCTTCAGAAGCTCAAGTTCATACTTCAGCTGATGCAAGATTATACCCTTATCAGAGTACAAGATCTCCATCCCTATAAAATTTACAATATTTCCTAGACCAGTCATCTCAAACTCATTCATCAACACCTTCTTGAACTTAGATATCTCATATGAACAGCTCCCTGTTAGCAACATGTCATCAACATAAAGACGCACCAAAATCATGTTGCTATCAGATGTATGTTGAACATAAAAACCATACTCCATCTCACATTCTGAATCCTTTAAGCTTGAAAGACGAATCAATTTTCAGATTCTAGGCTCTAGGATCTTGTTTTAGTCCATACAACGCTTTATGCAACTTGTACACCATCCCTTCATGATTATTTTTCACAAATCTAAGATGTTGTGATACATAAAATGTTGGTGTAAGCCCTAGAGGCCAATAATTTTGGTACTTGTATCGAATTATTTATTGATAATAAAAAGGTTTTTTCTTTATTATGTTTGTTTAATAAAGTCCCTAGAATAGCTAGTCCTTTTAATGTATCAAGTGTGACTTAATCATGAGATCCCATTAAACATAAGATATTATTCTTAAAGTATCTGTAGTCGAGCTTTATTGTAAAGTGGGATAACATTAAAGCATTAAGACTATTATGTATATAGACTGATGATCATATCTCATGGATCATGGATAAGGAGTTATCAAGTCTTAAACATAGGTATGAATATTAAGATTAATATTTATACTGGATTGACCTGCTATGAGAATACTATATAGAATGTTATGCAAAGTGTCATAAGTTATTCTTATGGTGATAGTGGTGTATACCACCCTTCGACCTGAAACCACTATGGACCCTAGATGTAGAATTGAAAGCTTTATTGTTGATCAAACGTTGTCTGTAACTGGATGACCATAAAGACAGTTGATGGGTACTCCACGAAGCATGCTGAGGAACATGAGTGACCTAGATGGAATTTGCCCATCCTGCATAACAGGATAAATGTCTAAGGGCCCAATATTGAACTGGACAAGGATAACACGGTTTATGCCTTGTGTTCAATATAGACATAAGGGGAACAGGGTAATTATACACACAAGTATTATCACAAAAAGGGATTTGTCATATCACATGACATTTTCGTGCCTTGGGTAGCAGTGATGTGTTGCTAGATACCGCTCACTGTTTATTATGTTAAATACGTGATTTAATATAATTGTCAATGTCACGAAAACCTACAGGATCACATACAAAAGGACGGATTGATGAGAGATAAAGTAAATAAGGAACATCATAAGGTACGGTACACTTAAGTGAGTTGTGGAACATTATAAGGTACGGTGCACTTAAGTAGAATACGGAATATGGTAAGGTACCACGCGCTTAAGTGATTTTTTGGTATACCATAATATATGGGCCACATACACTTAAGTGGGCTTTTTAGCTTGTAGCCCACACAAGTGGTTCTATAAATAGAACCCTTGTGAAAAAGCATTTCATTAGATGAAATTTTCGTTTCTTTCTCTCTCTCTCTCTCTTTCTCTCTCACTCAAAGTCTTCATTCGTAGCAGCTAGCACTGAGACTGAAGGAATCCGTTCGTGTGGACTGAGTAGAGGCATTGTCACTATTTAACGTTCGTGATCACTCCTTAGATCTTCATCCAAGATTTCAATCGCCACAAGAGGTAAATATTTCTTTCACTGATCATGCCCATTCATAAGGATCACTAAAGGAGAAAATTTTAATTTCCGCTGCATTTTCTATTGCCATTCTCCTTCAATTGTATCAGAGCCACTTACGAAACCATGCATCTGATAGCTGTTTATTCTCTGTATTTTCTGTATTAATATGATTAAAAGACATAATGAATTCAATAATAAATGAGTAATTAAATTTGGCATTATGTGTGTATGATTTGGATGAATAATGTTGACTATGCTTCGGAATCCGATGTTAGTATGGTGAAGCAGCGATACATCGGTCATCCATAGGTTAAACAATTTAGATCGATCAAGTTATATATCTATATGATATAAGTAATTCTGATGCAAAATACCGTATACATGATATATTGTTTCTATTTCGTTCATTCAAACACTTAATGATTGATATTCCTTTGAGCGATCAATGGTCATTTGCTTCGGAATCCCACATTAGTATGGTGAAGCAATGACAGGTTGTTCAATCATACTGAATTGTCAATCGATGTGTGTTTGACGGTATGAAATTGATGTATTAGGGTTCATGACGATACAAGGGTTGTATTGTCAAAGAGTTATGCGATTAGGGTTGTGACTGCACAAGAGTTGTGCTTTAAAGTATCAAGTGTTGATGTGAAAAACAACATCGGCTTCAAATGAATTGCTCATTAAAATTTTGCGTTGGGGCGCTAGCCCTACAACCCTACAGGGGGCGTTGCCCCGACCACAGAACCCTTGGCTAACTCTGTGCAGTGTGATCAGTCGCCGAAATTCAATTTGGTTTATTTAATTAAAAAAATTTAAATTAATAATAATAATGTGTTTATTATTATTTTCTTGTGGTGATCAGTTATGGCCTTAGTCTTCTTTTATTTTGTTTTTTGGATTTTAAAATACGGCTTGTGTGTCGTTCCTCTCTTTTAATCTCTTAATGTAACTTCTTTTCTCATTCCACTCCTTCGTATGTAAAATGAGTTTCTTCTATTGTAATGTAATGTTATGAAGAAAAAGAAGAATACAATATCATATGAGTACAACCTTGAAGATCTTGCTTGGAGAAGCTTAGATCGTTATTAGGTTAGCTTAAGTTCTCTCATTGGCTTGGGAGAACAATTGTGCTAGGGGCCATAACTGTTTCATTTTGTATGTATGTTGATGCATGTGAGAGAGGATTTTCATGATAAATAATCCGGTGAGATCATAATAATTTCAAATTCCCTCAAATTAAATATTAAGTTTATGCTTTCCAAGCTTTAGCACTCACCAAGACTAGTATCGAATAATGTAGGTTTCTCCTACGCAAGGTGCATGTTCTATATTAGTAAGGTGCGATGAGATAATTGTAATATTAAATTTCTAAAACGATGGGTAAAACTTAACTAAACAAATTATAATAAGATTATATACGTTTAGAAGCAAGAGTTGGATATGATCCATATGATGGATTGAAATAAGGAGTTATTCACCCAACTAAAATATTTGAGAGTTGTATTAGATACAATTGGAAGGAGTTCCTACCTAAATAACCTAGTTTTGTGTAATCCGCCTACGCGGACTTAAAACAAAGTGAAATATGGATCTCGACCCACTAGAAAATCTTCCAATGGGATTTTCTGAATCAAATGGTGAAGGTCATTTGTTTTGAGTAAAATAGTGGGAGCATATTTAATTAAAGACCTAATTAAATATGTTATTTTAGTGATACTTATATTTTCAGATTTTTCATGTAGATTACCATGACAGCAAACACCTCTAACAAAATTCTGCAATCAATCCTTGATAAGGAAAAAATGTCTGGGACAAATTTTCTGAATTGACACAAAAATCTGAGGATTATCCTCAAACATGATAGAAAGCTGTATGTCTTAGAGAAACCTGTTCCTGAAGAGGAACCTCCTAGCTCTGCACCTAAGGCAGAAAATGATGCTTCTAAGACGCATGTCGATGATGCCAATGAAACTGCTTACCTCTTGCTAGCTACCATGAACTCAGAGTTGCAAAAGCATCATGAGAACATGGCAGCGTTCGATATGATCGGACACTTGAAGATGCTCTATCAAGAGAAGTAAAGGCATGTAAGGGTTGAAGTTTCAAAATCCCTTTTTCAAGGAAAGTTAGACGAGGGATCCCCTGTAGGTCCCCATGTGCTCAAGATGATTAGGTGTGTGGAGAACCTTGAGAGGTTGGGTTTTCCCCTCGGAAAGGAACTTGTGACTGATTTGATCTTGCAATCGTTGCCAGATAGCTTCAGTTAATTTGTCCTTAATTTCAACATGAATGATATGGACAAAACTCTTCCTGAACTGCTAGGCATATTAAAAATTGTTGAGCAGAATCTGAAGTCAAAAGGGAAGTCCATTCTAATGATCGGAAATGGAAAGAGATAGAACAAAAGGCCCACCAAGCAGGGTGGTAAAGGGAAAGGCAAGGAAGTTTCCAAACCCAAACCCATTGCTCCTGCGTTGAAGCCTAGTGGAGGCATAGCAAAGGAAGGCGCCTGCTTCCATTGCGGTAAGACCGGACACTAGAAGAGAAACTGCCCAAAGCACCTGGAAGATAAGAAGAATGGAGTAGAGACTTCAACTTCAGGTGTTTTTGTTATTGAAATTAATCTATCTACTTCTGCATCACGGGTATTAGATACTAGATGCGGATCTCACATTTGTAACAATGTGCATGGGCTAAAAAGGAGTAGAGATTTGGCAAAAGTTGAAGTTGACCTACGAGTTGACAATAGAGCAAGGGTTGTTGCTTTAACTGTAGGAACGTATGTATTGACTTTACCTAGTGGTTTAATAATTCAGTTAGAGAACTATTATTATGTACCTGCAATTAGCAGGAATATTATTTTTGTTTCTTGTTTGGACAAGTTTGGTTTTTCATTCATAATAAAGAACAATTGTTGCTCCATTGATTTGAATGATATATTCTATGCTACTACACAAATGAATAACGGACTACATGTCCTTGATCTTGAAATGCCTATTTATAACATTAATACTAAAAGAATGAAACCTAATGAGTTAAATCCAACTTACCTTTGGCATTGTCGATTAGGCCACATAAATGAGAAACACATTTCCAAACTCCATAAAGATGGACTTTTGGACTCTTTTGATTATGAATCATATGAGACATGCAGATATTATTTAATTGGAAAGATAATAAAGTCTCCATTCAAGAGCTAATGATCTTTTGGCCCTCATACATACTGATGTATGTGGACCACTGAACATACCTTCCAGAGGAGGTTTTCAGTACTTCATCACATTTATTGATGATTTCAGTAGATATGGTTATGTGTATTTAATGAAACACAAATCAGAGTCCTTTGAAAAGTTTAAGGAATTCAAGAATGAAGTACAAAAACAACTAGGTAAGAATATTAAAAATCTTCGATCAGATCGAGGTGGTGAATATTTAAGCCTAGAGTTTGATGACCATTTGAAAGAGGGTAGGAATCTATCCCAACTTACTCCTCCTGGAACACCCTAATGGAACGGTGTATCTGAGAGAAGAAATCGAACCTTGTTAGACATGGCCCGATCCATGATGAGTCATGCCGATCTTTCTATCTCCTTTGGGGGACATGTACTATTTACAACAGCTTACACACTTAGCTGTGTTCCATCTAAAAGGTTGAGAAGACACCATATGAGACATGGAGTGGTAAGAAACCACATATGTCTTATATGAAGATTAGGGGTTTAGAAGTTTATGTGAAACGACAAATTTAACCTAAGCTTGATCCTAAATGTGGAAAATGCTTATTTGCGGGGTATCTTAAAGAAACAAGAGGATATTACTTCTACAATCCTTCTGAGGGCAAACTGTTTGTCACTCGAACTGGAGTCTTCCTAGAAACGAATTTTATTTCCAAAGGAAACAGCGGGAGGAAAGTTGAGCTTGAAAAAATTAAAGAATCACAAAGCATTAATACACCTATGGAGGAATTAGAGTAGGAAACACAAGTAGTGTTGGAAGAGCAACCTGCTCAAGTAGAACAAGACCAGCGTAGGTCAAGCAGGATACGTCACCTACTTGAGAGATATGGATATCTCATAACTGATCAAGGTGATGTATTACTCATGGATCAAGATGAGTCTATGACCTACCAAGAGGCTATAACTGGTCCTAAGTCTGAGAAGTGGCTAGAAGGCATGAAATATGAAATGGATTCCATGTACACAAACCAAGTTTGGACCTTGGTAGAGCGTCCTGCAGGAGTTAACCCTATAGGATGCAAGTGGGTCTTCAAAAAGAAGACTGGCATGGATGGTAAGGTACAATTGGTTGTAAAAGGATATAAAGAAATTCATGGGGTTGACTATGATGAAACCTTTTCACCAGTTGCAATGCTTAAATCTGTTCGGATTTTACTTGTTATTGCTGCATATCATGATTATGAAATATGGCAGATGGATGTCAAAACTATTTTCCTTAATGGGAATCTTCTTAAGGATGTGTACATGACACATCCTGAAGGATTCGACATACCAGAAGAAGCCCAAAAGATATGCAAGTTACAGAGATCAATCTATGGATTGAAGCAAGCTTCCAGAAGCTGGATTCTTTGTTTTGATGAAACAGTAAAACAATATGGATTCATCAAGAATGAAGATGAGCCTTGTGTATACAAGAAGGTTAGTGGAAGCATGATCGTCTTCCTAGTATTATATGTAGATGACATATTACTAATTGGAAACGATGTCCCTACCCTGCAATAAGTAAAGACTTGGTTGGGGAAATGCTTTTCTATGAAGGACCTAGGTGAAGTAGCCTATATATTAGGAATCAGGACCTATAGAGATAGATCACAAAAATTGCTTGGCCTAAGTTAGAGTACATACATAGACAAAATGCTGAGACACTATAATATGCATGATTCCAAGAAAAGATTCATACCTATGCAACATGGCATGTGTCTATCAAAAACACAATCCCCTTCAACTAAGGAAGAAAGGGATCGCATGAATAAGATTGCATATGCATCTGCAATAGGATTTATCATATATGACATGTTATGTACTCGACCAGATGTATCGTATGCTTTAAGTGCAACGAGTAGGTACCAATCTAATCCTAGTGATGCTCATTGGGTAGTGTCGCAACGCGAAAAACAACCGACGGAAAAAAAACAGTTTACAGAGCCGCCACCGACGTTATTCATCCTATAACGGAAAGGAAGCGCAGGACTAACCTAAGAAAGGGAAAGGAATGGTCTTACGACCAGAGATTACAAGGTACAGGAGTCGGTTACGCAAGGGGAAGGTATTAGCACCCCTCACGTCCGTCGTACTCGACGAGATCCACGCTTAAAAGATAGTTCAAAGAGTAAGAAAAGGTTGCTAATAAAACTGCTCAAAGAAAATGCATAAACTGGAATAATAAACAGGTGGATGAAGAAAGAAAACGGAGGAAGTGGACTCGGCAGGATGTCGCATCCTGGGCCTACGTAGTTTGTCAGAAACAAACATCAGAGTCAACGTAGTTCGCGGAAAAGGGAGACATGCTCGCTAAGACATCGCGTCCTATGCCTACGTATCTTCTCTATCCAGAGAAGAATCAGAGCACTCGTAGCTCGGCTAACGCACGCCAAAACAAAACACCAAAAAGAGACGCTGAGACGTCAAAAGAAACACGCAAAAGGAAACAGAATGCCAATACATGGACTTACACCTGATTCCCAACAACAATAAATAAACAGGAAACAGAATGCCAATACATGGACTTATATCCGACTCCTAACAAACAAAAGGAAACAGAATGCCAATACATGGACTTATATCCGACTCCAAACAATCAACACAAACAAAGAAACAGAATGCCAATACATGGACTCACATCTGACTCCCAACAATCAACACACGCTATCCAGCCAGTCACCACAAACGTCACAAATGAACCCCAAGTGAGTCTCAAAGATGAACCCCATAAGGTATAAACATACCACACACGCCCACGCTGGACAAACAAGTACTCACACCAAAGAAGACAAACAAAGGGTGAACACACACAAAACAACAAAAGAAAAAGAAAAGGTTGAACACACTCAAAAAACAAAAGGGTTCCCGGAGAGATCTCGCTCAACCTCCTGCCTACGTATCTCATCTGGCATGAGAATCAGGGCAACGTAGTTCCCCTTAACAGGGGAAGGAAACAACAAACTAATAGGGAGAATCAAACTCGAGCCTAATAGTTGTCACACAAATACAAAGAGACGCTGAGACGTCAAAAGAAACAAAAAGGTTACCCGGAGAGATCTCGCTCGATCTCCTGCCTACGTATCTCATCTGGTATGAGAATCAGGGCGATGTAGTTCGCCTTAACAGGGGAAAGGAGACAACAAACTAATAGGGAGACTAAGACTTGAGCCTAATAGTTGTCACACGAACAAAAAGAGACGCTGAGACGTCAAAAGAAACAAAAAGGTTGCCCGGAGAGATTTCGCTCAATCTCCTACCTACGTATCTCATCTGGTATGAGAATCAGGGCGACGTAGTTCCCCTGAACAGGGGTACAACACTCTCTTAACCAGAGACCAGGGAAACAACAAATTAATATGGAGACTAAGACTCGAGCCTAATAGTTGTCATACAATCAATAATCCTTAAGTTGAGGTCTCTAATCAGAACTTAAGTCGCACTGGAAGCGATTCAACTCAAACAGCAAATAAACATCAACACAAGTGAACAAGCATCACACACTATATCCATACAAGAGGCCCAAACAATGGGTAGGCTTTAGTCAAGAGGGGTCATATCAACCTCGACAAACAAGCCAAACTGTAAGGGGTAATCTGTAGCTCTTAACCACTAACATTGAGAGTTAGGGTGAAGCTGATCAAAATGGAAATGAGGATGAGACCTCATGCTCTTAACCCTGTCCTGGGTGAGCTCATGACAAAGAAAGCGTGGGGATCCAGAAAGAGGGACCCTATTCCACTTGACAGACCCTGGACAAAGATCTTGGGTTCATGTTCAGAAGCATCAGCACGTAGTGCGAGCATAATGAACGACTCACTTAATAACGGGGGATTCGCTACTAATCCCTTTTATCCGTCAATTGCCTCAACTATCAGAGGACTTATCAAGTAGCATGCCTCATCTTGGAGGTCTTTGGCACAATTATAAACAAACACAAACAGAGCCTCTTAAGGAGGACTTCCAGCAAAATGCCTGCCAAAAAGGTTACAGGACTTCCAGACTACATGGAGTAAGAGGCTAACTACCTAAGTGGTGTATCAACTATAATCCAAAGCTCAAGAAAGAGCTAAAAGCGAGCAACTAATGTACCTGTACAAAAGCTAAACAGTTAGTATCTCAGACAACCAATCAGAAAACAAACAATGAAACCATCCAACTGCACACAACTCAATGAACAATGCTCAAGCACTCAAATGAGCTCAAGCCTATCAATTAGAACCCTACAAAACACAAAGAAGTCAGAACACAATCCAATTTGCATCTCAAAAAGTGAGCAACTCAACCATTAATGCTAAGTGTCCAAACCTGAAACACAAGTCAAGGTTAGTTCATGTACAAAACACTAGTACAAAGACTAGGTCCAAAACCAAACCAAATGATCAAAACAGAAGTCAATCTTTTGCATAAAGTAAGTTCAAACATATCACAAAATGTCCTCAAAAGGAGCAGCATCAACTCAAAAGGCAAAGGCATTAAATGATCCATGTAATGCAATAACCAACAAATGAGCACAAAATGGACATCCAAATTAGAAAATCCAAATCAAAATAGAAAAGCATGCAATGGCTTTGATATTTTTTATATGAGTTTCTCATGTTATGAACAATCACTATGCAAAAAATCAAATCCATAAAATTTAAAATGATAGGTAAACAAAAATGTACAAATGCAAGGTAAAAAATGTGACACAAATTGTCACATTCATCTTCATGTGTCAAAAACAATGATAGCATATGAGAAAAAATTCAAACCAGTGCTCAAAAATTCATATCATATGTGAAGATCAAGCATGCAAAAATTCAGATCAATTGGATCAACACATAACATTTCACAAAGCAATGAGCACAACATGTTAATTTAGCACAAGGTTCAATCAAAAATTCCAAAATAAAAATCCAGAAACAAACAATTCATGAAAATAATCCTATAAAAAACTAGACATTAAAACTAAATTATGAAAAAAAAATTGGAGTTAATTTGGAGCATTTTTCAATTTTTAATGATTTTTCAAAGATGAAAAAAATAATATGAAATATTAAAAAGAAATGGAGGGAAAATCATATTCAAATTAAACTCAGAATTAATCAGGACCATTGGATCAGGCGCGAGAATCACATCAACAGACCAAATTTGAACATCAAAACGCACAGCATCACTAAATACAATCAGCATACACCTCATTAGTCAATGCACACGCAAGCAGAGTCAAAACAATAAGAGCCAATCAATTCTACAGGGAAGGCACGCATCAGCATACATCATGGAATAAATGAAACGACGCGTTTCATTACACAGTCATCAACACACATCACCAGTCAAGCAAGCGCGTGGCACGGTCAAACAAACATCAGCCAATGAAACAGACACGAGGCGCATACGTGGATAACACATAGGACAAAACCCTAGCAAACGAACCAGACGGCGGAGCTATTCTCCGATCGTCTTCTCCGATCAACTCCACGGCGGAGCTCCAACAAAATTTTCCAGAATTCATCACATGATACACCATTCGAACCAGCATTCAACAAGGATCTCAAATATCATACTCATTCATCCTAATTCATGCTAGGTTCCACGGATCGAACAAAAACATATTCATGCACAAAACTTGAAACTCATCATACATGTTCATTTATAAGCCAAATTAAGATCTAAACATATCAGCATGCTCAGCTAAGTGAGATCTACACAATTAGAACAAGAAATCAGCAAAAGGAGAGGATCGATTTTCAACTTACTTGAAATGCAGTTCACTATTCACGCGTGTTCAAGGTCTCTACAGCTCCAGATCTTCTTCCTTCACCTTGCCTTGAAGCTTTGTGCAAGAAGAATCACTTGAAAACACCTAGATCTAGCTCAATTTCAGAAATCCATTAACATGAGAATGTACACGAACTGCTCCAATTCTTGCTCAAATCCAACAAACAATGGTTGATTCTTGCTCATAATTGCATGAGGATCAAGAATCTCAAGAAATATTTGGTCTTTGTGTGAAGAAAAATGAAATTTAAAGTGAGAGAAAAATGGAAGGAAACTTGAAATTCTAGATCTGAAATTCTGTTATGGCAAATGAGATTAGGGTTTCAGCTTTTATATGGCATGCTAATCACACTGAAAATCCAATTAGGCCTTGGTTAATCATGATTAGTGAGAATTAAAGTGTCTTGCAAAATTGCACATTGAACTTGCATGGCCAAACCACACGTGCACCTGCTCATGTTAAGCTTTTAATTCACTTAAAATCAACCAATAATCATGATGGAAATGGTATCTTGCTTGTATCATAAGCCAATTTTAAATTGTGGAAATTCCCTCCAAAATGAACATGAATAAGATAATGAGCATACAAGCCTCTCTCATGCATGGCAATGGTTCATTTGAAATGTCTTGATCATGAGGAGCACTTTGCAAAAAGAATGGACTAAATTGGAGCATTGTGTCAAAAGTTATGCCACTTTGAATTTCCATGCCCACTTTGTGATCAAATGGCCATAACTTCTCAACCATTCATCATATGGACATGAATTAGGACTTTTTGAAAAGGCGGGAGAAATATCTACAACTTTATTTTCACCAAAAATCCATTTGAAACTTCTTTGATGTTGAAAAGTCAAGTTGAATGTGAACCAAAAACTTGCCATTTTTGGAAACTTGAAATTACAGGTCATTTTCCATTTTTGAAAACTTTTGCCATGACTTCAAAATCTTCAAGATAGATTTTTAGAATGACAAATGGACTTTGTTTGAACATGATTGAGGTGTTTAAATTCATCTCCCCGACCTCAAAGCCCAAAGTTGACTACACAGTTGACTTTTTGGTCCTCAGATGACATTGAAATGCCTTGATCCACTTGAGCCTCTACCACTTGGGGAAATTGCTCAAAAATGAAACCCTAGCTCATGTAAGCTCCTTATGATAACCATGTGATCTGCATCCCAAGAAAATACCTCATCTCCTTGAGAAACCCTAGTTAGAAGAATTGCATTGATTAGGGTTGACCAGAGGTCACAACCCTAATCTAGAGGAACCTGAGGATAAACAATGAAACCCTAGATGATGATAGAAGCATGATGATGGTAATATATCCTTGCAAGCAAAATAATGCTCAAGACATTTGAAGAATCAAGAAACCTTAATTGAAGCAAACCTTCAAATGGTTGATCATCAATTCATAGAGACCCTCAGGCTTGAATCATGTAACTTCCTCATCTTTTGAAAGACTTTGGAGGATGACCTTCTTGTTTCCATATGATATGCAAAATGTAATGCCTAATGCTCTAAAATATGAAATGCAATGTGTCAAACTAGTCCCAAGAAGAGGAGGGCAAATTTTGAGGTGTTACAGTTGCCCCTATTCAATCCACTGTGAACCTGTCGATATGAATAGCCTCGACTTTCAGATGATCAGGGTGAAGAGTGGTTGAATACAAAGAACAGACGAACAATTTGCGCTCCGCTGGGAATTACTATTATTTATTATTTATTTATTTTCTTTTCTTGAACCCCAAAACAAATATTTTTCTTTCGCGCGGATGATCCCTAATCACCGCATTTGAACCCCGACAACTTCATGTCACCCTTGCTGCCAAACAATGAACCACATTCTCCATTTGAACCCCAGTCGCCTGACGATAACTCGCGATCCTCGTTGTGAACCCCATTCTCCAGAAAAGACCCAGTGTCTCCTTTTCTCCATTTGAACCCCGTTCTCCATTTGAACCCCGTGCTAATTCCGTTGGCAACGCCGGAAATAACACTAACCACCACTCTGACGGTGACATATCAGAGGGTATACCTTCACAAAAGGAAGGTAACATGTGCGTTTCTTCCTCGGAAGACACCCATAACGACTTCTCTTGGCCTCAGCCAAAGTCTAAGGTGACACATGATCAGAAGACAATCCCATGGACCTCATCCCGGATATAATCTTCAACTCCAATCTCCATTTGAACCCCGTTCTCCAGAAAATGCCCAGCACTTCCTTTTCTCCATTTGAACCCCAATTTTCGCGCTGATCGCGTAACGTTCTCCGATCTTCTTTTCCATCTCCGCCCGACGGAATCTCTTCCTCCAATATCGCGCTACTGGGGAATATTGTTAATTCAAAATCACGATGCTAAACTCCTCAGAGTAACATTTTCACCAACCAGCTAAACCAATTCTCAAACGGTAACCACGGCTCGAGACTAGCTTATGCTTGCAATGTTGATGCATGAGTTTTACAACGTAATGCTCCATAACCATGGAAATGCTACGCAATTAGTTATGCAATATTCTATGCTTCTCTAAATGATGAATGCATAAAAATATCCCCCTCAGGGTATGGCACGAGCAACTTTGTTGAGGAACTCGATATCACTCAAATCTCCACCCTGCTTGGGAATAGCACTGCTGCTGGGGAAAAGACAATCCTCACTAGGGATGACCTCCACTGAACTCGATCCGCTTCGGGACTTCGCTGGGGAAAAACCACCAACACACACCCCTGCCGGGGGAAACAGCAATCTTTAGACCTGCTGGGGAAATAACAATCTCAATCCTGCTAGGGGAAACAACAAACTTCAGGCCTGGCTGCCAAGGAAACACCGACCTCGAACCCGCTGGGGAGATACGGAATATTTGATGTGGAACACCTGTCAACTCGTCCAACACGGGTATTCACCATCTAACCATAATGTTAACTTTCCACTTTTTCAAACTTTGAAGAGTCTTCTTGATTAACCCTCCAGGATCGTCGCAATTCTTTCGCCGTCTTTACACCATTCTTCAACTCCTTGTCCCTGATTAGACTCGAAGGAATCTTTCATCAAAAACCTTCATATCACAACCTACAAGTGAGTGAAAATAAACCAACAACACCTGCAAAAGAGATAGTTAGATAAAACGTGCCCCAGGCATGCCAAAATCTCAACACCTAGGTCACTCAACCTTCCGAATAAGATTTCAAGTTTTCAATCCTATAAACATGCATTGGAAGGGACCCCTATGTCTCAAAATGCAAAGATTCTTATCAAAATAAACGGATGTTTTTGCAATCAAAGCGGTAATGAAAACAAAAACAAAATTACTTGACTGAATATGCATTTTATTGATTGAAAAAGCTGGCTCGTAACTGAGCAATACACAGGAAGCAATCCCTGAAAAGAGGTAATTGCGCACAAAAGGAAAATCTATCCTAATGGCAATGAGAACCCGTGATCTCATCAAGTTCCAAACTGGTTACAACCCATATATCCTCAAGACTCTCTGCGCTTTTTGCCTTCCGAAACAAGACGTTTCTGACCGATCTCCGCTTTCAAATTATCCATAGGTCATATCCAAAGTACAAACGACCATGCTAGATGCAGTTGTTCGTTTCACTCCCTCTTTTGCCTGGACCGCCCTTTCTGGTTTTCAGTCCACCGGGATACCCTTTTTTTCCCAAGCCGCCCTTGTGGGGTTTTCGACTTGTCAGGTGTACAGTTTCTTTTCTTTTTATCCCTAAGTTTTGCCCGAACCTTTTCATTTTCATTTTTTTGGTTCGCCGGGATGCCCATTTTTTCCTGGACTATTTTATTCTTTTCGTCCAGCGGGTCTCTTATACGAAGTATTTTTTAACTGTGTCCGCATTCATAGGGGATGGAAAATCCTCACCATCCATGGTCGTCAACAACAAGGCTCCACCAGAGAAAACCTTCTTGACCACGAATGGACCTTCATAATTGGGTGTCCACTTGCCCCGACGATCATTCTGAGGAGGAAGGATCCTTTTCAACACCATATCTCCCACATGGTACACACGAGGTCGCACCTTTCGGTCAAAAGCACGCTTCATTCGCTGCTGGTACAACTGCCCATGACAAGCCTCTTTTCCTCAATCAGGCTCAACTCTTCATACCGAGTCCTTACCCATTCAGCCTCTTCCAATTTCACATCCATCAGGACTCTCAATGAAGGAATCTGGACCTCAACCGGTAGCACGGCTTCCATCCCATACACAAGCGAGAAAGGTGTTGCCCCAGTAGATGTACGCACCGAGGTTCGATACCCGTGTAATGCAAACGGCAACATCTCGTGCCAATCCTTATAGGTCACGACCATTTTCTGCACAATCTTCTTAATATTCTTATTAGCCGCCTCAACCGCCCCATTCATCTTCGGACGATAAGGAGAAGAATTGTGATGCTCGATCTTGAACTCCCGACACAGTTCTGCCATCATCTTATTGTTGAGATTAGAACCATTATCAATAATGATTCTTTCAGGAACCCCATATCTGTAAATGATGTCTCTTTTCAGGAACCTGGCCACGACCTGTTTCGTCACGTTTGCATAAGATGCCGCATCCACCCACTTGGTGAAGTAATCAATAGCCACTAATATGAACCGGTGCCCATTCGAAGTTGTAGGCTCGATCTTTCCGATCATATCAATGCCCCACATAGCGAACGGCCACGGAGACGACATCAAACTCAATGGGTTTGGAGGCACATGCACCTTATCAGCATAAATCTGACATTTATGACATTTCCGCACGAAGTTGAAACACTGAGCCTCCATTGTCATCCAGTAATAACCAGCTCTTATAAACTTTTTCACCATCGCATTCCCACTGGCGTGGGTACCAAACGACCCCTCCTGCACTTCTTTCATCAATTGGCTTGCTTCTTTGTCATCGACACATCTAAGCAAAACCCAATCAAAATTCCTCTTGTACAAAACCCCATCTTTGTTCAGATAGAACGCCATGGCCAACCTCCTCAGAGTCTTTCGGTCCTTTTTAGACGCTCCCTCGGGATACTCTTGGGTCTCCAGATACCGCTTGATGTCATAATACCACGGCTTTTCACAATCAGGCGCTGCTTCAACAGCAAACACATAAGCCGGTCTATCCAACCGTCCCACCTCAACACTAGGGAATTGATTCCACCACTGCACTTTAATCAAAGCGCCCAGAGTAGCCAAAGCATCCGCTAAAGGATTTTCTTCTCTCGGCACATGGTGTAATTCCACCTTGGTGAAGAACGTCAATAATCTTCTCGTATAATCCCGATATGGAATTAAATGAGATTGATGCGTATACCATTTCCCGTTAACCTGGTTCACAACCAAAGCTGAATCTCCATAAATGACAAGGTTCTTGATCCGCAAATCAATCGCCTCTTCGACCCCCAAGATACAAGCTTCGTATTCAGCCACATTATTGGTGCATTCAAACGTTATCCGGGCGACAAAAGGAATGTGGGATCCCTTCGGCGTAACCAAAAAAGCACCAACCCCACTACCATTCACGTTAATGGCCCCATCAAACATCAGAATCCATTCGGACTCGGGGTCAGGCCCCTCCTCCGGGATCGGTTCCTCACAATCTTTCGATTTAAGAAACATTATGTCCTCATCAGGGAACTCAAACTTCATCGGTTGATAATCCTCAATGGGTTGTTGGGCGAGGTAATCAGACAATACACTCCCCTTTATTGCTTTCTGAGAAGTGTACTGGATATCATATTCAGTCAAAATCATTTGCCATCTCGCAACCCGTCCGGTCAATGCTGGCTTCTCAAATATATACTTGATCGGATCCATCTTGGAAATCAACAAAGTGGTATGAACCAGCATATATTGTCTCAGTCGGCGAGCAGCCCATGCCAAAGTGCAGCAAGTTTTCTCGAGCAGTGAATATCTTGTTTCACAGTCGGTAAACTTTTTGCTAAGGTAGTAAATTGCATGCTCTTTTCGACTAGACTCGTCATGCTGCCCCAGTACACACCCCATAGACCCCTCAAGGACTGTCAAGTACAGGATTAACGGTCGTCCCTCCACAGGAGGCATCAGAATCGGAGGCTCTTGCAAATATTCTTTTATTTTTTCAAATGCCGCTTGGCAATCGTCATTCCACCTGACCGTTTGATCTTTTCTCAACAATTTGAATATGGGTTCACACGTGGCTGTTAGATGAGATATGAATCGTGAAATGTAGTTCAATCTACCTTAGAAACCACGAACCTCCTTCTCTGTTCTCGGTTCAGGCATTTCTTGTATCGCTTTTACTTTGGCAGGATCAAACTCGATTCCTCTTTTCACTTACAATAAACCCCAACAACTTACCAAACCGCACTCCGAAAGTGCACTTATTCGGATTCAACCTCAATTTGAATTGTCTCAACCGGTCAAACAATTTGGCCAAGTCTACCAAATGCCCCTCTTCTATTTGGGACTTTGCTATCATGTCATCAACATAGCATTCGATCTCATGATGAATCATATCATGAAACAAAGTCACCATAGCTCTTTGATACGTGGCACCGGCGTTCTTGAGACCGAATGGCATCACCTTATAACAAAAAGTGCCCCATGGTGTGATGAACGTTGTTTTCTCCATATCATCTGGCGACATTTTAATTTGATTATAGCCAGAAAAGCCATCCATGAAGGAAAACACCGAGAATTGAGCCGTATTATCTACCAACACATCGATGTGAGGTAATGGAAAATCATATTTCGGGCTAGCTCTGTTCAAATCCCGGTAGTCCACACACATCCTCACCTTTCCATCCTTCTTCGGTACCAGCACAATTTTCGCGACCCAAGGCGGATAATTAGTAACAGCTAGGAAACCAGCATCCAACTGCTTTTGCACCTCCTCTTTGATTTTCATGGCCATCTCAGGTCGAGTTCTGCGCAACTTCTGCTTCACTGGAGGACAATCTTCTCTCAATGGCAACTTGTGTACAATGATATCGGTATCCAACCCTGGCATATCCTGATAAGACCAGGCGAAGATATCAACATACTCTTTCAACAATGCTACCATTCTGCTCTTGACATTTACCTCCAAAGCAACCCCCATTTTCACTTCCTTTCTGACTTCCTCGGAGCCCAGATTAACAATCTCAACTTGCTCCTCGTGCGGTTGAATCACCTTCTCCTCTTGTTTCAACAACCTGGCTAATTCTTCTGGCAGTTCACAATCTTCTTCGCCTTCTTCTTCGGCATGATAGATCGGGTTGTCGAAGTCATATGAGGGTGTAACAGGATTGTTATCAATGAGATCCGGAGAATGATCGCATCTGCATGAATGTTGATTCATGCATTGCTCTAGAACCGGAACGAGACAAATTAAAAGGAGGAAAAAAAGAAAATAAACATTGTCGTTTTTATTTTATTTTTATTAAACTGCAAAAATGAATGAAAAACAGGGAACACCGCTTTTAATGCGAAAAACATCCTTTTATTAATGATGCAAATGTTGCAAAATGAAACACATGAGGTGGCCCTTACAATGAACCATTACGTTTCGGGAAAAACGTATGGCTTTCATGCAAACAGAATTGAAAAACAGAAATATTACTCTTCACGCAGAGTGACAGTGATGATCTTTTCGGCCTTCCAGTTCTGGATCTCCATCCCTGGTACGCACGGTTTTATCCACGAGTCGAGCTCGCAGTCACTGTCAGTTTCTTCACCCACAGACATTGGGGTCCTCAACTGATCCACCTCCACAGCCTGTTTATAAGAAGCAATGGACGGCTTCTTCTCTCTTTTGGCAAAAATGGCATTCTCCACCTTCTCGACGAGTGCTTTCTGCCCCAGGGCGAACCCTTGCATGGCATTGATCAACTCACTCATCTTCTCTTTCAGCTCGAGAATGTCAGTGTTGGATGAATCCATTAGTCTGGGTTTGTTGCGTCTGGTAAAGTATCGGTGCGGGTGAGCTACGTGCAGGGGAATGACTCGGCGTGCGCGAGCAATGATTCCTAAGTCAATCAAACATGTTAGATACTGACACCTGCAAAATAGCAGACAAGTTATTATGATTCATGCATGAATGCAATGTCTATCCATATGAGGAACATTCTGTCCTTCGATCCTGGCTTCATTGAGACGGATAAAAATTCGACAGCAACATTCTGGCATCAATCAATTGGCTTTACCGTACGGAACAGAAAATTGTGAGGATGTCTCTCAACCAGAATCTAGATCAAGAATGTACCCCGCATATGGATAAACATGAGTTAGATGCGGGTGAATGCAAAATGGGAATGATGCAGATGCATGAATACAATGCATAGTGCCATCCTCCAAGTCATCTGAACATCAACTGTACTGGATTCCGGTCTTAGAACTGATCACAACCATCTGAGGGACCGAGTAATCACAAATCCAACTCGGGAGTTCCGAAATAAATGGAACCGGAGGATATATCACCATCATCATAGGTAAATCACTGATCGAATAACAACAAGATCCTCTGAACAAGTACCCTCGAATTCAAGCCGGGGATCCGAAATAAACGGAAACCGCTGATAAATACCTCGGACAAAACTCCGGCGTGTCGGGAATAAATATCCATAAATCCGACTTATAAATAGAACTCAGATCACAAACCGAACCAATGTCACCATCAAAGAGTCCCCAACAGAACATGCATCTGTAGGAATCAAACCCTCCCCTCACAGGTGAATTCTAATAAGGTTATCCTAAGGTGAATAATGGTCTCGACAATCGGACAAGATACTCAACGGGTTTGCCCTTTCGGGTGTGCCGTGCAGCTCTCATAAGATCATCTAAACCAAAGATCCAGGAAAAAAAGGTCACCGAAGTCAACAACTCAAAAGAGGTAACCCAACCAAAGTGGACTACTCCACCCGGAAGAGCTCTCTCAGAAGAACCTCGTCCGGCTGTGGTATGTCATGTCTCAACAACATGCTGATCCCACATGTGCAGAGACATGAGACCACACTAATCCTAGTGTATACTCCGGCCTGGGTTTTAGCCCCACTCAGAACACCCACCCCAAATCAAAGGAACCACACCTGTCCAGAATCCAGTACAGTGATAATATGATGCATGCAAACATATATGCAAATATATACAATCATAGTATAATAATCACAAACGCAATAAATAAGCAGTAAAAGCAACCCAAACTACCCTAAGGAGCGCTAGGATTGACTCGCTTAGGGAAGATGGACCAGCAAGAGGTCAACTTGTCCCCAGCAGAGTCGCCAGCTGTCGCAACGCGAAAAACAACCGGCGGAAAAAAAACAGTTTACAGAGCCGCCACCAACGCTATTCATCCTATAACGGAAAGGAAACGCAAGACTAACCTAAGAAAGGGAAAGGAACGGTCTTACGACTAGAGATTACAAGGTACGGGAGTCGGTTACGCAAGGGGAAGGTATTAGCACCCCTCACGTCCGTCGTACTCGACGGGATCCACGCTCAAAAGATAGCTCAAATAGTAAGAAAAGGTTGCTAATAAAACTGCTCAAAGAAAATGCACAAACTGGAATAATAAACAGGTGGATGAAGAAAGAAAACGGAGGAAGTGGACTCGGCAGGATGTCGCATGCTGGGCCTACGTAGTTTGTCAGAAACAAACATCAGAGTCAACGTAGTTCGGGGAAAAGGGAGACATGCTCGCTAAGACATCGCGTCCTATGCCTACGTATCTTCTCTATCGAAAGAAGAATCAGAGCACTCGTAGCTCGGCTAACGCACGCCGAAACAAAACACCAAAAAGAGACGTTGAGACATCAAAAGAAACACTCAAAAGGAAATAGAATGCCAATACATGGACTTACGCCTGACTCCCAACAACAACAAACAAACAGGAAATAGAATGCCAATACATGGACTTATATCCGACTCCTAACAAACAAAAGGAAACAGAATGCCAATACATGGACTTATATCCGACTCCAAACAATCAACACAAACAAAGAAACAGAATGCCAATACATGGACTCACATCTGACTCCCAACAATCAACACACGTTAACCAGCGTACACCAAAGAAAAGGTTATCAGAACAACCCCAACAAAGTAACTAACTATCCAGCCAGTCACCACAAACGTCACAAATGAACCCCAAGTGAGTCTCAAAGATGAACCCCATAAGGTATAAACATACCACACACGCCCATGCTAGACAAACAAGTACTCACACCAAAGAAGACAAACAAAGGGTGAACACACACAAAACAACAAAAGAAAAAGAAAAGGTTGTACACACTCAAAAACCAAAAGGGTGCCCGGAGAGATCTCGCTCAACCTCCTGCCTACGTATCTCATCTGGCATGAGAATCAGGGCGACGTAGTTCCCCTTAATAGGGGAAGGAAACAACAAACTAATAGGGAGAATCAGACTCGAGCCTAATAATTGTCACACAAACACAAAGAGACGCTGAGACGTCAAAAGAAACAAAAAGGTTGCCCGGAGAGATCTCGCTCGATCTCCTGCCTACGTATCTCATCTGGTATGAGAATCAGGGCGACATAGTTCCCCTTAACAGGGGAAAGGAGACAACAAACTAATAGGGAGACTAAGACTCGAGCCTAATAGTTGTCACACGAACAAAAAGAGACGCTGAGACGTCAAAAGAAACAAAAAGGTTGCCCGGCGAGATTTCGCTCAATCTCCTACCTACGTATCTCATCTGGTATGAGAATCAGGGCGATATAGTTCCCCTGAACAGGGGTACAACACTATCTTAACCAGAGACCAGGGAAACAACAAACTAATAGGGAGACTAAGACTCGAGCCTAATAGTTGTCATACAATCAATAATCCCTAAGTTGAGGTCTCTAATCAGAACTTAACTCGGTCTGGAAGCGATTCAACTCAAACAACAAATAAACATCAACACAAGTGAACAAGCATCACACACTATATCCATACAAGAGGCCCAAACAATGGGTAGGCTTTAGTCAAGAGGGGTCATATCAACCTCGACAAACAAGCCAAACTGTAAGGGGTAATCTGTAGCTCTTAACCACTAAAATTAAGAGTTAGGGTGAAGCTGATCAAAATGGAAATGAGGATGAGACCTCATGCTCTTAACCCTGGCCTGGGTGAGCTCATGACAAAGAAAGTGTGGGGATCCAGAAAGAGGGACCCTATTCCACTTGACAGACCCTGGACAAAGATCTTGGGTTCATGTTTAGAAGCATCAGCACGTAGTGCGAGCATAATGATCAAAAAGTGAGCAACTCAACCATTAATGCTAAGTGTCCAAACCTGAAACACAAGTCAAGGTTAGTTCATGTACAAAACACTAGTACAAAGACTAGGTCCAAAACCAAACCAAATGATCAAAACAGAAGTCAATCCTTTGCATAAAGCAAGTTCAAACATATCACAAAATGTCCTCAAAAGGACCAACATCAATTCAAAAAGCAAAGGCATCAAATGATCCATGTAATGCAATGACCAACAAATGAGCACAAAATGGACATCAAAATTAGAAAATCCAAATCAAAACAGAAAAGCATGCAATGGCCTTGATATTTTTTTATATGAGTTTCTCATGTTATGAAAAATCACTATGCAAAATACCAAATCCAGAAAATTTCAAATGATAGGTAAACAAAAATGCACAAATGCAAGGTCAAAAATGTGACACAAATTGTCACATTCATCTTCATGTGTCAAAAATAATGATAGCATATGAGAAAAAATTCAAACCAGTGCTCAAAAATTCATATCATATGTGAAGATCAAGCATGCAAAAATTCAGATCAATTGGATCAACACATAGCATTTCACAAAGCAATGAACACAACATGTCAATTTAGCACAAGGTTCAATCAAAAATTCCAAAATAAAAATCCAGAAACAAATAATTCATGAAAATAATCCTATAAAAAACTAGACATTAAAACAAAATTATGAAAAAAAATTGGAGTTAGTTTGGAGCATTTTTCAATTTTTAATGATTTTTCAAATATGAACAAAATAATATGAAATATTAAAAAGAAATGGAGGGAAAATAATATTCAAATTAAACTCAGAATTAATCAGGACCATTGGATCAGGCGCGAGAATCACATCAACGGACCAAATTTGAACATCAAAACGCACAGCATCACTAAATACAATCAGCATACACCTCATTAGTCAATGCACACGCAAGCAGAGTCAAAACAATAAGAGCCAATCAATTGTACAGGCAAGGCACACATCAGCATACAACATGGAATAAATGAAACGACGCGTTTCATTACACAGTCATCAACACACATCACCAGTCAAGCAAGCGCGTGGCACGGTCAAACAAACATCAGCCAATGAAACAGACACGAGGCGCATACATGGATAACACATAGGACAAAACCCTAGCAAACGTACCAGACGGCGGAGCTATTCTCCGATCGTCTTCTCCGATCAACTCCACGGCAGAGCTCCAACAAAATTTTCCAGAATTCACCACATGATACACCATTCGAACCAGCATTCAACAAGGATCTCAAATATCATACTCATTCATCCTAATTCATGCTAGGTTCCACGGATCGAACAAAAACATATTCATGCACAAAACTTGAAGCTCATCATACATGTTCATTTCTAAGCCAAATCAAGATCTAAACATATCAGCATGCTCATCTAAGTGAGATCTACACAATTAGAACAAGAAATCAGCAAAAGGAGAGGATCGATTTTCAACTTACTTGAAATACAGTTCACTATTCACGCGTGTTCAAGGTCTCTACAGCTCCATATCTTCTTCCTTCCCCTTGCCTTGAAGCTTTGTGCAAGAAGAATCACTTGAAAACACCTAAATCTAGCTCAATTTCAGAAATCCATTAACATGAGATTGTACACGAACTACTCTAATTCTTGCTCAAATCCAACAAACAATGGTTGATTCTTGCTCAGAATTGCATGAGGATCAAGAATCTCAAGAAATATTTGGTCTTTGTGTGAAGAAAAATGAAATTTAAAGTGAGAGAAAAATGGAGGGAAACTTGAAATTCTAGATCTGAAATTCTGTTATGGCAAATGAGATTAGGGTTTCAGCTTTTATATGGCATGCTAATCACACTGAAAATCCAATTAGGCCTTGGTTAATCATGATTAGTTTGAATTAAAGTGTCTTGCAAAATTGCACATTGAACTTGCATTGCCAAACCACACGTGCACATGCTCATGTTACGCTTTTAATTCACTTAAAATCAACCAATAATCATGATGGGAATGGTATCTTGCTTGTATCATAAGCCAATTTTAAATTGTGGAAATTCCCTCTAAAATGAACATGAATGAAATGATGAGCATACAAGCCTCTCTCATGCATGGCAATGGTTCATTTGAAATGTCTTGATCATGAGGAGCATTTTGCAAAAATAATGGACTAAATTGGAGCATTGTGTCAAAAGTTATGCCACTTTGAATTTCCATGCCCACTTTGTGATCAAATGGCCATAACTTCTCAACCATTCATCATATGGACATGAATTAGGACTTTTTGAAAAGGGGAGAGAAATATCTACAACTTTCATGTTCACCAAAAATCCATTTGAAACTTCTTTGATGTTGAAAAGTCAAGTTGAATGTGAACCAAAAACTTGCCAGTTTTGGAAACTTGAAATTACACGTCATTTTCCATTTTTGGAAACTTTTGCCATGACTTCAAAATCTTCAAGATATATGTTTAGAATGACAAATGGACTTTGTTTGAACATGATTGAGGTGTTTAAATTCATCTCCCCAACCTCAAAGCCCAAAGTTGACTGCACAGTTGACTTTTTGGTCCTTAGATGACCTTGAAATGCCTTGATCCACTTGAGCCTCTACCACTTAGGGAAATTGCTCAAAAATGAAACCCTATCTCATGTAAGCTCCTTATGATAACCATGTGATCTTCATCCCAAGAAAATACCTCATCTCCTTGAGAAACCCTAGTTAGAAGAATTGCATTGATTAGGGTTGACCAGAGGTCACAACCCTAATCTAGACGAACCTGAGGATAAACAATGAAACCCTTGATGATGATAGAACCATGATGATGGTAATATATCCTTGCAAGAAAAATGATGCTCAAGACCTTTGAAGAATCAAGAAACCCTAATTGAAGCAAACCTTCAGATGGTTGATCATCAATTCATAGAGACCCTCAGGCTTGAATCATGTAACTTCCCCATCTTTTGAAAGACTTTGGAGGATGACCTTCTTGTTTCCATATGATATGAAAAATGCAATGCCTAATGCTCTAAAATATGAAATGCAATGTGTCAAACTAGTCCTAAGAAGAGGAGGGCAAATTTTGAGGTGTTATAGGTAGCTGTCAAGAATATCCTTAAGTATTTGAGAAGGACTAAGGACTCATTCTTTATATATGGAGGTCAGTAAGAGCTTGATGTAATTGGATACACCAATTCTAGCTTCCAGACATATAAGGATGACTTTAGATCACAATCTGGTTATGTGTTCGGCTTAAATGGTAGCGTTGTGAGTTGGAAAAGTTTAGAGTAAGATACAGTTGTTGATTCTACAACCGAGGCCGAGTATATTGCTACCTCAAGTGTAGCAAAGGAAGTTGTTTGGATTAAAAAGTTCATTAGTGAACTTGGCATAGTTCGTAGAATTGTGGATCCCATTGATCTCTATTGTGATAACAATGGTGCTATCGCACAAGCTAAGGAGCCTAGATCTCACCAACGATCCAAACATATACTTAGGTGTTATCACCTCATTCGAGAGATAATAGATAAAGGAGATGTGAAAATATGCTGAGTACCTACACTTGATAATATTGCTGACCCACTGACAAAGCCTCTTGCGCAATAGAAGCATGATGGCTATACTAGATCTATGGGTATTAGGGGTATGCCTGATTAGCTCTAGTGCTATTGGGAGATTGTTGGTGTAAGCCCTAGAGGTCAATACTTTTGGTACTTGTATCAAATTATTTATTAATAATAAAAAGGATTTTTTCTTTATTATGTTTGTTTAATAAAGTCCCTAGAATAGCTAGTCCGTTTAATGTATCAAGTGTGACTTAATCATGAGATCCCATTAAACATAAAGACACTATTCTTAAAGTATCCATAGTCGAGATTTGTTGTGAAGTGGGATACCATTAAAGCATTAAGATTATTGTGCATATAGACTGATGATCACATCTCATGGATCATGGATAAGGAGTTATCAAGTCTTAAATATAGGTATGAATATTAAGAGTAATATTTATACTGGATTGACCTGTTATAAGAATACTATATAGAATGTTATGCAAAGTGTCATAAGTTATTCTCAAGGTGATAGTGGTGTATACCATCCTTCGACCTGAAACCACTATGGACCCTAGATGTAGAGTCGAGTGCTTTATTGTTGATCAAACATTGTCCGTAACTGGATGACCATAAAGACAGTTGATGGGTACTCCACGAAGCATGTTGAGGAACATGAGTGACCTAGATGGAATTTGCCCATCCTGCATAACAGGGTAAATGTCTAAGGGCTCAATATTGAACTGGACAAGGATGACACAGTCTATGCCTTGTGTTCAATATAGACATAAGGGAAAAAGGGTAATTGTACACACAAGTATTATCACAAAAAGGGATTTGTCATATCACATGATATTTTCGTGCCTTGGGTAGCAGTGATGTGTTGCTAGATACCGCTTATTGTTTATTATGTTAAATACATGATTTTAATATAATAGTCAATGAAGTGAAAACCTATAGGATCACACACAAAAAGAAGTATTGATGAGAGATAAGTAAATAAGGAACACCGTAAGATACGGTGCACTTAAGGGAATTGTGGAACATTGTAAGGTATGATTCACTTAAGTAGAATACGAAATATGGTAAGGTACCACGCACTTAAGTGATTTTTTGGTATACCATAAGATATGGGCTACACTTAAGTGAGATTTTTAGCTTGAAGGCCACACAAGTGTGTCGCAACGAGGCGAAAAAAAACAACCGGCGAGAAAAGAAACAGAAGAGTCGCCATCGTTCATTATTTATCCCAAAGGAGGGAAAGGAAACGATCGAAGAAAACCTGAAGAAAGGAAAAGACAAGGTCTCGCAACCAAATCTAGGGTTCAGGAGTCGATTATGCGAAGGGAAGGTATTAGCACCCCTACACATCCATAGTACTCTACGGGATCCACTCTTGTTGTTCTAGTCTAAAGGGTGTAGGTAAATCTAAAGTACTATTTACTCAAAGAATGTCAAAAGAAAAGGAAAATGACTCGCAAGGATGTCGCATCCACTGCCTACGTATCTCATCTGAGTATGAGAATCAGAGTCTTCGTAGCTCGGTTACCTATGGGTTAAAGAGAAGTGTGCTCGCTAAGACATCGCGTCTTATGCCTACGTATCTCATCTGGAATGAGAATCAGAGCAAAACATAGTTCAACTAACTACGGGAACAAGGGTCTCGATTGCAACTAGGGCAAGAGAAAGGGAAGGTCTCGATCGCAACGAGGGCGAGAGAAGAATCACAACAAGGGCGAAAGAAAGCAAGGATCAGTTGTTAGTCGTCAGTTAAAACTCGGCAAGACATCGCATCTCGTGCCTATGTATCTCACCTGAACATGAGAATCAGAGTTGTCGTAGTTCGCCTAACTAGGGGTTAAGGATTGCCATCTGAACATGGACTTACAAAAGAAAACACCAGCTGTGTCAAAGGAAAGTGGGCAATGTGTTCAACGTCGTAGCAGTAGGTTTCGCAGCTCGCTGAATCGAGTCTTAGGCAGTTACCTCTTTGCAATAGAACGGATTGACATGCCACAAGATCGGAGATGCACGGAAGGTCTAAAAATGGGGAAGCTCTGCCCTAGAGTTGTCATGCAATATGAACCTATGTGTTTAGGATTTACAAAAGGGAACATCTACCTAATTTTAGCATGTAAATAATAAGGGAATTCTACCTATGTTATCATACAAAGGGTTCTACCTAATGTGTGCTACCTAAACGGAACAAGAGTCGACGGATGGAGCAAGGAGAGGAGCCACGGATAAGGGTAAATGGCGATGCCTGAGGCAATCGACTTACAGGTAGATGGTGATGCCTGAAGCAATCGACTTACAAGAGAAATGGCGATGCCTGAGGCAATCGACTTACAAGAGGATGGATGAATATGTGCTGGTTCTATTAAGTTTTGAAAATGATTACTCGACGTTGGATCGAGCTTTTTGATCTTGTTTTGAAATGATTATCGGGTGTTCATTTTAATTCTCGTATTAACAGGGGAATAAAGAATGAAAGAATAAATATTATACACTTCATGGGAGAGGGGTACATTTTTTATGAATGGGGATGGTTCATGGCAATCAAACAATAAGAATATATGCCTCATACATCATACAAGTAGGCAACAGTTATCAAACAATAAGAATATAGGCCTCAATCATCATACAAGGAGGCAACAGTTAACCAATCAAATTAGATAAGTAAACAAAGATATAATCAAATCAAAGAATAAAAGAATGAAATAATGGGGCATTAAACAATGTATGGGAGTGTGAACATGTTAAACAATCAAGCAATAGTATACATGGATGAAAGAAACAAGTATAAGAGATAACAGATGAATCAGACAGATGAAAATATGCACAAAAAGGGTCCACTGAATAATTTAAATCAGGAAATGAGGTAAGGAGCAAATAAAATCAAGATGAGAGGCCTCTAATACATGGCATATGAGATGAACAAGGGAGGATCAAAAGATCTCTTCAATTGCCATAAGTAATCCCTAAGTCAAACATCGATCATAAAGAAGTCAACTGAAAACTCGAGTCAACTTAATAAATATCAAATAAATAGTAAATTAAAGAAGAAAATTATGAAAAATTAAACTAAGTTAATTGGGGTCATGATATCATCATCCCCAAAAAAGATTTTAAAAATAATGAAAATTGGTTCGTAAATTAATTGAAATAAAATAGAGGTCAAAACAAAAGTCAACCAACCAAACTAGGTCAAAAATAAATCCAAAATAAATTGAAAATGAGAAATAAAATTCAAAGAAAAGGTCAGGTTGACCATGGGACAGTGGTCAACCTTCATCCCAAAAATCAAAAGCTAAAAATAATTTTAAGACATAAAAATAAAATCAAGAGTAAAATGTATGCTAAAATAGACCACTTGGAATAAATAATTAGACTAAAATACTAATATTAAATAAATATGAAAATAAAAATTAAATAAAATTAAATAAGGCATTAAGAGATATGGAAAATCTTTTTGGATATTTTTATCAATAAAGAAAGTATTTTAAATTAATTAAAGGCAAAACAAAAATTAAATGTGAATTAAAAAAAAGAAATATGAAAGGAGGTGTGTTAGTGCTGATGGGCCTTGAGCGTGGGGGTGTGGAGAGCAAATGGCGCTAGCCCATGATCCAATCGCGCTTAAGCCAGGCGTGACAAAAATGAAATAACATTTTAATTAAAAAATCATGTGACATGTTATCAATTGGGTAACTTATTTTATGTGACTAAAAGACAAAAAATGATGGATGGCTCAGATTAAAACGCGAATGATAGATCCAATGGTTCATATGATGACACGCGGTCATCTTCTTCCTCCAACAAAACCCTAATGCCATGCCATGCAAGAACACGAGAAAAATGCAGTGGATTTTCTTCAATTTCCACTCAATAATACGACCACCATAGGGCACCCAATGACATGAAATAAAAACCAGAACTCAAGTACAAAATGTGTAGATTAGCATGGTGACTTGTTTTAGGTTCAATGATGGCTTGATCATGGAGAAAAGTTGACCACAAGATGTCAACATGGACACGGGCAAAGGCAAAAAACTCAACAACACAAATCAATATCAATAACACAAGCATATGAGTGGCATGGTAATGATGATGAGCATGGTAATGGCATGAAACAAGCATGGTAAACAGTAGTGATAATAAGCATAGTAAGCAATTCATGGCCATGGAAGAGGAGTAAGGATTACCTAGTGGAAGTTAAGTCCACTGCCCCTTTGATAGTGGAGAGAAATAGAAGAAGATGATGCTGCTTTTTTGTTTCAAGAAACTTCAACTTGAGAGCTTGATGAGAAGAATGGAATCTGACTTGTGACTTTACCTTTCTTGCAACGAAATTCCAATGCCTCTTCTTTAGGTTTAGGGTTTCAGGCTTTAAGTATGATAGATCTAATGTTTAATGGGCACGGAAATAATTGTTTTGGTTTATGGGAAAAAAATGCAAAGTGAGGTGTATTAGGAATGGACACATGAAGTTTGTGTTATTTTGGGCCAAACTTAAGTGAGTGAATATTCAATGCATGGCCAAATGAGGTGAAAAAAACGTGGGCTGGTTTGTGCAGTATGCTTGGTTGGTTTGGTTTGGCAAGAAAACAGTCCAAAGGGGTGACTTTGAGGCCATGTAACTTGATGATCAAGTCACCAATTGGTGAGACAATGCAAACAGTAGAAAGGTCTCATGGAGTATGCCATCTTTCATGTTGAGCACAAGTGGAAATAAGGAGTGGAAGAAGGTGAAAAATGGGCCTCAAGTTCAGGTCTCACCATGCCAAAATGGTTGGGCCAGTTTGGCCTAAAATCTGCCTAGAAAATCAAGTCATCGTGCCCACTTTAGGTGAACGTATCTCTTAAACCATGGATCCAAATGAGATGATTCCAAAAGGAGGTGAAAGAGGACATGGCAAGGTATAATTTTTATGAAGAAAACATTTTCAATTGGTGCCTTGAAGTACAAGAAAATTGGCCAAGAAGTCTTGACAAACTTTGAAGATTTTGAGACTTAGAAAATTTTCTAAGTGTCCTAAAAATATGTCTCACTTTGACTAACCATAACTTTCTCAATCTTGATCCAAATGGAGCAAACTTTATATCTCTAGAAAGCTTGGAACAATAGGAACAACTTTCATGTTGGAGAAATTTTCAAATGGATCTTTTATCTTGATGGAAAATGGGCTTAAATTGAGTGCAACAATCATGAAAACTTGCCCTAAATGGAAAGTCAACCATTTCCAAATTAAGTAACTTTTCCAATTCCTGATTAAATGATGAATCCATGATCCAACCTTGATCAAATTTCACATGTAGGCTCCCTTAGGCATGGATTTTGAGATTCCACTCTCAAGATGTCAGGAGTTGACTTTTCCCTAACTGTCTGATCCCGATTTCAGTGATCAATTGAAGCACTTCTAGCTCAAATTAAAGAATGATTTTTTGTATGTAGACCTTTGTGGACATATGGAAGGCCATGGAAAAGAGTTTCACCCAAGGAATCAGAAATAAATTGATTTTATACAAACCCTAATTTTAGGGCAAAATTGATCGGGAACTGATTGCACTGCTTGCCAATGGATTTTTCTGAGATAATTGTAAGTCTTCCTAGGCCAATATGCCTCTCCAATCATGACATGGATAAGCTCCTCTACTTACAACCAAACATTTCCTATTGCAGGTAGCCATGAAACCCTAATTTCTGATTAAATCCAGATGAGCACTCTGATAGCTCTGAATCCTTCACTGATGAACTGAGGACCATAACAAGACACCTGGATCCCCCTGAGAACCTTGAGACTTGTATACTTAAAGAATGAAGTCCAAATCTCGATCTTGCTTTATGTGGGCTCCTTCTGTCAAGGAGTGATCAATCAAAAACTGATTTCCATGTCACTAATGCAGTATGCAATGAGTATGACCTAGTATGATGCTAATGAAGTGTGAAACATAATCCCATGCTTCCAGGAAGGGTAAGTTTTGGGGTATTACAGCTGCCCCTATTCAATCAATTAGAAACCCAAAATGAAGATAGCAACGGTTTTCGCACTTTCGAGGTATCAAGGGATTGAATACAATAAAAATCCGAAAATTTACACTAAAGTAAGAAAGTGAAAAAATAGAGTAATAATGCCTGTCAGGATCGGCAAAGAGGTGGTCTTGATCTGAGCATCAACAAAGAATCTGTCTGGTACGGTGAGAGTTAATCTGAACACCGAAAAAAGAATGTTAGCCTGAATACCAAAATAAATGGTAACACAGAAATAACCATGGCCTGAATGCCGCTCATCAGTCTGAATACTGGGAATGACTTCGATCTGAGCATCGGAAAATACTAGATTATCAACGTCGATCTAAACACCGGGAAACTGGCCTGAGCGCCACTTCGGTATGAATACCGGAAAACTGGCCTGAATGCCACAAGTTGCATCGACCTGAACGTCGGAAACTTCTTCGATCTGAACATCGGAAAACTGGCCTGAATGCCACTTCGGTCTAAATACCAGAAAACTTGTATGTCTGTCAGCATCGGCAGAAAATAGGAAAATGATAATTGAGGTGGCGCGTGGGCCAACGACCCCTGCTGGGAATAATAGAGGATAAGTCATGAACAAACTTCAGTCTGAGTACTGGAAACAAACTTTTGTCTTATCACTTGGGATACCGAGCATGTCCTATGCTTACATGCGTATGTTTGAATTTTTCAATGGCGTAATGCTCCATGAAAATGGAAATGCTACGCGATTTGGGAGGATGCAATGCGATATGAATCTACATGCAGGGATGTAAAATGTTGGGTTAGAGAGAACGCCAAGCCGAGGCAAGGAATTCTGCTGAGGAAATGATCATAATCTTCTGGCCCCAGGCAATGTTGTTGGAGATACACAGCACAATGAACTCTGTGGGGGAAATAACCGGCCATGCGGTGTTCTGGCAATAACAAAATACTGAGACTCTGACTGGGGAGAGAATGGCACTAAAAGCTTGTTGCTGAGGAAAGTGACAGTGGTTCTGGAAAACATAATCTGCGAGAGAGACGACTTAGTAGGGGACGCAAACACCGATACGGTACCGAGATTCTGCTTCAAGGAAAGAGACCATGGATCTAGCGTCGAGATCATCGATCTGGCATCGAACTCTAAGGAGTAGCCGCTTCTACTGGGAAGATACAGTCTGGAACTGTCAACTTTGTTGGGGATATACAGTCTGACATTGTCGACTCTACTGGAGAGTGTATAGCCTGGAACAAACGCTTGGGGAAGTACAGTAGTGAGAACCTGCTGGGGATTGAAAAATCCAATGCTCGGATCAGCTCTGCAGGGATAAGATATCAACTGTTGAAGAAAACATCCGCGATCATTTGCTAGGAACCTTAAGAAAATGCCCCGAGTGTACCTGTTCTGAATAGACGATCCAAAGCACTTAAAATTTACAGCAATTTTAAATGTTTATTAAGCATGTACCTGTAAAGCTCTTATGTTTCGTGATGCAATGTTTATCAAAAATTCGGACGTCATTTTTGCAAACAAAACAGTAAAATGAAAATGAACACAGAGATATACTGAATAACATGATTTTATTGATTGAATGGCCTCTGAATAGGCATTAACATCAGGAAGCAATCCCTGGAAAGATGTAATTGCACAAAAGATAAAAACAGAAATTAAACTAATGGCAATGTGAAATGGATTTCCATCGGGTTCCAATTCTGCTATGACTCTCTCGTCTTCAAGATCCTCCAGATGATCAGCTTTCTGAAAAAGGTGATTGGATTGTTTCCTATCCTTCGAAAGTTTCCGGGTATCGACACGAGATCAGATTCAGAACTACTCAGAACGCAGTCATTCGCTTAATCCCTAACTTTTGTCTGGATCGCCCTTTCGGGTTTTCAATCCACTGGGATACCCATTTTAACCTAAGTTTCCTTTTCAGGTTTTCAACTTACCGGGTGTACAATATTTTCATTTTTAATCCCTAACTTTTGCCCGAACCTTTTTTCATTTTCTTGGTTCGCTGGGATGCCTAATTTTTGCCTGGACTATTCTTTTTATTGTCCAGCGGGTCTATTTTATGCGAAGTATTTTTTAACTGCATCTGAGTTCACAGGGGAAGTGAAGTCTTCACCATCCATAGTTGCAAGCATTAAGGCTCCACCATCAAAAATCTTGGTGACAATATATGGTCCATCGTAGTTAGGAGTCCACTTGCCCATGTGATCTGTCTGAGGAGGAAAGATGCTTTTCAACACTAAATCTCCGACTTGGAAGCATCGAGGACGCACTTTCTGATCAAAGGCCCTCTTCATCCGACTTTGATACAACTGCCCATGACAAATGGCTGCCATTCGCTTCTCTTTGATAGGACTCAACTCATTGAACCTCGTCTGAATCCATCCAGCAGGACTCTTAGAGAAGGAATCTCCACTTCAACAGGTTGGACTGCTTCCATACCATACACAAGGGAATAAGGGGTTGCTCCGGTCAATGTACGTACTAAAGTACGATACACATGCAAGGTGAAGGGTAGCATCTCATGCCAGTCTCTGTACGTAACGACCATCTTCTGCACAATCTTCTTATGTTCTTATTTGCTGCCTCAACAACACCATTCATCCTAGGACGATAAGGGGAAGAATTGTGATGCTGAATGTTGAAGTTCTTGCATAACTCCTTCATCATTTTGTTATTGAGATTAGAACCATTATCAGTAATGATTCTTTCGGGAATCCCATAACGACAAATGATTTCTTTCTTAATGAATCGGGCAACCACATGTCTGGTGACCTTCGCAAATAACGTTGCTTCGACCCACTTGGTGAAATAGTCGATGGCAACAAGGATGAAGTGATGCCCATTGGAAGCAGTCGGCTCAATCTTTCCAATCATATCAATGCCCCACATAGCAAACGGCCACAGCGAAGACATCACATTCAGAGGATTTGGCGGCATATGCATCTTATCAGCATAAATCTGGCATTTATGACACTTCCGAGCATATTTGAAACAGTCAGATTCCATGGTCATCCAATAATAACCCGCTCTTAACAATTTCTTAGCCATTGCATGCCCGTCGGCCTGGGTACCGAAGGAGCCTTCATGAACTTCCTGCATTAACATGTCCGCTTCGTGTCTATCCACGCATCTGAGCAAAACCATGTCGAAGTTCCTCTTATACAGCACATCGTCTTTGTTCAAGAAGAAACTGCCTGCCATTCTTCTCAAAGTCTTTCTATCATTGTTGGATGCCCCTGCAGGGTACTCTTGGTTCTTTAGAAAGCACTTGATGTCGTGGTACCAGGGCTTGTCATCAACCACCAGTTCAGAAGCAAACACATACGCGGCCCTATCAAGGCGTATAACATCCATCCTGGGAACATAGTTCCACCGAATCACCTTGATAATGGAGGATAGAGTAGCAAGAGCATCTGCCATCTGGTTCTCGTCACGAGGTATATGATATAGCTTTACTGTTGTGAAGAAAGTCAATAGTCTTCTCATGTAATATCTGTAGGGAACCAGATTAGGCTGGAGAGTATTCCAATCACCGTTCACTTGATTGATCAATAGAGCTGAATCTCCGAAGATGTCCAAAGTCTTGATTCTCAAATCAATGGCTTGCTTAATACCCAGGATACAAGCTTCATACTCAGCTTCATTATTGGTGCACTTGAAAGTCAGACGAGCGGTGAAAGGCATGTGGGCACCTTTCGGAGTAGTAATGACAGCACCAATTCCACTTCCTTTGGCATAGACGGCCCCATCAAACATTAAAGTCCACTTTTCATTTGGATCAAGTCCCTCCTCAATAACTGGCTCTTCACAGTCTTTCATCTTGAGGAACATGATGTCTTCATCTGGAAAATCAAACTTCATCGGCTCATAATCATCAATCGGTTGCTGAGCAAGATAGTCTGACAGAATACTCCCTTTGATGGCTTTTTGGGATGTCTACTAAATGTCGTACTCTGTTAGTACCATTTGTCAACGAGAAACCCTTCCGGTGAGAGCTGGCTTCTCAAATATATACTTGACTAGATCCATCTTTGAGATCAGTAAGGTTGTCTGAGTCAGCATGTATTGTCTCAATCGCTTAGCAGCCCATTCAAGCGCATAACATGTCTTTTCAAGCTTTGAGTATCTCGACTCGCAATCTGTGAATTTTTTACTCAGGTAGTAGATGGCGTGCTCTTTCCTACCTGTCTCGTCGTGTTGACCGAGAACACAACCCATGGAATTATCAAGTATTGTCAAATACATAATCAGCGGTCTCCCTAGGACTAGGCATTTCTTGGCTCAGGCATTTCTTGTATCGCTTTCACTTTGGCCGGATCCACCTCAATTCCCTTCTCACTAACAATAAAACCCAATAATTTTCCAAATCTCACCCCGAAAGTACACTTATTCGGATTAAGCCTCAGCTTGAATTTCCTCAAACGCTCAAACAGCTTCTGAAAATTTACCAAATGTTCTTCTTCCGCCTGAGATTTGGCAATCATATCATCAACATAAACCTCGATTTCATGATGAATCATATCATGGAAAAGAGTTACCATAGCTCGTTGATATGTTGCCCCAGTGTTTTTCAGACCAAACGGCATCATCTTGTAGCAGAAGGTGCCCCATGGGGTTATGAAAGTTGTCTTCTCCATGTCTTCTGGTGCCATCTTAATTTGATTATAGCCAGAAAAGCCATCCATGAAGGAGAATACCGAGAACTGAGTCGTGTTATCCATCAAAACTTCGATGTGAGATAATGGGAAATCGTCTTTAGGACTAGCTCTATTCAGATCCCGGTAGTCAACATACATCCGTACCTTTCCATCTTTCTTAGGTACTAGAACAGTATTTGCAACCCATGGCGGATAATTTGTAACTGCTAGGAACCCTGCATCCAACTGTATTTGCACTTCTTCCTTTATCTTGACAGCCATCTTTGGTCTTGTTCTTCTGAGCTTCTGCTTGACCGGAGGACAATCCTCTTTGAGAGGCAAACGGTGTACCACAATGTCTGTGTCAAGCCCTGGCATGTCCTGATAAGACCAAGCGAAGATGTCAACATACTCTTGCTGCAACTCAATCAGCCCCTTCTTCATATTATCTTCCAAAGCAACCCCTATCTTGATTTCTCTCTTGACGTCCTCGGTGCCGATATTAATCACTTCAATAGACTCTTGATGCGGTTGAATGACCCTTTCCTCTTGTTTTAACAACCTGGCAAGTTCTTCAGGGAGTTCACAGTCTTTATCACCCTCTTCTTCAACTTGAAAGATTGGATTTTCACAGTCGAAGCGAGCCATAGCAGAACTGTTATCAATAGGATCCAGTGATGTGCATTTGCATGAGTGATGATATGTGCTTATGAGTGTGAACAAGAAGTGAAAACTAAACAAAACATTGCCAAAAATATGTTTTTTGATTTTTGAAAACTGCAAAAATAGAAAGACAGTGAACAAAATATTTGAATGCAAAAAGACTTCCTTTATTTATGATAAAAAAATGCAGGTATTCACATAGATGAGCCCTACAATGAGTCATTACGCCCTGGGCGGAATGTAAGACTTGGATATGCACTAATGAACAAAGAAAATTACTCTTCAAAAAGAGTGACTTGGATAATCTCTTCAGAAGACCAGTTGCGGAGGACTTCACCCGGGACCCTTGGACGCACCCAGATGTTAATGTCGCAATCACTATCCCCATCTTCTTCGTTGATTGCAGAGATCTGGCCATACTGAATGATGCCAGCACTGGAGAAAGTAATTGGCCCCTGACGAGTCTGAGGCGTTGAAGTTGTAGAAGTCAATGTTGGCTGATACACAATCCCAAACTTGTCTTCCTTCATAGGTAAATCCAACAGACGTCCCCAACCGGGAGCAACACCTGAATTTACCAAGGCCTGTGTCTGCTGGAAGGACAAAATAGAGGCACCTGCTTCAACCTCTTCCAGTGGAGCTGCATCCTTGACTTGAACTGCCTCAAAGGCCTGACACATGGTCTCATGAATCTCACCTTCTACCTCTACATACTTGAATGTAGACAGGTGACTGACTAGAATATCCTCCTCACCACAGACAGTGATAATTCTTCCGTTGACCGGGAACTTGATCTTCTGATGCAAGGTTGAGGAGATTGCCCCGACATTGTGGATCCAAGGACGACCCAACAAGCAGCTATACGAAGTACTGATATCCATCACATAGAAGAAAGTGTTGAAGGTTTGTGATCCAATCTGAATGGGCAATTCTACTTCTCCGAACACCGACCTCTTAGAACCATCGAAGGCTCTCACCACAAGATCGGAAGGCTTCAAGATCAAACCTTCTAGATCTAACCTTGACAGGGCTCTCTTGGGTAGCATATTGAGAGAGGAACCTGTATCCACCAGAACATGGGATAGCACAGTGTCTTTACACTCCATCGAAATGTGTAAAGCCTTATTATGATCGTGTCCAGCTGGCGTCAAGTCAGAATCAGTAAAACCCAACCCGTTGCTTGCATGAACATTTGCAACGATCCCTTCTAGTTGGTTCACTGAGATCTCCTGAGGCACATATGTAGCATTAAGGACCTTCAGAAGTGCCTCCATGTGTTCCTCCGAACACAACAGGAGTGAGAGAATAGATATCTTAGACGACGTCTGAATCAACTGATCGACTACCTTGTAGTCGCTTTTCCTTATGATTCTCAAAAGCTCGTCCGCATCTTTCGCAAAAGCACGCTCAGAGCCAGCCTGTGGTGCAGAGGTACCCTCATTCGCAACTTCCTTGCCTTTGGCCTTCACCGCGGCGTCAGCACTATCAGGTTGGGTAACCGATGGTGAGAACAGTCTACCACTCCTGGTGAATCGCCCGATTCCACCAACATTATCCACTGCGGGATCTTTTACCTCAACTCCAAGTTCAGACTTCTGATCTTGCGCCTCTTCTATTTTCAGTGGCTGCTCCACTCCATGATCATGCGTGTACACACTCCCTCCATAATGCCAAGGAATGGCCCTTTCGCTGGTGAAAGGTAAAGGACCTGGGGTCGTGATGGTCACAGTGGATTGATGCGGTCGCACTGGTGGTACCGGTTGCGCTATTGGCACACTAATCTGAGCAGTTGGGTAGAAAATTGTGATAGTGGCAACGTCACAGTCATACTCATAAATCTTATTCATTGAGATACAAGCATCCGAAACATCGGAATCAAGTTCAACAAATACATCAGAATTAAACACATTGTTTGGAATATCAGCAACAACATCTGAAGAATTAATTACATAATTGGGAATTACACAATCAGCAGGAACAACATTTGTAAATTCTTCAGCATCTTCAGGAAAGAGAGGATCAGCATCTGCATTCTCAACAACCCCTTCAACAACCCCTTCAACAGACCTTTGGGCAGATAGGTCTTCAGCTTGAAGGACACCATCATCAAGCAAGGCCTGGATACCCTGCTGTAGCTTCACATAACCCCCACACTGTGCAACACAACCCAAACAACTGCTCCCACAACCGGGGAAAACATCATCCTTCAGCAAGTATTCTTTGATTTCTAACAGCGGAGTCTTCAGCTTCAACACCTCCTTGACTAATTTGACTTCTCCTTCAACCATATTAACATTTGCCCTACCATGCTGCGACATAGGATTGTTGACGACATTGGGAGCTGGCATGAAGTTAATGGCCTTTGAGTCAATAAGGTCATGAACTACGTGCTTAAAGGCTTTGTAGTTCTCAATAGTGTGGCTAGGTGCCCCAGAGTGGAACTCACACCTAGCATTGGCGTCATAACCCACTGGAAGCCTGCCAATAGGAGGAGCCAAAGTGCGTAACTGCACAAGTTGCAACTGCTGAAGGTTGGGAAGCAATTGGGCGTATGACATCGGAAGAGTGTCGAAACGCCTATCCATCATCCTTTGCCTCTGTTGGTAAGCAGGTCTGTTACCCTGTTGTTGTTGGTATTGATTTTGTTGATGTTGAGGATGTTGTTGTTGCACTGGTGCTGCAGCCAGAATTGTCACAGCTGCAACATAAGGTTGCTGATGTTAATTCTGAAAACTGCTCCTTCGGTTACCTATACTCTGATAAGAAGACACAGCATTTGCATCCCCTTCTCTCCTCTTCTGTCCTCCTAAGAACGGCTTCTTTGACCCCGAAGATGATCCAACCCCATTTTAGATCTTACACATCTTCAAGTAGTTCTCCACCCTCTCACCGGTACAGACCACATCAGCAAACTTCAAGGCGTTGTAGCCCACCAGACGCTCCAAATAAGATCCAGGCAGTGTGTTCATGAACACGTTGGCCATCTCCTTCTCCAACATCGGAGGCTGAACACGGGAAGCCATCTCTCTCCAGCGTTGAGCATACTCTTTGAAGCACTCATTGCTCTTGAGAGACAGGTTCTGAAGTTGGGACCTGTCAGGTGCCATATCCGCACTGTATTGATATTGCTTCACAAAGGCCTCAGCCAAGTCTCTCCAGCAGCGAATGTGGGCTCTGTCCAGCCTCATATACCACTCCAAGGATACCCCAGCTAGGTTGTCCTGGAAGAAGTACATGAGCAGCTTCTCATCATCAGAATACGCAATCATCTTGCGAAAGTAAGCTTGCACGTGAGTCTTCGGGAAAGAGTTGCCATTGTACTTATCAAATATCGGAACTCTGAATTTTGGCGGAACTCTCACGCCTGGGACCAGCCCCAAGTCCGCAACATCCACACCCAGAGCATTCTTCCCTTCCACGGCCTTCAACCTCTCATCCAATCTCCTGAAAATAGGGTCCACAACGTGGCCCATGCCAAAATCTTCCTGAAGCAGGGGGAATTGATCCTCCCAATCCTCATGGATGGGTTGTTGATCAAGGTTGCCACGTGGGATCGGGATAGGCCCCGGTCCATTGGGTCCATTACCCTCTCCAGCTGGAGGATCAGCCACAACCTCCGGTTGAGTAGTAGGAGGATCCCTCTGTACCAACAATCTAAGCTCTTGCCGTCCCTGAGCCACTCCTTGGACCACTTCCATGAACTGATTCATGCGAATCCTCATCTGAGCGAGCTCTGCTTGTAGACCTTCCATTTCTCTTTGTTGATTTCTTCGGGTACCGTATCGGTGAGGGCCTGAGTCAGCTATCCTGCTAGTGGAATACCAAACAAAATGAGAACACTGCGGCGGTACCTGTTATGCAAGACATGTTAATGAATATGCAAATGCAATGACATGTTTATCAATTCCAAAGGGTATTCTACCCCTTGATTCTAGTCTCTCAATAGATAAATAGTGTAAGAAGATCGAGCCGTGGATAAACTTCGGAGACCAAGATGCAATAAAGAAAAACCGTCATACAAATGAGTTCAAAGAGAAGGGCCTTAGCCAACAGTACATCAAAAGAGGGTCTCCACAACAAGCCTGTGGATCATAACTACAAAGCAACAAAGAAACACAACCAGTAAAAAGAGGAACAAAAATCAGGAATCAACCTCCTGTATACAACCCATAAGGACTGCTCCTAACTTCAGCCAGTAGTGCCATCGTGTCAGGATGATATGGAGATTCTGTCAAACGCCGGATAAGCAAATTCCTCTTGTGAATAATCCCATCCAATTCTTTGATGTGCTCTATGTAATAATCCCCATCATCCTCCCCGAATACCTCTTCAAGTCTAGATTTCTTCAAACCCGCCAACACTTTGAGTTCTTCAATCTGTTCTTGAGCCTTGTCAAGTTGATCTGTGATGTAACCATTGGTTGTACGGGCACACAGGAGCTCATTGTTCTTCTCCTTCAGCAGAGTCTTCAACTTCTCCATCTGACCAGTCAATTCGGCCACCACCTCCTCCTCTTTTGCCTTCCTAGAAGCTGAAAATGCATCCCAGTGTTCTTGCCACCCAACTAACTTGCCACGGGCATCTGTTAACTGCTGCTTGACTCGCCTCAACTCAGAATCGGATGACCCCAAGGCTTTGTCAGTTTTCCTGAAGAAGTTCACCTCCACAGCCAATTTTTTTTCCACTTCCTCTTGCAATCTGGTAGCTTCCCCCTTCTGATATTTTGCCTCATGGTATAAACGCATAAAGTCTTGCAACTTCACACTCAACTCCGAGTTTTCAGTTTGAAGTTCCTCCATGGTATCCTTCAATTTGTCATACTCTTCTCGGCTCACCATTGTTGACTGCTCATGAGTAGGTGGATACAAAGGTTCTTCAATAGGAAATGGCTGACTAAACTCTTGACTCTTCTCCGAAGCCAATCTTCATATTGAGGATAAGTCATGCAATCTCCCTTTCCAAGCAAAATCCTTCCTCTCTTGATCACCTTGAGTCAGGCCTCAGCTGCCTTATGGGATACAGTCAGATCAGATGAAGAATGGAAAAACAGAGATTCTTCCATATCTTTTTCCAAAGGCGAAGTTTTTAAAGCATACCCAAACTGTCTGACTGCTAGAGAAGGATTATAGTTTATTCCTCCTCTTCTTCCTACCAACGGCACATTCGGGAAGTTCCCGCAACTGTAAATAATATCCGCCCGAAGCAAGTTTCGGTCAGACCACCAAGAAATACCTTTAGCTCTTATCCCCATCAACCTCTTCGACCAACTCGACGAGTCCTCGAAATCAACGAACGCTCCTGACTTGGGTAGGTGAGAACTGAACCACTTATGAAACAAGGGTGCACAACAATTCACCAATCCTCCTTTTCTATTCTTATTCCTGTGATGCACTGAATGAAAGAAATCTCCCAGCAAGGTCGGCACTGGATTTCCCAACACGAAGAGGCGTACTGCGTCTATGTCCACAAATTTTGCAACATTAGGGAACAAGACAATCCCGTATACACAAAGAGCCAACACAGCATTGAAACCCCTCTGATCACCATCTTCAAGCTTCTTCTTGGCTTCTCCCACTAAGAAACTTAAATGAAAACCACTGACTCCTCCTTTCTGACACATATTAGACTCCAAGATTGATTTCCCTAAATATGTGGCTGGAGCGACCATGCTGAAATCGGGCAGAAACACAGAACTGTAGAATAGCAACTGCGACTTGATAGGAACTCTGAGAAAACTGGCAACCTCCTCCAAAGTAGGGACCAAGATATAATCTGGGAATGTAAAACACCTCAATGGAGGGTCATAGAACTGCAGCAATGTAAAGAGAGCATCGTGTTGATCTTTGGAGAGAACCGTAACGAAACTTAGAATCAACCCGTAAGCCTTCCGGAATCTTTCTAGCGAATCATGATCCATTAACTTCATCAGTTGTTGAATGGGATCCAAATAAACCACAGGAAATTTGTAGGTGACATGTCTTTTTCTGCCAATATCCATATTAGGAGAACTAGAAAACCCCGACTAGAATCAAGAGGAAGATATAAACCCCTGGGAATAGATAAACATGTGTTAAATGATATGAATGCGAAATAATGTGATGCAATGCAGTGACATGGGAATTAGGATTGCTGTATCTGCTTGAACAACTGTCAGGTTGCACTGCCTGAAGAGAAAACCACTGAGGAACATATAAGAGATCAAAGCTCTGCTCCAACAAGAATACCAGAAAACCGGGTTGGTTGAAGGTTAAGGTTTCCTGAATTTAGCCCGCCCCTCACTGGTAGGTTCTAAGAACAGAAGTTCATCAGCTTCTAGCCCTTCAGTCGAGAATAATACGTTTACCACTGAAGGTTTGGCATTATTACGAGACAAAAGACCTCCACTGACTCCCCTCAACAGGACATCCTAAAAGCAAGTTCCCAGCCTCAGGGTCCTCGGATTGAGCAGCGAGAATGTGCCCACCAGAGCTAACATAACCGCGTCTCGGAGGAGAGGCCTCGACTGAGTCCTCGGGAAATGGTCACCAGAGTCGACGATTTCTAGAGGAACATCATGTCTTACGGAACACCCGTAGGACAGAATATATCCAAAAGAAACCTCATCTGGGTGTGGGTCTTAATGAACGACTTAACGTAGCAACATGCTATGCAAGCCTCATGACTATCCACTTTAAAACCTGTGTGTACGCTCAAGCCTGGGTAGTGGGCTTATCTCTCATAGAACAACCCACCCCAACAAACAACCAACCCCACAGATTCAGCAGATACAACAATCATATGTACACAATGCAATAAGATAAAGCAGATAAATGCTGAAAGTAAATAACTGTACAAAAGAATAAACACCCAACACACAAGAAACCTCAAAAGCTAGGAGGGACTCGCATAGGGAAACCATGTCCCCAACAGAGTCGCCAGTTGTCGCAACGAGGCGAAAAAAACAACCGGCGAGAAAAGAAACAGAAGAGTCGCCACCGTTCGTTATTTATCCCAAAGGAGGGAAAGGAAACGATCGAAGAAAACCTGAAGAAAGCAAAAGACAAGGTCTCGCAACCAAATCTAGGTTTCGGGAGTCGATTATGCGAAGGGAAGGTATTAGCACCCCTACGCATCCGTAGTACTCTATGGGATCCACTCTTGTTGTTCTAGTCTAAAGGGTGTAGGTAAATCTAAAGTACTATTTACTAAAAGAATGTCAAAAGAAAAGGAAAATGACTCACAAGGATGTCGCATCCACTGCCTACGTATCTCATCTGAGTATTGTAAGACCCCAATTTTGACCCTAAGATCCCTCATGGCATCATAACATTGCATTTGCATTGCCTCAAGGATCTTTAGCATCTTGGTTCCCTTTGCCTTTGGTGGGGACTCCTTGTGATTGGTTTGAGGTCACCAAGCATGCTTGAATTATACATCATTGTTTCTCTTACTTTTGTTTACTAACCAAAGGCACAAAAATGTGTCACTAACATCTTTTGTTTGAAGCTTGAGTATCATCCAAGACACTTTGTGGGTTCTATTTAGATGATCAGTCAACACAAGGGAATGGCTTGAGATATTTCCACCAGGTTCAAATGGGGTCTATTCGTCAGTCAAAACGTTAATCTTGAAGGAGCAAAAGTTTGTTCATGAGCTCTCATGCTCGCTAGGCGAGCAGAATGGGTCGCCTAGCGAGTCCCTAGAAAAGCCACCAGAATCACCTACGCTCAGAGGAATTTCTTGAACTATCATGCTCGCTAGGCAAAGCCCACGTGTTTAAAAAAAACAAAAAAAAAACAAAAAAAAAACAAAAAAACGAAAATCGGAAAAAAAGAAAAAAAAAAGAAAACGAAAAAAAAGAAAAAATAAATAAATAAATAAATAAATAAAATATAACAGAAAAATGTTGGACTTGGGCCTCTCTCATTTGAGCCCACATGTCCACAAAAATCAGGTTATAAATTCAGAGTTTCAGTGAAACAAAAGGGAATTCTATTCCTATTACCCTGGCAGGGAAAAAGATAGTGAGAGAAGAGCTAACAGAGTTCAGAGAAACCTCCAGAGACTGAAGGGAACTCATCGGCAAAGAACCAATTCCCTCTCATATAAACCCTCAGATTGCTTTGCAAACCCAACCGGGCAATTCAATTTCATTCGATCTTTCCAGTCAGGTTTGCCTTATTCCCATTACTTTATGCTTTTAATTTGAATGCTCTGAATGTATGAGGTATTATGGGTGAATTTGATACCCTTTTGATGCATGTGTTTGACAAGAGGTTTAGGCCTCCTACCCTTGGTTGCTTTTTGTGAGCTTTTTGTGAATTTTAATGGCATGATTCATGTGGTTACATTTTGATTTAGGGGCAACTCTTGATTACCCTATCTTGTTTCTCTAACCTGTTTGTTGAGTTTTGTTTTGTGAGGGCTCATATGACTCTTGCAGAGATGGCTTGCCTGGTGTTCCACTTTATTTGTGGGATACCACCTGGAGGTTTATTCCGATTACCTGTACTGACTCGCTTTCTTTGATGGTGTTTAGCTTGGAAGAGTCTTTGGGTTTCTTATTTATCTAATTGTTGTTACTTCGGATCTTTATCCGTACGGTATATCTCTCGATCCCTTTACTTTTCCCGTATGTTACCGATTTCTTAGGTTTCGTATAGCCTCTCGTGGCATGTCATTTAAGGTAGCGCGGTTCCTTCATCTAGGACTGCTTTTTTGCATGAGCATCCCTAAACACCCCAAACTCATTGATTTTTCTTCTCCTAAGAACACGTTATCTCCTTCTACTACAGGCGAGTAAGTCTCCAAAGGTCGAGCATCCGGTAGATTGCGTAGTAACGTCCTTCACCCCAAAACACAACCCTTACCCCATAGGTGGTCGAACTACGTTTTGCTTTGATTTTCATCCCAGATGAGATACGTAGGCATAAGACGCGATGTCTTAGCGAGCACACTCCTCTTTAACCCATAGGTAGCCGAGCTACGAAGACTCTGATTCTCAGATTCAGATGAGATACGTATGCAGTGGATGCGACGTCCGTGCGAGTCATTTTCTTTTGACCCTTCTTTTAGTAAGTAGTACATTAGATAAACATACACGTTTTTCTCATCCCTTCAATCATGTTTGCACAAATAAATTTTCACAAAAAACAACAACCTTTCCAACAAATGTGAAAAGGGCTCCCTAGGAGTACCTAGGATGCTTTGGGTGCCTAATACCTTCCCATTGCATAACCAACACCCTTACCCAGATCTCTGACATTTTTACTAGTTTTTGATTCGATAAAACTTTTCGGTTTTTGTTCGCTTTCTAACCATTCCTTTGGATAAATAGAAGTGCGGCGGCGACTCGACTTGTATGATTTACCTTGGATTTAGTCAATATCTCTAATGGTAACGAATACCCCGCTACAGAAAAGTGGCGACTCTGCTGGGGATCGAAACATCCTAGTGGGTTTTGCCTACTTTTCATATTTGTTGTATTGTATTGTATATTTTTTTTTGTGACATATTTTTGTGCAATTTGGGATTACTGTATTGTATGTAATGATTGATTTGCTTGATATTAATTCCTTGTATGCTTGGTGATCTTTGTGAGATGAGTTCTATAACCGAACTCGAGTGCACTTAGGATAGGAGAATGGCATAGTCTTGTCGACTTGTGTGGAGTTATTCCTTAGCAAGTTGACTTGCAAGTCCATTCACTTGGTGGAGGTCATGTTGGGATCAATAATGTCACACAAGTAAGTTGTGGTTAGACATTACTTTTTCCAATATAGACCTTAGAAGCCAAGGACCTTAGTTTACCAAGCCCATCTTGGCCTATTCGTAGGATGTAGTGCGAAAGTCATTCAAGTGTAAGATTTGATACGATTGTTACGCGATACTACACTCATAAGAGTCTCTCTTGAGAATATTTTTGGAATACAAGTAGTCGTTTCTCCGATAATATCCAAAAGATGGGATGATGACTATCGGAACCTTTTGTAGAACATGTTTGGCAGGTTTAAACCTTAGTACACTCCCTTTGGGTGGTTCTTAACCTAAACTGCATGCTCGTGACTTTGCAACAAACCCTTGATTCATGGTTGATCCGTTCAGGTATCCTTAATATCAATGGAACTTGGGTGTTGATAAGGTGTAAACCATAATCCACCAAAATGGATGATTGATATTAAGGATAACATGATCCATCCCATGACCTTTGTTTGGTGTGCTTTGCTTGATCCTTGAGTGTGATTGTTGCATTCATGCATTCATGCACCCATTTGTATCCATATCATCAATAAATAAGAAAATTTTCAAGGAACTTAAGGGGTTTATTTGCAAAAATTTTAGACATGGAAAGACAAAGAAGGAAAGAAAGAAGTACAGCTTCAGGCAACCAGATTTGAAAGAGTTAAGGAATCTGACATCCTATGTATTAGATCCTTTGGGTTTCAAGGCTCGTTTTGGGAAGCTTCTTCCTCTTCTGACTACTCAGGTGGATGAAGGATTGGTGAGTGTATTGGTGCAGTTTTATGATCCCTTGTACCGTTGCTTCACGTTTCCGAATTTCCAGCTTTTGCCTACCCTTGAGGAGTATGCTTATCTTGTGGGTATACCTGTTCTGGATCAATTGTCGTTCAGTGGCTTGGAGAGTATTCCTACTTCTCAAGAGATAGCTGACATGTTACACATAGATGAATCTCTGGTTTATGCCCATATGACTACCAAAGGGGGAATTCAAGGTCTCCCTTCTGAGTTCCTCATTGCTCAAGCTACTATATATGGGAAGGCCATGAGTGAGGATGCCTTTGAAGCCATATTTGTACTTCTCATCTATAGGCTAGTGTTATTCCCCAACATCGACAAGTTTGTGGATGTGAACGATATTAGGATCTTCTCTACTCTTAATCCCGTTCCGACTCTGTTGGGCGATACCTACTTCTCTTTGCATATGAGGAATGCAAAGGGTGGTGGCGCCATTGTGTGTTGTTTGCCTCTGTTGTATAAGTGGTTTATTTCTCACTTACCTCAGACGGTCGCTTTCAAGGAGAACAAGGAATGCCTACGGTGGTCCACGAGACTTATGTCTCTCACTAATGATGATATCTCTTGGTATAACCTTGTGTATGATGGTGTGAAGATTATTGACTCTTGTGGCGAATTCTCCAATGTACCTCTTCTTGGTACATGTGGTGGGATTAACTACAATCCTGTTTTGGCACGTCGACAGCTTGGATTCCCCTTAAAGGATAAACCCAATAACATTCTGTTAGAGGGTGTATTCTTTCAGGATGGTAAAGATCCCCAAGGCTTGAAAGCTAGGATGGTCCGCGCTTGGCGCAAGATTCATAGGAAAGGAAGGAAAGAGTTGGGTCCTAAGAATTGTGTCGCTTTGGAGCCTTACACTGTTTGGGTTAGGAAGAGGGCGTCCGAGTATCTCATGCCTTACGAGTATCCGAGACCTACACCTATGATTATGGCTGGGCCTTCAACCCTCCCTAATCAAGGGGTAGAGGAGTTGAGAGACGAACACCGTTCACGTGCCTGGATCCGTGAACTTGAAGAGTTACTTCAGCAGATTAAGGAGAAGGATGTTTTGATTGAGTTCTCTTGAGCATCAGGTTATTGATGACCCTGATGATGTATGGACTTCTCTACTTCCTCAGTCTTCCCGGTTTTGGAAGAGCAAGTATGATCGACTCGCCAAAGAAAAGGCCGATATAGAGGCAGCCTACGAGAGGGAGGTGAAGAGGCTTCGCGCATCTTATCTTCCTGTATCCCGAGCTTTAGATGATTGTTTCTAGGGATCCATAGGATGATTATTTTCCTTTTCTCTTGTATATAATTGACGATGTTGCACTTCTTTTCCCTAATATTATTTTATGAGATATTTCCGTATGTGAAAAACGCTTAATATTTCCAAAATTTGCAAATAAAACTCTAAAGTGTCTTTGAAATAAAAAACAAATCATATGCACAAGCATTGCATGCATCATATGCATAAGCAGGTTTTGTTTCCGGTCCCTTGTCCTATGGTCTAACTCTGTGTCCTTCATTTATTTTGAAGACAAGCTGACTCACCGGTACTACACTAGAGCCAACATATCAAGACTGATGGATCACTTAGAACAAGAGAACCGCGAGCTGAAAGAGGAAGTGGCCAGATTGACTGCCCTAATGGAGTCACTCATGGCTGCCCAGAGTCAGTCTTCTCCGACACATTCAACTCCTCCCCAGAGGACAGTTATCTCCTAGATTGTCTCCTCTACTGTGCCCGCTGCCAGTGCACACTTTGTTCCAACAGCCATGCCAACCAGGTTCCCGTGGGGGATGCCTCCCAATTTCATGCCTGAGGGTCCTGTTCCTACCTTTGCTTCTCTGCCGGCATCTAGCCCGGTCCTTGCCGTTCCTCCTCCTGTCGTGCATACTTTGCCCAGGGTAGACGACACCATCTATCATTCTGAGCCGTCTGAGGGTCCAAATGTTTATGAGAAGATGGATGCTATGAACATTCAATTTCTTGAGCTTCGCAAGGAATTGAAAACTCTCAAAGGGAAGGATCTTTTCGGCAAGCCTGCTGCCGAACTCTGCTTGGTTCCAAATGTGAAGATCCCTGTGAAATTCAAGGTCCCTGATTTTGAAAAGTACAAAGGAAATACTTGTCCTCTCAGCCACCTGGTCATGTATGCCAGGAAGATGTCGACTCAAACCGATAATGACCAACTACTCATCCACTACTTTCAGGACAGTCTATCCGGTGCCGCTTTGCGTTGGTACATGGGTTTAGACAGCGCGAACATCCGATACTTCAATGATCTCGGCGAAGCCTTTGTCAAGCAGTACAAGTATAAGGTGGATATGGCTCCCGATAGAGATCAATTGAGAGCCATGTCCGAGAAGGATAAAGAAACATTTAAGGAGTATGCCCAGAGGTGGCGAGAGGTGGCAGCACAGATCGTGCCTCCGCTAGAGGAGAAATAGATGACCAAGATCTTTTTGAAGACTTTAAGTTCTTTTTATTATGAGCGGATGATTGCTAGCGCTCCTTCTGACTTCACCGAGATGGTGAATATTGGGATGCGTCTAGAAGAAGGGGTCCGTGAAGGACTGTTAACCAGAGAAGAAGGCTCTTCTGCCAAACGTTATGGGGTGTTTGCAAAGAAGAAAGATGGAGAGGCACATGTTGTGATCTCCCATGAGAAACCAAGAAGACCCTCTGTGAGGAGGAAGATTGTGCGTCCCGCCAGTAACCAGCACCAAGTGGCTCATATAGCACCTATTTTTAGAGACAATCAACAGTATCAGCAACATAGTAACAATCATCAACCACACCCGCAATATCAGCAACAACAGCACCGACCGCAGCAGCAGGCATACCAGCCTCGAAACAGTAATCAAACCAGCACAAATTACGAGAGGAAAAAGGTCACCTTCGATCCTATTCCAATGACGTATGCAGAGTTATATCCCTCTTTGATAGAGAGGAAGTTGATTACTCCGAGAGACCCACCGGCTATACCTGCTAACCCCCAGTGGTGGTATAAGCCTGAGTTACATTGTGTTTACCATTCTGGTGCTCCCGGCCACGACGTAGAGAATTGTTACCCTTTGAAGACCAAGGTTCAAGACCTTGTGAGGTATGGTATTTTATGTTTTGAGGACGTAGGCCCTAATGTGAAGAAGAACCCATTGCCCGAACATGGGAAATCTGTCAACATGGTCCAGGGTTGCCCTGGAAAATACAAGGTCAAATATGTCAGTCATATTCAATAGTCTCTGGTCCAGATGCATCATTTGTTGTGTGACTACAGTCATTATGAGCATGACCATGATAAATGTCGAGTCTGCTCTGTTAACCGATTGGGTTGTTGCCAGGTGCGCAAGGATGTTCAGGAAATGCTGGACGAAGGAGTCATTGAGATCCTTCAAAACAGGAATGTTGATGAAAATGAGCCTGAGGTCAGCGTGATTTCCCCAGTGTTCCGGATACCCGAGCCTGTTATCATCAAGTACAATGGTAGCAAGCAGAAGGCGTCTCCCGCTCTGATCATTAAGCCTGCTGGTCATGTGCCTTACTCTTCTGAAAAGGCAGTTCCCTATCACTGCAACGCCGTAGCAGTAGAGAATGGGAAAGAGGTGTCTTTGCCCTCTTCTTCTGTTGTGAATATCGTTGATGTTAGCGGTTTGACCCGTAGTGGCCGTTTATTTTCAGCACCGCCGAAGCCTCAAATTAATGCTGATTTTGTTGAACGCCCGATTGGGAACGTTGTGAATTCTCCGAATCCGGCACTTGCTGTTAAGCCCTCCTCCGTACTGAAAACTCCTATTTCTGTTGGCCCGAGTGGCAATGTGAAAGAAGAATGTGATGAGATGTTGAGACTCATAATGGAGTAGTTGTGAAGGCTTTCGATGGGTCTCGCAAGACCGTGATTGGGGAAGATGATCTCCCAGTCAAGATCGGACCAAGTGATTTCCAAATTACCTTCCAGGTTATGGACATTCACCCATCGTACAGCTGTCTCTTAGGCAGACCATGGATTCACGAGGCAGGCGCCGTGACGTCCACCCTACACCAGAAATTGAAATTCGTGAAAAACAAGAAGCTGGTGGTGGTAGGGGGAGAAAGGGCTCTCCTAGTTAGCCATTTGTCTTCCTTCTCTTATATAGATGCTGAGGTTGAAATTGGAACTCCTTTCCAAGCTTTATCTATAGCTGAGCCTATTGAGAAGAGAACTCCTTCATTTGCTTCCTACAAAGATGCAAAGTTGGCCATTGAGCGTGGTGCAACCACTGTGTAGCGGGGTATTCGTTACCATTAGAGATATTGACTAAATCCAAGGTAAATCATACAAGTCGAGTCGCCACCGCACTTCTATTTATCCAAAGGAATGGTTAGAAAGCGAACAAAAACCTAAAAGTTTTATCGAATCAAAAACTAGTAAAAATGTTAGAGATCTGGGTAAGGGGGTTAGTTATGCAATGGGAAGGTATTAGGCACCCAAAGTATCCTAGGTACTCCTAGGGAGCCCTTTTCACATTTGTTGCAAAGGTTGTTGTTTTTTTTTTGAAAATTTATTTGTGCAAACATGATTGAAGGGATGAGAAAAACGTGTATGTTTATCTAATGTACTACTTACTAAAAGAAGGGTCAAAAGAAAATGACTCGCACGGACGACGCATCCACTGCATACGTATCTCATCTGAATCTGAGAATCAGAGTCTTCGTAGCTCGGCTACCTATGGGATAAAGAGGAGTGTGCTCGCTAAGACATCGTGTCTTATGCCTACGTATCTCATCTGGGATGAAAATCAAAGCAAAACGTAGTTCGACCACCTATGGGGTAAGGGTTGTGTTTTGGGGTGAACGACATTACTACCCAATCTACCGGATGCTCGACCTTTGGAGACTTACTCGCTTGTAGTAGAAGGAGATAACGTGTTCTTAGGAGAAGAAAAATCAATGAGTTTGGGGTGTTTAGGGATGCTCATGCAAAAAGGCAGTCCTAGATGAAGGAACCGTGCTACCTTAAATGACATGCCACGAGAGGCTATACGAAACCTAAGAAATCGGTAACATGCGGGAAAAGTAACGGGATCGAGAGATCTACCATACGGATAAAGATCCGAAGTAACAACAATTAGATAAATAAGAAACCCAAAGACTCTTCCAAGCTAAACACCATCAAAGAAAGCGAGTCAGTACAGGTAATCGGAATAAACCTCCAAGTGGTATCCCACAAATAAAGTGGAACACCAGGCAAGCCATCTCTGCAAGAGTCATATGAGCCCTCACAAAACAAAACTCAACAAACAGGTTAGAGAAACAAGATAGGGTAATCAAGAGTTGCCCCCGAATCAAAATGTAACCACATGAATCATGCCATTAAAATTCACAAAAAGCAACCAAGGGTAGGAGGCCTAAACCTCTTGTCAAACACATGCATCAAAAGGGTATCAAATTCACCCATAATACCTCATACATTTAGAGCATTCAAATTAAAAGCATAAAGTAATGGGAATAAGGCAAACCTGACTGGAGAGACCGAACGAAATTGAGTTGACCGGTTGGGTTTGCAAAGCAATCTGAGGGTTTATATGAGAGGGAATTGGTTCTTTGCCGATAAGTTTCCTTCAGCCTCTGGAGGTTGCTCTGAACTCTGTTAGCTCTTCTCTCACTATCTTTTTCCCTTCCGGGGTAATAGGAATAGAATTCCCTTTTGTTTCACTGAAACTCTGAATTTATAACCTGATTTTTGTGGACTTGTGGGCTCAAATGAGAGAGACCCAAGTCCAAAAATTTTCTATTATATTTTATTTATTTTTCTTTTTTTCATTTTTCGTTTATTTATTTTTTTTCGTTTTTTTTAAACACGTGGGCTTCGCCTAGCGAGCATGACAGTTCAAGAAATTCCTCTGAGCGTAGGTGATTCTGGTGGCTTTTCTTGGGACTCGCTAGGCGATCCATTCTGCTCGCCTAGCGAGCATGACAGCTCATGAACAAACTTTTGCTCCTTCAAGATTAACGTTTTGACTGACGAATACCCCATTTGAACCTGGTGGAAGTATCTCAAGCCATTCCCTTGTGTTGACTGATCATCTAAATAGAACCCACAAAGTGTCTTGGATGATACTCAAGCTTCAAACAAAAGATGTTAGTGACACATTTTTGTGCTTTTGGTTAGTAAGCAAAAGTAAGAAAAACAATGATGTATAATTCAAGCATGCTTGGTGACCTCAAACCAATCACAAGGAGTCCCACCCAAAGGCAAAGGGAACCAAGATGTTAAAGATCCTTGAGGCAATGCAAATGCAATGTTATGATGCCATGAGGGATCTTAGGGTCAAAATTGGGGTCTTACAGATGCCCCTATTTAAGGTCATTCTAGCCGGAGAAGTGAAGGTCAAAATGGCAGCACTCTGTGGAGATATGTGTCCACAAAAGCAAAGAAATCAGAAGCCACTAATAATTCATATGAGCAATTCACTCCATAGGACCAAGACCCTGGGGACTCTCCTGGGGATAGAAAAGGGATAAAAATGCGCGAGCAGGTCACGACTCAAAGCGTGGGGAACAGAATTCCAAAGGGAAAAGATCCAATGGAAAGACTCAAGCTGACTCGAAGATGCATGTATTGGGGAATATGCCAATACAGCAAAAACTATCCACAACGGATACTTCGGAGAAAATCCGGATGAAAACAATCCACTAAGGGACTTCGCTGGGGATGTCCACAAGGACACTCCTGGGGAAGCAGCGGGACGAGGTATTACCGGTTACTGGGTAATAAGCTCAAGGAGACATGTGATCTGAATGCCAGGTATGAGGGTGAGAGATACAACATGCTCAGGAAGAGATGAATATCCAAGACCGGTATAAGGGTGAGAGATATCAAAACTTTAAAACTTTTGAGGAAAACCTAAAAGGTATACTTCAACTCAGGGATTCTGACTCCACAGGGGACAAAAAGTCATAATAGGGAGCAGAGAGGAAGGAACACCAGGGATACCGGTTACTGGGCATATAATAGGTGACCAACCAAGGCGTGAATTGGGGAATATTCCCAAAACACTCATCATCCAAAAGAGGGCTAAAAGCAAACTCGATTACAGGATGGATATTCGACTCCACAAAGGAGATACGAATCTTACTCAACTGGGGAAGAACAAAAGGCTTCAAACCCGAGAGTGCATGAGATATACTATCTATTACCGTCAGAACGTAGATAATATACTTGCATGGACGATTATCCACAATCGATTACTGGGTTAATAAAGGATAAATCGACCGAAAAGAAAAGGCATCGGGATACCGAAACTAGGTATATAATGATGACCAATTCAGGGGAGAAACAATCGTTACCAACAACAACAAGGTAGACGAGAGATGACCCGCTGGGGATAAATTGCGTAATCAGGACAATTATCCAAGCATATGAGGGGATATCATCACCGAATATTGGATGAAGATAACTGTCACCAATTAAAGATGAGCAAAAATAGTTACTCTACAAAAAGGGAAGAAATAGGGTTTACAACTACCGGTATGAGGGTAGAGAAACACAGACTCCGTCGGGGATAAAAATTACTAATTATTGAGCAATTATTCATTTACCACGGGGAAACAGGAAAAGAGTCTCAAGAGACCGATCTAGGATCAAACTAGATAGGCACACCAAATCAAGACTTGTCCCGGTGAGGATATAACTCAATGGGGAAAACCATCCCAGTATATGTGTTGGGAAGGAACAAAAACAATCAACATCCACGAGGATATAACCCGGTGGGGAATATGGAAGAAAGGATAGACGCTTTCTGCTTATGGAGCTGACTCTATATGGAGAGATCAGACACACACATCGGCTCGGGGAAGTATATCACCAAATAGCAGGAGACAGCAAACAACGATATATGGCAAAGAATGCAACATGAATATCTGAATGTTATAATTATGCATGAATATGTGTGGTTTATGTATGATGTATGCTGACAGACAGACATATCTAACACAACCAGGTCCGGGAATCAACCATCCGGTACTACATCTCAAGAGAGAAAGCCAAGTTCACCGGGGAGTATCCAATCTGCTGGGGATCAGAGATACCAGGAAGCAAAGAACTCTGCAAGGGATGAATCATCAATCATTCCAGTTGGGGACGAGAGTTATCACAGACAAGGTCCACCATACCAACAACTCAACTGGGGAATCTATCCGAGGAGATAAAGGATTTATCGGGATCAACCACCAAATACCGCTCTTGCCCAAAGAGATCCAAGCTGCTGAGGAAGAAAGATTGCTACTCTGCTGAAGGGAAGAGAGGTGACTCTCAACAACCAATCCACTTGGTAGGATAAACCACAAGGGGTTCCGGAGGGAGAAGATACAGTCATGCCAGGAATATGGACAAAAATCTTACCCTGTTGGGGATCGTACCACCCTTGGGAGAGCACTGAGGATCTCCTAAGTATCCTTTCGTCATTTTAAATGTTCACTTTGTTTAAAAACAAATTATAAAAAATTTGAGCGTTTAAAACAATGATATTTTCTTAATCAAAACATGCAAAACATTTGTTGAATAGAAACAGATAAGAGTGCCAATAATTGGATAAAAGGCTCAAATTTATTTGATAGAATGGTAGTCTGTGAATGGCAAGGCTGTATAGATCTTTACAAATTTGAAATTGGTGATATATATTGGAAAAGGGCTACATTGAACATAATGATCATTTCTCCACCAATTCTGAATCCGATGTATTTGAAGCTTTGGCTGATAATGAGCAAGGATCTCTGACGGACGACAGTTGTAGAACAAAGTCTTGTCAGGATGCAGTTACTTGCCAAATCCCTAATTTTTGCCTAGATTGCCCCAGGATGAGGTACTCAATCTAGCGGGATACCTATATTCATTTTTCATGTCTCTAACTTTTGCCTGGACCGCCCTTTCGGGTTTTCAATCCACCGAGACGCTCATTTTTGCCTAAGCCGCCCTTTCGGGTTTTCAACTTAGCGAGCTATACAGTTTTTATTTTTAGGCGAAGTATTTCTTGACTGCATCTGAATTCATAGAACGAGCGAAATCCTCCCCATCCATAGTTGTAAGTATCAAAGCACCGCCTGAAAAGGCTCTCTTAACAACAAAGGACCCTCATAGTTCAGAGTCCACTTGCCCCTGGAATCGGGCGCGAAAGACAAAACTTTCTTATCAAAAGCTTTCTTCATTCTCTACTGATATAACTGACCATGGCACATGGCAGTCAATCTCTTCTCTTCAATCAAGTTTAGCTGGTCATAACGACTCTGAACCCATTCAGCATCAGTCAACTTGGCCTCCATCAAGACTCTCATTGATGGGATCTCCACCTCTACAGGGAGTACAACCTCCGATATTGACTTAGCGATCATATCGTCAACGTACACCTCAATCTCCTTGTGCATCATGTCATGGAACAAGGTAGTCATAGCTCGTTGATACGTGGCTCCGGCGTTCTTCAAACCGAAGGGCATCACTCGATAATAGAATATTCCCCAAGGTGTGATGAATGTTGTCTTCTCCATATCCTCGGGTGCCATTTTAATCTGATTATATCCGGAAAATCCATCCATAAACGAGAAGACTTTGAATTTAGTTGTATTATCTACCAACATATCAATATGTGGTAGAGGGAAATCATCTTTCGGACTAGCTTTATTCAAGTCTCTATAGTCCACACACATCCGGAGTTTTCCATCTTTCTTAGGCACGGGCACAATATTGGCCACCCATTGAGGATATGTAGAAGTCACCAAAAACCCCGCATCAATTTGCTTATGAACTTCCTCTTTAATCTTTACTGCCATATCAGGATGAGTTCTTTTGAGCTTCTGTTTCACAGGCACGCACTTATGCTTTAGAGGTAGGAAATGTTGCACAATATCAGTATCTAGACCGGGCATGTCTTCATATGACCAGGCGAAGACATCAACGTATTCTCGTAGCAATTCAATCAACCCCTTCTTAACAGATTCTTCCAGAAGTGCCCCAATCTTTACCTCTCGCACACAATCTTCAGACCCCAAGTTGACTGTTTCCAGATTCTCAAGATGCGGCTTAATGATCTTTTCTTCATGCTCAAGTAGACGGGTAATCTCGTCAAGAATCTCTTTAACATCATCTTCCTCTGCCTCAAATACAGGGAATTCAAAATTGGGAGATGGTGTTAGGTCAATATGTTCAATGGGTTTAGGAATCAACCTGCATAATGATTTTTAGATATGAAAAGTTTTAGAATTCAAACAAGGCAAATCATTATGCATATGAAAAAGATCGATTTTATTCTATTTTTTAGGGTTTTATGTGATCACCAATTTCATGCAAAAGCAAAAAAGGGAAAATAATTGGAAAAACAAACATTTAACATGAATTTATTGAATGAAAATATCATTGTACTTATGTGCCAACAATATCATCACTCCTCCTTTTGGCATGGGAGAAGGGTTTTTAAACAAAGTGATTATTACGTTGACTTATGGACAACTGTTGGAATATCCACAGCAACCCAATTGTTGCAGACCCCACCAGGGATGATGAAGTTGCCAGAATCCTTTGTATCTTCTTCTAAAACGGCAGCAGCCTCCTCATCTAGACCAGTGTGGATGAAACCTCCACTCTTGAATAACCCTTGCTTGTTGAAAGTACCAAAATAAAAACCTATGCCAGCCCGGGACTCGTTGTCTTCTAACTCAATCATTTTTCCTAAACCAGTGGTTGCACCAGGCTCAATGGCCAACTTTGCATCTTTGTAGGAAGCAAATGAAGGAGCTCTCTTCTCAATAGGCTCAGCAATAGATAAAGCTTGGAAAGGAGTTCCAACTTCAACCTCAGCATATATATAAGAGAAGGAAGACAAATGGCTAACCAGGAGAGCCCTTTCCCCCCTACCACTACCAGTTTCTTGTTCTTCACAAATTTCAGCTTCTGGTGTAGGGTGGATGTCACGGCGCCTGCCTCGTGAATCCATGGTCTTGAAATGTTGGCTCTAGTGTAGTACCGGTGAGTCAGCTTGTCTTCAAAATAAATGAAGGACACAGAGTTAGACCACAGGGCAAGGGACCGGAAACAAAACCTGCTTATGCATATGATGCATGCAATGCTTGTGCATATGATTTGTTTTTTATTTCAAAGGAACTTAAGAGTTTTATTTGCAAATTCTGGAAATATTAAGCATTTTATCACAAATGGAAATATCTCATCAAATAATATTAGGGAAAAGAAGTGTAGCATCGTCAATCATATACAAGAGAAAAGGAAAATAATCGTTCTATGGATCCCTAGAAACAATCATCTAAAGCTCGGGACACAGGAAGATAAGATGCGCGAAGCCTCTTCACCTCCCTCTCGTAGGCTGCCTCCATATCGGCCTTCTCTTTGGTGAGTCGATCATACCTCCTCTTCTAGAACTTAGAAGACTGAGGAAGTAGAGAAGTCCATACATCATCAGGGTCATCAATAACCTGATGCTCAAGAAACTCAATCAACGCATCCTTCTCCTTAATTTGTTGAAGCAATTCTTCACGTTCACGGATCCAGGCACGTGAACGGTCTTCGTATCTCAACTCCTCTACTCCTTGATTAGGGAGGGTTGAAGTCCCAACCATAATCATAGGTGTAGGTCTCGGATACTCGTAAGGCATGAGATACTCAGACGCCCTCTTCCTAACCCAAACAGTGTAAGGCTCCAAAGCGATGCAATTCTTAGGACCCAACTCTTTCCTTCCTTTTTTATGAATCTTGTGCCAAGCGCGGCCCATCCTAGCTTTCAAGCCCTAGGGATCTTTACCATCCTGAAAGAATACACCTTCCAACAGAATGTTATTGGGTTTATCCTTTAAGGGGAACCCAAGCTGTCAACGTGCCAACACATGATTGTAGTTAATCCCACCACATGTACCAAGAAGAGGTACATTGGAGAATTCGCTACAAGAGTCAATAATTTGCACACCATCATACACACGGTTATACCAAGAGATATCATCATTAGTGAGAGACATAAGTCTCGTGGACCACCGTAGACATTCCTTGTTCTCCTTGAAAGCGACCGTCTGAGGTAAGTGAGAAATAAACCACTTATACAACAGAGGCAAACAACACACAATGGCGCCACCATCCTTTGCATTCCTCATATGCAAAGAGAAGTAGGTATCGCCCAACAGAGTCGGAACGGGATTAAGAGTAGAGAAGATCATAATAGCGTTCACATCCACAAACTTGTCGATGTTGGGGAACAATACCAATCCATAGATGAGAAGTACAAATATGGCTTCAAAGGCATCCTCACTCATGGCCTTCCCATCTATAGTAGCTTGAGCAATGAGGAACTCAGAAGGGAGACCTTGAATTCCACCTTTGGTAGTCATATGAGCACCAACCAGAGATTCATCTATGTGTAACATGTCAGCTATCTCTTGAGAAGTAGGAATACTCTCCAAGCCACTGAACGGCAACTGGTCTAGAATAGGTATACCCACAATGTAAGCATACTCCTCAAGGGTAGGCAAAAGCTGGAAATCCAGAAACGTGAAGCAACGGTACAAGGGACCATAAAACTGCACCAATACACTCATCAATCCTTCATCCACCTGAGTAGTCAGAAGAGGAAGAAGCTTCCCAAAACGAGCCTTGAAACCCAAAGGATCTAATACATAGGATGTCAGATTCCTTAACTCTTTCAAATCTGGTTTCCTGAAGCTGTACTTCTTTGTATTCCTTCTTTGTCTTTCCATGTCTGAAAATATTGCAAATAAACCCCTTAAGTTCCTTGAAAATTTTCTTATTATTTTGATGATATGAATGCAAATGGGTGCATGAATGCATGAATGCAACAATCACACTCAAGGATCAAGCAAAGCACATCAAACAAAGGTCATGGGATGGATCATGTTATCCTTAATATCAACCATCCATTTTGGTGGATTATGGTTTACACCTTATCAACACCCAAGTTCCATTGATATTAAGGATACCTGAACGGATCAACCCTGAATCAAGGGTTTGTTGCAAGTCACGAGCATGGAGTTAGGTTAAGAACCACCCAAAAGGGAGTGAACTAGGGTTTAAACCTGCCAAACATGTTCTACAAGAGGTTCCCATAGTCATCATCCCGTCTTTTGGATATTATTAGAGAAACGACTACTCGTATTCCGAAAATATTCTCAAGAGAGACTCTTATGAGTGTAGTATCGCGTAACAATCGTATCAAATCTTACACTTGAACGACTTTCGCACTACATCCTACGAATAGGCCAAGATGAGTTTGGTAAACTAAGGTCCTTGGCTTCTAAGGTCTATATTGGAAAGAGTAATGTCTAACCACAACTTACTTGTGTGACATTATTGATCCCAACATAACCTCCACCAAGTGAATGGACTTGCAAGTCAACTTGCTAAGGAATAACTCCACACAAGTCAACAAGACTATGTCATTCTCCTATCCTAAGTGCACTCGAGTCCGGGTATAGAACTCATCTCACGAAGATCACCAAGCATACAAGGAATTAATATTCAAACAATTCAATCATTACATACAATACAGTAATCCCAAATTGCACAAAAATATGTCACAAAAAAAAATATACAATACAACACAACAAATATGAAAAGTAGGCAAAACCCACTAGGCAAAGTCTCATTTTCCCCAGTGAAGTCGCCATTTTTCTGTAGCGGGGTATTCGTTACCATTAGAGATATTGACTAAATCCAAGGTAAATCATACAAGTCGAGTCGCCACCGCACTTCTATTTATCCAAAGGAATGGTTAGAAAGCGAACAAAAACCTAAAAGTTTTATCGAATCAAAAACTAGTAAAAATGTCCGAGATCTGGGTAAGGGGGTTGGTTATGCAATGGGAAGGTATTAGCACCCAAAGCATCCTAGGTATTCCTAGGGAGCCCTTTTCACATTTGTTGCAAAGGTTGTTGTTTTTTTTTTGAAAATTTATTTGTGCAAACATGATTGAAGGGATGAGAAAAGCGTGTATGTTTATCTAATGTACTACTTACTAAAAGAAGGGTCAAAAGAAAATGACTCGCACGGACGTTGCATCCACTGCATACGTATCTCATCTGAATCTGAGAATCAGAGTCTTCGTAGCTCGGCTACCTATGGGTTAAAGAGGAGTGTGCTCGCTAAGACATCACGTCTTATGCCTATGTATCTCATCTGGGATGAAAATTAGAGCAAAACGTAGTTCGACCACCTATGGGGTAAGGATTGTGTTTTGGGGTGAACGACGTTACTACGCAATCTACCGGATGGTCGACCTTTGGAGACTTACTCGCCTGTAGTAGAAGGAGATAACGTGTTTTTAGGAGAATAAAAATCAATGAGTTTGGGGTTTTAGGGATGCTCATGCAAAAAGGCAGTCCTAGATGAAGGAACCGCGCTACTTTAAATGACATGCCACAAGAGGCTATACGAAACCTAAGAAATCGGTAACATGCGGGAAAAGTAAAGGGATCGAGAGATCTACCGTACGGATAAAGATCCGAAGTAACAACAATTAGATAAATAAGAAACCCAAAGACTCTTCCAAGCTAAACACCATCAAAGAAAGCGAGTCAGTACAGGTAATCGGAATAGACCTCCAGGTGGTACCCCACAAATAAAGTGGAACACCAAGCAAGCTATCCCTGCAAGAGTATGTGAGCCCTCATAAAACAAAACTCAACAAACAGGTTAGAGAAACAAGATAGGGTAATCAAGAGTTGCCCCCAAATCAAAATGTAACCACATGAATCATGCCATTAAAATTCACAAAAGCTCACAAAAAGCAACCAAGGGTAGGAGGCTTAAACCTCTTGTCAAACACATGCATCAAAAGGGTATCAAATTCACCCATAATACCTAATACATTCAGAGCATTCAAATTAAAAGTATAAAGTAATGGGAATAAGGCAAATCTGACTAGAGATATCGAATGAAATTGAATTGCCCGGTTGGGTTTTCAAAGCACTCTTAGGGTTTATATGAGAGGGAATTGGTTCTTTGCTGGTGAGATCCCTTCAGTATCTGGAGGTTGCTCTGAACTCTGTTAGCTCCTCTCTCATTATCTTTTTCCCTGCCAGGGTAAAAGGAATAGAATGGCCTTTTGTTTCACTGAAACTTTGAATTTATAACCTGATTTTTGTGGACCTGTGAGCTCAAATGAGAGAGGCCCAAGTCCAAAAATTTTCTGTTATATTTTATTTATTTACTTATTTATTTATTTATTTATTTTAATTTTTTTTTATTTTTTTTATTTTTATTTTTTCGTTTATTTTTTCGTTTTTTCGTTTTTTTTTTAAACACGTGGGCTTCGCCTAGCGAGCATGACAGGTCAAGAAATTCCTCTGAGCGTAGGTGATTCTGGTGGCTTTTCTTGGGACTCGCTAGGCGACCCATTCTGCTCGCCTAGCGAGCATGACAGCTCATGAATAAACTTTTGCTCCTTCAAGATTAACGTTTTGACTGACGAATAGACCCCATTTGAACCTGTTGGAAGTATCTCAAGCCATTCCCTTGTGTTGACTGATCATCTAAATAGAACCCACAAAGTGTCTTGGATGATACTCAAGCTTCAAACAAAAGATGTTAGTGACACATTTTTGTGCTTTTGGTTAGTAAACAAAAGTAAGAGAAACAATGATGTATAATTCAAGCATGCTTGGTGATCTCAAACCAATCACAAGGAGTCCCACCCAAAGGCAAATGGAACCAAGATGCTAAAGATCCTTGAGGCAATGCAAATGCAATGTTATGATGCCATGAGGGATCTTAGGGTCAAAATTGGGGTCTTACACACTGGTTTAGGAAACATGATTGAGTTAGAAGACAACGAGTCCCGGGCTGGCATAGGTTTTTCTTCTGGTACTTTCAACAAGCAAGGGTTATTCAAGAGTGGAGGTTTCATCCACACTGGTCTAGATGAGGAGGCTGTTGCCGTTTTAGAAGAAGACACAAAGGATTCTGGCAACTTCATCATCCCTGGTGGGGTCTGCAACAATTGGGTCGCTGTGGATATTCCAACAGTTGTCCATAAGTCAACATAATGATCACTTTGTTTAAAAACCCTTCTCCCATGCCAAAAGGAGGAGTGATGACATTGATGGCGCATAAGTACAATGATATTTTCATTCAATAAATTCATGTTAAATGTTTGTTTTTCCATTTATTTTCCCTTTTCGCTTTTGCATGAAATTAGTGATCACATAAAACCTCAAAATGGAATAAAATCAATCTTTTCATCTACATAATGATTTGCCTTGTTTGAATTCTAAATCTTTTCATATCCAAAATCATTATGCAGGTTGATTTCTAAACCCATTGAACATAATGACCCAACACCATCTCCCAATTTTGAATTCCCTGTATTTGAGGCAGAGGAAGATGATGTTGAAGAGATTCCTGATGAGATCACCCGACTACTTGAGCATGAAGAGAAGATCACTCAGCCGCATCTTGAGAATTTGGAAACAGTCAACTTGGGGTCTGAAGATTGTGTGCGAGAGGTAAAGATTGGGGCACTTCTGGAAGAATCTGTTAAGAAGGGGTTGATTAGGTTGCTACGAGAATACGTTGATGTCTTTGCCTGGTCATATGAAGACATGCCCGGTCTAAATACTGATATTGTGCAACATTTCCTACCTCTAAAGCATAAGTGCGTGCCTGTGAAACAGAAGCTCATAAGAACTCATCCTGATATGGCAGTAAAGATTAAAGAGGAAGTTCAGAAGAAAATTGATGCGGGGTTTCTGGTGACTTCTACATATCCTCAATGGGTGGCCAATATTGTGCCCGTGCCTAAGAAAGATGGAAAAGTCCGGATGTGTGTGGACTATAGAGACTTGAATAAAGCTAGTCTGAAAGATGATTTCCCTCTACCACATATTGATATGTTGGTAGACAATATGACTAAATTCAAGGTATTCTCGTTTATGGATGGATTTTCCGGATATAATCAGATTAAAATGGCACCCGAGGATATGGAGAAGACAACATTCATCACACCTTGGGGAACATTCTGTTATTGAGTGATGCCCTTCGGTTTGAAGAACGCCGGAGCCACGTATCAACGAGCTATGACTACCTTGTTCCATGACATGATGCACAAGGAGATTGAGGTGTACGTTGACGATATGATCGCTAAGTCAATATCGGAGGTTGTACTCCCTGTAGAGGTGGAGATCCCATCAATGAGAGTCTTGATGGAGGCCAAGTTGACTGATGCTGAATGGGTTCAGAGTCGTTATGACCAGCTAAACTTGATTGAAGAGAAGAGATTGACTGCCATGTGCCATGGTCAGTTATATCAGCAGAGAATGAAGAAAGCTTTTGATAAGAAGGTCAAGCCTCGTGTGTTCCGAGAAGGTGACCTCATGCTCAAGAAAGTCTTGTCTTTCGCGCCCGATTCTAGGGGCAAGTGGACTCCAAACTATGAAGGTCCATATGTTGTTAAGAGAGCCTTTTCAGGCGGTGCTTTGATACTTACAACTATGGATGGGGAGGATTTCACTCGTCCTGTGAATTCATATGCAGTCAAGAAATACTTCGCCTAAAAAATAAAAACTGAATAGCTCGCTAAGTTGAAAACCCGAAAGGGCGGCTTAGGCAAAAATGAGCATCTCGGTGGATTGAAAACCCGAAAGGGCGATCCAGGAAAACGTTAGAGACACAAAAGATATATAATAATGATATATGTATCCCTCTAGATTGAGTACCTCATCCTTGGGCAATCTAGGAAAAAATTAGGGATTTGGCAAGTAACTGCATCCTGACAAGACTTTGTTCTACAGCTATCGTCCGTCAGAGATTCTTGCTCATTATCAACCAAAGCTTCAAATACATCGGATTCAGAATTGGTGGAGAAATGGTCATTATGTTCAATGTAGCCCTTTTCCAATATATATCACCAATTTTAAACTTGTAAAGATCTATGGAGTCTTACCATTTGCAGACTACCATTCTATCAAATAAATTTGAGCCTTTTATCCAATTATTGGCACTCTTATCTGTTTCTATTCAACAAATGTTTTGCATGTTTTGATTAAGAAAATATCATTGTTTTAAACGATCAAATTTTTTATAATTTGTTTTTAAACATAGTGAACATTCACAATGACGAAAGGATACTTAGGAGATCCTCAGTGCTCTCCCAAGGGTGGTACGACCCCCAACAGGGTAAGATTTTTGTTCATATTCTTGGCATGGCTGTATCTCCTCCCTCCGGAACCTCTTGTGGTTTATCCTACCAAGTGGATTTCTTGTTGAGAGTCACCTCTCTTCCCTTCAGCAGAGTAGCAATCTTTCTTCCTCAGCAGCTTGGATCTCTCTGGGCAAGAGCGGTATTTGGTGGTTGATCCCGATAAATCCTTTATCTCCTCGGATAAATTCCCCAGTAGAAGTTGTTGGTGTGGTGGACCTTGTCTGTGATAACTCTCGTCCCCAGCTGGAATGATTGATGATTCATCCCTTGCAGAGTTCTTTGCTTCCTGGTATCTCTGATCCCCAGCAGATTGGATACTCCCCGGTGAACTTGGCTTTCTCTCTTGAGATGTAGTACCGGGTGGTTGATTCCTGGACCTGGTTGTGTTAGATATGTCTGTCTGTCAGCATACATCATACATAAACCACGCATATTCATGCATAATTATAACATTCAGATATTCATGTTGCATTCTTTGCCATATATCGTTGTTTGTTGTCTCCTGCTATTTGGTGATATACTTCCCCGAGCTGATGTGTGTGTCTGATCTCTCCATATAGAGTCAGCTCCATAAGCAGAAAGCGTCTATCCTTTCTTCCATATTCCCCACCGGGTTATATCCTCGTGGATGTTGATTGTTTTTGTTCCTTCCCAACACATATACTGGGAGGGTTTTCCCCATTGAGTTATATCCTCACCGGGACAAGTCTTGATTTGGTGTGCCTATCTAGTTTGATCCTAGATCGGTCTCTTGAGACTCTTTTCCTGTTTCCCCGTGGTAAATGAATAATTGCTCAATAATTAGTAATTATTATCCCCGGCGGAGTCTGTGTTTCTCTACCCTCATACCGGTAGTTGTAAACCCTATTTCTTCCCTTTTTGCAGAGTAACTATTTTTGCTCATCTTTAATTGGTGACAATTATCTTCATCCAATATTCGGTGATGATATCCCCTCATCTGCTTGGATAATTGTCCTGATTACGCAATTTATCCCCAGCGGGTCATCTCTCGTCTACCTTGTTGTTGTTGGTAACGATTGTTTCTCCCCTGAATTGGTCATCATTATATACCTAGTTTCGGTATCCCGATGCCTTTTCTTTTCGGTTGATTTATCCTTTATTAACCCAGTAACCGGTTGTGGATAATCGTCCATGCGAGTATATTATCTACGTTCTGACGGTAATAGATAGTATATCTCATGCACTCTCGGGTCTGAAGCCTTTTGTTCTTCCCCAGTTGAGTAAGATTCGTATCCCCTTTGTGGAGTCGAATATCCATCCTGTAATCGAGTTTGCTTTTAGCCCTCTTTTGGATGATGAGTGTTTTGGGAATATTCCCCAATTCACGCCTTGGTTGGTCACCTATTATATGCCCAGTAACCGGTATCCTTGGTGTTCCTTCCTCTCTGCTCCCTATTATGACTTTTTGTCCCCTGTGGAGTCAGAATCCCTGAGTTGAAGTATACCTTTTAGGTTTTCCTCAAAGGTTTTGAAGTTTTGATATCTCTCACCCTTATATCGGTCTTGGATATTCATCTCTTCCTGAGCATGTTGTATCTCTCACCCTCATACCTGGCATTCAGATCACATGTCTCCTTGAGCTTATTACCCAGTAACCGGTAATACCTCGTCCCGCTGCTTCCCCAGGAGTGTCCTTGTGGACATCCCCAGCGAAGTCCCTTAGTGGATTGTTTTCATCCGGATTTTATCCGAAGTATCCGTTGTGGATAGTTTTTGCTGTATTGGCATATTCCCCAATACATGCATCTTCGAGTCAGCTTGAGTCTTTCCATTGGATCTTTTCCCTTTGGAATTCTGTTCCCCACGCTTTGAGTCGTGACCTGCTCGCGCATTTTTATCCCTTTTCTATCCCCAGGAGAGTCCCCAGGGTCTTGGTCCTATGGAGTGAATTGCTCATATGGATTATCAGTGGCTTCTGATTTCTTTGCTTTTGTGGACACATATCTCCACAGAGTGCTGCCATTTATCATACCTACATTTGCATCATGACGTCTCTTAGGGACCAAAATTCGTCTCTTTGTTATTATTTAAGCCCATTCTACCCCGTGGAGACGAAGATTTTAACCTTCACTTCTCCGGCTAGAATGACCTTAAATAGGGGCATCTGTAAGACCCCAATTTTGACCCTAAGATCTCTCATGGCATCATAACATTGCATTTGTATTGCCTCAAGGATCTTTAACATCTTGGTTCCCTTTGCCTTTGGGTGGGACTCCTTGTGATTGGTTTGAGGTCACCAGGCATGCTTGAATTATACATCATTGTTTCTCTTACTTTTGTTTACTAACCAAAAGCACAAAAATGTGTCACTAACATCTTTTGTTTGAAGCTTGAGTATCATCCAAGACACTTTGTGGGTTCTATTTAGATGATCAGTCAACACAAGGGAATGGCTTGAGATACTTCCACCAGGTTCAAATGGGGTATTCGTCAGTCAAAATGTTAATCTTGAAGGAGCAAAAGTTTGTCCATGAGCTGTCATGCTCGCTAGGCGAGCAGAATGGATCGCCTAGCGAGTCCCAAGAAAAGCCACCAGAATCACCTACGCTCAGAGGAATTTCTTGAACTGTCATGCTCGCTAGGCGAAGCCCATATGTTTAAAAAAAACGAAAAAATAAAATAAACGAAAAATGAAAAAAAGAAAAATAAAATATAACAGAAAATTTTTGGACTTGGGTCTCTCTCATTTGAGCCCACAGGTCCACAAAAATCAGGTTATAAATTCAGAGTTTCAGTGAAACAAAAGAGAATTCTATTCCTATTACCCTGGCAGGGAAAAAGATAGTGAGAGAAGAGCTAACAGAGTTCAGAGCAACCTCCAGAGGCTGAAGGGAACTCATCGGCAAAGAACCAATTCCCTCTCATATAAACCCTCAGATTGCTTTGCAAACCCAACCGGTCAATTTAATTTCATTCGATCTCTCCAGTCAGGTTTGTCTTATTCCCATTACTTTATGCTTTTAATTTGAATGCTCTAAATGTATGAGGTATTATGGGTGAATTTGATACCCTTTTGATGCATGTGTTTGACAAGAGGTTTAGGCCTCCTACCCTTGGTTGCTTTTTGTGAGCTTTTTGTGAATTTTAATGGCATGATTCATGTGGTTACATTTTGATTTGGGGGCAACTCTTGATTACCCTATCTTGTTTCTCTAACCTGTTTGTTGAGTTCTGTTTTGTGTGGGCTCATATGACTCTTGCAGAGATGGCTTGCCTGGTGTTCCACTTTATTTGTGGGATACCACCTGGAGGTTTATTCCGATTACCTGTACTGACTCGCTTTCTTTGATGGTGTTTAGCTTGGAAGAGTCTTTGGGTTTCTTATTTATCTAATTGTTGTTACTTCGGATCTTTATCCGTATGGTAGATCTCTCGATCCCGTTACTTTTCCCGCATGTTACCGATTTCTTAGGTTTCGTATAGCCTCTCGTGGCATGTCATTTAAGGTAGCACGATTCCTTCATCTAGGACTGCCTTTTTGCATGAGCATCCCTAAACACCCCAAACTCATTGATTTTTCTTCTCCTAAGAACATGTTATCTCCTTCTACTACAGGCGAGTAAGTCTCCAAAGGTCGAGCATCCGGTAGATTGCGTAGTAACGTCGTTCACCCCAAAACACAACCCTTACCCCATAGGTGGTCGAACTAAGTTTTGCTTTGATTTTCATCCCAGATGAGATACGTAGGCATAATACACGATGTCTTAGCGAGCACACTCCTCTTTAACCCATAGGTAGCCGAGCTACGAAGACTCTGATTCTCAGATTCAGATGAGATACGTATGCAGTGGATGCGACGTCCGTGCGAGTCATTTTCTTTTGACCCTTCTTTTAGTAAGTAGTACATTAGATAAACATACACGCTTTTCTCATCTCTTCAATCATGTTTGCACAAATAAATTTTCACAAAAAACAACAACCTTTGCAACAAATGTGAAAAGGGCTCCCTAGGAGTACCTAGGATGCTTTGGGTGCCTAATACCTTCCCATTGCATAACCAACCCCATTACCCAGATCTCTGACATTTTTACTAGTTTTTGATTCGATAAAACTTTTAGGTTTTTGTTCGCTTTCTAACCATTCCTTTGGATAAATAGAAGTGCGGTGGCGACTCGACTTGTATGATTTACCTTGGATTTAGTCAATATCTCTAATGGTAACGAATACCCCGCTACAAGTATGAGAATTAGAGTCTTCGTAGCTCGGCTACCTATGGGTTAAAGAGAAGTGTGCTCGCTAAGACATCGCGTCTTATGCCTACGTATCTCATCTTGAATGAGAATCAGAGCAAAAAGTAGTTCAGCTAACTATGGGAACAAGGGTCTCGATTGCAACTGGGGCAAGAGAAAGGGAAGGTCTCGATCGCAACGAGGGCAAGAGAAGAATCACAACAAGGGCGAAAGCAAGCAAGGATTAGTTGTTAGTCGTCAGTCAAAACTCGGCAAGACATCGCATCTCGTGCCTACGTATCTCATCTGAACATGAGAATCAGAGTTGTCGTAGTTCTCCTAACTAGGGGTTAAGGATTGCCAACTGAACATGGACTTACAAAAGAAGACACCAGCTGTGTCAAAGGAAAGTGGGAAATGTGTTCAACGTCCTAGCAGTAGGTGTCGCATCTTGCTGAATCGAGTCTTAGGCAGTTACCTCTTTGCAATATAACGGATTGACATGCCACAAGATCGGAGACGCACGGAAGGTCTAAAAGTGGGGAAGCTCTGCCCTAGAGTTGTCATGCAATATGGACCTATGTGTTTAGGATTTACAAAAGGGAACATCTACCTAATGTTAGCATGCAAAGAATAAGGGAATTCTACCTATGTTATCATACAAAGGTTTCTACCTAATGGGTGCTACCTAAACGGAACAAGAGTCGACGGATGGAGCAAGGAGAGGAGCCACGGATAAGGGTAGATAGCGATGCCTGAGGCAATCGACTTACAGGTAGATGGCGATGCCTGAAGCAATCGACTTACAAGAGAAATGGCGATTCCTGAGGCAATCGACTTACAAGAGGATGGATGAATACGTGTTGATTCTGTTAAGTTTTGAAAATGATTACTCGACGTTGGATCAAGCTTTTTGATCTTGTTTTGAAATGATTATCGGGTGTTCATTTTAATTCTCGTATTAACAGAGGAATAAAGAATGAAAGAATAAATATTATAAACTTCATGGGAGAGGGGTGCATTTGTTATGAATGGGGATGGTTCATGACAATCAAACAATAAGAATATATGCCTCATACATCATACAAGTAGGCAACAGTTATCAAACAATAAGAATATAGGCCTCAATCATCATACAAGGAGGCAACAGTTAACCAATTAAATCAGATAAGTAAACAAAGATATAATCAAATCAAAGAATCAAAGAATGAAATAATGGGGCATTAAATAATGTATGGGAGTGTGAACATGTTAAACAATCAAGCAATAGTATGCATGGATGAAAGAAACAAGTATAAGAGATAACAGATGAATCAGACAGATGAAAATATGCACAAAAAGGGTCCACTGAATAATTTAAATCAGGAAATGAGGTAAGGACCAAATAAAATCAAGATGAGAGGCCTCTAATACATGGCATATGAGATGAACAAGGGAGGATCAAAAGATCTCTTCAATTGCCATAAGCAATCCCTAAGTCAAACATCGATCATAAAGAAGTCAATTGAAAACTCGAGTCAACTTAATAAATATCAAATAAATAGTAAATTAATTAAGAAAATTATGAAAAATTAAACTAAGTTAGGTGGGGTCAGGATATCATCATCCCCCAAAAATATTTTAAAAATAATGAAAATTGGTTCATAAATTAATTTAAATAAAATAGAGGTCAAAACAAAAGTCAACCAACCAAACTAGGTCAAAAATAAATCCAAAATAAATTTAAAATGGGAAATAAAATTCCAAGAAAAGGTCAGGTTAACCATGGGACAGTGGTCAACCTTCATCCCAAAAATCAAAAGCTAAAAATAATTTTAAGACAAAAAAATAAAATCAAGAGTAAAATGTATGCTAAAACGGACCACTTGGAATAAATAATTAAAATAAAATACTAATATTAAATAAATATGAAAATAAAAATTAAATAAAATTAAATAAGGCATTAAGAGATATGGAAAATATTTTGGATATTTTTATGAATAAAGAAAATATTTTAAATTAACTAAAGCAAAAACAGAAATTAAATGTGAATTAAAAAAAAGAAATATGAAAGGAGGTGTGTTAGTGCTGATGGGCCTTGAGCGTGGGGGTGTGGAGAGAAAATGGCGCTGGCCCATGATCCAAACGCGCTTAAGCCATGCGTGACAAAAATGAAATAACATTTTAATTAAAAAATCATGTGACATGTTATCAATTGGGTAACTTATTTTAAGTGACTAAAAGACAAAAAATGATGGATGGCTCAGATTAAAACGCGAATGATAGATCCAATGGTTCATAAGATGACACGCGGTCATCTTCTTCCTCCAACCAAACCCTAATGCCATGCCATGCAAGAACACGTGAAAAATGCAGTGGATTTTCTTCAATTTCCACTCAATAATACGACCACCATAGGGCACCCAATGACATGAAATAAAAACCAGAACTCAAGTACAAAATGTGTAGATTAGCATGGTGACTTGTTTTAGGTTAAATGATGGCTTGATCATGGACACGGGCAAAGGCAAAAAACTCAACAGCACAAATCAATATCAATAACACAAGCATATGATTGGCATGGTAATGATGATGAGCATGGTAATGGTATGAAACAAGCATGGTAAACAATAGTGATAATAAGCATAGTAAGCAATTCATGGCCGTGGAAGAGGAGTAAGGATTACCTAGTGGAAGTTAAGTCCACTGCCCCTTTGATTGTGGAGAGAAATAGAAGAAGATGATGCTGCTTTTTTGTTTCAAGAAACTTCAACTTGAGAGCTTGATGAGAATAATGGAATTTGACTTGTGACTTTGCCTTGCTTGCAACGAAATTCCAATGCCTCTTCTTTAGGTTTAGGGTTTTAGGCTTTAAGTATGATGGATCTAATGTTTAATGGGCTCAGAAATAATTGTTTTGGTTTATGGGCAAAAAATGCAAAGTAAGGTGTATTAGGAATGGACACATGAGGTTTGTGTTATTTTGGGCCAAACTTAAGTGAGTGAATATTCAATGCATGGCCAAATGAGGTGACAAAAACGTGGGCTGGTTTGTGCAGCATGCTTGGTTGGTTTGGTTTGGCAAGAAAACAGTCCAAAGGGGTGACTTTGAGGCCATGTAACTTGATGATCAAGTCACCAATTAGTGAGACAATGCAAACAGTAGAAAGGTCTCATGGAGTATGCCATCTTTCATGTTGAGCACAAGTGAAAATAAGGAGTGGAAGAAGGTGAAAAATGGGCCTCAAGTTCAGGTCTCACCATGCCAAAATGGTTGGACCAGTTTGGCCTAAAATCTGCCTAGAAAATCAAGTCATGGTGCCCATTTTAGGTGAATGTATCTCTCAAACCATGGATCCAAATGAGATTATTCCAAAAGGAGGTGAAAGAGGATATGAAAAGGTATAATTGTTATGAAGAAAACATTTTCAATTGGTGCCTTGAAGTACAAGAAAATTGGCCAAGAAGTCTTGACAAACTTTGAAGATTTTGAGATTTAGAAAATTTTCTAAGTGTCCTAAAAATATGTCTCACTTTGACTAAGCATAACTTTCTCAATCTTGATCCAAATGGAGCAAATTTTATATCTCTAGAAAGCTTGGAACAAGAGGAACAACTTTTATGTTGGAGAAATTTTAAAATGGAGCTCTTATCTTGATGGAAAATGGGCTTAAAGTGAGTGTAACAATCATGAAAACTTGCCCTAAATGGAAAGTCAACCATTTCCAAATTAAGTAACTTTTCCAATTCCTGATTAAATGATGAATCCATGATTCAAACTTGATCAAATTTCACACGTAGGCTCCATTAGGCATGGATTTTGAGATTCCACTCTCAAGATGTCAGAAGTTGACTTTTCCCAAACTGTCTGATCCCGATTTCAGTGATTAATTGAAGCACTTCTGGCTCAAATTAAAGAATGATTTTTTGTATGTAGACCCTTGTGGACATATGGAAGGACATGGAAAAGAGTTTTACCCAAGGAATCAGAAATAAACTGATTTTATACCAAACCCTAATTTTAGGGCAAAAATGATCGGGAACTGATTGCACTGCTTGCCAATGGATTTTTCTGAGATAATTGTGAGTCTTCCTAGGCCAAGATGCCTCTCCAATCATGACATGGATGAGCTCCTCTACTTCCAACCAAACATTTCCTATTGCAGGTAGCCATGAAACCCTAATTTCTGATTAAATCCAGATGAGCACTCTGATAGCTCTGAATCCTTCACTGATGAACTGAAGACCATAATAAGACACCTGGATCCCCCTGAGAACCTTGAGACTTGTATACTTAAAGAATGAAGTTCAATTCTCAATCTTTCTTTGTGTGGGCTCCTTCTGTCAAGGAGTGATCAATCAAAAACTGATTTCCATGTCACTAATGCAGTATGCAATGAGTATGACCTAGTATGATGCTAATGAAGTGTGAAACATAATCCCATGCTTCCAGGAAAAATGAAGGGTAAATTTTGGGATATTACAAAGTGGTTCTATAAATAGAACCCTTGTGAGGAAGCATTTCATTAGATGAAATTTTCATTTCTCTCTCTCTTTCTCTCTCTCTCTCTCTCTCTCTCTCTCTCTCTCTCTCTGTCTGTCTCTCTCTCTCTCTCTCTCTCTCTCTCTCTCTCTCTCTCTCTCTCTCTCTCTCTCTCTCTCTCTCTCTCTCTCTCTCTTCTCTCTCTCTCTCTCTCTCTCTCTATATATATATATATATATATATATATATATATATATATATATATAATATATATATATATATATATATATATATATATATATATATATATATATATATATATATATATATATATATATATATATATATATATATATATATTTATCTATCTCTTCATCTCTCTCCCTCTCTCTCACTCAAAGCCTTCATTCGTAGCAACTAGCACTGAGACCGAAGGCATCTGTTGTCACCATTCAATGTTCGTGATCACTCCTTAGATCTGCATCAAAGGTTTCAATCGCCACAAGAGGTAACGATTTCTATCACTAATCATGCCCATTCGTAAGGATCATTAAAGGAGAAAATCTTAATTTCTGCATAGTTTTGGATTGCAATTCTCTTTCATAAACTTCCTCTTGTCAAAGGACCATCAAAAATGCAAATTTCACATCTAAATGCATTATAGGCCAATTTCTATTAGTAGCTTGATTGTTTCATGTCTAGCCACATGAGGAAACACCTCAAAGTAATATAATCTAGATTTATGTAGAAATCCTCTACCTACTAGTCTTGCTTTGTGTTTGCCAATTGATCCATATGGATTTAGTTTCACCTTGTAAACCCATCTCACACTGATGGACTTCTTGTTCTTTGGAAGCTCAGTCAACTCCTAAGTCTTGCTTCTTTTTATAGCCTCAAGTTCTTCTTTCATGGCCTTCAGTCACACTTTCTTCTTGAGAGCTTCTTCAGTACTTACTGGTTCAGAGTCTACCAACATGGAACACTGAATGAATTCCCCTTCAGAGTCTATCTCAGTATCTTGCAACATGTCAAACTCTACAAATCTTCTTGGTATTTGTATGATTCTTTGTGGTCTCTGAACTTGTTTAGAGTCTCCTTCAGATGTTGGAACAATATCAGATGTTGGACTACCTTCAGAGTCAGGATCACCTTTAAAGGCATGATTACCACTAGTGTCTGGATCATCATCAGAATTAGAATCAGATTCACTTTCGGAGTCAGACTCACCTTCAGAATCAGAGTCAGACTCGCCTTCAGAATCAGAGTCATCTCCAGACTCTAACTCATCTTTAGACTCATAATCTCCTTCAGATGTAGATTCGACTTTAGAGTCTGAAATATCTTCAGAAGTTAACTCAGGTGTTAACACTACACCAGAGTTGGATTGAGACTTGTTCTAATCCAATGCTTCTGATTCTTTCACAATGACATCTCTGCTGAATCCAACTTTGTTGGTAATAGGACATTAGAGCTTATATACACCTGTATTATGGCACCCTACAAGCAACATGACTATGCTTTCGTCATCCAACTTCCTTATATTAGCATCTGGGACATATTTATAAAAAACATAACTAAATACCTTCAGATGGCTCACACTTTGCTTATCTTCAGTCCACTTCACAAAAGGAAGAATTTCCTTTAGCTTCTTAGTTAGACACATGTTAAACACATATGTTGCAGTGACAACAACTTCTCCCCACAAGGTGTGAGAGAGCTTCTTCTCCTTCAACATGCTCCTTGTCATATAAAGCAAAGTTCTATTTCTTCTTTCAGCAAGACCATTGTGTTGAGGAGTGTATGAAGCAGTAATCTCATTCTTAATTCCATTCTCCTCATATAACCTTCTAACTCTATAGAGTTGTACTCACCTCCACCACCAGTTCTGAGATTTTTTAGCTTCTGACCATTTTATTTTTCATCATTCACCTTGAACTTCTGAAACTCACCAAACACCTCATGCTTAAACTTGATAAGTGCTACTCTGTCATTCTTGTGAACTCATCCACAAATGACACAAAGTACTTGTTTCCTCCAAGTGGAGGTACTTCAAATGGTCCACATACATCAGAATGCACTACTCCTAAATCATATTTTTCTCTTGGAGCCACTTCTGATGCAAATCGAAATCTAGGTTGCTTCCCTTTAATGCGTATCTCACGTGAATTCTTAGGCTTCACAATATTAATTCTATGTGTCGGCTTCTTAGAACTCATATGACCTAAGCTTATGAAGTTCAGATGCTCCAATCTCTTGTGCCACAACCCACTGTCACCTTTAGCACCTTCTGCACTAAGGCATTTAGTTTCAGTTATTTCCATATTCACTTTGAATGTTCTATAGCTTCCCTGTTCAGACAACCAAATCAACTTCTGACCAAAATCGTACAACTTCAAGAGATCGGGCTTCATAGTAACTGAGAAACCTTTCTCAATTAGCTGACCTACACTCATCATATTGATTTTCATGCCAGGAACATACTAAACATCCTTGATCATAACAGTTTTTCCATTCTTCACTCTGACCTTAACATTTTCCATTTCCTTCAGCATTCATATACTTATCATTAGAACATCTAATTTTTGTCCTCTTTCTAGAGTCAAAATTAATCAGCCGTTGTTTATTTCCAGTTAGGTGATTTGAGCAGGTAGTTTCCATATACCATCATTCTACCAAATATCCACCATCAAATTCAGAAGACATCAATAGAACATGTTCATCATCAGACTCTCTTATGTCTATATTTTCTTCTTCTGATTTTCTTTCCATGTTTGACCAACAGTCACCAACAAAGTGGCCAAACTTCTTACAATAGTAACATTGAACCTTCTACTTGTCAAACTTCTCCTTTCCCTTCTAATGTTTCTTCTTATCAGAGTTGGAGACTTCTGGCTTTTGATAACTACCACCATGTCTCTTCTTGGCCTCTGATTAAGACTGCTTCTGATTCTTCTTGCCAAAAGATGCTTTAAGAGCCTACTCTACGTCTCTTTCAGAGTTTCTCTCAATCAGACGCAACCCCTGTGCCTCTAAACTTTTTTGCATCTCTTCAATTCTCATGGTGCTGAGGTCCTTAAAATGTTCAATTGCTATAATAATGTAATAAAACTGAGGAGTAAGTGATCTCAGTACCTTCTCAATGATTAATTGTTCAGAGAGAGTCTCTTCAAAAGATATCATCTCATTTGTGATTAAAATCACTCTAGAGATGTAATCAGGTACCTTCTCATTATTCTTCATGTTGAGATTCTCATACTGCTTACGCAGAAACTGAAGTTTCACCTTCTTTACCGATGCATCACCTCCATAGCAACATATTAGTGTGTCCCACGCAACCTTTGCCATTTGCATCTCTTCAATTCTCATGGTGCTGAGGTCCTTAAAATGTTAAATTGCTATAATAATGTAATCAAACTGAGGAGTAAGTGATCTCAGTATCTTCTCAATGATTTATTGTTCAGAGAGAGTCTCTTCAAAAGATATCATCTCATTTGTGATTAAAATCACTCTAGAGATGTAATTAGGTACCTTCTCATTATTCTTGATGTTGAGATTCTCATACTGCTTACGCAAAAACTGAAGCTTCACCTTCTTTACTGATGCATCACCTTCATAGCAACATATTAGTGTGTCCCACGCAACCTTTGCCATTGTCGAATCAACGGTCTTCTCAAACACATTCAGATTCATACACTGATGGATATAGAACAAATTTTTCTGAGCCTTCTTCCTCATCTCTCTATGCGTGTTCCTTTGTGCTTTATTTGCATTTGCTTTAACAACTGCATAACCGTCATTGACGAGATCAAGAACATCTTGAGCGTCAAACAACACACACATATGAATTATCCTCAATTCCAATTCTTTCCATCAAATACTGGAAGCTTTGTATTCAACACTGTTTCCACTGTTCATCTTCGATCTTGTGCAAGAATTCACTCAGATCTCACCAAACATTTGTGTTTCCCAATCTTCAGAATCAATAAATATGATTATGTTACGATTTTGAACTTCAATTCACTGTGAATTTCAGAACCGAAATCAATCACACATGTCTCACGTTCACTCGTGTTTTTCTTGGTGTTTCCCGTGAATCTGAACCGAAGCTCTAGATATCAATTGTTGGTGCACAAAAAGGAAGAATATGAAGATGATGAAGATGGAAGAGAGATAATGTAAATCTTGAAATTGAAATTATGTTACAATTGATTCACACTCTACAAAAGTTCAGTACATATACACTCAGAATCTTAACTGTCAAAACAAAATGCATCTTAAATGATACTCTTAAATGATACTTAAATAAAACTCTAATTGAAATAGAATTAAACTTCAATAATTGAGACTTTATTTGAGATCACGAGTTTAAATCCTAACTAATACAAAAAAAAAATAAACAAACACCTATTTAAATATGTATTATTTTTGTAAAACATATATAAAAATATATCAATTTTTCTTACAAATATTTTTTAATTATAAAACCAAAAGATAAGAAGTTTTGATATACCTTTTCAATATAATTTCTTTAAAATAATCTTAGATTTTTTCTATTTTGACAAATAAGGTTATAGTACTTTTATCATACTATTTACAACAAAGAATATTATTATATAAGTCAATTGTTCATTTTAACATTTTATTTTTAAATCACATTGTAAAAATTTAATAAAATACATTTTATATATATTAATAATATGCTCGGGATTTAACCCATTATAAAAATTTGTTCTTATTCTAAAAAGTATTTTAAAATAAATTGATTCAGGTCTTATTTTAAAGTAAATGTTCTAACAACACAATAATCACTTCAACTAAGCATATTTCACTTAATTTTCTCTCTTTAAATCATAAAACAAATATCTTTAATCTCAAAATATGAATTACATAATTTTCAAAGGTAAGTCACATCTTAGTTGAACTTGGAGGAAACAACACTCTTTTAATATATATATATATATATATATATATATATATATATATATATATATATATATATATATATATATATATATATATATATATATATATATATATATATATATATATATATATATATATATATATTATATATATATATATATATATATAAATAAGTGATTTATAGTTTTCCTAATTTTTTTATAATAATTACAGAAAAAATATAATAAAAAATAGAGGTGGTAATACCTAAAATAAGAATTATGTTATTTCAACTAATATCTACAACAAAATCACTTAAGCCTTTTACAATAGAGGTGGAAATTAATTAATATAATTCTATTTTAAAAAAATAAATTAATCTAATATTGTAATTTGCATTTGAAACCATCAATTCATCATATAATTAATGTTGGATAATATAGAGATAAATTTGTAATGTAGTGAAAATTTTATTTTAAAACAATTACATATAAAAGTTAAATCATAATATGTGACTCTAAACTTATAAACATATATTTTTCGTTTTAAATAAATATAACAAATTATTATAATATAAATTTATCGATCATATTTAAAAAAAAATCCTTAACACATAATTAAAATTCAATAAAAAACTAATAAAATCAATTTATTAAATCATGTGGATCTTAATATAATTCTATTTTTAAATTAAAAATAAAAACATTTTTTTACCGGTTTTACTTCTCTAGCTATCACAACAAAAACAAACCAATGTACTTTTCCTTATTTCTTAAATTATTATATTCTTGAAACCATTAAGAATGATTTAAAAAAAACAATTACTTTAGCTTTTCAGTCACAATAAGAAAAAAAAGGATAATCACTGTGCAACAAGTCCAATCACATTTTCCTAAAGAAAACTATAAAATTATTTTTTTATAATATGAAATAATTGAAATATTATTTCACATTTTCATGACACAAACTATAAGAAAAAGTATAAGTAGTTTTAAAACAAATGAAATGTTAACTCAATGATAAATTGAAACATAATTAAGAAATCTTGAATTAAGAAAATAATTTTATATTAAATTTTAACTTGGTGATTTACATGTGAATTTAATGATGAAAAAAAACCCCACCATTTATGAAGTTAGAATGGTCATGCTCTAGATGATTTAAAATAAAAGTGTTATTTCAAAACTCATGCAGATAGGTCTCAAAAGCCATCAGATAGCACAAATAAGGACTACGTTGATCAAAGAAGAGGAGGCACATATTGTGCAACTACTATAGAGAAATTTATATATGTCCGCATGAGCACTAATCGATATGTCCATGATAGATCTAGATACGGTATATTGTCACTTAGTGGAAGTGTAAAGATGGAGAAGATAAAAGAGAAGTCATCTCGAAAGATGTAAGAAAATTGAAGGAAGTCAGGTTCATACAAGAGACTAATTATCCAACCTAGTTAGCTAACACTGTGATGGTAAAGAAAACATTTGAAAAATGACAAATGTGGGTAGATTTCACCGACCTTAACCCAACATGCCCCAAGGACCTATATCGTCTTCCAAGCATTAACTGACTAATTGATAGTGCCTTCGGATTCCGAGTGCTAAGCTTTATGGACCCCTACTTGGGTTATAGTTAGATAAGAACCCTCGTGATGCGCCAAAGACAATGTTCATGACCAATCACAACAACTTATACTACGAGATCATGTTGTTCGGATTGAAAAATACAGGGGTAATATATCAGAGGTTTATGGACACCATTTTTTCTGAGCAGATAGGTTGGAATTTAGAGGTTTATATTAACAATATGGTCGTTAAGAACTCGGATGAAGGGCAACATAATAAAGATTTGAAGGAAACTTTGGCATCCATTTTTTAAAGAAAAATCGATCATTGTAAATACTAACTAAACCATCACACAAGTACTAAAGAAGGAAGACCTAGCTAGAAGGATGGTAGCATGGGTAGTTGAAATCTCAAAATATGATACCTCTTTTGTACCTAAATAAGCATTAAGCCCCAGGCACTAGCGAATTTTTTGGTCGAGTTTGACACGCTAGTGGAAGCGGAAGTCCCACATCTCTAGACTTTATCAGTGGATGAGTCCTCAAATTTGAAGGGAAGTGGTGTCAAAATTATCTTGGAAGGACCCGACAAGGTATTGTTATAGCAACCATTTTTTTGGCTTCAAGGTCAATAACAATCAAGCAGAGTATAAGGCCTTAATTGTAGGGATGAGGTTGGCTCAAGAGATGAGAGCCACTAATCTCCAAGCAAGGATTGGCTCCCAAATAGTTACCAACCAGATCAGGTGTGATTATCAAATTAAGGAAGCTCAACTGTCAAAATACTTATTGAAGGTTCTAGAGATCACCAGGGGTTTCCAGTCTTGCGAGATAATTCATGTTCTCTGGGAGAATACTCAAGATGACCTACTATCAAAGCTCATACGTAGAAAAAAATCCATATCTTAATAAAACTGTAATTCAAAAGACCTTGGATGTCTTTAGCACAGAGGTTAAAGCCTCATAGGTGATGGTGTTAGATATAAGCAAAGGGAGGATGTCACCCATCATCAGGTATTTGATAAGCGAATAATTAGTAGAAGACAAGGGAGAAGATAAGAGGATAATAAAACTTTTGGCTAGATATGTCATAATGACAAACACGCTCTATGGGATGGGGGATCCAGACATATGTTAAGGTGCTTAGCAGAAGGTGACGTAGACCTAGTATTAGCAGAGGTGCATGAAGGCATATGTGGAAGCCACATCATGGAAAGAGCATTGGTGAGATAGATTTTAAGAGTCAGATACTATTAGACAAAGACGTTTAAAGATAGTGTTAAGTTTATTAATCGATGTGATGAATGTCATAGATTTCAAACTTCATCCATGCCCCAACATAGGTCCTACACTCAATAACTTCACCTTGTCTTTTCTACCAGTGGAGGTGGACATTCTAGAGCCATTCACATTGGTCATGGTTGAATATTTCACCAAGTAGGTTGAATCTGAAGCAGTGGCCAAGATAAGCACAATAAGGGTATGTATTTCGATTATAGAAACGTCATTTGAAGGTTCAGACTACCAAAAACCATTGTCTTTGACAATGCGACACAATTCACCGATTCCTCCGTGGTCGACTTTTTCAAGAAGCTAGGAGTCCAAATGAAGTTTATCTCAATCGAGAATCCCCAAGCAAATGGTCAAGAAGCATCATACAACAAGATCATACTTATTGGTATAAGAAATAAGTTATATGAATCTAAATGACTATGGTTAGAATGACTTCATGAGGAAATATGGTCATGTCACATAACCTTTTATTAATTAACCAAAGAAACCCTCTTCATAATGGTGTATGTTTCAGATGTAATGGTCCTAATAGATATCAACACGACGACGTGTCAATGAGGACATTTTAACGAGGAAGAAAACTAAGGTGAGATCAGAAGCTACTCCAACCTGATTAAAGATGTTAGAGAAATGACTCAGATGCAGGAGTTTGTAGCAAAGTAAAGAGCATCAAGAAGGTAGAACACCAAGGTAAATCTTAGAGAAATGAAAGAGAGGTTCTAGTTCTAAAGTAGGTAATGGCTATAACCAATAAAGGTAAGTTGTTTCCCAATTTGGAAGGACCATACCGGGTAACATCATAAATTATCTCGAACGACATATAAACTTGAAATCCTAGAGGGTGAGGAAATTCTCGAAACTTGAAATATTGTATATATGATACATTAATATAGTTAAAGAAAAGTATGACCAATAGAATATGTAACAAATAAGTATTCCCAATAAAATAATAACACCTTAGTATAACATTCTTTCCCCTACAAAGACATATTTTTTTTAACAAGGCACCTTAGGTGTTTTAAATAAATTGTATGTCTTTGACTAAGTATCAAGCTCGGCTAGGAATCCAGACTCTTACAAAATCATAATGCAGAAACCCACCAGGCTCTCCTAGAGCTTATTAAAAAACTCTTATTAAACCCACAAGACTTTTATTGTGTTATCTAAGACTCTTATTGGAACAATAAGCAATAACCCATCAGGTTATCTTTACGCTTATCTAAGACTTCTACTAGAGCACCAAGCATGAACCTACTATGCTCTCTTTGCACTTATCTAGGTCTTGTACTGGAGCATAAAGCAGGAAGCAACCAGGCTCTCCTTGCGCTTATGCAAGACTCATATTGGAGTACCAAGCAAGAACTATATAGGTTCTCCTTGTGACAATACACTGGCCAAACACACATACAAAATTTAAAATCTAACATAGAGAACTAATAATGGGAAACATGCAAAAGTGACACATAACACATATGAATTATATAAGGAAAATTACAATTAAAAAATTATACCTCAACATAGAGATAAGATTAGTTGGGAAAGTACAATAAAACACAAACAACAAAAAATCATATATGTTAGGGGAGATCTCAGATGAGTTCTCCACTAAAGGGCTTTTATCCTCCATAATGGTTTCTCTGGTGGTCCCCCCTTATTCCAAAGACGTGTCTCAAGCACGTCATTCAAACTCTGGTCGACCTCGGGGTCAGTTTCCTCCATAAAATGACCATCCATAATTACCTTAAAGTAATCCAGCTCATTGAGATCAAGCTCAGGGTACAAATAAAGTGTCTGGATTTTTTCTTTCTAAAACCCTTGATCCCTCGAGATGAGGTTGTCCATTCGAGCCTCTTCAAGATACATTTTAAGATTGCCTACTGTAAGACCCCAATTTTGTCCCTAAGATCCCTCATGGCATCATAACATTGCATTTGCATTGCCTCAAGGATCATAAGCATCTTGGTTCCCTTTACCTTTAGGTGGGACTCCTTGTGAGTGGTTTGAGATCACCAAACATGCTTGAATTGAATATCATTGCTTTTCTCATTTTTTGTTTACTAACCAAAAGCACAAAAATATGTCACTAACATCTTTTGTTTGTAGCTTGAGCAATCACAAGGTCAAAGCTTCTAGGAGATCATTTGTGCAATGATATGGCCAATAGGAGATGAAAGCAAGCATGGTAATGGTTCCAAAGGCTCTCATCCATCAAATATGCCTTCCTAGCATCTCAATTCATCATTTTGATCAAAGCAAGTCAAAGGGTTTGAGGCCTTGTTCTTCAAGGAAACCCTAATCCATCTGTGCACCACAATGCCTTGCTCATGAAGCAACCTCAGTCCATGGTCAAATACAATCAAGGGAAGTTCTTTAACTCTTCATTTCATGCATATTTGAACTTATTTGAGTATCCTCAATCATCAATTCATCAAGATATGAGGCATAAGTTGATCAGTCAATTCATCTGACTATTTTGAAATGCACTGAGACCTAACCTTTGATGTGTTGGTCAAATGGAGATGTTTCCAAAAGCCAAAATGTTCTTAAGGGCAATATGAATAACTTTCATGTTCATCAAAATTTGATTTGAAGCTTGGAAAACCATCTTCCATTCCAATACATTATAGGTCATTTTGACTGAAACCCTAATTTTGGGTCAACTTCCCAAGGACATAACTCATTCATTTTTTATGATTTGGAGGTGGGATAAAATTAATTGGAAAGTTTAAGATGTCTACTTCAAATGTTATGTTGAACAAAATTTCAAAATCTCAAAGGAAACACATGTGATAATGCAAGACATTATAGGTTCTTTTTGACCAAATGCATTAAAAGTCAAAAAAGTCCAACTTCAAGTGCCCATAACTATTTCATCAAAAATCCAAATGATGCAAACTTTAAGTCTATTTTGATTGTCTTTAAAAGATATACAACTTTGATATTTAAGGTTTTTCCATTTGAAGCTTGCATCCTCAAAACAGAGGGGCTTGAAAGTTGGCCAAAATTAGAAACCTTGCATTGACATGTTTTGCACATCACACTTTAAACTCAAATTTCATAAATTTCCCCACTCCAAATGAGTTTTTGTCCAACATAACAATTGTTCCTCATACAAAGACATTTCTAACCATTACCCATATGCCTATGCTTGGATTTTCTAAATGGCACTTTCGAAGAAATGATTGTTTAGGTGCAAATGGAGAATTCACATTGAATCTTGAAATGCAAGCTATTGCAAGGCAAATTACACGTCCAAATCAATTCATTGTGCTATCAGCTTGCAAATCCATTAGCTTTTGGGCCTCACATGCGCCTGTACAGGCCCATGCATGGAGGACCCAAAGCTTCATGCACACGAGTTTCTTCTCATTTTGGCATCAGGTCCAGCTATAAATACCTTGCCATGCTCACTCATTTGACACGTCAATCTCAACCTGAAATGCTGCAGCAATATTTCCCTAACCATCACTAAAGAAGCAAGCTCACTTTTCTCATTTTTTTTAGATTTGAAATTCAACTTCATCTGGTTGAATTCTCAGATCTAGTGCTTCTAGACCTTCACCATACACTTCATTGAACTTCTGTTTTGATAAAGCAAGCAAGGTTTCAAGCTCAAATCACCAGAACTCAAACTTGAACTCCAACTGGTATTTTCTTCGATTCTCCTAATCCTTTGACCTATTGGCTGTGGTTTTGTGTTGGCTGAAGTCCTCTCAATAGAGGCATCATGTTTATGCTTTTGATTTTTGCAATTCATTAAGTTCATGATGAACACCCGATTTTTCCAGCTCTGATTTCTCACATTATAGAGATCTAGAAGGAAAATGGATGGTATAGGGATGATGTACATCATCCTAGCTTTCTATTGATGTATAGATCACACGTTTTGGTTGCCTCTTTAATTTCTGCAATTTGGCCAGAATCCTGGAGCTCACCGGAGAAGATGGTGGCTCCGGTGGCTTCATCATCTCCAGATCAAACCTTGCCCATTGGATCTATTTCCCAGATTGAATCTCGTCCCTTGCTTGTTATGACTTCCTATTGTTTCACATGTGCACGCATTGACTTGGATCCATGGTAGGCGCGCGCTTCGTGGCCTCTTGATTTGCCAGCTCAATTAATGAGCTTAGATCAGACGGTCCACGCTTTTTACAATTTCTATTTTCTGTTTTATTTTCCTTTTATTTTCTTTAATTCCAATTATTTTCAAAAATCAATATCTCTTTCATTTTTTATCCCAAAATTATGGGACCAATTGGATTAGTTCCCAAATAAATTCTAGTTTCTATTTCTGATTTTTATTTTTTTTTATTTTGTCATTTGATATTTTTTGTGAATTTTCTCTTTTCTGGTTATTTTTAATTCATTTTAAATAGTTTTTGATCTTCAAAAAATGCAAAAATATTTTCCTAACCTATTTGAATGATGATGGATCTATGAAAAATGTTCTCATCAATTTTTGAATTGACTTGAGATTTATTTGAGATTTTAGTTCAATTAGGTTATTTTATTCATTTTTAATTGATTAAAAATAGTTTCTGACTTTTAAAAATGCTGAAATTTTTTGTCAAACTTTGTTTGACCTTGTTAGACTTAGGATAAATCACTTGGACCTTTCAAGGTTGATTTGAAGTGATTTTGAAGTTTGACCTTTCCATTTATTTTAATTCAAGTTTATTTCTTATATTAAAAAATGCCAAAAATAGTTTATTCATTTCTTGACTTCCAATCATCATCTCACTTCTGTTTTTGATTGTTTGACTTTGACTTTCAATGTTATTGGTCAACATATGAGGATTGGTACATGATGTTTCATTTAATGCATTTATTTCTTTTACCATTTTGTCATTTCCATTTCTATTATTCATCTCTTTCTTCTTCTTCTTTTCTTTTTGATCTATGAGTTGAAGGTTGATAAGTTAGTATTGATTAGGGAGATTTAACCTTCCTTGATTCAAATCTAATTCATCTCGATCAATTGATCAAGTGAATGGCTTTGCATTAAGGATATGTTGTCTTTTAAATCATGCAAAAGGCTTAAACCAATACAAGATCATTTCTCATTTTCTTTTTGGCATGGCAAGTTGTTGGGACTTGGTTCACTAATCAAGACTCCTAACTTGTGCTTGTTTCCTACATTATTATTGACCGGCCTCAGATAGTTGTGACTTCTACATAAGTCCAATTACGATTGCTTAACATAGCGCTAAATTTTCCTTATGGCACACTAACTACTAACACTAACTATTGACAATTAACATTTACTTTATGCAATTTATTTTTATGCAATTTACAATTCTTGCACATATTATCCATTTGCTTTTCTCTTTGCTCATTTGAGCACATGTTTATGTTAATGCCATTTGCCTTTTGCTCACTTGAGCACATGATTGTGTATATACTATTATGCTTGTGTCTTGTTTTGATTGTTGTGAACCAAAATGCAAAGAAATGGACTTAGTTTCTAGGACTTTCCCTATGCAAAGAAATGGAGAATTGGACTTAGATTCTAGGACTTTCCTTATGCAAAATTGGAGTAAAGGATCTTAATGTTGAAGATGGATTAGAAGGACCAAATCTCTAAACTCACTCTTGTCCATTCTTGTTTTACTCCATGAAACTTTTGATGTGTGTGCTTTTGTGCTAGGAGTTTCCATTTGAGCTTAATTGGAGGACCATTACCATGAGCATCCAAAGTCAGAAATACAAAAGCCATTGGAGGATTCTTGGAAGCATGGCCTTGTGTTTGTTTGCTTGAAATATTTTCTTTGTGGTTGCTTATTCCAAAGGATGGGAGCTACTTGGATCATCAATATGATCTCAAGAGAGGAACTCCATTGTGGTTTTTATTTCTTTATCCCTCATCTTTTCCTTTCTTTGGGACTTAGCCCTTCTTCTTCTTCCCTCCACTCTAACCCAAGCCAAAACTTTTGTGCAAACATTTAACATTTGTTTTCAACATTAGAAACTTAAGCCTTATGCTTTTGATTTTTAAACTTTCTTTTCATAACACGTATTTTGAATTGAATCCTTAAATCCACTTTGACCATTTTTGTACATACTTTTAATTGGTAAATATAACTCACTTCAAGTTGTTTTTGTGGTTCCAATGGCCACTTTCTTAATCAAAATCTTTCATAACCTTTAGCTATTAGGTTTGAGTTATCCTTGTGGTAGATGTAATACTCACCTATATCCTTAGTGATGGACAATGAGTCTTCCATGCTTATTATAGGGTTAACCCCTCACTAGCATGTTGAAGCTATCCTCACATGGTGGATTTGTGGTTTGGTTGAGTTTTCTCCCTTTGATAATAAAAGACCTTAAGGCTTTTGGACCAATCAACTCACCAACTCATTTTTGAGATTTTTACCCCGAACTACGAGGTTTTGATCCTAATCTTTTTACAAGATGGTACGTAGGCAATGGGTTTATCCATCCAAACACAAAATGTAAATAACTTGTACATTCTCTTCTCATATTTCCAATCATGTTTGCACAAATAAATTTTCACAAAACAACAACCTTACCAAGTATGAAAAGGGCTCCCTAGGAGTACCTAGGATGTTTTGGGTGCCTAACACCTTCCCATTGCATAACCAACCCCCTTACCCAGATCTCTGTTTCTTTTACTAGTTTTTGTTAAAACTATTAGGTTTTTGTTCGCTTTCTAACCGTTCCTTTGGATAAATAGAAGTGCGGTGGCGACTCGACTTTGTATGATTTACCTTGGATTTAGTCAATATCTCTAAGGGTAACGAATACCCCGCTACACCTACCACAACCTCATCTTCCACAAGCTTGTTATATTGGTTATGTTAAGACGTCTCCAAAGATTTCTTTCCCCACAAGAGAATCTCTTTCTTGTTTCACCTTTCAGGAGAGCAGAATGGCCATATTTCAAATCTTTCTTGGGAGTAGTTATCCTCTCATTGGAAGAGGTTAGTAGGATTTATTCAACCTCTTGGCTTTCCTCCATCTTCTTCAGATCGACCTTTAGATCATTCTATGTTTGGGATCATAAGTATGAATCTTCGAATGATGTGCCACTGCTCATCAGGTAAGTCCCAAGAAGATGGAGCATTTTTGAACCCCAAGGATCTTGCCTTCTTAACATCACTAGTAGCATTGAGATGATAGTAGATGAATGCTATCTAGTAGAAGCTCTTATCCCAAAAATTAAACTCTTCTGTCCTAGGAGCAAAGGAGAAGCCTTATTTTTTATGACCACCACCACCGTCCACCATAGCACTGCCCACCTCCAAATAGACCGAGGCAAAGTCATCCATGTCGATTGGTTCTTTGTTGGGGTTATCCTTACCTATTTTTGGTTAGAGGTTAGTATATTCCATCGTTAGTGAGATTGGGTGTGATTATGGTCAAAGAAATGGAATTTATAATTTTTCCCTCCACACAAATTTTCTCTTCTCCCGCGGGTTTAGAAGTTGGTAGGATCATTATGATGCATATGTTGAACTTCACCACTATCAGCTTTGGCTTTTGCCATCATAGCCTTGTTCTCAGCCATATAAACAATTAGTCAGAATTAACTAGAAAAAAATAACACTCATGAGAGGAATACCTTACCCATAAAAGCTCATAAACCAAGGGTGGTAATCCATATCATATATAAGTATATGTTTCACCCATATGATATGGAACTTCTTTAAGAATTCAATTGCTTCCCTCTCATCTCACTTAGTTTGGTCAGGTCATAACTAGTAATGGCAAGGAGCTCGCCCTTTTAGTAGAGAGGAAACCTATACGACCCATTTTCCTCATAGAAAACCTCGAGGCATTGGGCGCTGCCTATAACCCTAACAAACTTATTCATTCAATTCTTGTAGTGGGAGAAGTATGAAGAAAGAAGATTCCACCTTGATATAGCCCTCACAGAAAACCATCAACCTTAGACCACATCTTTTGTTTCGTAAAATGAAAAAGGATCACGGGCATGGGTGAGATGTCGAGACCCCAATAAAGGATCTCAAATCCTCTGAAAAACGTCTAACTATTGTGATGTTGCTAAGAAGGGGAGGTGTTGAGTATCCAGAGAATGTCAGATTAAAAAATGGTGAAGGGGATTCCAAACCCAAAGTCTTCAATAACACCAATGTAAAAGTTGAAATACTCATTCTCCACCCTTGGAGGTTGTTGCATGAAAACTCTCTCGCCTAAAAAAAAGGCTCTGAGATCACGTCGACCTTGTTATCAATGTTAGAATTCTCCAAGCTTACTTAGAAGGCCTCATCTTCATCAAGACAAAGGAATCCAAACTCAAGGATTCATCACAAAGGAAATTGAGGGAGAAGTAGAGAGCTCCATGATAAATTTGACAAAACTTGAGGACGGAGATACCAAATTAGTATCACTATCACTAGATGAAATATAGAAAAAATCAAACATCTATGTCCCCGAAACACATCACAATCCTGATTTAATACCTTGACTAATAAAAATGAAAAATAAATAGTAAAAATGTTGGGGTATCATCTGGGTTTTTTAGCAGTTAGACAGTGAGAGAAGAGGAAGAGAAATGAGTAGAAAGTGTAAAAGAGTTTTGTTAAGGAGTAGAGATTGAAGTGATTTTGAAGAAGAAAGTTTTTTTTTCTATTTTGGGACGCAAGTGACGAACAAGAAAGTGGCCACACTTAATGATATCAGCCTAGGGATGTAGAGGTTAATGGTGAACACGTGTTCTCTTTGAGTCCTAAGGCACTTAGTAATAATTAGGGCTAACTAAATTTATACCCTGAGTGAAAATAGAAATGTCAAGAGATAGGAAAATAATCAAAGGAAAAATCGGTCATGACCTCATGTGACGACATTAGAAGAGTAGAGTGAGTCCGACACTACTAGAAAATTCGTTTTTAGTGACCGAATTAGAGACTGAAAAAGTAAAAATTGATCACTATAATGTTTTGCGACCGATTTGCGACTATCACTTTTCGATTGTAAAAGTGCTAGTCGCTAAGCTTTCGCGACGAATTTAGTGACCGAAATCTAGCGTCCGAATTTGTGACTGAAATTAGAGACCGATTTTAGTGTTATTTTTTCGTAAACTAAAATTTAAAGGTGTCATACCTAGTAATCAAACTTTATCTCCACAAATTTCACGAAGCTAAAGCCTTACTGCTATACCATTTAATATCTTTTGTTATGTTCTCTATACTTAAATATATATACATATAAAAAAAATTCTAAATAAAATTTATAAAATCACTAATTTTTAAGAACATGCTTTCTTCTTCTTACTAATTTTTAAGAAAATTTATATTCTCCATATGTCAATTCTTACCCATATGCGATCAACTTCTTTAGAACATGCTTTCTTCTTCTTACTATATGTTTACAGTGGCACATTAAATATCAAATATAAGTATACTTTTCAATTTTTAAGTCCAATTGAGTTTTGATTGAGAGAACACCAAATACATATCTATTATGCACACTCACAAACTGTTAATTTTACTTTTTATTCTCTTAAATTTTTTAAAATAATTAAAAAATTAATTTTGAAATTTTATTTTTTAGTGAGTGTGTCTAAAATTTGTGCCCAAATTCTTGTAACTATATAACAGTTACTCTTTGATTGATTGTAACATTTCCATGACCTTTTTAGACTAAAGTTGATTGCAGAAAGATTCAACTATCTTAATTACATTCGTCTGTAATCCCACTTGTGTAATCTTATAACGAGTGATCCTAAATTGATTGTTTGTCGATCTTAGCTAATAAATGATATATTTTCGGGTGTTTTACACCTAATAATGTTTTTAATGAAGCCACTGTTATTTGTCCACATGCATATGTCCTAAAGATAAAGTCTAGTCCCCAAATTATATAGGTGGAAGTTTTGGAGTATTAACATAGTTATGATGTTATTTCTTTTACGTAATGTCTTTGTATTCTAATATGTTAAAAAAGAAACTCAACAATGTCCAATATAATTCTATAAGTTCTATTTTTACTAAAGATCAGTTCATTCTATAATAATAATAAATAAAAAGGTTAACCATAAAACTTCATATCACAATGCATTGAAAATCTGGTTTTAAAATCATCTAGCTGAAAACCAATTTTAAAACTAATTCAAAATTTAGATCAGTTTGAACCAAAATCCAGTTTTAAAAAGAGTTTATAGATAATAAATTAGTTTATATTACAAAATTAATTTTAAACATGTTCCTAAATAAATCAAATTCTGTTTGAAAAAATATATTAGAAACCAAACTAAATCATATATTTATTTCATTGGTTTCGAAATGAATTAAAATCTGTTTAAAAAAAACAATATTTATTAAAAATATATCGGAAACCAAACTAACCTGTAAATATTGTTCATTGAATTATGAACTCTATACATCTCAACATATAGGATTCATTTGTCTTTTTAATTTTCCTGAACATCAATAGCTTTGTACTGCTGTTGCTAGGACACAATAATAAATCTTCTTCACCCTAGTCTTCTTACATTCTTTGTATCACATAGTACTACTGCTTTATGGATCAGTTTTAAAAGAATTGACTCTTATTTATTTTTTTGTCGATGGGGTCTCTAATATGCAAGGTTCTAATAAAACTATGAGGTCCTATTCATGAGAACAACCAGAACCTAATAACCACAATTGAAGCAATTCATTTATTTCAATTTATGATCAAACTATTTTTGTGACTATTAAATACATATACAAAAATAAACACAAACACAAACACACCCAAACCTCTAATAAAAACAATTCTTAACTCATTTCGGTTTATTTATTTTCCTTCTTTTTTAACTACTATACATGAGATGGTTTTGTGAATCACCACTCAATGCTAAATAAGGTAACCCCTCTTTTGCCTTTTCCTTTTGCATTTTTAATTACGTAAAGTACCATTGCAATAAATGAATAGTAAACAAACAGGACAAAATTTACATTTGATAACAAAACATTATTATTGAAAAAGTGTCTTAAGGTTTAGTTAGAAATGGAAATGGAAGTTAAGAAAATTGATGTTCAAATTTCAATGAGCGTTGAGAGATGTGAATCAACTTTCATCATTTAATCTTTTCATCTGCCCCATTGCTTTTCTTAGGTCCATCCATCCCTTTAAAACCACATCCTCACACTAATTATCATTCATCAAATTCCATACTCTTTCTTCTCTCAACTCTCATACCAATCAACATATCATATAACCTTTTCTTGTTTTCATCAAAGTGCTAACTAAAATGCCTTCAATGTTGCAAAATTCCTCAAAAAACAAGCATGCTAAACTTTTATTTCAATATTTTGTGAACCATATTATCACCCTTACATTCTTAACCATCATGGTTTGTATCTTCATAGAATCACTACGTTTAGGCCCTTACGAAACTCTCAATCTTTTTAACTCCCTTGAGTTTGATATCATACATATCCTATGCTCTATGTTTCTCATCATCTTTATATCAACAATATACCTCATGTCTAAACCATACACAATCTACCTAGTCGATTACGCTTGCTTCAAACCCCCGATTACTTGTCGCGTTCCTTTCGCTACTTTCATGGAACATTCGAGAATAATCCTCAAGGACAATCCAAAAAGCGTCGAGTTCCAAATGCGGATGCTCGAACGGTCGGGCCTTGGAGAGGAAACAAGTTTGCCTCCAGCAATCCATTATATCCCGCCTAATCCGACCATGGAAGAAGCGAGACGTGAAGCCGAGCTTGTTATCTTCTCGTCAATGGATTCGTTGTTCGAGAAAACCGGACTCAAACCTAATAACATAGACATTCTTATAGTCAATTGCAGCCTCTTTTCTCCAACTCCTTCTTTGTCTGCCATGGTGATCAACAAATACAAACTTAGACGCAACATTAAAAGCTTCAACCTCTCCGGAATGGGGTGCAGCGCGGGCTTAATCTCCATCGATTTAGCGCGTGATCTTCTCCAAGTTTATCCGAATTCCAACGCGGTTGTTGTGAGCACAGAAATCATTACACCAAACTATTACCAAGGAAAAGAAAGAGCAATGCTCTTACCAAATTGTTTATTCAGAATGGGTGGTGCTGCAATTCTTTTATCAAACAAAAAAAAGGAACACAAAAGAGCTAAATATAGATTACTCCAAGTTGTTAGAACACACAAAGGCGCAGACGATAAAGCTTACCGTTGCGTTTTCGAAGAAGAAGACCGAGAAGGTAAAGTAGGAATTTCACTTTCAAAAGATCTCATGGCTATAGCAGGAGAAGCATTGAAATCAAATATAACAACTATTGGCCCTCTTGTTCTACCAGCTTCAGAACAGTTACTCTTTCTTTTAACACTCATTGGAAAGAAAGTTTTCAACCCTAAATGGAAGCCTTATATTCCTGATTTCAAACAAGCCTTTGAGCACTTTTGTATTCATGCTGGTGGCCGCGCCGTGATCGATGAGTTACAGAAGAATCTTCAGCTATCATCGGAACACGTCGAGGCTTCGAGGATGACATTGCACCGATTCGGGAACACGTCTTCTTCGTCTTTATGGTATGAATTAAACTATATTGAAGCAAAAGGAAGGATGAAGAAAGGAGATAGAATATGGCAAATAGCTTTTGGAAGTGGATTTAAGTGCAATAGTGCTGTGTGGAAATGTAACAGAAGCATTAAGACACCCATTGATGGACCTTGGGAAGATTGCATTGATCGTTATCCTGTTCATATTCCTGAGATTGTTAGGCTTTAAATCTATGGAAGAAGAAGAAAAAGAAAAAGATATATATGCTGCAAAGAAATATAGATTATTTGTGGTTTGATTAATTTGATTTACCATGTTCCTTGTGTAGAAGCAGATTAGATATTTCTTATTTCTCTATTATATTGTTACTCAGTTTCTTTGTATTTTTTTCTTCTTATGTGAACATTGAAAAGTAATTGGAATTTGCGTATACAAAACCATTAATGTTGCTTATGTGTTTTGAGTCCTATTTGCTCATGTCATATCAAATAGTGAGCTGAAAATCAATGAGTAGAGTTACAACTGATTTTTATAGTTTTTCATTTTGCTTATTTTAAGTTTTAAATTTTAAACCATTACTAGTATAAGAGTCCTTGCAAAGCACAGATAAAGACCCCATTAAAATTTCAGCTATTCATGCACCATAATCATAGACCAATGCTTATATATAGTATATATTATTTACCGTATTTATTCAATGAATAATACATTTTATTAATAAAAAAAGTATATTTATGAACAATATTATGAACAATACGTACGGGAACACTCTCCCGTGAACACTGTCCTTGACAGGGTCTTTAAATTGTGAAATAAAAATGATTAATGAAATATAAATAATTGATTAATGAATTTCTGAAATTGATTAATAAACGCTCGAAAATTAGAAATAATTTTTAGTAGTAAAATAAACTTAGTTAATAAAAAATAAAAAAATGATTAATAAAGTTATGAAATTGATTAATAAACATTCAAATATTAAAAATATTTTTTTAAGAGTAAACAAAGTTGATTAATAAAATACAAAATATTGATTAATGAAGTTATGAAGTTAGCTAATCATATAATTTTATATAAGTATAATTTAATATTTAAAAAAGAATTTTTTTTATAATTTTTTTTAAAATAAATAATATTATAATATTTTATTGTTTATCATATTGATGAAAAGTAAAATACAATGTAGATATAGAATATAATGTTTTTGTTAAAATTTTATAAGAAAGTAAAAAGTATATAGATAAATTCAAAATGATGTATTAACCGGCCGTAAGTAACACAATATAATGTAAAATTGATTTATTTTTATCTAAAAAGATAATACTCAAAACAGCAACACCATACAAATTTTAAAGTAGAAATTTGTACAAGTTTGAAAATAATATTAAACCCCAAAAAGTACAAGTTTGAAAAATATATAAGTTTGTACAATAAAGACTGCACATAACAAAAATTTGATATTGTTATAACAATAGTATCACATAAGTTTTTATTTCAGCAGAAAATTAAACATAATATAAAATTTGTACCAAAATAAAACCAAAGTATAGAATATAGAAAAATAAGGAAAAAACTCCAACTAATTTAAGACAATCTCAAAATCAATACTCATGTGACGATCATATCCATGAAAAGCCTTAGGTATCAAATCTTTGGTTACTGGATCAACTAACATTAAGTTTGTCCCTATATGTTCATCAAAATTTATTTCTCTTGAACCCTTTTTTTTACAACAAGACACTTGATATCAATAAATTTTAATTTTGTAGAATTTGTGTTGTTGTTGGAGTAGAGCACAACTGCACTATTGTCACAATAAACCTTCAAGGGCCTTTCGATGCTCCCAATGATGTGTAGGCTTGTGACAAAGTTTCGCAGCCAAATCGCGTGATTTGATGCCTCAAAGCAAGCCATAAATTTTGCTTCCATGGTGGAGGGAGCCATTAAAGTCTGTTTGGAAGACTTCTAGGAGGCGGTACCTCCAGCCAAGAGAAAGATGTAACAAGATGTGGAACGTCTACTGTCCAGACATCCTGCAAAATATGAGTAAGAATACCCAATGATCTCAAAGTTATCTAACTTTCGATAGGTGAGCACGAAGTCTCTTGTTCTCTTCAGATAGTGCATGACATGCTTTACTGCTATCCAATGTTACATATCAGGGTTGCTTAAATATATGCCAAGAACTCCTACAATGAATGCTAAGTCAGGATGGGTGCAAACTTGAGCATACATAAGACTTCCCACAACTCAAGCATATGGACCCTTATGCATATCTTCCTTTTCAAGATCCGTAGTGGGGCACTGTTTGAGAAAAAACTTATCTCATTTAGCAACGGGTGTGTCTCCTGGTTTACTATCTTTCATGGAGAATCTATCCAGAACTCTATCAATATAACTCCTTTGTGACAATCCTAAAATATATCGAGAACAATCTCTAAGTATTTGAATTCCTAATACAAATGAGGCATCCCCAAGATCTTTCATCTCAAATTTATTTGTGAGAAATCTCTTGGTTTCGTGCAATGAGCCTATATTGTTGCTTGCCAAAAGGATATCATCTACATATAGTATCAAGAAAATGAATTTACTCCCACTAAACTTTAGGTATACACGGTTACCAATTGGGTTAGCCTCAAAGCCAAATGAGGATATTACTTTATAAAATTTGTAATACCATTGACGGGAAGCCTGTTTAAGGCCATAAATGGATTTCTTGGGTTTGCAAACCATAGACTTTGGATCTCATGACATATTTTCGGTTTAATACTCTTTTTAGTTATGTATCTTAACCTCGAGGTTCATTTTGGTCCCTTAACTTTAAAAAGGTCCATATTGGTTCTTTAACTCTTATCTTCTCCCTTGTAATACCATTTGTCTTGTTTTCAGGTACATTGCCTAAATAAAGCCTTTCACGGAAAAAGGAAGCGAAAAGAGCAAGAATAAAAAAAATTTAGTGGAAAATACACACATGGCGTTCCACATGGCGTTGGCCATGTGGGTAGCCATGATGTGTAGGCTTTCACCCACGTTTCAACGGTCATAAGACCACATCTTCCACACTTTGCACACATGATGGACGTCATGCCTAGATGTCTAGCGCCATCTTCCTATTCTACGCTCAGTCAAGGGCGGTTGCTTGGAAGAGCCCATGACTAGAGATTTTTTCTCCACACGAATTTTGAAAGTGTTATGTAACCTCTGAGGCATTGTTACACTATAAATAGGACCTAGTTTTTTAGTTTTAGGCATCCAAGTCTAGTTGCAGTATAGGCCATAGAATCACACTGTTAAAGAAGTAATTCTTCACATCAGAGGATTATTGCATCATTGTTGTAATCAGGTTTGGAGTACCGTAGAGTAGAAGTTAATCTTTCCATCATTTTACTTTCAAGTCAGATTTATTTCAAGTTTGTACCAGATTCAAGTCTCTGATTTGGAGCACATTTTTAATACAATTCGCATTACTATTATTTATTTCTCGCTTCGCCTTTAATTTGTTTATTTTCTCGCATTGCCTTTAATTTTTTTATTTTCTCGCTTCGCCTTTAATTTGTTTATTTTCGCACTGCCTTTAATTTCATTATTTCTCGCAATGCCTTTAATTTTTTTATTTCTCGCTCCGCTTTTAATTTGTTTATTTCTCTCTCTTCCTTTAATTTGTTAATTTCCTCGCACGATTACTTGTTAGATTTATTATCATCGCAAAAGTTTCGTTTTCAAACCATATTTTGAACGTATTCATTCCGTGGTTCACTTTTAAAACCATTTGCACACTTATCACTTTATTTCCCTAAATGACTTATTCCATAAATCAATTATATGTTATGTTGTTTAACGTAACCATGTCCATCTAAATCCTTAGTGCTGGAACGTGCGGACCGTCGTTTCGATGGTACTCTGCATGTTGTATATGTATGAATACTTTAGGAGCTGTTTTGATTTTAGTACATGGTTTTTTGTGTTTAATTTGATTGGTTACTACGAAAGTAGATCCTGATTAAGTCGGGTAAGATCGAAAGTCGTCCGACATTTAAGATAAAACTTGATTAGCTTTTAATTGATAAAAATATCGAAAGCGCTTTGTTAAATTAATTAGGATATTTTAATATTATTAGAAAGTGATTTTAAAACTATTTTCGGATGCGTTTATATGTTTAGGATCCAGTTGGCCGAGCATATGCCGGAAACCCTTTTATGTTAAAAGTTTTCAATCAAAAGCACTTTTCAACTGAGCCTTAGAGGTAATTATATAAAAAATGACTTTTTCACTTTAACGCAATACACAACTGGTGCAACGTGAGCGGCTAGTATATATTAGAGGTTAGGTCCGATTCTGATTATGCTAACACGACAATTCCTTTTTAATTAACTCTTTTTCAATGAAGAAAATATTGCCCCATAAGTAATTCTATTTAGAAACAATAGGAGTACTGTTTAATCGATGTGAATTACATTCCTGTATCATTTCCTCTGAATTTATCTTCACTAATTTTTAATTCCTGTGCATTCTATACATCTGTTTTATTAGCCTTAGATAAACACCATAGTGATAGTAATCGATAGATTGACATTTATCTCTGTGGGATCAATAATTTTTTATATTACTCTAACGTATTCCGTATACTTGCAGAAAGCACGCATTAAGTTTTTGGCGCCGTTCTCGGGGACCAATTACGTCAAATTTCATACCCTGTTGTTACATCGTCTAGATTAAGGCGCCCCCTTTTGCCGGTCAATGTGAAGATCTCACAGTATCAGAAATTTAGTAGATCCAATAGAAGATCCCGCAAGATACGCTAGCACTCGTCTTTTGCTCCACAAGATTAGAAGAGCAATGGCCGAAGAACAAAACCAAAGACCTCTTAAGGACTTCGCCCTGCCTTCTAACGAAAAGCCCTATTCTAGTATTGTAAACCCAGTTATTCCAGTTAATAATTTTGAATTAAAACCCTCTTTGTTGTAAATAGTGCAACAAAACAAGTTCCCAGGTCTCCTTACTGAGAACCCGAACCAACATTTAAAAGTTTTCATCCAATTAGTTGATACCTTAAAAACCAATAGTGCTTCTCCTGAGGCGATCATGGTTCTTCATCTTTGGGGGTTCTGGTTTATTCAACCTAGGGTTTATTCAACAATTTTATTTCCCTCAGAGATAGAGCATGATCATGGCTAGATTCCCTTCCAGCAAATTCAATAACCACTTAGAATGACCTAAAGCAAGTATTCCTTGCTTGATTCTTTCCACCGAGTAAGACCGCTATCCTACGAAACCAAATAACCAGATTCACTCAACAAGATGGCGAATCACTTTTCGAAGCTTTGGAGAGATATAAAGAACTATTAAGAGCTTGTCCACACCATGGCTTAGAACAATGGCTTATAACTCTACCTTTTATAAAAGACTTATCTATAACATAAAGATGACCATCGACGTTGTCGCCGGTGTTGCGCTGATGAACAAACCATACCCCGAAGCTTGCGCTCTCATTGAAGATATGGCATAAAACCATTACCAATAGGGAATTGAACGAGCATAAGTAGAAAAGAAAGAAACCAAATGAGGTATTTACGAAGTTAGTTGCCTAGACCATATGAATGCCAAAATGGACGCCATAGCCCAAAAAGTCGAAAGTTTATATGTTAACCCTACAACTACCGTAGCTGAAATTCAACCCGGATGCGAAATATGTGGAACCCAAGGACACATCACAACTAAATGCAATCTTTTAGCTTAATCAAACCCAGATCAAGTCAATTATGTCCAAGGAAACCCTTATTTAAACACTTATAACCCTGGATGGAGGAATCACCCTAACTTTTCCTATAAGAATAACAACCCTAATCAGAACTCTACACCTCAAAGACCACCAGGATTCCAAGCCCAAAGACCGAACCAACCTATGCAAGCTGCTCCTCAGAAATCAAATCTTGAGAAAATCATGGAGAGCTTTATTACAGCTCAAACTAAGCAAAACAAAGAATTCATGAACCAGAACATTCATATATATGGGTTGATTACACAATTAGGCACCAAGGTCACTTTTGTGATTACCCATAATAAAATGATTTAAACCCAGATCTCTCAAGTGGAACAATAACAAGCTGCTCAAACTACGATAGGAGGGAAATTTCCTGGACAACCTCAACCCAACCCCAAGGGGCATGCTAAGACTATTTCCCTATGGAGTGGAGCCACTTATGATGAACCTGTAAAGCCTAGGTTGAATAAACCAAAACCCCCAAAGAAAGTTGTTGTGACTACACATGAGAAACAACTAGAGGAACCAGTAGAGCCTGAGAAACAAAAAGATGAAGAAACCAAAGATAAGGAAGGAGTGAAGGATAACGAAGTATATGTACCACCCCCTCCTTATAAATCACCAATTCTTTATCCATAAAGATTAAAACAAACCAAATTAGATAACCAATACAAAAAGTTCATAAAAGTGATTGAGAAACTCCACGTTGAGATTCCATTCACTGAGGCTATTACCCAAATACCCATTTATGCTAAATTCCTTAAAGACATCTTAACCAACAAACGTACACTTGATGATCCTAAACCCTTGGAATGCAACTCTATTGCTGAAAACAAACTTGCTAAAAAGGAGAAAGACTCCATAAGTTTTTCTATACCTTGTGTTTTAGGGAATCATGTTATCGATAAAGCATTTCTAGACTTAGGAGCCAGTGTAAGCTTAATGCCTTTAGTCGTTTGTAATAGGTTAAACCTAGGAGAAATGCAACCAACTAGGATATCCCTTTAATTAGCCTATAGATCCGTTAAATTTCCAATAGGCATATTAGAAGACATCCCAGTTAGGCTTGGCCAACTCTATATTCCAACAAATTTTGTTGTCATGGACATTAAAGAAGACGACGAAATCCCAATCCTCCTAGGTATACCATTCTTATCAACAAGTGAAGCCATAATAGATGTCAAGAGAGGAAATATAACTTTTGAAGTAGGTGATGAAAAAGTACAATTTATACTATCAAAATTCCTAATGGCACCAGTCATAGATGACTCATGTTATGCCACCGATATCATTGATGAATGCATAAGAGAGTTAGACCAAGGAGAACAACCTGAAACAATTAAATTACCCTCGACCCCCATAATGGAGGATGACGGATTTGAAAGATTAACAGAACCTTATATAGATCAACAAAACCTTATATGGACCTAGGAGCCATGTCCTAAGAAACCATCAATAGAGCTTAGAGAGCTACCTTAAATGGTGACGAGACCAATCAACTCTTAGATGTCTTGAGAAAGTATCCCGCAACTCTAGGTTATAACATTTTAGATCTCAAAGGGATACGTCCATCTGTGTGCATGCACCGGATAATGCTGGAGGAAGACTTTAAACCCTCTAGAGATCATCAGAGGAGGATAAACCCCATAATGAGTGATGTAGTGAAAAGGGAAGTGCTAAAATTACTAGAGGCTAGAATAATTTATCAAATTTATGATAGTAAGTGGGTCATCCCTGTACACGTGGTACCTAAAAAGGGAGGTGTCACGGTCATGCAAAACTAGAGAGGAGAACAAGTAGCTAAACGTATAGAAAACGGTTGGCGTATGTGCATCGACTATAGAAAACTTAATAAAGTAACTAGGAAAAACCATTTCCCTTTTCCATTTATTAACCTAATGCTTGAACGTCTAGCTAGACATTCTTACTTTTTTTATTTAGATGGATACTCTAGATTTTTCCAAATTCCTATTCACCCAGATTATCAAGAGAAGACAACATTTACATGCCCTTATGGAACGTTTGCCGATAATATCTGAAAGATGGGATGATGACTATGGGAACCTCTTGTATAACATGATTGTCAGGTTTAACCATAGTACCCTCCCTTTGGGTGGTTCTTAACCGAGACTCCATGCTCGTGACTTGCAACAAACCCTTGATTCATGGTTGATCCGTTCTTGTATATCCTTAATATCAATGGAACTTGGGTGTTGATAAGGTGTAAACCATAATCCACCAAAATGGACGATTGATATTAAGGATGACTTGATCCATCCTGTGACCTTTGTGTGGTGTGATTTTCTTGATCCTTGAGTGTGATTGTCGCATCCATGCATTCATGCATTCATACACATCCATATCATCAACAATGAGAAAAGTTTCAAGGAACTTAAGAGGTCTATTTGCAAATTTTCAGACATGGATAAGCAAAGAAGGAATACGAAGAAGTACAGTTTCAGACTACCCGACTTGAAAGAGTTAAGGAGTTTGACATCCTATGTATTAGATCCCTTGGAGTTCAAACCTCGCCATGGGAAGCTTCTGTCTATTCTTGCTACTCAAGTGGATGAAGGTCTAATGAGTGTGTTGGTGCAGTTCTATGATCCCTTGTACCGTTGCTTCACATTTTCGGATTTCCAGCTTTTGCCTACGCTTGAGGAGTATGCCTATCTTGTGGGTATACCTATTCTAGATCAGTTACCATTCAGTGGCTTGGAGAGAGTTCCTTCTTCCCAAGAGATTGCTGATCTGTTGCATATAGAAGAATCTATTGTTGGTGCTCATATGACTATCAAAGGTGGAATTAAAGGTCTCCCTTCTGATTTCCTCATTGCTCAAGCTACTATGTTTGGGAAGGCCATGAGTAAGGATGCCTTGGAGGCCATATTTGTACTTCTCATCAATGGGCTAGTGTTATTTTCCAACATCGACAAGTTTGTGGATGTGAACGCTATTAGGATTTTCTCTACTCTTAATCCCGTTCCTACTCTGTTGGGCGACACTTATTTCTCTTTGCATATGAGGAATGCAAAGGGTGGTGGTACCATTGTGTGCTATTTGCCTCTATTGTACAAGTGGTTTATTTCGCACTTGCCACGGACGCTCGTCTTCAAGGAGAACAAAGGATGTCTACGGTGGTCCACGAGACTTATGTCTCTCACTAATGGTGATATCTTTTGGTATAACCGTGTATATGATGGTGTGCAAATCATTGAATCTTGTGGTGAATTCTCTAATGTGCCTCTTCTTGGTACATGTGGTGGAATTAACTACAACCCTATTTTGGCACGTCGTCAGCTTGGGTTCCCCTTAAGGGACAAACCTAATAACATTTTGTTAGAAGGTGTATTCTTTCAAGAGGGTAAAGATCCCTAAAACTTGAAGGGCATAATCGTTCACGCTTGGCGCAAGATCCATAGGAAGGGAATGAAAGAGCTTGGTCCGAAGAATTGTATTGCTTTGGAACCCTATACCTCGTGGATGAGGAGGAGAGCTTTTGCGTACCGCATGCCCTATGATAACCCGAGACCTACACCTATGGTTATGGTTGGGCCTTCAACCCTCTGTAGCACCTCAAATTTTCACCTCCCATTTGTACATACATTTTCATTTTAGGTCATTAACATTGCATTGTTCATTACATAGTTCATTGCATGTCATCAGTCAGACTGGTTAGGAAATTCAGTTGTGCAAGCAAGCAAGTGCATTTTCCATGAGATCAAAGCCTCAGGGTTGGTTCAATGAGTTCATATGACTCAAGGATTATTTTGAAGTGGTTTGGCCAAAGGTTGGATGTTCAAAGCTCATCAGTCAAGATGCAGTTCATCTGAAACTCTAGAAAGTCAACCAAAGTCAACTGTGCATTCAACCATGGATTTGAAGGTGGGAGATGGTTAGAGAGGCCTCATTCATGTCCATACAAGTCTCATTTGACATTTCAAACATCAACAATGAAGAATTTGAGGTCAGATGAAAAGTTTCCAAAAATAGTAAGTGACCTGTAATTGGAAATTGCCAAAAATGGAAAGGTTTTCTCCTCAAGTTTACATGACCAAGCAGGCTTCAAATGAAACTTTGTCCAACATGAAAGTTGAAGATCTTTCCCTCCCCTTTCCAAAAAGTCCAAGATCATGAATTTCTCATGTGTGGTTGAAGAGATATAGATCAATCATGGTCAAGTAAAGTTGAACTTCACAAGTGCATAACTTTTGAACCATAAAGCCAAATGGAGTGGTTCTTTTTGCAATATTTCTCTCTTGTCATGTACTATCCAATTCATGCATCACATACCATGCATTTTGATCACAAAAACATGGCATTTTCATTTGAATTTTGGAGGGAAAATGGTAATTTGAAAATTATGCATTGTTTTCACTTCCCACCAATTGCATTTGCTTCAAAACAGATTTTTGAATGAATTCCAAGCCAAACTCGGGTACTGTAGCATTGCTTTACATACATGAGGGTGAATTGGACAATTTGCATAAACACTTGGTTTTAGCTTAATCCACTTGCATTGGCTTAATTGTGATTAAGAGTTTCATTAGCACAACATATATATAGCATAATCATAACAGAAATGAGATTAACACTTCATTTTGCTCAGATCTAGATCCATTTGCATCATTCTCTTCACTTGGTTCTCTCACTTTTTCATCAAAATTTTCCATAAACCTTGCATTGTTCTTGATCAATCCTTGATCCACAAGCATAATTGGACATTTTTGGAAGCAAGATTCACCAATTTTCGAGCTGATTTGGAACTGTTGAAGCTCACCTCCATTAATGGCAGTTGAAGATTCAAGCAAAATCGTGCAAGCTTAACCTCTAAACCTTCATCCATTCCATTGTACAAGAGTGTTGGACCAACTGTTTGGACATTACAAGGCTTGAAAGCAGCAAATCCAGTTCTGCACTTCCATTAAGGTTAGAAATTGCGTGCCTTAATTCTTGAAATTGTGATATGCATGTGGTAGATCTTTGAATACGGAGTACACTGAGCTTTGTATCATCGAATTTCATGGAGAGATGAGTGAGTTATGTTGAATCTAAGTTTGATGCATGAAACTTTTCGTGCTCGAATCTTTGAACCTAGGTTGAATTAGAACAAATTAATCATTGATCTATGATGTATGATGAAAGACGAGTCCATTGGTGTGCTGGTTGTGAATTTCTGAGCACTTTTGTTCTTGAGCTCAAGAACACGTATGAACATTGTATGAATCCTAGGGTTTTCTATTTCCAGGCTGTGTTTGATCTTGTCCACGCCTGTTTGCATGAGATTTTATGTTAATGGCCATGTATTGGTTATGCCGAGGCTTGCGTGTCAAAATGATTGGCTACGAGCGCATCTCATTGCCATGCAACTTTAATGAAACGGCGCGTTTCATATGTTGAGCGCCTCAATTCAAATGTCAACACAGATCGATTCCCCGCTGAGACATATCCAATTTGGCCTTTTGCATTTTTTTCATATTATTCCATCCATTCATGAACATGCTTCATTCACATTTTTTATTTTTCTTTCCACTTCCAAAATTCATAACTCATTGATGGATGATCCAAATGACCTGGGAATTTTTGCATGTTGTTCCTCATGATTTTTAGTTTTTTATGACTATTTTTCCAGAAATTGTGCACGGTTGGAATTTAATTTGGCTTAGGGATTGTGTATGTATGTGTTTTCTTGACCTACCTTGCCATATGCTTTGTGAAATGATGGATTTTAATCCAACGGCTTTGAAACTTTGCATGCTTAAACTAGACATCTTTAGGGACCTTTTGGTGTTGAGTTTGCATTTTTAGCATTTCTGGTTGTTGAGATATGATCTGGTTAATGTAGGTGTGACAACGTGTGTCACACCATTGCTTGCTCAATTTGATGTTTTTCTTTGCCATGCCAAATAAATGCCAATTGATGTGTTTTTTTGCATGATGCTACTTCTGGATGTTAGGATTGATCATGAATGTTTGTGGAATTTTTAGATTCATTTCTGATTTTTTTGGAATTTCCTTTTCTGGATTGCCATTTGTGGACTTTTGAATAGTCATGAACTTCAATGATTTGTGAAATGATGGTTGTGTATCATATGAACTTGAAATTTTGCACATTGTTTCTAGACACTTTGAAGTTTGTTGTGGCTTTGGTTTGATGTCTTTATCATGTTTGGATTCTGTTTTAGGCTTGTGTAAAGTTGATGTACCAATTGTGGTCCTATTTGAGCTTGTTTGTGCTTGCCTTGCCTTATGGAATTTGATTACCATGCTTATACTTGTCCAAATGCCTTGAATTTTGGTGTGTTGATCATGTTGTGTGTTATGTTTAGCCATGATTTTTCTTGGAATTAATTGAACCATTTTGGAATTAATGTGGATTTGTTCATTCTGTTGCTTCAATGAGCTTTCAACTTGCATGCTTTGCCTTATTTGATTTGTGAAATGAATTTGGTTGATGCTATTGACATGGGACCACTTGGATATTGTTCTTAATTGATTGAGCTTGATTCATGTCAATTTTCATGTTCTGTTTTGAATTATTTCTCCCTCTTTGACCCTAGGCCTTGTCCTAGTGGTTGGTGCTTATGTTTGAGCTTTGTTTTCAGGATAAGGAGCATATGGTCATAAGGGAATTGATTCATTTGCTTGAGTTGGACTATTCGGTTGATGATTAGCTAATCTTGACTTGTTTTGTAGGTGGCTTGTAGCTCATTTGAGTTGAGCTTGTGCCTTGCACATGGTTGCTTTGCTTGTTTGACAATGTCTGTTGACCATTGGTTATTAACTGTCTGTTTAACTTTTTGAGTTGTATACTGATTGAGTTGGATTGTTTTCAGGTACATTAGTTGCTTAAGTTCATTGTGAACTTGCTTTTGCTTTGCTTGATTGCTTAAGCATTGAGGTATAATCTCTTTGACTTCATGTAGTCTGGAAGACCTGTCCTGTTACTTGGGCAGGCACCTGTCTGAAGTCCTCCTTAAGAGGCAATGCTTGTGTTTGTTTATCTTTGTGCCAAGCAGGAAAAGACCTCTATGAGGCAATTGGCAGATAAAAGAGATGTGCAATCCATCTCCTGCTATTCAGTTGAGTCATCCCTTTGCTCACACACCTTGTGTTGATGCATTGTGGATATTAACCCAAGATCTTTGTTGAGTCAGTCGTATGTGGAGAAGAGTTCCAACTTTCTGAACTCCCACTTTCATTTGTCTGAAGCTCTCCCAGGCCAGGGATAAGAGCTGTGAAGTCTTATCTTCACTTCCCATTTCATCTGCTTCACCCTAACTCTCAATGTTAGGGTTAAGAGCTAACATCACCCTGTTACAGTGGCTTGTTTGTCGAGGTTGACATGACCCCTTGACTAAAGCCTAGCCTTGTGTGAGCCTACTTTGTCTGTATATAGTGTGTGCTATTTGTGATTCTGTATGACTGTTTGTGTTGTTAGGATAGCTTGCTCCCTGTGCAAGTTAGATAGAAACTTCAACCTAGGACCATGGTGAATTTACATGATAACTATTAGGCTCGAGTTAGTCTCCCTTCTAGTTTGTCATTTCCCAGTCTCTGGTTAGGTTAGAAGTTCTTTCCCTGCGTAGGGGAACTACGTCGCCCTGATCCTCATACCAGATGAGGTATGTAGGCAGGAGATGAGCAGATCTCTCCGGGCGCCCTTTTGTTTTGTTTCTGTGAGTTGTTTCTCCTTTTCTGGTTGGAGTCTGACGTAAGTCTAGCGATTGGCAGTCGGTTTCCTGTGTCTTGTTTGCTTGTTGGAGTCTGACGTAAGTCCAGCGATTGGCAGTTGGTTTCCTGTGTGTGTGTTTGTTTGGTTCGGAGTCTGATGTAAGTGCAGCGATTGGCATTCGGTTTCCATGTTTGCCTGGTTGTGTGGAGTCTGACGTAAGCCCAGCGATTGGCAGTCGGTTTCCTGTGTGGTTTTGTTTGGCGTGCGTTAGCCGAGCTATGAGTGCTCTGATTCTTCTTTAGTCCGAGAAGATACGTATGCATAGGATGCGACATCCTAGCGAGCACGTTTCCCCCTGTCCCGAACTACGTCGACTCTGATGTCTGTGCCTGACAGACTACGTAGGCCCAGGATGCGATATCCTGCCGAGTTAGTTTCTTTTGTTTTCTGTGTCTCTTTTCAGCCAGTGTTTGATGTTTGAGCAGCGTTTAGCAACCTTTATCCTTCCTTTTGTGCGTGGATCCCGTCGAGTACGACGGATGCGTAGGGGTGCTAATACCTTCCCTTTGCATAACCGACTCCCGATCCCATCTCTCTCTGGTCGCGAGACCATGTCTTTTCCAGGTTTACTTCGAGCGTTTCCTTTCCCTCTTTTGGGATAAATAACGCACGGTGGCGGCTCTGTTGTTTCATTTTCCCGCCGGTTTTTCGCGTAATGCGATAGCTGGCGACTCTGCTGGGGAGAAAAGTTGAGAAGTTGACCTCTTGCTGGTCGATCTTCCATAAGCGAGTCTCTCCTAGCGCTCTCTAGGTTAGGGTTTTGGTTGTTGTTTGCTGTTATTTATTGCATTCATTTATTTATTGTTTGCATTTATGTTTGCATTAATGTTTGCATTCATTTTCATCTGTGCATCTGGCTGTGTTGTGTTTCTCTGTTGGGGTGGGAGTTACTCGAGGTAAAAGGCCCAATACCCAGGCTATGAGTGAAATCTAGGAAACCTAGGAATAGAGTGATTCATGGGAAGCGGGTGGTATGTGCCACTTAGCGGAACATTGATATCACGAGCAGTTCAGACCCTGATGGGATATTATCGGTGCATACATCGGGTGTGCACAGGATGATATTCTTGAAAGGGTTGTTTATCCTGCGTTTCTCTCGACCTTACCTTGGCCTAGATGACACCCGTGAGTGGGGAGGGAATGATCATTATTACAGGTACAGTTGGTGACTTGTCGGTGACTTGTTGGTGACTTGTGGTCCTGTTGGTAACTCTTGGTTCTTCAGATGACAGTTTATCAGATGACTTTGGGTTTCAGATGAATTGTGGTTCCGAGTTCAAGCCGAAGCTTTGATACTGTGTTCCGAGACGCACAGCCTGACAGTCTTGTCTGTAACACCCCGATAATAATAAAATAATTATTTAAATTGAGTTAATAATTTATTTATTAATTTAGTTAAATAATTGGAAATTTTATTATTATTATTTTTGGATTATTATTATTATTCGGAAAATATATATATGTTGGAAATAAGAGAAAGAATCCCATTTTGGTAAAAAGAAAGTTTCACGTGAAAACAGAGAGACGATCGTGAAAGAGGAAAAGGGCAAAGAGACAGAGCAAGGGCTGAAGGTTGAAGAGAGAAAAGCTTGGAGCTCAAAGATTTGCCGGATTAATCAGGTAAGGGGGGTTTATCGTCGATTAATGGGTATTATGGGATAATATGTGATGGGTAGTGATAAGCCGTTAATTTGACCCTAATTGGGATTGTTGATGCTGAAGAATTATGTGGGATAAACTGTATTTAGACTGTAATTGAATCTGTGGTTGGGTTAGTTGTGAAATTCCGAACGTATAGTTTTTTACGGAATCGGAATCGGAGGTCCGGAAGTCCTCCAACGGCGGGAAATGCGGAGAATTCTGCATTCTGCCTTGTGTTAGCGCAGGAACTGCTGTTTTGTCTGCGTTAACCGGTTAACCCAGGGTGTTAACCGGTTAACACTGTTATAATTGGTGAAAATGTGCTGTTTTGCCTGCGTTAACCGGTTAACCCAGGGCGTTAACCGGTTAACACTGTTGCGTTTTGCCAGAAAATGTGTTTTGCCTGCGTTAACCGGTTAACCCAGGGCGTTAACCGGTTAACACTGTTGCAGAGTGGAAAATTGGCTTTTTAATGTTGTGTACATAATTGAGAGTTGACCTATGTTGGCGTATGATGTAATAGGGATTATATCCCGCTGTTTTGAGCAGTATCGGTATTAGTAGAGTGTGCTAATACTGTGTTTAATTGATTTACATGTTGATGATGTGTGATGATATGCATACTGACGTGAATGTATATATTATGCATGTATGTGTGAATGGACTGTTGTATGGCTTAGAGTGTGAGCATATGTCTATTCTTGAATTGTTGTTGATGTTGCATTGCTAGATGATTAGCGTGCATGGCATAGCCTCTGGGGCTGTAGCTAATTCCCATGGTGAGGAATTAGTGAGTGAATCATGGTGGATTTGTTGTTGATGTTGGCATGCTAGATGATTAGTGTGCATAGTCTAGCCTTCGGGGCTGTAGCTAATTCCCATGGTGAGGAATTAGTGAGTGAGTCATTAGATCTCAAATGAGTGGGACTAGTGAGCTTAGTAGCCGTATCTGGATTTGATCGGTGAGCTTGGACTATATGTTCAAGAATAGTCGGTACCGCATGTGTTGAGTCTCATTGCATAATGTATGTATGGCGTATAATATGAATGGATGTATTCCAATATTATACGTGTGTTTGTGTTGTTGTAGAGTATGATTTGAGATTATACTTGTGTATTATGGAATGTTGAGTATGATGTGAGCTGATGTGCTGTTACTGATTGTATGTTGTGATTAGGGTGATTAATGTGTTAAATTACTTAACATTGCATGATATTTTATAATGCTTATTATATCGATTGAGGAACTCACCCTTACAACTGTTTTTCAGGTAACGAGAACTGAGTTGAGTGGGAGCTAATGATTGGAGTCTAGTGTAGTCTCCTTAGTGGGTCGTGCTCTGATAGATGTAACATCGGGATGGGACGTTTTATTTTGTTGAATAATTTACATGTGAATGTTACATGTTGTACATGATTGATGAGATCTCTATCCGTTGCGTTTTATGCAAATGCTTATGTTTTGAATTAATAAAGAGCATGACATTTATAATTGGTGAATAGTTTGAATAATTGTGTGACACCCTTGAATGACATAATTACTCTGATTGTTATATGTTTATTATTTTAATTAAATTTTGGGGTATTTTAGAAGGGTGTTACATTGTCTGCATCATTTGCATCATAGCATGTTTATTTTCAAAAAGATACGCAATAAAAAAGAATTGAAAGAGAAGAAAAGAAAAAAGAAAAAAGCTAATCTCTGCATGCATATCATTTCTCAGGTACATTCCAGAGTCTATTCACTGATAGAGATGGCAACAGTCCCAGAGTTAAAACGGAAGATTTGCTCCTACATTTTTCACCGTGAGCCTTTGACGTCTTTGATGGAGTTGAGCAACTTTGTGATCAGTGGTAATCAGAAGGGGTTCGTTGATCGGTATGGGGATATTCTGACACTGTTGAGGATGGTAGTTGATCCAGTGCCGTTGCAGACTCTTCTACAGTTCTACAACCCAGAGCTTCGTTGTTTTACCTTTCAGGATTATCAGTTGGCGCCTACTCTTGAGGAATATTCCATCTTGCTGAGTATTCCTATCCGATATCAGGTTCCTTTCTTGGATGTGCATAAAGAGGTTGATTTCAGAGTTGTTTCCAGAGCCCTCCATTTGGGTATCAAAGAGGTCAGTGATAATTGAAAGTCCAGTGGGGATGTCGTAGGGTTGCCTTTGAAGTTTCTGTTGAGGGTAGCTAGAGAAGAAGCAGAGAAGGGAAATTGGGAAGCTTTTCATGCTCAGTTAGCCATTATGATCTATGGGATTGTTTTGTTCCCGAGTATGCCCAACTTTGTGGACTACGCTGCAGTCATTATCTGTCTTGGAGGAAACTCGGTTCCTACTTTGTTAGCTGACACTTACTATGCTATTCACAGTAGGCATGGTAAGGGTGGAGCTATCAGATGTTGCCTTCCACTGTTGCTCAGATGGTTCATGTCTCTCCTGCCAGTCAGTGGACCTTTTGTGGATGCTCAGAGCACTTACAAGTGGACTCAGAGGGTCATGTCTCTTACTTCATATGATATCAGATGGCAGTCATACCGGATGGATGTGCGGAATGTTATTATGAGTTGTGGAGAGTTCCGGAACGTGCCACTTGTAGGGATTAGGGGTTGCATCAATTACAACCCAGTTCTGTCTCTTCGCCAGTTGGGGTTTGTGATGAATGGAAGACCATTCGATGCTGAGATAGCTGAGAGTGTGTATTTTGAGAAGCGAAGTGACCCTGTTAGGTTGGAGAAAATAGGAAGAGCTTGGAAGTCTATTGGTGTTAAAGATGGAGCTGTCTTAGGGAAGAAGTTTGCCATTGCTATGCCTGACTACACTGAGTGGGTCAAGAAGAGAGTGGAAACTTTGTTGTTACCCTATGATAGAATGAATCCTTTGCAAGTGCAACCGCCTTTGATTCTTGCTGAGAATGTACCCGCTGAGCAGTACAAGCAAGCCCTGATGGAGAATCGCAGGTTGAAGGAGAAAGAGCAAGATGCCCAGATGGAGTTGTATCAAGCCAAAGATGATAGGTTGAACCTGACTCATCAACTCAGAGACATCCAGGGGGTAGATATGGGTGGAGTAAGGAGCAAGAAGAGATCTTATGAAGAGATGGAGAACTTGCTGAATGCAGAGCACCGAGAGTGTTTGAGGTTGCAGAGAGCTGAAGCTAGTTATCAGAAGAAGATCAGAGACCTGGAGAAGCAACTCAGAGACAAAGATATCCAGTTGAAGAAGGAAGTCAACTTGAAACATGCATCAGAGAGCCAACTTGGAGCAGAAGTTGTGGAGCTCAGAAGACAGTTGAAGGAGAAGCTCACTCCCTTACCAAAATGTTCAGAGTGTGACTTGTTGATAGACCAGTGTCACTACTTGAAGACGCTCATTCCTGGAAGTCGTTTGTCTTAGCTTGTATTCCTGATGTTTATGTTGGGAATCACCTCCAGGCTTGTTGGATGGGATTCATTGTTGTATTTTTGAATCATTTGGATCTTTGTTGATTGTGCTGTATGATCCTGTTGCTCATTTATATATGAGATTGTTGGTTTCACTCTGTACTCATTGCTCTTGTGTATGTTGTTTCTGTGCTTCCTGTGTTGTTCTTGCTGCAGGTTGCCATTTTTTGAAGATGAATCAGGCTCTTTGAATGCCTGAGAAATGAGCATATCATGTGCATCATATGCATTAGCATCATACTAATATCATTTTGCATAACAAGTGTTCTAGTTCGTGACTTCTCACTCTGGTTCCTGTGTCAGGCAGGATAGCTGATCAGAGACCGCATCGGTATTCAACCAGACTCAATCAACAGAGAAGTATGGATCAAGTACAGGCAGAATTGGCTGAGATGAGGGCAAACATGGCCCAGTTTATGACGATGATGCAAGGTGTTGTTCAAGGGCAAGAGGAGCTGCGTGCCTTAGCCCAGAGACAGGAGACTGCGATTCCGCAGTCCAACCGAGCGTCGCCAGTGGGTGTACCCGTTCATGAGAATGTTACTGCTGCTCCCGTCAATGGCTACGCTGTAGGGGATGAATTGAGGGATCAGAGTCAGTGAACAACCTCTTGTTGCAGAGACTGTCAATGCTAGAGGTACCCGGGCTCCGATTCGTCATCCTGCTCCGTTGGTTGGCCGACAGGAGGATATGTTCACTCTCCTCAGTGAGGATGATGAAGTCGTGAGAACTGAAAGCTTCAAAGAGTACGCCCAGAGGTGGCGTGAGCTAGCCGCAAGAGTGCAACCTCCAATGTTGGAAAGAGAGCTGACTGACATGTTCATCGGGACCTTGCAGGGTGTGTTCATGGACCGCATGGGGAGTTGCCTGTTCAGTAGCTTTTCTGACGTTGTTGCCTGTGGGGAGAGGACTGAGAGTCTTATCAAAGCAGGAAAGATACAAGATCCTAGCTCTTCAAGTTCTTCGAATTCTAAAAAGACATACTCTGGGGCACCCAAAAGGGGAGAGAGTGAAACAAATGCTGTGCACCGTCGAAGGAATGTGAACAGAGGACAATATCGTCAGGCTGCTGCTGTGACCATTCCAGCAACTCAACAACAGCAGAGAAGACCAACTCAGCAATATCAACCTCAGCAACATCGTCCTCAGCAGCAGGCTTACCAGCCTCATAATGGTAGTCAAGCCAGTACAAGTAATGAGAGGAAGAAGATCATTTTTGATCCGATCCCTATGTCGTACACAGAGTTGTATCCCTCTTTGATAGAGCGGAACTTGATTACTCCCAGAGACCCGCCGGCTATACCCGTCAACCCTCGGTGGTGGTATAAGCCTGATCAGCATTGTGTGTATCATTCGGGTGCTCCTGGTCATGATGTGGAAAGCTGCTTTCAGCTGAAGAATAAGGTGCAGGACCTTATCAGATCAGGGATTCTGAGCTTTGAGGACTTAGGTCCCAATGTTAATCAAGCTTGAAGATAACAAGTCCCGGGCTGGCGTTGACTTGTCTTCTGAGGTCTTCAACGAAAAGGGTTGTTCAAAAGCAGAAGCTGCTGGTGCAAAGGATACTGACATTTGTCATCCCTGGAGGGATCTGTCACAATTGGGTCACTGTGGGTGTTCCTACAGTTGTTCCCAAGTCAGAGTAATAATCACTTTGTTTAAAAAACCTTCTCCCATGCCAAAAGGAGAAGTGATGACATTGTTGGCAGCATTTTGAGCAATGATATTTTCATTCAAATAAATTCATGTTAAAACATTTGTTTTTCCATTTGTTTTCCCTTTTCACTTTTTGCATGAAATTGGTGATCACAAAAAACCCTAAAAACAAGAATAAAAGCAATCTTTTCATCTGCATAATGATTGTCTTGTTTGATTTCCAAAAAGCTTTTCATATAAAAATCATTATGCAGGTTGATTCTTAAACCCATTGAACATAATGATCCGACGTCATCTCCCAATTTTGAATTCCCTGTATTCGAAACGGAAGAAGATGATGTTGAAGGGATTCCTGACGAGATTTCCCGACTTGAGCAAGAAAAGAAGATCACTCAGCTGCATCTCGAGAATCAGCAGAACAGCCAACTGGGGCATTACAAAAAAAAAAGAAGAGAAAAAGAGAAAAAAAAAGAGAAAAGAAAGAGGAGGGTGCAAAATCCGAAGAAATCAAAATCAAAAGAAATCAAAAGAAAGAAAAAAGAAAGAAAGAAACAAAAGGAAAAATAGCACCCTCAAGTCCCAAGTTGACTGATGCTGAATGGATTCAGAGTCATTACGACCAAGTGAATCTGATCGAAAAGAAGAGATTAACTGCCATGTGTTATGGTCAGTTATATCAGCAGAGAGTGAAGAAAGCATGCGATAAGAAGGTCAAGCCTCGTGTGTTCCGAGAAGGTGACCTTGTGCTCAAGAAAGTCTTGTCTTTCATGCCCGATTCCAGGGGCAAGTGAACCCCAAGCTATGAATGTCCATATGTTGTCAAGAGAGCCTTTTCAGGCGGTACTTTGACATTTACAACAATGGATGGAGAAGTTCACTCGTCCTGTGAATTCTGATGCAGTCAAGAAATACTTCGCCTAAAAAAAAAAAAAAAGAACAAAGTAGCTCGCTAAGTCGAACACCCCAAAGGGCGACTTAGGCAAAAAGGAGCGTCTCGGTGGATTGAAAACCCGAAAGGGCGATCCAGGCAAAAGTTAGAGACATTGAAAGAAAAAAAAAAGAATTTGCATCCCGCTAGATTGATCACCTCACACTGGGGCAATCTAGGCAAAAATTAGGGATTTGGCAAGTAACTGCATCATGACAAGACTGTGCTCTACATCTGTCATCCGTCAGGAATTCTCGATTCGTCGTCGACTGAAGCTCTGGATACATCGAAATTCGGAATGGTAGAGAAAAGGTCATTATGTTCAATGAAGCCCTCTCCAATATATATCACCGATTTCAAACTTGTATAGATCTATGGAGTCTTGCCCTTTACAGACTACCATTCCATCACATCAATTTGAGCTTTTATCCAATTATTTGCACTCTTATTTGTTTCAACTCAACAAATGTTTTGCATGTTTTAATTGATAAAGTATCATTGTTTTCAAAATAAACAAATTTTTCAAAAAATTATTCTTAAACAAAGTGAACATTCACAATGATGGAAGGATACTTAGGAGATCCGCAGTGCTCTCCCAAGGGTGGTATGATTACCAACAGGTAAGACATTTGTTCGTATCTCGAGCATAACTATATCTTTTTTCCTGTAGAACCTCCTATGGTTTCTCCTCAGCGAGGTTGCTCAGTGCAGTGTTGGTTGAAGTTGTTCATCTTCATGTCCCCGGCAGTGCAACATTCTTCCTCCAATTCCCTGTTAGCCCTATTGTGGTGTATCCCCAGTAGAGTGCTGTTTGAGCCCTACCGTGGGGCATTCCCAGCAAAGTTGTTGTTCGAGCCTTTTTGCGGGCCAGTTCCCAAGCAGAGCGTTTATTGAAGACTTCAACTTTCGTCTCTCCAGCAGAGCAGTCTTCTCCTCTCCCCGACATGGGTGCTTGTCTTTGGAAGATTCGGTATTTGGTGAATTGACATCCCAGTAATCCGGCATTCCCTCAGATAGATTCCTCAGCGGAGTTGTTGGCATGATGAGCTTTATCAATGCCTATCTATCTTCATCAGAGATCTGGTTGCTTCTTGGTATCTCTGATCTCCAGGATGATGTTGTTCCCTGATGTCCCAGTCTCCAGCAGACTTTCTTTTGCTCTCTGGTGATTTTGGCCTTCCCTCTGGAGGAGTAGCACCAGATGGTTGATTCCTGGATATATGTGTGTTGAGCATGTCTGTTCGTCAGCATTCATCATACATTTATCATGCATAATTGAAATTCTGGTGTAGTCAGAATTCAGATGTTATCCACCACGACATGACATCTGATCTAACATTGTAACTAATACAACAAGATAGTTATTAACCACTGTACTAATATGCACAGGTTCACAGATGTCACGACATCTCATTCTATGTCACCCTAGAATGTATGAACCCCTGGTTCTGTGCTTCAGGAAGAAAGACTCAACAGAAGTCAAACCTAGCACTCACTTCAGTTGTTTTCTTCCATAGTTATCAGCATGATGTCTTACTGTTCTTTGTGGACATCATCTGTTACATTGTTCCAGTGTGTGTATCTTTTACTTGTATTTCCTGAATTAAAGGTTGAACATGTTAATCTAATTTCCACTTATTAGATTGCTAACAATTTGGCTATTTGTTAGGTTCATTAATTGTAGGTTAGTAGTTGGTTTCCTGGTTTTTCTCTAAGCTGTTAAATCCCTGAAGAATAGCCTGAGAAAAACACTGAACCAGAAAAAACCAATCATCCTACACTTTATCACCTGCTGTTGGGAATGAATGTCACAACATTCAGTTCGACATCCAGAACATAGCTGATTCTGTTATGTTCCTGGAATTGTACTGTGCTAAGTTTGCAGTACTGTAAAAGACTAACTAGTCTCTACTTCAGTATCAACCTTCAGTATCAACTGTCAAAACATCCAGTTTGACAGTTTCACAATGATCCTTCAGCTAGGTCTGTTATCCTTGAAAAGAATAAACTTAAATAAATACTGAACTGAAATTAACCTGCTCATCATTCAGTATCTACTGTCCATGATGAATGTTACAACATTCTGATTGACATTCAAACAGAAGGTTATATGCCAAGTCTGTTATCATCTTGATAAGCTGACTGGAATACCTGCTGAGTTATGACATTAATAAAAACACATGCAGAAGGAAAACAAACACAGGAAATTGTTAACCCAGTTCAGTCCAACATGACCTACATCTGGGGGCTACCAAGCCAGGAAGAAGATCCACTATTAGTAGTATCAATTCAGAGTTAAACTCACCCGTTTACAACTCATCACTTAATCCCTACCCAATGCAATCTATACCTAGGAACTCCTAGATAGAAACCTCCAATTTCCATTCCTATCACTACAAATACAATGTAATGTTAACACACCTTGAACTTGCTTCACAGCTTCATTCAAGAACAAAATCACTCTTGCCTACAAGCTTTGAGTTACAACATTCTCAGGATTTATCACTGAGATACACATGGTAACCTTCCCACAGATTGGGAGGTTTACCTTACACACACCCCTAAAAATTCATTCTAAGAGGCTTACAAAAACTAGATTACAATCAGCTATTTATAACCTAATCACCCAACTGGATTTGGGCCTTCAGAAGATTGCAGCAGACTTGTTCTTGCTGTTACAACTTCAGCAGAAAAATTCTGCTACAAACAAGGTCTTCAAGTTCCTAAACTCTCTCCATATATATCTCCATATTTAGAGCCTATATATATTCTGATTTAGTCTTCAAGACCTCCACATGGGAGTTAGGATATTCACCAGATATCCTTGCTGATCCCAGAAAATATACTGAATTAATTAATTCAGTTTTCTACACATGTGCGATGTCACAGACTTGATGTCGTGACATCGTACATGACATGTTGGTCCAGATGTTGAATTTCTTCAACCCAACATATTAACATAACAGAGATGATTACATTATTTGTTTTCTAAAATTAATGCCAATCCTAAGGAATCAACAATCTCCCCCTTTGGCAAATTTTAGCTAAAACAAATAAACAATACACTGGACAAAACATCCCAATTTGGGAATGCTCTTCATCTCCGTCATTGGCTCCACCACCACAAACACCAAAGTTGGTGTACATGGGGAAGAAGAGGGACAATACTCAGTTGTACCAGAACCCTTCCCCTCAACCAGAGAGCTTCCAGAAGAATATGTAATGCTGAGTACATAGACAATGTAACTCAGATCACAAGGCACAACTGTCTTCTTAACTCAGATCACAAGACACAAGTGGAAACCCCAGTTGGTGGATTTTGTGCCTGATGCCAACTTCTGTTTGCTGCCACATCCACAGTTGGCTTGCTTTTGGTACATTCTCAACCCCAGGATTATATTTCTCTCCCCCTTTTTAGCGAAACATTTGTAAAGGCACCCTTCACAAAACCAGATCCAGGCGCAGCTTGCCCAAACCTTAACATACCCCATGATTCTGAGAATGGAGTGTTTTTCTTGTGAGAGGAAGAGGGCTATTGCATCCTTTAAATAGTCCAGCCCGTGCCTAGGAATTTCCGGTAGAAATAAATGCTTGGTCAAGATGCATTTATTTTTGCTGAGAAACAGTCAGAGAATCTCCAACAAAATCTCAGATTATCTTTGAATACCTTTTATAGCTCCTGACTGTTTCTTTTCCAAAACAGCCGTTCCAGTGCATGAAGACTATTCCATATATGCAGTCAGACACGTTGCACGCGATGTCTTAACATTTCACGTGGCTTTTTCCTACATTCTGCTAGTATTCAACATTTTCCAAGGTTCCAGTCATATCTCTAGTAGAGACTTGACATTTGGCACTGATACAGTCAAATTCCCACACTTCAGCAGATGGTTACTCCCCCTGTACCACACAGCTGTAGCCATCTGGCTTATTCTGATTTACCAGAATTTGACACCTCACCTTCATAATTCCTACTGACTTTAAGTTTTAGAAGGAATTAGCAGCATTGTCCAGGTCAATGTCATGACATCCGGTCAGACATTCTTCAGCTCACTCAGCCTTGACATACATCACAGTATCCTGATAACTGACAAGGTGCCATACCTAGTTATCTGAGTACACATAGACCACAAGCTTGATGATTACTTGCAGCTTCAAGGACAAAACTCCCCCTGTCATGGACGCCCTACTCTCCTCTTGAAACTTGGAGATCACACATGAGCATATCCAACACCCCAAAGTTGGACCTTCACATACTTCCTGATTCAAAGAGAATCCAGACCACTTGATGAATGGAAAACATAAGACGCATCTTCATGTCTTCAAGAGCACACCCTCTGTTCAACCCTCTTAGCTGAACACATTCACACTCTGTGTCAATCTCTCTTCTAACCAGAACAGAAGACCACTTCACAAGATGTTCTAACATCAGCTGGGACATCCTTCACAACGAGGAGCACCATCTGATAGTCTTCAGATATCACTGAGTCATCAGCTTGATTAAGAAGACCCCAGACCTAAATTGGGACATATACATTTTCATCCCATTACAAGAGATAATCTTCCATAGATGGCTCAGAACTCCTACCACAAGCTCCAAGGGATGAATAGAAAGCACCTCCTTTAGTCTTCAACTTACTACTTTTCTACTCAAGAGTAACTTGTCTCAGACTTTCTTCAAGAATAATCAGCTGCCATATGTTGATTATCTTGATTCTTCGAACTCACTTCTGAGGTAAACCAATTGCCACTGGTTGATTACCTCCTTCATGAATCCTCATATGAAAAGGTCAAATGCTGCTTTTTGACCTCCCCAAGTTTATCAGACTTCTCCCAAAGATATTCTGACCTTTCAAGTGAGACTAGAACTTCAAGCTTTTTGAAGTATCCAATCTACAACCCTGTAGACCTTTCTATCTTAAGTTGATGTGCCACTTCACCAACTAAGAGTCTGATGTTGAACCAAATGTCACAACATTGTGTTTTGACATCTAGCTGTTGAATTCAGCTCCTTCTTCTGCCACTTGAAAGAACTTCCTCCCTTCACAGAACAAGAGTTCAATGTTCTCATAGACTTGATTTTGGAACCAAGTTTGAGTAAACAACCTCCATCCTGCAGGTTTGCAGTTAAGTCATCCAAGCTCACACCTTGATGAATCCCTGCTTCTTCTCCAAAGACATCAGACACTCTGATGTATGAGTCTTTAGAAGGACCAGTTAGAACCTAACCCTTCAGCTCTACCAAGGATTCCACATCCTAAGGCAAGGCTGTTTCCATGATGTCAAGAATGCTGCCACTTGTTCTTGACTCCACAGTGTGCATAAGCTAATGCACTTCCTTACCTAGATCAGAAATAAACTGATCCAAGTAACCACCATCAAGACTATGATGTCTTCTTCTTCTTGTATGTACCAAGGCTGAACATGTTTCTTGCCAGGAAACCTTTTCAGAGATCATATGCTTTTGCTGCCACCAAAGAGATAGATCATAAGCCAATGTACTATCCTTCCTGTGATTCTGCACAGGGTCTTGAAGAAGTGATGTTCCAACATCTTTAAGAACATCAGTTATCTTGAGCTCCAAGGATAATCAATTAAACACTTGTACTTGGCACAAGTAGACATTGATCTTAAATCCTTTCCCAATTATCCTTTCAGATACTTCCACCATAAGACTACTTTGAAAGTACTCTTCTTGTGTCAACATCTTCTACTTGCAAGCACCTCGACAATTTTGAAAGTCTTCCCAGATTAAATTCACCCTTAGGAATAAGAGAGATGAATTCTTCCTTGCAAATGTGTCACACAACCACCAGAACCCATGTGACACAGGTCAACAGCCAACCAGACCCTAGGCTGACCAGACTTGAGGAGGTTAACCAAGGCTCCCCCTCAAATTAACAATCATGGACACTCCACACCAATATCCATGCATTGTACACATATGTCTCAACATGACATACACTATCCCTACCAGTGGCAACTAACTCCTCCAATCAGACTCCAGCTGACCATAAGTACTAGTGAGACACACAATACCAGTCAATAGTAGTTATGCATTGCCAGGGCATACTACTTCAACCAACCCCTGAATCTTCATATTCTTACTCCTTGACAGAACTGCCACTTCTGCACGTGGTGTTTGAATAACATGATTCATGGTTCCAATCCTCGTAGATGATACAGCAATCAGGTTACCCCATTATTGACTGATAACATCCAGGGGACTTGTCTTCCAACACAACATAGTACTTCAGGGAACACCTATCCAACCCTGCTCAATCTACAGGAATATGCCAAACAGCAGGAGATTGCGCACTGCCACATCTCAACCAGCTCAACTTCTAGAGATCAGACTTCTAAAGGTGACCTTCTTGAGCACACATACAGTTGACCCTTCCCTTGTCAACTTAGCACACACAGATGTCTCCTCTTCCAGGTCAGGAGTAGGTTCCAAACAGAAGTATCCCTTTGTTTGATACCTAAAACCATTTGCTCTTCAACCAGTAGCTGCGTACTTGTTGAACAACATGTTCTAACATCGCATAGACCATTAGTTCCACCTCCTTGGAACAAACCTTCCTTGAAGGTCTTCAAGGTCTTCATACACCCTACTCAAGTGAGTAAAAGAATCAGTGATTAAGTGATTCTTACTATCCTGAAGTGAGAACGTCATGATGAGTGGACTTGAGGAGACTCAAGTATCTTTGACATCTTCAGTAGATTATGATGAGATCTTGAATACAGCAGCCTTTCATCCACATGAGGGGAAACAACATCAGAGTTTGAGTTTTGCCAGGTATTATGCAGCGGAAATCATAATACAACTCAACCTATGAACACACACTTCACCAGATCAGCCTCCAAGACCATACCAAGTTTGAATGTGATTCAATACTGGCACAACAGTCCCACATACAGGCCAATTTCCACCCTCCAGAGACAGGTATACACCATTCCTGTCATGAACAGTCCATCCACCTACTTCAAGGGACCATTCAGGGAAATTACAGAACCTTTCACAGGTTCCAGCATCAGTACTAACATAACTCCTTGCAAGATACCAGAAAGTATCACCCATGGATCTCATCCAGAAGCAGAACAGGATGCCTGCTCTGATACCAATTGAAATTCTGGTGTAGTCAGAATTCAGATGTTATCCACCACGACATGACATCTGATCTAACATTGTAACTAATACAGCAAGATAGTTATTAACCACTGTACTAATATGCACAGGTTCACAGATGTCACGACATCTCATTCTATGTCACCCTAGAATGTATGAACCCCTGGTTCTGTGCTTCAGGAAGAAAGACTCAACAGAAGTCAAACCTAGCACTCACTTCAGTTGTTTTCTTCCATAGTTATCAGCATGATGTCTTACTGTTGTTTGTGGACATCATCTGTTACATTGTTCCAGTGTGTGTATCTTTTACTTGTATTTCCTGAATTAAAGGTTGAACATGTTAATCTAATTTCCACTTATTAGATTACTAACAATTTGGCTATTTGTTAGGTTCATTAATTGTAGGTTAGTAGTTGGTTTCCTGGTTTTTCTCTAAGCTATTGAATCCCTGAAGAATAGCCTGAGAAAAACACTGAACCAGAAAAAACTAATCATCCTACACTTTAGCACCTGCTGTTGGGAATGAATGTCACAACATTCAGTTCGACATCCAGAACATAGCTGATTCTGTTATGTTCCTGGAATTGTACTGTGCTAAGTTTGCAGTACTGTAAAAGACTAACTAGTCTCTACTTCGGTATCAACCTTCAGTATCAACTGTCAAAACATCCAGTTTGACAGTTTCACAATGATCCTTCAGCTAGGTCTGTTATCCTTGAAAAGAACAGACTTAAATAAATACTGAACTGAAATTAACCTGCTCATCATTCAGTATCTACTGTCCATGATGAATGTTACAACATTCTGATTGACATTCAAACAGAAGGTTATATGCCAAGTCTGTTATCATCTTGATAAGCTGACTGGAATACCTGCTGAGTTATGACAGTAATAAAAACACATGCAGAAGGAAAACAAACACAGGAAATTGTTAACCTAGTTCAGTCCAACATGACCTACATCTGGGGGCTACCAAGCCAGGAAGAAGATCCACTATTAGTAGTATCAATTCAGAGTTAAACTCACCCGTTTACAACTCATCACTTAATCCCTACCCAATGCAATCTATACCTAGGAACTCCTAGATAGAAACCTCCAATTTCCATTCCTATCACTACAAATACAATGTAATGTTAACACACCTTGAACTTGCTTCACAGCTTCATTCAAGAACAAAATCACTCTTGCCTACAGGCTTTGAGTTACAACATTCTCAGGATTTACCACTGAGATACACATGGTAACCTTCCCACAGATTGGGAGGTTTACCTTACACACACCCCTAAAAATTCATTCTAAGAGGCTTACAAAAACTAGATTACAATCAGCTATTTATAACCTAATCACCCAACTGGATTTGGGCCTTCAGAAGATTGCAGCAGACTTGTTCTTGCTGTTACAACTTCAGCAGAAAAATTCTGCTACAAACAAGGTCTTCAAGTTCCTAAACTCTCTCCATATATATCTTCATATTTATAGCCTATATATATTCTGATTTAGTCTTCAAGACCTCCACATGGGAGTTAGGATATTCACCAGATATCCTTGCTGATCCCAGAAAATATACTGAATTAATTAATTCAATTTTTTACACATGTGCGATGTCACAGACTTGATGTCGTGACATCGTACATGACATGTTGGTCCAGATGTTGAATTTCTTCAACCCAACATATTAACACAACAGAGATGATTACATTATTTGTTTTCTAAAATTAATGCCAATCCTAAGGAATCAACAATAATGCATACATGTATAATCATAACATTCAGGTACTCATGTTGCATCTATTGCCATGTATCTGTTGATGGTCGTCTCCTGCTAATTAGTGATACGAATCTCCCCAGTAGATCCTCCCCTAGCAGATGTGGGTGTGTCTGATCTCTCCATGTAGAGTCGACCCCTTAAGCAGAAAGTGCCTGTCATTTCCTTCTGCGCTCCCCGCTGAGTTATATTCTCGTGGATGACGGTTGTTTCCGTTCCCTCCCTGCACTTATAACGGGATGGGTTTTCCCTATTGAGTTCATTCCTCATTAGGATGAGTCTTGATTCAGTCTGCCTTTTTGGATCGATCCTAAACTGGCTTCCTTGTGGCTGTCTCTTGTGCTTCCCTGTGGTATAAATGAATAGTTGCTCACTAACCGACACTCATTCATTTTATCCTCAACGGAATTTGTTGGCTTCTACCTACTAACCGGTAGTTGTAAGTCCTATCTTTGTGGTCTTCTACCTACTAACCGGTTGTAGCACTTCAAATTTGAACCCCATTTTGTACATTCATTTTCATGTTAGGTCATTAACATTAACATTGTCCACTGCATAGCATTGCATTGTCCATTGCCCAAGTGCAAAATCATCAGTCAAGATTGGTCAGGAGATCCAGTCAAGCAAGCAAGAAAGTGCATTTCCTATTGAAGCAAAGCCCTAGGGTTGATTCAACAAGTTCATATGACCTAGGGATCATTTTGAAGTGGTTTGGCCAAAGGTTGGATGTTCAGAAGTCATCAATCATTGCACAATGCATCTGAAACCCTAGAAAGTCAACCAAAGTCAACTGTGCATGAAATCATGGATTTGAAGGTGGGAGATGGTTGGAAAGGCCTCATTCATGTCCATACAAGTCTCATTTGACATTTCAAAGATCAAGATTGAAGAATTTGAGGTCAGATGAAAACTTTCCAAAAATAGAAAGTGACCTGTAATTTCAAACTGCCAAAAATGGAAAGGTCTTCTCCTCAAGACTACATGTCCAAGGGAGCTTCAAATGAAATTTTGTCCAACATGAAAGTTGAAGATCTTGCTCTCACCTTTCCAAAAAGTCCAAGAACATGAATTTCCCACGTGTGGATGAGAAATTATGGATTGATCTTTGTCAAGCAAATTTGAACTTCAAAAGAGGATAACTTTCACACCACAAGGCCAAATGAAGTGGGATTTTTTGCTACAATCTTGTTTTAACATGAGCTATCATAATCATGCATCACATTTCATCAATTCTCATCACAAAATTTTGGCATTTTTCACTTGAATTGAATTTGAATTTTGGAGGGAAAAGTTGAATTTGAAAACTAAGTATTTTCCACACATGGTTTCATTGGCATTTGGCTAAAAATGATATTTCAAGGTGAATTGAGCACAAACTCGTGCACTGTAGCATGCATTCCATGCACATGAGGTGACTTTGGCCATTTTGCATAAGCTTGCATTTCACTTAATTACTTTGGTCTTGGCTAATTGTGATTAGGAAAAATGATTAACATCACATATATAAGGATAATTCTAACCGAATTTGGGATTAACATTTCATTCTAACCAGATCTAGATCAAAATTGCAAATCTCACAAACTTTTTCTCTCCACTTTTCTGCAAATTTCTTCACAAACCTTGCTTGATCTTTGTTTGTTCCATCATCCACAAGCATTTTGGAGTTGAATTGAAGCAAGCATTCATCATCTTGGAGCAAATTCTTGAACTATTGAAGCAAGCTTCATCCATGGCAGCTGGAAATTTGAGCATCATCAAGGACAATTGAGCAACATTCCTTCATCCATTCATCTACCTGAGCATTAAGGAACTTCTGTTTCAACTTTCCAAAGCCTGAAAAACACGAATCTAGTTCTGCAATCCTTTGAAGGTTAGAATTCGATCCTTGCAATTGTTGAAATTATGCTATGCTTTTTGTAGATCTTGTATCCATGAGTATTCTGAGCTTTGTGGCATTGATTTTCATCAAGAATTGTGAAAGTTATGTTGATTTTAAGTTTGAGATGTGAATCTTCTTTTGTTCGATCCAGACACGTTAGCACGAATTAGGTTTAATTGATCATGGATTGTTAATGTGCTTGGAAAGATGAAGCTATTGATGTATTCATTTTTGATTTTGGTGATAAAATGTTCTTGAGCCTGGATTTGATGAAAAACACGCATGAACCCTAATTTTTCTTATCCAGAAGCATGTTTGATCCTTCAATGTATGTTGTGCATGTGAATTTCTGTTATTTTCCATGTATTGGTCCACTTGGACACGCCGTGGCAGATTGATTGGTGTAGCGAGTTTCACATGGCCATGTGGACTTAAGTGAAACACAGCGTTTCACTTAAGTGGCGCCATTTTTAAACACACACGGTTCGATTCTGGCAGATGGTGATTTCGCATTTGGCTTTACATTTTAATTCATTTATGCTTCCTTGTCCATACTATGCCATTTCACATGTTTTTCAATTTTTTTTCTTCATTATAAAAATTCATAACTTCATGATGGATTGTCCAAATAATGTGAGATTTTTTCCATGATATTCCTCAGGATGTCTAGAATTTAATGAGTATTTTTCCATAATTTGTGCCTGGATGGAATTTGATTTGGCTTAGGGATTGTTCATGTGTGTATTTTCTTGATATGCTTTTCCATTTTCATTGTGAAATAATGATGCTTAATCCAATGGAGCTGAAAATTTACATGCTTAATCTAGACACTTTGATTGATCTTTTGGCTTTGAGTTAGTATTTTTAGCATGTTTGGTTGTTGAGATATGAGCTGATCATTGGAGGTGTGACAATGTGTGTCACACCATTTCTTGTCCAATTTGCTGATTTTATTTACCATGCCATATGAACTTCAATTGATGTGAATTTTTGCATGTTGACTCTTCTGGATGTTAAGTTTGATCATGAAATTTTGTGGAATTTCTGGATGCATTTCCAATTTGTTTGAGAATTTCTTTTCTGTTTGACCATTTGTAGACTTTTTGTGAGTCATGAATTTAGATGATTTGTGAAATTCTTGATGTTTATCCTATGAGCTTGAAATTTTGCACATGTTTTCTAGACTCTTTGAAGTTTGCTATGGCTTTGGTTTGATGCATTTATCTTGTACCAATTCTGTTTTATGCTTGTGTGAAGTTGATGCATGGGTTTGTGCCCTATTTGAGCTTGTTTTGCCTTGCCTTGCTTTATGGATTTTATTTGACATGATTCCACTTATCCAAATGACTTGAATTTTGGTGTGATGATCCTATGATTAATTCTGTTTAGCCATGATTTTTCTTGGGATTTATTGAATTAGTGTTGAGTTAATGTTAATTGATTCATTCTGGTTGCTTCTATGAGCTTTGAACTTGCATGCTTTGCCATGTTTGCTTTATGAAATGAAATTGGTGAATGTTATGGATATGAGACCACTTGGATTTTGTTCTTATTGGATTAATCTTGATTCTTGCCAATTTTCATGTTCTGTTTTGATTTGTTTCTCCCTCTTTGACCCTAGGCCATGTCCTAGTGGTTAGTGCTTATGTTTGAGTTGTGTTTTCAGGACAAGAAGCATATGGCATTGAGGAGCTTGATTCAATTGCTCATTTGGATTGATATTTGATTGATGATTGATTAACATTAGGTTGTTTTGTAGGTGGATTAGCTCCTTTGAGTTGAGCTTATGCTTTGCTTGATGCATTGCTTGTTGTCTGTTTGTACAGTTAACTGTTGACTTGTAACTGTCTGTTTGACTTTTGTTTGAGTTGAGTACTGATTATGTTGGATTGTTTTCAGGTACCTTAGTTGCTATAGTTCATTGTGAACTTGCTTTTGCTTTGCTTGATAGCTTGATCATTGAGGTATAATGTCTCTAACTTCATGTAGTCTGGAAGACCTGGCCTGTTACTTGGTCAGGCACCTGTCTGAAGTCCTCCTTAAGAGGCAATGCTTGTGATTGTTTATTTTTGTCCCCAAGCAGGAAAAGACCTTTGATAAGGCAATTGGCAGATACAAGAGATGTGCAATCCATCTCCTGCTATTCTGTTGAGTCATCCCTTTGCTCACACACCTTGTGTTGATGCATTGTGGATATTAACCCAAGATCCTTGTACAGTTGTGTCAGTCATATGTGTAGAAGGGTTCCCACTTTCTGAACCCACACATTCTTTTGTCTAAAGCTCTCCCAGGCCAGGGATAAGAGTTGTGAAGTCTTATCTTCACTTCCTATTTCATCTGCTTCACCCTAACTCTCAATGTTAGGGTTAAGAGCTAACATCACCCGATTACAGTTGGCTTGTGTTTCACAGCCTAACCCTTGTGTGAGCCCACTTTGTGTGTATATAGTGTGTGCTATTTGTGATTGTTTGCTTTTCCTGTGCTGTTTAGGATAGCTTGCTCCCTATGCAAGTTAGATAGCAACCTTAACTTAGGGATCGTATGCATGACAACTTCTAGGCTCGAGTCGTAGTCTCCCTAGTAGTTTGTGTCTCCCTTTGTATCTGGTTAGGCTAGTCCTGTGTCCCTGCGTAGGGGAACTACGTCGCCCTGATCCTCATACCAGATGAGGTACGTAGGCAGGAGATGAGCTGATCTCTCTAGGCGCCCTTTTTGTTTTGTTTGTGTGAGTTGTTTCTCCTTTTCTGGTTGGAGTCCGATGTAAGCCCAGTGATTGGCATTCGGTTTCCAGTTTGTGTTTGCTTGTTGGAGTCTGATGTAAGCCCGGCGATTGGCAGTTGGTTTCCAGTGTGTGTTTGTTGGTTCGGAGTCTGATGTAAGTCCAGCGATTGGCATTCGGTGTCCATGGTTGCCTATTTACGTGGAGCCTGACGTAAGTCCAGCGATTGGCAGTCGGTTTCCTGTGTGGTTTTGTTTGGCGTGCGTTAGCCGAGCTACGAGTGCTCTGATTCTTCTCTAGATAGAGAAGATACGTATGCATAGGATGCGATATCCTAGCGAGCACGTTTCCCCCGTCCCGAACTACGTCGACTCTGATGTCTGTGCCTGACAGACTACGTAGGCCCAGGATGCGATATCCTGCCGAGTTAGTTTCTTTTGTTTTCTGTGTCTCTTTCAGCCAGTGTTTGATGTTTGAGCAGCGTTTAGCAACCTTTATCCTTCCTTTTGTGCGTGGATCCCGTCGAGTACGACGGATGCGTAGGGGTGCTAATACCTTCCCTTCGCATAACCGACTCCCGATCCCATCTCTCTCTGGTCGCGAGACCATATCTTTTCCAGGTTTACTTCGAGCGTTTCCTTTCCCTCCTTTGGGATAAATAACGCACGGTGGCGGCTCTGTTGTTTCGTTTTCCCGCCAGTTTTTCGCGTAATGCGACAGCTGGCGACTCTGCTGGGGATATAGAGAAGTTGACCTCTTGCTGGTCCATCTTCCCTAAGCGAGTCTCTCCTAGCGCTCTCTAGGATAGGGTTTGGTTGCTTTTGCTGTTTCATGTATTGCATTCATTTATTTATTGTTTGCATTTATGTTTGCATTCATTCATATTCATCTGTGCTGTGTTGTCTCTCTGTTGGGGTGGGAGTTACTCAAGGTAAAAGGCCCAATACCTTGGCTATGAGTGAAATCTAGGAAACCTAGGAATAGAGTGATTCATGGGAAGCGGGTGGTATGCGCCACTTAGCGGAACATTGATATCACGAGCAGTTCAGACCCTGGTGGGATATTATCGTTACATACTTCGGGTGTGTATATGATGATATTCTGCGAAAGGTTATTTATGTTGCGTTTCTTTCGACCTTACCCTGGCCTAGATGACACCCGTGAGTGGGGAGGGAATGATCATTACAGGTACTGTTGCTGACTTGTGGGTGACTCTGGGTACTGATGGTGACTTTGGTTCAGATGAACTTGTGAGTACTTACTTCTGTCATGCCGGAATTCTGTCCGTGATATCTATCAGCGGCTTCCGTTTATTTCGGATCCCCGGGTTGAATTTGAGAGTACTCGTTCAGAGGATCTGGTTGTCGTCTGTTCAGTGGATATTCCTGTGATGATAGTGATATAATCTTCGGTTCCGTTTATTTCAGAACTCCCCAAGTTGGATTTATGGTGACTTAGTCCCTCAGATGACTGTGACTGGTTCAGAGACTTGATGGGTCTTCAGTTGACTTGATGACACAGTGACCTGCATTCATGCATTTGCATCATTATCATTTCGCATTCAACCCATGTCTATCCGTACTCAGGGTCCATTTTTGATTAAGATTCTGGTTGAGAGATATCCAGATGTCAGAATGTTGTTGATGAAAAATTATTTGTCTCAGTGACGCCAGAGTCAAAGGACAGGATATTCCTGGTACGGACAGACATTGCATGCGTGAGTCATACTAACCCATTTGCTGTTTTGTAGGTGTCAACCGGTGCGCATAGCTCGTCTGCTCAGATATCCTGCTGGGGGCGACAAATCCAAACTGATGGATCCACTCAACACCAACATTCTTGAAATGAAAGAGATGATGAGGGAGTTGTTCAGTGTTGTGCAAGGGCTTGCCTTGGGACAGAAAGCCATGGCTGAGAGATTGGAAAAGATTGAGAAATGGATGATCAAGGAGAAAGTTCAGGGAAAGGATCCGTCGCCCGAAACAAACAACCCCTCTGGTACAGTAACAAAGAAACCATCTGGCATTGGTCCATTCAAAAAGGAGGTTGAATCAGGAGGTGTGGAGACAAAGAAAGAACGCGGTAAGGATCGTTATCACCCTTATGCTGCCGCTGTAACCACTCCTGTTGGTAATCCACCTGTACCACCGCAACACCCACCACCTCAACAGAAAGCACCAAGAGCTAAGAGCCTGGTGAATAAGGGGAAGGTTGATCGTCAGTTTGATGAGCCGCCTGTGACGTATACCCTTCTATTCAAAAGGTTGAGGGATCTGGGGTTAGTCCGGCCAAGGATATTGATTCCCATAGAACGGCAGCGGAGGCCTCCAAACTACGACGAAAATGCTAAATGTGATTTCCATTCCGGGGCATCCGGACACAACATTGAAGGTTGTAGAGCTTTCAAACATGTCATCCAGGACTTGGTGGATTCCAAGACCATCAGCTTGACACAGATAATGAAGGGCGAGGTCAACCCCGTGCCCAGGCAGGGACCTATAAGGGTAAAGATGGTGAAAAAAGACAAGAGAAGAATGGAGGTGACTGAGGAGGATCAGTTAAAGGTTCCAATGTCTGTGGTCCCAAAACCTCCGATGAAGGATGGAGTTTTCCCTAGTGCTGATAATTGTTGTGCGGCTGTCGCCACAAAAGGGTGTGTAGTGATGGGAGATAAGATCCAGAGCATAATGGAAGTAGAAATGGACGGTGAAAAGGTTGAAACACCAAGTCAAGCAATCGAAACCGTCAAGGTGGAGAACGCTCTTGGTATTGAGAAAGAAAAGAAGCTGTCCATCTCTTCTTATAAACAAGCCCTAGAGGTGGTGAAGAACCAAGAGGCCCAAGGCTGGGGCAGGATCATTGACATAGTGGTAAAGGCAGACATGTTTGGGGTCGGGTATCAGCTGGATCAAGAGTCGTCTAGGCCAAATAGAGGACGTCGTCCACCGTATACATTTGTCAGTGCAGGAATGCTGGATGCTGATCATGCTTGTTCAGTGAGTGAAGAGATCGACTGTGACCGCGAGCTCGAGTTATGGATAAAGTCGTGCGTACCAGGCAACTGGAAAGCCTCCAAAAGCATCATTGTCGCTCATCCCGAAGAGTAGTATTTCTGGGTTAATTTTGTTTGCATGAAAGCCATACATTTTTCCCGAAACGTAATGGTCCATTGTAAGGGCCATCTCATGTATTTCATTGTGCAACATTTTGCATCATGAATAAATGGATGTTTTTGTGATTAAAAACGGTGTTCCCTGTTTTTCACTTATTTTTGCAGTTTAAAAAATAAAAATGGCAATGTTTATTTTCATTTTTCTTTCCTTTTGATTCGTCTTGTTCCGACCTCAAAAGCGACTATCCTCCTGATCTCATTGATAACAATTCGGTTACACCTTTGTATGACTTCGACAATCCGATCTATCATGCCGAAGAACAGGGCGAAGAAGAGTGATCTGTTGGAATTAGCCAGGTTGTTGAAACAAGAGGAGAAGGTGATTCAACCGCACGAGGAGCGAGTCAAGATTGCTATCCCAGCCACCGCCGAGGTTAGAAAGGAAGTGAAAGTTGGGGCCGCTTCAGAGGCAATTCGAGAGCAGAATGGTAGCCCTGTTGGAAAAATGTTGTAATATCTTCACCTGGTTGCATCAAGATACACCAGGGTGGAATACCCATGTTGGGGGGCACAAGCTACCATTAAGAGAGGACTGTCCTCCAGAGAAGCGGCTGGCGCCGAGAAAGGATGATAAAATGAGAATGTGTGTGGACCATCGAGACGTGAATAAAGCTAGTTCGAAAGATGAATTCCCGGTACTTCACATTGATGTATTGGTTGATAATACTGCTCAGTTCTCGGTGTCTACCTTCATGGATGGCTTTCTTGGCCAAAGTCGAATTGAATTGTTGCTAGATGATATGAAGTAAATAATGTCCATCACACCAAGGGGCACATTTCTTGTTATAAGATGGTGTCATCAGGCCGGTGTCACGTATCGAAGGTCAAGGGTGACTTTGTTTCATGATATGATTCATCGTGGAATCAAATGCCATGTTGATGACATGATGGCAAAGTCCCAAGCAGAAGTGGGGCATCTGGGGAATCCGGGGCAAGTTGTTTGACCGGGTTGAGACAACTCAGACGGATATTGAGTCCGAATCAGTGTACTTGTGGAGTGCTGTCCGGTAAGTTGTCGAGGCTTATTGGGAACTAAAGAGGAATCGAGGTCGATCCTGCAAAAAAAAAAAGAAAAAAAAAGGAAAAAAGAAAAAAAAGAAAAAAGTAAGCCAGAAGTGCCTGAACGGAAAAGAGATCAAACGGTCAGGTAGGATAATGATTGCCAAGGGGCATTTGAAAAACAAAAAGAATAAGTTGCAGGAACCTCTGATTCTGTTAATCTGGTACTTGACAGCCCTCGAGGGGTCTATGAGGTGCATATTGTGTCAGCATGACGAGTCTTGTTGAAAAGAGCATGCAATTTACCTTAGCAAAAAGTTTATCGACTGTGAAACAATACACTCACTACTCGAAAAAACTTGATGTACTTTGGCATAGGCTGCTCGTCGACTGAGACATTATGCTGGTTCATACCACTTTGTGGATGTCCAAGACGGATCTGGTCAAGTATGTGCTTGAGAAGCTAGCATCGACTGGATGGGTTGCGAGATGGAAAATAATTCTGATTGATTCATGATATACAATAACCCATTGAGGATCATCAACCGAGGAAGTTTGAGTTCCCTGATGAGGACATCTCGAGGTCCTCAAATCGAAAGATTGCGAGGGACCGATCCCGGAGGAGGGGCCTGACCCTGAATTCGAACGAATTCTGATGTTTGATGGGGGAGGTTAAGGTGAATGAGTTAGTGTTTCCCGGATAACCTTTGAATACACCAGCAATGGTGGCTAAGTACAAAGTTTGTACCCCGGGTACCGAACCTAGATGCGCGCGTTTATGGGAGCAACGCCTTTCTCATTCAGTATGGGACAGAAGTGGTATTACTTACTGAAGTCTAGATCCCATTGTGGTTGAGGAAAAGAGGCTGGCAGTTAATTGTCATGGGGCGGTTGTACCCAGTGAGTGAAGCGTGTGGTTGACCGAAAAGTGCGACCTCGTGCATACCACGTGAAAGAGTTATTGTTGAAAAGGATCCTTCCTCCTCAACGATCGTGGGGCAAATGGATAAACGGTTATGAATGTCCATTCGTGGTCAAGAAGGTTGTCTCTAAACAGAGCCTTGTTGTTAACGACCACGGATGACGAATTTTCCATCCCTCGTGAATGCGGACGCAGTTAGAAAATACTTCGTGAAAAGAGACCCGCTGGACAAGAAGAATAAAAGAGTCCAGGAAAAAAGGGGCATCCCGGCGAACCAAGAAAAAGAGAAAAGGTTCGGGCAAAAGTTAGGGATAATAAAAGAGAAAAACCGTACACCCGGCAAGTCGAAAACCCTGCAAGGGAGACTTGGGGAAAAAAGGGTATCCCGGTGGACTGAAAACCCGAAGGGGCGGTCCAGGCAAAAGAGAGATTGAAACGAACAACTGCGTCTGGCATGATCGTTTGTACGTTGGATATGACACATGGATAATCCCCGGTAGGAATCAGTCGGAAGCGTCTTGTTCAGAAGGCAGAAAGCGGAGAGTCTGAGGACATATGGGGTGTAACCGAGTTGGAACTTGATGAGATCAAGGTTTCACATTGCCATTAGGATAGACTTTTCCTTTTGTGCGCAATCACCTCTTTTCAGGGATTGCTTCCTGTGTGTTGCTCGGTTCTGAGCCATTTCTTTTTTCAGTCAATAAATGCGTGTTCAGTCAAATAATTTTGTTTTTGTCTTCATTACCGCTTTGATTACGAAAACATCCGTTTATCTTGATAAGAATATTTGCATTTTGAAACATGGAGATCCCTTCCGATGCATGCTTATAAGATTGAAATCTGGAAATCTTATTCGGAAGTTTGAGTGACCTAGGTGTTGAAATATGGGGCACGCTTTTATCTAACGATTCCCTCGTGCAGGTACTGTTAGATATCTTCATTCACTGGCAGGTTGTGACATGAAACCTTTTGAAAAGAGATCCCTGCAGAGTCCGATCAGGGGCAAGGGATAGACGAACAGTGAAAAGACGGTGAAGGATTACGACGACGATCCTAGAGGGTAATCAAGAAGACTCTTCAAAGTCTGATGACTGGAAAGTTTGTATGAATCCCAAGAGTTCGATCTCCGTGGAGTATGAAGAAATTGGGAATACAAGGTGATGAATTATAAAAGTCCAGATGAGTCTGGGAGTTCTCAAAGGTGGAAAGTCGACACTGTGGTCGGATGATGAATGCCAATGTTCGACGAATTAACAAGTGTTCCGTGTCAAAAAAGCTGTATCTCCCCAGGGGGTTTAAGAGTGTTATCTCCCTGGCAGATTTGAGATCGGTGTCTCCGCAGTGAGCCTGAAGGTTGCCACATCCCCAGTGGATATATCGATGGGTAGATTGTTCCTAAGGGTTGAAGATGTTTCCCCGGTAGGCCTAGAAGTGTCATTTCTCCAAGCAAGTATGGAAGCTATCAGAGCTATGTTCCCCTGCAGAGACGCCTTTGGATATTGTCTTCTATCCCCAGCAGATCTAAGGATTTCCTATCCCCAGCAGGCCTGGAAGTGGGTTTATTCCCCAGCGAATATTTCCACAGTTGAGATCCCCACTGAGTATGAAGGATGTGGTATCCCCAGCGGAGGTATCAGTGGAGTGTTGTTCCCCAGCAGTCGGGTTTGAAGTACTGTTATCCCCAGCTGGTCGTGAGCGCTCATCCCTAGCAGGGCTGTGTATGTCTCTCCCCAGCACAGAGTCTGGTATATTACTTTCCCCACCAGAGTTATGCTCTTCCTCAGCAGAGTGGGTGGTGTGTTATCCCCGACAGAGTTGTTTTCCCTAGCAGATCTCCCGAGTAGAGGTTGGTGTTGTTGATTTTCCTCAGCAAGTTCCCCGAGTGGAGTGGGTTCAGTGAAATATATCCAAAGCAGAGTGTATCCTACTTGTCGATTGGTTGGGTCTTCCCCAGTGAAGTCGCTTTACTTTCCCCAGTGGAGCAGTATTGATGGTTCCTCAGCGCAGTCGCCTTGGGTAGTCCTCAGCAAAGTCGCTTTGATTGTTTCCCCAAGCGGAGTCCCCGAGTGGATTGGATCTGATGAAGGATGTCCCCCAAGCGGAGTCTATCCTTTCCCCAGCAGCAGTGATGCCTCTCTCCAGCATGAGTGAGAAGTTGGTGCTCTCCCCGTAGAGTATTCTTCAAGCAGAGTCTCCCCACAGAGGCAGAGTATTTGATAAGTGTTGGCTCCCCAGCTAGAGTTCATCATTTTGCATTTGGCATGTAGTGATCATTGCATCCTCAAATCGCGTAGCATTTCCATTCGGTATGGAGCATTACGCCATAGAAAAATTCAAACATATGCATTCATGTGTTACCCAATCAGACCCTTTCCCCGACAGAGGCGGATCATTTGTTCAACATCTGTACGACACGTTTGCTACGGTTGCTCCTAAAAAGTCAGGATTGATATTGGTACCCCCAAAGAGGTTTACTTCCTCTCCGTTGGTGACAGGAAAGAAGAGATCCCCAGCAAATGTTCAGCCTTGCCCTGACATATGTAGATGTCATCTTGTGATACTGGTCGTATTTCTTTGGTGTTGGTAAACACCATCTTTCGGTGTAAACATCGAGTCCTACACAATCATTCGGTAAGTGTCTGGTCGTCTTTCTTTGGTGGCGGTCAACACCATCTTTCGGTGTAAACATCGAGTCTTTCCTAGTCCTTCGTTAATGTCTGGTCTTCTTTTGATGTCGGTAAACATCATCTTTCGATGTTCGTAACGTCGTTTTTCGTCCCCAGAAGGTTTACCTCTCCGTTGGTTTCAATAAACGTTGAGTTTTTCCTATGTGTCCATTGACGTATAGTTGCTTGTTCCCCACAGATCATTTGGTAATGCCTGATGATTCCCCACAGATTCACCTTCTCCGTTGGTTTCGATAAACGTTGAGTTTTTCCCAATCGTCCGTTGACGTTTGGTTGTGTTTATTCTTCCCCAGAAGTTTACCTCTCCGTTGGTTTCGATAAACGTCGAGTTTTTCCTAGTCGTCCGTTGGCGTCTAGTGGCACCCTTCCCCACAGGTCATCCGCTGATGTCCCATTTACCTCTCCGTTGGTTTCGATAAATGTCGAGTTTTTCGTAGTTGTCCGTTGACATCTAGATGTATTGATTTCACCCCCCAGCTTCCATTGATGTCTGGTTACCTCTCCGTTGGTTTTGGTAAACGTTGAGTTTTTCTCATTCGTCCGTTGACGTTTGATTGCATATCCTATTCCCCAGTCATTCATTAATGTCAGGTTGATCCCCAGTAGAGTCGTCGATAAAACATCCTACCTGGTCTCCTTCTCCGTTGGTGTCGATAAACGTCGAGTTTCTCCCGTTCGTCCGTTAACGTCTGGTCGAGTCTTCTCCTTCTCCGTTGGTGTCGATAAACGTCGAGCTTCTCCCGTTCGTCCGTTGACGTCTGGTCAAGTCTTTCCCATTCATCCGTTGATGTCTGGTCTCCTTCTCCGTCTGTGTCGATAAACGTCGAGCTTCTCCCGTTCGTCCGTTGACGTCTGGTCGAGTCTTTTCCTTCTCCGTTGGTGTCGATAAACGTCGAGCTTCTCCCTTTCGTCCGTTGACGTCTGGTCGAGTCTTCTCCTTCTCCGTTGGTGTCGAGAAACGTCGAGCTTCTCCCGTTCGTCTGTTGACGTCTGGTCGAGTCTTCCCATTCATCCGTTGATGTCTGGTCACCTCTCCGTTGGTTTTGGTAAACGCCGAGTTTTTCCTGGTCGTCCCCAGTAGAGTTACCTCTCCGTTGGTTTTGGTAAACGATGAGTTTTTCCCACTACGCCCGTTGACGTATGGTTGTACCTTTTCAGTCATTCATTAATGTCTGGTCACCTCTCCGTTGGTTTCGATAAACGTCGAGTTTTTCCTATTCGTCCGTTGACGTCTAGTTGTGATTTCTATCCCCATTCATCGTCTTGCGATGTATGGATGTGGTTGTACCTTTGAAAAAATCAAAAAAATCCCCAGTAATAAATATCAGATCCCAGTGGACGTTTCCGTTGGTGGATCCCCGCATTGTGCAAATTTCTACGGTTCTTCGGTATTCAATCCCTGTTTACCCTGAAAGTCTGACAGCCGTTGCTCTCATCCGTTCGGGTTCCCAGTTGATTGAATAGGGGCAGCTGTAGCACCTCAAATTTGCACCCCATTTTGTACATTCATTTTCATGTTAGGTCATTAACATTAACATTGTCCACTGCATAGCATTGCATTGTCCATTGCCCAAGTGCAAAATCATCAGTCAAGATTGGTTAGGAGATCCAATCAAGCAAGCAAGCAAGTGCATTTCCTATTGAAGCAAAGCCCTAGGGTTGATTCAACAAGTTCATATGACCTAGGGATCATTTTGAAGTGGTTTGGACAAAGGTTGGATGTTCAGAAGTCATCAATCATTGCACAATGCATCTGAAACCCTAGAAAGTCAACCAAAGTCAGCTGTGCATGAAATCATGGATTTGAAGGTGGGAGATGGTTGGAAAGGCCTCATTCATGTCCATACAAGTCTCATTTGATATTTCAAAGATCAATATTGAAGAATTTGAGGTCAGATGAAAACTTTCCAAAAATAGAAAGTGACCTGTAATTTCAAACTGCCAAAAATGGAAAGGTCTTCTCCTCAAGACTACATGTCCAAGGGAGCTTACAATAAAATTTTGTCCAACATGAAAGTTTATTATCTTGCTCTCACCTTTCCAAAAAGTCCAAGAACATGAATTTACCATGTGTGGTTGAGAAATTATGGATTGATCTTTGTCAAGCAAATTTGAACTTCAAAAGAGGATAACTTTCACACCACAAGGCCAAATGAAGTGGGATTTTTTGCTACAATCTTGTTTTAACATGAGCTATCATAATCATGCATCACATTTCATCAATTCTCATCACAAAATTTTGGCATTTTTCACTTGAATTGAATTTGAATTTTGGAGGGAAAAGTTGAATTTGAAAACTAAGTATTTTCCACACATGGTTTCATTGGTATTTGGCTAAAAATGATATTTCAAGGTGAATTGAGCACAAAATCGTGCACTGTAGCATGCATTCCATCCACATGAGGTTACTTTGGCCATTTTGCATAAGCTTGCATTTCACTTAATTACTTTGGTCTTGGCTAATTGTGATTAGGAAAAATGATTAACAACACATATATAAGGATAATTCTAACCGAATTTGGGATTAACATTTCATTCTAACCAGATCTAGATCAAAATTGCAAATCTCACAAACTTTTTCTCTCCACTTTTCTGCAAATTTCTTCACAAACCTTGCTTGATCTTTGTTTGTTCCATCATCCACAAGCATTTTGGAGTTGAATTGAAGCAAGCATTCATCATCTTCGAGCAAATTCTTGAACTGTTGAAGCAAGCTTCATCCATGGCAGCTGGAAATTTGAGCATCATCAAGGACAATTGAACAACATTCCTTCATCCATTCATCTACCTGAGCATTAAAGAACTTCTGTTTCAACTTTCCAAAGCCTGAAAAACACGATTCCAGTTCTGCAATCCTTTGAAGGTTAGAATTCGATCCTTGCAATTGTTGAAATTATGCTATTCTTTTTGTAGATCTTGTATCCATGAGTATTCTGAGCTTTTTGGCATTGATTTTCATCAAGAATTGTGAAAGTTATGTTGATTTTAAGTTTGAGATGTGAATCTTCTTTTGTTCGATCCAGACATGTTAGCACGAATTAGGTTTAATTGATCATGGATTGTTAATGTGCTTGGAAAGATGAAGCTATTGATGTATTCATTTTTGATTTTGGTGATAAAATGTTCTTGAGCCTGGATTTGATGAAGAACACGCATGAACCCTAATTTTTCTTATCCAGAAGCATGTTTGATCCTTCAATGTATGTTGTGCATGTGAATTTCTATTATTTGCCATGTATTGGTCCACTTGGACACGCCGTGGCAGATTGATTGGTGTAGCGAGTTTCACATGGCCATGTGGACTTAAGTGAAACGCAGCGTTTCACTTAAGTGGCGCCATTTTTAAACACACACGGTTCGATTCTGGCAGATGGTGATTTCGCATTTGGCTTTACATTTTAATTCATTTATGCTTCCATGTCCATACTATGCCATTTCACATGTTTTTCAATTTTTTTTCTTCATTTGAAAAATTCATAACTTCATGATGGATTGTCCAAATAATGTGAGGTTTTTTCCATGATATTCCTCATGATGTCTAGAATTTAATGAGTATTTTTCAATAATTTGTGCCTGGATGGAATTTGATTTGGCTTAGGGATTGTTCATGTGTGTATTTTCTTGATATGCTTTTCCATTTTCATTGTGAAATAATGATGCTTAATCTAATGGAGCTGAAAATTTACATGCTTAATCTAGACACTTTGATTGATCTTTTGGCTTTGAGTTTGTATTTTTAGCATGTTTGGTTGTTGAGATATGAGCTGATCATTGGAGGTGTGACAATGTGTGTCACACCATTTCTTGTTCAATTTTCTGATTTTATTTACCATGCCATATGAACTTCAATTGATGTGAATTTTTGCATGTTGACTCTTCTGGATGTTAAGTTTGATCATGAATTTTTGTGGAATTTCTGCATGCATTTCCAATTTGTTTGAGAATTTCTTTTCTGTTTGACCATTTGTAGACTTTTTGTGAGTCATGAATTTAGATGATTTGTGAAATTCTTGATGTTTTTCCTATGAGCTTGAAATTTTGCACATGTATTCTAGGCTCTTTGAAGTTTGCTATGGCTTTGGTTTGATGCATTTATCTTGTACCAATTCTGTTTTATGCTTGTGTGAAGTTGATGCATGGGTTTGTGCCCTATTTGAGCTTGTTTTGCCTTGCCTTGCCTTATGGATTTTATTTGACATGCTTCCACTTATCCAAATGACTTGAATTTTGGTGTGATGATCCTATGGTGAATCCTGTTTAGCCATGATTTTTCTTGGGATTTATTTAATTAGTTTTGAGTTAATGTTAATTGATTCATTCTGGTTGCTTCTATGAGCTTTGAACTTGCATGCTTTGCCATGTTTGCTTTATGAAATGAAATTGGTGAATGTTATGGATATGAGACCACTTGGATTTTGTTCTTATTGGATTAATCTTGATTCTTGCCAATTTTCATGTTCTGTTTTGATTTGTTTCTCCCTCTTTGACCCTAGGCCATGTCCTAGTGGTTAGTGCTTATGTTTGAGTTGTGTTTTCAGGACAAGAAGCATATGGCATTGAGGAGCTTGATTCAATTGCTCATTTGGATTGATATTTGATTGATGATTGATTAACATTAAGTTGTTTTGTAGGTGGATTAGCTCCTTTGAGTTGAGCTTATGCTTTGCTTGATGCATTGCTTGTTGTCTGTTTGTACAGTTAACTGTTGACTTGTAACTGTTTGTTTGACTTTTGTTTGAGAGTACTGATTATGTTGGATTGTTTTCTGGTACATTAGTTGCTATAGTTCATTGTGAACTTGCTTTTGCTTTGCTTGATAGCTTGAGCATTGAGGTATAATGTCTCTAACTTCATGTAGTCTGGAAGACCTGGCCTGTTACTTGGTCAGGCACCTGTCTGAAGTCCTCCTTAAGAGGCAATGCTTGTGATTGTTTATTTTTGTCCCCAAGCAGGAAAAGACCTTTGATAAGGCAATTGGCAGATACAAGAGATGTGCAATCCATCTCCTGCTATTCTGTTGAGTCATCCCTTTGCTCACACACCTTGTGTTGGTGCATTGTGGATATTAACCCAAGATCCTTGTACAGTTGTGTCAGTCATATGTGTAGAAGGGTTCCCACTTTCTGAACCCACACATTCTTTTGTCTAAAGCTCTCCCAGGCCAGGGATAAGAGCTGTGAAGTCTTATCTTCACTTCCTATTTCATCTGCTTCACCCTAACTCTCAATGTTAGGGTTAAGAGCTAACATCACCCGATTACAGTTGGCTTGTGTTTCACAGCCTAACCCTTGTGTGAGCCCACTTTGTGTGTATATAGTGTGTGCTATTTGTGATTGTTTGCTTTGCCTGTGCTGTTTAGGATAGCATGCTCTCTGTGCAAGTTAGATAGCAACCTTAACTTAGGGATCGTATGCATGACAACTTCTAGGCTCGAGTCGTAGTCTCCCTAGTAGTTTGTGTCTCCCTTTGTATTTGGTTAGGCTAGTCCTGTGTCCCTGCGTAGGGGAACTACGTTGCCCTGATCCTCATACCAGATGAGGTACGTAGGCAGGAGATGAGCTGATCTCTCCGGGCGCCCTTTTTGTTTTGTTTGTGTGAGTTGTTTCTCCTTTTCTGGTTGGAGTCCGATGTAAGCCCAATGATTGGCATTCGGTTTCCAGTTTGTGTTTGCTTGTTGGAGTCTGACGTAAGCCCAGCGATTGGCAGTTGGTTTCCAGTGTGTGTTTGTCGGTTCGGAGTCTGATTTAAGTCCAGCGATTGGCATTCGGTTTCCATGGTTGCCTGTTTACGTGGAGCCTGACGTAAGTCCAGCGATTGGCAGTCGGTTTCCTGTGTGGTTTTGTTTGGCGTGCGTTAGCCGAGCTACGAGTGCTCTGATTCTTCTCTAGTTAGAGAAGATATGTATGCATAGGATGCGATATCCTAGCGAGCACGTTTCCCCCGTCCCGAACTACGTCGACTCTGATGTCTGTGCCTGACAGACTACGTAGGCCCAGGATGCGATATCCTGCCGAGTTAGTTTCTTTTGTTTTCTGTGTCTCTTTCAGCCAGTGTTTGATGTTTGAGCAGCGTTTAGCAACCTTTATCCTTCCTTTTATGCGTGGATCCCGTCGAGTACGACGGATGCGTAGGGGTGCTAATACCTTCCCTTCGCATAACCGACTCCCGATCCCATCTCTCTCTGGTCGCGAGACCATGTCTTTTCCAGGTTTACTTCGAGCATTTCCTTTCCCTCCTTTGGGATAAATAACGCACGGTGGCGGCTCTGTTGTTTCGTTTTCCCGCCGGTTTTTTGCGTAATGCGACACCGGTAGATGTGAATCCTCTGTTCTCCCCTTTGTGGAGTTAAACCCTTGGGCTCATCCTAGTCGATGACGGTGGCTTTTCTGTGGTTTTCTGCCTACTAACCGGTAGATGTAATCCCCTCTTTGTGGTTATCATTATCCAGTTTTCGGTATTGATATTCCTTTTCCCTTTTGGATGTTTGCTCCGAGTCAGCAACTTTATCCCCAACGGATCTTCCCCTTCCTTTTGGGTATTTGCTCCGAGTAAGCAACTTTATCCCCAGCGGGTCCTCTTTCATTCACCGTTTGCTGGTAATGTTTGTGGTTTCCCCTTTTGATTGGTCATCTTTGCATACCTAATCTCGGTATCCCGATGCCTTTCTTTTTCGGTCGATTTATCCATTTAACAACCTACAACCCGGTTATGGATAATCTTCCATGCGAGTATATTATCTACGTTTTGACGACTATAGATAATATATCTCATGCGCTCTTTGGTCGAAGTTTTGTCCTTCCCAGTTGAGTAAGATTCGTATTCCTTGTGGAATCGAATGTCCATCCTTTAACAAGTTTGCCTTCGCTCTCTTCAGGATGATTTCAGTCGATTTATCCATTTAACAACCTACAACCCGGTTATGGATAATCTTCCATGCGAGTATGTTATCTACGTTTTGATGGCTATAGATAATATATCTCATGCGCTCTTTGGCTGAACCCTTTGTTTGTTTCCCCATCTGAGTAAGATTCGTATTCCTTGTGGAATTGAATATCCATCCTTTAACAAGATTGCTTTTCTAGCCCTCTTCAGGATGATGAGTGTTTTGGAACACAAACCAATTCACGTTTTGGTCGGTCACCTGTTTCATGCCTACAACCCGGTATCCCTGGTGTTCCTTCCTATCTGCTCCCTGTCGTGACCTTGATCCCCAGTGAGTTACCTCTCTGTTGGTGTCGATAAACGTCGAGCTTCTCCTTCTCCGTTGGTGTCGATAAACGTCGAGCTTCTCCTTCTCCGTTGGTGTCGATAAACGTCGAGCTTCTCCTTCTCCGTTGGTGTCGATAAATGTCGAGCTTCTCCTTCTCCGTTGGTGTCGATAAACGTCAAGCTTCTCCTTCTCCGTTGGTGTCGATAAACGTCGAGCTTCTCCTTCTTCGTTGGTGTCGATAAACGTCGAGCTTCTCCCATTCATCCGTTGATGTCTGGTCACCTCTCCGTTGGTTTCGATAAACGTCGAGTTTTTCCCATTCGTCCATTGATGTATGGTGGTATCTCTTTTTTCCCATTCATCCGTTGATGTCTGGTTACCTCTCCGTTGGTTTCGATGAACGTTGAGTTTTTCCCATTCGTCCATTGACGTATGGGGGTATCTCTTTTTTCCCATTCGTCCGTTGATGTCTGGTTACCTCTCCGTTGGTTTCGATAAACGTTGAGTTTTTCCCATTCGTCCGATGACGTCTGGTGGTATTCCTTTCTTTTCCATTCGTCCGTTGATGTCTGGTTACCTCTCCGTTGGTTTCGATAAACGTCGAGTTTTTCCTAGTTGTCCGATGACATCTAGATGTATTTCTTTCCCATTCATCCGTTGATGTCTGGTTACCTCTCCGTTGGTTTCGATAAACGTCGAGTTTTTCCTAGTTGTCCGATGACATCTAGATGTATTTCTTTCCCATTCATCCGTTGATGTCTGGTTACCTCTCCGTTGGATTCGATAAACGTCGAGTTTTTCCTAGTTGTCCGATGACATCTAGGTGTATTTCTTTCCCATTCATCCGTTGATGTCTGGTTACCTCTCCGTTGGTTTCGATAAACGTCGAGTTTTTCCTAGTTGTCCAATGACATCTAGATGTATTTCTTTCCCATTCATCCATTGATGTCTGGTTACCTCTCCGTTGGTTTCGATAAACGTCGAGTTTTTCCTAGTCGTCCGTTGACGTCTGGTTGTATCCCTTTCTTTCCCAGTCATTCATTAATGTCCGGTTACCTCTCCGTTGGTTCCGATAAACGTCGAGTTTTTCCTAGTCGTCCGTTGGCGTCTAGTTGTGATTTCTATTCCCGTTCATCGTCCTTTGACGTTTGGATGTGGTTCCTTTGTTCTGAGAGAAAAATCAAAATCCCCAGTAATAAATATCAGATCCCAGTGGAAGCGCCCGTTGGTGCATTTTCTTTTCTTGGATCCCCCGCAGAGTGCAAATTTCTACGGTTCTTCGGTATTCAATCCCTGTTTACCCTGAAAGTCTGACAGCCATTGCTCTCATCCATTCGGGTTCCCAGTTGATTGAATAGGGGCAGCTGTAGCACCTCAAATTTGCACCTCCCATTTGTACATACATTTTCATTTTAGGTCATTAACATTGCATTGTTCATTACATAGTTCATTGCATGTCATCAATCAGACTGGTTAGGAAATTCAGTTGTGCAAGCAAGCAAGTGCATTTTCCATGAGATCAAAGCCTCAGGGTTGGTTCAATGAGTTCATATGACTCAAGGATCATTTTGAAGTGGTTTGGCCAAAGGTTGGATGTTCAAAGCTCATCAGTCAAGATACAGTTCATCTAAAACTCTAGAAAGTCAACCAAAGTCAACTGTGCATTCAACCATGGATTTGAAGGTGGGAGATGGTTAGAGAGGCCTCATTCATGTCCATACAAGTCTCATTTGACATTTCAAACATCAACAATGAAGAATTTGAGGTCAGATGAAAAGTTTCCAAAAATAGTAAGTGACCTGTAATTGGAAATTACCAAAAATGGAAAGGTTTTCTCCTCAAGTTTACATGACCAAGCAGGCTTCAAATGAAATTTTGTCCAACATGAAAGTTTAATATATTTCTCTCCCCTTTCCAAAAAGTCCAAGATCATGAATTTCTCATTTGTGGTTGAAGAGATATGGATCAATCATGGTCAAGTAAAGTTGAACTTCACAAGTGCATAACTTTTGAACCATAAAGCCAAATGGAGTGGTTCTTTTTGCAATATTTCTCTCTTGTCATGTACTATCCAATTCATGCATCACATACCATGCATTTTGATCACAAAAACATTGGCATTTTCATTTGAATTTTGGAGGGAAAATGGTAATTTGAAAATTATGCATTGTTTTCACTTCCCACCAATTGCATTTGCTTCAAAACAGATTTTTGAATGAATTCCAAGCCAAACTCGGGTACTGTAGCATTGCTTTACATACATGAGGGTGAATTGGACAATTTGCATAAACACTTGGTTTTAGCTTAATCCACTTGCATTGGCTTAATTGTGATTAAGAGTTTCATTAGCACAGCATATATATAGCATAATCATAACAGAAATGAGATTAACACTTCATTTTGCTCAGATCTAGATCCATTTGCATCATTCTCTTCACTTGGTTCTCTCACTTTTTCATCAAAATTTTCCATAAACCTTGCATTGTTCTTGATCAATCCTTGATCCACAAGCATAATTGGACATTTTTGGAAGCAAGATTCACCAATTTTCGAGCTGATTTGGAACTGTTGAAGCTCACCTCCATTAATGGCAGTTGAAGATTCAAGCAAAATCGTGCAAGCTTAACCTCTAAACCTTCATCCATTCCATTGTACAAAAGTGTTGGAGCAACTGTTTGGACATTACAAGGCTTGAAAGCAGCAAATCCAGTTCTGCACTTCCATTAAGGTTAGAAATCGTGTGCCTTAATTCTTGAAATTGTGATATGCATGTGGTAGATCTTTGAACATGGAGTACACTGAGCTTTGTATCATCGAATTTCATGGAGAGATGAGTGAGTTATGTTGAATCTAAGTTTGATGCATGAAACTTTTCGTGCTCGAATCTTTGAACCTAGGTTGAATTAGAACAAATTAATCATTGATCTATGATGTATGATGAAAGACGAGTCCATTGGTGTGCTGGTTGTGAATTTCTGAGCACTTTTGTTCTTGAGCTCAAGAACACGTATGAACATTGTATGAATCCTAGGGTTTTCTATTTCCAGGCTGTGTTTGATCTTGTCCGCGCCTGTTTGCATGAGATTTTATGTTAATGGCCATGTATTGGTTATGCTGAGGCTTGCGTGTCAAAATGATTGGCTACGAGCGCATCTCATTGCCACGCAACTTTAATGAAACGGCGCGTTTCATATGTTGAGCGCCTCAATTCAAATGTCAACACAGTTCGATTCCCTGCTGAGACATTTCCAATTTGGCCTTTTGCATTTTTTTCATATTATTCCATCCATTCATGAACATTCTTCATTCATATTTTTTATTTTTCTTTACACTTCCAAAATTCATAACTCATTGATGGATGATCCAAATGACCTGGGAATTTTTGCATGTTGTTCCTCATGATTTCTAGTTTTTTATGACTATTTTTCCAGAAATTATGCACGGTTGGAATTTAATTTGGCTTAGGGATTGTGTATGTATGTGTTTTCTTGACCTACCTTGCCATATGCTTTGTGAAATGATGGATTTTAATCCAATGCCTTTGAAACTTTGCATGCTTAAACTAGACATCTTTAGGGACCTTTTGGTGTTGAGTTTGCATTTTTAGCATTTCTGGTTGTTGAGATATGATCTGGTTAATGTAGGCATGACAATGTGTGTCACACCATTGCTTGCTCAATTTGATGTTTTTCTTTGCCATGCCAAATAAATGCCAATTGATGTGTTTTTTTGCATGATGCTACTTCTGGATGTTAGGATTGATCATGAATGTTTGTGGAATTTTTAGATTCATTTCTGATTTTTTTGGAATTTTCCTTTCTGGATTGCCATTTGTGGACTTTTGAATAGTCACGAACTTCAATGATTTGTGAAATGATGGTTGTGTATCATATGAACTTGAAATTTTGCACATTGTTTCTAGACACTTTGAAGTTTATTGTGGCTTTGGTTTGATGTCTTTATCATGTTTGGATTCTGTTTGAGGCTTGTGTGAAGTTGATGTACCAATTGTGGTCCTATTTGAGCTTGTTTGTGCTTGCCTTGCCTTATGGAATTTGATTACCATGCTTATACTTGTCCAAATGCCTCGAATTTTGGTGTGTTGATCATGTTGTGTGTTCTGTTTAGCCATGATTTTTCTTGGAAATAATTGAACCATTTTGGAATTAATGTGGATTTGTTCATTCTGTTGCTTCAATGAGCTTTCAACTTGCATGCTTTGCCTTATTTGATTTGTGAAATGAATTTGGTTGATGCTATTGACATGGGACCACTTGGATATTGTTCTTAATTGATTGAGCTTGATTCATGTCAATTTTCATGTTCTGTTTTGAATTATTTCTCCCTCTTTGACCCTAGGCCTTGTCCTAGTGGTTGGTGCTTATGTTTGAGCTTTGTTTTCAGGATAAGGAGCATATGGTCATAAGGGAATTGATTCATTTGCTTGAGTTGGACTATTCGGTTGATGATTAGCTAATCTTGACTTGTTTTTTAGGTGGCTTGTAGCTCATTTGAGTTGAGCTTGTGCCTTGCACATGGTTGCTTTGCTTGTTTGACAATGTCTGTTGACCATTGGTTATTAACTGTCTGTTTGACTTTTGGAGTTGTATATTGATTGAGTTGGATTGTTTTCAGGTACATTAGTTGCTTAAGTTCATTGTGAACTTGCTTTTGCTTTGCTTGATTGCTTAAGCATTAAGGTATAATCTCTTTGACTTCATGTAGTCTGGAAGACCTGTCCTGTTACTTGGGCAGACACCTGTCTGAAGTCCTCCTTAAGAGGCAATGCTTGTGTTTGTTTATCTTTGTGCCAAGCAGGAAAAGACCTCTATGAGGCAATTGGCAGATAAAAGAGATATGCAATCCATCTCCTGCTATTCAGTTGAGTCATCCCTTTGCTCACACACCTTGTGTTGATGCATTGTGGATATTAACCCAAGATTTTTGTTGAGTCAGTCGTATGTGGAGAAGAGTTCCAACTTTCTGAACTCCCACTTTCATTTGTCTGAAGCTCTCCCAGGCCAGGGATAAGAGCTGTGAAGTCTTATCTTCACTTCCCATTTCATCTGCTTCACCCTAACTCTCAATGTTAGGGTTAAGAGCTAACATCACCCTGTTACAGTGGCTTGTTTGTCGAGGTTGACATGACCCCTTTACTAAAGCCTAGCCTTGTGTGAGCCTACTTTGTCTGTATATAATATGTGCTATTTGTGCTTCTGTATGACTGTTTGTGCTGTTAGGATAGCTTGCTCCCTGTGCAAGTTAGATAGAAACTTCAACCTAGGACCATGGTGAATTTACATGATAACTATTAGGCTCGAGTTAGTCTCCCTTCTAGTTTGTCATTTCCCAGTCTCTGGTTAGGCTAGAAGTTCTTTCCCTGCGTAGGGGAACTACGTCGCCCTGATCCTCATACTAGATGAGGTACGTAGGCAGGAGATGAGCAGATCTCTCCGGGCGCCCTTTTGTTTTGTTTGTGTGAGTTGTTTCTCCTTTTCTGGTTGGAGTCTGACGTAAGTCCAGCGATTGGCAGTCGGTTTCCTGTGTCTTGTTTGCTTGTTGGAGTCTGACGTAAGTCCAGCGATTGGCAGTTGGTTTCCTGTGTGTGTGTTTGTTTGGTTCGGAGTCTGATGTAAGTCCAACGATTGGCATTCGGTTTCCATGTTTTCCTGGTTGTGTGGAGTCTGACGTAAGCCCAACGATTGGCAGTCGGTTTCCTGTGTGGTTTTGTTTGGCGTGTGTTAGCTGAGCTACGAGTGCTCTGATTCTTCTTTAGTCCGAGAAGATACGTATGCATAGGATGCGACATCCTAGCGAGCACGTTTCCCCCTATCCCGAACTACGTCGACTCTGATGTCTGTGCCTGACAGACTACGTAGGCCCAGTGTTTGATGTTTGAGCAACGTTTAGCAACCTTTATCCTTCCTTTTGTGCGTGGATCCCGTCGAGTACGACGGATGCGTAGGGGTGCTAATACCTTTCCATCGCATAACCGACTCCCGATCCCATCTCTCTCTGGTCGCGAGACCATGTCTTTTCCAGGTTTACTTCGAGCGTTTCCTTTCCCTCTTTTGGGATAAATAACGCACGGTGGCGGCTCTGTTGTTTCGTTTTCCCGCCGGTTTTTCGCGTAATGCCACACCCTCCATAACCAAGGAGCAGAGGAGTTGAGAGATGAAGACCGTTCGCGTGCTTGGGTCCGTGAGCAAGAGGAGCTACTTCAGTAGCTTAGCGATAGGGATGCTTTGATAGAGTTTCTGGAGCATCAGGTTATCGACGAGCCTGATGATGTGGTGAATTCTCTTCTTCCTCAGTCTTCTAGGTTTTAGAAGAGGAAGTACGATCGACTCGCCAAGGAGAAGGCGGATATGGAGGTAGCCTATGAGAGAGAGGTGAAGAGGCTTCGTGCAGCTTATCTTCCAGTCTCGAGAGCTTTGGACAATTGTTTTTAGGGTTCCATAGGATGTTCATTTTCCTTCTCTTTTGTATTGTATTTGGTTACCAAGACTGTATTTCTTTGGTGTAAAACTTTTTTCCCATATATTATTGATATTATTATTCCATATATGTCTAAATGATTAATATTTTCCAAATATTTGCAAATAGATCTCTAAAAAGTTCCTCTGATTAAAAATAAAATCATATGGACAAGCATTGCATGCATCATGTGCATAAACAGGTTTTGTTCCAGGCTTCTTGTTCAGTGGTCTAACTCTGTGTTCTTCATTTATTTTGAAGATAAGTTGATCTACTGGTACTATACCAGAGCCAACTCATCAACGCTAATGGATCACCTCGAGCAAGAGAATAGAGAACTCAAGGAGGAAGTGGCAAGATTGACTGCCCTGATGGAGTCATTCCTCGGCCGCCCAAAGCCAGTCTTCTCCAACACCTTCAACTCCTCCCCAGAGAATGGTAATTTTAGAGGTTGCTTCCTCTACCGTGCCTGCTACCAATGCTCACTTTGCTCCGTCTGCTATGTCAGTCGGGTTTCCCTGGGGGATGCCCGCTAACTTTGTTCCAAAGGGTCTCGCCCCTACTTTTGCTTATCTACCGGCATCTAGCCTGATCCTTACCGTGCCACCTCCAGTCGTGCATACTTTGCCGAGAGTTGATGACACTATTTACCACTCTGAGCCATCTGAGGGCCCATATGTTTACGAGAAAATGGATGCTATGAATGATCAATTCCTGTCAAATTCAAAGTGCCTGACTTTGAAAAGTACAAAGGAAACACTTACCCGCTCAGCCATCTTATGATGTACGCACGCAAGATGTCGACTCAAACCGACAACGATCGACTCCTGATCCACTACTTCTAGGACAGCCTGTCCGATGCCGCTTTGAGATGGTACATGGGCCTGAATAGTGGGAACATCCGCTCCTTCAATGACCTTGGTGAAGCCTTCGTCAAGCAGTACAAGTACAACATTGATATGGCTCCCGATAGGGACCAACTGAGGGCCATGTCCCAGAAGGAGAAAGAAACATTCAAGGAGTACGCCCAGAGGTGGCGTGAATTGGCTGCACAGATTGTGCCCCCGCTTGAAGAGAAGGAAATGACGAAGATCTTTCTCAAGACTTTAAGCTCTTTCTACTACGAGCGGATGATTGTTGGCGCTCCCTCTGACTTCACCGAGATGGTGAACATGGGGATGCGTTTAGAAGAAGGAGTCAGGAAAGGGTGTCTGACCGGAGAAGAAGGCTCTTTTGCCAAATGTTATGGGGCGTTTTCCAAGAAGAAAGATGGAGAGGCACATGCTGTGACCTCCCATGTTAAATCAAGAAGACCCTCTATGAAGAGGAAGACTGTGCGTCGGCCAGTAACAAACACCAGGTGGCTCATATAGCACCTGTCTTCAGAGAGAACCAACATTATCACCATCAGAACCAGCAACAACAACATCAACAATATCAGCAACAACAACACCGTCCTCAACAACAGGCCTACCAGCCTCGAAACAACAATCAAACCAACACTAGCTATGATAGGAAGAGGGTCACTTTTGATCCTATTCCAATGACCTATGCTGAATTATATCCTTCATTGATTGAAAGGAAATTGATTACTCCAAGTGATCCACCTGCTATACCTACCAACCCTTAGTGGTGGTATAAGCCCGAGCTTCACTGTGTTTATCATTCCGGTGCTCCCGGACATGATGTGGAGAACTGTTACCCTCTCAAGACCAAGGTTCAAGACCTTGTTAGAAGTGGTATCTTGTTTTTCGAGGACATAAGTCCTAATGTAAAGAAGAACCCATTTCCCGAGCATGGGAAATCTGCTATTAATATGGTTCAGGGTTTCCCTGGTAAATACAGGGCCAGATATGTCAGCCATATCAGACAATCACTAGTCGAGATGCATAGATTGTTATGTTGATACAGTCACTATGAGCATGACCATGACAGCTGCCGTGTATGCACTGTCAATGAGAGGGGATGTCGTCAAGTCAAGAAAGACATCCAAGAAATGCTGGATCAGGGCGTGATCGATATACTTCAGAATCATGATGCGGATGAAGTCAATGTTATATCCCCTGTCTTCAGATTACCTGATCCTGTTGTTGTCAGATATGATGGCAGCAAGCAGAAGGCCTCTCCTACTCTCATTATCAAGCCATCTGGCCCTGTTCCTTACTCTTCCGACAAGGCTGTTCCCTATCGATATAATACGGTTGCATTAGAAGATGGGAAGGAGGTGCCTTTACCCTCCACTTTTGTTGTGAATATTGCTGATGTCAGTGGTTTGACCCGCAGTGGTCGTGTAATCTCGGCGCCATCGAAACCCCTCGTTGACACCAGAAAGGCTGATGCCGTTATTGATAGTGCTACCCGTCCTGTAGGGAATTCTTCTTCTTCTCCGAATCTGGCACTTGCTGTTGACAGACCTGCCGCTGTTGCTAGAGCTCCTGTCCCTGCTGGCCAGAATGGCATGATTAGAGAGGACTGTGATGAGATGCTAAGGCTCATCAAGAGGAGCGAATATAATATTGTAGATCAGATGCTACAAACGCCTTCAAAGATATCAGTGCTATCTTTGTTGATGAACTCCGAGCCACACCGAGAAGCTTTGCAGAAGGTGTTGGACGTGGCGTACATAGATCGCGACGTCACTATAGAACAGTTTGATAGCATTGTTGCAAACATTACTGCTTGTAACAACCTAAGCTTCTGTGATGCTGATCTTCCCGAGGAGGGAAAAGACCACAATTTGGCACTTCACATCTCTATGAACTGCAAGGATGATGCCCTGTCTAATGTGCTGGTAGACACAGGATCATCGCTGAATGTGTTTCCAAAATCCACTCTGGCCAAACTTTCGTATCAGGGGCCTCCCATGAGGCAGAGTGGAGTGGTCATGAAAGCTTTTGATGGATCGCGTAAGACTGTGATTGGCGAGGTTGAACTCCCAATCAAGATAGGACCTAGTGATTTCCAGATCACTTTTCAGGTCATGGATATCCACCCATCATATAGCTGTTTGTTAGGCATACCATGGATTCACGAGGCAGGCGCCGTGACATCCACCCTACACCAAAAGTTGAAGTTCGTGAAGAACAAAAAGTTGGTGGTGGTAAGGGGAGAGAAGGCTCTCCTGGTAAGCCATATGTCTTCCTTTTCTTACAATGATGTAGAGGATGAGGTTGAGACTCCGTTTCAAGCTTTATCTATTGCCGAGCCTTCTAAGAAAGGAACTTCTTCATTTGCATCCTACAATGATGCGAAGTTGGCCATTGAGCATGGTGCAACTACTGGTTTAGGACAAATGATCAAGCTGGAAGACAATGAATACCGGGATGGCATATGGTACTCTTCAGGCACTTTCAACAAGCACGGTCTGTTTCAGAGTGATGGTTTTATCCACACGGTCGAAGACCAAGAGGCTGCTGCCATAGTGGAAGATGATGCAGAGGAAGATTCTGGAAACTTTCTCATCCCTGGAGGAGTCTGCAATAATTGGGTCGCTGTTGATGTTCCAACAGTTGTCCATAAGTCCACGTGATGTTCATTTTTGTTTAAAAACCCTTCTCCCATGCCAAAAGGAGAAGTGATGACATTGTTGGCACACAAATACAATGATATTCATTCAATAATTACATGTTAAATGTTTGTTTTTCCAAATTATTTTCACTTTTTGCTTTTTTTTGGATGAAGTTGGTGATCACCAAAAAACCCTAAAAAGAGAATAAAATCAATCTTTTTATCTGCATAATGATTTTCCTTGTTTGAATTCTAAAATCTCTTTTATATCCAAAATCATTATGCAGGTTGATCAAACCCATTGAACATAATGATCCAACACCATCTCCCAACTTTGAGTTCCCTGTATTTGAGGCCGAAGAAGATGATGTTGAAGAGATTCCTAATGAGATTACCCGTCTGCTTGAGCATGAAGAGAAGATCATTCAGCCATATCTTGAGAATCTAGAAACAATCAACTTGGGGTCTGAGGATTGTGTTCGTGAGGTGAAGATTGAGGCACTCCTGGAAGAATCTGCTAAGAAAGGGTCGATTGAGCTACTACGAGAATATGTCGATGTCTTTGCCTGGTCATATGAAGACATGCCTGGTCTGGATACTGATATCGTACAACATTTCCTGCCTTTGAAGCCTGAGTGTGTGCCTGTGAAGCAAAAGCTCAGAAGAACTCATCCCGATATGGCAGTGAAGATTAAAGAAGAAGTTCAGAAGAAAATTGATGCGGGGTTTCTGGTGACTTCTACATATCCTCAATGGGTGACCAATATTGTGCCCGTGCCTAAGAAAGATGGAAAAGTCCGAATGTGTGTGGACTATCGAGACTTGAATAAAGCTAGTCCGAAAGATGATTTCCCCTACCACATATTGATATGTTGGTAGATAATACATCTAAATTTAATGTCTTCTCATTTATGGACGAATTTTCCGGATATAATCAGATCAAAATGGCACCCGAGGATATGGAGAAGACAATATTCATTACACCTTAGGGAACATTCTGTTATAGAGTGATGCCCTTCGGTTTGAAGAACACCGGAGCCACGTATCAATGTGCTATGACTACCTTGTTTCACGATATGATGCACAAGGAGATCGAGGTGTATGTTGATGATATGATTGCAAAGTCGAGAACGGAAGTTGAACATGTAGAGCACTTGTTGAAGCTTTTTCAGCGATTGAAGAAGTATAAACTCCACCTGAATCCTAACAAGTGTACATTTGGAGTCTGTTCTGGAAAGTTATTGGGCTTTATTGTCAGCGAGAGAGGTATTGAAGTTGATCCTGCCAAGGTCAAAGCAATACAAGAGATGCCTGCGCCCAAAATTGAGAAGCAAGTCCGAGGTTTTTTTGGCCGCTTGAATTATATTTCCAGATTTATATCCCACATGACTGCCACATGTGCGCCTATATTCAAGCTCCTCCGAAAAGATCAGTGTCATGATTGGACCGAGGATTGCCAGAAGGCTTTTGACAATATTAAAGAGTATATGTCCGAGCCTCCGATTCTGTCTTCGCCTGTGGAAGGGAGACCCTTGATTATGTACTTGACAGTTCTTGAAGACTTTATGGGTTATGTATTGGGTCAGCAAGATGAATCAGGGAAGAAAGAATATGCCATCTACTATCTGAGTAAGAAGTTCACTGATTATGACTCTCGATACTCGATGCTTTAGAAAACATGATGTGTTTTGGCTTGGGCTGCTAAGCGCTTACGCAAGTATATGTTAAATCATACGACTTGGTTGATATCCAAAATGGATCCAATCAAGTATATCTTTGAAAAGCCTGCTTTAACTGGGAGGATTGCCCGTTGGCAGATGCTGTTGTCTGAGTGATATTGAGCATCGAGCTCAAAAAGCTATTAAGGGTAGTATCTTGGCTGACCACTTGGCACATCAACCAATTGAGGATTATCAGTCTGTTCAGTACGACTTCCCTGATGAGGAGATTCTGTATTTGAAAATGAAAGATTGCGATGAGCCTACGCTCGATGAAGGGCCAGAGCCTGGTTCCCAATGGAGCATGGTGTTTGATGGCGCTGTAAATCAATAGAATAGCTCGCTAAGTTGAAAACCCGAAAGGGCGGCTTAGGCAAAAATGAGCGTCTCGGTGGATTGAAAACCCGAAAGGGCGGTCCAGGCAAAAGTTAGAGACATAAAAAAAATGAATATATATCCCGCTAGATTAAGTACCTCATCCTGGGGCAATCTAGGCAAAAATTAGGGATTTGGCAAGTAACTGCATCCTGACAAGACTTTGTTTTTCAACCGTCTTCTGTCAAAGATTCTCGCTCAGTCATCGTCAACTGAAGCTTCAAATACATTGGATTCGGAGTTGGTGGAGAAATGGTCATTATGTTCAATGTAGCCCTTTTCCAATATATATCACCAATTTCAAATTTGTAAAGATCCATGGAGTCCTGCCATTTGCAGACTACCATTCCATCAAATAAATTTAAGCCTTTATCCAAGTCTTTGCACTCTTATTTGTTTCTATTCAACAAATATTTGCATGTTTTAATTGATAAATATCATTGTTTTAAAATAAACAAAGTTTTTATAAACAGTTTTTAAAGAAAGTGATCATTCACAATGACTGAAAGGATAAATGGAACGTCTTCAGTGCTCTCCCAAGGATAGTATGATCTCCAAAAGGGTAAGGCATTTGTTCATATTCCTAGCATATCTGTTATCTTCTTCATCATCTTTCAGGTTTGTCTCCTCAGTGAGCGCAGAGAGAGGTAATACACCACCAAAGTCCCAGAGAGTTTGGAGTTTGGTCTCAGTCTTCTGATTCCCCAGTGAGTCTGGATCTAGCATCTGTGTTTTATCAACTATATGGTTGTCATCCCTTTGTGTGGATTGACCTAAAATCCCTTATAGATTGATAAATTGACATGCTATCTTTTGAGGAAGTTGGTATTCCCTCATTGGAAATCTCCCACAGAGTGGGCAGGAAATCCCGGCATGAGTAAAATTTTCAACAAGTTGGTTTGTAGCTTATCCCCAGTGGATTCGCATACATTGTTCTCCAGCAGGTTTGCCTCCTGTTCATCCTCAGCAGGGTTGCTCACTTTAGACTTCCCCAGTTTGGTCACCAGCAGGTTATCTCCAGCTGATCGCCTACAGGTTATTCACGGTTCAGTCATCAGCAGTTGTTTCCCTAGTGGATTTGCCTGACCGGAGCCTGATTGTTGTATTTCCTCCTTCTCGGATAGTTTTCCTCCTAGCAGAGCGGTGGATGAAAATGTTTGTTTTTTATCCTCAGCGGAGCATTGTTTCTCTTCTCCTCGGCAGAGATTGTTTCTCCAGCAGTATGAGGAAATGTGATGGTTATTGAAACTTCTGTTTGGTGGTTATTCCCCACAGAGTTTCATATCTTTCCTTGGTTTTTCCCCAGTAGAGTTACTTCTACGGTGGGTCTTATCCATGTTTAGCTTCCCCAGCTAAGGTTCTACCTGATCTTGGTTTGCCTTTGGAACTTCGAGAAGGATGTGTTGTCTTCTTCCCCAACGGAGTGACTGGTTCTCCTTCTCCACAACAAAGATGTTTCCTTCCGTATTTAGAAGAGAATACTTGTTTGATGTGCTTCTGTTTGGTGGTTGTTCCCCACAGAATTCCACATCACCCCCTAATAAGATCTCCAATAGATTTCTTCCCTGACTGATCTTATCCTTGTCTCTGTGTACTGTTGGAAGATCCTCATCTTTGGTGGTTGTGATCCTGCTTGTTCCCCTAGCATTGGTCTTTGTCCCTGGCAGCGATTTCGCTTGATCCTTAGCGGTGATTGGTTTCCTGGTAGTTGTTGCCCCTACCGGATTGATTACCCCCCCTGTGGGTCTGGCTTTCTCTTTTGAGATGTAGTACCGGATGTTTGTCCATTGATCCTTGGACTTATTTGTGTTAGATATGTCTGTTTGTCAGCATTAATCATACATAAACCATGCATATACATGCATAATCATAACATTCAGATATTCATGTTGCATTCTTTGCCATATATCTTTGTTGTTATCTCCTGCTATTTGGTGATACATATTTCCCCAAGCAGATGTTTGCGCCTGATCTCTCCATATATATAGAGTCAACTCCATAGGCAGAAAGTGTCTATCCTTTCTTCCATATTCCCCACTGAGCTATGTCCTCATGGATGGTTATTGTTTCAGTTTCCTCCCAAAACATATATTGGATGGGATTACCCCCCTAAGTTTGTATCCTTAATGGGTTAAGTCTTGTTTCATTGTGTCTCTCTAGTTTGTTCCTAGATTGAGCCCTATTGTTTTTCCCCTGCTTCCTTGTGATTCGGATGACCAGTTGCTCAGTAAACAGTAATTGTTCATTCTCTCCCTAGCGGATGTTGTGGCCTTCTACCCAGTAACTGGTAGTTATAAGTCCTATTTTTCTGTGGTTTACTACCCAGTAACCAGTAGTTGTAAACCCCATCTTGTCCCCTTGCAGAGTTAACCCTTGATTTCGTTCATCCTAACCGATGACGGTTACTCTCTTCTGTGGTTTTCTACCTAGTGGCCGGTAGATGTAATCCCCTCTTTGTTGGTTATCTTTATCCAATATTCGGTATCGATATTCCTTCGCTTTGAGTATATCTTCCAGTAACCGGTGATATCTCCTGGATCATTGCTTTTCGTCAATGTATCCCCAGCGAGTCATCTTTCATTTACCTTTATTTGGTAATGATTGTTTCTCCCCTTGATTGGTCATCATTTTATACCCAGCAGCCGGTATCCCGATGTCCTTTCTTTTCGGTCGATTTATCCTTTATCAACCCAGTAACCGGTTGTGGATAATCTTCCATGCGAGTATGTTATCTACGTTCTGACGGTAATAGATAATATATCTCATGGGCTCTTCAGTCGAAGTCTTTTTCTTCCCCAGTTGAGCAAGATTCGTATTTCCCTATGAAATCGAATGCCCATCCTGTAAATCGAGTTTGCTTTTTCAGCCCCTCCTTTCGGATGATGAGTGTCTTGGATATATTCCCAATTCACGCCTGGTTAGTCACCTATTATATTCCCAGTAACCGGTATCCCTGGTGTTCCTTCCTTTCTACTCCCTATTATGACTTTTTGTCCCTTGTGGAGTCAGATTTTCCTGAGTTGAAATATACCTTTTTAGGTCTTCCTCAGATGTTTTGGATGATTGATATTTCTCACCCTTATACCGGTCTTAGATATTCTTTCTCCTCGAGCGTGTTGTTCTCTCACCCTTATACTGGTGTCTTGATCACATGTCTCTTTGAGCTTATTACCCGGTAACCGGTAATACCTCACTTGTTTCTTCCTCAGCTGAGTCCCTTAGTGGATCTTCCCCATCATGAGTCCGGAATTTTATCTGAAGTTTCCTTTGTGGATAGCTTGTTGTATTGGCATATTCCCCAATACATGCATCTTTGCATCAGCTCGAGTCTTTCCATTGATTTATTTTCATGGAATCCTTCTCGTGTCTCCCAGCAAGTTTCAAGTCGTGACCTGCTCACGCATTTTATTCCCTTTTATTCCCCAGTAAAGTCCCCAGAGTCTTTGTCCCATTTATGAGTATATAACTCATATGGATTTTCAGTTTCTCCTGATTTCTTTTTCCTTTGTGGACATATATCCCCACATAGCATTAACTTTTGCATACATACATTTGCATCATGAGGTCTCTTCGGGACCAAAATTCGTCTCTTTGTTATTATTTAAGCCTATTCTACCTCGTCGAGATGAAGAGTTTAACCTTCATATCTTCGGATAGAATGACCTTAAATAGGGGCATCTGTAAACCCTAATTTTGACCCTAATATCCCTCATGGCATCATAACATTGCTCATTTGCATTTGCCTCAAGGATCATAGTATCTTGGCTCCTTACCCTTGGGTTGGGACTTGTGTGAGTTGGTTTGAGACCACCAAGCATGCTTAAATTGTATATTATTGCTTTTCTTATTTTGTTTACTAACCAAAAGCACAAAAATATGTCACTAACTTGTTTTGTTTTGAAGCTTAAGCAATCAAGTGATCCAAGGCTCCTAGAAGGCTCATATGCTCATTTATGTGGCCAGATGAAGTGAAAGCAAGCATGACAATGGTTCACAAAGCTCTCAATCATCATATATGCCTCCCAAGTATCTCAATTTGTCAATTTGATCAAGATAAACCAAAGGGCTTGAGGATTGCTTCCCAAGGAAACCCAACTCAACTGTGCATTGACCGTTCCTTGCTCATGAAGCAACCTCAACCCATGATCAAATACAATCAAGGGAAGTTCTTTCATTCATCATTTTATGCATATATGATCTCATGTGAGTGTACTCAATCATCAATTCATCAATATTTGAAGTTTGGCTTTGAGAAGTTGATCAGTCAATTCATCTGACTATGTTGAAATCCACTGAGACCTAACTTTTGATGTGTTTTTCAAATGATGATGGCCCCAAGAGAAACAATGTTTTTAAGAACCATATGAAAAAATTTCATGTTCATCAAAATTTGATTTGAAACTTGAAGGTCATCATTCATTTCAAAACATTATAGGTCATTTTGACTGAAACCCTAATTTTGGGTCAAACTTCCCAAGGACCTAACTCCCTCATTTTTCATGATTTTGAGTTGGGACCAAGTGCATTGGAAATTTAAAGATGTCTACTTCAATTGTTATGTTGGACAAAATTTCATAATCCTAAAAGAAACACATATGATAATACAAAATATTATAGGTCACTTTGGGCCAATGTCATTGAAATGTGAAAAAGTCCAACTTCAGGTGCCCATAACTTTCTCATCAAAAATCCAAATGATGCAAAATTTAAGTCCAAATCGATTTTCTTGAAAATATCTAGAACGTTGAAGTTGAAGGTTTTGTCATTTGAGGCTTGCATCATTGAAACAAAAGGGCTTGAAGTTGGTCCATTTTGGCAAAATTTCCATATACATGTTTTGCACCTTGAACTTCATGATCAGTTTTCAATATTTTCCCAACTCCAAATGGATTTTTGTTCAACATAACATTTGTTCCTAATGTCAAGAACATTCCAACCATGACCCATATGCCTAGATTTCAATTTGGCAAGTGGCGTTTTCGAAGAGGAGAAGTTTTGTTCCCAATTATGCATAACATGTTGAATCTTTGTGCACACTCCATTGCAATGAAATTTGCACGTCCAAACCTGATTCATGTGACTTCAGCTTGCATTTGCCATTGCATTTGGGCCTCCCATGTGCCTGTACAGGCCCATGCATGGAGGACCCAACTTCACATGCACATGAGTTTTCTCCTTGCTTGCATCAGCCTTGCCTATAAATAGAGTGCTGCATTTACTTCAAAAACCAACCTAAAGGCGCCTGAACTGCTGCACAAGTGAAATCCCAACCTCCATTAGAAGGAATTATGAGTTTTCTTTTCCAATTTTCAAGTTCAATTTTCAACTTCATTGGTTGATCTTTGAACTTCAATTCCTAAACCTTGCTTCCTTGCCATCTCAAGAACAAGCTGCATCAAAGAACTGGAGTAGATCAAGTGTTTGAAAGCTGCACTTCAAAGGTTGTTGTTCAAACTGTTTTCATTCGAAACTCCTTGGATATTGATCATTTCTTGCATTGCTTGGTACCTCTGAAGTCCTCATGTGAGAGGCAATTTGTTTGAGCTTTTAATTTCATGAATTGAATAAGTTCAGTTTGAACACCATAAATTTCCATCTCAGATTTCTCTCTCTATAGAGATCTTGAGTGGAAACCAAGGATACAGGGGTGATGTGTATCACCCCAGCTTTCCATTGATGTATAGATCGTGCATTTTGATGAAGGTTTGAAAACCTGCAAATTTGGCCGGAACTGTGAGTCTCGCCGGAACTGTGAGTTTCCACCACCGTCCCCAGATGGACGAGTTCCTAGCCCTTGGATCTGGACCCTGGGATCTAATCTTGGACGTGTTTTGTTTTGACTTATTTTAATGCTTTGTGTAATGCTGTTGACTGGAGCCTACCATGAGCGCGCGCTATACAGCCTTCTTATCATCCACGTCATTTAATGAACCTTGATCAGACGCTCCTTGTTTTTTTGCAATTTCTGAATTTCATTTTATTTTCTTTAATTCCATTTTATTTCAAAAATTCATAACTTCTTCATTTTTAATCACAAAAATATGGGACCAATTGCAAAATTTTTCTTTTAAATTCTAGTTTCTAAAAATGATTTTTAATATTTTTATGATTCCATTTAATATTTTTTTGTTAATTTTCTCTTTTCTGGTTATTTTTAATTCATCCAAGATACTTTCCAATACTCAAAAATGCCAAAAATATTTTCTTAACATCTTTGAATGATGATGAATCTATGAAAAATATTCTTATCAATTTCTTAATTGATTTGAGATTTTAGTTTAATTATATTATATTTTCTTCATTTTTAATAGTTTAAAATTAGTTTCTGGTTTCTAAAAATGATGAATTTTTTTGTCAAACCTTGTTTGACCTTGTTGAACTTAGGATGATCCAATTGGATTTTTCCAAGTTGACTTGAAATGGATTTGAAGTTTGACCTTTATTTGTTTATTTTAATTCAAGTATTATTTTAATTCCAAAAAATACCAAAAATATTTTTATTGTTTCTTGACTTCTAAGCTTCATCTCACTTCTGTTTACCATTGATTGAGGTTGATCCCATTCATGTTTGGTCAATGTGTTTTGCTTATGTCATTTGAATTTGAATCATGTACATTCCATTTTTTCTTCTTCTTCTTCTTCTTCTTCTTCTTCTTCTTCTTCTTCTTCTTTTTTCTTTTTGATCAACGAGTTAATGATTGGTGGTTAGCCTTGACATATGAGGGGATTAACCTTCTTTGATCCAAATCAAATTCATCTTGGTCAAAGATCAAGTGAATTGCTTTGCATTAGAGATAGGTTGCTTCTTGGTCAAGCAAAAAACCTAAATCCATACAAGATCATTCTTCTTTTCTTTTGGCATGGCAAGTTGTAGGAGCTTGGCTTACTAGTTATGGTATCTAACTTGTGTTTGTTGCCTATAGTTTTATTGACCGGCCTCAGATAGGTGTGCCTACTACATTAGTCCACTTACGATTGCTTAACATAGCGCTAAATTGCCTTATGGCACACTAACACTAACTACTAATTACTAACTTTTAATTCAAGCATTTAATTCTTGAAATTTAATTTCTTGCTCATTAATTCATTTGTCTTTGCCCTTTGCTCACTTGAGCTCATGTTTATGTTAATGCAATTTGCCTTTTGCTCACTTGAGCATATTATTGTGTATATACTATTTGTCTTGTGTTTGTTTTGTTTTGTTTGTGTGAACCCAATGCAAATGGAGAAAGAACTTAGATTTAGGACCTTACCTATGCTAATGGAGTTTGAAGAGCAACTAGGCCTCATGCCTTTAGAATGCTAAAATTGTCAAAGGGCAACTAGGCCTCATGCCTTTAGAATGCTTAATCTTGAAAAAGACATTGAAAGGACCCCTAATTCTAAACTCACTCTTGTCCATTCTTTCTATTGGATTGTGGAACTTTTTGATTTGTGTGTTCTTGTGATAGGGATTCCAAACTTGAGCTACTTAGAAGGACCATTGTCATGAGCATCCAAAATGAGAGAGACAAGTCCAAATTGGAAGATTCCTAGGAGCTTGATTGTTTACTTGCTTGATTGCTTGAGTTATTTGCTTATTTCTTGCCAAATCCAAAGGAAAGGAGCAACTTGGATCATATTTATGATCTCAAGAAGGGAACTCCAATTGGTTTTACTTTTCTTCCCTCAACTTTGCATGTTTAGGACCTAGCCCTTCTCTTCTTCTCTCCACTCTAACCCAAGCCAAATTGTTGTGCAAACATTAACATTGTTTTCAAAATTACAAACCTAGGCACTATGCCTTTGATTTTTCAAACTCTTTTCATAACACTTATTTTGAATTGAATCCTAAGTCAACTTTGACCTTATTTTGTGAATACTTTTCATTTGTAAATACAACTCACTCAATTGTTTTGTGGTCCCCATGACCACTTTTGCCAAAGCTTTTCATAAACATTAGCTATTAGGTTTGAGTTATCCTAGAGGTTGATATAATACTCACCTATATCCTTAGTGATGAACTATAAGTCTTCCATGCTTTTATAGGATTAACCCCTTACTAGCATGTTGAAGCTCTCCTCACATGGTGGATTTGTGGTTTTAGGTTGAGTTTTCTCCCTTTGATAACAAAAGACCTTAAGGCTTTTGACTAATCAATTCAGCAACTTATTTTGAGATTTTTACCCCGAACTACGAGGTTTTGATCCTACCTTTTAAGATGGTACGTAGGCAATGGGTTATCCATTCAAACACAAAAATTATAAATAACTTGTATATTCTTTTCTCATCTCCCCAATCATGTTTGCACAAATATTTTCACAAATACCAACCTACCATACAACATTTGTAAAAAGGGCTCGCTTAGAGTACTAAGGATGTTTTGAATAGTTAAAACCTTCCCATTGCATAACCAACCCCCTTACCCAGATCTCTGACATTTTTATTAGTTTTTGATTTGATAAAACTTCTTGGTTTTTGTTTGCTTTCTAACCTTTCCTTTGGATAAATAGAAGTGTGGTGGCGACTCGAATTGTATGATTTACTTTTGATTTAGTCCATAAATCTAAAGGTAACGAATACCCCGCTACAGAAAAGTGGCGACTCCACTAGGGAATCAGTTGCCTAGTGGGTTTTGCCTACTTTTTACCTTTGTTGTATTGTATGATTATATTTATTTTGTGACATATTTTTGTGCAAATTTGGGATGACTGTATTGTTTGTAATGATTGAATTGCTTGATATATCAATTATTTATGTGCTTGGTGGTCTTTTGTGAGATGAGTTCTATACCCGAACTCGAGTGCACTTATGATAAGAGAGTGGCATAGCCTTGTTGACTTGTGTGGAGTTATTCCTTAGCAAGTTGACTTGCAAGCCCATTCACTTGGTGGAGGTCATGTTCAGATCAATAATGTCACACGAGTAGTCGTGGTTAGGCATTACTCTTTCCAATATATGCCTTAGAAGCCAAGGACCTTAGATTACCTAGCCCATTCTGGCCTATTTTTAGGACGTAGTGCGAAGGTCGTTCAAGTGTAAGATTTGATATGATTGTTATGCGATACTACACTCATAAGAGTCTCTCTTGAGAATATTTTTGGAATACGAGTAGTCGTTTATCCGATAATATCCGAAAGATGGGATGATGACTACGGGAACCTCTTGTAGAACATGATTGTCACGTTTAACCATAGTACCCTACCTTTGGGTGGTTCTTAACCGAGACTCCGTGCTCGTGACTTGCAACAAACCCTTGATTCATGGTTGATCCGTTCTTGTATATCCTTAATATCAATGGAACTTGGGTGTTGATAAGGTGTGAACCATAATCCACCAAAATGGATGATTGATATTAAGGATGACTTGATTCATCCCGTGACCTTTGTGTGGTGTGATTTGTTTGATCATTGAGTGTGATTGTCGCATACATGCATACATGCATTCATACACATCCATATCATCAACAATGAGAAAAATTTCAAGGAACTTAAGAGGTATATTTGCAAATTTTCAGACATGGATAAGCAAAGAAGGAATACGAAAGAAGTACAATTTCAGACAACCCGACTTGAAAGAGTTAAGGAGTTTGACATCCTATGTATTAGATCCCTTGGAGTTCAAAGCTCGCCATGAGAAGCTTCTGTCTATTCTTGCTACTCAAGTGGATGAAGGTCTGATGAGTGTGTTGGTGCAGTTCTACGATCCCTTGTACGGTTGCTTCACATTTCCGAATTTCCAGCTTTTGCCTACACTTGAGGAGTATGCCAATCTTGTGGGTATACCTATTCTAGATCAGTTTCCGTTCAGTGGCTTGGAGAGAGTTCCTTCTTCCCAAGAGATTGCTGATTTGTTGCATATAGATGAATCTATTGTTGGTGCTCATATGACTACCAAAAGTGGAATTCAAGGTCTCCCTTCTGATTTCCTCATTGCTCAAGCTACTATGTTTGGGAAGGCCATGAGTGAGGATGCCTTTGAGGCTATATTTGTACTTCTCATCTATGGGCTAGTGTTATTCCCCAACATTGACAAGTTTGTGGATGTGAACGCTATTAGGATTTTCTCTACTCTTAATTTCGTTCCTACTCTGTTGGGTGACACTTATTTCTCTTTGCATATGAGGAATGCAAAGGGTGGTGGTACCATTGTGTGCTGTTTGCCTCTGTTGTACAAGTGGTTTATTTCCCACTTGCCACAGACGCTCGTCTTCAAGGAGAACAAAACTTGAAGGGAAGAATGGTCCGCGCTTGGCGCAAGATCCATAGGAAGGGAAGGAAAGAGCCTGGTCTGAAGAATTGTATTGCTTTGGAACCCTATACCTCGTGGATGAGGAGGAGAGCTTCAACCCTCCTTAACCAAGGAGTAAAGGAGTTGAGAGATGAAGACCGTTCGCGTGCTTGGGTCCGTGAGCGAGAGGAGCTACTTCAGTAGCTTAGAGATAAGGATGCTTTGATAGAGTTTCTGGAGCATCAGGTTATCGACGAGCTTGATGATGTGGTGACTTCTCTTCTTCCTCAGTCTTCCAGGTTTTGAAAGAGGAAGTACGACCGACTCGCCAAGGAGAAGGCGGATATGGAGGCAGCCTATGAGAGAGAGGTGAAGAGGCTTCGTGCAACTTATCTTCCAGTCTTGAGAGCTTTGGACGATTGTTTCTAGGGTTCCATAGGATGTTCATTTTCCTTCTCTCTTGTATTGTATTTGGTTACCAAGACTGTATTTCTTTGGTGTAAATTTTTTTTTCTAGATATTATTGATATTATTATTCCATATATGTCTAAATGATTAATATTTTCCAAATATTTGCAAATAGATCTCTAAAAAGTTCCTCTGATTAAAAATAAAATCATATGCACAAGCATTGCATGCATCATGTGCATAAGCAGGTTTTGTTCCAGGCTTCTTGTTCAATGGTCTAACTCTGTGTTCTTCATTTATTTTGAAGATAAGCTGACGTACCGGTACTATACTAGAGCCAACTCATCAAAGCTAATGGATCACCTCGAGCAAGATAACAGAGAACTCAAGGAGGAAGTGGCAAGATTGACTGCTGTAGCGGGGTATTCGTTACCATTAGAGATATTGACTAAATCTAAGGTAAACCATACAAGTCGAGTCGCCACCGCACTTCTATTTATCCAAAGGAATGGTTAGAAAGCGAACAAAAACCTAAAAGTTTTATCGAATCAAAAACTAATAATAAAGTCAGAGATCGGGGTAAGGGGGTTGGTTATGCAATGGGAAGGTTTTAAGCACCCAAAACATCCTAGGTACTCCTAGGGAGCCCTTTTCACATTTTATTGTAAGGTTGGTATTTTGTGAAAATTTGTTTGTGCAAACATGATTGAAGAGACGAGAAGAGAATATACAAGTTAATTACAATTTGTTTTTGGATGGATAAACCCATTGCCTACGTACTATCTTAAAAAAAGATTAGGATCAAAACCTCAAAGTTCGGGGTAAAAATCTCAAAATGAATTGGTGAATTGATTGGTCCAAAAGCCTTAAGGTCTTTTGTTATCCAAGGGAGAAAACTCAACCTAAAACCAAATATCCATCATGTGAGGATAGCTTCAACATGCTAGTGAGGGGTTAACCCTATAATAAGCATGGAAGACTCATTGTCCATCACTAAGGATATAGGTGAGTATTACATCTACCTCAAGGATAATTCAAATCTAACAGCTAAACGTTATGAAAAAGTTTGATTAAGAAAGTGGCCATTGAAACCACAAAAGTATTTGAATGAGTTATATTTACCAATGAAAAGTATTTACAAAATATGGTCAAAGTTGACTTAAAGATTCAATTCAAAGTAAGTGTTATGAAAAGAAAGTTGGAAAATCAAAAGCATAAGGCTTAGGTTTCAAATGTTTAAAAGCAAGTGTTAAATGTTTGCACAAAAGTTTTGGCTTGGGTTAGAGTGGAGGGAAGAAGAAGAATGGCTAAGGTCCTAATCATACAAGAGATGAAGGATAAGAAACAAGACCACAAATAGAGTTCCTCTCTTGAGATCATATTTATGATCCAAGTAGCTCCCATCCTTTGGAATAAGCAAGCCAAAATAAGTGTAAGATCAAGCAATCAACACACTCAAACAAGCTCTTAGAAGATGCCCAATGTCTCTTGTATCTTTCACTTTGGATGAACATGGCAATGATTCTTCAATTTGGCTCACATAGGATTCCCTAGCACAAAAGCACACACATCAAAGAGTTCTATGAAGTAAATCAAGAATGGACAAGAGTGAATTTAGAGAGTTGGTCCTCCTAATCCATCTTCAACATTAAGGTCCTTTTACTCCAATTTTGCATAGGGAATGTCCTAGAAACTAAGTCCATTTGTCCATTTTTTGCATTTGGTCCTCAACAATCAAAACAAAACACAAGCACAATAATATATACACAATTATGTGCTCAAGTGAGCAAAAGGCAAATTGCATTAACATAAACATGTGCTCAAATGAGCAAAGGGAAAAAGCAAATGAATAAGATGTACAAGAATAGTAAATTGCATAAATGTAAAGAGCAAGAATTAAATGTTAGTAGTTAATGGTTAGTGTTAGAGTTAGTGTGCCATAAGGCAATTTAGCGCTATGTTAAGCAATCGTAATTGGACATATGTAGAAGTCCCAACTATCTGAGGCCGGTCAATAATAATGTAGGCAACAACACAAGTTACAGGTCTTGATTAGTAAATCAAACTCCAACAACTTGCCATGCCAAAAAGGAAATGAGAAATGATCTTGTATTGATTTAGGTTCTTTGCATGATTTAGGAAGCAACCTATCCTTAATGCAAAGCCATTCACTTGATCCATGATCAAGATGAATTAGATTTGAATCAAGGAAGATTAAACCTCCATGTATCAATGCTAACCACCAATCCTTAACTCATTGATCAAAAAAGAAAAAGAAAAAGAAGAAGAAGAAGAAGAAGAAGAAGAAGAAAATGAAGAATTAAAGTGTATTAATAGAAATAGAATGAGATAATCAACAAGCATTGACCAATGATAGAGAAGATCAAGGTCAAACAATATAAAATATAAGCAAGATGAAGATTAGAAGTCAAGAAGCACATACAATATTTTTGGTATTTTTTAATACTAAAATAAAACTTGAATTAAAATAATAAAGAAAGGTCAAACTTCAAACTTACTTCAAATCAACTTTGAAAAGTCCAAGTAAATTATCCCAAGTTCAACAAGGTCAAACAAAGTTTGACAAAAAATTTCAGCATTTTTAGAAGTCAAAAACTATTTTAAATCAATTAAAAATGCATAAAAAACCTAATTGAATTAAAATCTCAAATAAATCTCAAATCAATTAGTAAATTGATGAGAATATTTTTCATAGATCTATCATCAATCAAAAAGGTTGGAAAAATATTTTTGTATTTTTTGGATATCAAAAACTATTTTAAAATTAAAAATAAGCAGAAAAGAGAAAATTACTAAAAAATATCAAATGATAAAATAAAAATATTAAAAATCATTTTTAGAAAGTAGAAATTAAAAGGAGAAGAATGAAATTGGTCCCATAATTTTTGGACCAATAATGAGAGAGATATGAATTTTTAAAGAGAAATGGAATTAAAAGAAATAAAAGAATTAAAAATCAGAAAAATAGAAAATAGGAAATGCGTGGGCCGTCTGATGATGATTCATTAATTGACGTGGATTATCACACGGCTAAGAAGCGCGTGTTCACCATACACGCCAGTCAGCTGAGTAACACATGGCCATTAATAAAGTCATAACAAAGAATGGATGAGATCAAATCTGGAAAGAGCAGTGGACGACTCAGATCTAATCTGGAGAAGGGACGGTGACCAGCGCCACCGTCTTCTCCGGCCAACTTCCTGCCAAGCTCATAAGTTGCAGAGAAAAAATGTTATCCAAATGGCACGATCCAGGCATCAATCGAGAGTTGGGGTGATGTACATCACCCCTGTACCACTCAAATCCATTCTAGATCTCTATATTGAGAGAAATAAGAAGTGGAAGATCTGTGGTGTTCATATGAACTTCATGACTTTTGAAAATTGAAAGCACAACAATGTTGCCTCTATGCAGAGGACTTCAGATCACACAATAACAATGAGAAACAAACACTATACAAGTTGATTCGAAGAAAATAACACTTGAGGTAAACCTCTGATTTACAGGGCTTTGAGTCACAATTCTTGGATGCTATTGCTTACAATCCACACTATAGATCAAAGAGAAGAAGGTTTAGGAACTTTAAGATCTAAAAATTGATCAATGAAACCAAAGTTCGGATCTGAAAATTTTGAAGAAAAGTGAACTAGTTCCTTTAATGATGGTTGTGATTTCAGTTTAGCAGCAATTGGGGCGCCTTTAGGTTGAAGAATTATGAAGCTATGGCATTGTATCTATAGGCAAGGCAATGTTGAATGCATGATTTCAAATTTGCATGAATGGAAATGGCCTCCATGCATGGGCCTGTATAGGCGCATGGAGGGCCCAATTCCAATTGGAATTGAAAGCTGATGCATGATGAAAGTAAATTGGACGTGCAGATTGGATGGTAGTAGCTCATGCAATGCAAATTAAATTATTTTCCAAAATTGCACTATTATGTTCAAGCTTTCGAAAATGCTATGCCAAAAATGAAAACACCACCTTATGAGTAATGGTTGGAAAGCTTATTGCATAAGGATCATTTGTTATGTTGATCAAAACTCCATTTGGGCCTTGGAAATTGATGAAAATTGGCCATGAAGTGTAGGGTGCAAAACATGCATATGTGAGATTTTAAAAATTGGCCAAAGTTCTAGCCCTTCTGTCTCAATGATTCAAGCTCCAAATGACAACATTTTCAAGACCAAAGTTGTAGATATTTTCAAGATAATAAATTTGGACTTAAATATTGCATCATTTGGATTTTTGATGAAGAAGTTATGGGCACTTGAAGTTGGACTTTTTCACATTTCAATGCATTTGGTCCAAAGTGACCTATAATGTTTTGCATTATCACATGTATTTCTTTTGAGATTTTGAAATTTTTATCAACATAACATTTCAAGGAGACATCTTAAGATTTCCAATTCATTTGATCTCACCTCAAAATAATGAAAAATGAAGGAGTTATGTTCTTGGGAAGTTGACCTAAAATTAGGGTTTCAGTCAAAATGACCTATAATGTCTTGGAATGGATGATGACCTTACAAGCTTCAAATAAATTTTTGATGAACATGAAAGTTGTTCATATAGTCCTTAAGAACATGTTTTCTCTTGGGGTCATATCCATTTGACAAACATATAAAAAGTTAGGTCTCAGTGCATTTCAAAATAGCTAGATGAATTGACTGATCAACTTCTCAAGTCCATACCTCATATCTTGATGAATTGATGATTGAGGACACTAAAATAAGTTAAAATATGCATGAAATGATGAGTGAAAGAACTTCCCTTGATTGTATTTGATCATGGATTGAGGTTGCTTCATGAGCAAGGCATAGTTGGTGAACAGATGAATTAGGGTTTCCTTGGGAAACAAACCTCAAGCCCCCTTGATTTGCTTTGATCAAAATGATGAATTGAGATATTTGGGAGGCATATTTGATGGATGAGAGCTTTGGGAACCATTTCTATGCTTGCTTTCATCTTCTTTTGGCCATATCAATGCACATAGGATCTCCTAGAAGCTTTAGACCTTGTGACTGCTCAAGCTACAAACAAGAGATGTTAGTGACATATTTTTGTGCTTTTGGTTAGTAAATAAAATGTGAAAAGCAATAATATACAATTCAAGCATGCTTGGTGATCTCAGACCAACTCACAAGAGATCCCACCCAAAGGTAAAGGAACCAAGATGCTTATGATCCTTGAGGCAATGCAAAATGCAATGTTATGATGCGATGCGGGATCTTAGGGTCAAAATTGGGGTCTTACAACTGCCCTGATGGAGTCATTCTTGGCTGCCCAAAGCCAGTCTTCTCCAACGCCTTCAACTCCTCCCTAGAGAGTGGTAATTTCAGAGGTTGCTTCCTCTACCGTGCCTGCTGCCAGTGCTCACTTGGCTCCGTCTGCTATGTCAGTGGGGTTTCCCTGGGGGATGCTCGCTAACGTTGTTCCAGAGGGTCTCGCCCCTACTTTTGCTTCTCTGCCGACATCTAGCCCGGTCCTTGCTGTGCCACCTCCAGTCGTGCATACTTTACCGAGAGTTGATGACACCATTTACCACTCTGAGCCATCTGAAGGCCTAGATGTTTACGAGAAAATGGACGCTATGAATGATCAATTCATTGAGCTTCGCAAGGAACTTAAAACTCTCTGAGGGGAGGACCTCTTCGGAAAATCTGTTGCTGAGCTATGCCTCGTGCCTAATGTCAAGATTCATATCAAATTCAAAGTGCCTGACTTTGAAAAGTACACAAGAAACACTTGCCCGCTCAGCCATCTTGTGATGTACGCACGTAAGATATCGACTCAAACTGACAACGATCAACTCCTGATCCACTACTTCCAGGACAGCCTGTCTGGTGCCGCTTTGAGATGGTACATGGGTCTGGATAGTGCGAACATCCGCTCCTTCAATGACCTTGTCGAAGCCTTCGTCAAGCAGTACAAGTATAACGTTGATATGGCTCCCGATAGGGACCAACTGAGGGTCATGTCCCAGAAGGAGAAAGAAACATTCAAGGAGTACGCCCAAAGGTGGCGTGAATTGGCTGGACAGATTTTGCCCCCGCTTGAAGAGAAGGAAATGACGAAGATCTTTCTCAAGACTTTAAGCTCTTTCTACTACGAGCGGATGATTGCTAGCGCTCCCTCTGACTTCACCGAGATGGTGAACATGGGGATGCGTTTAGAAGAAGGAGTTAGGGAAGGGCGCCTGACCGAAGAAGAAGGCTCTTCTGCCAAACGTTATGGGGCGTTTGCCAAGAAGAAAGATGGAGAGGCACATGCTGTGACCTCCCATGTTAAATCAAGAAGACCCTCTGTGAAGAGGAAGACTGTGCGTCCGGCCAGTAACCAACACCAAGTGGCTCACATAACACCTGTTTTCAGAGAGAACCAACATTATCAGCATCAGAACCAGCAACAACAACATCAACAATATCAGCAACAACATCACCGTCCTCAACAACAGGCCTACCAGCCTCGAAACAACAATCAAACCAGCACTAGCTATGATAGGAAGAGGGTCACTTTTGATCCTATTCCAATGACCTACGCTGATCTATATCCTTCACGGATTGAAAAGAAATTGATTACTCCACGTGATCCACCTGCTATACCTACCAACCCTCAGTGGTGGTATAAGCCCGAGCTTCACTGTGTTTATCATTCCGGTGCTTCCACACATGATGTGGAGAACTGTTACCCTCTTAAGACTAAGGTTCAAGACCTTGTTAGAAGTGGTATCTTGTTTTTCGAGGACATAGGTCCTAATGTAAAGAAGAACCCTTTGCCCGAGCATGGGAAATCTGCTGTTATTATGGTTCAGGGTTGCCCTGGTAAATACAAGGTCAGATATGTCAGCCATATCAAACAATCACTGGTTTAGATGCATAAACTGTTATGTGGATACAGTCACTATGAGCATGACCATGACAGCTGCCATGTATGCTCTGTCAATGAGAGGGGATGTCGTCAAGTCAGGAAAGACATCCAAGAAATGTTGGATCAGGGCATGATCGAGATACTTCAGAATCATGATGAGGATGAAGTCAATGTTATATCCCCTGTCTTCAGATTACCTGAGCCTGTTGTTGTAAGATATGATGGCAGCAAGCAGAAGGCCTCTCCTACTCTCATTATCAAGCCAGTTGGCCCTGTTCCTTACTCTTCCGACAAGGCTGTTCCCTATCGATATAATATGGTTGCATTAGAAGGTGGGACAGAGGTGCATCTACCCTCCACTTCTATTGTAAATATTGCTGATGTCAGTGGTTTGACCCGCAGTGGTCGTGTACTCTCGGCGCCGCTGAAACCCCAGGTTGACACTAGAAGGGATGATGCCGTTGTTGATAGTGCTACCCGTCCTGTGGGGAATTCTTCTTCTTTTACTCTGAATCCAGCACTTGATGTTAACAGACCTGCCGCTGTTGCGAAAGCTCCTGTCCCTGCTGGCCAGAATGGCATGATTAGAGAGGACTGTGATGAGATGCTAAGGCTCATCAAGAGGAGTGAATATAATATTGTAGATCAGCTGCTACAAACGCCTTCAAAGATATCAGTGTTGTCTTTGATGATGAACTCCGAGCCACACCGAGAAGCTTTGCAGAAGGTGTTGGACGTGGCGTACGTAGATCACGACGTCACTATAGAACAGATTGATAGCATTGTTGCAAACATTACTGCTTGTAACAACCTAAGCTTCTGTGATGCTGATCTTCCTGAGGAGGGAAAAGACCACAATTTGGAACTTCACATCTCTATGAACTGCAAGGATGATGCCCTGTCTAATGTGCTGGTAGACACAGGATCATCGCTGAATGTGTTGCCAAAATCCACTCTGGCCAAACTTTTTTATCAGGGGCCTTCCATGAGGCAGAGTAGAGTGGTCGTGAAAGCTTTTGATGGATCACGTAAGACTGTGATTGGCGAGGTTGAACTCCCAATCAAGATAGGACCTAGTGATTTCCAGATCACTTTTCAGGTCATGGATATCCAACCATCATATACCGTTTGTTGGGCAGACCATGGATTCACGAGGCAGGCGCCGTGACATCCACCCTACACCAAAAGTTGAACTTCGTGAAGAACAAAAAGTTGGTGGTGGTAGAGGGAGAGAAGACTCTCTTGGTAAGCCATCTGTCTTCCTTTTCTTACATTGATGTTGAGGATGAGGTTGGGACACCGTCCCAAGCCTTATCTATTGCTGAGCCTTCTAAGAAAGGAACTTCTTCATTTGTGTCCTACAATGATGTGAAGCTGGCCATTGAGCATGGCGTAACTACGGGTTTAGGACAAATGATCAAGCTGGAAGATAATAAATCCCGGGCTGGCATAGGGTAATCTTCAGGAACTTTCAACTAGCACGGTCTATTTCAGAGTGGTGGTTTTATCCACACGGTTGAAGACCAAGAGGCTGCTGTCATAGTGGAAGATGATACATAGGAAGATTCTGGCAACTTTGCCATCCCTGGAGGAGTCTGCAATAATTGGGTCGCTATTGATGTTCCAACAGTTGTCCATAAGTTCCCGTAATGTTCATTTTTGTTTAAAAACCATTCTCCCATGCCAAAAGGAGAAGTGATGACATTGTTGGCACATAAATACAATGATATTCATTCAATAATTACACGTTAAATATTTGTTTTTCCAAATTATTTTCACTTTTTGCTTTTTTTTGCATGAAGTTCGTGATCACCGAAAATCATTATATCCAAAATGATTATGGGTGGCCAATATTGTGCCCGTGCCTAAGAAAGATGGAAAAATCCGAATGTGTGTGGACTATCGAGACTTGAATAAAGCTAGTCCGAAAGATGATTTCCCCCTACCACATATTGATATGTTGGTAGACAATACAGCTAAATTCAATGTCTTCTCATTTATTAACGGATTTTTCGGATATAATCAGATCAAAATGGCACTCGAGGATATGGAGAAGACAACATTTATCACACCTTGGGGAACATTCTGCTATCGAGTGATGCCCTTCGGTTTGAAGAACGCCGGAGCCACGTATCAATGTGCTATGACTACCTTGTTTCATGATATGATGCACAAGGAGATCGAGGTGTATGTTGATGATATGATTGCAATGTCGAGAATGGAAGTTGAAAATATAGAGCACTTGTTGAAGCTTTTTCAGCGTTTGAGGAAGTATAAACAACGCCTGAATCCTAACAAGTGTACATTTGGAGTCCGTTCTGGCAAGTTATTGGGCTTTATTGTCAGCGAGAGGGGTCTTGAAGTTGATCCTGCCAAGGTCAAAGCAATACAAGAGATGCCTGTGCCCAAAACTGAAAAGCAAGTCCGAGGTTTTCTTGGCCGCTTGAATTATACTTCTAGATTTATATCCCACATGAATGCCACATGTGCGCCTATATTCAAGCTCCTCCGGAAAGATCAGCGTTATGATTGGACCGAGGATTGCCAGAAGGCTTTTGACAATATTAAAGAGTATCTGTCCGAGCCTCCGATTCTGTCTCCGCCTGTGGAAGGGAGACCCTTGATTATGTACTTGACAGTTCTTAAAGACTCTATGGGTTGTGTATTGGGTCAGCAAGATGAATTAGGGAAGAAAGAGTATGACATCTACTATCTGAGTAAGAAGTTTACTGATTGTGAGTCTCGATACTCGATGCTTGAGAAAACATGTTGTGCTTTGACTTGGGCTGTTAAGCGCTTACGCCAGTATATGTTAAATCATACGACTTGGTTGATATCCAAAATGGATCCAATCAAGTATGTATTTGAGAAGCCTGCTTTAACTGGGAGGATTGCCCGTTGGCAAATGTTGTTGTCTGAGTATGATATTGAGCATCGAGCTCAGAAAGCTATTAAGGGTAGTATCTTGGCTGACCACTTGGCACATCAACCAATTGAGGATTATCAGTCTGTTTAGTACGACTTCCCTGGTGAGGAGATTCTGTATTTGAAAATGAAAGACTACGATGAGCCTACGCTCGATGAAGGGCCAGAGCCTGGTTCCCGATGAAGCATGGTGTTTTATGGCGCTGTAAATCAATATGGAAATAGTATTGGGGTAGTGATTATTACTCCTCAGGGCACACATTTTCCTTTTACATCAAGGCTAACTTTCAAATGCACGACTAATATGGTGGAGTATGAGGCCTGTATTATGGGTTTGGAAGAATGTATTGATCTTAGGATCAAGCATCTTGATGTCTATGGTGAGTCGGCCCTTATTGTTAATCAGATTAAGGGTGAATGGGAGACGAATCAGCATGGCCTCATCCCATATAGAGATTATGCGAGGAGGATTTCAACGTTATTTACTGAGGTTGACTTCCATCATATTCCTCGAGATGAGAATCGGATGGCAGATGCTCTTGCTACGCTTGCTTCGATGATTATGGTGAAATTCTGGAATGAAGTCCCCAATATCACTGTGATGCGCTTGGATAGACCAGCTCATGTATTTGCAGTAGAAGAAGTGAAAGATGATAAGCCATGGTATTATGATATCAAATGTTTTCTTCAAAGTCAGATTTACCCGCCTGGGGCATCTGTTAAAGATAAGAAGACTTTGAGGAGATTATCTGGCAGTTTCTACCTCAATGGTGATGTGGTTTATAAGAGGAACTTTGACATGGTTTTGCTCAGATGTGTGGATAGACACGAAGCAGACCGTTTGATGACTGAAGTCCATGAGGGTTCATTTGGTACTCATTCCAATGGACATGCCATGGCAAAGAAGATGTTGAGATCAGGCTACTATTGGCTGACAATGGAGTGTGACTGCTGCAAATACGTGAAGAAATGCCATAAGTGTCAGATTTATGCGGATAAGATTCATATCCCCCCGACACTTCTGAATGTGATTTCATCACCATGGCCTTTGTCCATGTGGGGAATTGACATGATTGGCATGATAGAGCCAAAAGCGTCCAACGATCACAGATTTATTCTCGTAGCAATTGATTACTTCACCAAGTGGGTTGAAGCGACATCATATCCAAATGTGACTAGGCAGGTGGTTGTGAAGTTTATCAAGAATCAACTCATATGCCGTTATGGTGTGCCAGATAAGATCATTACTGATAATGGATCTAACTTGAACAAAAAAATGATGAAAGACTTGTGTAGCGAGTTCAAGATTGCACATCATAATTCTTCTCCTTATAGACCCAAGATGAATGGGGTTGTTGAAGCTGCTAATAAGAATATCAAGAAGATTATCCAGAAGATGGTTGTTACGTACAAAGATTGGCATGAGATGCTACCCTTTGCTTTGCATGGCTATCGTACATCTGTCCGTACTTCAACAGGGGGCAACCCCTTTCTCTCTTGTATATGGCATGGAGGTTGTGCTCCCCGTGGAGGTTGAGATTCCATCAATGAGAGTCTTGATGGAAGCCAAGTTGACTGAGGCTGAATGGGTTCAGAGTCGTTATGACCTGTTGAACTTAATATAAGAGAAGAGATTGACTGCCATGTGCCATGGTTAGTTATATTAGCAAAGGATGAAGAAATCCTTTGATAAGAAGGTCAAGCCTCGTGTGTTCCGAGAAGGTGACCTTGTGCTCAAGAAAGTTTTGTCTTTTGCGCCCGATTCCAGGGGCAAGTGGACTCCAAACTATGAAGGTCCATATGTTGTTAAGAGAGCCTTTTCAGGCGGTGCTTTGATACTTACAACTATGGATGAGGGGGATTTCACTCGTCTTGTGAATTTAGACGTAGTCAAGAAATACTTCGCCTAAAATAAAAACAGAATAGCTCGCTAAGTTAAAAACCCGAAAGGGCGGCTTAGGCAAAAATGAGCGTCTCGGTGGATAGAAAACCCAAAAGGGCGGTCCAAGCAAAAGTTAGAGACATAAAAAAAATGAATATATATCCCGCTAGATTGAGTACCTCACCCTGGGGCAATCTAGTCAAAAATTAGGGATTTGGCAAGTAACTGCATCCTGACAAGACTTTGTTTTTCAACCGTCTTCTGTCAAAGATTCTCGCTCAGTCATCGTCAACTGAAGCTTCAAATACATTGGATTCAGAGTTGGTGGAGAAATGGTCATTATGTTCAATGTAGCCCTTTTCCAATATATATCACCAATTTCAAATTTGTAAAGATCCATGGAGTCCTGCCATTTGCAGACTACCATTCCATCAAATAAATTTGAGCCTTTATCCAATTCTTTGCACTCTTATTTGTTTCTATTCAACAAATATTTGCATGTTTTAATTGATAAATATCATTTTTTAAAAATAAACAAAGTTTTTATAAACTGTTTTTAAACAAAGTGAACATTCACAATGACTGAAAGGATAAATTGAACATCTTTAGTGCTCTCCCAAGGATAGTATGATCTCCAAAAGGGTAAGGCATTTGTTCATATTCCTAGCATATCTGCTATCCTCTTCATCATCTTTCAGGTTTGTCTCCTCAGTGAGCGCAGAGAGAGGTAATACACCACCAAAGTCCTAGAGAGTTTGGAGTTTGGTCTCAGTCTTTTGATTCCCCAGTGAGTCTGGATCTAGCATCTGTGTTTTATCAACTATATGGTTGTCATCCCTTTGTGTGGATTGATCTAAAATCCCTTATAGATTGATAAATTGACATGCTATATTTTGAGGAAGTTGGTATTCCCTCATTGGAAATCTCCCACAGAGTGGGCAGGAAATCCCGACATGAATAGAATTTTCAACAAGTTGGTTTGTAGCTTATCCCCAGTGGATTCGCATACATTGTTCTCCAACAGGTTTGCCTCCCGTTCATCCTCAGCAGGGTTGCTCACTTTAGACTTCCCCAGTTTGGTCACCAACAAGTTATCTCCAGCTGATCGCCTACAGGTTATTCCCGGTTCAGTCATCAGGAGTTGTTTCCCTAGTGGATTTTCCTGATCGGAGCCTGATTGTTGTATTTCCTCCTTCTTGGATAGTTTTCCTCCTAGCAGAGTGGGGGATGAAAATGTTTATCTTTTATCCTCAGCGGAGCGTTGTTTCTCTTCTCCTCGGCAGAGATTGTTTCTCCAGCAGTATGAGGAAATGTGATGGTTATTGAAACTTCTGTTTGGTGGTTATTCCCCACAAAAATTCATATCTTTCCTTGGTTTTTGCCCAGTAGAGTTACTTCTACTAGGGGTCTTATCCATGTTTAGCTTCCCCAACTAAGGTTCTGGCTGATCTTGGTTTTCCTTTGGAACTTCGAGATGGACGCGTTGTCTTCTGCCCCAGCGGAGTGACTGGTTCTCCTTCTCCACAGCAGAGATGTTTCCTTCCGTATTTAGAAGAGAATACTTGTTTGATGTGCTTTTGTTCGGTGGTTGTTCCCCATAGAATTCCACATCACCCCCTGATAAGATCCCCAGTAGATTTCTTCCATGACTGATCTTATCCTTGTCTCTACGTACTGTTGGAAGATCCCTAGCTTTGGTGGTTGTGATCCTGCTTGTTCCCCTAGCAGTGGTCTTTGTCCCTGGCAACGATTTCGCTTGATCCTTAGCGGTGATTGGTTTCCTGGTAGTTGTTGCCCCCACCGGATTGATTACCCCCCTGTGGGCTTGGCTTTTTCTTTTGAGATGTAGTACCGGATGTTTGTCCATTGATCCTTGGACCAGTTTGTGTTAGATATGTCTATTTGTCAGCATTAATCATATATAAACCATGCATATACATGCATAATTATAACATTCAGATATTCATGTTGCATTCTTTGCCATATATCTTTGTTGTTATCTCCTGCTATTTGGTGATACATATTTCCCCAAGCAGATGTTTGCGTCTGATCTCTCCATATATATAGAGTCATCCCCATAGGTAGAAAATGTCTATCCTTTCTTCCATATTCCCCACTAAGTTATGTCCTCGTGGATAATTATTGTTTCAGTTTTCTCCCAAAACATATGTTGGGATGGGATTACCCCCCTGAGTTTGTATCCTCAATGGGTTAAGTCTTGTTTCATTGTGTCTCTCTAGTTTGTTCCTAGATTGACCCCTATTGTTTTTCCCCTGCTTCCCTGTGGTTTGGATGACCAGTTGCTCAGTAAACAGTAATTGTTCATTCTCTCCCCAGTGGATGTTGTGGCCTTCTACCCAGTAACCGGTAGTTATAAGTCTTATTTTTCTGTGGTTTACTACCCAGTAACCTGTAGTTGTAAACCCATATTGTCCCCTTGCAGAGTTAACCCTTGATTTCGTTCATCCTAACTGATGACGGTTACTCTCTTCTGTGGTTTTCTACCCAGCGGCCGGTAGATATAATCCCCTCTTTGTTGGTTATCTTTATCCAATATTCGGTATTAATATTCCTTCGCTTTGAGTATATCTTCCAGTAACCGGTGATATCTCTTGGATAATTGCTTTTCGTCAATGTATCCCCAGCGAGTCATCTTTCATTTACCTTTATTTGGTAATGATTGTTTCTGCCTTTGATTGGTCATCATTTTATACCTAGTAGCCGGTATCCCGATGTCCTTTCTTTTCGGTCGATTTATCCTTTATTAACCCAATAACCGGTTGTGGATAATCTTCCATGTGAGTATGTTATCTACGTTCTAACGGTAATAAATAACATATCTCATGCGCTCTTCAGTCGAAGTCTTTTTCTTCCCCAGTTAAACAAGATTCGTATTTCCCTATGAATTCGAATGCCCATCCTGTAAATCTAGTTTGCTTTTTCAGCCCTCCTTTCGGATGATGAGTGTCTTGGATATATTCGCAATTCACGCCTGGTTAGTCACCTATTATATGCCCAGTAACCAATATCCCTGGTGTTCCTTCCTTTCTGCTCCCTATTATGACTCTTTGTCCCCTGTGGAGTCAGATTTTCCTGAGTTGAAATATACCTTTTTAGGTCTTCCTCAGATGTTTTGGATGATTGATATCTCTCACCCTTATACCGGTCTTAGATATTCTTTCTCCCCGAGCGTGTTGTTCTCTCACCCTTATACTGGTGTCTTGATCACTGTAAGACCCCAATTTTGTCCCTAAGGTCCCTCACGGCATCATATCATATCATATCATTGCCTCAAGGATCATTGTGCACCTTGCCTCCTTCCCTGTGGGTGGGTTGCCTTTTGAGAGTGGTTCTTGATCACCAAGCATGTTTTTCATATGTGTATCATTTCTTTTCATTTGTTTACTAACCAAAAGTACAAAAATATGTCATCTAACCTTGTTACTTGCAGATGAAGTAACACTAGGTCAAGACAGTCAAAGGCAGCCATTGAGCAATAGATGGTGGCCATTCTTGAGAATTTGGGCACCATGATCATTCATCAAGAGTTCATATGAACCATGATATCATTTTGAATCAAGATCTCAAGTGGTAGAGGCTTGGATTTCATCTGATCACAGCCAAGTCAACTGAAACCCTAGAAAAGTCAACACAAGTCAACTGTGCATTTAATCATGGATTTGAAGGTGGGAGATGGTTAGAGAGGCCTCATTCATGTCCATACAAGTCTCATTTGACATTTCAAACATCAACATTGAAGGAAATAAAGTGAGGTCAAAAGTTTCCAAAAATAGTAAGGGACCTGTAATTTCAAACTGCCAAAAATGGAAAGGTCTTCTCCTCAAGTTTACATCATCAAGAATGCTTCAAATGAAATTTTGTCCAACATGAAAGTTGAAGATCTTGCTCTCACCTTTCCAAAAAGTCCAAGAACATCCATTTTGAATTTGTGGTTGAAGAATTGTGATCAAAAGATGGCCAAGCAATTTTGAACTTCAAGCTTGCATAACTTTTGAACCAAAAGGCCAATTGGAGTGGTTCTTTTTGCAACATTTCCATCTTGATATGCTCTATCCAAATCATGCATCACATTTCATCAATTCTCATCACAAAAATATTGGATTTTTCACTTGAAATTCATTTGAATTTTGGAGGGAAATGTCCAATTTGAAAAATATGCATTGCCTTTACATGTTTCCATTGGCATTTGATTCAAAATCACATTTGAAGTGCATTTCAAGCAAGAACCGTGTACTGTTCCACTGCCATGCACATGTGAGGGTGTTTTGGCCAAATTGCATAACACTCCCATTTCACTTAATCCATTGCATTTTGCTTAATCATGATTAACAAGCTTCATTAGTACACCATATATAACCCTAATCATAACAGAAAATCATAACCACAATTCATTTTTTCAGATCTAAAATTTTTGCTCTCATTTTTCTCTCAAATTTTTCTCTCATTTCTTCAAAGCATTTGCATAATCCTTGTTCAGTTCATCATCTAGCATCATCACTTATCAATTTTCAAGCCAAGAACTACCTGAATTCGTGCATATTTGGAACTTCTCAAAGTGAGAACAACAATGGTGAAGTCTTGAAACTGTGGAATCGTGCATAGCTGAGCTTCGATCTTCCTTCTAAACATCTTCATAAGCATTGTAGAAGATTCTCCAAGCATCACAAAGCCTAATTCCAGCTGAATCCGCATCTGTTGCTACAAGAGGTCACAAACTAATTCTCATAATCTTAATTTTCACTATGCTAATGTTATAGATCTTTGGTTGCTGAGTAGATTAAGCTTTAAATCGTGTGAATCCATGCTGTATTGAGCAAGATATGTTAGTTTGAACTTTTGATGTTGATTCTTTCCTGCTTCGATCCGTGCGCATATAATGTGTTTTTGATGGATTAATTGTTGATTCTTGATGCTGGATGTTAGCTCTACACGATGTATTGCCTAATTTGTGTTTCTGGAGAGTTTGAAATTTTCTGGAAAAGTGAGGATGAAGATCATGAGGATCTTCATCGTGTTCATGTTTGCTGAAATTACCTGCGAATTTCCCTGTGACCTTCATAGCGTTACCTGCGTTTTTTCCTGCGAGTTCGTCCACTTTACCTGCGGATTTGGCCTGTGCATGCATGCATATTGTGCTAGGGTTTGGTCCAAAACGACCGTGTTTTGGTTTAGCGCGCTTGGACATTTGAATTTTGCAATGGTTCGGTTCCTGGTTCCATCATTTTCCTAATGTGCTTCATGATTTATTTGCCTTATCTCCATTCATTCACATGCATTGTTTTCTACTTTTTTTAATTTTTCACCACTTTATAAAAGCCATAAATAATTGAAAACAGATCCAAAAAATATGAGGATTTTTCTGTTAGGTCCTATTTCCTGTCTACTATTTTATGGTTATTTTTCCAGAATTTGTGCTCGGTTGGATTTTGAATTTGCCTAGGGATTGTTCATGCATATGCTATCTTGCACCTTGCTTGCCATTTTCTTTGTGAAATAATGATCGTCGATCCAATTAATGTGAAAATTGACATGCTTAAAGTAGACATCCTAATGGTCATTTTGGTATAGAGTTTGCATTTTTCTCATTTCTGGTTGTTGAGTTATGATGTGATTAATGTAGGTGAGACAATGTGTGTCACACCTTTGCTTGCTTGAGTTTCTGATTTTCTTTACCATGCCAAATAAATGCCAAATGATCTGAATTTTTGCATGATGCTTTTTCTGGATGTTAGGATTAATCATGAATATTTGTAGAATTTTTAGATTCATTTCCAATTTGTTTGATATATTTCTTGCTGGTTGGCCATGGTTGAACTTTTAATGAGTGTTGAACTTAGATGATTTGTGAAATGCTTGATGTTTATCATATGAACATGAAATTTTGCACATTGTTTTCTAGACACATTAAAGTTTGTCTTGGCTTTGGTTTGAGTCATTTATCACTTGTCATCTCTGTTTTAGGATTGCCTTAAGTTGATGTATCAATTTGTGCCTCCTTTGAGCTTGTTAATGCTTACCTTGACTTAGTGAATTTCTTTGCCATGCTTATGCTTGTCCAAATGCCTTGATTTTTGGTATGCTGATCATTTGATATGTTCTATTTAGCCATGATTTTTCTCGAGATTTATTGAACCATTTTGGAATTAATATGCTTGTGTTCATTCTGTTGCTTCAATGTGATTCCAACTTGCATGCTTTGCCTTATTTGATTTATGAAATGAAATTGGTTGATGCTATTGATATGAGACCACTTGGATATTGTTCTTGATTGATTAATCTTGATTCATGTCAATTTTCATGTTCTGTTTTGGATTATTTCTCCTTCTTGGACCCTAGGCCTTGTCCTAGTGGTTTGCTTCTCATGTGTGAGTTTGTTTTCAGGACAAGAAGCATATGGCCTTGAGGAGTTTGATTCACTTGCTCATTTGGATTGATATTTGATTGATGTTGATTAACATTAAGTTGTTTTATAGGTGGATTAGCTACTTTGAGTTGAGCTTGTGCTTTGCTTGATGCATTGCTTGTGTACAATTGATTGTCTGTTGTCTATTGACTTTCTTTTTTGAGTTGTATACTGATTGTGTTGGATTGTTTTCAGGTACCTTAGTTGCTATAGTTCATTGTGAACTTGCTTTTGCTTTGCTTGATAGCTTGAGCATTGAGGTATAATGTCTCTAACTCCATGTAGTCTGGAAGACATGGCATGTTATGTGGCCAGGCACCTGTCTGAAGTCCTCCTTAAGAGGCAATGTTTGTGATTGTTTATTTTTGTCCCCAAGCAGGAAAAGTCCTTTGATAAGGCAATTGGTAGATAGAAGAGATGTGTAGTCCATCTCCTACTATTCTGTGTGTCATCCCTTTGCTCACATTACATGTTGTAGCATTGTGGATCTTAACCCAAGATCTATAGAGTCATTAACTTGTGGAGAGAGTTCCAACTTTCTGAACTCCCACACCTTCTGATATTCAAAGCTCTCCCAGGCCAGGGATAAGAGCAATGAGGCACACCCCTCATATCCTTTTCATCTTCTTCACCTTAACTCTCAATGTTAAGGTTAAGATCACCACTTACCCCATTCCAGTTGACTTTAAAGTCTAACCCTTGCTTGAGCCTAATTGCTTGTATATAGTGTGTGCTAACTGAATCATTGATTGCTTATTGGTTCATTTGTACATGTTTGCTTGTTTGCCTCTGTGCATTTATCATCATTAATTGTTCATTATTGCATGATCATCATTTCACATCTTTGTGACACATCTGTGTTTGTCCATTGAGGAATCAACTGTAAGTCCAGTCATTGGCCATTGTTCCTATGATTTGGAAGGGATTGAGTGTAAGACCATTTCATTGGCCACTTATGTTCTCTTTGCTTGGTTGCTTTTGTTTGTTTGTTGTATGTGAGGATTCAATTGTAAGTCCATGTTGTTGGGATTTGTTACTCCTATGATCATCCTTTGGAGATTAGAGTAAGCCCAGATAGATTGGCATCTGATATCCATGTTTTGTTTTGCTTTAGGAGATTAGTATAAGTCCATTTATTGGCATCTGATATCCCTGTTTGTTTTAGGAGATTGGTGTAAATCCATTGAGTGGTATCCGATATCCACCTTTGTTTGTGAGATTGGTGTAAGTCTAGCAATTGGCATCCGGTATCACCTTGCTTTGCTCATTTGCTTATTTGCTCATTGCTTATTCCTAAGGACACACTTGAATCATCTTCCATATGATTTCAAGAGGTGAACCTTTCTGAGAAGTTTTACACTCCATTATCCATACCCTCTTTGTCCTTAACCTTTTCACATTTTACTTTCAAACTTGAAATAAATATTGTGCAAACATCTTCATGTCTTTTCAAATTAGAAACCTGGACATTAAGTCCTTGATTTTTCAATCTCCATTTTTGATAACACTCCTTTCTGAATTGAATCTTAATCGTACCTTGACCATATTTTGTGAATATTCATAATCAATTAATTTCACCCATTCAATTGTTTTGTGGATTTGTCCATTGTTGTTAAGTTTTTCATACATTAGCCATAGGTTTCAATTACCATAGTGGTTGATGTAAATCTTACCTTGTCCTTAGTGAGTTGATTGTGAGTCTTCCATACTTATTATAGGGTTAACCCTTCACTAGTATGTTGAAGCCGTCCTCGCATGGTGGATTGTTGATTCAGGTTGAGTTTTTTCCCATTGGTAATGAAAAACCTTAGGGCTTGTGTTTTAAAATGAATTCACTAATTTTTGGAAATCTTTTAGCCGAACTACGGCGTTTTGATCCTTACCTTTCATGGAAGGTACATAGGCAACGGGTTCATCCGTTCAAACACAAAAACAATAAAAATTGTTTATTCTTTTTCTCATCTTCCATCATGTTTGCACAATATGTCATAAACAAATAAACTTTTTTATACAACAAGTGTGAAAAGGGCTCCCTAGGAGTACCTAGGACGTTTTGGGTGCCTAACACCTTCCCATTGCGTAATTTACCCCTTACCCAGATTCTCTGATCTTTTCATTAGTTTTCTATGTGTAAAACTTCTTAGGCTTTTGTTCGCTTTTTAGCCATTCCTTAGGATAAATAAAAGTGCGGTGGCGACTCGATTCTTTGTATGCTTTGCTTTTGATTTAATCAATAAATCATAAAATGACGAATACACCACTACAGAAAAGTGGCGACTCTGCTGGGGAAGGATCTAACATTAGACCTTCCTTAGTGGGTTTTGCCTACTTTTCACCCTTGTTGTATGATATTTGTTTATGTGTTATTTGACATATTTTTGTACAATTTGGGATAACTGTATTGATTGTAATGTTTGAATTGCTTGATATACAATCACTGTTTGCTTTGGTGATCTCTGTGAGATGAGTTCTATACCCGAACTCGAGTGCACCTTAGGATAGGAGAATGGAGTAGTCTTGTTGACTGGTGTGGAGTATTCCTTAGGCAGTTGACTTGCGAGTCCATTCACTTGGTGGAGGTCATGTTGGATTAATAATGTCACACAAATTATTTGTGGTTAGGATTTATTCTTTCAATCATGTGCCTTAGAAGCCAAGGACCTTAGTTTACCAAGCGCATCTTGGCCTATTTTTAGGACGTAGTGCGGAGGTCGTTCAGATGTCAGATCTGATGCGATTGTTACGCGATACTACACTCATAAGAGTCTCTCTTGAGAATATTTTTGGAATACGAGTATTCGTTCCTCCGATAATATCCGAAAGATGGGACGATGATTATGGGAACCTCTGGTAGAACATGTCTAGCAGGTTTAAACCCTAGTACACTCCCTTTGGGTGGTTCTTAACTGAGACTCCATGCTCGTGACTCTCAGCAAACCCGTGATTCATGGTTGAGTCGTTCAGACATCCTTAATATCAATGGAACTTGGGTGTCGATAAGGTGAAAACCATAATCCACCAAAACGGATGGTTGATATTAAGGATGGTTGAGCCGGTTCATGTATTGTTAATATCAATGGAACTTGGGTGTTGATAAGGTGAAAACCATAATCCACCAAAATGGATGATTGATATTAGGGATACAATGAGCTTTCCCATGACCTTTGTCTGGTGTGCCTTGCTTGATCCTTGAGTGTGATTGTTGCATTCATACACTCATGCATTCATCTGCATCCATATCATCAAAAAATGAGAATTTTTATTTTTCCAAAGAACTTAAGGGGTTTCTTTGCAAAATTTTCAGATATGGAAAGACAAAGAATTATCCAATGAGATATTTCCAGATGCGATAAGTGCTTAATATTTTTCAAAGTTCGCAAATAAAACCCTCGAGTTCCTTTGAAATAAAAACAAAGCATATGCACAAACACTTCATGCATCATTTGCATAAGCGGGTGTTGTTCTCAGCCTTTGGTCCTGTGGTCTGATCCCCGTGCTCTTCATTTATTTTGAAGACGCACCTCGCCGGTACTACACTGGGTTATCTCTGCCAGATTGATGGATCATGTTGAGCAAGAGAGCTGTGAACTCGAGGAGGAATTTGCCAAACTATGTGCTATTGATGGATTTATTCCTGGTTAGCCACTTGTCTTCTTTCTCATATATTGATGCTCAGGATGAAGTTGGAACGCCTTTCCAAGCTTTGTCTATTGCGGAGCCAATTGAGAAGAAGTCTCCTTCATTTGCTTCCTATCGCGATGCGAAACTGGCCATTGAATGTGGTGCAGTTGCTGGTTTGGGGAAGATGATTGAGCTTGAAGACAACAAATCCCGGGCTGGCATTGGCTATTCTTCTGGGGCATTCAACGAGCAAGGTTTGTTCAAAGGTTTCATCCATGCTGATCAAGCTGAAGAAGCTGCTGCTATCTTGGAAGAGGATGCAGAGGATTTGAGCAACTTCATCATACTTGGTGGTGTCTGCCACAATTGGGTCGCTGTAGATGTTCCTACAGTCATTCATAGATCAGAGTAATGGTTCACTTTGTTCAAAACCCTTCTCCCATGCCAAAAGGAGAAGTGATGACATTGTTGGCAGCATTTAATACAATGATATTTCATTCAATTAATGCATTGTTAAACATTTGTTTTTCCATTTGTTTTCACTTTTTGCTTTTGCATGAAATCAGTGATCACAAAAAACCCATAAAAACAAGAATAAAAACATCTTTTTCATCTGCATAATGATTTGTTTGTTTAAATTCAAAAGCTTTTCATTATCCAAAATCATTATGCAGGGATTTCTAAACCCATTGAACATAATGATCCAACGCCATCTCCCAATCTTGAATTCCTTGTATTTGAGGCAGAGGAAGATGATGTTGAAGGGGATTCCTGATGAGATTACCCGTCTTCTTGAGCACGAAAAGAAGCTCATTCAGCTGTATCATGAGAATCAGCAAAACAGTCAAACTGGGGCATTACAAATGCAATCAAAAAAAAAAAAAAGAGACGGGGAAAAAAATAAAAAGTCAAAAATCAGGAAAATTTTTTTCAAGAGAAAAAGAAAAGATACCCTCAAATCCCAAGTTGACTGATGCTGAATGGATTCAGAGTCGTTATGACCAGTTGAATCTGATTGAAGAGAAGCGACTGACTGCCATGTGTCATGGTCAGTTATATCAGCAGAGAATGAAGAAAGCATTCGATAAGAAGTTCAAGCCTCGTGTGTTCCGAGAAGGTGACCTCGTGCTCAAGAAAGTCTTGTCTTTCGCGCCCGATTCCAGGGGCAAGTGGACTCCAAACTACGAGGGTCCATATGTTGTTAAGAGAGCCTTTTCAGGCGGTGCTTTGATGCTTACAACAATGGATGGGGAGGATTTCACTCGTCCTGTGAATTCAGATGCAGTCAAGAAATACTTTGCCTAAGAAAAAAGAAAAGTATATGCAAAAGAAAAACAGAATAGCTCGCTAAGTTGAAAACCCGAAAGGGCGGCTTAGGCAAAAATGAGCGTCTCGGTGGAGAACCCGAAAGGGCGATCCAGGCAAAAATTAGAGACATGAAAAAAAAAGTATATTTGCATCCCGCTAGATTGAGTACCTCACCCTGGGGCAATCTAGGCAAAAATTAGGGATTTGGCAAGTAACTGCATCCTGACAAGACTTTCTGTTCCGCAACCGTCTTTTCGTCAAAGATTCTCGATTCGTCGTTGACTGAAGCTTCGAATACATCGAGATTCAAATTGGTAGAGAAAGGATCATTATGTTCAATGTAGCCCCCTTCCAATATATATCACTGATTTCAAATTTTGTACAGATATATGGAGTCTTGCCATTTGCAGGCTACCATTCCATCAAATCAATTTGTGCTTTTATCCAATTATTTGCACTCTTATTTGTTTCAATTCAACAAATGTTTTGCATGTTTAATTGATAAAATGTCATTGTTTAAAACAAATAAGTTTTTCAAAAATTGCTGTTTTAAACAAAGTGAACATTCACAATGATGAAAGGATACTCAAGAATTTCTCAATGCTCTCCCAAGGGTGGCATGATCTCCAACAGGTAAGACATTTGCTCATATTCCTGGCTTGGTTGTATCCTCTTTATCCTGCTTTGTTGTTGGGGTTGTTCCCCAAGCAGAGTTGTTGTTGTGGGTTGTTCCCCAAGCAGAGATGTTGTTGAAGACTTCGTTTTCTTCTCCAGCAGTAGTCTCTCCCCAGTGCAGTCGCTAGCAGAGTTGTTGTTTCTCTCCTCAGCATGGTGGCTTTCCTTTTGGAAGATTCAGTGGTTGGTGGATTGATATCCCGATACTTTACCACTTTCCCCAGCATTGTTTCCAGGATTATTGATATGATATACTGCATTTTATGCTATATCTCCCCATCGGAGCATTTGTTGAGGTTTTCATCTCTTCTCCCTTCAGCAGAGCAGTGATTATGTTCCTCCTCAGCAGTTGTGGGTGTTCTCCTCAGAAGAGTCAGCATTTGGTGGTTGATTCCCCAGCTCTCTTCCATATCCCCAGTGGGTTCTTCAGTGGATTCCCCAGTGGAGCCGTCAGTAGATTTGTGGTTTGGTGGATTGTATTTATGCAAAATCCCCAAAAGAGTTGGTATTCCCTAACAGAGTCAGGATTGCATCTGCAATAATCCCCTCCGAGTCTCCGCCAGAGCTGGTATCCTCGACAGAGTTGCTTTTGTGGCAGTTTTTGCTTGTTGAAACCTTTGTTCCCCAGTAGGGTTGGTTGGTGGTCTAGCATCCAGAGATTGGGTTGATTTCCTGATTGCTTTCGATCCTCAGTAGAGTGGCTTGTTGCAGAATCTACTTGTGTGATCTTGTTTTTCCTTTAGTGGGTGTATTCCCGATGGAATGGCTATTTGTGTTCTCCCTAGGTAGAGTTGCTTGTGCAGGTCGATTCTACATGGATGATCTGTTCTCTCTTTGTGGGTTATTCCCCAACGAAATTACTTGGAGTTTGCTTTCGTGGCAGTTCTTGCCTTTGTGCAGTGAACTTTTGTTCCTTAGTTGATACTGAGAATCCCCTACAGATATTTCGGGATTTCTCCTGTTTCCCCAACAGATTTGTCTTTGTGGCCGTTTTTGCCTGTTGTGACTTTCTGTACCCCAGTTGGGTTGATTGTTGATCCATCACTCAGAGATTTTGTGATTTCATGATATCTCGGATCTTTTGCTTCCCCGCAGATCTTTGCTTTTCAAGCATAAAGATCTCCAACAGATTGGCTTTCCAGTTGGTTTTTCCCCTGGAAGTGTAGTACCGGGCGTTTGATTCCTGGGCCTGTTTGTGTTAGATATGTCTGTTTTGTCAGCATCCATCAAACATAAATCACGTATATTCATGCATAATCATAAACATACAGATATTCATATTGCATTTCTGCCATATATCTCTTGTTAGTTGTATCCTGCTATGGGTGATATAGATCTCTAATAGATCTTCCCAAGCAGATGTCGGGCGTTTAAATCTCTCCATATAGAGTCAGCATAATAAGCAGAAAGTGTCTGTCTTTCCTTCTGCAGTTCCCCACTGAGATATATCCTCGTGGATGACGGTTTCTTCCGTTTCCTCCCAACACGTATATTGGGATGGATTTTCCTATTGAGTTATATCCTCATAGGATGAGTCTTGATTCAGTCTGTCTTTTCGGTTGGTCCCGAATTGGCATTCGTCAGCTGTTTCTCGTGCTTCCCTGTGGAATAAATGAATAATTTGCCCAGTAACCGGCATTAATTCTTTTATCCCCAGCGGAATCTTTTTGGGCCTCTACCCTCATATCGGTAGTTGTAAGTCCTATGTTTCCTCTTCTTGGTGGAATTTGTGGTTATATACCTTTTATTCCTCAGCAAGAGTTGATTAGTTTTCTACCCAGTATTCGGTAGTTGTAAATCCTGATTTTTCTGCTCTCCAGCAGTTTGTGGTTCGTTATAAACCCTATTTTGTTTCCCGTGCGGAATTGTGATTCTTTCATTCGCCACGCGGAGTTGTGGTTTTCTACCTATATATCCTCATAGGATGAGTTCCAACTTTCTGAACTCCCACTTTCATTTGTCTGAAGCTCTCCCAGGCCAGGGATAAGAGCTGCGAAGTCTTATCTTCACTTCCCATTTCATCTGCTTCACCCTAACTCTCAATGTTAGGGTTAAGAGCTAACATCACCCTGTTACAGTGGCTTGTTTGTCGAGGTTGACATGACCCCTTGACTAAAGCCTAGCCTTGTGTGAGCCTACTTTGTCTGTATATAGTGTGTGCTATTTGTGCTTCTGTATGACTGTTTGTGCTGTTAGGATAGCTTGCTCCCTGTGCAAGTTAGATAGAAACTTCAACCTAGGACCATGGTGAATTTATATGATAACTATTAGGCTCGAGTTAGTCTCCCTTCTAGTTTGTCATTTCCCAGTCTCTGGTTAGGTTAGAAGTTCTTTCCCTGCGTAGGGGAACTACGTCGCCCTGATCCTCATACTAGATGAGGTACGTAGGCAGGAGATGAGCAGATCTCTCCGGGCGCCCTTTTGTTTTGTTTGTGTGAGTTGTTTCTCCTTTTCTGGTTGGAGTCTGACGTAAGTCCAACGATTGGCAGTCGGTTTCCTGTGTCTTGTTTGCTTGTTGGAGTCTGACGTAAGTCCAGCGATTGGCAGTTGGTTTCCTGTGTGTGTGTTTGTTTGGTTCGGAGTCTGATGTAAGTCCAGCGATTGGCATTCGGTTTCCATGTTTGCCTGGTTGTGTGGAGTCTGACGTAAGCCCAACGATTGGCAGTCGGTTTCCTGTGTGGTTTTGTTTGGCGTGCGTTAGCCGAGCTACGAGTGCTCTGATTCTTCTTTAGTCCGAGAAGATACGTATGCATAGGATGCGACATCCTAGCGAGCACGTTTCCCCCTATCCCGAACTACGTCGACTCTGATGTCTGTGCCTGACAGACTACGTAGGCCCAGGATGCGATATCCTGCCGAGTTAGTTTCTTTTGTTTTCTGTGTCTCTTTTCAGCCAGTGTTTGATGTTTGAGCAGCGTTTAGCAACCTTTATCCTTCCTTTTGTGCGTGGATCCCGTCGAGTACGACGGATGCGTAGGGGTGCTAATACCTTCCCTTCGCATAACCGACTCCCGATCCCATCTCTCTCTGGTCGCGAGACCATGTCTTTTCCAGGTTTACTTCGAGCGTTTCCTTTCCCTCTTTTGGGATAAATAACGCACGGTGGCGGCTCTGTTGTTTCGTTTTCCCGTTGGTTTTTCGCGTAATGCGACACCCTCCTTAACCAAGGAGTAAAGGAGTTGAGAGATGAAGACCGTTCGCGTGCTTGGGTCCGTGAGCGAAAGGAGCTACTTCAGCAGCTTAGAGATAAGGATGCTTTGATAGATTTTCTGGAGCATCAGGTTATCGACGAGCCTGATGATGTGGTGACTTCTCTTCTTCCTCAGTCCTCCAGGTTTTGAAAGAGGAAGTACGACCGACTCGCCAAGGAGAAGGCGGATATGGAGGCAGCCTATGAGAGAGAGGTGAAGAGGCTTCGTGCAACTTATCTTCCAGTCTTGAGAGCTTTGGACGATTGTTTCTAGGGTTCCATAGGATGTTCATTTTCCTTCTCTCTTGTATTGTATTTGGTTACCAAGACTGTATTTCTTTGGTGTAAATTTTTTTTCCAGATATTATTGATATTATTATTCCATATATGTCTAAATGATTAATATTTTCCAAATATTTGCAAATAGATCTCTCAAAAGTTCCTCTGATTAAAAATAAAATCATATGCACAAGCATTGCATGCATCATGTGCATAAGCAGGTTTTGTTCCAGGCTTCTTGTTCAATGGTCTAACTCTGTGTTCTTCATTTATTTTGAAGATAAGCTGACGTACCGGTACTATACTAGAGCCAACTCATCAAAGCTAATGGATCACCTCGAGCAAGATAACAGAGAACTCAAGGAGGAAGTGGCAAGATTGACTGTTGTAGCGGGGTATTCGTTACCATTAGAGATATTGACTAAATCTAAGGTAAACCATACAAGTCGAGTCGCCACCGTACTTCTATTTATCCAAAGGAATGGTTAGAAAGCGAACAAAAACCTAAAAGTTTTATCGAATCAAAAACTAGTAATAAAGTCAGAGATCGGGGTAAGGGGGTTGGTTATGCAATGGGAAGGTTTTAAGCACCCAAAACATCCTAGGTACTCCTAGGGAGCCCTTTTCACATTTTATTGTAAGGTTGGTATTTTGTGAAAATTTGTTTGTGCAAACATGATTGAAGAGATGAGAAGAGAATATACAAGTTAATTACAATTTGTTTTTGGATGGATAAACCCATTGCCTACGTACCATCTTAAAAAAAGATTAGGATCAAAACCTCAAAGTTCGGGGTAAAAATCTCAAAATGAATTGGTGAATTGATTGGTCCAAAAGCCTTAAGGTCTTTTGTTATCCAAGGGAGAAAACTCAACCTAAAACCAAATATCCATCATGTGAGGATAGCTTCAACATGCTAGTGAGGGGTTAACCCTATAATAAGCATGGAAGACTCATTGTCCATCACTAAGGATATAGGTGAGTATTACATCTACCTCAAGGATAATTCAAACCTAACAGCTAAAGGTTATGAAAAAGTTTGATTAAGAAAGTGGCCATTGAAACCACAAAAGTATTTGAATGAGTTATATTTACCAATGAAAAGTATTTACAAAATATGGTCAAAGTTGACTTAAAGATTCAATTCAAAGTAAGTGTTATGAAAAGAAAGTTGGAAAATCAAAAGTGTTAGACTATGGCACGGATCTAGAAGGGGGGGTTGAATAGATCCCAGTTAAAAACTTGAGTCGGCGCTACCAATTTAAAAGAAAAATTGGTTTTAAAATTGTTTTAGGTGCGGAAGCGACCGAGGAAAATTAGTCTAAAAACGAACCGTTATTGGAAAACCGGATATGCGTTAAGCTAATGGATAAGAGATAAAACGAGATACAATTCTCTACACTAGTTGCACAATCAATGATAGAGTTCACTTACTAGCAAGCCTAGTTCCAATGAACCAAAATACCAAATTAAAACTCAGTGCAAACTTAAGGCAACTTTGGCTTAGGCAATTTTACAAACACTTGGTGTGCATAAACACTCCAAGTAATATTTGAGTTGAGTAAGTAAGTCAATTTATCCTAGTACAATATGTTATTGTACTTAGTATTCCAACAGCTGTTTTAATCACTTACTCAACTTATATCAAAGTTTGGTGAAAAATTGCTTAAACTAAAATCACTTAAATTTTAAGCTGAAAAACAGATTATGCAGAAAGTTAAAGGAGACAGAGATTTGGTGAGGCAGTTCCCCCGCCGTCCTCGCTTCGGGGTACGTCTGCCCTCAATTCTAAAAATAGAATTGAGATGATTTAATTAAATATCACCTGTGAACTTTAACCGTTTATACAAGGATTGCAAAGCAAGTAAACACAGAATTTCCAATGTGTTGAATGATGCTTCCTATCCTTGCTCCTTGATTCAAGATGAATCAAGACCTTCGATCGTTGTTGCTAGACCTCCGATTCCAGCCCCTTTGTTGAAGAATCTTCCGTTCTTCAAACCCTCGGCCCGGCTGATCTCAAACACAACGAGTCGAACCCGAATCCTTCACTTCAATGCCACCGAATCCGCTACTAGACTGACGAAGACTTCCTCTTCTCAATCACCTTCGCTCGGCTGAATATTGATGAAGCGATTCGTCCAAAAACCCCCAAACGCAAACCGGTATTTGAGGATAAAACCCAAATGGTTTTATTCAAGAAAGAACCTGCCAAGACTTCAACTCGAACCCGATTCTTCAATCGCAACTTCGAACCTTATCACCTTCAATCTATCACGAATCACATCAAAAGTTATTGTGTGCAGTTGATGTATTGTGGACTGTTGAAGATGAAGATGATGAATCTTTGACACCTTTTTCACTCTTTCTTGTTTCCTTGAACACTTGAACTCAAAATAGCAAATGTTGGTTAATAGAAGTGTTTTGACTTCTATATATAGTAACAGACAAAAACCAGACAAACATAACAGAAATTTAAACTTTGAAATAACTCAGAAAACTGAGTTTGCGCGCGAACGGTCGACCATAGGTCGGCGTGTGCTGACCCGTGGGGCATGCGTCGACCCTATGCGTCGACGCAAACGTTTCATGCGCTGACCCGTGGATAGCATCATTTTGCCATGCGCCAACGTGTGGTCGACTCAAGGGGTTTATGCGCCGACCCGTGAGCTGTGCGCTGACCCTATGCGTCGACGCATGCAACTTTGCGCTGACTCCCTCCAGTTTAGGCAGAGCTTTGCGCTGACCCGTGAGCTTTGAGCTGACCCCTATGGTCGACTCAAAGCATTCAAATCTGCAAAGAAACTGTGATTAGTGATTCTTTATGTATTTAGTCATGATCACACTTTGTCTACATGTTTTTAATGATTATAGTAGATTTAGAATAACATGGAAAAGGATATGGTGGGTAATGTGTTGCATTTGTTCGTAGATGTGCATGATGGTCTTTTGTCATCATCAAAACTTGATATCGTATGTTGTATGACACTTTGTCTTTACATACTCCCCCTTTTTGATGATGACAACCTGTATAAATCAATGTGACGAACATCATGCAGTATTGACACATTTTGCACACTCCCCCTTTCTTTTGTAATCTAAGGCCATTTGCAGAAAGCGAAAGCGACTGTTAGTTGTGGGCATTTTGTCAGACTGTTAGTTGTGTCAGCATTTTTCTCCCCCTTTGACAACATCAAAAAGAGAGACAGAGTGATTATTCAAGATTGCAACGAAAAATTCACAGGCAGTAGTAGAGATATAGATACCACGAAATAATATCACACTTATATCATTTCTTAACAATAGTCATTAATTAAGAAGGAGAAAATACATAAGGAAGTTGTGGTGCATAAACAGGCAGTGCAAAACAAAATACATGCAAAAACAACAAGCAACATGTAATGTGCATATGAATGGCTATTGTCTTAAGTGACGGTGGCCGGGATGGTAGCATACGCCTGGGTTTCTGCTAGGGTCAGCCAAAGTTTCTAGGTAATCACAAACACCTTCCAGATGCCTAAGACTCCCTGTGACCTGCCTATCCAAATCTGCATATCGTTCAGTTAGGCTTGTGGAGAGGTTGTCGATCCGCTCATTTTGGATTTGAAGTTGACTGTTAATTTGAGCAAGTCGGTCATCCTGGGATTGCATGAAGGTTTGTTGGGCAAGTTGCATGCTTTGCATCATCTCCAACAGCTCTGAAGAATCAGCTGGATGTGGAGGGGATGGAGGAAATTCTTCCTCAGCTTGGTGATACGGTTGGTAAGCTTCACGTTGAGTTGTCCAACCCGTATGTTGCCATTCACCCCAGCCACCCCATCGTGGAACATCTTCTTCATATGTATCCGGCTGCTGTACCCAAGTAGAGCCGGAGTAGTTGTATGTGCCAACGGGTGAAGGACTGTCGTCTCCACCATTGTGAGCATTATCGTGCCTTGCTTCTTCTTCTTCATCTTCTTCTTCTTCTTCATTTTCCACTTCATCGTCCTGTTCTTCGCTTTCATCACTGTCAGCCCTTGGAGGAACGTATCCTCTTCTAACAAACTTATATTTCTTCCGCTCCTTGCACCATACATATCCCATCATAGACATGGTTTTTGTGCTAAATTCTTTGTCAGGTGTGACTGATGTTAACGGGAAAGACAGATGACTAACATTGGCTGTTGTAAGGACTTCTTGGATGAAGGATCCGTAGGCGAGAGCAGTTCCTCGTCCGGAATCCCGAAGATTATACATTCTACTAGCAATGTAGTATGGCCAGTTGATTTTTATCTTATTTTTCAGAATGTAAATCAAATGAACCTCGGACTGTTCGACTCTGGAGAGACCGCCCTTCTTGGGCCGCAGGATGCGTGAGACAATCCATTGGAGAATCCTTTCCCCGGCGCTCAGTTTGCCAGCAGTGACGGTTCGTGGGAACAAGTCACTCTGCACAAAATCATCAGAATATGGCCGTTCCAACATGTCATTTAATGCACTCTTAAACTCATAGCCATCTATGTGGTGAGAATCAGTCACCTCAGGCAGGGGATTTCCAGCATCATCCACAGACAAATCAAAATATTTGTTCCAGAAATTTGATTTAACTGATACCTTTGTAGAGCCAACTTTGGAGGAAAGCCTGTGTCCGCGAAAGTTCTCATGAAGACCGGAGTAGAAGACTCGGACAAGGTCTTCACTGTATTGAGTGTTGCACTCCAAGAAGTTGATGAGACCTTGATGCTGCAGCAGAGACAGGACTTCCGGTAAGTGCATGCGTTCAGCTTCAAGTTTGTAGAACGCATGTTGTTGCACAACTCCTCGTTTACCGATGTCTTTGTTGAAAATTTCGACACGAGCAGGTGGAACGAGTGATACAGCAGATATGGGAAGAGATGCACCGGATGATTCTCGGGGTCTTTTGCCGGAGGGTCTGCGTGATGAGGAAGCCATTTGAGTGGGTTTGAGACTGAGTGTTTGGATATAGAGAGAAGGTTTAATGAGGGTTTTGAGAGTGATTCTTCTAGAGAGGGGTTTTTCCCAATTTATAGTGGAAAGGTTAGGGTTTTGGGAAGATGGAAGATCAAAGAACAATAGCCACTAGGTAGATGCAAGTTACAAAGTAGTGGGTAGTTTGAAAGGTGATGGAATGTAATTGCACATTTAATGATTTGAATGCATGAGAGATGATTTAAAATTTTTCTGAAGAAAAACGAAATCTTTGAGCGATGCGTCGACCATACCCCTGTATGCGTCGACGCATACTGTTTGATTTTTGAGAAAATGCAAAAGTTATTTAATCATGCGTCGACCATAACCCTGGTGCAGTCGACTCATACAGTTTAAAATTTTCAATTTTCACTACTCAGCACATGCAATAACCAGTTTGATGCATAATTAACACCACATACAGCAATACACAACCAAAGAGATATATCAGGCGTATATATATAAACAATATCATTTTGAGATAGAATTATTTTAGTCATGAGATTTTGCAGAGAGAGGAAGAGGAACAATATCACCTTAATGCCGGAGTGACTTAGTGAACAGTAGACATGTGCTTACAACAACATAGATTTGTCAGAAGTACAGTATTAAGGTTTTAAATGGAATAATGTAAACAGCAGATTATAGTGTCCGTTCCGAAATATCGAGAATGCCAAGTTCTCGGCGAATATGAAAGAAAGGTTCAGTGGCTAGCGGCTTTGTGAAAATGTCCGCTAGTTGATTTTCAGTATTTACGTGTTCAAACACGATGTCACCTTTCTCTACATGATCCCGAAGAAAGTGGTGTCGAATTTCGATATGTTTGGTGCGGGAATGTAGCACAGGATTCTTGGTCAGGTTAATAGCACTCGTGTTGTCACAAAAGATGGGAATACGTTCAAGTTTGAGGTTAAAATCCAATAGTTGTTGCTTAATCCATAGGATTTGGGCACAACAACTACCGACGGCAACGTATTCCGCTTCGGCGGTTGACAAGGCAACAGAAACTTGTTTCTTGCTATGCCAACTAACCAAAGAGTTTGAAAAAAGATGACAAGTTCCACTTGTGCTTTTCCTATCCGATTTGCAACCGGCAAAGTCGGAATCGGAAAAACCTACCAAGGAACAATCATTACCTTTGGAATACCATAGACCATACTTCGGAGTACCAGATAAATATCGAAGTATCCGTTTAACGGCTTTTAAATGGGATTCCTTGGGACATGATTGATATCTTGCACACATGCATACGCTAAACATAATATCGGGACGGGAAGCAGTAAGATAAAGGAGTGAACCAATCATACCTCTATACCGTTTCACATCTACTTCCTTACCGTCTTCATCTTTGTTCAAGTTGGTACACGTAGGCATGGGGGTGTCTATGGCCTTAGCTTTTGCCATGTCAAATCTCTTGATAAGGTCCAAACAATACTTTGTCTGGCTCACGAAAGTTCCTTCTTTGAGCTGTTTGATTTGCAGACCGAGGAAGTATGTGAGCTTCCCCATCATACTCATCTCGAACTCGCCCTGCATAAGGTCAGAAAACTCTCTCACAAGATTCATGTTAGTAGATCCAAAAATGATATCATCTACATAAATTTGCACTAATATCAAGTGCTTTCCTTGACGTTTAATGAAGAGGGTTGTGTCAACCTTTCCTCTTGAGTAACCTTGATCTAGTAGGAACTTGCTTAGTCTCTCATACCAAGCTCTAGGAGCTTGTTTGAGACCATACAAAGCCCTTTTCAGTTTATAAACATGATCAGGATACTCATGGGATTCGAAACCCGGAGGTTGTGCGACATAAACTTCTTCATTTATGTGACCGTTAAGGAAAGCGCTCTTAACATCCATTTGGAATAGCTTAAAGTCCTTTGCACAAGCAAAGGCAAGGAGAAGGCGTATAGCCTCGAGTCGGGCAACCGGCGCATAAGTTTCCTCATAGTCGATGCCTTCCTCTTGGTTATACCCTTGCGCGACTAACCGCGCCTTATTACGGGTTATTACCCCGTTTTCGTCCAGCTTGTTCCTAAACACCCATCGGGTGCCGATTACTCGATGATCTCGCGGAGGAGGGACAAGGTCCCAAACCTCATTTCTGGTGAACTGATTAAGTTCCTTCTGCATTGATAAAAACCAGTGTTCATCGAGTAGGGCTTCTTTAGGGTTTTTAGGTTCCATCTACGAAACGAAAGCGAAGTGATAACAGAAATTACTTATCTTAGACCGAGTTGTTACACCCTTTGAGATATCTCCGATAATGTTGTCGATTGGATGGTCTTTGGAAGACTTCCAATCTTGAGGAAGATCATCGTTTGAAGGCGGATGATCTACTTCGGTTTCATCATGGTGTACATCTTTGTCCTCCTCAATTTTGACTATGTCGGGTTGATCAATCCCCGGCTCGCCACCTTTGAGTATGTCTTCGGTAGATGTACCTGCACCATGAAAAACACTACCCTTTCCGACGTTTCTCGGATTGGATTCATCAAAGGTAACATGTACAGACTCTTCTACTGTAAGTAATCGCTTGTTGTATATTCTATATGCTTTGCTAGATTGAGAGTATCCGAGGAAGATACCTTCGTCGGCCTTAGAATCGAATTTCCCTAAGTTTTCCTTTCCATTGTTTAACACAAAACATTTGCAACCAAAGACATGCAGGTGAGAAACATTTGGCTTTCGCCCTTTTAAAAGTTCATACGGTGTTTTGTTTAGAATGGGGCGAATGAGCACCCTATTCAAAACGTAACAAGCCGTACTAATGGCGTCAGCCCAAAAATATTTTGGTAAGCCACTTTCATTGATCATTGTTCTTCCCAATTCTTCCAAAATTCGATTTTTACGCTCCACAACCCCATTTTGTTGAGGAGTACGTGGAGCGGAGAAGTTATGATCAATACCATGGTTACCGCAATATTCTTCAAATAAGTGATTTTCAAATTCACCTCCATGATCGCTTCTAATTGCAACAATGTTTGTATTTAGTTTATTTTGGGAAAGCTTAGCAAATTGTTCAAAGGCGGCGAATGTGTCACTCTTACTTACTAAGAAAATAGTCCAACAAAATCGAGAAAAGTCGTCCACTATAACGAAACCGTAATAGTTTCCTCCTAGACTTTTAATCCTAGATGGCCCAAATAAATCCATATGGAGAAGCTCGAGAGGTCTCGTTGTTGAAACGATATTTTTGGATTTAAAGGAGATCCTCGTTTGCTTCCCCTTTTGACAAGCATCACAAAGGTGATCCTTGGTGAACTTAATTTTGGGGAGACCTAGGACTAGATCTTTTGAGACTACTTTATTTAGTGAACGAAATTAACATGTGCTAAACGTCTATGCCATAACAATGAATCTTCATTCACTGTTACAAGACATTTGTCACTTGTTAACGATACTTCATTTAAGTCAAGCATATAGACATTGTTCACACGAAGACCATTAAACATGCTCTTCTTATCATCAGTATGCACAATTTTGCAACAATCTTTTGAAAACGATACATTGTATCCTTTGTCACATAACTGACTGATGCTAAGTAGGTTATGTTTAAGACCTTCGACAAGCAATACGTCAGAAATAGTAGTGGAAGAGGGATTACCTACACTACCTTTACCAAGTATTGCTCCTCGGTTGTTGTCACCATAAGTTACATACCCCTTCTTCTTAGCCACGAAGTCAATGAAGAGAGATATGTCTCCTGACATATGCCTTGAGCATCCACTATCGAGAACCCATCTTCTCTTGGTAGTCTCGAGGCATTGTACCTGTGATAAGATAATTAACAAAAGAAGGTACCCAATGGCTTATTGGGTCCTGAGTGGTGAGGAACAAGATGGTTGCATTTGGGCACCCATTGATAAATGCCTTTAGGAACCAAAAATCTCCTAAATCTACACTTAGCAATGGTATGACCTTTCTTGCAACAATAAAGACAAAAGAACTTTTCATTTTGATTACTTTTGCTATCTTCATCCTTTACAACATATTTGTATTTTTGATATGGATTAACCATACTTTTTCGAAAATTAGATTTATCAATAGCAAATGTAATCTTGGGCTCAAGAGCCTTGTCAAGTTTGGCTTTTAGGTTCCTTACTTCACCTTGCCAAATGTAACAAGTATCACACCCAAAGTTCATCATTCTACTTTTAAGATCCTCATAACCTGTTTTTGTGCTTTCCACTATAGAAGCCTTAAGTGCCTCAAGTTTCCTTTCGGATTCTTGAATTTTTTGTTCTAAATGAGAAAAAAATTTCTTATTTGAGGCAAGCCTTTTAAATGCCTCTTTTGCTTCACAGTGTAAAGTTTCAAAAACAGTTTGCAATTCATGATGAGACATACTAGAGGAATTTTCATATTTAGCATGTCGTACCTGTTTCTTCTTATTCTTTTGGTGAGCAGAGAGACATAGATTTGCATTTTCATCTTCATCACTAGAGCTTTCATCATCGGAGGAGTCGCTATCGCTTTCCCAAGCAATGTATGCCCTCCTTGGCTTTGATGGTTTCTTATGTTATTTGTATGAATCTTTTTCTTTTGTCTTTTTGTTCATTGGACAGTCCGGTTTGTAGTGACCCGGCTTTCCACACTTGTAGCACGACCCGCTAGTTGTTTTTCCTTTGGAGTCATCATTTTTGGAGAACCTAGATTGCTTCCGGAAGTTAACTAAGTTCTTCTCGGAATGTTGGATGCCGTTCTTTCTCACGTAACGGTTGTAGCGTTTGACGAACATCCCCATATCTTCACTCTTGTCCTCTTCTTCTTCGTCACTCGATGAATAATCACTTTGCTCTTTTGCTTGAGACTTTGAGGAGGAAGTCTTTAGAGCTATTGATTTCTTTTCGCTCACCTTGGCTTTGTCTTTCTTATCTTTCTTTTCATGTTGTTCCAAGCTTAATAGAACTTGTTCGTGCTCTTGTAGTTTGCCGAACAACGTGGTCAAGTCCAATATGGTAAGATCGTTTGCCTCTTTAATGGCGGTCACTTTCGGCTGCCATTCCCTGTTAAGACATCTTAAGATTTTATTAGTAGCAACATCATTGGAAATAGGTTTAACTAGTGAATGTAATCGATTGATTAGATGAGTGAATCTCTTTTGCATGTCGGCAATGGTTTCCCCTTGCTCCATGAAAAAGAGATCAAACTCTTGCGTTAGTGTATTGATTCTAGCCAATTTAACATCGTTCGTCCCCTCATGGGCAATTTGAAGTGAATCCCACATGGCCTTAGCAGTAGGACAATGGGATACACGATAGTATTCGTCTACCCCTAATGAGGAGATTAGGATATTTTTGGCTTTCCAATCATAGTTGTATTTCTTTTCATCATCATCGGTCCATTGTGCTTCAGGCTTAGGCACTATTTCCTTATTCTCATTGGTCATGATTATTTCAATTGGACCATTGAGAATAACATTCCATATTTTTCTATCTATGGAATTTATGTGCACCCGCATACAGTCTTTCCAATAACTATAATTTTCACCATTGAAAACGGGAGCTCTATTGTAAGCCCCTTTAGGTTCGTTAGCCATTTTCTATCAACGTTGTATTTTGAAGCACGGAGTTAACCGGAGCTCCTGATACCACTTGTTAGACTATGGCACGGATCTAGAAGGGGGGGTTGAATAGATCCCAGTTAAAAACTTGAGTCGGCACTACCAATTTAAAAGAAAAATTGGTTTTAAAATTGTTTTAGGTGCGGAAGCGACCGAGGAAAATTAGTCTAAAAACGAACCGTTATTGGAAAACCGGATATGCGTTAAGCTAATGGATAAGAGATAAAACGAGATACAATTCTCTACACTAGTTGCACAATCAATGATAGAGTTCACTTACTAGCAAGCCTAGTTCCAATGAACCAAAATACCAAATTAAAACTCAGTGCAAACTTAAGGCAACTTTGGCTTAGGCAATTTTACAAACACTTGGTGTGCATAAACACTCCAAGTAATATTTGAGTTGAGTAAGTAAGTCAATTTATCCTAGTACAATATGTTATTGTACTTAGTATTCCAACAGCTGTTTTAATCACTTACTCAACTTATATCAAAGTTTGGTGAAAAATTGCTTAAACTAAAATCACTTAAATTTTAAGCTGAAAAACAGATTATGCAGAAAGTTAAAGGAGACAGAGATTTGGTGAGGCAGTTCCCCCGCCGTCCTCGCTTCGGGGTACGTCTGCCCTCAATTCTAAAAATAGAATTGAGATGATTTAATTAAATATCACCTGTGAACTTTAACCGTTTATACAAGGATTGCAAAGCAAGTAAACACAGAATTTCCAATGTGTTGAATGATGCTTCCTATCCTTGCTCCTTGATTCAAAATGAATCAAGACCTTCGATCGTTGTTGCTAGACCTCCGATTCCAGCCCCTTTGTTGAAGAATCTTCCGTTCTTCAAACCCTCGGCCCGGCTGATCTCAAACACAACGAGTCGAACCCGAATCCTTCACTTCAATGCCACCGAATCCGCTAATAGACTGACGAAGACTTCCTCTTCTCAATCACCTTCGCTCGGCTGAATATTGATGAAGCGATTCGTCCAAAAACCCCCAAACGCAAACCGGTATTGGAGGATAAAACCCAAATGGTTTTATTCAAGAAAGAACCTGCCAAGACTTCAACTCGAACCCGATTCTTCAATCGCAACTTCGAACCTTATCACCTTCAATCTATCACGAATCACATCAAAAGTTATTGTGTGCAGTTGATGTATTGTGGACTGTTGAAGATGAAGATGATGAATCTTTGACACCTTTTTCACTCTTTCTTGTTTCCTTGAACACTTGAACTCAAAATAGCAAATGTTGGTTAATAGAAGTGTTTTGACTTCTATATATAGTAACAGACAAAAACTAGACAAACATAACAGAAATTTAAACTTTGAAATAACTCAGAAAACTGAGTTTGCGCGCGAACGGTCGACCATAGGTCGGCGTGTGCTGACCCGTGGGGCATGCGTCGACCCTATGCGTCGACGCAAACGTTTCATGCGCTGACCCGTGGATAGCATCATTTTGCCATGCGCCAACGTGTGGTCGACTCAAGGGGTTTATGCGCCGACCCGTGAGCTGTGCGCTGACCCTATGCGTCGACGCATGCAACTTTGCGCTGACTCCCTCCAGTTTAGGCAGAGCTTTGCGCTGACCCGTGAGCTTTGAGCTGACCCCTATGGTCGACTCAAAGCATTCAAATCTGCAAAGAAACTGTGATTAGTGATTCTTTATGTATTTAGTCATGATCACACTTTGTCTACATGTTTTTAATGATTATAGTAGATTTAGAATAACATGGAAAAGGATATGGTGGGTAATGTGTTGCATTTGTTCGTAGATGTGCATGATGGTCTTTTGTCATCATCGAAACTTGATATCGTATGTTGTATGACACTTTGTCTTTACAAAAAGCATATGGCTTAGGTTTCAAATGTTTAAAAGCAAGTGTTAAATGTTTGCACAAAAGTTTTGGCTTGGGTTAGAGTGGAGGGAAGAAGAAGAATGGCTAAGGTCCTAATCATACAAGAGATGAAGGATAAGAAACAAGACCACAAATAGAGTTCCTCTCTTGAGATCATATTTATGATCCAAGTAGCTCCCATCCTTTGGAATAAGCAAGCCAAAATAAGTGTAAGATCAAGCAATCAACACACTCAAACAAGCTCTTAGAAGATCCCCAATGTCTCTTGTATCTTTCACTTTGGATGAACATGGCAATGATTCTTAAATTTGGCTCACATAGGATTCCCTAGCACAAAAGCACACACATCAAAGAGTTCTATGAAGTAAATCAAGAATGGACAAGAGTGAATTTAGAGAGTTGGTCCTCCTAATCCATCTTCAACATTAAGGTCCTTTTACTCCAATTTTGCATAGGGAATGTCCTAGAAACTAAGTCCATTTGTCCATTTTTTGCATTTGGTCCTCAACAATCAAAACAAAACACAAGCACAATAATATATACACAATTATATGCTCAAGTGAGCAAAAGGCAAATTGCATTAACATAAACGTGTGCTCAAATGAGCAAAGGGAAAAAGCAAATGAATAAGATGTACAAGAATAGTAAATTGCATAAATGTAAAGAGCAAGAATTAAATGTTAGTAGTTAATGGTTAGTGTTAGAGTTAGTGTGCCATAAGGCAATTTAGCGCTATGTTAAGCAATCGTAATTGGACATATGTAGAAGTCACAACTATCTGAGGCCAGTCAATAATAATGTAGGCAACAACACAAGTTACAGGTCTTGATTAGTACATCAAACTCCAACAACTTGCCATGCCAAAAAGGAAATGAGAAATGATCTTGTATTGATTTAGGTTCTTTGCATGATTTAGGAAGCAACCTATCCTTAATGCAAAGCCATTCACTTGATCCATGATCAAGATGAATTAGATTTGAATCAAGGAAGATTAAACCTCCATGTATCAATGCTAACCACCAATCCTTAACTCATTGATCAAAAAAGAAAAAGAAAAAGAAGAAGAAGAAGAAAAAGAAGAAGAAAAAGAAGAAAATGAAGAATTAAAGTGTATTAATAGAAATGGAATGAGATAATCAACAAGCATTGACCAATGATAGAGAAGATCAAGGTCAAACAATATAAAATAGAAGCAAGATGAAGATTAGAAGTCAAGAAGCACATAAAATATTTTTGGTATTTTTTAATACTAAAATAAAACTTGAATTAAAATAATAAAGAAAGGTCAAACTTCAAACTTACTTCAAATCAACTTTGAAAAGTCCAAGTAAATTATCCCAAGTTCAACAAGGTCAAACAAAGTTTGACAAAAAATTTCAGCATTTTTAGAAGTCAAAAACTATTTTAAATCAATTAAAAATGCATAAAAAACCTAATTGAATTAAAATCTCAAATAAATCTCAAATCAATTAGTAAATTGATGAGAATATTTTTCATAGATCTATCATCAATCAAAAAGGTTGGAAAAATATTTTTGTATTTTTTGGATATCAAAAACTATTTTAAAATTAAAAATAAGCAGAAAAGAGAAAATTACTAAAAAATATCAAATGATTAAATAAAAAATATTAAAAATCATTTTTAGAAAGTAGAAATTAAAAGGAGAAGAATGAAATTGGTCCCATAATTTTTGGACCAATAATGAGAGAGATATGAATTTTTAAAGAGAAATGGAATTAAAAGAAATAAAAGAATTAAAAATCAGAAAAATAGAAAATAGGAAATGCGTGGGCCGTCTGATGATGATTCATTAATTGACGTGGATTATCACACGGCTAAGAAGCGCGTGTTCACCATACACGCCAGTCAGCTGAGTAACACATGGCCATTAATAAAGTCATAACAAAGAATGGATGAGATCAAATCTGGAAAGAGCAGTGGACGACTCAGATCTAATCTGGAGAAGGGACGGTGACCAGCGCCACCGTCTTCTCCGGCCAACTTCCGGCCAAGCTCAAAAGTTGCAGAGAAAAAATGTTATCCAAATGGAACGATCCAGGCATCAATCGAGAGCTGGGGTGATGTACATCACCCCTGTACCACTCAAATCCATTCTAGATCTCTATATTGAGAGAAATAAGAAGTGGAAGATCAGTGGTGTTCATATGAACTTCATGATTTTTGAAAATTGAAAGCACAACAATGTTGCCTCTATGCAGAGGACTTCAGATCACACAATAACAATGAGAAACAAACACTATACAAGTTGATTCGAAGAAAATAACACTTGAGGTAAACCTCTGATTTACAGGGCTTTGAGTCACAATTCTTGGATGCTATTGCTTACAGTCCACACTATAGATCAAAGAGAAGAAGGTTTAGGAACTTTAAGATCTAAAAATTGATCAATGAAACCAAAGTTCGGATCTGAAAATTTTGAAGAAAAGTGAACTAGTTCCTTTAATGATGGTTGTGATTTCAGTTTAGCAGCAATTGGGGCGCCTTTAGGTTGAAGAATTATGAAGCTATGGCATTGTATTTATAGGAAAGGCAATGCTGAATGCATGATTTCAAATTTGCATGAATGGAAAGGGCCTCCATGCATGGGCCTGTATAGGCGCATGGAGGGCCCAATTCCAACTAGAATTGAAAGCTGATGCATGATGAAAGTAAATTGGACGTGCAGATTGGATGGTAGTAGCTCATGCAATGCAAATTAAATTATTTTCCAAAATTGCACTATTATGTTCAAGCTTTCGAAATGCTATGCCAAAAATGAAAACACCACCTTATGAGTAATGGTTGGAAAGATTATTGCATAAGGATCATTTGTTATGTTGATCAAAACTCCATTTGGGCCTTGGAAATTGATGAAAATTGGCCATGAAGTGTAGGGTGCAAAACATGCATATGTGAGATTTTAAAAATTGGCCAAAGTTCTAGCCCTTCTGTCTCAATGATGCAACCTCCAAATGACAACATTTTCAACACCAAAGTTGTAGATATTTTCAAGATAATAAATTTGGACTTAAATATTGCATCATTTGGATTTTTGATGAAGAAGTTATGGGCACTTGAAGTTGGACTTTTTCACATTTCAATGCATTTGGTCCAAAGTGACCTATAATGTTTTGCATTATCACATGTATTTCTTTTGAGATTTTGAAATTTTTATCAACATAACATTTGAAGGAGACATCTTAAGATTTCCAATTCATTTGATATCACCTCAAAATAATGAAAAATGAAGGAGTTATGTTCTTGGGAAGTTGACCTAAAATTAGGGTTTCAGTCAAAATGACCTATAATGTCTTGGAATGGATGATGACCTTACAAGCTTCAAATCAATTTTTGATGAACATGAAAGTTGTTCATATAGTCCTTAAGAACATGTTTTCTCTTGGGGTCATATCCATTTGACAAACATATAAAAAGTTAGGTCTTGGTGCATTTCAAAATAGCTAGATGAATTGACTGATCAACTTCTCAAGTCCATACCTCATATCTTGATGAATTGATGATTGAGGACACTAAAATAAGTTCAAATATGCATGAAATGATGAGTGAAAGAACTTCCCTTAATTGTATTTGATCATGGATTGAGGTTGCTTCATGAGCAAGGCACAGTTGGTGAACAGATGAATTAGGGTTTCCTTGGGAAACAAACCTCAAGCCCCCTTGATTTGCTTTGATCAAAATGATGAATTGAGATATTTGGGAGGCATATTTGATGGATGAGAGCTTTGGGAACCATTTCTATGCTTGCTTTCATCTTCTTTTGGCCATATCAATGCACATAGGATCTCCTAGAAGCTTTAGACCTTGTGACTGCTCAAGCTACAAACAAGAGATGTTAGTGACATATTTTTGTGCTTTTGGTTAGTAAATAAAATGTGAAAAGCAATAATATACAATTCAAGCATGCTTGGTGATCTCAGACCAACTCACAAGAGATCCCACCCAAAGGTAAAGGAACCAAGATGCTTATGATCCTTGAGGCAATGCAAAATGCAATGTTATGATGCCATGAGGGATCTTAGGGTCAAAATTGGGGTCTTACAACTGCCCTGATGGAGTCATTCTTGGCTGCCCAAAGCCAGTCTTCTCCAACGCCTTCAACTCCTCCCTAGAGAGTGGTAATTTCAGAGGTTGCTTCCTCTATCGTGCCTGCTGTCAGTGCTCACTTGGCTCCGTCTGCTATGTCAGCGGGGTTTCCCTGGGGGATGCTCGCTAACGTTGTTCCAGAGGATCTCGCCCCTACTTTTGCTTCTCTGCCGACATCTAGCCCGGTCCTTGCTGTGCCACCTCCAGTCGTGCATACTTTACCGAGAGTTGATGACACCATTTACCACTCTGAGCCATCTGAAGGCCTAAATGTTTACGAGAAAATGGACGCTATGAATGATCAATTCATTGAGCTTCGCAAGGAACTTAAAACTCTCTGAGGGGAGGACCTCTTCGGAAAATCAGTTGCTGAGCTATGCCTCGTGCCTAATGTCAAGATTCATATCAAATTCAAAGTGCCTGACTTTGAAAAGTACACAGGAAACACTTGCACGTAAGATGTCGACTCAAACTGACAATGATCAACTCCTGATCTACTACTTCCAGGACAGCCTGTCCGGTGCCGCTTTGAGATGGTACATGGGTCTGGATAGTGCGAACGTCCGCTCCTTCAATGACCTTGGCGAAGCCTTCGTCAAGCAGTACAAGTATAACGTTGATATGGCTCCCGATAGGGACCAACTGAGGGTCATGTCCTAGAAGGAGAAAGAAACATTCAAGGAGTACGCCCAAAGGTGGCGTGAATTGGCTGGACAGATTTTGCCCCCGCTTGAAGAGAAGGAAATGACGAAGATCTTTCTCAAGACTTTAAGCTCTTTCTACTACGAGCGGGTGATTGCTAGCGCTCCCTCTGACTTCACCGAGATGGTGAACATGGGGATGCGTTTAGAAGAAGGAGTTAGGGAAGGGCGCCTGACCGGAGAAGAAGGCTCTTCTGCCAAACGTTATGGGGCGTTTGCCAAGAAGAAAGATGGAGAGGCACATGCTGTTGTCGCATTACGCGAAAAACCGGCGGGAAAACAAGAACAACAGAGCGGCCACCGTGCGTTATTTATCCCAAAGGAGGGAAAGGAAACGCTCAGAGTAAACCTGGAAAAAGCATGGTCTCGCGACCAAAGAGAATGGGTTCGGGAGTCGGTTATGCGAAGGGAAGGTATTAGCACCCCTACGCATCCGTCGTACTCGACGGGATCCACGCACAATAGGAAGGAAAATGGTTGCTAAAACACTGCTCACACACACACAGATACTGGCTGAAAGAGACACAAGAACAAACAAGACTGACTCGGCAGGATACCGCATCCTGGGCCTACTGAGTCTATCAAGCATAGACATCAGAGTCAAAGTAGTTCGGACTGGGGAAACGACACATGCTCGCTAGGATGTCGCATCCTATGCATACGTATCTCCTTGGATGAAGGAGAATCAGAGCATTCGTAGCTCGGCTGACACGCACACAAACAAACACAGGCAAAGGCAAACGTGGAGCCTGAATGCCAATCACTGGACTTACATCAGCATCCGAACCAACAAACACACACAGGAAACCAACTGCCAATCGCTGGACTTACGTCGGACTCCAACCAGAAAAGGAGAAACAACTCACACAAACAAAACAAAAAGGGCGAACGTGGAGCCCGAATGCCAATCACTGGACTTACATCAGCATCCGAACCAAAACACACGCAAGGGTGGTTAAGACACAAAGGGTTGAAAAAGAAAAAGGGCGCCCGGAGAGATCAGCTCATCTCCTGCCTACGTACCTCATCTGGTATGGGGATCAGGGCGACGTAGTTCCCCTACGCAGGGAAAAAGGACTAGCCTAACCAGATAACAGAGGGAGACACAACACTAGGGAGACTACGACTCGAGCCTAGATGTTGTCATGCAAAATCATCCCTAAGTTAAGGTTTCTAGCTAACTGGCACAGGGAGCCAGCCTATCCTAAACATGACTTGCACAGGAAGCAAGCCACACCTAACTTGCACAGGAAGCAAGTCTAAACTAAACCTAACTTGCACAGGATGCAAGTCAAACAAACACACAAACACAGGTAGCACACACTATATACAAGCAATGGGCTCAAACAAGGTTAGGTTTTAGTCGAGGGGTCATATCAACCTCAACAAACAAACCTCTGGAACTGGGTAATGGTGCTCTTAACCTTGCCATTGAGAGGCTAAGGTGAAGCAGATGAAAGGAGATGAGGGGTGTGCCTCATTGCTCTTATCCCTGGTCAGGGAGAGCATTTGAATATCAGAAGGTGTGGGAGTTCAGAAAGTAGGAACTCTCTCCACAAGTTAGACTCAATAGATCTTGGGTTTTTACTCACTATGCATCAACACAGGTAGTGTGAGCAAGGTGAGTGACACACAGAATAGCAGGGGATAGATTGCATATCCCTTGGGTTCTGCCAATTGCCTCTTCACTTAGGAGGTCTTTGAATATGTACAGGGACAAATGTAAACAGTCACAAACATTGCCTCTTAAGGAGGACTTCAGACAGTTGTCTGGCTAAGTAACAAGCCAGGTCTTCCAGACTACATGAAGTAAAGAAGTTATACCTCAATGCAAATTGCTCTTAAGCAAAGCAAAGCAAAGTTCACAAGGAACTAAAAGCAACTAAAGTACCTGAAATCAGTCAAGCACAGTTAGTATACAAGTCAAAGTTAAATCAAAATGAAACAAAGGTTAACAGTCAACACAAGCAGATAAATGTGCAATGCACAAGGTTCAAGGCATGTGAGCCAAGCAACCTACAAAACAAATGGATTAGTCATGATAAACAAGCAAACTCAATCAATTTGAATTGGTCTCATTGGGTATTTGTTGATTAACCTGAAAAAATGAGCTCAAACATGAGTAACAGGACCACTAGGACAAGCCTAGGGTCAAAAGGGGATGAGAAAGTCAAAACAGCAAATGAACTCCAATCAAAATCATATTCAAACAATCAAGAAACAAACTCAATTGGGTTCACATTCATATCAATCATTATCATCATTTCATAAGCAAAAGAAGTCAAAGCATGGCATATGGAAGCTCATAGAAGTCAACAGCAAGACTCAACTCAAAACCAATCATAAACAATTCCAAAAATCATCAAATAAATCATGATCAGACACAACCCATAGCATGGTAAGCATTTCAAATTTCAACTCATTTGGACAAGTAGAGGGTGGTCAATGAAAATCAGAAAGCCAAGGCAATCCCAAACATGCTCAAAGAAGTCAACCAAACATGCATCAACTTGAAAAAATCATAAATCAGTGATAGCATATGAGAAATGAATGGGACTAAAACCATGGCAAAGCTTAAGATGTCTAATAATCACATATCAAAGTTCATGTCCATCTAATAAAGTATGACAATTTCACAAATGAAATGGGAGCATGTGTCACAAAATGTCAACATAAGACCAAACAGGGGAGAAAAATCTCAAACAATTAGGAAATGCCACAAACAATTCAAAGAAAAATCACATGTAAATTAGACATTCAAGAGTACATTCATGCAAAAATTCAAAGCAATTTGAGGTCAAGAGGCATGGTATTGAAAATCATCAAGTTGCACATCAATGGTGTGACACAAATTGTCACACCCTACTTCAAAAAATCAAAACTCAACAACCAGAGATGATAAATTCATAAACTCTATACCAAAATCACCATGAATGTGTCTAGTTTAAGCACAAAAAATTTCAAAGGCATTGGACAAAGCATCATTATTTCACAAATGTTTTGGCATAAGGTACAAAATATGAGCACATGAACAAAACCCTAACCCCAATAAAAATCCATTCATCCAAAAATTCTGGAAAAAAAATGACAAAATAACTAGAGATCATGATGAACAAAATGCAAAAATTCTCATGAATTTTGGATGATTATTGAAGGCTCTACGATTTTTGGAAGGTGAGCACAAAATTGAAATGAATATTGAAGAAATAAATGGAATAAAACATGATTTAATGGTTAATTGGTCACGGAGTGGCATACTTGTAATTACATGGGAAGTTAAGTGAAACGCTGCGCATGGCTTGAGGAGGTGTCACGCTGTGATTCGGCACGGCAATAAAACAGTAACAAATTCATGCTACACAAAATATCTCACGATGCAAACAGATTTTTCTGGGTTTTGGAAATAGGGTTTGGCTACAGTAAGAACTTCATCATCCTCACCAGATCGAAAAATTATTTTGTCACAGAAATGAGTAATAGGCACATCATTAGAACCAGCAAGAAACCCACATCATAACTACAACATCCATTTTTAATAAATCAAGCTAACAAACAAGAGACAAGCAAAAACAATATTGAGCATCAAACTTTAAACCATCATAACTTTCAAAATACTTGGCCATTTTTGTCAACTCAAAGCTCATAATGACCAGTAAGAAAAGATCTACACGAAGCACAACATAGTTTTAAGAAATGGGAGATTCGAAAACTGACCAAGATTGAAGTGCAATCGTGATATAGTTGTTGTTTGGCTATGCTTGCTCGAAACAGGTGCACTACAAGGTTCCAAAAGATGTATGGTTGAAGAAATTTAGCTCAGCAAAGCTTGGAATGGTTCAGACTTTGAACTGCCATGTGAGAGAGCTCTAATGGAACAGTCGTGTGCTTTGCTTACAGTGGGAAAACCAAGCTGGAGAATGCTTCAAAGTGATGGTATATGATGAACAAAATCAACAACACTCGAGCTCCTTCGAGGGTTTCAGCAGAATTTTGAAAAATGATGAAAATGGTTTTTTGAGAGCAAGTGCTTTTCTGTTTGTGTAATGAGGCTGCTAGGGCTTCTGTTTGGCAGAAAATGTGATATATATGTGTTGTTTATGATTGGTAAGCAAGATTAATGAAGGTGGTAATCAAAATTTGGTTAAATGACAAGTTTTGCTAATTGGTCATTTTTACTTAAGTGGTGAGGTGCAAGAGCCATGGCTGCGAAATTGGGACTAAAACACATCCCAAATATCATATCTGAACTATTCCAATTGGCCAAAATTGTTAGAAATGCTTAATTCAAAAGTTCATTTTTGTACCACACTTGAAATTAAATCATGCTAGTTCAAAAATGCCATTTTGATTGGTGATGTTTTGATGAATGATGATGACATTTTTGGAAAGAGGGGATCAAATATGACTTGTTGCAAAAAACCCCACCCAATTTGGCCAAATGGTTTGAGAGATATGGCCTTTTGAAGTTCAAACATTTCTGAAAATGATTTTATCATAACTTGCCAACCATACATGGGAATTGAGTGTTCTTGGACTTTTTGGAAATGGGAGAACACGATCTTCAACTTTCATGTTGGGCAAAAATTCATTTGAATCTTGTATCATGATGTAAGTTTAGGATCAAGAAGTTTCCATTTTTGATAAATTCTAATTACAGGTCAAGTTTCTATTTTTGGAAATTTCTTGTCTGGCTTCAAATTCTTCCATGATGATGTTTGACATGTTATATGAGGCCTATATGGACATGAATGAGTCCTCTCAAACCAATTCCCACCTTGAAAGAAATAAAATCAAACCCAGTTGACCAAGGTTTACTTTTTAGGGTTTCTGGTAAACTGTGCATTGACTGATGACTTCTGAACATCCAATCCTTGACCAAAACACTTCAAGAGGACCCCTAGGTCATGTGAACATGTTGGACCAACCCTAGGACCTTGGCTCAATGGACAATTGTACTTGCTTGCTTGATTGACTGATCTCCTGATCAGTTTGACCTAATTCTTCTGATGATCTTGCACTTGAGGCAAAAGGACAATGCAATGCTATGCAGTGGACCATATTATGTTATGACCTAATATGAGAATGTATGTACAATGATAGGTGCAAATTTGAGGTGCTACAACTGCCCCTATTCAATCAGCTGGGAACCCGAACGGATGATAGCAATGGCTGTCAGACTTTCAGGGTAAACAGGGATTGAATACCCAAGAACCGTAGAAATTTGCACCAACTGGATATAATACAAGAAGAACCACGTCATTTACCGATGACTGCTTCAAATGACAACTTCAGAAAAGCAAAACCATTCACCGATGGTTAGAAACTGAAAATTTGATATTTACCGATATCAACTTCAGCAAGACCATTTACCGATGGCTGCTGGGAAAAACTTCAGAAAAGCGAAACCATTCACCGATGGTTAAAAACTTGGAAACTTGATATTTACCGATATCAACTTCAGCGAGACCATTTACCGATGGCTGCTGGGAAAAACTTCAGAAAAGCGAAACCATTCACCGATGGTTAAAAACTTGGAAACTTGATATTTACCGATATCAACTTCAGCGAGACCATTTACCGATGGCTGCTGGGAAACAACTTTGAAGTAAGAGGGAAGCAAGACCATTTACCGATGGTGGCTTCAGAGCAACTTGATATTTACCGATATCAACTTCAACAAGGCCATTTACCGATGGCTGTTCTAACTGGGGATTCGATATTTACCGATATCGAAGAAAACTGGGCCATTTACCGATGGCATCTCTGCTTGGAGAGGAACAAAATACATTTGTAATGGAATCAGACAAGACGTTTACCGACGACTTCTGGGGATCTTGATTTTATCAACAAGGGAACAAAGGATGACCAGACATTTACCGATGACTGGGATGAGACTCGATGTTTACCGACATCGAAAGATGATGTTTACCGACATCAAAAAAATGACCAGACATTTACCGATGACTGGGAAGAAATTTATTGGGAAGAGAAAAACGAATATTCGCAACCGGAAACCAGATAGGACATTTACCGATGACTCTACTGGGAATTTCTGGCTGGGGATTTATCAGACATTTACCGATGACTGAGGAAAAGCTCGATGTTTACCGACACCGAAACAATGGTGTTTACCGACACCAAAAAAATGACCAGACATTTACCGATGACTGGGGTGAGACTCGATGTTTACCGACACCGAAACAATGGTGTTTACCGACACCAAACAAAGAACACATGCGGGTGTTGACATGACACTTAGTGGTATCACAATAATGACATCTTAAGATATGTCAAGGCAAGGCTGATCACTTGCTGGGGGTCTCACTGAGGAGAAACAAACTTTCTGTCACCAACGGGTGAGGAAATAAACCTTTGTGGGGATATCAGTTCTGAATGCTGTCGAAGCAACTGTAGCAGACGCGCTATGCCAATGTTGAACAAAAATGATCCGCCTCTGCCGGGGATACAGTCTGATGGGGTTTCGAACACATGAATGCATATGTTTGAATTTTTCTATGGCGTAATGCTCCATTTGAGATGGAAATTCTACGCAGTTTTGAGGATGCAATGATCACTACATGCAAAATGCAAAATGATGAAAACTCTGCCGGGGAAAAACACAGGACGACTGTGCTGAAAAACCTTCAATACAATCCCGCTGGGGAAAACAAGGCAACTGCCGGGGAACCATCAATACAACTCCGCTAGGGGAAGACAAGGCAACTCGCTGGGGAGTAATAAAGCAACTTGCTATGGATAAAGGTGAAATTGCTGGGGATATCCCAATCAATCCACCGGTAGGATAAACTCCGCTTGGGGAAATAACTGCTCCGCTGGGGAAGATAAACCAGGCAACTCTTTGGGGATAAGGCTCCTACAAACCTCAGATACGATAAACTCTGCTTTGGGGAATATCTGTTGCTCCGCCGGGGACGACCCACGCAATCCACAGGTAGGATAGACTCAAGCTGGGGATGCACACACTGATCTGATACTGAAACCTGTCCAATCCACTGGTAGGATGAACTATGCTGGAGAAATATTTCACGAAACCCGCTCCACTCGGGGAGGACCTAACCAATCCATAGTTAGGAGAAATAGCTTTGTTCTGGGAAATAATTGCTAGGGACTGCTCACAGGTGACGACCTGTACAACGGAACAACAGATGCCCCAGGGGATACATGGACAAGATACGCTCAAGTGTCCTCAACTTTCAAAATGATTTTCAAATGTTTTAATCTTTTGCACGTTATTGTTTTAGCCTTCATGTTTTTATATGCAATGTTTATCAAAAATTCGGACGTTTTTTGCAAACAAAACAGTAAAAGTAAAAACAGGAGAGCAATTTATCTGAATAACGACTTTTATTGATTGAAAATGTGCCTGAAAAGGCAAATACATCGGGAAGCAATTCCTAGAAAGAGGTAATTGCACAAAAGGAAAATAAACTATCCTAATGGCAATGTGAACACGGCATCCATTGTTTCCCAGCTCTGTTATAACTCATAGATCATCAGTGTTCCTCCCAACTCCTTGCTTTCAGATAAGATTGACTGGACCGATTACATCCTTCGAGATGGCAGCTGACGAAGCGCGGTGAAGTACAGATAACTCAGACTGTAGTCTTCGCTTTAATCCCTCTTTTGGCTGGATCGCCCTTTCTGGTTTTCAATCCACCGGGATACCCATTTTTGCCTAAGCCGCCCTTGCGGGTTTTCGACTTACCGGGTGTACAATTTTTCATTTTTATCCCTAACTTTTGCCCGAACCTTTCCTTTCTGTTTTTTGGTTCGCCGGGATGCCCATTTTTGCCTGGACTCTTTTATTCTTTTTGTCCAGCGGGTCAATTTATGGGAAGTATTTTTTTACTACATCTGAGTTAACAGGGGAAGGAAAATCTTCACCATCCATTGTTGTAAGCATCAAGGCTCCACCGGAGAAGACCTTCTTCACAACATATGGACCTTCGTAATTAGGAGTCCATTTGCCCCTGTTATCTGTACCGGGAGGAAGGATCCTCTTCAAAACCAGATCACCAGTCTGAAATGTCTGATGACGCACTTTCTGATCAAAGGCTCGCTTCATCCTTCTCTGATACAACTGCCCATGGCACACAGCTGCTAACCGTCTTTCTTCGATGAGGCTTAACTCATTAAACCTTGTTCGAATCCACTCGGCTTCGTCCAGCATGACATCCAATAATACCCTCAGAGAAGGGATCTCCACTTCAACAGGTAGGACTGCTTCCATACCATACACAAGGGAGTAGGGGGTTGCCCCGGTCGACGTACATACTGAAGTACGGTACCCATGCAAAGCGAAAGGCAACATCTCATGCCAGTCCTTGTACGTAACGACCATTTTCTGCACAATCTTCTTGATATTCTTGTTTGCCGCCTCTACAGCACCGTTCATCTTTGGTCTGTAAGGAGAAGAATTGTGATGTTCAATCTTGAAATCTCTGCAAAGCTCTTTCATCATCTTATTGTTGAGATTTGAACCATTGTCAGTGATGATTCTCTCAGGGACTCCATAACGACAGATGATTTCTTTCTTGATGAACCGGGCAACCACTTGTTTGGTGACACTAGCAAAAGAAGCTGCTTCTACCCATTTGGTGAAGTAATCAATCGCAACTAAGATGAAGCGATGTCCATTCGAAGCAGCTGGCTCAATCTTCCCAATCATGTCGATGCCCCACATGGCAAACGGCCAAGGCGAGTTCATGACATTCAACGGGCTTGGTGGTACATGCACCTTATCAGCATAGATTTGGCATTTATGGCACTTCCGAGCATACTTGAAGCAATCAGATTCCATAGTCATCCAGTAATAACCGGCTCTCAACAGTTTCTTTGACATTGCATGTCCACCAGCGTGGGTACCAAACGAACCCTCGTGCACTTCTTGCATCAACATGTCTGCTTCGTGTCTATCCACGCATCTGAGCAAGACCATGTCAAAGTTCCTCTTGTACAACACGTCATCCTGATTCAAGTAAAAGCTTCCAGCTAGCCTTCTCAGGGTCTTCTTATCATTCTTCGACGCACCTTCAGGATACTCTTGAGTCTTGAGGAAGTTCTTGATGTCATAGTACCACGGTTTCTCATCAATCGCAACAGACTCGGCTGCAAACACATACGCAGGCCTCTCGAGTCGATTTACCGCAACATGTGGCACATGATTCCACCAATGAACCTTTATCATAGAAGATAAAGTAGCCAAAGCATCAGCCATCTGATTCTCATCCCGAGGGACATGATACAACTTCACCTTCTTGAAGAACGTCAGTATTCTTCTGGTGTAATCTCTATACGGAATCAAATGCGGCTGGTTCGTATTCCAATCTCCATTGACCTGATTGATCACTAGAGCTGAATCTCCAAATATGTCAAGAGTCTTGATCCTCAGATCAATGGCTTCTTCTATCCCCATGATACAAGCCTCATACTCAGCTTCATTGTTGGTGACGTCAAAAGTCAATCTGGCAGAGAAAGGTATATGAGCACCTTTGGGATTGATCAACACTGCCCCAACACCATTACCGTTCATATTCACAGCCCCATCAAACATCAGTGTCCACTTGTCATCAGGATCCGGTCCTTCCTCGACAGGTGGCTCTTCACAATCTTTCATCTTCAGATACATGATGTCTTCATCAGGGAATTCAAACATCATAGGCTGATAGTCATCAATTGGTTGCTCGGCAAGATATTCTGACAGGATACTACCTTTGATGGCCTTCTGCGACGTGTACTGAATGTCACACTCTGTTAAGATCATCTGCCATCGAGCAACGCGCCCGGTGAGAGCCGGCTTCTCAAAGATGTACTTTACTGGATCCATCTTAGAAATCAACAGAGTAGTATGGTTCAACATATACTGTCTTAGTCGGCGAGCAGCCCAGGCCAAAGCACAGCAAGTTTTCTCGAGCAGTGAATATCTTGTTTCACAGTCGGTAAACTTTTTGCTAAGGTAGTATATGGCATGCTCTTTTCGACCAGACTCGTCATGCTGCCCCAATACACACCCCATCGAGTTCTCGGTAACTGATAGGTACATTATCAACGGTCTCCCAGGAACTGGAGGAATCTGTATTGGAGGGTTCTGTAAATACTCTTTGATCTTGTCAAAAGCTTTCTGACAGTCATCATTCCACTTGATCGCCTGATTTTTTCTGAGCAGTTTGAAAATTGGTTCACACGTGGCAGTTAGGTGAGATATGAACCGTGCAATGTAATTCAACCTCCCTAAAAACCCACGGACTTGCTTCTCTGTTTTTGGTTCAGGCATCTCTTGAATAGCTTTGACTTTTGCTGGATCAACCTCAATCCCTTTTTCGCTGACAATGAAGCCTAACAGCTTCCCTGATCTCACCCCAAACGTACACTTGTTCGGATTCAGCCTCAGTTTGAACTTGACCAATCTGTCAAACAACTTCTGCAAATTTACCAAGTGCTCCTCTTCTGTCTGCGACTTCGCAATCATATCATCCACGTACACTTCAATTTCTTTGTGCATCATGTCATGAAAGAGAGTCGTCATTGCCCTCTGATAGGTAGCACCGGCATTCTTCAGCCCAAATGGCATCACTTTGTAGCAGAACGTGCCCCAAGGTGTAATGAATGTCGTCTTTTCCATGTCCTCTGGCGCCATCTTGATCTGGTTATAGCCCGAGAAACCGTCCATGAAAGAGAATACCGAGGATTGAGCCGTATTATCCACCAATACGTCGATGTGAGGTAATGGGAAATCATCTTTCGGACTCGCTCTGTTTAAATCCCGGTAGTCGACACACATTCTGACTTTGCCATCCTTCTTCGGCACAGGAACAATGTTGGCCACCCACGGTGGATAATTGGTTACAGCCAGAAAACCAGCATCCCACTGCTTCTGAACCTCTTCCTTGATCTTGACAGCCATATCAGGACTAGTTCTGCGAAGCTTCTGCTTGACCGAAGGACACTCTTCCCTGAGAGGTAATCGATGCACCACAATGTCTGTATCCAGCCCAGGCATGTCTTGATATGTCCAAGCGAATATTTCCACATATTCTCTTAGCATCTCAACTAGCCTCCTCTTGACAGAGTCTTCTAAAGCAGCCCCAATCTTGATCTCTCTTCTGGCGTCCTCAGTACCCAGATTAACAATCTCCAACTCCTCCTGATGAGGTTGGATGACCCTTTCCTCTTGCTTCAGTAGTCTGACCAATTCTGCGGGGAATTCACAGTCTTCCTCACTCTCCTCTTCAGCTTGGTAGATGGGATTATTGAAGTCATACTGAGCCATAACAGGATTGTTCACAGTGGATGCCAAAAGATCACTTCTGCATGTTTAATGTTTTGTTTTTAGAAAAAGATTTCAATAAAGTCACACAAAAAAAACAAAAACATTGCCATTTTTATTATTTTGAAAAAAAAAGTGAAAACAAAAATAGAAAGACAAAGATCTCAAAATTTGATTGCAAAACGTCCTTTATTTATGATAATCATTAAAACATGATGAGGCCCTACAATGAACCACTACGCCTTGGGCAGAACGTAGGGTTTTTCATGCAAAATGATAAAAACAAAGGAAAATTACTCTGTCTGAAGAGTAACTTGGACCACTTCTTCAGCCGTCCAATTATTGATAGACTCCCCTGGTGCACAAGGGCGGACCCAGATGTCCAAATCACAGTCACTGTCACAGTCTTCACCATCAGTAGCAAAGACATCTCCATGGTTCATCAGCCCAGCGCTGGTAAAGGTGCTCGGACCCACACTCTGCTCTGCTTGGAGAGGCTCATAACCGATACCGAACTTGTCTTCCTTGATAGGCAAGTCAACCATCTTACCCTAGCCCTCATCTTTGCCGGAGTCAACCACCTCCTTGGCCTGCTTGTAGGATGCAATCGAAGCACCTGGCTTCCTCTGCTCAGCATAGGCCACCTTCTCAAGCGCCACGGTCTCAAATGCCTGGCACAATGTTTCATGGATCTCGCCATCTACCTCGACATACTTGAACGAGGATAGGTGACTCACCAGAATCTCTTCTTCGCCACACACGGTCACGATCTGACCGTTCCACACATACTTGAGTTTTTGATGGAGAGTCGACGAGACTGCCCCAGCTGCGTGTATCCATGGACGCCCCAACAAACAGCTATAGGCGGGCTGAATGTCCATAACATAGAAGATTACATCAAATACCTCCGGACCTATCTTCACCGGCAAGGTAACTTCACCAAACACAGACCGTTTGGATCCGTCAAATGCACGCACAATAAGGTCACTGGGAGTGAGCACAACTCCTTCTACATCAATCTTCTTCAGAATTTGCTTCGGCAGGACATTCAAGGACGACCCGGTGTCTACCAATACGTGAGACAGAACAGCACCCTTGCACTCCATAGTGATGCGCAAGGCTTTGTTATGATTACGACCTTCAGGCGTCAAGTCTAGGTCAGTGAAACCTACACCATGCCTGGTGCTCACGTTGGCTAGCACACCCTCCAGCTGGTTGACGGAGATCTCTTGCGGTACGCATGCCATGTTCAACATCTTCAACAAAGCATCACGGTGTGCCTCTGAGCACAACAGCAAAGAGAGTATTGAAATCTTAGACGGAGTCTGATTGAGTTGATCTACTATCTTGTAGTCACTCTTCTTGATTATCTTCATAAATTCCTCGACGTCCTTTTCAAAAGAACCCTCAGCCTCCTTCTGAGCTGGTTCCTCGTCAACCACAACTTGTTTGCCCTTAGCCCTAGCAGATGCCTCAGCATTATCATCTCTCAACGGCTGAGGAGCAAACAGTCGTCCACTCCGGGTAAAACCTCTTGGTCCACCGACATTGTCCACCACAGGACTTGCAACCACAGGAGTTCTAACCGGTGCACTGATTGTTACGGGCGCTTGACTCGCTGGTCTCATCTGATTGTCAGCCCTCCGATTACTGCGATAGGTGTTATCATACCTCCAAGGCACAACCCTACTATTCTCAACTGGTCTTCTGCCAGACGCAACGATAGTAGTTGGAGCATTGATGGTTACTGGAGTGGAAATGGTAACTGGAGTACCATTTGCTGCAGATGAACTTACAACCCCTTGTCCTCGTCCTTCAGCCGGCTTGAAGTAGATGGTGACAGTCGACACCGACCCATTATCTTTAGCAGCCCTACTGAACTGGAGACAACCCTCGTCAATCAACTTTTGAATACCAGCCTTCAACTGGTCACACCCATTGACAACTTCAACACAGCCCGAACAAACCTTACCACAGCCCGGGTAGACACCCCCCTTCAACAGACGGCCCTTCACAACTAGCAGAGAAGTTTGAACATCTTCAACATTATCAACCATATTTTCAGCTTCTCCTTCTTCAATATTGTTCACTCTATGCCCACCATGCTGAGGCATAGGATTGTTCACTACATTCGGTACCGGAGCAAAGTTGATCGCCTTGGCATCGATCAAGTCTTGTACCTTGTGCTGGAGAGCCCGACATCTCTCAGTATGGTGGCCTGGTGCCCCAGAATGAAAGTCACAGCGGACGTTCGCATCATACCCAGGAGGCAACACTGTTGGAGGAGCCATGGTACGCAACTCCACGAAACCCAATCTGAGCAACTCAGGCAGAAACTCAGCATATGTCATGGGCAACGGGTCAAATCTTCTATCAGGCTGCAACCTCTGCCTCGGCTGATAGGGACGTTGTTGTTGTTGTTGTTGTTGTTGTTGCGGTTGTTGAACCCTTTGTTGTTGTTGTTGACGAGGTTGAGGTGCAGGAATGGTCACTGCAGCAACCGGGCGATACTGATCTCTACTCACACTTCCTTTGTACACATTCCCTCGGTGTTGTACAGCATTGGTCTCTCCTTCTCTACGGCGAGGTGCCCCAGAGAAGGGTTTCTTCGATGACGAAGAAGAACCCACATCATGAATCCTACCGGCCTTGGTCAGACTTTCTGTTCTCTCGCCACAGATGACGACATCAGAAAAGCTTCCAAATGGGCAGCTTCCCATCCGGTCCATATACACACCTTGAAGAGTGCTGATAAACATGTCCGTCAACTCCCTTTCCAGCATAGGGGGTTGAACTCTTGCAGCAAGCTCGCGCCATCTCTGGGCGTACTCTTTAAAGATCTCATTGTTTTTCTGACACAGACTCTGCAGTTGAGTCCGGGTCGGCGCCATATCCATATTGTGCTTATACTGCCTGAGGAAGCTTCACCCAGGTCCCTCCAGCATCTGATCGATTCTGTTTTTAACTCCATGTACCAATCCAAAGACGCCCCAGATAGACTGTCTTGGAAAAAATACATCCACATCTTCTCATCATCAGTGTATGCGGAGATCTTTTGATAGTATGCCTGCACATGAGTGCGAGGACAGGAGGTACCGTTGTATTTGTCGAAGGACGGTGCTTTAAACTTGTGCGGGATTCTCAGACCTTCGACTAATCCCATGTTCGTAACATCAAAACCGAGGGAGTTTTGACATTCCATAGCCCGGATCTTCTCAGCAAGGGCCTCAACTTTACGATCTCTCGCATCGTTTCTTCCCAAAATGCCGTCGTCTTCGCTGAGCATAGTGAACAAATCCTCTTGTCTGTCAACAATCGGAATTCGGTTACGGGCCGGAGCATGGATTACTCGGGCATTAGCAGTATCTGGAGCAATCGGTTGACCGTCGACTCGAATACCCCTCAACTCTTCACCTACAGCATAATTGTTGATGGGCACAGCAGCAGCAGGGTTATCATTGATCGGGCCTCCCTCTGGCAGAGCCTGGTTGGGCGGTGGAATTACAGCTTCTTGCCTCTGAACTAGAGCTCGGAGTTCTTCTTGTCCTTGCGCAACCCCTTGCATCATGTGCATGAACTGGGCCATGTTGGCCCTCATCTCTGCTAGCTCAGCTTGTACTTGATCCATATTCCGTTGATGGTTGAGTCTTGTTGAGTAGCGGTGCGGTCTTTGATCAGCTATCCTGCCTGGACACAGGAACCAAAGTGAGAAGTCGGCACAAGAACACCTGTTATGCAAATGAGATGAGTATGATGTTTTAATGATGCGTATGATGCACATGATATGCTCATTTCTCAGGCATTCAAAGAGCCTGATCCATCCTTAAAAGATGGCAACCTGCAGCAACAAAGGAACAACAGATACAAGGGAAATGAGAACAACAGGGAAATACCAACAACCTTATCTACAAATAAGGGCAATAAGATCTTACAACCAAGTCAGCAAATATTCGACAAACAGAGTACAAACAGAATGAATCCCATCCAACAAGCCTGGAGGTGATTCTCAACAACAAAGATCCAAAAGGCGGAGTACAAACAAATGAATCCCATCCAACAAGCCTGGAGGTGATTCTCAACAAATACATCTAAGACAGACGGTCTTCCGGAATGAGGGTCTTCAGGTAATGGCACTGGTCTATCAACAGTGTGCATTCTGAACATTTTGGTAGAGGGGTGATCTTTCCTTCAGCTGTCTTCTAAGCTCCAAGACTTCTCCTCCAAGATAGTCCTCTGATGTCTGCCTCAAATCCACCTCTTTCTTCAACTGAATGTCTTTGTCTCTGAGTTGCTTCTCTAGATCCCTGATCTTCTTCTGATAGTTGGCCTCTGCTCTCTGCAGCCTCAAACACTCCCTATGTTCTGTATCCAACATGGATTCCATCTCCTCGTAAGATCTCTTCTTGCTCCTTGCTCTGCTAGCATCATCTCCTTGCACTTTCCTGAGTTGATGGGCCAAGTGCAACCTATCAGCTTTGGCTTTGTACAACTCCATCTGGGTGTCCTGCTCCTTCTCTCTCAAATGGCGATTCTCCATCAGAGCTTGCTTATAGTGCTCAGCAGGCACACTCTCAGCAAGGACCAAAGGTGGTTGCTCCTGCAACGGCTCTATCCTATCGTAGGGTAGCAACAAAGTTTCCACTCTCTTCTTTACCCAATCGGTGTAATCAGGCATTGCGATGGCAAACTTCTTCCCTAAGACGGATCCATCCTTCATTCCAACAGATCTCCAAGCTCTTCCTATCTGCTCCAATCTAGTCGGGTCACTCTGCTTCTCAAAGTACACACTTTCGGCTACTTCAGCTTCAAGTGGTTTTCCCTTCATTACAAACCCTAACTGACGAAGAGAAAGAACTGGATTATAATTTATGCAACCTTTGGTCCCCACGAGTGGCACGTTCTGGAATTCTCCACAACTCATGATAACATTCCATACGTCCATCCGGTATGACTGCCATCTAATGTCGTAGGAGGTAAGCGACATGACCCTCTGAGTCCACTTAAGAGTGCTCTGGGTATCCACAAAGGGTCCACTGGCTGGCAGAAGGGACATGTACCATCTGAGCAGAAGAGGTAGACAGCATCTGATAGCTCCACCCTTACCATGCCTACTGTGAATGGCATAGTAAGTGTCAGCTAACAGAGTAGGGACGGGATTCCCTCCCATAAAAATACTGATAGCTGCATGGTCAACGAAATTGGGCATACTTGGGAAAAGGACGATCCCATATATCATAGCAGCGAGCTGGGCATGAAAGACTTCCCAATTCCCCTTCTCTGCTTCATCTCTAGCAATTCTCAAAAGAAACTTCAATGGCAGACCCACAACTCCCCCACTGGGCTTCCAATTATCACAAACTTCCTTGACACTCAACCGGAGAGCTCTGGCAACAAATCTGAAGTCAACCTCCTTGGGCACGTCCAAGAAAGGAACCTGATGCTGAATCGGGACGCTCATCAGAATAGAGTACTCCTCGAGAGTAGGCGCCAACTGGTAGTCTTGAAAGGTGAAACATCGAAGCTCCGGGTCGTAGAACTGAAGAAGTGTCTGTAGCGGCACCGGATCAACTACTGTCTTCAACACTGTCAAAATATCTCCATACTGCCCAACAAAACCCTTCAGCTGATCACTAGTCACAAGACTTCCCAACTCGATCAATGAAGTCAACGGCTCACGATGAAAGCTGTAGGAACAGGTCTTCCGCTTCGGCTCTGGGACTGTTGCCATCTCTATCAGTGAACCAAGCTCTGGAATGTACCTGAGAAATGATATGCATGCAGAGATTAGTTTTTTTTCTTTTTTTTCCTTTTTTCTTTTTTTCTTTTTTTTCATCATTTTTTTTACGGCATTTCTTTTGAAAAATAAATATGCTATGATGCAAATGATGCAGACTGGACTGGCCGGTTGTGCAAACTCTGATCACTAGGTCGAAGCTTCGGTCTAAACTTGGAACCCAAATCCAACTTGAAAACCAAAGTCAACTGAGATAACTGTTGTCTGAACCCAAAGTCACCAACAGAACCACAAGTCACCAACGGTACCTGTAATAATGAACCCTTCCCCACTCACGGGTGTCGTCTAGGCCAAGGTAAGGTCAAGAGAAACACAGCATAAATAACCTTTCGCAGAATACCATCATATACACACCTGAAGTATGCAACGACAATATCCCACCAGGGTCTGAACTGCTCGTGATATCAATGTTCCGCTAAGTGGCGCAATACCACCCGCTTCCCATGAATCACTCTATTCCTAATCATCCTAGATTTCACTCATGGTCTGGGTATTGGACCTTTTACCTCAAGTGACTCCCGCCCCAACAAAGAAAAACAGACAACCAGCCAGGCAGATGAATAATGAATGAATGCAAACATAATTACAAACATAAATGCAAACAATAGACAATGAATGCAAACAAGCAAATAATGAATGCAATAAATAAACACAGCACAAAGCAACCAAAACCCTAACCTAGAGAGCGCTAGGAGAGACTCGCTTAGGGAAGATGGACCAGCACAGGTCAACTTCTCTTAGTCCCCAGCAGAGTCGCCAACTGTCGCATTACGCGAAAAACCGGCGGGAAAACAAGAACAACTGAGCCGCCACCGTGCGTTATTTATCCCAAAGGAGGGAAAGGAAACGCTCAGAGTAAACCTGGAAAAAGCATGGTCTCGCAACCAAAGAGAATGGGTTCGGGAGTCGGTTATGCGAAGGGAAGGTATTAGCACCCCTACGCATCCGTCGTACTCGACGGGATCCACGCACAATAGGAAGGAAAATGGTTGCTAAAACACTGCTCACACACACACAGATACTGGCTGAAAGAGACACAAGAACAAACAAGACTGACTCGGCAGGATACCGCATCCTGGGCCTACTTAGTCTATCAAGCATAGACATCAGAGTCAAAGTAGTTCGGACTGGGGAAACGACACATGCTCGCTAGGATGTCGCATCCTATGCATACGTATCTCCTTGGATGAAGGAGAATCAGAGCATTCGTAGCTCGGCTGACACGCACACAAACAAACACAGGCAAAGGCAAACGTGGAGCCTGAATGCCAATCACTGGACTTACATCAGCATCCGAACCAACAAACACACACAGGAAACCAACTGCCAATCGCTGGACTTACGTCGGACTCCAACCAGAAAAGGAGAAACAACTCACACAAACAAAACAAAAAGGGCGAACGTGGAGCCCGAATGCCAATCACTGGACTTACATCAGCATTGGAACCAAAACACACACAAGGGTGGTTAAGACACAAAGGGTTGAAAAAGAAAAAGGGCGCCCGGAGAGATCAGCTCATCTCCTGCCTACGTACCTCATCTGGTATGAGGATCAGGGCGACGTAGTTCCCCTACGCAGGGAAAAAGGACTAGCCTAACCAGATAACAGAGGGAGACACAACACTAGGGAGACTACGACTCGAGCCTAGATGTTGTCATGCAAAATCATCCCTAAGTTAAGGTTTCTAGCTAACTGGCACAGGGAGCCAGCCTATCCTAAACATGACTTGCACAGGAAGCAAGCCACACCTAACTTGCACAGGAAGCAAGTCTAAACTAAACCTAACTTGCACAGGAAGCAAGTCAAACAAACACACAAACACAGGTAGCACACACTATATACAAGCAATGGGCTCAAACAAGGTTAGGTTTTAGTCGAGGGGTCATATCAACCTCAACAAACAAACCTCTGGAACTGGGTAATGGTGCTCTTAACCTTGCCATTGAGAGGCTAAGGTGAAGCAGATGAAAGGAGATGAGGGGTGTGCCTCATTGCTCTTATCCCTGGTCAGGGAGAGCATTTGAATATCAGAAGGTGTGGGAGTTCAGAAAGTAGGAACTCTCTCCACAAGTTAGACTCAATAGATCTTGGGTTTTTACTCACTATGCATCAACGCAGGTAGTGTGAGCAAGGTGAGTGACACACAGAATAGCAGGGGATAGATTGCATATCCCTTGGGTTCTGCCAATTGCCTCTTCACTTAGGAGGTCACAAACATTCACAAACATTGCCTCTTAAGGAGGACTTCAGACAGTTGTCTGGCTAAGTAACAAGCCAGGTCTTCAAGACTACATGAAGTAAAGAAGTTATACCTCAATGCAAATTGCTCTTAAGCAAAGCAAAGCAAAGTTCACAAGGAACTAAAAGCAACTAAAGTACCTGAAATCAGTCAAGCACAGTTAGTATACAAGTCAAAGTTAAATCAAAATGAAACAAAGGTTAACAGTCAACACAAGCAGATAAATGTGCAATGCACAAGGTTCAAGGCATGTGAGCCAAGCAACCTACAAAACAAATGGATTAGTCATGATAAACAAGCAAACTCAATCAATTTGAATTGGTCTCATTGGGTATTTGTTGATTAACTTGAAAAAATGAGCTCAAACATGAGTAACAGGACCACTAGGACAAGCCTAGGGTCAAAAGGGGATGAGAAAGTCAAAACAGCAAATGAACTCCAATCAAAATCATATTCAAACAATCAAGAAACAAACTCAATTGGGTTCACATTCATATCAATCATTATCATCATTTCATAAGCAAAAGAAGTCAAAGCATGGCATATGGAAGCTCATAGAAGTCAACAGCAAGACTCAACTCAAAACCAATCATAAACAATTCCAAAAATCATCAAATAAATCATGATCAGACAAAACCCATAGCATGGTAACCATGTCAAATTTCAACTCATTTGGACAAGTAGAGGGTGGTCAATGAAAATCAGAAAGGCAAGGTAATCCCAAACATGCTCAAAGAAGTCAACCAAACATGCATCAACTTGAAAAAATCATAAATCAGTGATAGCATATGAGAAATGAATGGGACTAAAACCATGGCAAAGCTTAAGATGTCTACTAATCACATATCAAATTTCATGTCCATCTAATAAAGTATGAGAATTTCACAAATGAAATGGGAGCATGTGTCACAAAAGGTCAACAGAAGACCAAACAGGGGAGAAAAATCTCAAACAATTAAGAAATGCCACAAACAATTCAAAGAAAAATCACATGAAAACTAGACATTCAAGAGTACATTCATGCAAAAATTCAAAGCAATTTGAGGTCAAGAGGCATGGTATTGAAAATCATCAAGTTGCACATCAATGGTGTGACACAAATTGTCACACCCTACTTCAAAAAATCAAAACTCAACAACCAGAGATGATAAATTCATTAGCTATATACCAAAATCACCATGAATGTGTCTTGTTTAAGCACAAAAAGTTTCAAAGGCATTGGACAAAGCATCATTATTTCACAAATGTTTTGGCAAAAGGTACAAAATATGAGCACATGAACAAAACCCTAACCCCAATAAAAATCCATTCATCCAAAAATTCTGGAAAAAAAATGACAAAATAACTAGAGATCAAGATGAACAAAATGCAAAAATTCTCATTAATTTTGGATAATTATTGAAGGCTCTACGATTTTTGGAAGGTGAGCACAAAATTGAAATGAATATTGAAGAAATAAATGGAATAAAACATGGTTTAATGGTTAATTGGTCACAGAGTGGCATACTTGTAATTACATGGGAAGTTAAGTGAAACGCTGCGCATGGCTTGAGGAGGTGTCACGCTGTGATTCGGCACGGCAATAAAACAGTAACAAATTCATGCTACACAAAATATCTCACGATGCAAACAGATTTTTCTGGGTTTTGGAAATAGGGTTTGGCTACAGTAAGAACTTCATCATCCTCACCAGATCGAAAAATTATTTTGTCACAGAAATGAGTAATAGGCACATCATTAGAACCAGCAAGAAACCCACATCATAACTACAACATCCATTTTTAATAAATCAAGCTAACAAACAAGAGACAAGCAAAAACAATATTGAGCATCAAACTTTAAACCATCATAACTTTCAAAATACTTGGCCATTTTTGTCAACTCAAAGCTCATAATGACCAGTAAGAAAAGATCTACACGAAGCACAGCATAGTTTTAAGAAATGGGAGATTCGAAAACTGACCAAGATTGAAGTGCAGTCGTGATATAGTTGTTGTTTGGCTATGCTTGCTCGAAACAGGTGCACTACAAGGTTCCAAAAGATGTATGGTTGAAGAAATTTAGCTCAGCAAAGCTTGGAATGGTTCAGACTTTGAACTGCCATGTGAGAGAGCTCTAATGGAACAGTCGTGTGCTTTGCTTACAGTGGGAAAACCAAGCTGGAGAATGCTTCAAAGTGATGGTATATGATGAACAAAATCAACAACACTCGAGCTCCTTCGAGGGTTTCAGCAGAATTTTGAAAAATGATGAAAATGGTTTTTTGAGAGCAAGTGCTTTTCTGTTTGTGTAATGAGGCTGCTAGGGCCTCTGTTTGGCAGAAAATGTGATATATATGTGTTGTTTATGATTGGTAAGCAAGATTAATGAAGGTGGTAATCAAAATTTGGTTAAATGACAAGTTTTGCTAATTGGTCATTTTTACTTAAGTGGTGAGGTGCAAGAGCCATGGCTGCGAAATTGGGCCTAAAACACATCCCAAATATCATATCTGAACTATTCCAATTGGCCAAAATTGTTAGAAATGCTTAATTCAAAAGTTCATTTTTGTACCACACTTGAAATTAAATCATGCTAGTTCAAAAATGCCATTTTGATTGGTGATGTTTTGATGAATGATGATGACATTTTTGGAAAGAGGGGATCAAATATGACTTTTTGCAAAAAACCCCACCCAATTTGGCCAAATGGTTTGAGAGATATGGCCTTTTGAAGTTCAAAAATTTCTGAAAATGATTTGATCATAACTTGCCAACCATACATGGGAATTGAGTGTTCTTTGACTTTTTGGAAATGGGAGAACAAGATCTTCAACTTTCATGTTGGGAAAAAATTCATATGAAGCTTGTATCATGATGTAAGTTTAGGATCAAGAAGTTTCCATTTTTGGCAAATTCCAATTACAAGTCAAGTTTCTATTTTTGGAAATTTCTTGTCTGGCTTCAAATTCTTCCATGATGATGTTTGACATGTTATATGAGGCCTATATGGACATGAATGAGTCCTCTCAAACCAATTCCCACCTTGAAATCCATAAAATCAAACCCAGTTGACCAAGGTTTACTTTTTAGGGTTTCTGGTAAACTGTGCATTGACTGATGACTTCTGAACATCCAATCCTTGACCAAAACACTTCAAGAGGACCCCTAGGTCTTGTGAACATGTTGGACCAACCCTAGGACCTTGGCTCAATGGACAATTGTACTTACTTGCTTGATTGACTGATCTCCTGATCAGTTTGACCTAATTCTTCTGATGATCTTGCACTTGAGGCAAAGGGACAATGCAATGCTATGCAGTGGACCATATTATGTTATGACCTAATATGAGAATGTATGTACAATGATAGGTGCAAATTTGAGGTGCTACAGCTGTGACCTCCCATGTTAAATCAAGAAGACCCGCTGTGAAGAGGAAGACTGTGCGTCCGGCCAGTAACCAACACCAAGTGGCTCATATAGCACCTGTTTTCAGAGAGAACCAACATTATCAGCATCAGAACCAGCAACAACAACATCAACAATATCAGCAACAACATCACCGTCCTCAACAACAGGCCTACCAGCCTCGAAACAACAATCAAACCAGAACTAGCTATGATAGGAAGAGGGTCACTTTTGATCCTATTCCAATGACCTACGCTGAATTATATCCTTCACGGATTGAAAAGAAATTGATTACTCCACGTGATCCACCTGCTATACCTACCAACCCTCAGTGGTGGTATAAGCCCGAGCTTCACTGTGTTTATCATTCCGGTGCTTCCACACATGATGTGGAGAACTGTTACCCTCTTAAGACTAAGGTTCAAGACCTTGTTAGAAGTGGTATCTTGTTTTTCGAGGACATAGGTCCTAATGTAAAGAAGAACCCTTTGCCCGAGCATGGGAAATCTGCTGTTAATATGGTTCAGGGTTGCCCTGGTAAATACAAGGTCAGATATGTCAGCCATATCAAACAATCACTGGTTGAGATGCATAGACTGTTATGTGGATACAGTCACTATGAGCATGACCATGACAGCTGCCATGTATGCTCTGTCAATGAGAGGGGATGTCGTCAAGTCAGGAAAGACATCCAAGAAATGCTGGATCAGGGCATGATCGAGATATTTCAGAATCATGATGAGGATGAAGTCAATGTTATATCCCCTGTCTTCAGATTACCTGAGCCTGTTGTTGTAAGATATGATGGCAGCAAGCAGAAGGCCTCTCCTACTCTCATTATCAAGCCAGCTGGCCCTGTTCCTTACTCTTCCGACAAGGCTGTTCCCTATCGATATAATATGGGTGCATTAGAAGGTGGGACGGAGGTGCATCTACCCTCCACTTCTGTTGTAAATATTGCTGATGTCAGTGGTTTGACCCGCAGTGGTCGTGTACTCTCGGCGCCGCTGAAACCCCAGGTTGACACCAGAAGGGATGATGCCGTTGTTGATAGTGCTACCCGTCCTGTGGGGAATTCTTCTTCTTTTTCTCTAAATCCAGCACTTGCTGTTAACAGACCTGCCGCTGTTGCGAAAGCTCCTGTCCCTGCTGGCCAGAATGGCATGATTAGAGAGGACTGTGATGAGATGATAAGGCTCATCAAGAGGAGTGAATATAATATTGTAGATCAGCTGCTACAAACGCCTTCAAAGATATCAGTGTTGTCTTTGATGATGAACTCCGAGCCACACCGAGAAGCTTTGCAGAAGGTGTTCGACGTGGCGTACGTAGATCACGATGTCACTATATAACACATTGATAGCATTGTTGCAAACATTACTGCTTGTAACAACCTAAGCTTCTGTGATGCTGATCTTCCTGAGGAGGGAAAAGACCACAATTTGGAACTTCACATCTCTATGAACTGCAAGGATGATGCCCTGTCTAATGTGCTGGTAGACACAGGAACATCACTGAATGTGTTGCCAAAATCCACTCTGGCCAAACTTTTTTATCAGGGGCCTTCCATGAGGCAGAGTGGAGTGGTCGTGAAAGCTTTTGATGGATCACGTAAGACTGTGATTGGCGAGGTTGAACTCCCAATCAAGATAGGACCTAGTGATTTCCAGATCACTTTTCAGGTCATGGATATCCAACCATCATATACCGTTTGTTGGGCAGACCATGGATTCACGAGGCAGGCGCCGTGACATCCACCCTACACCAAAAGTTGAACTTCGTGAAGAACAAAAAGTTGGTGGTGGTAGAGGGAGAGAAGGCTCTCTTGGTAAGCCATCTGTCTTCCTTTTCTTACATTGATGTTGAGGATGAGGTTGGGACACCGTCCCAAGCCTTATCTATTGCTGAGCCTTCTAAGAAAGGAACTTCTTCATTTGCGTCCTACAATGATGTGAAGCTGGCCATTGAGCATGGCGTAACTACGGGTTTAGGACAAATGATCAAGCTGGAAGACAATAAATCCCGGGCTGGCATAGGGTAATCTTCAGGAACTTTCAACTAGCACGGTCTATTCCAGAGTGGTGGTTTTATCCACACGGTTGAAGACCAAGAGGCTGCTGTCATAGTGGAAGATGATACAGAGGAAGATTCTGGCAACTTTGCCATCCCTGGAGGAGTCTGCAATAATTGGGTCGCTGTTGATGTTCCAACAGTTGTCCATAAGTTCACGTAATGTTCATTTTTGTTTAAAAACCATTCTCCCATGCCAAAAGGAGAAGTGATGACATTGTTGGCACATAAATACAATGATATTCATTCAATAATTACACGTTAAATGTTTGTTTTTCCAAATTATTTTCACTTTTTGCTTTTTTTTGCATGAAGTTCGTGATCACCAAAAAACCCTAAAAAGAGAATAAAATCAATCTTTTCATCTGCATAATGATTTGCCTTGTTTGAATTTTAAAATCTCTTTTATATCCAAAATCATTATGGATGGCCAATATTGTGCCCGTGCCTAAGAAAGATGGAAAAGTCCGAATGTGTGTGGACTATCGAGACTTGAATAAAGCTAGTCCGAAAGATGATTTCCCCTACCACATATTGATATGTTGGTAGATAATACAACTAAATTCAATTTCTTCTCATTTATTAACGGATTTTTCGGATATAATCAGATCAAAATGGCACTCGAGGATATGGAGAAGACAACATTCATCACACCTTGGGGAACATTCTGTTATCGAGTGATGCCCTTCGGTTTGAAGAACGCCGGAGCCACGTATCAATGTGCTATGACTACCTTGTTTCATGATATGATGCACAAGGAGATCGAGGTGTATGTTGATGATATGATTGCAACGTCGAGAATGGAAGTTTAAAATATAGAGCACTTGTTGAAGCTTTTTCAGCGTTTGAGGAAGTATAAACTCCGCCTGAATCCTAACAAGTGTACATTTGGAGTCCGTTCTGGCAAGTTATTGGGCTTTATTGTCAGCGAGAGGGGTCTTGAAGTTGATCCTGCCAAGGTCAAAGAAATACAAGAGATGCCTGTGCCTAAAACTGAAAAGCAAGTCCGAGGTTTTCTTGGCCGCTTGAATTATACTTCTAGATTTATATCCCACATGAATGCCACATGTGCGCCTATATTCAAGCTCCTCCGGAAAGATCAGCGTTATGATTGGACCGAGGATTGCCAGAAGGCTTTTGACAATATTAAAGAGTATCTGTCCGAGCCTCCGATTCTGTCTCCGCCTGTGGAAGGGAGACCCTTGATTATGTACTTGACAGTTCTTAAAGACTCTATGGGTTGTGTATTGGGTCAGCAAGATGAATCAGGGAAGAAAGAGTATGACATCTACTATCTGAGTAAGAAGTTTACTGATTGTGAGTCTCGATACTCGATGCTTAAGAAAACATGTTGTGCTTTGGCTTGGGCTGTTAAGCGCTTACGCCAGTATATGTTAAATCATACGACTTGGTTGATATCCAAAATGGATCCAATCAAGTATGTATTTAAGAAGCCTGCTTTAACTGGGAGGATTGCCTGTTGGCAAATGTTGTTGTCTGAGTATGATATTGAGCATCGAACTCAGAAAGCTATTAAGGGTAGTATCTTGGCTAACCACTTGGCACATCAACCAATTGAGGATTATCAGTCTGTTCAGTACGACTTCCCTGGTAAGGAGATTCTGTATTTGAAAATGACAGACTACGATGAGCCTACGCTCGATGAAGGGCCAGAGCCTGGTTCCCGATGAAGCATGGTGTTTTATGGCGCTGTAAATCAATATGGAAATAGTATTGGGGTAGTGATTATTACTCCTCAGGGCACACGTTTTCCTTTTACATCAAGGCTAACTTTCAAATGCACGAATAATATGGCGGAGTATGAGGCCTGTATTATGGGTTTGGAAGAATGTATTGATCTTAGGATCAAGCATCTTGATGTCTATGGTGATTCGGCCCTTGTTGTTAATCAGATTAAGGGTGAATGGGAGACGAATCAGCATGGCCTCATCCCATATAGAGATTATGCGAGGAGGATTTCAACGTTCTTTAATGAGGTTGACTTCCATCATATTCCTCGAGATGAGAATCGGATGGCAGATGCTCTTGCTACGCTTGCTTCGATGATTATGGTGAAATTCTGGAATGAAGTCCCCAATATGACTGTGATGCGCTTGGATAGACCAGCTCATGTATTTGCAGTAGAAGAAGTGAAAGATGATAAGCCATGGTATTATGATATCAAATGTTTTCTTCAAAGTCAGATTTACCCGCCTGGGGCATCTGTTAAAGATAAGAAGACTTTGAGGAGATTATCTGGCAGTTTCTACCTCAATGGTGATGTGCTTTATAAGAGGAACTTTGACATGGTTTTGCTCAGATGTGTGGATAGACACGAAGCAGACCTGTTGATGACTGAAGTCCATGAGGGTTCATTTGGTACTCATTCCAATGGACATGCCATGGCAAAGAAGATGTTGAGATCAGACTACTATTGGCTGACAATGGAGTCTGACTGCTGCAAATACGTGAAGAAATACCATAAGTGTCAGATTTATGCGGATAAGATTCATATCCCCCCGACACTTCTGAATGTGATTTCATCACCATGGCCTTTGTCCATGTGGGGAATTGACATGATTGGCATGATAGAGCCAAAAGTGTCCAACGATCACAGATTTTTTCTCGTAGCAATTGATTACTTCACCAAGTGGGTTGAAGCGGCATCATATGCAAATGTGACTAGGCAGGTGGTTGTGAAGTTTATCAAGAATCAACTCATATGTCGTTATGGTGTGCCAGATAAGATCATTATTGATAATGGATCTAACTTGAACAAAAAAATGATGAAAGAGTTGTGTAGCGAGTTCAAGATTGCACATCATAATTCTTCTCCTTATAGACCCAAGATGAATGGGGTTGTTGAAGCTGCTAATAAGAATATCAAGAAGATTATCCAGAAGATGGTTGTTACGTACAAAGATTGACATGAGATGCTACCCTTTGCTTTGCATGGCTATCGTACATTTGTCCGCACTTCAACAGGGGGCAACCCCTTTCTCTCTTGTATATGGCATGGAGGTTGTGCTCCCCGTGGAGGTTGAGATCCCATCAATGAGAGTCTTGATGGAAGCCAAGTTGACTGAGGCTGAATGGGTTCAGAGTCGTAATGACCTGTTGAACTTAATAGAAGAGAAGAGATTGACTGCCATGTGCCATGGTTAGTTATATTAGCAAAGGATGAAGAAAGCCTTTGATAAGAAGGTCAAGCCTCGTGTGTTCCGAGAAGGTGACCTTGTGCTCAAGAAAGTTTTGTCTTTTGCGCCCGATTCCAGGGGCAAGTGGACTCCAAACTATGAAGGTCCATATGTTGTTAAGAGAGCCTTTTCAGGCGGTGCTTTGATACTTACAACTATGGATGAGGGGGATTTCACTCGTCTTGTGAATTTAGACGTAGTCAAGAAATACTTCGCCTAAAATAAAAACAGAATAGCTCGCTAAGTTAAAAACCCGAAAGGGCGGCTTAGGCAAAAATGAGCGTCTCGGTGGATAGAAAACCCAAAAGGGCGGTCCAAGCAAAAGTTAGAGACATAAAAAAAATGAATATATATCCCGCTAGATTGAGCACCTCACCTTGGGGCAATCTAGTCAAAAATTAGGGATTTGGCAAGTAACTGCATCCTGACAAGACTTTGTTTTTCAACCGTCTTCTGTCAAAGATTCTCGCTCAGTCATCGTCAACTGAAGCTTCAAATACATTGGATTCAGAGTTGGTGGAGAAATGGTCATTATGTTCAATGTAGCCCTTTTCCAATATATATCACCAATTTCAAATTTGTAAAGATCCATGGAGTCCTGCCATTTGCAGACTACCATTCCATCAAATAAATTTGAGCCTTTATCCAATTCTTTGCACTCTTATTTGTTTCTATTCAACAAATATTTGCATGTTTTAATTGATAAATATCATTTTTTAAAAATAAACAAAGTTTTTATAAACTGTTTTTAAACAAAGTGAACATTCACAATGACTGAAAGGATAAATTGAACATCTTTAGTGCTCTCCCAAGGATAGTATGATCTCCAAAAGGGTAAGGCATTTGTTCATATTCCTAGCATATCTGTTATCCTCTTTATCATCTTTCAGGTTTGTCTCCTCAGTGAGCGCAGAGAGAGGTAATACACCACCAAAGTCCTAGAGAGTTTGGAGTTTGGTCTCAGTCTTTTGATTCCCCAGTGAGTCTAGATCTAGCATCTGTTTTTTATCAACTATATGGTTGTCATCCCTTTGTGTGGATTGATCTAAAATCCCTTATAGATTGATAAATTGACATGCTATATTTTGAGGAAGTTGGTATTCCCTCATTGGAAATCTCCCACAGAGTGGGCAGGAAATCCCGACATGAATAGAATTTTCAACAAGTTGGTTTGTAGCTTATCCCCAGTGGATTCACATACATTGTTCTCCAACAGGTTTGCCTCCCGTTCATCCTCAGCAGGGTTGCTCACTTTAGACTTCCCCAGTTTGGTCACCAACAAGTTATCTCCAGCTGATCGCCTACAGGTTATTCCCGGTTTAGTCATCAGGAGTTGTTTCCCTAGTGGATTTTCCTGATCGGAGCCTGATTGTTGTATTTCCTCCTTCTTGGATAGTTTTCCTCCTAGCAGAGCGGGGGATGAAAATGATTATCTTTTATCCTCAGCGGAGCGTTCTTTCTCTTCTCCTCGGCAGAGATTGTTTCTCCAGCAGTATGAGGAAATGTGATGGTTATTGAAACTTCTGTTTGGTGGTTATTCCCCACAAAGTTTCATATCTTTCGTGGTTTTTTGTCCAATAGAGTTACTTCTACTAGGGGTCTTATCCATGTTTAGCTTCCCCAACTAAGGTTCTGGCTGATCTTGGTTTTCCTTTGGAACTTCGAGAAGGACGCGCTGTCTTCTTCCCCAGCGGAGTGACTGGTTCTCCTTCTCCACAGAAGAGATGTTTCCTTTCGTATTTAGAAGAGAATACTTGTTTGATGTGCTTCTGTTTGGTGGTTGTTCCCCATAGAATTCCACATCACCCCCTGATAAGATCCCGAGTAGATTTCTTCCATGACTGATCTTATCCTTGTCTCTGCGTACTGTTGGAAGATCCCCAACTTTGGTGGTTGTGATCCTGCTTGTTCCCCTAGCAGTGGTCTTTGTCCCTGCCAATGATTTGCTTGATCCTTAACGGTGATTGGTTTCCTGGTAGTTGTTGCCCCCACCGGATTGATTACCCCCCTGTGGGCCTGGCTTTCTCTTTTGAGATGTAGTACCGGATGTTTGTCCATTGATCCTTGGACCTGTTTGTGTTAGATATGTCTATTTGTCAGCATTAATCATATATAAACCATGCATATACATGCATAATTATAACATTCAGATATTCATGTTGCATTCTTTGCCATATATCTTTGTTGTTATCTCCTGCTATTTGGTGATACATATTTCCCCAAGCAGATGTTTGCGTCTGATCTCTCCATATATATAGAGTCATCCCCATAGGTAGAAAGTGTCTATCCTTTCTTCCATATTCCCCACTAAGTTATGTCCTCGTGGATAATTATTGTTTCAGTTTTCTCCCAAAACATATGTTGGGATGGGATTACCCCCCTGAGTTTGTATCCTCAATGGGTTAAGTTTGTTTCATTGTGTCTCTCTAGTTTGTTCCTAGATTGACCCCTATTGTTTTTCCCCTGCTTCCCTGTGGTTTGGATGACCAGTTGCTCAGTAAACAGTAATTGTTCATTCTCTCCCCAGCGGATGTTGTGGCCTTCTACCCAGTAACCGGTAGTTATAAGTCTTATTTTTCTGTGGTTTACTACCCAGTAACCTGTAGTTGTAAACCCCATATTATCCCCTTGCAGAGTTAACCCTTGATTTGGTTCATCCTAACTGATGACGGTTACTCTCTTCTGTGGTTTTCTACCCAGCGGCCGGTAGATATAATCCCCTCTTTGTTGGTTATCTTTATCCAATATTCGGTATCGATATTCCTTCGCTTTGAGTATATCTCCCAGTAACCGGTGATATCTCTTGGATAATTGCTTTTCGTCAATGTATCCCCAGCGAGTCATCTTTCATTTACCTTTATTTGGTAATGATTGTTTCTGCCTTTGATTGGTCATCATTTTATACCTAGTAGCTGGTATCCCGATGTCCTTTCTTTTCGGTCGATTTATCCTTTATTAACCCAATAACCGGTTGTGGATAATCTTCCATGCAATTATGTTATCTACGTTCTAACGGTAATAAATAACATATCTCATGCGCTCTTCAGTCGAAGTCTTTTTCTTCCCCAGTTAAGCAAGATTCGTATTTCCCTATGAATTCGAATGCCCATCCTGTAAATCTAGTTTGCTTTTTCAGCCCTCCTTTCGGATGATGAGTGTCTTGGATATATTCACAATTCACGCCTGGTTAGTCACCTATTATATGCCCAGTAACTGATATCCCTGGTGTTCCTTCCTTTCTGCTCCCTATTATGACTCTTTGTCCCCTGTGGAGTCAGATTTTCCTGAGTTGAAATATACCTTTTTAGGTCTTCCTCAGATGTTTTGGATGATTGATATCTCTCACCCTTATACCGGTCTTAGATATTCTTTCTCCCCGAGCGTGTTGTTCTCTCACCCTTATACTGGTGTCTTGATCACTGTAAGACCCCAATTTTGTCCCTAAGGTCCCTCATGGCATCATATCATATCATATCATTGCCTCAAGGATCATTGTGCACCTTGCCTCCTTCCCTGTGGGTGGGTTGCCTTTTGAGAGTGGTTCTTGATCACCAAGCAAGTTTTTCATATGTGTATCATTTCTTTTCATTTGTTTACTAACCAAAAGTACAAAAATATGTCATCTAACCTTGTTACTTGCAGATGAAGCAACACTAGGTCAAGACAGTCAAAGGCAGCCATTGAGCAATAGATGGTGGCCATTCTTGAGAATTTGGGCACCATGTTCATTCATCAAGAGTTCATATGAACCATGATATCATTTTGAATCAAGATCTCAAGTGGTAGAGGCTTGGATTTCATCTGATCACAGCCAAGTCAACTGAAACCCTAGAAAAGTCAACACAAGTCAACTGTGCATTTAATCATGGATTTGAAGGTGGGAGATGGTTAGAGAGGCCTCATTCATGTCCATACAAGTCTCATTTGACATTTCAAACATCAACATTGAAGGAAATAAAGTGAGGTCAAAAGTTTCCAAAAATAGTAAGGGACCTGTAATTTTAAACTGCCAAAAATGGAAAGGTCTTCTCCTCAAGTTTACATCATCAAGAATGCTTCAAATGAAATTTTGTCCAACATGAAAGTTGAAGATCTTGCTCTCACCTTTCCAAAAAGTCCAAGAACATCCATTTCGCATTTGTGGTTGAAGAATTGTGATCAAAAGATGGCCAAGCAATTTTGAACTTCAAGCTTGCATAACTTTTGAACCAAAAGGCCAATTGGAGTGGTTCTTTTTGCAACATTTCCATCTTGATATGCTCTATCCAAATCATGCATCACATTTCATCAATTCTCATTACAAAAATATTGGATTTTTCACTTTAAATTCATTTGAATTTTGGAGGGAAATGTCCAATTTGAAAAATATGCATTGCCTTTACATGTTTCCATTGGCATTTGATTCAAAATCACATTTGAAGTGCATTTCAAGCAAGAACCGTGTACTGTTCCATTGCCATGCACATGTGAGGGTGTTTTGGCCAAATTGCATAACACTCCCATTTCACTTAATCCATTGCATTTTGCTTAATCATGATTAACAAGCTTCATTAGTACACCATATATAACCCTAATCATAACAGAAAATCATAACCACAATTCATTTTTTCAGATCTAAAATTTTTGCTCTCATTTTTCTCTCAAATTTTTCTCTCATTTCTTCAAAGCATTTGCATAATACTTGTTCAGTTCATCATCTAGCATCATCACTGATCAATTTTCAAGCCAAGAACTACCTGAATTCGTGCATATTTGGAACTGCTCAAAGTGAGAACAACAATGGTGAAGTCTTGAAACTGTGGAATCGTGCATAGCTGAGCTTCGATCTTCCTTCTAAACATCTTCATAAGCATTGTAGAAGATTCTCCAAGCATCACAAAGCCTAATTCCAGCTGAATCCGCTTCTGTTGCTACAAAAGGTCACAAACTAATTCTCATAATCTTAATTTTCACTATGCTAATGTTATAGATCTTTGGTTGCTGAGTAGATTAAGCTTTAAATCGTGTGAATCCATGCTGTATTGAGCAAGATATGTTAGTTTGAACTTTTGATGTTGATTCTTTCCTGCTTCGATCCGTGCGCATATAATGTGTTTTTGATGGATTAATTGTTGATTCTTGATGCTGGATGTTAGCTCTACACGATGTATTGCCTAATTTGTGTTTCTGGAGAGTTTGAAATTTTCTGGAAAACTGAGGATGAAGATCATGAGGATCTTCATCGTGTTCATGTTTGCTGGAAATTACCTGCGAATTTCCCTGTGACCTTCATAGCGTTACCAGCGTTTTTTCCTGCGAGTTCGTCCACTTTACCTGCGGATTTGGCCTGTGCATGCATGCATATTGCGCTAGGGTTTGGTCCAAAACGACCGTGTTTTGGTTTAGCGCGCTTGGACATTTGAATTTTGCAATGGTTCGATTCCTGGTTCCATCATTTTCCAAATGTGCTTCATGATTTATTTGCCTTATCTCCATTCATTCACATGCATTGTTTTCTACTTTTTTTAATTTTTCACCACTTTATAAAAGCCATAAATAATTGAAAACAGATCCAAAAAATATGAGGATTTTTGTGTTAGCTCCTATTTCCTGTCTACTATTTTATGGTTATTTTTCCAGAATTTGTGCTCAGTTGGATTTTAAATTTTCCTAGGGATTGTTCATGCATATGCTTTCTTGCCATTTTCTTTGTGAAATAATGATGGTTGATCCAATGAATGTGAAAATTGACATGCTTAAAGTAGAAATCCTAATGGTCATTTTGGTATAGAGTTTGCATTTTTCTCATTTCTGGTTGTTGAGTTATGATGTGATTAATGTAGGTGAGACAATGTGTGTCACACCTTTGCTTGCTTGAATTTCTGATTTTCTTTACCATGCCAAATAAATGCCATATGATCTGAATTTTTGCATGATGCTTCTTCTGGATGTTAGAACTAATCATGAATTTTTGTAGAACTTTTAGATTCATTTCCTATTTGTTTGATATATTTCTTGCTGGTTGGCCATGGTTGAACTTTTAATGAGTGTTGAAATTAGATGATTTGTGAAATGCTTGATGTTTATCATATGAACTTGAAATTTTGCACATTGTTTTCTAGACACATTAAAGTTTGTCTTGGCTTTGGTTTGAGTCATTTATCACTTGTCATCTCTGTTTTAGGATTGCCTTAAGTTGATGTATCAATTTGTGCCTCCTTTGAGCTTGTTAATGCTTACCTTGACTTAGTGAATTTCTTTTCCATGCTTTTACTTGTCCAAATGCCTTGATTTTTGGTATGCTGATCATTTGATATGTTCTATTTAGCCATGATTTTTCTTGAGATTTATTGAACCATTTTGGAATTAATATGCTTGTGTTCATTCTGTTGCTTCAATGTGATTCCAACTTGCATGCTTTGCGTTATTTGATTTATGAAATGAAATTGGTTGATGCTATTGATATGAGACCACTTGGATATTGTTCTTGATTGATTAATCTTGATTCATGTCAATTTTCATGTTCTGTTTTGGATTATTTCTCCTTCTTGGAACCTAGGCCTTGTCCTAGTGGTTTGCTTCTCATGTGTGAGTTTGTTTTCAGGACAAGAAGCATATGGCCTTGAGGAGTTTGATTCACTTGCTCATTTGGATTGATATTTGATTGATGTTGATTAACATTAAGTTGTTTTTTATATGGATTAGCTCCTTTGAGTTGAGCTTGTGCTTTGCTTGATGCATTGCTTGTGTACAGTTGACTGTCTGTTGTCTGTTGACTTTCTTTTTTGAGTTGTTTATTGATTGTGTTGGATTGTTTTCAGGTACCTTAGTTGCTATAGTTCATTGTGAACTTGATTTTGCTTTGCTTGATAGCTTGAGCATTGAGGTATAATGTCTCTAACTCCATGTAGTCTGGAAGACCTGGCCTGTTATGTGGCCAGGCACCTGTCTGAAGTCCTCCTTAAGAGGCAATGTTTGTGATTGTTTATTTTTGTCCCCAAGCAGGAAAAGTCCTTTGATAAGGCAATTGGTAGATAGAAGAGATGTGTAGTCCATCTCCTACTATTCTGTGTGTCATCCCTTTGCTCACATTACATGTTGTAGCATTGTGGATCTTAACCCAAGATCTATAGAGTCATTAGCTTGTGGAGAGAGTTCCAACTTTCTGAACTCCCACACCTTCTGATATTCAAAGCTCTCCCAGGCCAGGGATAAGAGCAATGAGGCACACCCCTCATATCCTTTTCATCTTCTTCACCTTAACTCTCAATGTTAAGGTTAAGAACACCACTTACCCCATTCCAGTTGACTTTAAAGTCTAACCCTTGCTTGAGCCTAATTGCTTGTATATAGTGTGTGCTAACTGAATCATTGATTGCTTATTGGTTCATTTGTACATGTTTGCTTGTTTGTCTTTGTGCATTTATCATCATTAATTGTTCATTATTGCATGATCATCATTTCACATCTTTGTGACACATCTGTGTTTGTCCATTGAGGAATCAACTGTAAGTCCAGTCATTGGCCATTGTTCCTATGATTTGGAAGGGATTGAGTGTAAGACCATTTCATTGGCCACTTATGTTCTCTTTGCTTGGTTGCTTTTGTTTGTTTGTTGTATGTAAGGATTCAATTGTAAGTCCATGTTGTTGGCATTTGTTACTCCTATGATCATCCTTTGGAGATTAGAGTAAGCCCAGATAGATTGGCATCTGATATCCATGTTTTGTTTTGCTTTAGGAGATTAGTATAAGTCCATTTATTGCCATCTGATATCCCTGTTTGTTTTAGGAGATTGGTGTAAATCCATTGAGTGGTATCCGATATCCACCTTTGTTTGTGAGATTGGTGTTAGTCCAGCAATTGGCATCCGGTATCACCTTGCTTTGCTCATTTTCTTATTTGCTCATTGCTTATTCCTAAGGACACACTTGAATCATCTTCCATATGATTTCAAGAGGTGAACCTTTCTGAGAAGTTTTACACTCCATTATCCATACCCTCTTTGTCCTTAACCTTTTCACATTTTACTTTCAAACTTGAAATAAATACTGTGCAAACATCTTCATGTCTTTTCAAATTAGAAACCTGGACATTAAGTCCTTGATTTTTCAAACTCCATTTTTGATAACACTCCTTTCTGAATTGAATCTTAATCGTACCTTGACCATATTTTGTGAATATTCATAATCAATTAATTTCACCCATTCAATTGTTTTGTGGCTTTGTCCATTCTTGTTAAGTTTTTCATACATTAGCCATAGGTTTCAATTACCATAGTGGTTGATGTAAATCTTACCTTGTCCTTAGTGAGTTGATTGTGAGTCTTCCATACTTATTATAGGGTTAACCCCTCACTAGTATGTTGAAGCCGTCCTCGCATGGTGGATTGTTGATTCAGGTTGAGTTTTTTCCCATTGGTAATGAAAAACCTTAGGGCTTGTGTTTTAAAATGAATTCACTAATTTTTGGAAATCTTTTAGCCGAACTACGGCGTTTTGATCCTTACCTTTCATGGAAGGTACGTAGGCAACGGGTTCATCCGTTCAAACACAAAAACAATAAAAATTGTTTATTCTTTTTCTCATCTTCCATCATGTTTGCACAATATGTCATAAACAAATAAACTTTTTTATACAACAAGTGTGAAAAGGGCTCCCTAGGAGTACCTAGGACGTTTTGGGTGCCTAACACCTTCCCATTGCGTAATATACCCCTTACCCAGATTCTCTGATCTTTTCATTAGTTTTCTATGTGTAAAACTTCTTAGGCTTTTGTTCGCTTTTTAGCCATTCCTTAGGATAAATAAAAGTGCGGTGGCGACTTGATTCTTTGTATGCTTTGCTTTTGATTTAATCAATAAATCATAAAATGACGAATACACCGCTACAGAAAAGTGGCGACTCTGCTGGGGAAGGATCTAACATTAGACCTTCCTTAGTGGGTTTTGCCTACTTTTCACCCTTGTTGTATGATATTTGTTTATGTGTTATTTGACATATTTTTGTACAATTTGGGATAACTGTATTGATTGTAATGTTTGAATTGCTTGATATACAATTGCTGTTTGCTTTGGTGATCTCTGTGAGATGAGTTCTATACCCGAACTCGAGTGCACCTTAGGATAGGAGAATGGCGTAGTCTTGTTGACTGGTGTGGAGTATTCCTTAGGCAGTTGACTTGCGAGTCCATTCACTTGGTGGAGGTCATGTTGGATTAATAATGTCACACAAGTTATTTGTGGTTAGGATTTATTCTTTCAATCATGTGCCTTAGAAGCCAAGGACCTTAGTTTACCAAGCCCATCTTGGCCTATTTTTAGGACGTAGTGCGGAGGTCGTTCAGATGTCAGATCTGATGCGATTGTTACGCGATACTACACTCACAAGCGTCTCTCTTGAGAATATTTTTGGAATACGAGTATTCGTTCCTCCGATAATATCCGAAAGATGGGACGATGATTATGGGAACCTCTGGTAGAACATGTCTGGTAGGTTTAAACCCTAGTACACTCCCTTTGGGTGGTTCTTAACCGAGACTCCATGCTCGTGACTCTCAGCAAACCCGTGATTCATGGTTGAGTCGTTCAGACATCCTTAATATCAATGGAACTTGGGTGTCGATAAGGTGAAAACCATAATCCACCAAAACGGATGGTTGATATTAAGGATGGTTGAGCCGGTTCATGTATTGTTAATATCAATGGAACTTGGGTGTTGATAAGGTGAAAACCATAATCCACCAAAATGGATGATTGATATTAGGGATACAATGAGCTTTCCCATGACCTTTGTCTGGTGTGCCTTGCTTGATCCTTGAGTGTGATTGTTGCATTCATACACTCATGCATTCATCTGCATCCATATCATCAAAAAATGAGAATTTTTATTTTTCCAAAGAACTTAAGGGGTTTCTTTGCAAAATTTTCAGATATGGAAAGACAAAGAATTATCCAATGAGATATTTCCAGATGCGATAAGTGCTTAATATTTTTCAAAGTTCGCAAATAAAACCCTCGAGTTCCTATGAAAAAAAAACAAAGCATATGCACAAACACTTCATGCATCATTTGCATAAGCGAGTGTTGTTCTCAGCCTTTGGTCCTGTGGTCTGATCCCCGTGCTCTTCATTTATTTTGAAGACGCACCTCGCCGGTACTACACTGGGTTATCTCTGCTAGATTGATGGATCATGTTGAGCAAGAGAGCTGTGAACTCGAGGAGGAATTTGCCAGACTATGTGCTGTTGATGGATTTATTCCTTGTTAGCCACTTGTCTTCTTTCTCATATATTGATGTTGAGGATAAAGTTGGAACGCCTTTCCAAGCTTTGTCTATTGCGGAGCCAATTGAGAAGAAGTCTCCTTCATTTGCTTCCTATCGCGATGCGAAACTGGCCATTGAATATGGTGCAGTTGTTGGTTTGGGGAAGATGATTGAGCTTGAAGACAACAAATCCCGGGCTGGCATTGGCTATTCTTCTGGGGCATTCAACGAGCAAGGTTTGTTCAAAGGTTTCATCCATGCTGATCAAGCTGAAGAAGCTGCTGCTATCTTGGAAGAGGATGCAGAGGATTTGAGCAACTTCATCATACCTGGTGGTGTCTGCCACAATTGGGTCGTTGTAGATGTTCCTACAGTCATTCATAGATCAGAGTAATGGTTCACTTTGTTCAAAACCCTTCTCCCATGCCAAAAGGAGAAGTGATGACATTGTTGGCAGCATTTAATACAATGATATTTCATTCAATTAATGCATTGTTAAACATTTGTTTTTCCATTTGTTTTCACTTTTTGATTTTGCATGAAATCAGTGATCACAAAAAACCCATAAAAACAAGAATAAAAACATCTTTTTCATCTGCATAATGATTTGTTTGTTTAAATTCAAAAGCTTTTCATTATCCAAAATCATTATGCAGGGATTTCTAAACCCATTGAACATAATGATCCAACGCCATCTCCCAATCTTGAATTCCTTGTATTTGAGGCAGAGGAAGATGATGTTGAAGGGGATTCCTGATGAGATTACCCGTCTTCTTGAGCACGAAAAGAAGCTCATTCAGTTGTATCATGAGAATCAGCAAAACAGTCAAACTGGGGCATTACAAATGCAATCAAAAAAAAATGAGAGAGGGGGAAAAAATAAAAAGTCAAAAATCAGGAAATTTTTTTTCAAGAGAAAAAGAAAAGATACCCTCAAATCCCAAGTTGATTGATGCTGAATGGATTCAGAGTCGTTATGACCAGTTGAATCTGATTGAAGAGAAGCGACTGACTGCCATGTGTCATGGTCAGTTATATCAGCAGAGAATGAAGAAAGCATTCGATAAGAAGTTCAAGCCTCGTGTGTTCCGAGAAGGTGACCTCGTGCTCAAGAAAGTCTTGTCTTTCGCGCCCGATTCCAGGGGCAAGTGGACTCCAAACTACGAGGGTCCATATGTTGTTAAGAGAGCCTTTTCAGGCGGTGCTTTGATGCTTACAACAATGGATGGGGAGGATTTCACTCGTCCTGTGAATTCAGATGCAGTCAAGAAATACTTTGCCTAAGAAAATAGAAAAGTATATGCAAAAGAAAAACAGAATAGCTCGCTAAGTTGAAAACCCGAAAGGGCGGCTTAGGCAAAAATGAGCGTCTCGGTGGAGAACCCGAAAGGGCGATCCAGGCAAAAATTAGAGACATGAAAAAAAAAGTATATTTGCATCCCGCTAGATTGAGTACCTCACCCTGGGGCAATCTAGGCAAAAATTAGGGATTTGGCAAGTAACTGCATCCTGACAAGACTTTCTGTTTCGCAGCCGTCTTTTCGTCAAAGATTCTCGATTCGTCGTTGACTGAAGCTTCGAATACATCGAGATTCAAATTGGTAGAGAAAGGATCATTATGTTCAATGTAGCCCCCTTCCAATATATATCACTGATTTCAAATTTTGTACAGATCTATGGAGTCTTGCCATTTGCAGGCTACCATTCCATCAAATCAATTTGAGCTTTTATCCAATTATTTGCACTCTTATTTGTTTCAATTCAACAAATGTTTTGCATGTTTAATTGATAAAATGTCATTGTTTAAAACAAATAAGTTTTTCAAAAATTGTTGTTTTAAACAATGTGAACATTCACAATGATGAAAGGATACTCAAGAATTTCTCAATGCTCTCCCAAGGGTGGCATGATCTCCAACAGGTAAGACATTTGCTCATATTCCTGGCTTGGTTGTATCCTCTTTATCCTGCTTTGTTGTTGGGGTTGTTCCCCAAGCAGAGTTGTTGTTGTGGGTTGTTCCCCAAGCAGAGATGTTGTTGAAGACTTCGTTTTCTTCTCCAGCAGTAGTCTCTCCCCAGTGCAGTCGCTAGCAGAGTTGTTGTTTCTCTCCTCAGCATGGTGGCTTTCCTTTTGGAAGATTCAGTGGTTGGTGGATTGATATCCCAATACTTTACCACTTTCCCCATCATTGTTTCCAGGATTATTGATATGATATACTGCATTTTATGCTATATCTCCCCATCGGAGCATTTGTTGAGGTTTTCATCTCTTCTCCCTTCAGCAGAGCAGTGATTATGTTCCTCCTCAGCAGTTGTGGGTGTTCTCCTCAGAAGAGTCAGCATTTGGTGGTTGATTCCCCAGCTCTCTTCCATATCCCCAGTGGGTTCTTCAGTGGATTCCCCAGTGGAGCCGTCAGTAGATTTGTGGTTTGGTGGATTGTATTTATGCAAAATCCCCAAAAGAGTTGGTATTCCCTAACAGAGTCAGGATTGCATCTGCAATAATCCCCTCCGAGTCTCCGCCAGAGCTGGTATCCTCGACAGAGTTGCTTTTGTGGCAGTTTTTGCTTGTTGAAACCTCTGTTCCCCAGTAGGGTTGGTTGGTGGTCTAGCATCCAGAGATTGGGTTGATTTCCTGATTGCTTTCGATCCTCAGTAGAGTGGCTTGTTGCAGAATCTACTTGTGTGATCTTGTTTTTCCTTTAGTGGGTGTATTCCCGACGGAATGGCTATTTGTGTTCTCCCCAGGTAGAGTTGCTTGTGCAGGTCGATTCTACATGGATATTCTGTTCTCTCTTTGTGGGTTATTCCCCAACGGAATTACTTGGAGTTTGCTTTCGTGGCAGTTCTTGCCTTTGTGCAGTGAACTTTTGTTCCTTAGTTGATACTGAGAATCCCCTGCAGATATTTCGGGATTTCTCTTGTTTCCCCAACAGATTTGTCTTTGTGGCCGTTGTTGCCTGTTGTGACTTTCTGTACCCCAGTTGGGTTGATTGTTGATCCATCACTCAGAGATTTTGTGATTTCATGATATCTCGGATCTTTTGCTTCCCCGCAGATCTTTGCTTTTCAAGCATAAAGATCTTCAGCAGATTGGCTTTCCAGTTGGTTTTTCCCCTGGAAGTGTAGTACCGGGCGTTTGATTCCTAGGCCTGTTTGTGTTAGATATGTCTGTTTTGTCAGCATCCATCAAACATAAATCACGCATATTCATGCATAATCATAAACATACAGATATTCATATTGCATTTCTGCCATATATCTCTTGTTAGTTGTATCCTACTATGGGTGATATAGATCTCTAATAGATCTTCCCTAGCAGATGTCGGGCGTTTAAATCTCTCCATATAGAGTCAGCCTAATAAGCAGAAAGTGTCTGTCTTTCCTTCTGCAGTTCCCCACTGAGATATATCCTCGTGGATGACGGTTTCTTCCGTTTCCTCCCAACACGTATATTGGGATGGATTTTCCTATTGAGTTATATCCTCATAGGATGAGTCTTGATTCAGTCTGTCTTTTCGGTTGGTCCCGAATTGGCATTCGTCAGCTGTTTCTCGTGCTTCCCTGTGGAATAAATGAATAATTTGCCCAGTAACCGACATTAATTCTTTTATCCCCAGCGAAATCTTTTTGGGCCTCTACCCTCATACCGGTAGTTGTAAGTCCTATGTTTCCTCTTCTTGGTGGAATTTGTGGTTATATACCTTTTATTCCTCAACAAGAGTTGATTGGTTTTCTACCCAGTATTCGGTAGTTGTAAATCCTGATTTTTCTGCTCTCCAGCAGTTTGTGGTTTGTTATAAACCCTATTTTGTTTCCCGTGCGGAATTGTGATTCTTTCATTCCCCACGCGGAGTTGTGGTTTTCTACCCAGTATTCGAGATGTAACCCTATCTTTTATCCTCATCAGAGTTGCTGGCTACTACCCAGTATTCGGTAGTTGTAAGTCCTATCTCTTTTCCCATAGCAGAGGTAACCTTTGTGGTTCGTTCTGGTTGATGGTGGATTTTGTGTTGTGGTGGTTTTATTCCCAACGGAGTCTGTGCTTTTTGTGGATAATTGTCGGTTGCTAGCAATTTTATCCCCAGCCAGAGTTTTGGTCTTCTACCCCGTATTCGGTAGTTGTAAACCCTAATTTCTCCCCTTTGCAGAGTTAACCTTGTTGTTCATCCTAACCGATGGTGGTTACTCTTTGTGGTTATCTTCATTCAATGTTCGATGTTGATATTCCTCCCTTTGCTTGTGGATAATTGCCGGTTGCTAGCAATTGTATCCCCAGCAGTCTTCTGGATCATTGTCGTATGCTTGGAATGTTATCCTCTTTGAAGTCGCCAGCAAGTCCTTGTGGACAATTGTTGTTTGTGCAATTCATCCCCGGATCATTGATTTTGTATCAATGTATCCCCAGTGAGTCTTCTTTCATTTACCCGTTTGCTTGGTAATGATTGTTGCTTCCTTTGATTGGTCATCATTATATACCTAGTTTTGGTATCCTGATGCCTTTCTTTTCGGTCGATTTATCCTTTATTAACCCAGTAACCGGTTGTGGATAATCTTCCATGCGAGTATGTTATCCACGTTCTGACGGTAATGGATAATATATCTCATGCACTCTTCAGTCGAAGCCTTTTATGTTTCCCTAGTCGAGTAACATTCTTGTTCCTTTGCGGAATCGAATATTTGTTGTTTGTTGGATAATTGTCGGATGCTTGCAATTTATCCCCTTTGAGTTATCTTTCGTTTACCCGTATGCTTGGTATCGATTGTCTCTCTTTTTGGTTGGTCACCTATTATATGCCCTAACCGGTATCTCTGGTGTCTCTTCCTTTTCGAGTATATTATTCACGTTCTGACGGTAATGAATAATATATCTCTTTCACTCTTGGGTTGGAGTCCTTTGTTGATTTTCCCCCACTTGAGTAAGATTCGTATTCTTTGTAGAATCGAATATCCATCCTTTAACAGTTTGTGTTTTGGATGATGAGTGTCTTGGCATATATACCAATTCACGTTTTCGGTAGGTCACCTATTATATACCCTGGTATCCCTGGTGTTTCCTTCCATGCGAGTGTATTATCTACGTTCTGACGGTAATAGATAATATATCTCATGCGAGTATTCTATCCACATTCTGACGGTAATGGATATTATATCTCATGCACTCTTTGGGTTTGTGTCCCCAGTTGAGTAAAGTTCGTTTTCCTGTTGTGGATTCGAATGTCCATCCTGTAAGTCGATTTGCTTTTTTTTCAAGCCCTCCTTTCGGATGATGAGTGTTTTGGCTTATATACCAATTCACGCTTTGGTAGGTCACCTATTATATACTCCGGTATCTCTGGTGTCTCTTCCTTTTCGAGTATATTATTCACGTTCTGACGGTAATGAATAACATGTCTCATGCACTCTTGGCTCAATCTTTTGATTGTTTTCTCCGTAGAGTAAGATTCGTATTTCCTTGTAGAATCGAATATCCATCCTTTAACCATTTTGTGTTTTGGATGATGAGTGTCTTGGCATATATACCAATTCACGTTTCGGTCGGTCACCTATTATATACCCCGGTATCCCTGGTGTTCCTTCCTTTCTGCTCCCTATTATGACCTTGGTCCCCTGTGGAGTCAGATTTTCCTGAGTTGATGTACCTTTTTCAGGTCTTTCTCAGATGTTGGTTGCTTGATATCTCTCACCCTTATACCGGTCTTGGATATTCTTTCTTTCTGAGTTTGTTACCCTTTATACCGGTAACACCTCATCTTGTTACTTTTCCCCAGGAGAGTCTCTTTGTTAGACCTTTCCCGGTGGAATTCCTGTTGTGATCTTACCCTTTTGATGTATTGGCGTTTTCCCCAATATATGCAATTTTTCCCCGGCAGGGAGGTTCTTTGTGAATCGTTCCTTGGTCCGAGTCCGGATTTTTATCCGAAGTATCCCTTGTGGATAGTTGGAGTCAGCTTGTGTCTTTCCAGTGGATGTTTTTCTCATTTGGAATTTTCTACTCCCTAGTGTGAGTCTTTCACTCCTAAGTGAGGTCTCTAGTCCAGTCGTGTCTCGTTCACGCAGTGTCAGTTTGTCTCCTAATTCAGAGTCGTGTCCTGCTCACGCATTTCTTTTCTTTTTTTATTATCCCCACAAGAGTCCCGGTAGAGTCTCTGTGCCTGGTGAGTGTATTACTCCGATGGATCGTCTTTTCTTCTGTGTGAACCATATCCCCACAGAGTTTGTGTCTTTTGCATGCATACATCTGCATCATGAGGTCTCTTAGGGACCAAAATTTGTCTCATTATTGTTATTTAAGCCCATTCTACTGCGTCGAGATGAAGATTTCTAAACTTCACTTCTCCGGGTAGAATGACCTTAAATAGGGGCATCTGTAAGACCCCAATTGTGTCCCTAAGGTCCCTCATGGCATCATATCATATCATATCATTGCCTCAAGGATCATTGTGCACCTTGCCTCCTTCCCTGAGGGTGGGTTGCCTTTTGAGAGTGGTTCTTGATCACCAAGCATGTTTTGCATATGTATATCATTGCTTTACATTTGTTTACTAACCAAAAGTACAAAAATATGTCATCTAACCTTGTTACTTGCAGATGAAGCAACACTAGGTCAAGACAGTCAAAGGCAGCCATTGAGCAATAGATGGTGGCCATTCTTGAGAATTTGGGCACCATGATCATTCATCAAGAGTTCATATGAACCATGATATCATTTTGAATCAAGATCTCAAGTGGTAGAGGCTTGGATTTCATCTGATCACAGCCAAGTCAACTGAAACCCTAGAATAGTCAACACAAGTCAACTGTGCATTTAATCATGGATTTGAAGGTGGGAGATGGTTAGAGAGGCCTCATTCATGTCCATACAAGTCTCATTTGACATTTCAAACATCAACATTGAAGGAAATAAAGTGAGGTCAAAAGTTTCCAAAAATAGTAAGGGACCTGTAATTTCAAACTGCCAAAAATGGAAAGGTCTTCTCCTCAAGTTTACATCATCTAGAATGCTTCAAATGAAATTTTGTCCAACATGAAAGTTGAAGATATTGCTCTCACCTTTCCAAAAAGTTCAAGAACATCCACTTCGCATTTGTGGTTGAAGAATTGTGATCAAAAGATGGCCAAGCAATTTTGAACTTCAAGCTTGCATAACTTTTGAACCAAAAGGCCAATTGGAGTGGTTCTTTTTGCAACATTTCCATCTTCATATGCTCTATCCAAATCATGCATCACATTTCATCAATTCTCATCACAAAAATATTGGATTTTTCACTTGAAATTCATTTGAATTTTGGAGGGAAATGTCCAATTTGAAAAATATGCATTGCCTTTACATGTTTCCATTGGCATTTGATTCAAAATCACATTTGAAGTGCATTTCAAGCAAGAACCGTGTACTGTTCCAATGCCATGCACATGTGAGGGTGTTTTGGCCAAATTGCATAACACTCCCATTTCACTTAATCCATTGCATTTTGCTTAATCATGATTAACAAGCTTCATTAGTACACCATATATAACCCTAATCATAACAGAAAATCATAACCACAATTCATTTTTTCAGATCTAAAATTTTTGCTCTCATTTTTGCTCATCATCTAGCATCATCACTGATCAATTTTCAAGCCAAGAACTACCTGAATTCGTGCATATTTGGAACTGCTCAAAGTGAGAACAACAATGGTGAAGTCTTGAAACTGTGGAATCGTGCATAGCTGAGCTTCAATCTTCCTTCTAAACATCTTCATAAGCATTGTAGAAGATTCTCCAAGCATCACAAAGCCTAATTCCAGTTGAATCCGCTTCTGTTGCTACAAGAGGTCACAAACTAATTCTCATAATCTTGATTTTCACTATGCTAATGTTATAGATCTTTGGTTACTAAGTAGATTAAGCTTTAAATCGTGTGAATCCATGCTGTATTGAGCAAGATATGTTAGTTTGAACTTTTGATGTGGATTCTTTCCTGCTTCGATCCGTGCGCATATAATGTGTTTTTGATGGATTAATTGTGGATTCTTGATGCTGGATGTTAGCTTTACACGATGTATTTCCTAATTTGTGTTTCTGGAGAGTTTGAATTTGTTTGGAAAAGTGAGGATGAAGATCATGAGGATCTTCATCGTGTTCATGTTTGCTAGAAATTACCTGCGAATTTCCCTGTGACCTTCATAGTGTTACCTGCGTTTTTTCCTGCGAGTTCGTCCACTTTACCTGCGGATTTGGCCTGTGCATGCATGCATATTGCGCTAGGGTTTGGTCCAAAACGACCGTGTTTTGGTTTAGAACGCTTGGACATTTGAATTTTGCAATGGTTCGATTCCTGGTTCCATCATTTTCCAAATGTGCTTCATGATTTATCTGCCTTATCTCCATTCATTCACATGCATTGTTTTCTACTTTTTTTAATTTTTCATCACTTTATAAAAGCCATAAATAATTGAAAACAGCTCCAAAAAATATGAGGATTTTTGTGTTAGGTCCTATTTCCTGTCTACTATTTTATGGTTATTTTTCCAGAATTTGTGCTCGGTTGGATTTTAAATTTGCCTAGGGATTGTTCATGCATATGCTATCTTGCACCTTGCTTGCCATTTTCTTTGTGAAATAATGATGGTTGATCCAATGAATGTGAACATTGACATGGTTAAACTAGACATCCTAATGGTCATTTTGGTATAGAGTTTGCATTTTTCTCATTTCTGGTTGTTGAGTTATGATGTGATTAATGTAGGTGTGACAATGTGTGTCACACCTTTGCTTGCGTGTCTTTCTGATTTTCTTTACCATGCCAAATAAATGCCAAATAATCTGAATTTTTGCATGATGCTTCTTCTGGATGTTAGGATTAATCATGAATTTTGTAGAATTTTTAGATTCATTTCCAATTTGTTTGATATTTTTCTTGCTGGTTGGCCATGGTTGAACTTTTAATGAGTCTTGAACTTAGATGATTTGTGAAATGCTTGATGTTTATCATATGAACTTGAAATTTTGCACATTGTTTTCTAGACACATTAAAGTTTGTCTTGGCTTTGGTTTGAGTCATTTATCACTTGTCATCTCTGTTTTAGGATTGCCTTAAGTTGATGTATCAATTTGTGCCTCCTTTGAGCCTGTTAATGCTTACCTTGACTTAGTGAATTTCTTTGCCATGCTTATACTTGTCCAAATGCCTTGATTTTTGGTATGCTGATCATTTGATATGTTCTGTTTAGCCATGATTTTTCTTGATATTTATTGAACCATTTTGAAATTAATATGCTTGTGTTCATTTTGTTGCTTCAATGTGATTCCAACTTGCATGCTTTGCCTTATTTGATTTATGAAATAAAATTGGTTGATGCTATTGATATGAGACCACTTGGATATTGTTCTTGATTGATTAATCATGATTCATGTCAATTTTCATGTTCTGTTTTGGATTATTTCTCCTTCTTGGACCCTAGGCCTTGTCCTAGTGGTTTGCTTCTCATGTTTGAGTTTGTTTTCAGGACAAGAAGCATATGGCCTTGAGGAGTTTGATTCACTTGCTCATTTGGATTGATATTTGATTGATGTTGATTAACATTAAGTTGTTTTGTATGTGGATTAGCTCCTTTGAGTTGAGCTTGTGCTTTGCTTGATGCATTGCTTGTGTACAGTTGACTGTCTGTTGTCTGTTGACTTTCTTTTTTGAGTTGTATACTGATTGTGTTGGATTGTTTTCAGGTACCTTAGTTGCTATAGTTCATTGTGAACTTGATTTTGCTTTGCTTGATAGCTTGAGCATTGAGGTATAATGTCTCTAACTCCATGTAGTCTGGAAGACCTGGCCTGTTATGTGGCCAGGCACCTGTCTAAAGTCCTCCTTAAGAGGCAATGTTTGTGATTGTTTATTTTTGTCCCCAAGCAAGAAAAGTCCTTTGATAAGGCAATTGGTAGATAGAAGAGATGTGTAGTCCATCTCCTACTATTCTGTGTGTCATCCCTTTGCTCACATTACATGTTGTAGCATTGTGGATCTTAACCCAAGATTTATAGAGTCATTACTTGTGGAGAGAGTTCCAACTTTCTGAACTCCCACACCTTCTGATATTCAAAGCTCTCCCAGGCCAGGGATAAGAGCAATGAGGCACACCCCTCATATCCTTTTCATCTGCTTCACCTTAACTCTCAATGTTAAGGTTAAGAGCACCACTTACCCCATTCCAGTTGACTTTAAAGTCTAACCCTTGCTTGAGCCTAATTGCTTGTATATAGTGTGTGCTAACTGAATCATTGATTGCTTATTGGTTCATTTGTACATGTTTGCTTGTTTGCCTTTGTGCATTTATCATCATTAATTGTTCATTATTGCATGATCATCATTTCACATCTTTGTGACACATCTGTGTTTGTCCATTGAGGAATCAACTGTAAGTCCAGTCATTGGCCATTGTTCCTATGATTTTGAAGGGATTGAGTGTAAGACCATTTCATTGGCCACTTATGTTCTCTTTGCTTGGTTGCTTTTGTTTGTTTGTTGTATGTGAGGATTCAATTGTAAGTCCATGTTGTTGGCATTTGTTACTCCTATGATCATCCTTTGGAGATTAGAGTAAGCCCAGATAGATTGGCATCTGATATCCATGTTTTGTTTTGCTTTAGGAGATTAGTATAAGTCCATTTATTGGAATCTGATATCCCTGTTTGTTTTAGGAGATTGGTGTAAATCCATTGAGTGGTATCCGATATCCACCTTTGTTTGTGAGATTGGTGTAAGTCCAACAATTGGCATCCGGTATCACCTTGCTTTGCTCATTTGCTTATTTGCTCATTGCTTATTCCTAAGGACACACTTGAATCATCTTCCATATGATTTCAAGAGGTGAACCTTTCTGAGAAGTTTTACACTCCATTATCCATACCCACATTGTCCTAAACCTTTTCACATTTTTCTTTCAAACTTGAAATAAAAATTGTGCAAACATCTTCATGTCTTTTCAAATTAGAAACCTGGACATTAAGTCCTTGATATTACTCGTATGGATTTTCAGTTTCTCCTGATTTCTTTTTCCTTTATGGACATATATCCCCACAGAGCATTAACTTTTGCATACATGCATTTGCATCATGAGGTCTCTTCGGGACCAAAATTCGTCTCTTTGTTATTATTTAAGCCCATTCTACCTCGTCGAGATGAAGAGTTTAACCTTCATATCTCCGACTAGAATGACCTTAAATAGGGGCATCTGTAAGACCCTAATTTTGACCCTAAGATCCCTCAAGGATCATAGCATCTTGGCTCCTTACCCTTGGGTTAGGACTTGTGTGAGTTGGTTTGAGACCACCAAGCATGCTTAAATTGTATATTATTGCTTTTCTTATTTTTTTTACTAACCAAAAGCACAAAAATATGTCACTAACTTGTTTTGTTTTGAAGCTTAAGTAGTCAAGTGATCCAAGGCTCCTAGAAGGCTCCTATGCTCATTGATGTGGCCAGATGAAGTGAAAGCAAGCTTGACAATGGTTCAAAAAGCTATAAATCATCACATATGCCTCCCAAGTATCTCAATTTGTCAATTTGATCAAGATAAACCAAAGGGCTTGAGGATTGCTTCCCAAGGAAACCCTAATTCAACTATGCATTGATTGTGCCTTGCTCATGAAGCAACCTCAACCCATGATCAAATACAATCAAGGGAAGTTATTTCATTCATCATTTTATGCATATATGAGCTCATGTGAGTGTACTTAATCATCAACTCATTCAGATTTGAATTTTGGCTTTGAGAAGTTGATCAGTCAATTCATCTGACTATGTTGAAATTCACTGAGACCTAATGTTTGCTGTGTTTGTCAAACAATGATGGACCAATGAGAAAAATGTTGTTAAGAACCATATGAACAACTTTCATGTTCATAAAAATTTCATTTGAAAACATTATAGGTCATTTTGACTAAAACCCTAATTTTGGGTCAAACTTCCCAAGGACCTAACTCCATCATTTTTCATGATTTTAAGGTGGGACCAAGTGAATTGTAAATTTTAGGATGTCTACTTCAATTGTTATGTTGGACAAAATTTCATAATCCTAAAAGAAACACATGTGATAATACAAAATATTATAGGTCACTTTGGGCCAAAGTCATTGAAATGTGAAAAAGTCCAACTTCAAGTGCCCATAACTTTCTCATAAAAATTCCAAATGATGCAACATTTAAGTCCAAATTGATTGTATTGAAAATATATAAAACTTTTAAGTTAAAGGTTTTGTCTTTTGAGGCTTACATCATTGAAACAAAAGGGCTTGAAGTTGGTCAATTTTGGCAAAATTTCCATATACATGTTTTGCACCGTGAACTTCATGATCAATTTTCAATATTTTCCCAACTCCAAATGGATTTTTGTTCAACATAACATTTGTTCCTCATGTCAAGAACTTTCCAACCATTACCCATATGGCTATGTTTCAATTTGGAAAGTGCCATTTTCGAAGAGGAGAAGTTTTGTTCCCAATTATGCATAACATGTTGAATCTTTGTGCAAACTCCATTGCAATGAAATTTGCACGTCCAAACCTGATCCATGTGACTTCAGCTTTCATTTTCCATTGCATTTGGGCCTCCCATGCGCCTGTACAGGCCCATGCATGGAGGACCCAACTTCACATGCACATGAATTTTCTCTTTACTTGCATCAGCCTTGCCTATAAATAGAGTGCTACATTCACTTCAAAAACCAACCTAAAGGCACTTGAACTGCGGCACAAGTGAAATCCCAACCTCCATTAAAAGGAATTCTGAGTTTTCTTTTCCAATTTTCAAGTTCAATTTCAACTTCATTGGTTGATCTTTGAACTTCAATTCCTAAACCTTGCTTCCTTGCCATCTCAAGAACAAGCTGCATCAAAGAATTGGAGTAGATCAAGTGTTTGAAAGTTGCACTTCAAAGGTTGTTGTTCAAACTGTTTTCATTCGAAACTCCTTAGATATTGATCATTTCTTGCATTGCTTGGTACCTCTGAAGTCCTCATGTGAGAGGCAATTGATTTGAGCTTTTAATTTCATGAATTGAATAAGTTCAGTTTGAACACCATAAATTTCCATCTCAGATTTCTCTCTCTATAGAGATCTTGAGTGGAAACCAAGGGTACAGGGGTGATGTGCATCACCCTAGCTTTCCATTGATGTATACATCGTGCATTTTCATGAAGGTTTGAAAACCATCATCCCCACGTGGACGAGTTCCTAGCCCTTGGATATGGACCCTGGGATCTAATCTTGACCGTGTTTTGATTTGACTTATTTTAATGCTTTGGGTAATGCTGTTGACTGGAGCCTACCATGAGCGCGCGCTATACAGCCTTCTGATCATCCACGTCATTTAATGAACCTTGATCAGACACTCCTTGTTTTTTTTCAATTTCTGAATTTCATTTTATTTTCTTTAATTCCATTTTATTTCAAAAATTCATAACTTCTTCATTTTTAATCACAAAAATATGGGACCAATTGCAAAATTTTCCTTTTAAATTCTAGTTTCTAAAAATGATTTTTAATATTTTTTATAATTCCATTTAATATTTTTTATGAATTTTCTCTTTTCTGGTTATTTTTAATTCATCCAAGATACTTTCCAATACTCAAAAATGCCAAAAATATTTTCTTAACATCTTTGAATAATGATGAATCTATGAAAAATATTCTCATCAATTTCTTAATTGGTTTGAGATTTTAGTTCAATTATGTTATATTTTCTTCATTTTTAATTGTTTAAAATTAGTTTCTGGTTTCTAAAAATGATGAAATTTTTTGTCAAACCTTGTTTTACCTTGTTGAACTTAGGATGATCCAATTGGATTTTTCCAAGTTGACTTGAAATGGATTTGAAGTTTGACCTTTATTTGTTTATTTTAATTCAAGTATTATTTTAATTCCAAAAAATACCAAAAATATTTTTATTGTTTCTTGACTTCTAAGTTTCATCTCACTTCTGTTTACCATTGATTGAGGTTGATCCCATTCATGTTTGGTCAATATGTTTTGCTTATGTCATTTGAATTTGAATCATGTACGTTCCATTTCTTCTTCTTCTTTTTCTTTTTTCTTTTTGATCAATGAGTTAATGATTGGTGGTTAGCCTTGACATATGAGGGGATTAAACTTCTTTGATCCAAATCAAATTCATCTTGGTCAAAGATCAAGTGAATTGCTTTGCATTAGAGATAAGTTGCTTCTTGGTCAAGCAAAAAACCTAAATCCATACAAGATCATTCTTCTTTTCTTTTGGCATGGCAAGTTGTAGGAGTTTGGCTTACTAGTTATGGTATCTAACTTGTGTTTGCTGCCTATAGTTTTATTGACCGGCCTCAGATAGGTGTGCCTACTACATTAATCCATTTACGATTGCTTAACATAGCGCTAAATTGCATTATGGCACACTAACACTAACTACTAATTACTAACTTTTAATTCAAGCATTTAATTCTTGCAATTTACTTTAATGCAATTTAATTTCTTGCTCATTAATTCATTTGTCTTTGCCCTTTGCTCACTTGAGCTCATGTTTATGTTAATGCAATTTGCCTTTTGCTCACTTGGGCACATTATTGTGTATATACTATTTGTCTTGTGTTTGTTTTGTTTTGTTTGTGTGAAACCAATGCAAATGGAGAAAGAACTTAGATTTAGGACCTTACCTATGCTAATGGAGTTTGAAGAGCAACTAGGCCTCATGCCTTTAGAATGCTAAATTTGTCAAAGAGCAACTAGGTCTCATGCCTTTAGAATGCTTAATCTTGAAGAAGACATTGAAAGGACCCCTAATTCTATATTCACTCTTGTCCATTCTTTCTATTGCATTATGGAACTTTTTGCTTTGTGTGTTCTTGTGATAGGGATTCCAAACTTGAGCTACTTAGAAGGACCATTGTCATGAGCATCCAAAATGAGAGAGACAAGTCCAAATTGGAAGATTCCTAGGAGCTTGATTGTTTACTTGCTTGATTGCTTGAGTTATTTGCTTATTACTTGCCAAATCCAAAGCAAAGGAGCAACTTGGATCATCTTTATGATCTCAAGAAGGGAACTCCAATTGGTTTTACTTTTCTTCCCTCATCTTTGCATGTTTAGGACCTAGCCCTTCTCTTCTTCTCTCCACTCTAACCCAAGCCAAACTGTTATGCAAACATTAACATTGTTTTCAAAATTAGAAACCTAGGCACTATGCCTTTGATTTTTCAAACTCTTTTCATAACACTTAATTTGAATTGAATCCTAAGTCAGCTTTGACCTTATTTTGTGAATACTTTTCATTTGTAAATACAACTCACTCAATTGTTTTATGGTTCCAATGGCCACTTTTGCCAAAGCTCTTCATAAAAATTAGCTATTAGGTTTGAGTTATCCTAGAGGTTGATATAATACTCACCTATATCCTTAGTGATGGACTATAAGTCTTCCATGCTTATTATAGGGTTAACCCCTCAATAGCATGTTGAAGCTCTCCTCACATGGTGGATTTGTGGTTTTAGGTTGAGTTTTCTCCCTTTGATAACAAAAGACCTTAAGGCTTTTGACCAATCAACTCACCAACTTATTTTGAGATTTTTACCCTGAACTACGAGGTTTTGATCCTGCCTTTTAAGATGGTACGTAGGCAATGGGTTATCCATTCAAACACAAAAATTGTAAATAACTTGTATATTCTTTTCTCATCTCCCAAATCATGTTTGCACAAATATTTTCACAAATACCAAACCTACCATACAACATTTGTAAAAAGGGCTACCTTAGAGTACTAAGGATGTTTTGGGTGCTTAAAACCTTCCCATTGCATAACCAACCCCCTTACCCAGATATCTGACATTTTTATTAGTTTTTGATTTGATAAAACTTCTCAGTTTTTGTTCGCTTTCTAACCTTTCCTTTGGATAAATAGAAGTGTGGTGGTGACTCGAATTGTATGATTTACTTTTGGTTTAGTCCATAAATCTAAAGGTAACGAATACCCCGCTACAGGAAGGAAGGTTGAGTCTCTAGGATATGGTTCATGTGATGGACATGGTTGTATTGAAATTTTTCATCTTATAGGTATTCATCATGGAGCATAGTGGAAACCCTAATTCAGGGGTGTTGGATTGCAAATATCATCATGATCAATTCAAGTCCCTAAAACCCTAGTTTCTGACCATGGCATCATCATTTGTTGTGTGTACATTCAAGATTAAGGTTTCATATACTTCATCTGGTCTATAATGGATGATCCATCTGCTTGATTAATATTCATGGTCTTGATTCATTGTTTGGATCTATTCAAAACCTTACATGTTCATGACCTTTTGTTTGATTTGTGTTCATCAGGCTTGATTCATATCATGGAATAAGATCTTTGGTTCAGAGGTTGTCTACATTCATTTGTCCATGATAAAATACACTTTTCACCTAAGTTGACTTTTGGTCAATTGTTAACCTTTCGCTCAACCAGATGACCAAAGTCAAATAATCATTTACTCATCCCAAACCCTAATATCTGTTTCCATTTTTCCATTCACCACGATTCATTTTCAAACCATATGACATGATTCATATTAAAACTTTACAAACCATTTTCGTTCTAAACTTTTTTACACCATTTTCCATTCTAAGCCATACATCACAAATTCAAACCAATTTATTCATTTCAATTTTCAATCCCAAAGTTATAATGTGACATTACCACATACATTTCATAAATCACAAAATCATGTTACAACCATAAACATTCATACATTACAATAGCCATCTCAAATTCACATAGTTCAATTCAAAATTTAAAACAAAAAAGCCATAGTCCAACAAGCATCCAAAATCCATAGTATTCCATGCTGGTCCAAGCAAGAAAAAACTCAATCCCATGGAATCTCCATGATATCCAATTCAATGTCCTTTGCATTCCAATAAAAGCCATTAACCTGCAAATGAAAATAGAACTTTAACCATCTTGATAACGATACATAATAGAACTGAACAAAATTCACAAAGACTAAATAACAGTAGTGGTTTTGTCTATAGAATGAGTTCTAAAGGGAAGAATTAAATGTCTTCTCACGGGAAGTAGATAGATTTGGAAACATGTGTAAAGACCCAAGGTGGCATAACTCACATTGATACTTCTCAAGATTAGACATAAATGTCTTGGACGACAAACAAAATCAGGTAGACGCCGAAAAGACAATGCAGAAGTTTGTCAGTCTAGTTGATTATACTGCAGAATTATACCATGAATTAAATGCTTATGAAAGTTTTTAACATGATTATCAACAAAAATTAAGGAAATGGAGTCCTTGAATCTTCCTCTCACAGGTGAGAGTATCACCATTTTTCAAAGTGAGTTAAATCATCAAGAAAATCTTGTGAGGAACTTGAAAAATAAGTCTCTTTGGGCCAGAAGTTTAGAGGAAAGAGTTGAAAATCTTGTAGATATTGTTACCTATATACGTCCAACAATTTGCGAGCTCCTTGGAAATCATGGTATTGGTAATATCGAGAATGGTTAAGGTCCTCAAAGACTTGCTGAATCTGGTCTTGCACTACACTATGCTAACATAATCAACTTTCCAACAGACTTTTAACCTTCATCTAAACTCTCATAACAGCCAATCAAAAGAAAATTTCAACAAACAAAAGCCTTGCATAAAAAATCATAATAGAATCAAAATAAATAAAAAGAAAACTTCTAAACTTACTGCATAAAAAACCTTCAAACAAAACCATCAAATTGACAACTCAATTCACTTTAATTGAATGTTATAACTTCACTCTCCAACCACATGAAACCAACCTCTAACCACCCCTAACCTAATTCTCCATAACCTCCCTATAACCTCCAATTGATCTCAACAAAATGCTCCAATAGTTAATAAATTCCCACTGAATAACAAACACACGATAACATAATTTCTAACTTCCTGAAAAAACTTCAACAAACTCAGAACCATCAACTGAGTTCACACTCAACTCATCACCCTCATGAAAACTTACATTCACATTGAACTAACATACTGAACCTTCCATTGATAACAATCAACCCTGCCTCCATCCCTCTCAAAAATAACCAAAAAAACTCCCTTAACTCAAAACAAAATTTCTCTCCCTCTTCCAATCTTCAACAATCCCAAACCAAAATTCAAACAGAAACCACACTTCCAAATTCAACCTTCAATTAACACTTCTAAACAAACTTTAATTCACTTAACATTCCATTCACATTCAACCTTGAATCCCAACCAAAACCTTTAATCCACATCTTCCACAACTAACAACAACAAACGTGAATTCACTATACAATCCAAACGGAAGCAAGAAGAAATCGAAGAGGGGAAAGAGAAACAGAAGCATACCAGGGAATTTTCTCCATCCCAATTAGCCAAGAACCAAGCTTTTTTCTTCATCTTGATAGGTGACAATTATTCGCAATGGGTTTTAAATTCCGCAATTATTGTCCTTTGACACTGTAGCGGTGTATTCGTCGCTATATGATTTATCGATTAAACCATAAGCAAAGCATACAATGAAATTTCGAGTCGCCACCGCACTTTTATTTATCCAAAGGACTGGCTAAAAAGCGAACAAAAGCCTAAGAAGTTTTACACGTAGAAAACTAATAAAAAGATCAGAGAGTCTGGGTAAGGGGTAAATTACGCAATGGGAAGGTGTTAGGCACCCATCACGTCCTAGGTACTCCTAGGGAGCCCTTTTCACACTTGTTGTATTAAATTGTTATTTGTTATGACATACATATTGTGCAAACATGATTGGGATGATGAGAAAAGAATATACAATTTTTATTGGGTTTGAACGGATGAACCCGCTGCCTACGTACCTTCCATCAAAGGTAAGGATCAAAACGCCGTAGTTCGGCTAAAAGATTTCCAAAAGTTGGTGGATTCAATTTTAAACAATAGCACTGAGGCTTTTCATTATCAATGGGAGAAAACTCGACCATGACCAACATCCACCATGCGAGGATAGCTTCGACGTACTAGAGGGGTTAGCCCTGTTTTCAGTACGGAAGTCTTATAGTCGACTCACTAAGGATAGGCAAGATTTACATCAACCACAATGATAATTGAAACCTATGGCTAATGTGAAAAGATTAACAATGGACAAAGCCAAAACAAGTGAATGGGTGAAGTTAATTGATTGTGATTATGAAAATGGAGTCAAAGTATGATTAAGATTGATTCAAAGAAGTGTTATGAAATGGGGTTTGAAAAAAGTCAAGGACTTGAGGTCCAGGTTTTTAGTTTGAAAGCATGAAGATGTTTGCACAATATCTATGTCAAGTTTGAAATCAAAGTGTGAAAAAGTTTAGGACATAATGGGGATGAATGGATGATGATGGATTGTAAAACTTCTTAGAAGGTTCACTTCTTGAAATCATATAGAAGATGATTCAAGTGTGTCCTTTGGAATGGAAATGAGCAATAATAATATAAGCAAACAAATGATACCGGATGCCACTCAATGGTCTTACTCCAATCTCACAAACAAAAAGCGGATACCGGATACCAATAGATGGATTTACACCAATCTCCTAAAATAGAACTGGATATCAGAGGCCACTCTATGGACTTACACTAATCTCCTCAATAAAGAAATAAAAAGTGGATACTGGATACCAATAGATGGATTTACACCAATCTCCTAAACAAAGAAACAAGGATGTCGGAAGCCAATAGATGGACTTATTCCAATCTCCCTAAAACAGAAATGAAACTTGGATACCGGATGCCAATCTGTCTGGGCTTATACCAATATCCAACATATGATCATAGGAAAGCAAAGGCCAACTTGCAGGGACTTACAATTGCATCGTCACATAAACAAAGAAAAACAAAACATGGATGTCAGATGCCAATCTGTCTGGGCTTACTCTAACCTTCACAGTATGGTCCTAGGAATACAAATGCCAACTTGCAGGGACTTACAATTGCATCCTCACATACAACCAAACAAAAGCAAAACATGGATGTCAGATGCCAATCTGTCTGGGCTTACTCTAACATACACAGTATGATCCTAGGAAAACAAATGCCAACTTGCAGGGACTTACAATTGCATCCTCACATACAAACAAACAATGCAACATGTGATCATAGGAAAGCAAATGCCAACTTACAGGGACTTATAATTGCATCCTCACAATCAAACAAATGCATCAAGCAAAGATAAGATGAGTGGCCAAGGTGATGGTCTTATACTCACTTCCATATCATAGGAGCAATAGGCAATGAATGGTCTTACAATTGTCCTCAATGGGTAAACAACAATGATAAGTCACAAAGACAAATGGAATGATCATGCATTAATGAGCAATTAATGATGGTAAATGCACAAAGCATGCAAGCAGACATGTGTATATGAGATAAACAATCAATCAATGAATATCAATCAGCACACACTATAAACACACAATGAGGCTCATACAAGAGGTTAGGCACTGAGGCCAACTGGAATAGGGTCAAAAGGTGCTCTTAACCTTGCCATTAAGGGGCTAAGGTGAAGCAGATGAAAGGAGATGAGGGGTGTGCCTCATTGCTCTTATCCCTGATCAGGGAGAGCATTTAAATATCAGAAAGTGTGGGAGTTCAGAAGGTAGGAACTCTCTCCACATTATTGACTCGATAGATCTTGGGTTTTGATCTCAATGCTACAACCATGTAATGGGAGCAAGGAGAAGACTCACTGAGTAGTGGGAGATAGACTACTTATCTCTTATATCCACCAATTGCCTTACTTGAAGGACTTTTCCAGCTTGGGACAAATATAAACACACACAAGCATTGCCTCTTAAGGAGGACTTCAGACAGTTGCCTGGCCAAATAACAGGCCAGGTCTTCCAGACTACATGAAGAAAAAGGAATTATACCTCAAAGCAAATTGCTAAATAGCAAAGCAAAGCAAGTTCAAAGAACTTAAGCAACTAATGGTACCTGAAATAGTCAAACAAATCAGTACACAATTCAACAGTTCAAGCAAAAGGAAGTAGGAATGAACAGTTATAACAGACAGACAAATGTGCAAATCACAAGACTCAAATCATATGAGTCAAGCCACCTACAAAACAAAGAGGTTAGCTCATCATAAACAAATAAACTCAAACAGTTGGTAAAAGTTTCTTTGAGGCAAATGCTCCTCATCCTGAAACATGAACTCAATCATAAGCCACAGGACCACTAGGACAAGCCTAGGGTCAAAAATAAATGAGAAAGTCAAAACAGCAAGTAATATCCAATCAAAATCAAATTCAAACATTTAAGAAGCAAACCCAATTGGTTTCAAGTTCATATCATGCATCATCATCATTTCATAGACAAAAGAAGTCAAAGCATGGCAAATGAGGGCTCACAAAAGTCAACAGCAAGACTAAGCTCAAAAGCAATTATAATCAATTCCAAAAATCATCAAATAAATCATGGTCAATCACAATCCACAACATGACATGCATATAAAATTTCAGCTCATTTGGATCATGGGAAGATGGTCAATTAAAATCAGAAAGTCAAACAATTTCAAACATGCTCAAAGAAGTCAACCAATCATATATCAACTTCAAAAAATCATAACTCAAAGATAACAGATGAGAAATGAATGGGATCAACACCATGGCAAAGCTTAAGATGTCTAGTATGCACATGTAAAATTTCATGATCATCCAATAAAGTATGAGAATTTCACAAATGGAAAGGCAAGATGTATCACACAAGGTCAACATTTGACTAGACAGGGGAGAAAATCTCAAACAATTAGGAAATGGCATAATTAATTCCAAGAAAATTCACAAGTGAACTAGACATACAAGAGTAGGTTCATGCAAAAATTCACATTAATTGGAGTTCAATAAGCATGTCATCAAAAATCATGAAATTGCATATCATTGGTGTGACACAAATTGTCACACCCTACTTCAAAAATTCACAACTCAACAACCAGATAAGATAAAATCATGAACTCTACATCAAAATAACCATGGACGAGTGTAGATTATGCACGAAAAATTTCAGATCAAATGGGCAATGCATCACAATTTCACAATTGAATTGGCAAAAGGTACAAAATATGCATACATGAGCAAAACCCTAATGCCATTAAAAGTCCAGCCATCCAAAAAATCAGCAAAAATCATGATAAAAAAGTAGAGATCAAACAAGGTATGATGCAAAAAATTTCATGAAATTTGGATGTGAAATGATGATGTTATGAATTTTATAAGATGAGCATATCAAATGAAATAAATAAACAAATAAACATGGATTGATAAGTCAAAAAGGTTGACCGGTGGCATTTTTGAAATTATTTGAATCACTTAGCAAAACGCAGCGTACAGGCCAGGCTAGCAAAATGTTGTGATTGGTCGATTCAAATGGAATAGTAGCAAGGCATGCAGAAACGTGAACAGTTCTGGGCAGCAAAATGGATTTAGGGTTTTAGTGCACAGTGTTCTGGGCAAAACGCATTTTTAGGGTTTTCTACAGTAACTTCATCGTTCTCATCAAATCAACATGAATTTTTTCACCCAGAAATCGAAATTAAACATGGCATTCAGTGCATCTAACATCATATATCATCACTACAACATCCATAACCATTAAATCCATCTATCAAAGAAGAAACAAACAAAAACAATTTTGAACATGATACTTTAAACTTAGATTTCTCTCAGCACAAGCAACCAAAACGCACGATTTTAAGCTTAATGCAACCAACAAACAAAGATCTACAAGAGGCATGGCATAGTTTAATGAAATATGAGATTCGAAAATTTACTTGGTCATGAAGAAACTTGAGAAAACAGTGATGTTTGAGTGCTTTGGCTTGAAACAGGTGCTCCTTGTGGTTGGAAATGATGGATGCTCGAAGACCTTGAGTTTAACTATGTTGATTCCAGCCCAAAACCACATCTGCCATTGTTGGAAGCTTGAAGAAACAGAACACGAAAATGGCTGTACAGTTGGTAATTGATGCTTTCAAAGGCCTCCAAATGGTTGGCAAAATGAAGAACAAACAAGTAGAAATCGTGTCCTTTGAAGGTTTTTACAGAATTTTGATATGAAGGAAATGTGTGTTTGTGAGAGCAATTGGTTTTTCTGAGTGAGTGTGAGGCTGCTGCTAGGGTTGAAATGACAGAAAATGATGTTATATACTTCTGTTTAGTGAGCTGCTAATGGAGTGTTAAGCATGATTATCTTAAATGAAGCCATTTGCCATTTTGCTAAGTTTCCACCAAATGCACATGGAGGTGTACAATTCTGCACGAATTGGGCTTTAAATATGCTCCAAACAACATTCCAAAATATTTCCAATTGGCCAAATGTGCTAGAAATGGTTATTTCACAAAGTCACTTTTGCACCATACTTGAATTTAATTAATGCAAGTCCAAAAAGGCCATTTTGAATGGTGAAGTTTTGGTGAATGAGAATTACATTTTTGGAAAGAGGGGAACAAATATGACTTGTAGGAAAAAACCCCACCAAAATTGGCCAAATGGTTTGAGAGATATGGCCCTTTGAAGTTCACAAATTTTTGAAAATGAAATGATCATATCTGGCCAACCATACATGGGATTTAAGTGTTCTTGTACTTTTTGGAAATGGGAGAACAAGATCTTCAACTTTCATGTTGGGCAAAAATTCATTTGAAGCTTGTATCATGATGTAAGTTTAAGATCAAGAAGTTTCCATTTTTGGCAAATTTGAATTACAGGTCAACTTTCTATTTCTGGAAATTTCTTGTCTGACTTTATTTTCTTCACTGTGGATGCTTGACATGATATATGAAGCTTATATAGGCATGAATGAGACCTCTCAGACCAAATCCCATCACCAAATCACTGATTAAATCCACAGTTGACCAAGTTTGACTTTCTAGGGTTTTGCATGACTGAAGCATCTTCTGATGGATTCCAAACCCTAATTCCTTGATATCTTGATTCCAAATGATGTCACAAGTCATATGAACTCTTGATTATTGATCATGGTGCCCAAATTCTGCAAGAATGGCCACCACCCACTGCAATGACTGATTTTGAAGATTTTGACCTAATTGGCTGATGATTGCTTCAGCTGCAAGTAACATGGTTAGATGACAATATCTTTGTACTTTTTGGTTAGTAAACATATGAAAAGCAGAGATATACAAATGCAAAACATGCTTGGTGATCAAGAACCACACTCACAAGGCAACCTACCCACTAGGAGGGAAGCTAGGGCATGCAATGATCCTTGAGGCCATGATATGATATGATATGGGCCATGAGGGATCTTAGGGCCAAAATTGGGGTCTTACAGATGCCCCTATTTAAGGTCATTCTAGCCGGAGAAGGGGAGTTTAGAAATCTTCATCTCGACGCGGTAGAATGGGCTTAAATAACAGTAATGAGACAAATTTTGGTCCCTAAGAGACCTCATGATGCAAATGTATGTATGCAAAAGACACAAATTCTGTGGGGAATATATGATTCACACAGAAAAAAAAACGATCCATCGGAGTAATACACTCACCAGGAACAGAGACTCTAACAAGACTCTAGTTGGGGATAAACAAAACTGATATAGCGTGAACAAGACACGACTCTGATTAGGGAAAAACAGAAAACAGACTGGAGAACTCACTGGGGAGTGAAGGACTCACACTGGGGAAAAGAATTCCAAAGGAAAATAAATCCATTGGAGAGACACAAGCTGACTCCTGGGGAGAAGCAAAAAGAAGTTCCACTAGGGAAGCACAAGAACGAGGTGTTACCGGTATGAGGGTAACAAAAATCAGGAAGGAACACCAAGGATACCGGGTTGTAGGTATGTAACAGGTGACCGACCAAAGACGTGAATTGGTGTGTGTTCCAAAACACTCATCACCCTGAAGAAAGCTAGAACAGCAGACTTGTTTATAGGATGGATATTCAATTCCACAAGGAATATGAATCTGACTCTGCGGAGAAAACAATCAAAGATTGACTCGAGAGTGAACGAGATATAATATCCATTACCGTCAGAACGTGGATAATATACTCACATGGAAGATTATCCTGAACCGGGTTGTAGGTTGTTTATGGGATAAAACTCCGAAAACGTGAATTGGTTTGTGTTCCAAGACACTCATCACCCTGAAGAAAGCTAGAACAGCAGACTTGTTTATAGGATGGATGTTCGATTCCACAAGGAATACGAAACTGACTCTACGGAGAAAACAATCAAAGATTGACTCGAGAGTGAACGAGATATAATATCCATTACCGTCAGAACGTGGATAGAATACTCACATGGAAAATTATCCTGAACCGGGTTGTAGGTTGTTTATAGGATAAAATCCGAAATCGTGAATTGGTTTGTGTTCCAAGACACTCATCACCCTGAAGAAAGCTAGAACAGCAGACTTGTTTATAGGATGGATGTTCGATTCCACAAGGAATACGAAACTGACTCTACGGAGAAAACAATCAAAGATTGACTCGAGAGTGAACGAGATATAATATCCATTACCGTCAGAACGTGGATAGAATACTCACATGGAAAATTATCCTGAACCGGGTTGTAGGTTGTTTATAGGATAAAATCCGAAATCGTGAATTGGTTTATGTTCCAAGACACTCATCACCCTGAAGAAAGCTAGAACAGCAGACTTGTTTATAGGATGGACATTCGATTCCACAAGGAATACGAATCTTACTCTGCGGAGAAAACAATCAGAAGATTGACCCAAGAGCGAACGAGATATAATATCCATTACTGTCAGAACTTGGATAGAATACTCACATGGAAAATTATCCTGAACCGGGTTGTAGGTTGTTTATAGGATAAAATCCGAAATCGTGAATTGGTTTGTGTTCCAAGACACTCATCACCCTGAAGAAAGCTAGAACAGCAGACTTGTTTATAGGATGGATATTCAATTCCACAAGGAATATGAATCTTACTCGACTGGGGAAGATCAACAAAGGATTCCGACCAAAGAGCGCATGAGACATATCATTCATTACCGGCAGATCGTGAATAATATACTCGAAAGGAAAAGACACCAGAGATACCAGTTACTGGGTATATAATAGGTGACCGACCAAAGCGTGAATTGGTATATATGCCAAAACACTCATCATCCGAAAGGAGGGCTTGAAAAAGCAAATCGACTTACAGGATGGACATTCGAATCCACAACGGGAAAACGAATCTTACTCAACTGGGGACACAAACCCAAAGAGTGCATGATATACAATATCCATTACCGGCAGACCGTGGATAAGAAACTCGCATGAGATATATTATCTATTACCGTCAGAACGTAGATAATAAACTCGCATGGTAAGAAACACCAGAGATACCGGTTACTGGGTATATAATAGGTGATCTACCGAAAACGTGAATTGGTATATATGCCAAAACACTCATCATCCAGAACACAAACTGGTTAAAGGATGGGTATTCGATTCTACAAAGAATACGAATCTTGCTCAGCTAGGGAAAATCAACAAGGATTCCAACTAAAGAGTGCATGAGATATATTATTCATTACCGGCAGACCGTGAATAATATACTCGAAAGGAAAAGACACCAGAGATACCGAAGTATATAATAGGTGACTATCCAAAAAGAGAGACAATCGATACCAAGCATCCGGGTAAACGAAAGACAACTCGAAAGGATAAATTGCAAGCATCCGACAATTATCCAACAACAAAGAAATATTCGATTCCACAAAGGGAAATAACGAATCTTACTCGATCAGGGAAAACACGAAAGGCTTCGACTGAAGAGTGCATGAGATATATTATTCATTACCGGCAGACCGTGAATAATATACTCGCATGGAAGATTATCCACAACCGGTTACTGGGTATATAAAGGATAAATCAACCGAAAAGAAAGGCATCGGGATACCAAACTAGGTATATAATGATGACCAGTCAAAGGGAGCAACAGACATTACCAACAAAAGGGTAAATGAAAGGCGATCTGCTGAGGATTCACTGGTGAGAATTAATGATCCGGGGAACACAATCACTAGCAAACGGTGAGAGGACCCGCTGGGGATAAAATTGCTAGCATACGGCAATTATCCACAAAAACTTGCTAGGGATATAAGTGCTGATCTGAGCAACTTATCCAAGCAAAGGAAAATCAACATCACGAACTAGATGAAGATAACCACAAGGGGGAAGTTGTCATCGGTTGGGATGAACAACAAAGTTAACTCTGCAAAGGGAGAGAACGGGGTTTATAACTACCGATTTGTAGAGAAACCGCAAAGATAGGACTTACGACTGCTGGTTTGTAGGCAGAGGGCCAAAAAGGTAGGACTTACAACTGCTGGTTTGTAGGCAGAAGGCCAAAAAGGTAGGGATAACCACAAAATTAGGGTTTACATCTACCGAATACGGGATAGAAGACCAACAACTCCGCGTCGGGATAGAACAAATTACAAATCCTCACGGGAAACCAAAATAGGGTTTATAACAAACCACAAACTGCTGGAGAGCAGGAAAATAGGGGTTTACAACTACCGGTATGAAGGTAGAAAACCAAAAACTCTGGCTGGAGAATAAAAGGTGTATAACCACAAATTCTGTCAAGAAAGCCAGGAAAGATAGGACTTATAACTACCGGTATGAGGGTAGAGGCCCGAAACATTCCACTGGGGAACAACCCACTGGGAAGCACAAGGTATTTGACAAATAGCCAATTCGGGAATAATCCGAAAAGACAGACTGAATCATGACACGTCCTAGTGAGGATATAACTCAAATAGGAATATCCATCCCAATATATGTATTGGGAGGAAACGGAAGAAACCGTCATCCACGAGGATATATCTCAGTGGGGAACTGCAGAAGGAAAGATAACGTTTTCTGCTTATGGGGTTGACTCTATGTGGAGAGATTTTAAACACCCGACATCTGCTTGGGGAGATCTATAAAGAGACCCACATTACCCAAAAGCAGGGAACAACAAACAAAGGATATATGGCAAGAAATGCAACATGAATATCTGAATGTTTTATGAATATGCATGAATATGCGTGTTTTATGTTTGATGAATGCTGACAAAACAGACAATTCTAACACAAACAGGTTCAGGAATCAAACGCCCGGTGTTATACTTCCAGGGGAAAAACCAGCTGGAGAGTCAATCTGCGGAGATCTACATGCTGAGAAGCAAAGATCTGCAGGTACTGCTGAAGAAGCAGAGGATCAAAGATATCAGGAAGCAACCCAATCAGGGTACAGAAAGTCACAACGGGCAAAACGGCCACCAAGACGAATCTGTTGGAGAACAAGAGAAATCCCAAAGTATCTGCAAGGGATCCCAGTATCAACTGAGAAACAAAAAGTGCGTAGCACAAGCACGAACTGCTGTAGAAGCAAAATCCAATAAAACTCCGCTGGGGGACAACCCACTGAGGGAGAATGATATCATCCAAATAGAATCTAACTGCATAAGCAACTCTACTGGGGAAAACTGCCGGCTACTCTCTTGGGGAACAACCCACTGAGGGAGGACAAATCAAACAAGTAGATTCTGCAACGAACCACTCCACTTGGGGAGAATATACATAGCAAACTGATCACAACAAGTAGATTCTGCAATATAAGCCACTCTACTGGGGATCACAAACAGTCAGGAAATCAATCCATTCTCTGGATGCTAGAACCATCATCCGACCATACTGGGGATTGAAGGAGTATTCAACAGGCAAAACCACCACAACAAACATTCTGCAGACTACGCTGAGGAAAAGATGGTTGAAATATACTGGGATGTCAACCCAAATCAACCACTGAGTAGGAAAATAAATCCTGCTCTGCTGAAGAGAATAACACTCTGATGGAGAGATAGCAACAATTCCGCAGACGACTTCGCCGGGGAAAAGGTAAAGTACCGGGTATCAAACCGCTGACTTACCAAGTCTTCAAAAAGAAAGCGACCGTGCTGAGGAAACAGCCAATTCCGCTGGCAACTGCACTGGGAAGAGTGATAACAACTCTGCTCGCAAATCCGATGGGGATATCAACAAAAGCTCTACTCATGGTTGTGCTGAGGAGACAAATAAAGTCTGGGGCAGACGACCCACTGGAGAAAGTAACGGGGCACCATGATGACAAACCATCAACCGCCGAAACTTCACAAGAAAACACCCATGCTGGGAAAACTGCTGCTGGAGAAAACGAAGTCTTCAACAACACTCTGCTTGCGACTATACTGGGGAACAACCCCACCAACAACTTTGTTTGAGGAACAACCCCAACAAAGATCTGAAAAAAGAAGATACAACCAAACCAGGAATATGAGCCAATGTCTTACCTGTTGGAGATCATGCCACCCTCGGGAGAGCACTGAGATATTCTTGAGTATCCTTTCAATCTTGTGAATGTTCACTTTGTCTAAACAATGTTTTTGAAAAATTTAATTTATTTAAAACAATGATATTTTATCAATTTAAAACATGCGAAACATTTGCTGAATTGAAACAAATAAGAGTGCAAATAATTGGATAAAAAGCTCAAATTTATTTGATGGAATGGTAGCCTGCAAATGGCAAGACTCCATAGATCTGTACAAATTTGAAATCAGTGATATATATTGGAAGAGGGCTACATTGAACATAATGATCCTTTCTCTACCAATTTGAATCTCGATGTATCCGAAGCTTCAGTTGACGACGAATCGAGAATCTTCTGACGAAATGACGACTGATGAACAGAAAGTCTTGTCAGGATGCAGTTACTTGCCAAATCCCTAATTTTTGCCTAGATTGCCCCAGAGTGAGGTACTCAATCTAGCGGGATGCAAATATTCTCTTTTTTTCAAGTCCCTAATTTTTGCCTGGATTACCCTTGCGGGTTCTCCACCGAGACGCTCATTTTTGCCTAAGCCGCCCTTTCGGGTTTTCAACTTAGCGAGCTATTCTGTTTTTTCATTTGCATATACTTTTTTTTTCTAGGCAAAGTATCTCTTGACTGCATCTGAATTCACAGGACGAGTGAAATCCTCCCCATCCATTGTTGTAAGCATCAAAGCACCGCCTGAAAAGGCTCTCTTAACAACATATGGACCCTCGTAGTTTGGAGTCCACTTGCCCCTGGAATCGGGCGCGAAAGACAAAACTTTCTTGAGCACAAGGTCACCTTCTCGGAACACGCGAGGCTTGACCTTCTTATCGAGTGCTTTCTTCATTCTCTGCTGATACAACTGACCATGGCACATGGCAGTTAAACGCTTCTCTTCAATTAAATTCAACTGGTCATAACGACTCTGAATCCATTCAGCATCAGTCAACTAGGGACTTTGAGGGTATACTTTTTCTTTTTTCTTTTGAAAAAATTTTTCCTGGTTTTTGACTTTTCTTCTTTTTCACCCTCATCTCTTTTTTTTTTTTTTTTTTTTTTTTTTTTTACATTTGTAATGCCCCAGTTTGACTGTTTTGCTGATTCTCATGATACAGCTGAATGAGCTCCTTTCGTGCTCAAGAAGGCGGGTAATCTCATCAGGAATCCCCTTCAACATCATCTTCTTCTGCCTCAAATACAAGGAATTCAAAATTGGGAGATGGCGTTGGATCATTATGTTCAATGGGTTTAGAAATCCCTGCATAATGATTCTGGATAATGAAAAGCATTTGAATTTTAACAAGCAAATCATTTATGCAGATGAAAAAGTTGTTTTATTGTTTTTTTCAGGGTTTTTTGTGATCACTGATTTCATGCAAAAGCAAAAAGTGAAAACAAATGGAAAAACAAATGTTCAACAATGCATTAATTGAATGAAAACATCATTGTATTAAATGCTTTGCCAACAATGTCATCACTTCTCCTTTTGGCATGGGAGAAGGGTTTTAAACAAAATGAACAAATCACGCTGACTTATGAATGACCGTAGGAAAATCCACAGCGACCCAATTGTGGCAGACACCACCAGGAATAACAAAATTGTCCAAGTCCTCTGCTTCCTCTTCAATGATGGCAGCAGCTTCCTCTTCTTCAGGTTGATCGTCATGGATGAATCCTCCACTTGCGAACAGACCTTGCTCATTAAGTGCCCCCAAAACAGCAACCAATGCCAGCCCGGGATCGGTTAACCAGGAATAAATCCATCAACAGTACTTAGTCTGGCAAATATCTCTCTGAATTCACAATTCTCTTGCTCAGGATGATCCATCGATCTGGCAGAATCGGCTCTGGTATAATACCGGCAAAGCGCGTCTCCAAAATAAATGAAGATCGCAGGGTCAGACCACAGGACGGGAGACCGGAATAAAACACCTGCTTATGCAAATGATGCATGAAGTGTTTATGCATATGCTTGTTTTTATATCAAAGGAACTCGAGGGTTTTATTTGCAAACTTTGAAATGTTTAAGCATTTTGATCATACATGAGAATATCTCATCAGATATATCAGGTGAAAAAAATTTCCCGGTTTTTTCATGTTTTGAAATTTTTTGCAAATAAACTCCTTTGAGTTCCTTGAAATTTTTCTTTTTTCTGATGACATGAATGCAGATGAATGCGTGAATGCATGAATGCAACAAACACACTCAAGGATCAAGCAAATCACACCAAACAAAGGTCGTGGGAAAGCTCATTGTATCCCTAATATCAATCATCCATTTTGGTGGACTTAGGTTTTCACCTTATCGACACCCAAGTTCCATTGATATTAACGGTACATGAACCGGCTCAAACATCCTTAATATCAACCAGCCGCTTTGATGGATTTTAGGTTTTACACCTGATCCGGGATCCATTGATATTAACAATGTTTGAACGACTCAACCACGAATCACGGGTTTGTTGAGAGTCACGAGCATGGAGTCTCGGTTAAGAACCACCCAAAGGGAGTGTACTAGGGTTTAAACCTGCCAGACATGTTCTATCAGAGGTTCCCATAATCATCGTTCCATCTTTCGAATATTATCGGAGGAACGAATACTCGTATTCCAAGAATATTCTCAAGAGAAACTCTTATGAGTGTAGTATCGCGTAACAATCGTATCAGAACTTACATCTGAACGACCTCCGCACTACGTTCCTAAAAATAGGCAAAGATGGGTTTGGTAAACTATGGTCCTTGGCTTCTGCGGAACATGATTGAAAGAATAATGCCTAACCACAAATAACTTGTGTGACATTATTAATTCAACATGACCTCCACCAAGTGAATGGACTCGCAAGTCAACTGGCTAAGGAATACTCCACACCAGTCAACAAGACTATGCCATTCTCCTATCCTAGAGTGCACTCGAGTTCGGGTATAGAACTCATCTCACAGATCACCAAAGCAAACAACAATTGTATATCAAGCAATTCAAACATTACAATCAATACAGTGATCCCAAATTGTACAAAAATATGTCAAATAACAAATAATAATATAGCACAACAAAGGTGAAAAGTAGGCAATACCACCAAGGATCTTCTCCCCAGCAGAGTCGCCACTTTTTCTGTAGCGGTGTATTCGTCGCTATATGATTTATCGATTAAACCATAAGCAAAGCATACAATGAAATTTCGAGTCGCCACCGCACTTTTATTTATCCAAAGGACTGGCTAAAAAGCGAACAAAAGCCTAAGAAGTTTTACACGTAGAAAACTAATAAAAAGATCAGAGAGTCTGGGTAAGGGGTAAATTACGCAATGGGAAGGTGTTAGGCACCCATCACGTCCTAGGTACTCCTAGGGAGCCCTTTTCACACTTGTTGTATTAAATTGTTATTTGTTATGACATACATATTGTGCAAACATGATTGGGATGATGAGAAAAGAATATACAATTTTTATTGGGTTTGAACGGATGAACCCGCTGCCTACGTACCTTCCATCAAAGGTAAGTATCAAAACGCCGTAGTTCGGCTAAAAGATTTCCAAAAGTTGGTGGATTCAATTTTAAACAATAGCACTGAGGCTTTTCATTATCAATGGGAGAAAACTCGACCATGACCAACATCCACCATGCGAGGATAGCTTCGACGTACTAGAGGGGTTAGCCCTGTTTTCAGTACGGAAGTCTTATAGTCGACTCACTAAGGATAGGCAAGATTTACATCAACCACAATGATAATTGAAACCTATGGCTAATGTGAAAAGATTAACAATGGACAAAGCCAAAACAAGTGAATGGGTGAAGTTAATTGATTGTGATTATGAAAATGGAGTCAAAGTATGATTAAGATTGATTCAAAGAAGTGTTATGAAATGGGGTTTGAAAAAAGTCAAGGACTTGAGGTCCAGGTTTTTAGTTTGAAAGCATGAAGATGTTTGCACAATATCTATGTCAAGTTTGAAATCAAAGTGTGAAAAAGTTTAGGACATAATGGGGATGAATGGATGATGATGGATTGTAAAACTTCTTAGAAGGTTCACTTCTTGAAATCATATAGAAGATGATTCAAGTGTGTCCTTTGGAATGGAAATGAGCAATAATAATATAAGCAAACAAATGATACCGGATGCCACTCAATGGTCTTACTCCAATCTCACAAACAAAAAGCGGATACCGGATACCAATAGATGGATTTACACCAATCTCCTAAAATAGAACTGGATATCAGAGGCCACTCTATGGACTTACACTAATCTCCTCAATAAAGAAATAAAAAGTGGATACCGGATACCAATAGATGGATTTACACCAATCTCCTAAACAAAGAAACAAGGATGTCGGAAGCCAATAGATGGACTTATTCCAATCTCCCTAAAACAGAAATGAAACTTGGATACCGGATGCCAATCTGTCTGGGCTTATACCAATATCCAACATATGATCATAGGAAAGCAAAGGCCAACTTGCAGGGACTTACAATTGCATCCTCACATAAACAAAGAAAAACAAAACATGGATGTCAGATGCCAATCTGTCTGGGCTTACTCTAACCTTCACAGTATGGTCCTAGGAATACAAATGCCAACTTGCAGGGACTTACAATTGCATCCTCACATACAACCAAACAAAAGCAAAACATGGATGTCAGATGCCAATCTGTCTGGGCTTACTCTAACATACACAGTATGATCCTAGGAAAACAAATGCCAACTTGCAGGGACTTACAATTGCATCCTCACATACAAACAAACATTGCAACATGTGATCATAGGAAAGCAAATGCCAACTTACAGGGACTTATAATTGCATCCTCACAATCAAACAAATGCATCAAGCAAAGATAAGATGAGTGGCCAAGGTGATGGTCTTATACTCACTTCCATATCATAGGAGCAATAGGCAATGAATGGTCTTACAATTGTCCTCAATGGGTAAACAACAATGATAAGTCACAAAGACAAATGGAATGATCATGCATTAATGAGCAATTAATGATGGTAAATGCACAAAGCATGCAAGCAGACATGTGTATATGAGATAAACAATCAATCAATGAATATCAATCAACACACACTATAAACACACAATGAGGCTCATACAAGAGGTTAGGCACTGAGGCCAACTGGAATAGGGTCAAAAGGTGCTCTTAACCTTGCCATTGAGGGGCTAAGGTGAAGCAGATGAAAGGAGATGAGGGGTGTGCCTCATTGCTCTTATCCCTGATCAGGGAGAGCATTTAAATATCAGAAAGTGTGGGAGTTCAGAAGGTAGGAACTCTCTCCACATTATTGACTCGATAGATCTTGGGTTTTGATCTCAATGCTACAACCATGTAATGGGAGCAAGGAGAAGACTCACTGAGTAGTGGGAGATAGACTACTTATCTCTTATATCCATCAATTGCCTTACTTGAAGGACTTTTCCTGCTTGGGACAAATATAAACACACACAAGCATTGCCTCTTAAGGAGGACTTCAGACAGTTGCCTGGCCAAATAACAGGCCAGGTCTTCCAGACTACATGAAGAAAAAGGAATTATACCTCAAAGCAAATTGCTAAATAGCAAAGCAAAGCAAGTTCAAAGAACTTAAGCAACTAATGGTACCTGAAATAGTCAAACAAATCAGTACACAATTCAACAGTTCAAGCAAAAGGAAGTAGGAATGAACAGTTAAAACAGACAGACAAATGTGCAAATCACAAGACTCAAATCATATGAGTCAAGCCACCTACAAAACAAAGAGGTTAGCTCATCATAAACAAATAAACTCAAACAGTTGGTAAAAGTTTCTTTGAGGCAAATGCTCCTCATCCTGAAACATGAACTCAATCATAAGCCACAGGACCACTAGGACAAGCCTAGGGTCAAAAATAAATGAGAAAGTCAAAACAACAAGTAATATCCAATCAAAATCAAATTCAAACATTTAAGAAGCAAACCCAATTGGTTTCAAGTTCATATCATGCATCATCATCATTTCATAGACAAAAGAAGTCAAAGCATGGCAAATGAGGGCTCACAAAAGTCAACAGCAAGACTAAGCTCAAAAGCAATTATAATCAATTCCAAAAATCATCAAATAAATCATGGTCAATCACAATCCACAACATGACATGCATATAAAATTTCAGCTCATTTGGATCATGGGAAGATGGTCAATTAAAATCAGAAAGTCAAACAATTTCAAACATGCTCAAAGAAGTCAACCAATCATATATCAACTTCAAAAAATCATAACTCAAAGATAACAGATGAGAAATGAATGGGATCAACACCATGGCAAAGCTTAAGATGTCTAGTATGCACATGTAAAATTTCATGATCATCCAATAAAGTATGAGAATTTCACAAATGGAAAGGCAAGATGTATCACACAAGGTCAACATTTGACTAGACAGGGGAGAAAATCTCAAACAATTAGGAAATGGCATAATTAATTCCAAGAAAATTCACAAGTGAAGTAGACATATAAGAGTAGGTTCATGCAAAAATTCACATTAATTGGAGTTCAATAAGCATGTCATCAAAAATCATGAAATTGCATATCATTGGTGTGACACAAATTGTCACACCCTACTTCAAAAATTCACAACTCAACAACCAGATAAGATAAAATCATGAACTCTACATCAAAATAACCATGGATGAGTGTAGATTATGCACGAAAAATTTCAGATCAAATGGGCAATGCATCACAATTTCACAATTGAATTGGCAAAAGGTACAAAATATGCATACATGAGCAAAACCCTAATGCCATTAAAAATCCAGCCATCCAAAAAATCAGAAAAAATCATGATAAAAAAGTAGAGATCAAACAGGGTATGATGCAAAAAATTTCATGAAATTTGGATGTGAAATGATGATGTTATGAATTTTATAAGATGAGCATATCAAATGAAATAAATAAACAAATAAACATGGATTGATAAGTCAAAAAGGTTGACCGGTGGCATTTTTGAAATTATTTGAATCACTTAGCAAAACGCAGCGTACAGGCCAGGCTAGCGAAATGTTGTGATTGGTCGGTTCAAATGGAATAGTAGCAAGGCATGCAGAAACGTGAACAGTTCTGGGCAGCAAAATGGATTTAGGGTTTTAGTGCACAGTGTTCTGGGCAAAACGCATTTTTAGGGTTTTCTACAGTAACTTCATCGTTCTCATCAAATCAACATGAATTTTTTCACCCAGAAATCGAAATTAAACATGGCATTCAGTGCATCTAACATCATATATCATCACTACAACATCCATAACCATTAAATCCATCTATCAAAGAAGAAACAAACAAAAACAATTTTGAACATGATACTTTAAACTTAGATTTCTCTCAGCACAAGCAACCAAAACGCACGATTTTAAGCTTAATGCAACCAGCAAACAAAGATCTACAAGAGGCATGGCATAGTTTAATGAAATATGAGATTCGAAAATTTACTTGGTCATGAAGAAACTTGAGAAAACAGTGATGTTTGAGTGCTTTGGCTTGAAACAGGTGCTCCTTGTGGTTGGAAATGATGGATGCTCGAAGACCTTGAGTTTAACTATGTTGATTCCAGCCCAAACCACATCTGCCATTGTTGGAAGCTTGAAGAAACAGAACACGAAAATGGCTGTACAGTTGGTAATTGATGCTTTCAAAGGCCTCCAAATGGTTGGCAAAATGAAGAACAAGCAAGTAGAAATCGTGTCCTTTGAAGGTTTTTACAGAATTTTGATATGAAGGAAATGTGTGTTTGTGAGAGCAATTGGTTTTTCTGAGTGAGTGTGAGGCTGCTGCTAGGGTTGAAATGACAGAAAATGATGTTATATACTTCTGTTTAGTGAGCTGCTAATGGAGTGTTAAGCATGATTATCTTAAATGAAGCCATTTGCCATTTTGCTAAGTTTCCACCAAATGCACATGGAGGTGTACAATTCTGCACGAATTGGGCTTTAAATATGCTCCAAACAACATTCCAAAATATTTCCAATTGGCCAAATGTGCTAGAAATGGTTATTTCACAAAGTCACTTTTGCACCATACTTGAATTTAATTAATGCAAGTCCAAAAAGGCCATTTTGAATGGTGAAGTTTTGGTGAATGAGAATGACATTTTTGGAAAGAGGGGAACAAATATGACTTGTAGGAAAAAACCCCACCAAAATTGGCCAAATGGTTTGAGAGATATGGCCCTTTGAAGTTCACAAATTTTTGAAAATGAAATGATCATATCTGGCCAACCATACATGGGATTTGAGTGTTCTTGTACTTTTTGGAAATGGGAGAACAAGATCTTCAACTTTCATGTTGGGCAAAAATTCATTTGAAGCTTGTATCATGATGTAAGTTTAAGATCAAGAAGTTTCCATTTTTGGCAAATTTGAATTACAGGTCAACTTTCTATTTCTGGAAATTTCTTGTCTGACTTTATTTTCTTCACTGTGGATGCTTGACATGATATATGAAGCTTATATAGGCATGAATGAGACCTCTCAGACCAAATCCCATCACCAAATCACTGATTAAATCCACAGTTGACCAAGTTTGACTTTCTAGGGTTTTGCATGACTGAAGCATCTTCTGATGGATTCCAAACCCTAATTCCTTGATATCTTGATTCCAAATGATGTCACAAGTCATATGAACTCTTGATTATTGATCATGGTTCCCAAATTCTGCAAGAATGGCCACCACCCACTACAATGACTGATTTTGAATGATTTTGACCTAATTGGCTGATGATTGCTTCAGCTGCAAGTAACATGGTTAGATGACAATATCTTTGTACTTTTTGGTTAGTAAACATATGAAAAGCAGAGATATACAAATGCAAAACATGCTTGGTGATCAAGAACCACACTCACAAGGCAACCTACCCACTAGGAGGGAAGCTAGGGCATGCAATGATCCTTGAGGCCATGATATGATATGATATGGGCCATGAGGGATCTTAGGGCCAAAGTTGGGGTCTTACAGACACACACACTTACGAATACGCAACGACGTCGACGAATAAATTACCAGAGACAATACGACGAAATCGGTGGTGTAGCGGTAATTTTTTTTAGATTAAGCTATTGATTAACTTAACTCGTAAAGAAAGAGTCGCCACCGCACTTTTATTGTTTCTAGAGGAAAAGGGAAAAAGTACGAACAAAACCCAAGGAAGTTTTAAAACAAAACTAATAAAAAGAGAACAAGGGTTCGGGGGTTAGTTATGCATAAAGAATGTATTATCACCCTAAACATCCATGGTACTCATTGGGAACCTATTTGAAAATATGCACATTTTAGATTGAAAAAGGTGTTGTTTGTTAAAAGATTGGAGAGATGAGAAAATAAGCATTTTTATCATGATTTGGTGTTTGCTAAGACTTTTAAAGTCTCATGCCTACATACCAACAAAGTGCAATGGAGGATCAAAACCTCATAGTTCGTGGTAGAAATAACAAAAGGAGTTTGTTTTGATTCAATTTTATGGTAAAAGACATTTTGTCATTTTAAGGAGAATATTCAACTAGTCACCCACAAGTATGAGAACTTTGCATCATCATTATAAGGGCTCCAACTTGGATAAGGATCAATAAGTATGCCACTAGCTCTCACAAATGGAAAAGAATTATCGTCAATGCTATGGAGATAGGAGAATTATAACTCAACTATGGAAATGACTCATGTCTAATTCCTTGGGAAAAAGTTATAAAAAAAAGTGCACAAAGGGGATAAAATGGTTTGAATGAGTTAGACATTTTTTAGTCTTTCGAATTTGATCTAAGTATGCTTAAGATGGATTGGAATTTATTGGGAAAAGGGTTTTGAAAATCACTTGAAAAAATTCAAGTTTTATTGAGAAAGTGGTTCAAGTTAAAAAACAAGAAGGTTTTGACAAAGAGAGAAGATTTTGAAAATTAAAGGGGAAAGAGAAGAAGAGACTATCCTAAAGCAGTAAAGTAAAAGCTAAAGAAGAAAGATCTAACCGAGAGATAGCAAGCTTTATGACATAAGTAAAGCAAGAATTTCCCTCCTTTGGATTAAGCCTCAAGCAAGCAAGATAAGCAAATAGTAATCCATGTGTCAGATGAAACCAACGTAACCAACCCAAGTCTTACAGAGAAGTCCAAAGTCAAAGGTATCAGATGGATTCTAAGGTCTTAATTCACAAGTCCCAAAGCAAAGGTTAAGATCCTAATTCTAAGTCCATAACTCCATAATGATGCCAAGGAAAGTAACCACAAGTCCATGAGTTAGGAGAAATAAATTTCTTTTTACTAGTGTCTTCTTTGCAATGATATAAAGAAAGGTCCAGATGGACCAAGAACAAAATGAAATAAACACAAATAATATGATATGAAGTGTTAAACATAAAGTATAAAATAAAATGACATAAAAAATAAAGGCATAAAGGTAAATGACTTTGAAGTAAAAGTTAATACAAGTAAAATGTTAGTAGAAGATGTGAGTAAAGATGAAAAGATGTTTTGGTCATTTTTTGGAGAATACTCAACTATCCACTCACAAGCATGAAAATATGAACCTATACATCATTTATGAGAATGACTCCAACTTGGATAAAATCAACAAGTATGCCACTAGCTCTCACAAATGGAAAAGGAACAACATTTTCACACAATACCATGAGGAATAGGAGACTTACAATCTCATTTGTAAAAATTCCATTGCCTTTGGGACAAATTTAGCGCTATGTTAAGAAATCGTAATTGGACTTATGTACAAGTCACAACTATCTGAGGCCGGTCAAAATAATATTTGTGTTAATACATGCTAGAGAAATGATATGTAAATCATCCTCCTAAAGTTATGCCACACATAAAAAAGAAAAAGAAAGGGGTTGATCAAGCACAGAGGCTAGGAGGATGATCTATTACTTCAATCCACATTTCATGACACTTAGGAAAAACTTATACATAAATCCAAAGTAACTTAAATGATTCAAGATCACTTAGAAGGTAGATTTGAAATGATGAAAGTTCATCAAGTACCAATCCACACATCATGAATAAGATGGACACAAATCCATCTAATTGATCAAAGAGAAAAGAAGGGGATGAATAAGAAAGGGGATAAGAGAGGTCACACCCAATTTGAATCATAAATTTGATCAAGTCATCATCAAAATCAATCATCCATTTTTGTGGATTAGGATTTTCCCCCCATCAACACCCAAGATCCATTGAGTTTGATGAGACTTGAAGTCAAAATCATCATGATCCAAGGCCAACAGAAGTACACAAGGTCAACCAAATTTAAAATGTAATTAAATGAAATAAAAATGCATCAAAGGTATTTTAAATGATTTTTAAAATGGAAATAAAATGGAAAATCCACAAAGTTCTTCAAAACACTAAACAAATGGCTAAGAAAATTATGGAAGGTTGGAAATAAAATGAGAAACATATAATAAAATTTTCAGAATTTAAAAATGCAGAAAAGTATTTTTAAACCAATTAAAACAAAGGAGAAAAGGGAAAATTCATGAAAAATAGAAAATCTATGGAATAAATGTGGAAATATAGAAATTAGATGAAGAAAAAAAAAAGAGAATTTTAGAAATTATTTTGGGATTTTTTGGATAAAAAATGAAATTACTACGAATTTTTAAAGAATAAGCCATTTAAAATAATAAAAGAAAAAGAATTAAAATCACAAAAAAAACAGGAGCGTTGGATAACACCTCATTAATTGACGTGGCAAATCCAACACTCCAAATGATGAGAAACACAATGGAACACACTACAATTAGAACACGGGTCTAGTTTGAATTTAACCAATCAAAACATTTCAAACGGCCAATGTGTCTGGTCCAAACCCAGACCATATGAGAAATACTCTAGTCATCTTCTCCGATGAGCTCTCACCAAAGTTTCATCATTTGGTAACTTCAAGACACGAGACCACCACCATTGTGATCCTCTTCTCATCCCGAATTCAACCTTATGCCTCAAATTCATTTATGTGAACTAAGTAACGAGAATTTCAAAGAAGTTTTAGAAACAAGCAAGCCACTAAAAATAAAATTAAATGATTAACAATATCAATCATCACCAGATAAGTTAGGGGAAAACATCAGAGAGTGAAGGACTACATTGTGGTAACTTGTTTGAGTTCAAATGATGCTCAGAACTACCTTGTCCAGATGGTGATCAGAAGTTGATGAAGCTCGATCTGGTTGGAGAAAATCAAAAGGTATCAGAGCTTGGGGATTGTTGTAAAAGTTTTAGAGGATGCCGATGGAGCTAATGGAATCAAGAAAATGGATTGGAACAGACTGAAAGTCAAAACACAATAGTTGAATTTTCTAGACAAAAAATTCAAGTTGCAGCAGGGGTTTATTGGCTCTCCAAATCTTGAAAATAATGGCAATAACCTCCTCTATTTATAGGAAATGTGTTTGAATCCAAATAGGTGTGTAATGATGTTGAATGCGTGCGAAACGCATTTGATCCAAGTGTGTGAAAAGTGTGACTTGAAACTTCTCAAAACTCAGCCAAATGATGCGTTTTAAGTGTCAATTAACTTCTGGAGACTTGATTAAACATGTTTAGGACCAAAACACTTGCTAATTTGGCTTGGAATTGAGTTTAGTCATGATCAAATTTTGGGAAATGGTGATTTCTTCAGTTTCAAGTCACCAAGTTCAACTCAATGAGGCATCCTACTCAAGAGTCTTTTTGATCCCATTCTTTTTGCAATGTGTTAACATCATGACCAAGATTACAATGAGCCAAGAAAGATGGCATTTGTATGTTTGAGAATATAGTTATGGTGTGTTTAAGTTGGCATAAAATATTGGTTCCATTACTTAGAAAAATTTGAGTGCTTCATGGCTGAAAATGACCTATAATGTCCCAATGAATTCCATGGCCTTCCAAGCATATTTTGACCTTCGTACTTGAAGCAAACATGTAGGGGGTATTACCAATAGCATTATGAAAAAAATAATCAACTTTATATGTTAAAAATTGAAGAAGTTATGATCTTTGAAAGTTGGCAAAAAGTCACTTAAAAGTAGGTCAAATTTCACTAAGTCCACAAATGACCTATAATGTCTCCAAATTTTTGATGATCCTCCAAGCATAATTGGCTCTTATAATTTAAAAAGAAGTTGTAGAGGGTGTTGAGAAGAGTCATATTCAAAAAAGGTAATTCAAAAATGTTGAGAATTGAAGGAGTTGTGATCTTTGGAACCTTGACTTCAAAATGTTGACTTTTAGGTCAAACCACTTGTAACAAGCTTGTGTACTTGGATTTTTCTTGCACTTCAAAGCACATGGGTGGTCATATGAACTCAAGATGAGATATACTTTATTTTCTCTTGATTAAATTGCTCAAAGCTTTAAGTTACTTGTTAAAGAAGGCATGGAAATAAACACATGAACCTTTGACTTTCTTTGAAAAGCAAGCCATGGAACTTTGAGATGCTTTTGATTGAGAAGCCCTACCTTGCAAAATAAACTTAAGGGAACAAGACATATTTTTGATATTTTGATTAGTGGTTATATAAGAAATGAATGTATAAACACAAAGGTAAACAAAGAGGTGCTTGGTGATCCCTGCAAGAAGCAAACCCAAAGATAGTAAATGAAAGGGCCAAGATGCGACCTTGTTTGTATGCAAAAGATGAAAATGACATATGGGATCTTAGGATTAAAAATTAGGGTATGGAAGGTAGGTTACCCTTATATCTTCAATCTCTTTCGCTCGTGTGTAATCTTGGATTCGAATTCGATTTGGTAAAGAAGTTGAGCGTAAATTCAATGACGTTTTCTTTATTCTTTGTTGGTTCTAAGTGTTGGCAAAAATTTTGGTAAAACAAAGAGTTTTCACAAGATGTTGCATGTGATGTCTTAACATAAGATATCTATGTACCTGCTGGAGTTTGAAAACATAATTATGTAGGATTGTTTCAGGATGTCATACACGATGTCATGACATCTGATATTATGTACCTGCTGGAAATTATAAATGGAATTATGCAGGCTTGTTCCAGGATGTCAGACCCGATGTCATGACATCCTGTACACAGAACATTCAGGGTGAATGTTATGTGTTATGTGATTGCGCATTTAATGGAAATCTATGTATGATTGAAGATCTAATTTGCAGGCGCATTCAATCATTAATTACAACCTGATTTACTTATTTTTCAAAGAGATCTAATCAGCTGTCATGAGAAGATTTAATTGGAAAATAGTTTTAGGGTTTTCAAGATGTCCAAGCCCAACTGAAAGCTTCTATAAAAAGGGACTTGGAAAACCTGATTTAACACACAACCAATACAGAGCAAAATATTGAGAGAGAATAAGGGTTTGTGTCTTGTTTAGTCGTGAGACTTGTAAGCCATTCAATTCATCCATAGATGATTGAATTGGTATTATTTGTGAGTTGTAATTTGTCACTCTAAGCTTGTAAGCAAGAGTGAGTGTCTACTTGATCGAAGTTGTTAAGCAAGATCAAGTGTGTGTCTACTTGATTGAAACTGCTAAGTAAAATGAAGTGTGTGTTATTGAAAATTGTCTTCTTTTCATAAGGGATTGTTGTTTAAAATCACAGGTGTGATTGAGGGGGAGTGAGTGGGTTCTCATATCTAAGAGTGCTTAGGTAGAAATCACACGGGTAGAGATTAGGTGAGAAAGACTGTAACTTGTTGAAGTGTACTGAGAGTCTTTGAACTGATTCTATTTAGTGGATTTCTTTCCTGGCTTGGTAGCCCCCAGACGTAGGTGAGTTGGACCGAACTGGGTTTGCTTATGTCTCTTGCATTACTACTCTTTATCTTTATCCTGTTTGTTTTACTCAGATATTAGTGTCGTGACATTACCTTCGACATCTCATATCTGATACCAGAATTTCAATTGGTATCAGAGCAGGCATCCTGCTATGGTTCTGGGTGAGATCTAGGGACAATACTTTCTGGTACTATGGAGAGAGATGAAGGATCTGTTCACTGGACACCAATATTGGATGGATCTAATTATGACTATTGGAAACCTCGAAAGGTAGCCTTCCTAAAATCTCTTGATAATAAGCCTTGGAAGGTTGTGTTAGTAGGCTGGGAACATCCAGTAGTTACTAAGGAAGGAGAAGCCACAACTGATAAGAAACCTGAAGAACAATGGTCCAAGGAGGAGGATGATCTAGCCCTTGGAAATTCTAAAGCATTGAATGCAATATTCAATGGAGTAGACACGAATATCTTCAGGTTGGTAAACAACTGTGAGGTGGCTCAAGATGCTTGGGACATTCTCAAGACCACTCATGAAGGCACCTCTATAGTGAAGATGTCTAGACTACAGCTGCTCACCTCCATGTTTGAAAATTTAAGGATGAAAGAAGATGAAAATATTCATGAATTTCATATGAGTATCCTTGAAATTGCTAATGCCTCAGAAGCCCTGGGAGAGAAGATGTTAGATGAAAAATTAGTAAGAAAGATATTCAGGTCACTCCCTAAGAGATTTTCTATGAAGGTGACAGCCATAGAAGAGTCTCAAGACATCTCCAACATGAGATTTGATGAGCTAATTGGTTCCCTTCAAACATTTGAGATGGGAATGAATGATGGATCTGAAAGGAAAACCAAAAGCATAGCTTTCATGTCAAACACAGAGGAGGAAAATAGTCAGGATGTTGATGAGGATCTGGCAAATGATGTAGCAATGCTGGGAAGATAGTTCAACAGGCTGTTGAAAAAGATGGATGTAAGATCTAAGGCTAACGTCAAGAACATCTCATATGACATCAGTAAATCCAACAATGCTCGAAGAAGAACAAGGTCAGATGATAAGCCCAATGAAGGAAAAGAAGTACAATGCTATGAATGTGATGGGTATGGACACATTAGAACTGAATGTGGAACCTACCTCAAGAAGCAGAAGATGAGTCTTGCTGCCACTTGGTCTGATGAGAGTGAAATAGAAGAGTCTGCAAATCTGGTGACTGCCCTGACTGGAAGATGGGGTTCTGATGAAGACTCAAGTGATGATGAAGTAACCTTTGAATAGTTGGCCACTACCTACAGAAAGTTGTGTCACAAAAGTGCAGTGGTGTGTAAACAGGTTGAAAGCCAGAAGAAGGTAATAACTCAACTTGAGAATGAGAAGGTAAAACACTTGGAAACCATCTCCAAATTAAAAACAGAAGCAGTGGTTCTGAATGCCAAGCTAGATGAAAGTCAACAAGTTGAAAGGCAGAAGAAAGTGATAGTACAGCTGGAGAATGAGAAAGCAGAACATGTGGAAACCATCTCCAAGTTAAAAACTGAAGCTATGTTCTTGAATTCTAAACTAGAAGAGATTACCAAGTATGTAAGAATGTTAAACAATGGATCTGACTCCTTAGACAAGATTCTCCAAACTGGTCAAATAACAGGAGACAAATCTGGCATTGGGTATAATGAATCTAAGCCTGAGTGCAGTTACACTAGTTGCAAACCTAAATCCAAACCTAAGTGCAACCATATTAAAAGCAAATCTGAGATGTCACATCATATGTCACAACATCAGAAGGGAAGACAGCAGAAAGGGAAACACCAAAGATGGAGATGCCATTATTGTGGAAAATTTGGCCACCTGAAGCCCTTCTTCTATAAACTGTATGGTTATCCTAGACCTGTTCATCATCAGACTTGTTGGTTCTAAGTGTTGGCAGCAATTTTGGTAAAACAAAGAGTGTTCACAAGATGTTGTGTGTGATGTCTTAACATAAGATATCCTATGTACCTACTGGAGTTTAAATGGAAAACATAATTATGCAGGATTGTTTCAGGATGTCATACACGATGTCATGACATCTGATATTATGTATTTGCTGGAAATTATAAAAGGAATTATGGAATTATGCAGGATTGTTCCAGGATGTCAGACCCGATGTCATGATATCCTGTACACAGAACATTCAGTGTGAATGTTAGGTGTTATGTGATTGCACATTTAATGGAAATCTATGTATGATTGAAGATCTGATTTGCAGGCACATTCAATCATTGATTACAACCTGATTTACTTATTTTCCAAAGAGATCTAACCAGCTGTTATGAAAAGATTTAATTGGAAAATAGTTTTAGGGTTTTCAAGATGTCCAAGCCCAGCTGAAAGCTTCTATAAAAAGGGACTTGGAAAACCTGATTTGATACACAACCAATACTGAGCGAAATATTGAGAGAGAGCAAGGGTTTGCGTCTTGTTTAGTCGTGAGACTTGTGTAGCGGGGTATTCGTTACCTTTAGAGATATTAACTAAATCTAAGGTAAACCATACAAGTCGAGTCGCCACCGCACTTCTATTTATCCAAAGGAATGGTTAGAAAACGAACAAAAACCTTAAAGTTTTATCAAATAAAAAACTAGTAAAAATGTTAGAGATCTGGGTAAGGGGGTTGGTTATGCAATGGGAAGGTTTTAAGCACCCAAAACATCCTAGGTACTCCTAGGGAGCCCTTTTCATACTTGATGTAAGGTTGGTATTTTGTGAAAATTTGTTTGTGCAAACACGATTGAAGAGATGAGAAGAGAATATACAAGTTTATTTACATTTTGTGTTTGGATGGATGAACCCATTGTCTACGTACCATCTTAAAAAAGATTAGGATCAAAACCTCGTAGTTCGGGGTAAAAATCTCAAAAAAAATGAGTTGGTGAATTGATTGGTCCAAAAGCCTTAAGGTCTTTTGTTATCCAAAGGAGAAAACTCAACCTAAAACCACAAATCCTCCATGTGAGGATAGCTTCAACATGTTAGTGAGGGGTTAACCCTATAATAAGCATGGAAGACTCATTGTCCATCACTAAGGATATAGGTGAGTATTATATCTACCTCAAGGATAACTCAAACCTGATAGCTAAAGGTTATGAAAAGTTTTTGATAAGGAAGTGGCCATTGAAACCACAAAAGCATTTGAATGAGTCATATCTGCCAATGAAGAGAGTTTACAAAATATGGTCAAAGTTGACTTAGAGATTCAACTCAAAATAAGTGTTATGAAAAGAAAGTTGGAAAATCAAAAGCATAAGGCTTAGGTTTCTAATGTTTGAAAAGAAGTGTTAAATGTTTGCACAAAAAGTTTTGGCTTGGGTTAGAGTGGAGGGAAGAAGAATGGCTAAAGTCCTAATCATACAAGAGATAAGGGATAAGAAACAAGACCACAAATGGAGTTCCTCTCTTGAGATCATATTGATTATCCAAGTAGCTCCCATCCTTTGGAATATGCAAGCAAAATAATAGTAAGCTCAAGCAACAATCAAACAAGTCTCTTAAGAGATCCTCAATGCATCTTGTATCTTTCACTTTGGATGATCATGGCAATGGTTCTTCAATTTGAGCTCTCATAGGATTCCCTAACACAAGAGCACACACATCAAAAGTTTTATGAAACAAATCAAGAATTGACAAGAGTGAGTTTAGAGGTTTGGTCCTTCTAATCTATCTTCACATTAAGATCCTTTTACTTCAATTTGCATAGGGAATGTCCTAGAAAACTAAGTCCATTTGTCCATTTCTTTGTATTTTGGTCCACAACAATCAAAACAAAAGCACAAGCACAATAATATATATACAATTATGTGCTCAAGTGAGCAAAAGGCAAATTGCATTAACATAAACATGTGCTCAAATGAGCAAAGGAAAAAGCAAATGAATAGTAAATTGCATAAAAGTAAATTGCATAAAAGTAAAGAGCAAAAAGTAAATGTTAATTGTTAATGGTTAGTGTTAGTAGTTAGTGTGCCATAAGGAAAATTTAGCGCTATGTTAAACAATCGTAATTGGACTTATGTAGAAGTCACAACTATCTGAGGCCGGTCAATAATAATGTAGGCAACAACACAAGTTAGAAGTCTTGATTAGTGAACCAAGTTCCAACAGCTTGCCATGCCAAAAAGAGGAAGAGGAATGATCTTGTATTGGTTTAAGTCCTTTGCATGATTTAAGAAGCAATCTATCCTTAATGCAAAGCCATTCACTTGATCATTTGATCAAGATAAATTAGATTTGAATCAAGGAAGATTAAACCTCCCTAATCAATGCTAACTTGTCAACCTTTAACTCATTGATCAAAAAGAAAAAAAGAAGAAGAAGAAGAAGAAGAAGAAGAAGAAGAAGAAGAAGAAGAAGATGGATAATGGAAATGAAGAAAAATAAAGTGCATCAAATGAAAAGGAATGTACCAATCCATAAATGTTGACCAAATATAGGGAAGATCAAGGTCAAACCATAAAAATCAGAAATGAGATGAAGATTGGAAGTCAAGAAAAAAACAAAATATTTTTGGCATTTTTAATATCTGAAAATGAACTTGAATTAAAATATTAAAGAAAGGTCAAACTTCAAATTCACTTCAAATCAACTTTGAAAAGTCCAAGTGAACTATCCCAAGTTCAACATGGTCAAACAAAGTTTGACAAAAAATTTCAGCATTTTTAAAAGTCAGAAACTATTTTTAATCAATTAAAAATAAACAAATATAACCTAATTGAACTAAAATCTCAAATAAATCTCAAATCAATTAATAAATTGATGAGAATATTTTTCATAGATCCATCATCATTCAAAGAGGTTAGAAAAATATTTTTGGATTTTTTGAATATCAGAAACTATTTAAAATGAATTAAAAATGACCAGAAAAGAGAAAATTATTTAAAAATAGCAAATGATGAAATAAAAAATATTAAAAATCATTTTTATTAACTAGAAATTAAAAGAGAAATAATGCAATTGGTCCCATATTTTTTGGACCAATAATAAAAGAGATATGAATTTTTGAAATAAAAGGAAATAAAGAAAATAAAATCAGAAATTGGAAAATATGGAAAATCCCCACGCGTTGGATCTAAGCTCATTAATTGAGCTGGATCATCAAACGGCTATGGCATGCGCACGCACCAAAGTCCTCAGTCAATGCAACCACATGGATATTAAATAAAAGTCATAACAATGGAGCGCTAGGATTAGATCTGGCAAACGCATCGTGTGGCTCACAATCAATCTGGCAATGAGACGGTGGCCAGCGCCACCGTCTTCTCCGGTGAGCTCCGGCGAAGGTAAAAAAACACAGAGGTTCAAATGCTTACTAAAATGGACGATCCAGGAACAATTCGAAAGGTGAAGTGATGTACATCACTCCTATACCACTCACTTCCACTCTAGATTCCTATTAAGAGAGAAATCAGAGATGGAAGTTTGGTGATGTTCAACTGAACTTGTTCGATTTCAAAAATTAAGCACTCAATAATAATGCCTCTATAGAGAGGACTTTAGACAACACAATATCAAGGTCAATGGATCAAAGAATAATGAGATTCGAAGCAAAAACCAGTTGATCAAAACCTTTGGATTATGAAGAATTGAGTCACTTTCCTTGGTTCCTTTTGCAAACAGAAGCTTCAATAGATCAAATGGTGAAGGTCTAGGAACTTTAGATCTGAAAATTCAACCAAATGCAATTGAATTTTAGATCTGAGTTTTTAAAGAAAAATGAACTTGGTTCCTTTGGTATGGTTAGGGATTCACTCTTGCAGCATTTCATGCGCCTTAAGGTTGGAGATTTGAAGAGCATAACACATGTATTTATAACTGGAGAGGGCTGAATGCATGAGTTAACTCGTGTGCATGGCAAATGGATTTTGCATTGCATGGGCTTATGTGATCATGTGGAAGGCCCAATGAAGACTGAAATGGCTTGATGAGTTCATATGAATTGAAAATGGACGTGTACATTAAGTGCAATCAGCTCATGCATGGCAATTGGATTGAATTTCACAAAATGCACTTAATCCTTCATGCCTTCGAAAATGGTGTTTCCAAACTCCAAATGCAACCTTATGAGTAATGGTTAGAAAGCTTGTTGCATAAGGAACAAATTATATGTTGATCAAAATTCCAATTGGGCCTTGGAAATTAGTGAAATTTGAGCTTAAAGTGTAGGGTGCAAAACATGCATAAGTGAAGTTTCCAAATTTGGCCAATGTTCAAGCCCTTCTGTCTCAATGATGCAAGCTCCAAATAATAAAACCTTCAACATCAAAGTTGTAGATCATTCCAAGAAAATCAATTTGGACTTACATTTTTCATCATTTGGAGTTTTAATGAAGAAGTTATGGGCACTTGAAGTTGGATTTTTTTCCATTTCAATGCACTTGACCCAAAGTGACCTATAATGTTTTGCATTATCACATGTATTTATTCGTAGATTTTGAAATTTTTCTCAACATAACATTTTAAGTATACACAATAATATTTCCAATGCATTTGGTACCACCTCAAAATCATAAAAAATGAATGAGTTATGTTCTTGGGAAGTTGACTCAAAATTAGGGTTTCAGTCAAAATGACCTATAATGTCTTGGAATGGATGATGATCTTCCAAGCTTCGATTAAATTTTTTATGAACATGAAAGTTGTTCACATTGTCCTTAAGAACATGTTTTCTCTTGGGATAATCTCCATTTGACGAACACATAAAAAGTTAGGTCTCATTGCATTTCAAAATAGACAGATGAATTGACTAATCAACTTCTCAAGTCCACCACTCATATCTTGATGAATTGATGATTGAGGGCACTCAAATAAGTTCAAATATGCATGGAATGATGAATTAAAGAACTTCCCTTGATGGTGTTTGACCATGGGCTGAGGTTGCTTCATGAGCAAGGCATTGTTGATGATCAGATGAATTAGGGTTTCCTTGGGAAACAAACCTCAAATCCTTTGACTTGATTTGATAAAAAATGATGAATTGATATACTAGGGAGGCATATTTGATGGATGAGAGCTTTGGGAACCATTGCCATGCTTGCTTTCATCTTCTCTTGACCTTATCATTGCACAATGAATCTCCTAGGAGCTTTTAGACCTTGTGATTGCTCAAGCTATAAACAAGAAATGTTAGTGACATATTTTTGTGCTTTTGGTTAGTAAATAAAATGATAAAAGCAATGATATACAATTCAAGCATGCTTGGTGATCTCAAACCACTCACAAGAGGTCCCCACCCAAAGGGAAGGAGCCAAGGTGCTTATGATCCTTGAGGTTTTGCAAATGCAATGTTATGATGCCATGAGGGATCTTAGGGACAAAAATGGGGTCTTACAGATGCCCGTATTTAAGGTCATTCTAGCCGGAGATATGAAGGTTAAAATCTTCGTCTCGACGAGGTAGAATGGGCTTAAATAATAACAAAGAGACAAATTTTGGTCCCTACGAGACCTCAAGATGCAGATGTATGTATACAAAAGGGCAATACTTCGTGGGGATATGTGTCCACGAAGAGGGAAAGAAATCCGGAGAAACCGACAATCCATATGAGTAACACACTCAATGGGACAAAGACTCTGGGACTCTTATGGGGATAGAAAAGGGGATAAATTGCGTGAGCAGGGCAATACTCAAAGGTTGGGGAGCAGAATCCCAAAAGAATAAATCAATGGAAAGACCCAAGCTGACTCAGAGGCGCATGTATTGGGGAATATGCCAATACAACGGAATTATCTACCAAGGATACTTCGGATGAAAATCCGGACTCAGATGGGGAGAATCCACTAAAGGACCTTGCTGAGGAATATCCAAACAGGACTCCTCCGGGGAACACCGGGGCGAGGTATTACCGGTTACTAGGTAATAAGCTCAAAGAGACGTGTGATCCGAACACCGGTATAAGGGTGAAAGAACAACACGCCCAGGGAGAATGAATATCTAAGACCGGTACAAGGGTGAGAGATATCCAAACTCATCTGAGGAAAACCTAAAAGGTATGTTTCAACTCAGGAAAATCTGACTCCACAGGGGACATAAGTCATAATAGGGAGCAGAGAGGAAGGAACACCAAGGATACCGGTTACTGGGCATATAATAGGTGACCGACCAGGGCGTGAATTGGGGAATATTCCCAAGACACGCATCATCCAAAAGAGGGCTAAAAAGCTAACTCGATAACAGGATGGACATTCGTTTCCAAAAAGGGAATACGAATCTTACTCAACTGGGGAAGAGCAAAAGACTTCGACCAAAGAGTGCATGAGATATATCATTTATTACCGTCAGAACGTAGATAACATACTCGCATGGAGGATTATCCATAACCGGTTACTGGGTTAATAAAGGATAAATTGACCGAAAAGGAAGGACATCGAGAATACCAAAAACTAGGTATAAAATGATGACCAATCAAGGGGAGACACGATCATTACCGACAAACCGCAAATGAAAGATGACTTGCCAGAGATATATTGGCAAAGGCAATGATCCGGGAGATATACTCAAAAAGGGTGAAGGACTATCAATACTGAATATTGGATAATGATAACCGTCAAGAGGGGAATTACATCTACCAGATACCGAATATTGGATAATGAATAAAAGGTTAACTCTGCCAAGGTGATAAAAATAGGGTTTACAACTACCGGTATGAGGGTAGAAAACCACAGACTCCACCGTGGAAAAGATGGATAATTACTGGTTACTGAGCAATCATTCATCCGAACTACGGGGAACTACAAGGATAATCTCCAGAAGCCAAATCTAGGGACAAACTAGAGATGCACAAAGAAACAAGACTCGTCCCTATGAGGATATAACTCAATGGGGAGTTCCATCCCAATATATGTGTTGGGAGGAAACTAAAACAACCATCATCCACGAGGACATAACTCGGTGGGGAATATGGACGAAAGGATAAACATTTTCTGCTTATGGGGCTGACTCTTCATGGAGAGATCAAACACAACCAACCTGCTTGGGGGATACATTACCAAATTGCAGTGGATAACAAACAAAGATATATGGAAAAGGATGCAACATGAATATCTTAATGTTAAAAATTATGCATATATGTGTGGTTTATGTATGATGAATGCTGACAGAACAGACATATCTAACGCAAACAAGTCCACTGATTGATTGAACAAACATCTGGTACTACATCTCAAGAGAGAAAGCCAGGCTCAACGGAGAACATCCGATCTGTTGGGGATCAGGGGTGCCAGGAAACAAAGACTTCTGCAGGGGAATGAACAACAACCAATCCAACTGGGAACAGGATCATGGCACAGATAAGTTCTGCTGGGGAAGCAACTCCACTGGGGAAATTATCAACGGGGATGATGGATCTTCGTGGGGAAACAACCACCAATCAGAAGCTTCCAAGGGTCAACCAAATATTATCCCCACCCAAGATCACATCTGCTGAGGAGGAAAGGGAGCTGCATATCTTTAACACACACTCTGCTCGGGAGAGGAAACCACAAAAGGCTCTAGAGGAAGAGGATACAAACATGCCAGGAATATGAACAAATGTCTTACCCTGTCGAGAATCCTACCATCCTTGGGAGAGCACGGAAGACATCCCAGTATCCTTTCATCATTGTGAATGTTCACTTTGTTTAAAAACTAGTTATGAAAAGTTTAATTATTTAAAAACAATGAGCAACTCAGTAGCACTTTTACCAAAAAGGTCCTTCCCCCTCAGAATCTTCAGTTCCTTGCGAAGCTCAAGGAATTGGTCTTTCATTCATCCATCTTCTCATAAACATCTGGACCTTCAGATGGTTCAGAGTGGTAGATGGTATCTTCAACTCTTGGTAATGTGTGCGCAACGGGAGGTGGCACTGAAAGGACCGGGCTAGATGCCGGTAAAGAAACAAGAGTAGGAGTGAAACCTTCTGGCATGAAATTGGCGGGCATTCCCCACGGGAACCTGGCCGGCATAGATGGCGCAAAGTGGGCTGTTGCAGCAGGCACAGTAGAAGTCACGATCTCAGAAATGACTGTCCTCTGGGGAGGAGTTGATGGCGTTGGGGAAGACTGGCTTTGGGCAGCCATGAATGACTCCATCAGGGCAGTCAATATGGCTACCTCCTCCTTCAGCTCGCGGTTCTCTTGTTCCAAATGATCCAACAGTCTCGATGAGTTGGCTCTGGTGTAGTACCGGTGAGTCAGCTTGTCTTCAAAATAGATGAAGAACACAGAGTTAGACCATAGGGCAAGAAACCTGGAGCAAAACCTACTTATGCACATGATGCATGCAATGCTTGTGCATATGATTTGTTTTTATATCAAAGGAACTTTAGAGTTCTATTCGCAAACGTTGGAAATATTAAAAAGTTGTAACATATGGAAATACAATATCAATAATATATGGGAAATGTCTTTACATCAAAGAACTACAACATTGGTAACCAAATACAAGAGAGAAGGAAAATGATCATCCTATGGATCCCCAGAAACAATCATCTAAAGCTCGAGAGACTGGAAGATAAGATGCACGAAGCCTCTTCATCTCCTCCTCGTAGGCTGCCTCCATATCTGCCTTCTCTTTGGCAAGTTGATCGTACTTCCTCTTCCAAAACCTGGAAGACTGAGGAAGTAGAGAAGTCCACACATCATTAGGATCATCAATAACCTGATGCTCGAGGAATTATATCAAAGCATCCTTCTCCTTAATCTGCTGAAGCAACTCCCCTCGTTCATGGATCCAAGCACGTGAACAGTCTTCGTCTCTCAACTCCTCTACTCCTTGGTCAGGGAGGGTTGAAGGCCCAACCACAACCAATGGTGTAGGTCTCGGATACTCGTAAGGCATGAGGTATTCAGCAGCTCTCCTCCTAACCCAAGAAGTATAAGGTTCCAAAGCAATACAATTCTTCGATCCCAGCTCCTTCCTTCGTTTCCTATGGATCTTGCGCCAAGCGCGGACCATCCTGCCTTTCAGGCCTTGGGGATCTTTACCCTCCTGAAAGAACACACCCTCTAACAAAATGTTATTGGGTTTATCCTTTAGGGGGAACCCAAGCTGACTACGTGCCAAAATAGGGTTGTAGTTAATCCCACCACATGTACCAAGAAGAGGAACACTGGAGAATTCACCACAAGAGTCAATAATCTCCACACCATCATACACACGGTTGTACCAAAAGATATCATCATTAGTGAGAGACATAAGTCTCGTGGACCACCGTAGACATCCTTTAGTCTCCTTGAAGGCGATCGTCTGCGGCAAGTGAGAAATAAACCACTTGTAGAACAGAGGCAAACATCACACAATGGTAGCACCACCCTTTGCATTCCTCATATGCAAAGAAAAGTAAGTGTCACCCAACAGAGTCGGAACGGGATTAAGAGTAGAGAAAATCCTAATAGCGTTCACATCCACAAACTTGTCGATGTTGGGGAACAACATTAGCCCATAGATGAGAAGTAAAAATATGGCTTAAAAGGCGTCCTCATTCATGGCCTTCCCATACATAGTAGCTTGAGCGGTGAGGAACTCAGAAGGGAGACCTTGAATTCCACCTTTAATAGTCATATGAGCACCAACTAGAGATTCATCTATATGCAACATGTCAGCTATCTCTTGAGAAGTAGGAACACTCTCTAAGCCACTGAACGGCAACTGGTCTAGAATAGGTATACCCATAAGGTAGGCATACTCCTCAAGCGTAGGCAAAAGCTGGAAATCCGGAAAAGTGAAGCAACGGTACAAGGGATCATAAAACTACACCAATACACTCATCAATCCTTCGTCCACTTGAGTAGTCAGAAGAGAAAAAAGCTTCCCAAAACGAGCCTTGAAACCCAAGGGATCTAGTACATAGGATGTCAAATTCCTTAACTCTTTCAAGTCGGGCTGTCTGAAACTGTACTTCTTTGTATTCCTTCTTTGTCTTTCCATGTCTGAAAATTTGCAAATAGACCTCTTAAGTTCCTTGAAAATTTTCTTATTGTTGATGATATGGATGCAAAATGGGTGCATGAATGCATGAATACAACAATCACACTCAAGGGTCAAGCAAAGCACACCAAACAAAGGTCATGGGATGGATCATGTCATCCTTAATATCAATCATCCATTTTGGTGGATTATGGTTTACACCTTATCAACACCCAAGTTCCATTGATATTAAGGATACATGAACGGATCAACCATGAATCAAGGGTTTGTTGTGAGTCACGAGCATGGAGCCTCGGTTAAGAACCACCCAAAGGGAGTGTACTAGGGTTTAAACCTGCCAAACATGTTCTACAAGAGGTTCCCATAGTCATCACCCCATCTTTCGGATATTATCGGATAAACGACTACTCGTATTCCAAAAATATTCTCAGGAGAGACTCTTATGAGTGTAGTATTGCGTAACAATCGTATCAAATCTTACACTTGAACGACTTTAGCACTACATCCTAAGAATAAGCCAAGATGGGCTTGGTAAACTAAGGTCCTTGGCTTCTAAGGTCTATATTGGAAAGATTAATGTCTAACCACAACTACTTGTGTGAAATTATTGATCCGAACATGACCTCCACCAAGTGAATGGACTTGCAAGTCAACTTTCTAAGGAATAACTCCACACAAGTCAACAAGACTATGCCATTCTCCTATCCTAAGTGCACTCGAGTTCGGGTATAGAACTCATCTTACAAAGATCACCAAGCATACAAAGAATTAATATTCAAGCAATTCAATCATTACATACAATACAGTAATCCCAAATTGCACAAAAATATGTCACAAAACAATATACAATATAATACAACAAAATATGAAAAGTAGGAAACACCCACTAGGCAAATGGTCCCCAGCAGAGTCGCCATTTTTCTGTAGCGGGGTATTCGTTACCTTTAGAGATATTGACTAAATCTAAGGTAAACCATAAAAGTCGAGTCGCCACCGCACTTCTATTTATCCAAAGGAATGGTTAGAAAGCGAACAAAAACCTAAAAGTTTTATCAAATCAAAAACTAGTAAAAATGTCAGAGATCTGGGTAAGGGGGTTGGTTATGCAATGGGAAGGTTTTAAGCACCCAAAACATCCTAGGTACTCCTAGGGAGCCCTTTTCATACTTGTTGTAAGGTTGGTATTTTGTGAAAATTTGTTTGTGCAAACATGATTGAAGAGATGAGAAGAGAATATACAAGTTTATTTACATTTTGTGTTTGGATGGATGAACCCATTGCCTACGTACCATCTTAAAAAATATTAGGATCAAAACCTCGTAGTTCGGGGTAAAAATCTCAAAAAAAATGAGTTAGTGAATTGATTGGTCCAAAAGCCTTAAGGTCTTTTGTTATCCAAGGGAGAAAACTCAACCTAAAACCACAAATCTACCATGTGAGGATAGCTTCAACATGCTAGTGAGGGGTTAACCCTATAATAAGCATGGAAGACTCATTTTCCATCACTAAGGATATAGGTGAGTACTATATCTACCTCAAGGATAACTCAAACCTGATAGCTAAAGGTTATGAAAAGTTTTTGATAAGGAAGTGGCCATTGAAACCACAAAAGCAATTGAATGAGTTATATCTGCCAATGAAGAGAGTTTACAAAATATGGTCAAAGTTGACTTAGAGATTCAATTCAAAATAAGTGTTATGAAAAGAAAGTTTGAAAATCAAAAGCATAAGGCTTAGGTTTCTAATGTTTGAAAAGAAGTGTTAAATGTTTGCAAAAAAGTTTTGGCTTGGGTTAGAGTGGAGGGAAGAAGAATGGTTAAAGTCCTAATCATATAAGAGATAAGGGATAAGAAACAAGACCACAAATGGAGTTCCTCTCTTGAGATCATATTGATGATCCAAGTAGCTCCCATCCTTTCGAATATGCCAGCAAAATAATAGTAAGCTCAAGCAATAATCAAACAAGTTTCTTAAGAGATCCTCAATGCATCTTGTATCTTTCACTTTGGATGATCATGGCAATGGTTCTTCAATTTGAGCTCTCATAGGATTCCCTAACACAAGAGCACACACATCAAAAGTTTTATGAAACAAATCAAGAATGGACAAGAGTGAGTTTAGAGGTTTGGTCCTTCTAATCCATCTTCACATTAAGATCCTTTTACTTCAATTTACATAGGGAAAGTCCTAGAAAACTAAGTCCATTTGTCCATTTCTTTGTATTTTGGTCCACAACAATCAAAACAAAAGCACAAGCACAATAATATATATACAATTATGTGCTCAAGTAAGCAAAAGGCAAATTGCATTAACGTAAACATGTGCTCAAATGAGCAAAGGAAAAAGCAAATGAATAATATGTACAAGAATAGTAAATTGCATAAAAGTAAAGAGCAAAAAGTAAATGTTAATTGTTAATGGTCAGTGTTAGTAGTTAGTGTGCCATAAGGCAAATTTAGCGTTATGTTAAGCAATCGTAATTGGACTTATGTAGAAGTCACAACTATCTCAGGCCGGTCAATAATAATGTAGGCAACAACACAAGTTAGAAGTATTGATTAGTGAACCAAGTTCTAACAGCTTGCCATGCCAAAAAGAGAAAGAGGAATGATCTTGTATTGGTTTAAGTCCTTTGCATGATTTAAGAAGCAATCTATCCTTAATGCAAAGCCATTCACTTGATCATTTGATCAAGATGAATTAGATTTGAATCGAGGAAGATTAAACCTCCCTAATCAATGCTAACTTATCAACCTTTAACTCATTGATAAAAAAGAAGAAGAAGAAGAAGAAGAAGGACAATGGAAATGAAGAAAAATAAAGTGCATCAAATGAAAAGGAATGTACCAATCCATAAATGTTGACCAAAGATAGGGAAGATCAAGGTCAAACCATAAAAATCAGAAATGAGATGAAGATTGGAAGTCAAGAAATAAACAATTTTTTTTTGGCATTTTTAATATTTGAAAATGAACTTGAATTAAAATATTAAAGAAAGGTCAAACTTCAAATTCACTCCAAATCAACTTTGAAAAGTCCAAGTGAATTATCCCAAGTTCAACATGGTCAAACAAAGTTTGACAAAAAATTTCAGCATTTTTAAAAGTCAAAATATATTTTTAATCAATTAAAAATGTACAAAAATAACCTAATTGAACTAAAATCTTAAATAAATCTCAAATAAATTAATAAATTGATGAGAATATTTTTCATAGATCCATCATCATTCAAAGAGGTTAGAAAAATATTTTTGTATTTTTTGAATATCATAAACTATTTAAAATGAATTAAAAATGACTAGAAAAGAGAAAATTATTAAAAAATAGCAAATGATGAAATAAAAAATATTAAAAATAATTTTTAGAAACTAGAAATCAAAAGAGAAATAATTCAATTGGTCCCATATTTTTGGACCAATAATAAAACAGATATGAATATTTAAAATAAAAGGAAATAAAGAAAATAAAATCAGAAATTGGAAAATATGGAAAATCCACACGCGTTGGATCTAAGCTCATTAATTGAGCTGGATCATCAAACAACTATGGCATGCGCACACACCAATGTCCTCAGTCAATGCAACCACATGGATATTAAATAAAAGTCATAACAATGGGGCGTTGGGATTAGATCTGGAAAACGCATCGTGTGGCTCACAATCAATCTGGCAATGAGACGGCGGCCAGTGCCACCGTCTTCTCTGGTGAGCTCCGGCGAAGGTCAAAAAACACAGAGGTTCAAATGCTTACTAAAATGGACGATTTAGGCACCATTCGAAAGGTGAAGTGATGTACATCACTCCTATATAACTCATTTCCACTCTAGATTCCTATTAAGAGAGAAATCAGAGATGGAAGTTTGGTGATGTTCAACTGAACTTGTTCGATTTCAACAATTAAGCACTCAATAATAATGCCTCTATAGAGAGGACTTTAGACAACACAATATCAAGGTCAATGGATCAAAGAATAATGAGATTCGAAGCAAAAACCAGTTGATCAAAACCTTTGGATTATGAAGAATTGAGTCACTTTCCTTGGTTCCTTTTGCAAACAGAAGCTTCAATAGATCAATGGTGAAGGTCTAGGAACTTTAGATCTGAAAATTCAACCAAATGCAGTTGAATTTCAGATCTGAGTTTTTGAAGAAAAATGAACTTTGTTCCTTTGGTATGGTTAGGGATTCACTCTTGCAGCATTTCAGGCGCCTTCAGGTTGGAGAATTGAAGAGCATAGCACATGTATTTATAGCTGGAGAGGGCTGAATGCATGAGTTAACTCGTGTGCATGGCAAATGGATTTTGCATTGCGTGGGCTTGTGTGATCATATGGAAGGCCCAATGAAGACTGAAATGGCTTGTTGAGTTCATGTGAATTGCAAATGGACGTGTACATTAAGTGCAATTAGCTAATGCATGGCAATTGGATTGAATTTCACAAAATGCACTTAATCCTTCATGCCTTCGAAAATGGTGCTTCCAAACTCCAAATGCAACCTTATGAGAAATGGTTAGAAAGCTTGTTGCATAAGGAACAAATTATATGTTGATCAAAATTCCAATCGGGCCTTGGAAATTAGTGAAATTTGAGCTTAAAGTGTAGGGTGCAAAACATGCATAGGTGAAGTTTCCAAATTTGGCCAATGTTCAAGCCGTTCTGTCTCAATGATGCAAGCTCCAAATGATAAAACCTTCAACATAAAAGTTGTAGATCTTTTCCAGACAATCAGTTTGAACTTAAATTTTGCATCATTTGGATTTTTAATGAAGAAGTTATGGGCACTTGAAGTTGGACTTTTTTCCATTTCAATGCACTTGGCCCAAAGTGACCTACAATGTTTTGCATTATCACATGTATTTATTTTGAGATTTTGAAATTTTGCTCAACATAACATTTTAAGTAGACACAATAAGATTTCCAATGCATTTGGTACCACCTCAAAATCATAAAAAATGAATGAGTTATGTTCTTGGAAAGTTGACCCAAAATTAGGGGTTCAGTCAAAATGACCTATAATGTCTTGGAATGGATGATGATCTTCCAAGATTCAAATTAATTTTTTATGAACATGAAAGTTGTTCACTTTTTCCTTAAGAACATTTTTTCTCTTGGGATCATCTCCATTTGATCTACACATAAAATGTTAGGTCTCAGTGCATTTCAAAATAGACAGATGAATTGACTGATCAACTTCTCAAGTCCACCACTCATGTCTTGATGAATTGATGATTGAGGGCACTCAAATAAGTTCAAATATGCATGGAATGATGAATTATAGAACTTCCCTTGATGGTACTTGACCATGGGCTGAGGTTGCTTCATGAGCAAGGCATTGTTGATGATCAGATGAATTAGGGTTTCCTTGGGAAACAAACCTCAAATCCTTTGACTTGATTTGATAAAAAATGATGAATTGAGATACTAGGGAGGAATATTTGATGGATGAGAGCTTTGGGAACCATTGCCATGCTTGCTTTCATCTTCTCTTGACCTTATCATTGCACAAAGGATCTCCTAGGAGCTTTTAGACCTTGTGATTGCTCAAGCTATAAACAAGAAATGTTAGTGACATATTTTTGTGCTTTTGGTTAGTAAATAAAATGAGAAAAGCAATGATATACAATTCAAGCATACTTGGTGATCTCAAACCACTCACAAGAAGTCCCCACCCAAAGGGAAGGAGCCAAGGTGCTTATGATCCTTGAGGTTTTGCAAATGCAATGTTATGATGCCATGAGGGATCTTAGGGCCAAAATTGGGGTCTTACAACTTGTAAGCCATTCAAGTCATCCATAGATGATTGAATTGGTCTGATTTGTGGTTGTAGTTTGTCACTCTAAGCTTGTAAGCAAGAGTGTGTGTCTACTTGATCAAAGCTGTTAAGCAAGATCAAGTGTGTGTCTACTTGATCAAAGTTATTAAGCAAGATCAAGTGTGTGTCTACTTGATTGAAACTGTGAAGTAAAATCAAGTGTGTGTTATTGAAAAATGTCTTCTTTTCACAAGGAATTGTTGTTTAAAATCACAGGTGTGATTGAGGGGGAGTGAGTGGGTTCTCATATCTAAGAGTGCTTAGGTAGAAATTGCACGGGTAGAGATTAGGTGAGAAAAATTGTAACTTATTGAAGTGTACAGAGAGTCTTTGAACTGATTCTATTTAGTGGATTTCCTTCCTGGCTTGGTAGCCCACAGACGTAGGTGAGTTGCACCGAACTGGGTTAACAATTGCTTGTGTCTTTTGCATTACCATTATTTATCTTTATCTTGTTTGTGTTACTCAGATATTAGTGTCGTGACATTACCTTCGACATCTCATATCTGATACCAGAATTTCAATTGGTATCAAAGCATGCATCTTGCTCTGGTTCTGGGTGAGATCTAGGGACAATACTTTCTGGTACAATGGAGAATGATGGAGGATCTGTTCACAGGCCACCAATTTTGGATGGATCTAACTATGACTATTGGAAACCTCGAATGATAGCTTTGCTAAAATCTCTTGATAAAAAGGCTTAGAAAGTTGTGTTAATAGGCTGGGTACATCATGTAATTACTAAAGAAGGAGAAGTCACAACTGATAAGAAACCTGAAGAACAATGGTCCAAGGAGGAGGATGATCTAGCCCTTGGAAATTCTAAAGCATTGAATGCAATATTCAATGGAGTAGACAAGAATATTTTCAGGTTGGTAAACAACTGTGAAGTGGCTAAAGATGCTTGGGACATTCTCAAGACCACTCATGAAGGCACCTCTAGAGTAAAGATATCATCAGAAAAATTCAATTTTAAAATAGAAACAAATAAGGATAAAAAATAATTGGATAAAAGCTCAATTTTATTTAATGGAATGGTAGTCTGCAAATGGTGGGACTCCATGGGTCTTTACAAAGTTTAAAAATGGTAATTTACATGGAAAAGGGCTACATTGAATACAATGACCACTACTCTTCCTACCAACTTCGAAATCCATTGTGTTTGTCTTTGGTTGAGAATGATGAATCAGAACCAAATCACTGCTTAAAGCTGCTTCAAAGATCGGGACCAACCGAATGCAGTTACTTTCCATAATCCCTAATTTTTGCCTAGATTTCCCCAAGGTGAGGTACTCAATCCACCATGATGAATTTTCTGTTTTATGTCTCTAACTTTTTCCTGGATCGCCCTTTCGGGGTTTCAATCCACCGAGACATTCATTTTTTCCTAAGATGCCCTTTCGGGTTTTCAACTTAGCGAATTTTTCTTTTCTTTTTAGACGAAATATTTCTTGACTTCATCGACATTCACAGGATGCGTGAACTCTTCACCGTCGATAGTTGTAAGAATCAAAGCACCGCCTGAAAAGGCTCTCTTAACAACATATGGGCCTTCATAATTAGGAGTCCATTTGCCCCTAGAATCAGGTTTGAAAGATAAAATCTTCTTGAGCACGAGGTCACCTTTTCTGAACACACGAGGATTGACCTTCTTATCAAAAATATTTCTTCATTATCTACTGATATAACTGACCATGACACATGGCAGCCAATCTCTTCTCTTCAATCAAATTCAACTAGTCGAACTTGGTCTAACACCATTCAACTTCAGTCAACATGGCTTCCATCAGCACACGCAATGACGGGATCTCAACCTCCACGGGGAGCACAACTTCCATGCCATAAACAAGATAGAAAGGGGTTGCCCCTATTGAAGTGCAAACGGATGTATGGTACCCATGCAAATAAAATGGGAGCATCTCATGCCAATCTTTATATGTTACAACCATCTTCTGAATAATCTTCTTAATATTCTTGTTCGCAGCTTCAACATCCCCATTCATCTTGGGTATGTAGGGAGAAGAATTATGATGTGCAATCTTGAAGTCCTTGCAAAGAGCTTCCACCATATTATTGTTCAAGTTCGATCTATTATCAGTAATGATCTTACTTGGCACACCATAACGACATATAATTTGATTCTTGATAAATCGCACCACAACTTGCTTGGTCACATTTGCATACGATGCCGCTTCAACCCACTTTGTGAAGTAATCAATAGCCACCAGACATAAACAATGTCCCTTCGAAGCTTTGGGCTCAATCATGCCAATCATATCAATTTCACACATGGATAAAGGCCATGGGGAGGAAATGACATTCAGTAGTGTCAGAGGAACATGAATCTTATCTACATAAATTTGACACTTGTGGCATTTCTTCACAAACTTAAAACAGTTAGATTCCATCGTCATCCAATAATAACCTACTCTCAACATATTCTCCGCCATAGCATGTCTATTGGAATGAGTACCAAAGGAACCTTCATGGACTTCAATCATCAACATGACGGCTTCGTATTTATCCACACATATGAGCAGAACCATATCAAAATTCCTCTTATAAAGCACATCACCATTCAGGTAAAAGTTGCCAGCTAATCTTCTCAAAGTCTTCTTATCTTTCAAAGACGCCCCAGACGGGTAAATCTGACTTTAGAGGAAACCCTTGATGTCATAATACCATGTCTTTTCATCTTTGAGTTATTCAACAGCGAATACATGAGCAGGCCTATCAAGACGCATCACAGTTAAATTGGGAACTTCATTCAAAAATTCACCATAATCATGGAAGAAAAAGTTGCAAGAGCATTTGCCATCCGGTTTTCATCTCGAGGGATATTATGAAACTCAACCTTTGTGAAGAAAGTTGATATCTTCCTCGCATAATCTTTGTACGGTATTAAACCGGGTTGATTTATGTCTCATTCACCTTTGATCTGATTCACAACCAAAGCTGAATCTCCATAGATATCAAGATATTTAATTCTGAGATCAATGGCCTCTTCAAGCCCCATAATGCAAGTTTCATACTCATCCATATTGTTTGTACATTTGAAGGCCAACCTAGTTGTAAACGGAAAATGAGTGCCTTTAGGAGTAATAATCACTTCCCCAATGCCACTACCATATGAATTAACAGCTCCATCAAATACCATACCCCAACGGAAACCAGGTTCTGGCCCTTCTTCAAGCAATGGTTTCATCACAATCTTTCATCTTCAAGTACAAAATATCTTCGTTGGGAAAATCATACTGCTCTGACTGATAATCTTCAATAATTTGGTGAACCAAATGGTCAACCAAGACACTACCTTTAATAACTTTTTGAGATCGATATTCAATATCATTACTTAGATAACAACATCTGCAAATGGGCGATCCTCCCAGTTAAAGCAGGCTTCTCAAAAATGTATTTGATTGGATCCATCTTGGATATCAACCAAGTATTATGATTCAACATATACTCACATAGATGCTTAGCAACCCAGGCCAATGCGCATCATGTTTTCTCAAGCATAAAATACTGAGTCTCACAGTCGGTGAACTTCTTACTGAGGTAGTAAATTGCATATTCTTTCTTCCTAGATTCATCTTGCTGACCAAGAACACAACCCATACTCTCTTCCAGCACGGTCAAATACATGATCAACAGTCTTCCTTCCACAGGAGGAGACAAAATCGGAGGCTCAAGCAGATACTCCTTGATATTGTCAAAAGCTTTCTGGCAATCCTTGGTCCAATCACAAGACCGATCTTTCCGAAGGAGCTTAAATATCGGCGCATATTTGGAAGTCATATCCGATATAAATCTTGAGATATAGTTCACGCGATCGAGAAAACCTCTGACTTGCTTCTCAATTTTGCCTGCAGGCATCTCTTGTATTGCTTTGACCTTGACAGGATCAACCTCAATACCCCTCTCACTGACAATAAAGCCCAACAACTTACTAGTGAGAACACCAAAAGTACACTTATTGGGATTCAAGCGGAGTTTATATTTCCTCAAACATTGGAATAACTTCAATAAATGCTCAACATGCTCTTCATTGTCACTTGATTTAGCAATCATATCATTAACATAGACCTCAGTCTCTTTATGCATCATATCATGAAAAAGAGTGGTCATAGCTCTCTTGTATGTTGCACCTGCATTCTTTAAACCTAAGGGCATCACTCGATAAAAGAATGTCCCTTAAGGTGTAATGAATATGGTCTTCTCCATATCTTTGGGTGCCATCTTGATTTGATTATAATCGTAACATCCGTCCAAAAACGAAAAGACTTTGAATTTAGTTGTATTGTCTACCAACATATCAATGCGTGGCAGAGGAAAAAAGTAAAAACAAACATCATAGATGTGGATGAATAAAATTGTATTTTATTGATGATAATAAGGAAATGCCCGACAATGTTTCACTTCTCCCTTAGGCCTAGGAGAAGGTTTTTTCTTAACAATAAAACAATTACTTTGAACAATGTACAATGATAGGAACGTCTACAGCAACCCAATTGTTGCAAATCTGGTCGTGTGTCACAAAGTTGGCACAAGCTTTGTCTTCGTCACTGTCTTCAATAATAGCAGTTGAGTGTTGATCATCCCTATGAATGAACCCTCCACTACGGAAAACTGGTTGTATAGCCTTGACATTAGCGTTGAATGGCCCTTGCTGAAATCTCAGCCCATCCCCGTTCTTGTTTTCCACAACTTCTACAACACGACCCCATTTGTCGGTGCTGCCTGTCTGAAAAAATTCATGTGCATCCTTCAAAGAAGACATGGATGCCCCAGTCTTCAGTTCATCAGTAATAGACAAATCCTGGAATGGTGTTCCAACCTCTTCTTCAGCTTCTACATAGGTGAAGGATGACAAATGGCTCACAAGAAGCGCTTTCTCTCCACCAACAATGACAAGTTTGCCGCTCTTCACAAATTTTAGCTTCTGGTGCAAAGTAGACGTTACGACTCCAGCTTCATGGATCCTGTCGCATTACGCGAAAAACCGGCGGGAAAAGAAAGAAACAACAGAGCCGCCACCGTGCGTTATTTATCCCAAAAGAGGGAAAGGAAACGCTCAGAGTAAACCTGGGAAAAGACATGGTCTCGCGACCAAAGAGAATGGGTTCGGGAGTCGGTTATGCGAAGGGAAGGTATTAGCACCCCTACGCATCCGTAGTACTCTACGGGATCCACGCACAAAAGGAAGGAATATTGGTCGCTAAAACACTGCTCAAACACACACACACACTGGCTGAAAGAGACACAAGAAAAAAACTGACTGAAACTGACTCGGCAGGATATCGTATCCTGGGCCTACTTAGTCTATCAGGCATAGACATCAGAGTCGAAGTAGTTCGGACTGGGGAAACGACACATGCTCGCTAGGATATCGCATCCTATGCATACGTATCTTCTCGGACGAGAGAAGAATCAGAGCATTCGTAGCTCGGCTGACACGCACACAAACAAACAAAGGCAAAGGCAAACGTGGAGCCTGAATGCCAATCACTGGACTTACATCAGCATCCGAACCAAAACACACACACACTGGAACCCAAATGCCACTCGATGGACTTACATCGGCTTCCAAGCACACAACAACACAACAAGTTAATAGGGAGTCGGGGACTCGAGCCTATAACTGTCAAGCACACACTCAAACAAACAGACAACAAATTGCTAAGGAGTCAGGCACTCGAGCCTAGCAACTGTCAAACAACACACACAAAAAGAAAAAGGGCGCCCGGAGAGATCAGCTCAATCTCCTGCCTACATACTTCATCTGGTATGAAGATCAGGGCGATGTAGTTCCCCTACGCAGGGACAAAGGACCTAGCCTAACCAGATAACAGAGGGAGACACAACACTAGGGAGACTACGACTCGAGCCTAGATGTTGTCATGCAAAGTCGTCCCTAAGTTAAGGTTTCTAGCTAACTTGCACAGGAAGCACTAGGGCAAGCCTAGGGTCAAAAGAGAATGGAAAAGTCAAAACAGCAAACCATATTCAATCAAAATCAAATTCAATCAAACAAGAAGCAATCCCAATTGGGTTCACATGCATATCAATCACTATCATCATTTCATGAACAGTTGAAGTCAAAACAATGCAAACAGAAGCTCAAAGAAATCAACAGAATGACTTGCATCAAAAGTCAAATCAAACATTTTCAAAAATCATCAAATAATTCATGTTCAATCCTAACACCTAGCATGGTAAGCATGTCAAATTTCATTGCATTTGGACAAGTAGAAGGCAGTCAATGAAAATCATAAAGTCAAAGCAAATTCAAGCATGCACAAAGAAGTCAAACAAACATGGGTCAACTTCAAAAAAAATCATAACTAAATGAAAACAGATGAGAAATGAATGGGATCAACATCAATGCAAAGCTCAAGATGTCTAGTATGCACATGCAAAATTTCATGATCATACAATAAAGTATGAGAATTTCCCAAATGAAATGGCAAGGTGTGTCACACAAAGTCAACATTTGCCTAGGCAGGGAGGAAAAAATCTCAAACAAATGGAAAATAGCACAATTAATTCCAAGAAAAATCACAAGTCAACTAGACATATAAGAGAGGGATCATGCAAAATTTGGGGTCAATTGGAGGCCAGGAAGCATGTCAACAAAATTCATGAATTTGCACATCCATGGTGTGACACAAGTTGTCACACCCTACTTCAAAAATTCATATCACACAAACCACATATGATAAAATCATGATATTTACACCAAAATAAACATGAATGAGTGTAGAATGACCACAAAACTTTTCAGATCAAATGAATGCATCATCACAATTTCACAAGAGTTTTGGTAAGAGGTACAAGATATGGTCACATTACACAAACCCTAAGGCCATTTAAAAACCAATGATCAGAAAATTCATTAAAAAAACATGACAAAATACTAGACAATCTCATGATCATGATGCAAAAATTCCCACTGGATTTGGAATTGAAATGAATGAGAAATGATTTTTGCAAGTTGAGTGATCAAATGGAATAATTATGTGAAATGAAAATGAATTAATATTGAATTAATTAAATGGCGTGGCAAAGTTGTAATTTGGAGCTTCATTTAGCAAAACGCCGCGTTTTGCTCATGGCCAGGGAAATGTTCCCATTGGCCAGTTCCAATGGAACAGTGCATTATTCATGATAGCAACAGAAACTGGGCATGGCATTCAAAGGAACTAGGGTTTTCTGGGCATAGCAAGAACATCATCCCTTCCAAATCATGTTTTTCATGAAAACTTCCAGAAATTCAAATTAAGTACCCAGAAACATTCAGCATGGCATGGCAAACAACAATCTATCATCAATTTTCATTAAAGCATGCTGTGCATCATGAATCGAACCAAAGAACATTCAACACCAAAACTTGCTCATGAACAAACATTTCCAGAAATGATCAAATAGCATACCAATAGAACCATTAGAGCACACACATGACAAATCCAAGCTTCATTTTCATGGAAACAAACTATGGAAAGAGAATCGAACAAAAATCAAATGAACATCAATCTTTATTTCCAGATTTCTTGCAGCATACTTAACCAAATTACATGAGACAAAGTGCATTGGATTCAGCATACTAGGATCTATACTAAGCATGGCATAGATTTGAGAAACAAAAGATTCGAAAACCAACCCCTGTTGAAGAGCAGATGAAGATTCAGGTGTTGTTTGGTCTTTAATGCCTGCAACAGTTGCCCTTTAAGGTCCCAAATGAAGAATGTGTGAAGAACTTTGGCTTGAAACACACCAATTTAGCTCTGAATCCGATCTGCCATGGTAGAGTGATTTTGAAAACAGTTGGGAAAACCTCCTCCCAGTTGTGAAATGGCAATGAAAAAATGTCCACAATGATGCTTAGGTGATTGAACAAAGCTAACCAGGTCGTGGCCTTTGAAGGATTTGGAAGATTTTTGGAAAATGCAAGAAAGATGAATTTTGAGAGAGAGTGAATTTCTCAGTGTTTGCAGCTGCTAGGGTTGCTTCAAATGACAGAAAATGGGTTATATACGATCTGTTTAAGGTTGGTAATGAAGGTGCTAATCAAACTTTGCTCTAATGAACCAAATTGCACAATTGCTAATTTTGTACCAAAGGCAAATGGAGTGTGTAGGTCTGCCCGAGTTTGGGCTTCAAACAAGTCTCAAATGACCTTCCAAACAATTCCCAATTGGCCAAATGTGCTGAAAATACTTAAATCAAAAAGTCAACTTTGGTCCACACTTGAAATTAATTAGGTTAGGTCCAAAAATGCCATTTTGCATGGTAAGGTTTTGGTGCATGAAATTTATATTTTTGGAAAGAGGAGATGAAATGTGGTTTGTAGGAAAAAACCCCACCAAAATTGGCCAAATGGTTTGAGAGATATGGCCTTTTGAAGTTCAAGATTTTGTGAAAATGATTTGATCATATCTTGACAACCATGCATGGGAATTGAGAATTCTTGGACTTTTTGGAAATGGGAGAACAAGATCTTCAACTTTCATGTTGGGCAAAAGTTCATTTGAAGCTTGTATCATGATGCAAGTTTGGGATCAAGAAGTTTCCATTTTTGGCAGTTAAAATTACAGGTCCACTTTCTATTTTTGGAAATTTTCTGATTGGCTTCAAATTCTTCAATGATATTGATTTCCATGATATATGAGGCCTATTGGGACATGAATAATCCCTCTCAAACCAAATCCATCCACCAAAACCACAAAATCAACCACAGTTGACCAACTTTGACTTTCTAGGGTTTCTGACTGACTGTGCATGAACTGATGGCTTCTGAACATCCAACCCTTGACTTAAACACTTCAAATGGGCCTCCAAGTCATGTGAACTTGTTGGACAAACCCTAGGGCCTTGGCTCCTTGAGAAACACCCTTGCTTGCTTGGTTGACTGATCTCCTGATCAGTTTGACCTAATTTCTTGACTTGCTTGCATTTGAGGCAACTGGGACAATGCAATGCTATGCAATGGACCATGTTATGCTATGACCTAATATGAAAATGCATGTACAATGGTAGGTGCAAATTTGAGGTGCTACAGCTGCCCCTATTCAATCAGCTGGGAACCCGATCGGATGATAGCAATTGCTGTCAGACTTTCAGGGTAAACAGGGATTGAATACAAAAGAACCGTAGAAATTTGCACCGACTGGATATAATACAAGAAGAACCACGTCATTTACCGATGACGACTGCATGACAACTTCAGAAAAAGCGAAACCATTTACCGATGGTTAGGAACTGGGAACTTGATATTTACCGATATCAACTTCAGCGAGACCATTTACCGATGGCTGCTGGGAAAACAACTTCTGAAAAACAAAACCATTTACCGATGGTTAAAACTTGATATTTACCGATATCAACTTCAGCCAAAACCATTTACCGATAGTTGCTGGGAAACAACTTGGTGTAGAAAAGGAAGCAAGACCATTTACCGATGGTGGCTTCTAGGTGACTTGATATTTACCGATATCAACTTCAACAAGGCCATTTACCGATGGCTACTGCAACTGGGAATTCGATATTTACCGATTTCGAAGAGAACTGGGCCATTTACTGATGGCATCTCCGCTTGGGGAGGAACAAAATCTTTGTGGTGATACCAGACAAGACGTTTACCGACGACTTCTGGGGATATTGATTTTATTAACAAGAGAACAAAGAATGACCAGACATTTACCGATGACTGGGATGAGACTCGATGTTTACCGACATCGAAAGATGATGTTTACCGACATCAAGAAGAATGACCAGACATTTACCGATGACTGGGAATGAGGAATTTATTGGGAAGAGACAAACAAATATTTGCCACTGAAAACCAGGTAGGACATTTACCGATGACTCTACTGGGGATTTTTGTTGGGGGATTATCAGACATTTAACGATGACTGAAGGAAAGACTCGATGTTTACCGACACCGAAGCAATGGCGTTTACCGACACCAAAAAAAATGACCAGACATTTACCGATGACTGGGGTGGGACTCGATGTTTACCGACACCGAAACAATGGCGTTTACCGACACCAAAAAATGACCAGACATTTACCGATGACTGGGGTGGGACTCGATGTTTACCGACACCGAAACAATGGCGTTTACCGACACCAAAAAATGACCAGACATTTACCGATGACTGGGTGAGACTCGATGTTTACCGACATCAAAAAGATGATGTTTACCGACACCGAAACAATGGCGTTTACCGACACCAACGGAGGGGAGGAATACTTCTTCGATTTGAAAATCGGAAATTGGCCTGAACGCCACTTCGGTCTGAATACCGGAAAATTGGCCTGAGTGCCATGAGTGCATCGACCTGATCGTCGGAAACTTCTTCGGTCTGAACACCGGAAAATTGGCCTGAGTGCCATGAGTACATCGACCTGATCGTCGGAAACTCCTTCGGTCTGAATACCGGAAAATTGGCCTGAGTGCCATGAGTACATCGACCTGATCGTCGTAAACTCCTTCGGTCTGAATACCGGAAAATCATAAGTACATCGACCTGATCGTCGGAAACTTCTTCAGTCTGAAAACCGGAAAAATGGCTTGAGTGCCAAAGCGTGAATTGGTTTGTGTTCCAAAACACTCGACATCCTGAAGAGGGCTAGAAAAGCAGTCTTGTTAAAGGATGGACATTCGATTCCACAAGGAATACGAATCTTACTCTGCTGGAGATAACAATCGAAAGATTGACCAAAGAGTGCATGAGATATATTATCTATAGCCGTCAAAACGTAGATAATAACCTCGCATGGAAGATTATCCATAACCGGGTTGTAGGTTGTTAAATGGATAAACGACCGAAAAGAAAGGCATCGGTACCAGGACTAGGTATGCAAAGATGACCAATCAAAAGAGGATAAAGTTGCTAACTCGGAGCAAGTATCCAAAGGGGAAAGAATATCAATACCGCAAACCGGATACTGATAACTGCAAAGAGGGGATTACATCTACCGGTTTGTAGGCAGAAAACCACGGAAAAGTAACCAGTCATCATCGGGATGAGCACAAAGGGTTAATTCCAACAAGGGGATAAAAGTGGGATTTTACAACTACCAGCCTGTGGGTAGAAAACCAAGAAGATAGGACTTACAACTACCGGTTTGTAGGCAGAGGCCACAAATTCCGCTGAGGATAAGATGAGTGAGCGACTATTCATTTATGCCTCAGGGAAGAACAGGAGACAACAGAAAGCCAATTTAGGATTGATCCAAAAAGGCAGACTGAAACAAGACTCATCCTAATGAGGAAAGAACTCAATAGGGAAAACCCATCCCAATGTGTGTTGGGAGGGAACGGAAACAACCGTCATCCACGAGGATGTATCTCAGTGGGGAAATGGCAGGAAAGGATAGACACTTTCTGCTTAAGGGGTTGGCTCTACATGGAGAGATCAGACACACCCAACTCTGCTAGGAGGATCTACTGGAGAGATCTGTATCAACAAATAGCAGGAGGCAACCCTCAACAGATACACGGCAACAGCTGCATCATGAGTATCCAAATGCTATGATTATGCATGTATGCATTCTACCTAAAATGTATGATGAATGCTGACAAACAGACATGCTCAACACACAGGTCCGGGAATCAACCATCCGGGGAGAAAACCAAAGTCCTCATCCTGCAGGGGAGGAAGAGCCACAAGAGGCTTCCGGAGGGATCGTCGGTCACCACCGGAGAAAAGAGTTCAACATACAGGCGGACGCGCCACAACAACTTGTGCTTGAGATCAGAGATACCAAGAAGCAACCAGATCCCTGATGAGGATGGACAGGCATTGATAAGGCTCACCATGCCAATAACTCCGCTGAGGGATCTATCTGAGGACATGATGGAGTACTGGGATGTCAATCCACGCAATACCGAATCTTTGCAGAAAAGCACCCATGCTGGGAGAGGAAGACTGCTCTGCTGGAGAGAGGAAAGTTAAAGTCTTCAGTAAACACTCTGCTTGGGGAACTGCCCCACAAAAGTATTTCAACAGCAACCTTGTTGGGAATGCCCCTCGGTAGGGCTCAAAACAAACCTCTACTGGAAATGCCCCACAATAGGGCTAACAGGGACTTGGAGGAAGAATGTTGTACTGCCGGGAACATGAAGATAAACAACTTCAACCAACACTGCACTGAGCAACCCCGCTGAAGAGAGACCATACGAGGTTCTGCAGGACAAAGATACAGTCATGCTCGAGATACGAACAATTGTCTTACCTGTTGGTAATCATACCACCCCCGGGAGAGCACTGTGGATCTCCTAAGTATCCTTCCATCATCGTAAACGTTCACTTTGTTTAAGAACAATTTTTTGTGAAAAATTTGTTTATTTTGAAAACAATGATACTTTATCAATTAAAACATGCAAAACATTTGTTGAGTTGAAAACAAATAAGAGTGCAAACAATTGGATAAAAGCTCAAATTAATGTGATGGAATGGTAGTCTGCAAAGGGCGAGACTCCATAGATCTGTACAAGTTTGAAATCGGTGATATATATTGGAGAGGGCTACATTGAACATAATGACCTTTCCTCTACCATTCCGAATTTTCGATGTATTCGGAGCTTCTGTCGATGACGAATCGAGAATCCCTGACGGATGACAGATATAGAGCACAGTCTTGTCAGGATGCAGTTACTTGCCAAATCCCTAATTTTTGCCTAGATTGCCCCAGTGTGAGGTGTTCAATCTAGCGGGATGCAAATTCTCTTCTTTTTTTTTTTCAATATCTCTAACTTTTGCCTGGATCGCCCTTTCGGGTTTTCAATCCACCGAGACGCTCCTTTTTGCCTAAGTCGCCCTTTGGGGTGTTCGACTTAGCGAGCTTTTGATTTTTTGTTTTAGGCGAAGTATTTCTTGACTGCATCAGAATTCACAGGACGAGTGAACTTCTTTATCCATCGTAGTAAGTGTTAGAACACTGCCTGAAAAGGCTCTCTTGACAACATATGGACATTCATAATTTGGGGTTCACTTGCCCCTGGAATCGGGTACGAAAGACAAGACTTTCTTGAGCACAAGGTCACCTTCTCGGAACACACGAGGCTTGACCTTCTTGTTGAATGCTTTTTCACTCTCTGCTGATATGACTGACCATGACACATGGCAGTTGATCTCTTCCTTTCGATCGAATTCAGCATCAGCCAACTTGGGACTTTGAGGGTGCTATTTCTCTTTTGTTTTTTCTTTCTTTTTCTTTCTTTTGATTTTGATTTTGATTTTTTTCTTATTTTGCACCCTCTCTTTTTTTTTCTTTTCTTTTCTTTTTTTTTTACATTTTTTTTTGATGCCCCCAGTTGGCTGTTCTGCTGATTCTCGAGATGCAGCTGAGTGTGATCTTCTTTTCTTGCTCAAGAGGTCGGGAAATACCGTCAGGAATCCCTTCAAGCATCATCTTCTTCCGCTTCGAATACAGGGAATTCAAAATTGGGAGATGACGTCCGATCATTATGTCCAATGGGTTTGAGAAACAACCTGCATAAAGATTTTGATATGAAAAGCTCTTTGAAAATCAAACAAGACAATCGTTATGCAGATGAAAAGATTGCTTTTATTCTTGTTTTTTAAAGGTTTTTTGTGATCACCAATTTCATGCAAAAAGCGAAAAGGGAAAACAAATGGAAAAACAAATGTTTAACATGAATTTATTTGAATGAAAATATCATTGCAGAGAATGTTGCCAACAATGCCATCACTTCTCCTTTTGGCATGGGAGAAGGGTTTTGAAACAAAGTGATTATTACAAAGACTTATGAACAACCGCAGGAACGCCCGCAGTGACCCAATTGTGATAGATCCCACCGGGGATGACAAATGTCAGTATCTCTTGCATCAGCAGCTTCTGCTTTCTGAACAACCCTTCTGAAGAAAAAGTCGGCGCCAGCCCAGGACTTGTTATCTTCAAGCTTGATTAACACAGGGACCTAAATCCTCCAAGATCAGAATACCTGACCTCACAAGGTCTTGAACCTTCATCTTCAGCTGGAAACAACTATCCACATCATGACCAGGAGCACCCGAATGATACACACAGTGCTGTTCAGGCCTATACCACCACCGTGGGTTGACGGGTACGGGCGGCGGGTCTCTGGGTGTAATCAAGTTCCGCTCTAACAGAGAGGGATACAGTTCGGCGTAGGACGTGGGGATTGGATCAAAAATGATCTTCTTCCTCTCATTACTCGTACTGGCTTGCTGGGAAGCCTGCTGCTGAGGACGATGTTGTTGATGCTGATACTACCGAGTTGGCCTTCTCTGTTGCTGTTGAGTAGCTGGAATAGTCACAGCAGCAGCCTGACGATTCTGTCCTCTGTTTGCACTCCTCTGACGGTGCACAGCATTTGTTTCACTCTCTCCCCTTTTGGGTGCCCCAGAGTATGTCTTCTTAGAACCGGAAGAACTTGAAGAGCCAGGATGGCGAACCGGAGCGCGGGTTGCTCTGACATTAACAGTCTCTGCAGCAAGAGGCTGTTCACTGATTCTGATCCTCCTCAATTCATCACTCACGGCATAATCATCGACGAGAATAGTGACAGCAACATTCTCATGAACGGGTACATGCACTGGTTGAGCACGGTGGACTGGTGGAATCATGGCTTCCAGTCTCTGGGCTAAGGCACGCAGCTCCTCTTGCCCCTGAATGACCCCTTGCATTATGTTCATGAACTGGGCCATGTTCGCCCTCATCTCAGCTAGCTCAGCTTGAACCTGGTCCATACTCCTCTGTTGATTTAGTCTGGTCGCGGCGCGGACGATGATCCACAACCCTGTCTCAGTCAAAACCCAAAGTGAGAAGTCTCCCCCAAGCATGTCTGTAATGCAAGGATGATATGTACATGATATGCGTATGATGCGGATGCTATTTTATCATGAATGATCCTGATAAAGGATATGCGTATGCGAGTTAACTTTTTTCTTTTTTCATGCACTATTATTTTTTGAAAATAAACATGCTATGATGCAAATAATGCAACATGACTGGTCAGGCTGTGCGTCCCAAGGCACAGGGTCAAAGCTTCGGCTTGAATTCTGAACCACAAACATCTGAAACCCAAAGTCAATCTGATCAACTGGCATCTGAACCCAAATCTGGAGAACCGAGTCACCAAAAATCCGACTTGTGGAGTTCCGAAATAAACGAAACTGGAGATTACATCACGATCATCACAGGAACATCCACTGAACGGATGACAGTCAGCTCCTCTGAACAGGTACTCTCAAATTCAACCCGGGGATCCGAAATAAACGGAACCCGCTGATAAACCACGGACAGAACTCCGGCGTCCCAGAAATAAGTGTCCATAATTCATAGTCACCGTCAGTACCGAGAGTCACCAACTGTACCTGTAATAATGATCAACCCTTCCCCACTCACAGGTGTAGTCTAGGCCAGGGTAAGGTCGAGAGAAACGCAGCATAAATAACCTTTCGCAGAATATCATCCTGTGCACACCCGATGTATGCACCGATAATATCCCACCAGGGTCTGAACTGCTCGTGATATCAATGTTCCGCTAAGTGGCGTACACCACCCGCTTCCCATGAATCACTCTATTCCTAGGTTTCCTAGATTTCACTCATAGCCTGGGTATTGGACCTTTTACCTCGAGTAACTCCCACCCCAAACAGAGAAACACAGCCAGATGAACAGATGAATATGAATGAATGCAAACATTAATGCAAATAATAAATGCAAATAGTAAATGCAAATATATACAAAGAATGCAATAAAGCAGTGCAAAGCAACCAAAGCCCTAACCTAGAGAGCGCTAGGAGAGACTCGCTCAGGGAAGATGGACCAGCATAGGTCAACTTCTCTATTTCCCCAGCAGAGTCGCCAGCTGTCGCATTACGCGAAAAACCGGCGGGAAAAGAAAGAAACAACAGAGCCGCCACCGTGCGTTATTTATCCCAAAAGAGGGAAAGGAAACGCTCAGAGTAAACCTGGGAAAAGACATGGTCTCGCGACCAAAGAGAATGGGTTCGGGAGTCGGTTATGCGAAGGGAAGGTATTAGCACCCCTACGCATCCGTAGTACTCTACGGGATCCACGCACAAAAGGAAGGAATATTGGTCGCTAAAACACTGCTCAAACACACACACACACTGGCTGAAAGAGACACAAGAAAAAAACTGACTGAAACTGACTCGGCAGGATATCGTATCCTGGGCCTACTTAGTCTATCAGGCATAGACATCAGAATCGAAGTAGTTCGGACTGGGGAAACGACACATGCTCGCTAGGATATCGCATCCTATGCATACGTATCTTCTCGGACGAGAGAAGAATCAGAGCATTCGTAGCTCGGCTGACACGCACACAAACAAACAAAGGCAAAGGCAAACGTGGAGCCTGAATGCCAATCACTGGACTTACATCAGCATCCGAACCAAAACACACACACACTGGAACCCAAATGCCACTCGATGGACTTACATCGGCTTCCAAGCACACAACAACACAACAAGTTAATAGGGAGTCGGGGACTCGAGCCTATAACTGTCAAGCACACACTCAAACAAACAGACAACAAATTGCTAAGGAGTCAGGCACTCGAGCCTAGCAACTGTCAAACAACACACACAAAAAGAAAAAGGGCGCCCGGAGAGATCAACTCAATCTCCTGCCTACATACTTCATCTGGTATGAAGATCAGGGCGATGTAGTTCCCCTACGCAGGGACAAAGGACCTAGCCTAACCAGATAACAGAGGGAGACACAACACTAGGGAGACTACGACTCGAGCCTAGATGTTGTCATGCAAAGTCGTCCCTAAGTTAAGGTTTCTAGCTAACTTGCACAGGAAGCACTAGGGCAAGCCTAGGGTCAAAAGAGAATGGAAAAGTCAAAACAGCAAACCATATTCAATCAAAATCAAATTCAATCAAACAAGAAGCAATCCAATTGGGTTCACATGCATATCAATCACTATCATCATTTCATGAACAGTTGAAGTCAAAACAATGCAAACAGAAGCTCAAAGAAATCAACAGAATGACTTGCATCAAAAGTCAAATCAAACATTTTCAAAAATCATCAAATAATTCATGTTCAATCCTAACACCTAGCACGGTAAGCATGTCAAATTTCATTGCATTTGGACAAGTAGAAGGCAGTCAATGAAAATCATAAAGTCAAAGCAAATTCAAGCATGCACAAAGAAGTCAAACAAACATGGGTCAACTTCAAAAAAATCATAACTAAATGAAAACAGATGAGAAATGAATGGGATCAACATCAATGCAAAGCTCAAGATGTCTAGTATGCACATGCAAAATTTCATGATCATACAATAAAGGATGAGAATTTCCCAAATGAAATGGCAAGGTGTGTCACACAAAGTCAACATTTGCCTAGGCAGGGAGGAAAAAATCTCAAACAAATGGAAAATAGCACAATTAATTCCAAGAAACATCACAAGTCAACTAGACATATAAGAGAGGGATCATGCAAAATTTGGGGTCAATTGGAGGCCAGGAAGCATGTCAACAAAATTCATGAATTTGCACATCCATGGTGTGACACAAGTTGTCACACCCTACTTCAGAAATTCATATCACACAAACCACATATGATAAAATCATGATATTTACACCAAAATAAACATGAATGAGTGTAGAATGACCACAAAAATTTTCAGATCAAATGAATGCATCATCACAATTTCACAAGAGTTTTGGTAAGAGGTACAAGATATGGTCACATTACACAAACCCTAAGGCCATTTAAAAACCAATGATCAGAAAATTCATTAAAAAACATGACAAAATACTAGACAATCTCATGATCATGATGCAAAAATTCCCACTGGATTTGGAATTGAAATGAATGAGAAATGATTTTTGCAAGTTGAGTGATCAAATGGAATAATTATGTGAAATGAAAATGAATTAATATTGAATTAATTAAATGGCGTGGCAAAGTTGTAATTTGGAGCTTCATTTAGCAAAACGCCGCGTTTTGCTCATGGCCAGGGAAATGTTCCCATTGGCCAGTTCCAATGGAACAGTGCATTATTCATGATAGCAACAGAAATTGGGCATGGCATTCAAAGGAACTAGGGTTTTCTGGGCACAGCAAGAACATCATCCCTTCCAAATCATGTTTTTCATGAAAACTTCCAGAAATTCAAATTAAGTACCCAGAAACATTCAGCATGGCATGGCAAACAACAATCTATCATCAATTTTCATTAAAGCATGCTGTGCATCATGAATCGAACCAAAGAACATTCAACACCAAAACTTGCTCATGAACAAACATTTCCAGAAATGATCAAATAGCATACCAATAGAACCATTAGAGCACACACATGACAAATCCAAGCTTCATTTTCATGGAAACAAACTATGGAAAGAGAATCGAACAAAAAATCAAATGAACATCAATCTTTATTTCCAGATTTCTTGCAGCATACTTAACCAAATTACATGAGACAAAGTGCATTGGATTCAGCATACTAGGATCTATACTAAGCATGGCATAGATTTGAGAAACAAAAGATTCGAAAACCAACCCCTGTTGAAGAGCAGATGAAGATTCAGGTGTTGTTTGGTCTTTAATGCCTGCAACAGTTGCCCTTTAAGGTCCCAAATGAAGAATGTGTGAAGAACTTTGGCTTGAAACACACCAATTTAGCTCTGAATCCGATCTGCCATGGTAGAGTGATTTTGAAAACAGTTGGGAAAACCTCCTCCCAGTTGTGAAATGGCAATGAAAAAATGTCCACAATGATGCTTAGGTGATTGAACAAAGCTAACCAGGTCGTGGCCTTTGAAGGATTTGGAAGATTTTTGGAAAATGCAAGAAAGATGAATTTTGAGAGAGAGTGAATTTCTCAGTGTTTGCAGCTGCTAGGGTTGCTTCAAATGACAGAAAATGGGTTATATACGATCTGTTTAAGGTTGGTAATGAAGGTGCTAATCAAACTTTGCTCTAATGAACCAAATTGCACAATTGCTAATTTTGTACCAAAGGCAAATGGAGTGTGTAGGTCTGCCCGAGTTTGGGCTTCAAACAAGTCTCAAATGACCTTCCAAACAATTCCCAATTGGCCAAATATGCTGAAAATACTTAAATCAAAAAGTCAACTTTGGTCCACACTTGAAATTAATTAGGTTAGGTCCAAAAATGCCATTTTGCATGGTAAGGTTTTGGTGCATGAAATTTATATTTTTGGAAAGAGGAGATGAAATGTGGTTTGTAGGAAAAAACCCACCAAAATTGGCCAAATGGTTTGAGAGATATGGCCTTTTGAAGTTCAAGATTTTGTGAAAATGATTTGATCATATCTTGACAACCATGCATGGGAATTGAGAATTCTTGGACTTTTTGGAAATGGGAGAACAAGATCTTCAACTTTCATGTTGGGAAAAAGTTCATTTGAAGCTTGTATCATGATGCAAGTTTGGGATCAAGAAGTTTCCATTTTTGGCAGTTAAAATTACAGGTCCACTTTCTATTTTTGGAAATTTTCTGATTGGCTTCAAATTCTTCAATGATATTGATTTCCATGATATATGAGGCCTATTGGGACATGAATAAGCCCTCTCAAACCAAATCCATCCACCAAAACCACAAAATCAACCACAGTTGACCAACTTTGACTTTCTAGGGTTTCTGACTGACTGTGCATGAACTGATGGCTTCTGAACATCCAACCCTTGACTTAAACACTTCAAATGGGCCTCCAAGTCATGTGAACTTGTTGGACAAACCCTAGGGCCTTGGCTCCTTGAGAAACACCCTTGCTTGCTTGGTTGACTGATCTCCTGATCAGTTTGACCTAATTTCTTGACTTGCTTGCATTTGAGGCAACTGGGACAATGCAATGCTATGCAATGGACCAAGTTATGCTATATCCTAATATGAAAATGCATGTACAATGGTAGGTGCAAATTTGAGGTGCTACAGATCCATGGCCTTCCTAATAAACATCTGTAGACTGGATGAATAACCATTACTTGAAAAGTAATTTGAAAGTCACTCGGACCAATCTTAACAGAAAGGTCCACCTCTCCAATGACAATGTTTTGAGAACCGTCGAACGCTTTAACAACAACACCACTATACCTCATTGGTGCCCCTTGATAAGAAAGTCTTGCTAGAGTTAACTAGGGAAACACATTCAATGACAAACCAATATCAACCAATACATTGGACAAAGAGTCCTCTTTGCAGTTCATTGAAATGTGAAACGCCAAGTGGTGATTTCTACCTTCCTCAGAAGTTCTTCATCATAAAAGCTTAAGTTATTACAAGAATTAATGTTGGCAACAATGTGGTCGAACTAATCCAAAGTAACATCATTTTCTACGTAGGCTTATTCCAACATTTTTTGCAAAGCCTCCCTATGTGCTTCGGAGTTCATCAATAGTGACATCACGAAAATCTTTGATGGTGTTTGGAGTAGCTGCTCCACAATATTGAACGCACTCTTCTTAATTAGACGTAACACTTCATCATCATCATTAGCCTTCGACCTGATGGTTTCACCAGATTGACAAGTTGGAGCACTAACTGGATCTACTATAGGAACATCTGACTTCTTACCTACTGAAATATCTTCCACAATTCTAGGAGATACATGACCAAAAACACAACCACTACGGGTCACCTTCACTACATCCGCAATGCTCACCACTGAATTTGCAGCTAGAAGAGGAACCTCTTGCCCATTCTCTATCATGGTAGCATTATACTTATACAACACAACTTTATCAGATGAATAGGGGACATGCCCCCCTACCGTATGATCAACGACGATACCGATCTGTTGACATTATCGTTGTTGCTGCTATCAAACTGAATGACTACTCGCTCAGGGGTCTTGAACACCGGTATGATAACGTTCACATCATTGCCCATATATCTGGACTATTGAACTTGAATAACATTTTCATCCATCAGTTTTTGAATATACCTCTTAACAATTACACACCCTCGAGGGTTAACACTACAAATAACACAACCATCATGGTCATGTTCACAATGGTTTACTAGGCACATGTCTCTGTGAATCTCCACCAAGGACTTACGGATACGACGAATATCAAAGACCCTGAAATTCCCAGGACAATCGTCTACCATGTTCACAGAAGCGTTGCCATGAGTAAGCAGCGGGTTATGTTTAACATTTGGCACTCTGTCCTTAAAGGACACCATACCACTCTTGATCAGCTTCTGAACCTCGTACTTCAAAGGATATCAATTTTCAATGTCATAACCAGGAGCTCCCTAGTGAAAAGCACAATGTAAGTCAGGTTTGAACCACCATGGCAACGGTTTAGGAATTTATGGAGGATTCCTTAGTTGGATAAGATTTTTAACTACCAAGGAAGGGTACAATTATGCATATGTCATAGGTATAGGGTCAAAAGAGACCTTTTTTCTCTTAAAGTTCTGATGACGATTGTTGTTGTTGTAGTTGGTACGTTATTGCGGTTGTTGTTGATGTTGTTGCTGAATATGAACTGATTGATTTATTGAATTATTGGTAAAAACTGGAATTACTGATGGGACTGAGAACTCTTCCTCACATGAGGCCTCATCTTCCTCCCTGTTGATACTACATTAGTTTCTCCTTCCTTATTTTGGGAGAAGCTACCGCCGTACTTCTTGCTCGCTGACGCTTCATCTTTGGATAATCGTCCCTTTCAGACTCCTTCTTCCAATTTCATCCCCATGTTCACCATCTCGGTGAAATCATTAGGGGCACTTGCGATCATACGTTCATTGTATAATAAACTCAGCCGCTTCAAGAATATCTTAGTCATTTCTTTTTCCACAAGAGGTGGACTAATCTGAGCAGCTAGCTCCCTCCATCTTTGAGCATATTCTTTGAATGTTTCTTTGTCCTTTTGAGACATTGATCTCAACTGATCCCGAGCCGGAGCCATATAAACATTGTACTTGTATTATTTGACAAAGGCCTCGCCTAAGTCATTAAAAGTATAGACACTATCACTGTCCAAGCCCATGTACTATCTGAGTACAACACCAGTCAGACTATCTTGGAAGTAGTGAATAAGCAGCTGATCGTTGTCGGTCTGAGTAGACATCTTTCTAGATATTCCCCTTGTATTTTTTAAAGTCTGGGACCTTGAAATTCATTGGGATCTTGACATTGGGAATTAAACACAACTCAACTACACTCTTACTAAATAAATCCTTTCCTCTTAGGGTCTTCCATTCCTTACGCAACTCAAGAAACTGATCCTTCATCTCATCCATCTTCTCATAAACACCAGGACCTTCAAAAGGCTCAGAATGGTAGATGGTTTCCTCGACACGAGGCTGAGTATGCACAATGAGAGGAGGTACAGACAGGACTGGGCTAGATGCCAGCATAGAAGCAAAGGTTGGAGTGTACCCCTCGGGAATAAAGTTTGATGGCATTCCCCACAAGAACCTAGCAGGCATGGCTGGTGCAGACTGGCTAGCAACCATAGGCACATATGATGAAGTAATCTCTAAAATGACAGTCCTCTGAGGAGGAGGATTTGCAGGAGGCGGAGATGGTTGACTCTGAGCAGCAATCACAGACTCCATCAAGGCTGTGAGTTTGGAAATCTCATCCGTAAGCTCCCTGCTCTCTCGTTCAAGATGCTCCATTCATCTCAGACGATTAGCTCGGGTGTTATAGTGATGAGTCAGCTTGGCTTCAACACAGAAGAAGAACTGATAAAACCTCTGGCCGAAGAAACATGTTATGCAAATGATGGATGAAATGCAATGTTTTTAATTGTTTTTAATTTCAAGGAACATATGTATTCTCATTTGCAAATATTTTCAATTAGTAATAACAATTCAATTATCCATAAAATCTCTTTTCATTCATAAAATTTGGAAGGATTACACTGAGTACAATTTCAGAAACCAAAATAAAAATACAAGAGAAAAAGGAAACTATCACCCTAAGGATCCCTGGAAAATGCATAAGATGATCTGGCCAATGGAGCGTACTTCCTTCGGATGCGTTGAATCTCTGACTCAACAGACGTCTTTATCTGAGCTTTCTCGAGGATAAGCTGATCAACAATCTTCTTCCAAGCACCGGAAGGATGAGGCATACTAGAGGAAAATAAATCCTCTGGATCTCTTTGTTTCTTCACTACATGCTCCTCAAGAATCTCAATAAGTGCATCCTTGTCTTTCGAATCAAGTTACAACTCCTCATGATTTCAGCTCAAAGCATGTAACCGCTTTTCCCACAAGTCTTTCTCTTGCTTCATCTTGGAAAGTGCGTATTCCAACTCCTCTCCATATTGGTTAGGGAGAGTTGATGGCTCAACCACAACTACAGACATAAGTCTCTCACAAGTGTACGACATCTTGAGCTCTAAAGCTTTCTTCTTCACCCAAATAGTGTAAGCTTCCAAAGCTACACAATTGCGTGGAACAAGCTCGGATCTTCCTTTCATATCTACGTTGTGCCAAGCATGCACCATCCTACTCTTCAAAAGTTGAGGATCTTTACTCTCCTGGTAGAATGGACCCTCTAACTGAACGCTATCAGGCTTATCTCTTAAGGGGAATCCAAGCTGACGACAGGCCAAAGTTGGGTTGTAGTTGATTCCTCCTTGTGTACCAATGAAAGGCACGTTAGAGAACTCACCACAATTGTCAATAATATCCAAGCTACCCAATACAGAATCATACCAAACAATATCATCATTAGTGAGAGACATAGGTCTCTCAGACCACCGTAGATATTGCTTGTTCTCCAAGAAAGCAGACGTCTGAGGCAAGTGCGAAATAAACCACTTGTACAGAAGAGGAACACAATACACAATAGTTCCACCACCTTTAGAATTCCTCAAATGCAAAGAGAAATACATGTCACCCAACAGAGTCGTTACATGATTCCTAATCAAGAATATTCTAATGGCGTTAACATCAACAAAAATGTCGATGTTAGGGAACAAAGCTAAACCATAGATGAGCAAGAAAAAGATGGCTTCAAAAGCGTCCATGCTACCGGCTTGAGCAAAAGCAGTAGCTCTCCCAATGAGAAACTTAGAAGTCAACACAAGAATACCTCCTTTCTTCACCAAATGAGCATCAATCTCAGATTTCTTCAAATGAAGAGCTTCGGCTATGATGTGAGATATCGGGATCTTCTCTAATCCACTGAAAGGTACCTTGTTAGACAAGGGCATATGGGCATACTCCTCTAACATGGGCACGAGCTGGTAGTTGGGAAAAGTGAAGCACCGATACAAAGGGTCATAGAACTTTACCAAAACACTTAGAAGTCCTTCAACCACATCAGTAGATAATACTGACAAGAGCTTCCCATGACGTTGCTTGAAGTCCAAGTGATCTAATACAAAGGATGACAACTTCCTTAACTCTTTCAAATCAGGACATCTGAAACCGTACTTCTTAGTGTTCCTTCGTCCATAATCCATGGTCTGAAAATATTTGCAAACAAGACCTCAGTTTCCTTGAAGTTTATTTTTTGTGATGAATGTTATGATGCGCATGTATGCATGAATGCAAAAATCACACACAAGGGATCACACACAAGGAAAACACAAGCAAATGCCACAGGATAGATTAAGTCATCATCAAGATCAATCATCCATTTTGGTGGATTATGGTTTTCACCTTATCAACACCCAAGTTCCATTGATATTGATGAGACTGATCTGGTCAACCAAGAATCAAAGGGTTTGTTGTGATTCACGAGGATGGAGTCGGATTAAGAACCATCCCAAAGGAGTGTAGTAAGGATAAAGACCTGCATATCATGTTCTAAAAAGTTCCCAGAGTCTTGATCCCATCTATCGGATACTATAGGTTAGGATGACTAACTTATCAACCCATAGTATTCTCAAGAGAAACTTGTCCGAGTGTAGTATCGTGTAACAACTGTTATCAACTCTACACTTGAACATTCTCTACACTACATCTTAAATAGGGCAAGTTGGGTTAAATGTTCTACGGTCCTCAACTTCTCGAACCCCCAATTTAGAGAAAGTAATGCTTATCCACGACTTACTCGTGTGACATCAGTAACTCCAAAGAGGTCTCTATTGAGTGGGGGATCTCATGTCAACTCTTTCAGGACTACTCCTTCAAAGCCAATATGACTATATCACCCTCCTATCTTATATTGCACTCAAGTTCATGTTAGAACTTATCTCACCACATAGAGATCACCAAGCACAATAGACAAATTATATCACACAAAATATATACAAACGAACATCAAACATACAAATATATACACACAAAAAAGTAGGCTAAACCCACTGAGGACTACTCCCTAGCAGAGTCGCCACTTAATTTATGTAGCGGTAAATTCATGACCATCGAGTTATTTATTAACTCAACATCAATAAAACCAGAGTCAACACCGCACTTTTAATGTTTCCAAAGGAAAAGGGAAAAAGTACGAACAAAACCCAAAGATAAGAAGTTTTCAAATCAAAACTAATAAAATGTCAGAGATTACAGGTAAGGGGGTTGGTTACCTAGAGGGAAGGTGTTAGTGACGGGTAGAGAAAAACAAGAAAGGGGGGGTTTGAATTGTTTTCACGGACAATAAAAACTTTTAGCAATGCTACACACACAAAGATAATAACAAACAACACAAAAGTTTATCCTGGTTCACTTTAAAATTAAAGCTACTCCAGTCCATCCGGCCAAGGTGATTTCACCTTCAATAAGGACTTAATCCAATGATCTAGAAAGATTACAACAAACGTCTAAGAGTACAATGATCTCTTAGCCATCTCAAGTCTATAGACTTCACAAGTCACTTGAGGAATTTACAATAACTATTTTAGAATTACAAGAATGTGTTTGGTGCTTCTAAATAAGAAATATGAACATAATAAGAATAATGATCAATGATCACACTTAGAGCAACAACTCGTATGTGATGACTTAAAACAAGAATTTAGTATATGACTTAATTTGGATGTGCAGAATTCTTGTGTAATAGCTTCATGTTTTGGTATGATGATAGATGTTCCTTTTATAGTGCATGGAGATGATATCATTGAATAGAGCATTGATGCTGATATCTTGTCAATTAAGGGACTTAATGACATTAACTTCATTGTCCTTTCCATAGCAGTTCTGGAGAGTATTAAATATTATCCATATAGATATTCGTACCATATTTGGAATACTTATTTGCTAAGTTAATTATTCTGATCTATTGGGTGTGATTCAGAGTATGCAGAATTCATATTATTTTATCAGATCTTGTATTCTTCAGATAGTTGTCTGTCGTGTCTTCTTCAGAAGTTCTTTGACTGTTCTTCAGATAGAAAGTCTTCTGATGCAAGGATCCTCGGTGTTTTTATGTGTGGATCTTCAGATTTGATTTAAGAAAAATCTTCGGATCAGATTTGTTCACCAATTTGATTTAAGAAAAAGTTTAAAATTCAATGGCATAAGGCCAAAATTTCTAGTCATTAAAACATGTCTAAGTTTGAAATCACAAGCAAAGAAGGTTTTTGAAATAAGGGAGGGATTTTAAGATTAAATAAGGGGGAGGAGATAAAGGGACTATGCTAAACAAAAATTAAAAGTTAAGAGTTGAAAAGATTTGACCAATGAGATGCAATCCAGAAGACAAGAATGTCAAATGGAAATTCATTTTCCTTTAGACTTTAGCAAGAAACAAGCATAATAAATATCTAACCAAACCATATGAAGACCAAGGCATCAATTAAAGATAGCCTTAATATCTAAGAAATCACTCCAATAGCTAGCAGTCTTTAGTATCTTTCAATGTATCAGATGAAAACAATCCTTGTGGTAAACTCAGAAACAATCATCAGATATCAATCATAAAGTCAAAATAACCACTTGAACATAGACATCACATAATGGATGAACCAAAAGCACTCAGGGCTTGCATCAGATGAAAGACACATTCAGGGATAACTCAGTTTTAAATAGTGGCATTGGCCAAGTCCTCAAAGCATAGGGAAGTTGCCTATCCTAAGTCCAAAAGTTCAATCAAATCCAACAGTCCACCAAGATGTTTTTTAGGGTCTTTTGTTGTTATTAGGTATTTTTTAAGGTACTAAGACTATAAAAAAAAACAAAATCACAAGCACACAAATATATACAAGCACAAGATATGGCTCAAGTGAGCAAAGTGAAAAGGACTGAAACATAAACAAGTAGCATGAAATGTAAATGCCAATGAATGATAAAGGTACTGAAATTTAAAGTGCATTAAGTAAATGACTTAAAAGTAAAGCAACATTAATAAAGAGTTAGTCAGATGTTAGTGATGGGTTCAACTGTTTAAGTCGTTCCTTGGAGAACACTCAACCATTCATTCGCAAGTATGAATACAAAAACCAAGACATCATCCATGAGAAGGGCTCCAACTTGGATAAATCAACAAGTACGCCACTAGCTTTCATGAAAGGAAAAAACATTAAGTTTTAACACAATTCCATGAAGAATGGAAGACTTACAATCTTACTTACGAGAATGCTATGCCTTTTTGGACAAATTTAGCTCTATTTTAAGCAATTGTAATTGGACTTATGTAGAAGTCATAATTATCTGAGGTCGGGCAAGAAAAATATAGGTGTTAATGCATGTTAGATATTTGGTAAAAAGAACCAAACCCCTAAAATATACCTTTAAGACCCCAATTTTGACCCTAAGATCCCTCATGCTATCTAATCAGTTGCATTGGCTTTGGGATCACACCTTGGCATCCTCCTTACCCCCCAGTCATTGGGTTTGCATTGGGAGAGATCACCAAGTACTATTTGAATTTATAATACTTTAGTTTATTTTGTTTACTAACTAAAATACCAAAAATATGTCTATGTGTAGCTTTGTTTCTTTGGTAGGTAGTGTGTGTGTCCACATGTGCCTCATCAAGTTTACAACTAGGATTTGAGACCCTTAATGCAAAGAGAAAGTCAAGAAAAGGTTCAAATTGGTTCTAAGCATCACATATAGATCCCCATGTTCTTTATTTGTCATTTTGATCAAGATTTCATCAAGAGTTTGAAGCTTGTTTGCCTTGGAAGCCCTAATTCATTTGGGTATCTTGTGTGACTTCCTCAGCAAGTTTCTTCAACGATTGGTCAGATATTTCAAGGAATAATAAATTATATATCATCTCAAGCATATATTATCCTCCATGAGCCCCAAAGATCAAGATAATTTCAAGTTTGCAAGTTGGTTCAAGGAGGTTGACTAGAGAAAGTCAACTAGTCAAATCTAGGGTTCCCTAGACCCTATCTCCTACGATTTTTGTCATATGAAAATGATTACAAGAGAAACATTACACCTTATGACATTCTGAACAACTTTGATGTTGACATTAAGAGCTAATTTTTCTTGTAAAGTCATTTTTTATGGGAAACGATTATAGGTCATTCTGTATGAGCCCTAAATAGAAGGTCAACTTCCAAGGACATCAACTTGCTCAATTTTTATGATATGAAGGTCATCCAAGTTTCATGATTAATTTCAAGATGTATTATCAAACTTTTATTCTTTGAGAAATGTCAAATTCTACTTGCAAGGGCATATGCCAAAAGGAAACATTATAGGTCATTTTGGGCATTACCATTGAACAAACAATTTTCCTCAACTTCTAAAATCCATAACTCCCTCATGCCAAATCCATATGATGTTAAATTTTGGACCAAATTTAATAGGAATGTAAGAGCTATGACTTTGGTGAAAAAACCACTTTCATTTGGAGCTCATAGAAAAAGTTATTCAAAGTTGAAGAAGTGGTCATTTGACTTTGTACTTAGAAAACTTTCAACCATGTTTGATTTCTCCAACTTCCACCTCAAAATTCATCATGATCCAAGCTCCAAACTGAAAAGTGTTAAACATCAAAGTTGTTCCCCTTGATGTTACCTTTCTAAATCATCCAAAATCACTTCATTTGGACAAGAATTAAGGGACCTACACATGGTTCCTTTGTTGGGTTTATTTTGGAAACTTTTGAACTCAAATGATTAATTCTTTTTGCATGCTTCCATGTGATGACTTCAGTATCAAATGTGCACGAATTGGAAGTGGATTGCATCATTGGTTATGCCCAATTTAATGTCCATGCACCCATGCACAACATTGTTACTTTTGACATTTTTTGGATTGGTGTAGAAATGAATCATGTAGCATATAAATACAAGTGCATTGCTTTAGAAATGATGGACACACATTGCCCAAGCCTTGCCAAGAAAACTCAGAACCCTACTCCATAGAATTCCTTGAAGATTTCTTTAAAATTGAGTTTGAATTTCTCCTTATGTTTTGGGATTCAAACTCCAAATATTCATTGCCATTTTCATCTCAATTGATCACTGCAAGCAAGAGGAGGAAGAACCAAGTGGATTCACATTGAGATCAAGCCAAATCACTGCTACCTGAAGGTGATCTTTCCAAAACTTCAAGCCTTAGATTCTCTCTCAATTATCCACTATTCTCTTTGTTTATTGGTTGTCTAAAATCCCACCAATATAGGCAACAAGATTGATTTTGTTTGAGGTCAAATCGAAGCAACTCAGATCGTGCACCTCAAAATTCAATTCCTCATATCTCTCAATATATTTGGAATTAGACAAAATTGAGGCCAGATTCGAGCTCCTTGGATTTTTCTCTTTAAAATAATGTCCTTACTTTTTATTTTCTTGTGGGTGGACCAGTCTGGTGAGGTCCACCGGAGAAGACAACCGGAGCTAGGGCTCCGGTGATGTGTTGGCGTGTCTCTAGCCATCTGATCTGTTTGAAACGTTTTAATCTCAACCCTTCCTTTTGATTACCAAGTGTACATGTGCATTGACTAAGGACCAACGGGGATGACATGTGTGTGGCCATCAAATTTGCCACCTCAATTAATGAGGGAGATCTGATGGCCCTTGTTTTTTTGAATTTATTTTTAATTTCTGATTTTATGTTTAATCCTTTTAATTTATTTATTTCATAGAAATTTCATTTTTAATCCAAAAAATATGGGACTTTCCCCAAAAATCTATAAATATTTTTCTCTTCCATATTTTGAATTAAAATCATTTTTTGGATTCATTTTGATATTTTTCATGAATTAAATTAATTTTGACTTGTTTTTAAATATTTTAAAATACTTCTGACTTTCCAAAAATTATGAAATTTTTTGTCTAAGGGCCTTTGACCTTGTTTGACCTAGGATAAATCCCTTGGCCATTTATTTGGTGTTTTAAGGGGATTTGAGATTTTGTCCATTTAAAAATGCATTTCAATTCATTTTAAATTTGTTTTTTATTGAATAATTGTTTAAAAATTGTGTTGAGTCATTTAATTGGTCTTGTGATGTTTGACTTTCTGTTTGGCCTTGATCATGGTTGATTTGACTTTTGTTTGTCCAATACTATTGGATTTAGGGGATTGATAAAATATACATTTCATCTCCCAAAATGAATGGATAATATTGATCAGATGAAATTACTCCTATGATCAATTTGGGTTTCTATTTCCCTTTCCTCTTTATCTTCATCCCTATTCCTCCCCAATCCATCATTTACCAATGATTTATTTAATGTCTAAATGCTAGTTGATATATCAATGACCATGTGTCAGATGAATCAACATGAGCCTGACTGAGATAGGTCCCTCCCTTTTTTTAGTGTGTGGTATGTTTTAAGAGTTTGGTTCTTTGTACCAAATCTCTAACATGCATTAACACCTATATTTTTATTGCCCGACCTCAGATAGTTGTGACTTCTACATAAGTCCAATTACGATTGCTTTACATAGAGCTAAATTTGTCCCTCAAGGCATATCATTCTAGTAAGTGAGATTGTAAGTCTCCCATTATTCATGGCATTGTGTGAAAACTTGACCTTTTTTCCTTTCATGAGAGCTAGTGACATACCTGTTGATTTCTCCAGGTTGGAGCACTTCTCATGGATGATGTCTTGGTTCAAGCATTCATACTTGTGAATGAATGGTTGAGTGTTCTCCAAAGAAGGACTTCATCAATTATAACTCTTCACTAACATTTGACTAACCATTGACTGACCTTTTATTAATGTTGCTTTACTTTCAAGTTATTTACTTTATGCACTTTAAATTTCAATACCTTTATCATTCATTGCCATTTACATTTCATGCAAGATGTTTATGTTTCAAGTCCTTCTCACTTTGCTCATTTGAGCCATACCTTGTGATTGTATATATTTTTTATTTGTCTTTGTTTTGTTTGTGGTCTTAGGGTCCTAGTTTACTTAGAGTCTCCGTTGAGCGATTTTCAGAGGGATGATGTTCACACCCTGTTGTAGTTTTATGATCATTTGCTGAGATGTTTCGTGTTTCCGGATTTCTTATTGGCACCCACTTTGGAGGAGTACTCCGACCTTCTTGACATTCTAGTGTTGCATCAGGTTCCGTTGCATGTGTCGCATTACGCAAAAAACCGGCGGGAAAAGACACAGAGCCGCCACCGTGCGTTATTTATCCCAAAGGCGGGAAAGGAAACGCTCGAAGTAAACCTGGAAAGGAATGGTCTCACGACCAGAGATTGCAAGGATCGGGAGTCGGTTATGCGAATGGAAGGTATTAGCACCCCTACGCATCCATCATACTCGACGGGATCCACGCTCAGAAAGAATAGAAGAAAGGTTGCTAAATAACTGCTCAAAGAATGCATAAAACTGGAGTGAAACACAGGAAAGACGGAAGAAGCGGACTCGGCAGGATGTCGCATCCTGGGCCTACGTAGTTTGTCAGACACAAACATCAGAGTCGACGTAGTTCAGGGAAATGGGAAACGTGCTCGCTAGGATGTCGCATCCTGTGCATACGTATCTTCTCTAACCAGAGAAAGAATCAGAGCACTCGTAGCTCGGCTAACGCACGCCAAACAAAACACAAACAGGAAACCGACTGCCAATCGCTGGACTTACGTCAGACTCCAAACAAACAAACACACACAGGAAACCGACTGCCAATCGCTGGACTTACGTCAGACACCAAACAAACAAACACACACAGGAAACCGACTGCCAATCGCTGGACTTACGTCAGACACCAAACAAACAAACACACACAGGAAACTGACTGCCAATCGCTGGACTTACGTCAGACTCCACACAACACAAGGGGTTGAAAAAGAAAAAAGGGCGCCCGGAGAGATCTGCTCATCTCCTGCCTACGTACCTCATCTGGTATGAGGATCAGGGCGACGTAGTTCCCCTTAACAGGGAAAGAACTTCTATCCTAACTAGAGACTAGGGAGATAACAAGCTACTAGGGAGACTACGACTCGGGCCTAAAAGTTGTCATGCATACGATCCCTATGTTGAGGTCTCTAATCCTAACCTAACTTGCACAGGGAGCAAGCTAGCCTAAACATCAATCAAGTAAGCACACACAAGCACAAGAGAGCAAGCACACACACTATATGCAAACAAGTGGCTCATACAAGGCTGGGCTTTAGTCAAGGGGTCATATCAACCTCGACAAACAAGCTGGTTCTGTTAGGGGTGTTTTGAGCTCTTAACCCTAACATTGAGGGTTAGGGTGAAGCAGATGAAATGGGAAATGAGGATCAGACCTCATAGCTCTTAACCCGACCTGGGTGAGCTTGAATCAATGAATGTGTGGGAGTCCAGAATGAGGAACTCTATTCCACAATGATTGACTCTTATATACAAGATTTTGGGTTTTTTATTCAAAGTGCATCAACACATGGTGTGAGCAAGATGAAAGACACAACTGAGTAGTAGGGGATGGATTGCACATCCCTTTTATCTGCCAATGCCTCTTCACTTAGGAGGTCTTTACATGTACATGGCACAAAGGTAAACAAGCACAAACATTGCCTCTTAAGGAGGGCTTCAGACAGGCGCCTGTCAAAATAACATGACAGGTCTTCCAGACTACATGGAGAATAGGAAGTTACCTAGGTGGTATGCCAACCACAAGCAAAGCAACTCAAACAATGAGTTAAAGCGGCTAAAGTACCTGTGAGAAAAACTAAACAATCAGTACTATGTTCAGACAAACAACCAACAGATAACAACAGTCAAACAAACAATATACACAATGCAAGCCAAATGCAACTCAAGTGAGTCCACCCAAGGACCTACAACACAATCAACATTAGTTAAACAAAGCAAAATCAAAAGCTCAAATGAGGAAGCAACATCAACCATGGAGCTAAAGGCTTGATCCTGAAATACAAAAGCTCAAATGTGAGTCTAAACCGCTAGGGCGAAGCCTAGGGTCAAAGATGGATAAAAAAGTCAAAACAACAACTAAAACTCAACATAAAGCTCATTTAAACAATCATGAACATGTCCTAAAAAGGACCAAATCAAAATCCTTACGCAAGGGCATCACATAAGCAAAGTATGGCAAAGACAATTTCAAAGCACATATTCGGTCATTAAGAATCAAAATTCTATATTAAAATAGAAATGAATCAAACAATTCTAGAAAAAATTGTGAGCATACAACATATCAAACACAATCACCATACCGAAAATCAGAATCAACAGAGTTCATTTGATATGGAAATAAAATTGCACAAGCAAGGCATCCAATTATGTGACACACATTGTCACACATAAAGTCCATGTGTCCCAAACAGAGAAGGAAATAACAAAAAATGCCAAATAAAATCACACAAATCCATCATCATGTTAACAATCATCATGCAAAATTTCATGGCATTTGGATCATGTATGAGCATTCTATGATAGGATGAATGAAGCAAGGTCACAAAAGCATACATGTTCAATCACTCTAACACAATTTAATTTCCAGGCATGGTAAAATCACAAAATCAATACCATAAAATTCTAGACATTCATAGGATCATGTAGGAAAAAACCTGGAATTATTTGGATCATTATTCTATTTTTTAGGATTTTTTGAAGATCATGGAAAGAAATGAAATAAAAATTGCAAAAACATGAAGAAATAATGAAATGAATTGGAAAATATGGAAATGCGCCAGCCAGGATTCGAAGTATGTACGCGCTCATACCAAAACGACGTTGTTTTGGCCAGGAATTTGAATGAAGAACCGCGCACTAGCAAAATGACGTTGTTTCGCCTAGGGTTTACAGGCGGCGGCGGGTACTGTTGCTCGCGGAGGAATAGTGTACGCGTGCACAATTTTTTTTCCAGAATTTCAAAACAATTACACCAAATCAAAGCTTATGGTACAAGGAACACGAATCCAACTTCATTTCATTCTAATTCATCATAATAAATTCAAATCGAGCAAAAACATTTTGGTGCACAAAACTTCCATCAAGCATATCTCAGTCATTAGTGCACCAAATCACACGAAATTTAGCTCAGATTAACCAACATGATAAGATCTACACTATCATACATATAAAAGAGAGAATTAAGATGATCGAAAATATGACCTCTTGAAGATCAACTTCTGGAATCTGCAGTTTCAAGGCCTGGCAATCGTGCAAATCCACTCCTAATCACTTGTTATGAAGTTTGATGAAGAACTTGAGGCTTTGAACTGCTTAGATCTTGCTTAAATCTGAACTGCCATTGCTATGTTCTTGAGCTTGCATCACACAATTCTGGTCCAAATTTGATGATTCAAGGCTTGATCTATACTAAATCAACACCAAAGAACAAGAATATGGAAGAAAATTGGAGGCTTATGTGGAAGAAATTAGAATTTTGGTTGAGAGAAAAAATTGGAGGGAAAGAGAATTTTGATCTAGAATGAGCAAAACCTCCACAATTCTGTTAGGATTATGTATATATACTCTGTGTTAATCCACTCTTAATCAAAATTAATCATGTTTGGTGGAGATTAAATGAAAAATAAGGTGTATTGGCAAATTTGGAAAATTGGTGGTGCATGGAGCAATCTCACGTGAACAGTGCTATATGGCTGATCAATTCAACTTAAAAACTTCCAATTAACACAACGGCAATGGTGATTTGTTCCCATGATGCACCAATTTCAAAATTGGCATTTTCCCTCCAAAATAAGCATGAATATGCATATGATCATATGATGATTTTTCATGCAAAGTGATGAATGTTTTGGAAAGTTCATGTCATGAGAAGAAATATGCAAAAAGAGCCACTCAATTTGGAGTTTTGAGTCAAAAGTTATGGCCTTTGAAAGTTCCATGCACACTTGGCAATGATTTGATCATATCTCCTCAACCATGTATCAGATGCTCATGATCTTGGACTTTTTGGAAATGGGAGAGAAAGATCTTCAACTTTCATGTTGGACAAAATTTCATTTGAGGCTTCTTTGATGTTGGAAAGTTGAGTTGAAGTTGGTCCAAAAACTTGCCATTTTTGGAAACTTGAAATTACATGTCACTTTCCATTTTTGGAAACTTTTGATCTGGCTTCAAAATCTTCAAGGTATGAGTTTGATATGAGGAATAAACCTCCTTGGGACATGAATGAAGTGTCTCAAACCATTTCTCCACCTCCTAGCCCTCAGTTGACTTGCAATTGACTTTTATGGCCCTAGATGACCTGAAACTGCACTGTGGACTTTGAGCCTCTAGCACTTGGTCAAATTGCTTCAAAATGAACCTTGGGTTCCCATAAGCTCTCTAAAACACCCATATGGCCTTTATCTCATGGAGAAGCTTGGTCTCTTGCTCAAATGAATTCTCCTGATACCAGTCTTGACTGATAAGATGCAAGGTACTATGCAATGTTAATGCAATGTTAATGACCTAAAAAATTAAATGAATGCATGAATAGGGGGTGCAAATTTGAGTTGCTACAGCATGCTGGTATGAAGGAGCCAGAAGCTGCTCATATTGCCGCAACTTTATTTTCTCAGGAATCTATTACGAAGGTAAATATTCGACATAAAGGGGGTGTTAGTGGTTATCATCTAGGGTTTCTTGTGTAGGAAGCAAATGTCAAAGCTGATAAGAAAGACTAGAAAGCCTTCAACTCCATTCTCGCCTATTGTATCTATGGTATTATGTTGTTCCCGAATGAGCGGAAGTTTGTGGACATGAACGCAATTTCTATATTTATCCAGAAGAATCCGGTGCCCACTCTTTTGGGAGACTTGTATCATTTTGTGCATTCTATAAGTGATAAAGGCAAAGGTGGAGTGGTTTTCTGCTGTTCTCTGTTGTTGTATCGATGGTTCGCTAGTCACCTTCCTTCGTAAGGGGCATTCGTTGATACAAATCATACTATGATATGGTCTAATCGCTTGATGGGGCTAACCTCCAAAGATCTCAATTGGTACAAGCCAAGCTTGGGAAGATTGGGGAACAAAGAGTTATTGTCAAATGCAGCGGATTTCCTAATGTCCCTCTCTTGGGCATAAGAGGTGGCGTCAATTATAATCTTACACTTGCTAGAAGGCAGTTGGGGTATACGCTGAGGGTACCTCCAACCGATCGGGAAGTGATGGAATCCTTGTCTTATAATGTGCCTGATAGTACTGGGATGATGGAGAAAGTTGCCAAAGCCTGGGAAAACTTTCATCTAGAAGGTAGTACTTATTTTGGCAAAAGAGATGCTGGAATTTACTCTCCTTATGTTCAGTGGCTCGCTGAGAGGAACAAGAGTCGACGATGGCCTTTCCCTTTAGAAGCTCCTTTGTATGACAAAGTCCTAATCAACCTGACGCGGTGCCCAAAGGGTTTTATGATCAACTCTATGCTCAGAAAGTTCAAGTGCAGTCACAGAATGAGGAGTTGGGGTGAAACTCCTTGTGGTCGAGCAAGAAAGGAATCAGTTATCTCATAATCTTAAGAAGATCCAAGAAGATTCGTGCCAGATTCCATTCAGCCGAAAGAGATCAAGAGTCAAGTGGGGTAGCAGAAGTTCCTCCTTTCCCGAGATTGACTACAAGAAGGCTTTCGAAAAGGCTGAGAAGAAGCTTATATTGAAGCAGAAAAGTATTGACTCTCTCAAAGTATCCAAGGAGAACATGAGGAAAAGTTTCAAAGCGCAGATCAAAGGGTTAGAAAAGCAACTCAATGAGGAGATTAATCGAAAGCTAGCTGTTGAGACTATGCTCAAAGGAAGCGAGATCCGATTGGGGAAAGTGCTTGAAGAGAATGCTAATCTCAAGAAGAAGTAGTTGTTTGTCTATTTTGATGCACTGTATTCGGGTCACCACCAAGATTGTTGATGGGATATCTTTACTTATTTGTTGTATTGCCCTTCTGTGGTTTTTTTGTTGGATTTATCTTGAACAATGTGTATTTTCGGAGTATCGAATCTATGATATGTTGGTTTTCTTCCTCAATGCTTCATGCGTTTCTTTATCCGGTACTTTAACGACTTGATCCGGATTTTAAATTCCTGGAAATACTTGAGCATGAAATTACATGCATTCATATATCATATTGCATTTTGCATTTTGCAAGTTGTATTCCGGTTTTCTCATCTTTCAGTCTCCTTTACAGAAGAATGCTGACTCATTTATTCACCGTTATTCGACTCGAGAGAATCAGAAGAGAATGGACCAAATACAGGAAAACCTGGAAGAGATGCGGGCCCATATGGACGCTCGCATGGCACAATTTATGGAAGCAATATTGACAATGACCAGAAACCAAGAAGAATTGAGTGTTTTGGTAGAGACGCCCCGTGGGCATCGTCCATTTGAGTATGGAGATGTTTCGGTTGGACAGCCTCGTCCCAACCTTGCTGATTTCGAGGGACTGAACTTGGATAGTAACCATGCTAATGGTCATGGCAATGTTGGCCATAACCAGGGTCTGCATGGTGGCCCAGTTGGTAATCAAGGTTTCATTTCAGGGAATCAAGGTAATTTGAATTTTAATCTGGTGCATCAAGGATATGTTCCGCCACTGTAAGACCCTCATTTTGACCCTAAGATCCCTCATGACATCATTTCATTGCACATTGCATTGCCTCAAGGATCATAGCATCTTGGCTCCTTAACCCTAGGGTGGGAACTTGTGTGAGTTGGTTTGAGACTCCCAAGCATGCTTAAATTGTATATTATTGATTTTCTTATTTTTGTTTACTAACCAAAAGCACAAAAATATGTCACTAACATCTTTTGTTTTGTAGCTTGAGCAATCATAAGATCCAAGGCTCCTAGGATACCCTATGCTCATTGATATGGCCAGGTGAAGGTGAAAGAAAGCATGACAATGGTTCCCAAAGCTCTCATTCATCATATATTCCTATCAAGTATCTCAATTTTTCAATTTGATCAAGATAAACCAAAGGGCTTGAGGCTTGTTTCCCAAGGAAACCCTAATTCAGATGTGCATTGTCCGTGCCTTGCTCATGAAGCAACCTCAACCCATGATCAAATATAATCAAGGGAAGTTCTTTCATTCATAATTTCATGCATATTTGAGTTTATTTGAGTGTCCTCAATCATCAATTCATCAAGATTTGAAGTTTGGACTTGAGAAGTTGATCAGTCAATTCATCTTGCTATTTTGAAATCCATTGAGACCTAACTTTTGATGTGTTTGTCAAATGAAGATCACCCCAAGAGAAAAAATGCTATTAAGAACCGTATGAGAAACTTTTGTGTTCATCAAAAATCCATTTGAAACTTGGAAGGTCATCATTCATTTCAAAACATTATAGGTCATTTTAATTAGAACCCTAATTTCGGGTCAACTTCCCAAGGACCTAACTCCTTCATTTTTTATGATTTTTAGGTAATACCAAGTGCATTGGAACTTTTAATATGTCTTCTTCAAATGTTATATTGGACAAAATTTCATAATCCTAAAAGAAACACATGTGATAATACAAAACATTATAGGTCACTTTGGACCAAAGTCATTTAAATGTGAAAAAGTCCAACTTCAAGTGCCCATAACTTTCTCATAAAAAACCCAAATGATGAAACATTTAAGTCCAAATTTATTGTCTTGAAAATGTATATAACTTTGATGTTGGATGTTTTGTCATTTGAGGCTTGCATCATTGAAGCAGAAGGGCTTGAAGTTGGTCCATTTTGGCAAATTTTCCATATATATGTTTTGTACCTTGAACTTCATGGCCAGTTTTCAATATTTTCCCAACTCCAAATGGATTTTTCTTCAACATAACATTTGTTCCTTATGTAAAGACCTTTCCAACCATTACCCACATGCCTATGTTTCAATTTTCCAAATGGCATTTTCGAAGAGGTGAAGTTTTATGATCATTTATGGAAACCATGTTAAATCTTTGTGCACAAGCTTATGCATTGCAGTCTGCACATCCAAACCATCTCACAATCATTTCAGCTTGCATTTGCAATGGATTTTTGGCATCACATGCGCCTGTACAAGCTCATGCATGGAGGACCAAAGTTCATGCACACACGAGTTTGATCATGCATTGCATCAGCTCTTGCTATAAATACACATGCTTGCTTCAATTGAAAACTAACCTAAAGGCGCCTGAAGCTCTGCACAACTGAATCCCCAACCCTCAATTAAAGGAATTCTGATTCTTCCCTTCATTTTTCAAGCTTAAATTTCAACTTCCTTGGTTGATCTTTGACTTATAATTCCTTAGCCTTGCTTCTTTGTTACTTCAAGATCAAGCTGCACTAAAGAATTGGATTAGGTCTAGCACTGAAAAGCTGCACTTCAAAAGTTGATTCTCCAACTGTTTTCCTTCGAATCTCCCTTATTATTGTGCATTGCTTGGTTTGGTTGGTACCTATGAAGTCCTCATGTAAGAGGCAATTGATTTGTACTTTTAATTTTGTGAATTGAACAAGTTCAGATTGAGTACCTTGTTTTTCCATCTCAGATTTCTCCTTCTATGAGAGTCTTGAGCAAAAACTAAGGTCACAGGGGTGATGTACATCACCCCAGCTTTCGAATGATGTATGGATCGCGTGTTATGGTTGAGGTTTGAAAACCTGCAACAGGTGGCCGGAACTAGCCTTCTCACCGGAGAAGACGGTGGTTTCCACCACCGTCCCCACACGTCCTAGCCTCAGCCATTGGATCAAGCTTCCAAGATCTAATCTTGACCATTACTTGTTATGACTTTCTTTAAATCCATGTGCCACGCGTTTGACTTGTCCCTACCATGAGTGTGCGCTTCCCTGCCACAAGATCAGCCACGTCAATTAAGAACCATATGAACAACTTTCATGTTCATCAAAAATTGATTTGAAGCTTGGAAGGTCATCATTCATTTCAAAACATTATAGGTCATTTTGACTTAAACCCTAATTCATTTGTTATGTTGAATACATTTTCATAATCCTAAAAGAAATACACGTGATAATGCAAAACATTATAGGTCACTTTGGACCAAAGTCATTGAAATGTGAAAAAGTCCAACTTCAAATACCCAGAACGTTCTCATCAAAAATCCAAATGATGCAAAATTTAAGTCCATATTTTTTTTTAAAAGATCTACAACTTTGATGTTGAAGGTTTTGTCATTTAGAGCGTGTATCATTGAAACATAAGGGCTTAAAGTTGGTCCATTTTGGCAAAATTCACATGAACATGTTTTGTACATTGAACTTTATGATCAATTTTCATTAATTTCCCAATTCCAAATGGATATTTGTTCAACATAACAATTGTTCCTCATGTCAAGACCTTTCCAACCATTACCCACAAGGCCATGTTTCATTTTGGTAAGAGGCATTTTCGAAGAAGGGAAGATTTATGTGCATTTTTGGAAGCTCAATTACATGTGCACGTCCAAACCAGCTCAATTACATTTCAGCATGCCAAATCAATTGCATTTGGGCCTCCCATGCGCCTGTACAGGCCCATGCATGAAGGCCCTCATCACACATGCACATGAATTTTCCATGCCTTGCATCAGCTTTCACTATAAATAAGCATGCTCATCTTCATTCTAAACCAACCTTAAGGCACTTTATATGCTGCAGAACTCAATCCTCACCTCACTCAAAAGGAATTTTTGCATTTCACTTCAATTTTTCATATCCAATTTTCAACTTCCTTGGTTGATTATTGGACTCTAATTCCTTAGCCTAGCCTTATTTCCATCTCAAGAACAAGCTGCTACCAAGAATTGGGAGAGATCGTGCTCCATAGATTTGCACTTCAAAGGATGCTATCCAAACTTTTTCAATTCGAAACTTACTGATTCTTGCTCATTTCTTGTGTTTATTGGCTCCTCTGAAGTCCTCTCATAAGAGGCAATTGAATTGTGTACTTAATTGCATAATTCCATCAAGTTCAGATTGAACACCATGATTTTCTCTCTCTGATTTCTCTTTCTATGAGAGTCTAGAGGAGAAACCAATGGCACAGAGGTGATGTACATCACCCCAGCTTTCCAATGATATGAGGATCGCTCATTTTGGTTAAGATTTTATGACCTGCAACTTCCACCGGAATTCATGTACTCGCTGGAGAAGACGGTGGTGTACACCACCGTCCCTTTGCCAGATTGATTATGGACCATTTGATCACATCTCCAGATCTAATCACAACCTTCCAATCTTATGACTTTTTTAAATACACTGTGTGTCTCGTTTGACTGAAGCCTATGATGCGCGCGTGTTCCCTTGCCCTCAGATCTTCCACGTCATTTAATGAAAGGAGATCCAACGCGCCAGGCTTTTTGAATTTTTCAGATTTATTCATTTTATTTTCTTTATTTCATTTTATTTCAAAAATTCATAACTCTTTCATTTTAATTCCAAAAAATATGACACCAATTGCATTATTTCCCTTTTTAATTCTACTTTCTAAAAATGATTTTTAATATTTTTTATTTTGTCATTTGTTATTTTTTGTGAATTTTCTCTTTTCTGGTCATTTTTATAATTCATTTTAAATAGTTTCCAATATTCAAAAAATGCAAAAATATTTTCTTAACCTCTTTGAATGATGATGAATCTATGAAAAATACTCTCGTCAATTTATTAATTGATTTGAGATTTTAATTCAATTAGGTTATTTTTTATTCATTTTTAATTGTTTAAAAATAGTTTCTGGTTTCTAAAAATGCTGAAATTTTTTGTCAAAACTTTGTTTGACCTTGTTGAACTTAGGATGATCCATTTGAACTTTTCCAAGTTGATTTGAAATGGATTTGAAGTTTGACCTTTAATTGTTTATTTTAATTCAAGTATTATTTTAATTTTCAAAAATACCAAAAATATTTTATTTGTTTCTTGACCTTTAAGCTTCATTTTGCTTCTGTTTACCATTGATTGACTTTGATTATATTCATGTTTGATCAATGTGTGTTGGATATCTCATTTGAATTATATTCATGTTTCATCTTCTTCTTCTTCTTCTTTTTGGTGGTTAGCCTTGACATATGGGAGGCTTAACCTTCCTTGATTCAAATCTAATTCATCTTGATCAAAGATCAAGTGAATTGCTTTGCATTAGAGATAGGTTGCTTCTTGGTCAAGCAAAAAACCTAAATCCATACGAGATCATTCTTCTTTTCTTTTGGCATGGCAAGTTGTAGGAGCTTGGCTTACTAGTCATGGTCTCTAACTTGTGTTGGTTGCCTATAGTTTTATTGACCGGCCTCAGATAGGTGTGACTACTACATTAGTCCACTTACGATTGCTTAACATAGCGCTAAATTGCCTTATGGCACACTAACATTAACTATTAATTCTTGCAATTTACCTTTATGCAATTTATATTCTTGCACATTAATTCATTTGCTTTTCCCTTTTGCTCACTTGAGCTCATGTTTATGTTTATGCAATTTTCCTTTTGCTCATTTGAGCACATAATTGTGTATATACTATTGTGCTTGTGTTGCTTTTCTGTTTGTGTGAATCAAATGCAAATGGACAAAAGGACTTAGATTTTAGGACCCTTACCTATGCAAAAATGGAGTCAAAGAGCACCTAGGCCTCATGCCTTTAGAATGCTATAAAAGAAGAAAATGTCAAAGAGCAACTAGGCCTCATGCCTTTAGAATGCTTAATCTTGAAGAAGACTTGGAAAAGACCAAATTTCTAACTAACTCTTGTCCATTCTTTGTTTGTATTGTGGAACTTTTTCATTTGTGTGTTCTTGTGTGCTAGGGATCCCAAACTTGCCAAGTAGTAGAACCATTGTCATGAGCATTCAAAGTGAGAGATACAAAAGCCATTGGAAGATTCCTAGGAGCTTGATTGTGTGCTTGATTGCTTGAGTTATTTGCTTATTAGTTGCTACTTCCAAAGAAAAGGGAACAACTTGGATCATCATTATGATCTCAAGAAGGGAACTCCATTGTGGTTTTATTTCTCCTCCTTCATATTTGCATGTTTAGGACTTAGTCATTCCCCTTTTTCCCTCCACTCTAACCCAAGCCAAACTTTTGTGCAAACATTAACATTGTTTTCAAAAATTAGAAACCTAAGCACTATGCTTTTGATTTTTCAAACTTCTTTCCATAACACTTATTTTGAATTGAATTCTAAGTCAACTTTGACCTTACTTTGTAAATACTTTTTATTGGTAAATACAACTCACTCAATTTTTTTGTGGTTTCAATGGCCACTTATTGCCAAAGCTTTTCATAAACATTAGCTATTAGGTTTGAGTTATCCTTGAGGTTGATATAATGCTCACCTATATCCTTAGTGATGGACTATAAGTCTTCCATGCTTATTATAGGCTTAACCCCTCACTAGCATGTTGAAGCCCTCCTCACATGGTGGATTTGTGGTTTTAGGTGGAGTTTTATCCCTTTGATAACAAAAGACCTTGAGGCTTTTGAACCAATTAATTCACCAACTTGTTTTTAGATTTTGACCCCGAACTATGAGGTTTCGATCCTAATCTTTCTTAAGATGGTACGTAGGCAATGGGTTTATCCATTCAAACACAAATATGTAAATAATTTGTACATTCTTCTCTCATCCCCCCAATCATGTTTGCATAAATAATTTTCACAAATACCAACCTACCTTAAAACATTAGTGAAAATGGCTCCCTAGGAGTACCTAGGATGTTTTGGGAGCTTAAAACCTTCCCATTGCATAACCAACCCCCTTACCCAGATCTCTGACATTTTTATTAGTTTTTGATTTGATAAAACTTCTCGGTTTTTGTTCGCTTTCTAACCTTTCCTTTGGATAAATAGAAGTGCGGTGGCGACTCGAATTGTATGATTTACTTTTGATTTAGTCAATAAATCTAAAGGTAACGAATACCCCGCTACAGAAAAGTGGCGACTCTGCTGGGGAACAGTTGCTTAGTGGGTTTTGCCTACTTTTTACAATTGTTGTATTGTATTGTTTATGTTATTTGTGGCATATTTTTGTGCAAATTTGGGATTACTGTATTGTTTGTAATGTATGAATTGCTTGATATATCAATTGCTTGTGTGCTTGGTGGTCTCTTGTGAGATGAGTTCTATACCCGAGCTCGAGTGCACTTATGATAGGAGAATGGCATAGTCTTGTTAACTGGTGTGGAGTTATTCCTTAGCAAGTTGACTTGCAAGCCCATTCACTTGGTGGAGGTTATGTTGGGATCAATAATGTCACACGAGTAGTCGTGGTTAGGCATTACTCTTTCCAATATATGCCTTAGAAGCCAAGGACCTTAGATTACCTAGCCCATCTTGGCCAATTTTTAGGACGTAGTGTGAAGGTCGTTCAAGTACAAGATTTGATACGATTGTTACGCGATACTACACTCAAAAGAGTCTCTCTTGAGAATATTTTTGGAATACGAGTAGTCGTTTATCCGATAATATCCGAAAGACGGGATGATGACTATGGGAATCCCTTGTAGAACATGATTGTCAGGTTTAACCCTAGTACACTCCCTTTGGGTGGTTCTTAACCGAGACTCCATGCTCATGACTTGCAACAAACCCTTGATTCATGGTTGATCCGTTCTCGTATATCCTTAACATCAATGGAACTTGGGCGTTGATAAGGTGTAAACCATAACCCACCAAAATGGATGATTGATATTAAGCATGACTTGATCCATCCCATGACCTTTGTGTGGTGTGATTTGCTTGATCCATGAGTGTGATTGTTGCATCCATACATTCATGCATTCATACACATCCATATCATCAACAATGAGAAAATTTTCAAGGAACTTAAGAGGTCTATTTGCAAATTTTCAGACATGGATAGACAGAGAAGGAATACGAAGAAGTACAGTTTCAGACAACCCGACTTGAAAGAGTTAAGGACTTTGACATCCTATGTATTAGATCCCTTGGAGTTCAAGGCTCATCATGGGAAGCTTTTGTCTGTTCTTGCTACTCAGGTGGATGAAGGTCTGATGAGTGTATTGGTGCAGTTCTATGATCCCTTGTACCGTTGCTTCACATTTTCGGATTTCCAGCTTTTACCTACACTTGAGGAGTATTCCTATCTTGTGGGTATACCTATTCTAGATCAGTTGTCGTTCAGTGGCTTGGAGAGAGTTCCTACTTCTCAAGAGATTGTTGATATGTTGCACATAGATGAATCTATTGTTGGTGCGCATATGACTACCAAAGGTGGAATTCAAGGTCTCCCGTCTAATTTCCTCGTTGCTCAAGCTACTATGTATGGGAAGGCGTTGAGTGAGGACGCATTTGAGGCCATATTTGTACTTCTCATCTATGGGCTAGTGTTATTCCCCAACATCGATAAGTTTGTGGATGTGAACGCCATTAGGATTTTCTCGACTCTTAATCCCGTTCCTACTTTGTTGGGAGACACTTAGTTCTCTTTGCATATGAGGAATGCAAAGGGTGGTGGTACCATTGTGTGTTGTTTGCCTCTGTTGTACAAGTGGTTTATTTCGCACTTGCCACAGACGGTCGCCTTCAAGGAGAACAAGGGATGTCTACGGTGGTCCACGAGACTTATGTCTCTCACTAATGATGATATCTTTTGGTATAACTGTGTATATGATGGTGTACAGATTATCGACTCTTGTGGTGAATTCTTCAATGTGCCTCTTCTTGGTACATGTGGTGGGATTAACTACAAACCTAATTTGGCACGTCGTCAGCTTGGGTTCCCCTTAAAGGATAAACCTAATAACATTTTGTTAGAAGGTGTGTTCTTTCAAGAGGGTAAAGATCCCCAAAACTTGAAGGGCAGGATGGTCCGCGCTTGGCGCAAGATTCATAGGAAGCGAAGAAAAGAGCTTGGTCCGAAGAACTGTATTGCTTTGGAACCCTATACCTCATGGGTGAGGAGGAGAGCTTCTGAGTACCTTATGCCTTATGATTACCCGAGACCTACACCTATGGTTATGGCTGGGCCTTCAACCCTCCCTGACCAAGGATTAGAGGAGTTGAGTGACGAATTCCGTTCGCGTGCTTGGATCCATGAGCGAGAGGAGCTACTTCAGCAGCTTAGAGATAAGGATGCTTTGATAGAGTTTCTTGAGCCTCAGGTTATCGACGAGCCTGATGATGTGGTGACTTCTCTTCTTCCTCAGTCTTCCAGGTTTTGGAAGAGGAAGTATGATCGACTTGCCAAAGACAAGGAAGATATGGAGGCAGCCGATGAGCGAGAGGTGAAGAGGCTTTGTGCAGCTTATCTTCCGGTCTCGAGAGCTTTGGAAGATTGTTTCTAGGGTTCCATAGGATGTTCATTTTACTTCTCTCTTGTATTGTATTATTTGGTTACCAAAACTGTCTAAATGATTCATATTTTCCAAATGTTTGCAAATAGAACTCTAAAGTTCCTCTGATTAAAAAAAATAATAAATCATATGCACAAGCATTGCATGCATCATGTGCATAAGAAGGTTTTGTTTCATGGCTTCTTGTTCAGTGGTCTAACTCTGTGTTCTTCATTTATTTTGAAGACAAGCTGACGCACCGGTACTACACTAGAGCCAACTCATCAAAGCTGATGGATCATCTAGAGCAAGAGAACAGAGAATTGAAGGAAGAAGTGGTAAGATTGACTGCCCTGATGGAGTCTTTCTTGGCCTCCCAAAGTCAGTCGTCTCCAACGCCTTCAACTCCTCCCCAGAGGACAGTCATTTCTGAGATTGCCTCCTCAACCGTGCCTACTGCCAGTGCCTATTTTGTGCCTACTGCTATGCCAGCCGGGTTTCCCTGGGGGATGCCCGTGAACTTTGTTCCAGAGGGTCTCGCCTCAACGTTTGCTTCTCTACCAGCATCTAGCCCGGTCCTTGTTGTGCCACCTCCAGTCGTGCATACTTTGCGGAGAGTAGAGGACACCATTTATCACTCTGAGCCATCTGAGGGCCCAAACGTGTATGAAAAGATGGATGCTATGAACGATCAGTTCCTTGAGCTTCGCAAGGAACTCAAAACTCTCGGAGGGAAGGACCTCTTTGGCAAATCTGCTGCTGAGCTTTGCCTTGTTCCCAATGTCAAGATTCCTGTCAAATTCAAAGTGTCTGACTTTGAAAAGTACAAAGGAAACACTTGCCCGCTCAGCCATCTGGTTATGTATGCACGTAAAATATCAACTCAGGCCGACAATGATCAACTCCTAATCCATTATTTCTAGGACAGCCTGTCCGACGCCGCTTTGAGATGGTACATGGGTTTGGACAACGCGAACATCCGCTCCTTCAATGACCTTGTCGAAGCCTTCGTCAAGCAAGACAAATACAATGTTGATATGGCTCCCGATAGGGATCAATTGAGGGCCATGTCCTAGAGAATAAGGAAACTTTTAAGGAGTACGCCCAGAGGTGGCGAGAATTGGCTGCACAAATCGTGCCTCCGCTGGAAGAGAAGGAAATGAACAAGATCTTTCTAAAGACCTTGAGTTCATTCTATTATGAGCAGATGATTGCTAGCGCTCCTTCTGACTTCACCGAGATGGTGAATATGGGGATGCGTCTAGAAGAAGGAGTCAGAGAAGGACGCCTGACTAGAGAAGAAGGCTCTTCTGCCAAACGTTATGGGGCATTTGCAAAGAAGAAAGATGGTGAGGCACATGCTGTGACCTCCCATGTCAAATCTAGAAGACCCTCTGTGAAGAGGAAGACCGTGCGTCCCGCCGGTAACCATCACCATGTGGCTCATATAGCGCCTATTTTTAGAGAAAACCAGCAATATCAACATCATAATCAGAACCAGCAACAGCAACATCATCAATATCATCAACAACAACACCGTCCTCAACAGCAGGCCTACCAGCCTCGATACAACAATCAGACCAGTACAAGCTATGATAGGAAAAGGGTCACTTTTGATCCTATTTCCTTCTTTACTTTTGATCCTGAGCTTCACTGTGTTTATCATTCCGATGCTCCCGGACATGATGTGGAGAATTGCTACCCATTGAAGACCAAGGTTCAAGACCTTGTGAGAACCGGTATATTGTTTTTCGAGGACGTAGGTCCTAACGTAAAGAAGAACCTGTTTCCCGAGCATGGGAAGTATGCTGTCAATATGGTTCAGGGTTGCCCTGGCAAATATAAGGTCCGATATGTCAGCCATATCCGAAAATCTTTGGTCGAGATGCACAGACTATTGTGTGAATACAGTCACTACGAGCATGACCACGACAGTTGCCGTGTTTGCACTATCAATGAGAGAGGATGTCGTCAAGTCAGAAAGGACATCCAAGAAATGCTGGATGAAGGTGTAATTGAAATACTTCAGAATCATGATGAGGATGATGAAGTTAATATGATATCACCTGTATTCAGGATACCTGAGCCTATTATCGTCCGATACGATGGCAGTAAGCAGAAGGCTTCTCCCTCTCTCACATTTAAGCCAGTTGGCCCTGTGCCATACTCTTCCAACAAGGATGTTCCCTATCGTTATAATGTTGTGGCATTGAAAGATGGTAAGGAGGTGCCCCTACCCTCAACTTCTGTTGTGAATATTGCTGATGTCAGTGGATTGACCTGTAGTGGTCGTATATTTTTGGCGCCGCCGAAACCCCAGGCTGATACTGTTGATAGTGCCACCTGTCCTGTGGGAAATTCTTCCCATTCTCCGAATTCGGAACTTGTTGTTAATAGACCTGCCGATGTTGTTAGAACTCCTGTCCATACTGGCCAGAATGGCATGATTAAAGAGGAATGCGATGAGATGTTGAGGCTCATCAAGAGGAATGAATACAATGTTGTAGATCAGCTTCTACAAATGCCTTCAAAGATATCAATGCTATATTTGTTATTGAACTCTAAACCACACCGAGAAGCTCTGGAGAAGGTGTTGGACATGGCGTATGCAGATCATGACGTCACAATAGAACAATTTGATAGCATTGTTGCAAACATCACTGCTTGTAACAATTTAAGTTTCTGTGATGCTGATCTCCCCGAAGAGGGAAGAGACCACAATTTGGCACTTCACATCTCCATGAATTACAAGGATGATGCCATGTCTAATGTGCTGGTAGACATTGGATCATCCCTGAATGTGTTGCTAAAGTCCACTCTAGCGAGATTGTCATATCAGGGGCCTCCCATGAGGCAGAGTGGAGTGGTCGTCAAATATTTTGATGGATCGCGCAAGACAGTGATTGGAGAGGTTGAGCTCCCAGTCAAGATAGGACCTAGTGATTTCCAGATCACTTTTCAAGTCATGGATATCCACCCATCATATAGCTGTTTGTTGGGCAGACCATGGATTCACGAGGTTGGCGCCGTGACATCCACCCTACACCAAAAGTTGAAGTTCGTTAAGAACAAAAAGTTGGTGGTAGTAGGGGAGAGAAGGCTCTCTTGGTTAGCCATCTGTCTTCCTTTTCTTATATTGATGTTGAGGATGAGGTTGGGACTCCGTTCCAAGCCTTATCTATTGCTGAGCCTTCTAAGAAAGGAACTTCTTCATTTGCGTCCTACAATGATGCGAAGTTGGCCATTGAGCATGGCACAACTACTGATTTAGGACAAATGATCAAGCTGGAAGACAATAAATCCCGGGCTGGCATAGGGTATTCTTCGGGCACTTTCAACGAGCACGGTCTGTTTCAGAGTGGTGGTTTTATCCACACGGTCGAAGACCAGGAAGCTGTTGCTGTTGTGGAAGATGATGCAGAGGAAGATTCTAGCAACTTTGTCATCCTTGGAGGGGTCTGCAATAACTGGGTCGCTGTTGATGTTCCAACAGTTGTCCATAAGTCCACGTAATGTTCATTTTTGTTTAAAAACCCTTCTCCCATGCCAAAAGGAGAAGTGATGACATTGTTGACACATAAATACAATGATATTCATTCAATGAATTCATGTTAAATGTTTGTTTTTTCAAATTATTTTCACTTTTTCCTTTTTTGCATGAAATTGGTGATCACATAAAACCCTAAAAATAGAATAAAATCAATCTTTTCATCTGCATAATGATTTGCTTGGTTTGAATTCTAAAATATCTTTTATATCCAAAATCATTATGCAGGTTGATCAAACCCATTCAACATAATGATCCAACACCATCTCCCAACTTTGAGTTCCCTGTATTTGAGGCCGAAGAAGATGATGTTGAAGAGATTCCTGATGAGATTACTCGTCTGCTTGAGCACGAAGAGAAGATCATTCAGCCGCACCTTGAGAATCTGGAAACAATCAACTTGGGGTCTGAGGATTGTGTTCGAGAGGTGAAGATTGGGGAACTCTTAGAAGAATCTGTGAAGAAGGGGTTGATTGAGTTGCTACGAGAATATGTCGACGTCTTTGCCTGGTCATATGAAGATATGCCTGGTCTGGATACTGATATCGTGCAACATTTCCTGCCTTTGAAGCCTAAGTGTGTGCCTGTGAAGCAAAAGCTCAGAAGAACTCATCCTGATATGGCAGTGAAGATCAAAGAAGAAGTTCAGAAGCAAATTGATGCGGGGTTTTTGGTGACTTCTACATATCCTCAATGGGTGGCCAATATTGTGCCTGTGCCTAAGAAAGATGGAAAAGTCCGAATGTGTGTGGACTATAGAGACTTGAATAAAGCTACTCAAAAAGATGATTTTCCTCTACCACATATTGATATGTTGGTAGATAATACAGCTAAATCCAATGTCTTCACATTTATGGGCGGATTTTCCGGATATAATCAGATCAAAATGGCACCCGAGGATATGGAGAAGACAACATTCATCACGCCTTGGGGAACATTCTGTTATCAAGTGATGCCCTTCGGTTTGAAGAACGCCGGAGCCACGTATCAACGTGCTATGACTAATTTGTTTCACGATATGATGCACAAGGAGATCGAGGTATATGTTGATGACATGATTGCAAAGTCAAGAACGGAAGTTGAACATGTTAAACACTTGTTGAAGCTTTTTTAGCGTTTGAGGAAGTATAAACTCCGCCTGAACCCTAACAAGTGTACATTTGGAGTCCGTTCCGGCAAGTTATTGGGCTTTATTATCAGTGAAAGAGGTATTGAAGTTGATCCTGCCAAGGTCAAAGCAATACAAGAGATGCCTGCGCCAAAAACTGAGAAGCAAGTCCGAGGTTTTCTTGGCCGCTTGAATTATATCTCCAGATTTATATCTCACATGACTGCCACATGTGCGCCAATATTCAAGCTCCTCCGGAAAGATCAGCGTCATGATTGGATCGAGGATTGCCAGAAGGCCTTCGAAAGTATCAAAGAGTATATGTCCGAGCCTCTGATTCTGTCTCCGCCTGTGGAAGGGAGACCCTTGATTATGTATCTGACAGTTCTTGAAGACTTTATGGGTTGTGTCCTTGGTCAGCAAGATGAATCAAGAAAGAAAGAGTATGCCATATACTATTTGAGTAAGAAGTTCACTGATTGTGAGTCTCGATACTCAATGCTTGAGAAAACATGATGTGCTCTGGCTTGGGCTGCTGAGCGCTTACGCCAGTATATGATAAATCATACGACTTGGTTGATATCAAGAATGGATCCAATCAAGTATATCTTTGAGAAGCCTGCTTTAACAGGGAGGATTTCCCGTTGGCAGATGTTGTTATCTGAGTATGATATTGAGTATCGAACTCAAAAGGCTATTAAAGGTAGTATCTTGGCTGACCAATTGGCACATCAACCAATCGAGGATTATCAGTCAGTTCAGTATGACTTCCCAAACGAGAAGATTCTGTATTTGAAAATGAAAGATTGCGATGAGCCTATGCTCGATGAAGGGCCAGAACCTGGTTCCCGATGGAGTATGGTGTTTGATGGCGCTGTAAACCAGTATGGAAATGGTATTGGGGCAGTAATCGTTACTCCTCAGGGCACACATATTCCTTTTACAGCAAGGCTAACTTTCAAATGCACGAATAATATGGCTGAGTATGAGGCCTGTATTATGGGATTGGAGGAATGCATTGATCTAAGGATCAAACATCTTGATGTTTATGGTGATTCGGCCCTCGTTGTTAATCAGATTAAGGGTGAATGGGAGACGAATCAGCCTGGCCTCATCCCATACAGAGATTATGCGAGGAGGATTTCAATGTTCTTTACTGAGGTTGACTTCCATCATATTCCTCGAGATGAGAATCGAATGGCAGATGCGCTTGCTACGCTAGCCTCAATGATTGTGGTTAAATATTGGAATGAAGTTCCCAATACCACTATGATGCGCCTGGACAGACCAACTCATGTATTTGCGGTCGAAGAAGTAAAGGATGATAAGCCATGGTATTATGACATTAAGTGTTTCCTTCAGAGTCAAATTTACCCTCCTGGGGCATCTGTGAAAGACAGGAAGACTTTGAGGAGATTATCTGGCAGTTTCTACCTCAATGGCGAAGTGCTTTACAAGAGAAATTTTGACATGGTTCTGCTCAGATGCGTGGATAGACACGAAGCAGGCCTGTTGATGATTGAAGTCCATGAGGGTTCATTTGGTACTCATTCCAATGGACATGCCATGGCTAGAAAGATGTTGAGAGCAGGCTACTATTGGCTGACAATGGAGTCTGACTGCTGCAAATACGTGAAGAAATGCCACAAGTGTCAGATTTATGCGGATAAGATTCATATTCCCCCGACACATCTGAATGTGATTTCATCACCATGGCCCTTTTCCATGTGGGGAATTGACATGATTGGCATGATAGAGCCAAAAGCGTCTAACAGACACAGATTTATTCTCGTAGCAATTGATTACTTCACCAAATGGGTTGAAGCGGCGTCATATGCAAATGTGACCAGGCAGGTGGTCGTGAAGTTTATCAAAAATTAACTTATATGCCGTTATGGTGTGCCAGATAAGATCATTATTGATAATGGATCTAATCTGAACAACAAAATGATGAAAGAGCTGTGTAGTGAGTTCAAGGTCGCGCATCATAATTCTTCTCCTTACAGACCCAAGATGAATGGGGTTGTTGAAGCTGCTAATAAGAACATCAAGAAGATTATCTAGAAGATGGTTGTCACGTATAAGGATTGGCATGAGATGCTGCTATTTGCTTTACATGGATATCGTACATCTGTTCGCACTTCAACAGGGGCAACCCCTTTCTCTCTTGTTTATAGCATGGAGGTTGTACTCCCATTAGAGGTGGAGATCCCATCAATGAGAGTCTTGATGGAGGCCAAGTTGACTGATGCTGAATGGGTTCAGAGTCGTTATGACCAGCTGAATTTGATTGAAGAGAAGAGATTGACTGCCATGTGCCATGGATGGGGAGGATTTCACTCGTCCTGTGAATTCAGATGCAGTCAAGAAATACTTCGCCTAGAAAATAAAAACAGAATAGCTCGCTAAGTTGAAAACCCGAAAGGGCGGCTTAGGCAAAAATGAGCGTCTCGGTGGATTGAAAACCCGAAAGGGCGGTCCAGGAAAAAGTTAGAGACATGAAAAAATGATGAATATTTATATCCCGCTAGGTTGAGTACCCCACCCTGGGGCAATCTAGGTAAAAATTAGGGATTTGGCAACTAACTGCATCCTGACAAGACTTTGTTCTACAATTATCATCCGTCATAGATTCTCGTTCATTCATCATCAACCAAAGCTTCGAATACATCGAATTCAGAATTGGTCATTTTGTTCAATGTAGCCCTTTTCCAATATATATCACCAATTTCAAATTTGTTGAGATCTATGGAGTCTTGCCATTTGCAGACTGCCATTCCATTAAATAAATTTGAGCCTTTTATCCAGTTATTTGCACTCTTATTTGTTTTTATTCAACAAATGTTTTGCATGTTTTAATTGAGAAAATATCATTGTTTTAAACAATAAAATTTTCCATAAATCGTTTTTTAAACAAAGTGAACATTCATAAAGACGAAAGGATACTTAAGAGATCCCTAGTGTTCTCCCAATGGTAGTATGATCTCCAACAGGTGATCCTTCCTCCTCAGCAGATGTGCTCTCTCCGGAAGATTCGATTCTTGGTGGTTGGCCCCCAAAATCACTTTATCCCTCGGATAGATTCCCCAATAGAGTTGCTTATGTGGCAGATTCTATATGTGCATTAAACTCCTTTCCCCAGCTGAGACTGATGATTCATCCCCTGCAGAGATATTGTTGTCTCTGATCCCCGACAGATTGGTCACTCTCTGGTGATTTTGGCTTTCTCTCTTGAGATGTAGTACCGGATGTTTGTGTGCTTACTTCCTAGATCCGTTTGTGTTAGATATGTCTGTTTGTCAGCATTCATCATACATACACCATGCATATACATGCATAATTATAACATTCAGATAGTCATGTTGCATTCTTTGCCATATATCGTTGTTTCTTGTCTCCTGCTAATGGTGATATAGATTTCCCCCAAGCGGATGTGTGTGTCTGATCTCTCCATATAGAGACAGCTCCATAGGCAGAAAGCGTCTATCCTGTCTTCCATATTCCCCACAGAGCTATGTCCTCGTGGATGATGGTTGTTTCTGTTTCCCCTAACACATGTATTGGGATGGGCTTCCCTATTGAGTTATACCCTCATTAGGACGAGTCTTGATTCAGTGTGCCTCTTTGGTTTATTCCTAATTTGGCCCCTCGAAGTTACCTCCTTTGTTACCCCGCGGTATAAATGAATAATTGCTCAACAATTAGTAATCATTCATCTCATCCCCTGCGGAATTTGTGGTTTCCTACCCTGATACCGGTAGTTGTAAACCCTATTTTCTCCCCTTTGCAGAGTTAACCTGGTGTTCATCGTTATCGATGACGGTTACTTTTCTATGGTTTCCTACCCGGTATCCGGTAGGTGTAATCCCCTCCTTGATGGTTATCTTCATCCAATATTCGATGTTGATATTCCCTCTTTTACCTGGATAATTACCCTGCGCTCGCAATTTATCCCCAATGAGTCATCTCTCGTTTACACTATTGTTGATGACGATTGTTTCTCCCCTGGATTGGTCATCATTATATACGTAGTTGCGGTATCCCGATGCCTTTTCTTTTCGGTCGATTTATCCTTTCTTAACCCAGTAACCGGTTATGGATAATCTTCCATGCGAGTATATCATCTACGTTCTGACGATAATAGATAGTATATCTCATGCACTCTTCGGTCGAAGCCTTTTGTTCTTCCCCAGTTGAGTAAGATTTGTTTCCCCTTTGCGGAGTCGAGTGTCCATCCTATAATCGAGTTTGCTTTTAGCCCTCTTTCGGATGATGAGTGTCTTGGGAATATTCCCCAATTCACGCCTCGGTTGGTCACCTATTATATGCCCAGTAACCGGTATCCTTGGTTTTCCTCCCTTTCTGCTCCCTATTATGACTTTTATCCCATGTGGAGTCAGATTTCCCTGAGTTGAAATATACCTTTTAGGTCTTCCTCAGATAATTCGGAGTTTTGATATCTCTCACCCTTATACCGGTCTTAGATATTCATTTCTTCCCGAGCATGTTGTATCTCTGACCCTTATGACGGTGTTTAGATCACATGTCTCATTGAGCTTGCTACCCAGTAATCGGTAACACCTCATCACGCTGTTTCCCCAGGAGAGTCTTTTTAGACTTCCCCAGCGAGGTCCCTTAGTGGATCGTCCTCGTCCAGATTTTATCCGAAGTATCCGTTGCGGATAGTTTCGCTATATTGGCATATTCCTCAATACGGGCGTCTTCGAGTCAGCTAGAGTCTTTCCATTGGTTTATCCCCTCTAGAATTCTGCTCCCCAAACGTTGTGGCGTGCCCTGCTCACGCATTTCTTTCTTATCCCCATAGGAGTCCCCAAGATTTTTGGTCCCGCGGAACATTTTGCTCATGTGGATTGTCGGTGTCTCCTGATTTCCTTTACTCCTTTGTGGACACATATCCCCACAAAGTATTATCCCTTTGCATACATACATTTGCATCATGAGGTCTCTTAGGGACAAAAATTCGTCTCTTTGTTATTATTTAAGCCCATTCTACCTCGTCGAGATGAAGATTTTAACCTTCACTTCTCCGGCTAGAATGACCTTAAATAGGGGCATCTGTAAGACCCCAATTTTGTCCCTAAGATCCCTCATCAGCATCATAACATTGCTTTGCATAGCCTCAAGGATCATTAAGCATCTTGGTTCCCTTTGCCTTTGGGTGGGACTCCTTGTGAGTGGTTTGAGATCACCAAGCATGCTTGAATTGTATATCATTTGCTTTTCTCATTTTTGTTTACTAACCAAAAGCACAAAAAAATGTCACTAACACCTTTTGTTTGTAACTTAAGCAATCACAAGGTCCAAAGCTTCAAGGAGATCCTTGGTACAAAGACATGGCCAAGAGGAGATGAAAGCAAGCATGGCAATGGTTCCCAAAGCTCTCATCCATCAAATATGCCTTCTTAGCATCTCAATTCATCATTTTGATCAAAACAAGTCAAAGGGTTTGAGGTCTTGTTCTTCAGAGAAACCCTAATCATCTGTGCACCACAATGCCTTGCTCATGAAGCAACCTCAGCCCATGGTCAAATACAATATAGGGAAGTTATTTAATTCATCATTTCATGCATATTTGAACGTATTTGAGTATCCTCGATCATCAATTCATCAAGATATGGATTGTGGACTTGAGAAGTTGATCAGTCAAATCATCAGACTATTTTGAAATGCATTGAGACCTAACGTTTTATGTGTTGGTCAAATGGAGATGGTTCCAAAAGAAAAAATGTTCTTAAGGACAATATTAACAACTTTCATGTTCATCAAAATTTGATTTGAAGCTTGGAAAACCATCTACCAGTCCAATACATTATAGGTCGTTTTGACTGAAACCCTATTTTTGGATCAACTTCCCAAGGACATAACTCATTCATTGTTTATGATTTTGAGGTGGAATAAAATGCATTAGAAATCTTGAGATGTCTACTTCAAATGTTATGTTGAACAAAATTTCAAAATCTCAAAGAAAATACATGTGATAATGCAAGACATTATAGGTCATTTTGGGTTAAAGGCATTAAAAGTCAAAAAAGTCCAACTTCAAGTGCCCATAACTTCTTCATCAAAAATCCAAATTATGCCAAATTTAATTCCATTTTGATTGTCTTGAAAAGATATACAACTTTTATGTTGGAGGTGTTTTCATTTGAAGCTTGCATCATCAAAACGGAAGGGCTTGAAAGTTGGCCAATTTTAGAAACCTTGCCTTGACATGTTTTGCACATCACACTTTAAACTCAAATTTCACAAATTTCCACATTCCAAATGAGCTTTTGACTAACATAAAATTTGTTCCTTATACAAAAAACTTTCCAACCATTACCCATATGCATATGCTTGGATTTTCTAAATGGTATTTTCGAAGAGGTGAATGATTAGGTTCAATTGTGGAATTCATGTTGAAACCTTGTTGCACAAACCAATTCAGAGCAAATTACACGTACAAACCCTTGGCATTTGAACTCAGCTTGCATTTGGCATTGCTTTTGGGCCTTGTGCATGATCATGCAAGTGGTATCCAAATTTATGCACACGGATCATTCCACCCTTTCCTTGCCAATTTAGCTATGAATACATGCTTCATTCCCTCCATTTCACACACAATTTTCAACCTGAAATGCTGCAGAATTCATTCCCCAACCATCACTAAAGAAGCAATTGCATTTTTTCTTAAAATTTTCAGATCTCGAATTCAACTACATCTGGTTGTATTCATAGATCTAATGCTTCTAGACCTTCATATACACTTCATTAAACTTCTGTTTTGATAAAGCAAGCAAGGTTTCAAGCTCAAATCACCAGAACTCAAACTTGAACTCCAACTGGTATTTTCTTCGATTCTCCTAATCCTTGGACCTATTGGCTGTGATTTTGTGTTGGCTGAAGTCCTCAATAGAGGTATCATGTTTATGCTTTTAATTTTTGCAATTCATTGAGTTCATGATCGACACCAGATTTTTCCATCTCTGATTTCTCACACCATGGAGATCTAGAGGGAAAAAGGATCGTACAGGGATGATGTACATCATCCCAGCTTTTTATTGATGTATAGATCGCACGTTTTGATGGAGTTTTGAAGTTCTGCATTTTGGCCGGAATCTGGAAGCTCACCGGAGAAGACGGTGGCTCCGGTGGCTTCATCATGTCCAGTTTAAATCCTGGTCGTGTGATCAAATTTCCAGATGCAATCAGGAGCGTTGCTTGTTATGACTTTTAATTCTTTCTCATGTGCACGCATTGATCGTGGATCACCATAGGCGCGCGCGTTAGGAGCGTGTGAACTGCCAGCTCAATTAATGAGTTCAGATCCAACGCTCCTCCTTTTTTGCATTTTTAAAATTTCTGTTTTTATTTTCTTAAATTCCTTTTATTTCAAAAAATCATATCACTCTCATTTTTAATCCAAAAGTTATGGGACCAATTGCATTATTTCCCAAATAAATTCTAGTTTCTATTTCTGATTTTTAATTTTTTTTATTTTATCATTTGATATTTTTTGTGAATTTTCTCTTTTCTGGTTATTTTTAATTCATTTTAAATAGTTTTTAATATTCAAAAAATACAAAAATATTTTCCTAACCTATTTGAATGATGATGGATCTATGAAAAATATTCTCATCAATTTTTGAATTGATTTGAGATTTATTTGAGATTTTAGTTCAATTAGGTTATTTTTATTCATTTTTAATTGATTAAAAATAGTTTCTGACTTTTAAAAATGATGAAATTTTTTTGTCAAACTTTGTTTGACCTTGTTGAACTTAGGATAAATCACTTGGACCTTTCAAGGTTGATTTAAAGTGATTTTGAAGTTTGACCTTTCCATTTTATTTTAATTCAAGTTTATTTTTAATATTAAAAAATGCCAAAAAATATTTTATTCTTTTCTTAACTTCCAATCTTCATCTCACTTCTGTTTTTGATTGTTTGACCAATGTTATTGGTCAACATATGAGGATTGGTACATGATGTTCCATTTTATGCATTTATATTTCTTTTACCATTTTGTCACTTCTTTTTCTCTTATCCATCTCCTTCTTCTTCTTCTTTTTCTTTTTGATCAATGAGTTGAAGGTTGATAAGTTAGCATTGATTAGAGATATTTAATTTTCCTTGATTCAAATCTAATTCATCTTGATCAATTGATCAAGTGAATGGCTTTGCATTAAGGATAGGTTGTCTTTTAAATCATGCAAAAGGCTTAAACCAATACAAGATCAATTCTTATTTTCCTTTTGGCATGGCAAGTTGTTGGGACTTGGTTCACTAATCAAGACTCCTAGCTTGTGTTTGTTGCCTATATTATTATTGACCGGCCACAGATAGTTGTGACTTCTACATAAGTCCAATTACGATTGCTTAACATAGCGCTAAATTTGCCTTATGACACACTAACTACTAACACTAACTATTGATAATTAACATTTACTTTATGCAATTTACTTTATGCAATTTATTTTTTTTGCAATTTACAATTCTTGCACATATTATTAATTTGCTTTTTCCTTTGCTCCTTTGAGCTCATGTTTATGTTAATGCCATTTGCCTTTTGCTCACTTGAGCACATAATTGTGTATATATTATTTTGCTTGTGTTTTGTTTTGATTGTGGTGAGTCAAAATGCAAAGAAATGGACTTAGTTTCTAGGACTTTCCCTATGCAAAGAAATGGAGAATTGGACTTAGTTTCTAGGACCTTCCTTATGCAAAATTGGAGTGAAAGGACCTTAATGATGAAAATGGAATTAGAAGGACCAAATCTCTAAACTCTCTCTTGTCCATTCTTGTTTTACTTCATGGAACTTTTGATGTGTGTGCTTTTGTGCTAGGAGTTTCCATTTGAGCTTAATTGGAGAACCATTGCCATGATCATCTAAAGAGAGAGATGCAAAAGTCATTGGAGGATTCTTAGAAGCATTCATTGCTTGTTTGGTTGCTTATACTTTGTGGTTGATTTATTCCAAAGGATGGGAGCTACTTGGATCATCAATATGATCTCAAGAGAGGAACTCCTAGTGTGGTTTTGATTTCTTATCCCTCACCTTTTATTTTCCTTAGGACTTAGCCATTCTTCTTCTTCTCTCCACTCTAACCCAAGCCAAAACTTTTTGTGCAAACATTTAACTATTGTTTTCCAACATTAGAAACCTAAGCCTTATGCTTTTGATCTTCAAACCTTCTTTTCATAATACTTATTTTGAATTGAACCTTTTAATATACTTTGACCATTTTTGTATATACTTCTAATTGGTAAATATAACCCATTCAAATGTGCTTTTGTGGTTCCAATGGCCACTTTCTTAATCAACTTTTCATAATATTTAGCTATTAGGTTTGAGTTATCTTGGTGGTAGATGTAATACTCACCTATATCCTTAGTGATGGACAATGAGTCTTCCATGCTTATTATAGGGTTAACCCCTCACTAGCATGTTGAAGTTATCCTCACATGGTGGATTTGTGGTTTGGTTGAGTTTTCTCCCTCTGATAACAAAAGACCTTAAGGCTTTTGGACCAATCAATTCACCAACTCATTTTGAGATTTTTACCCCGAACTACGAGGTTTTGATCCTAATCTTTTTATAAGATGGTACGTAGGCAATGGGTTCATCCATCCAAACACAAAAATGTAAATAACTTGTACATTTTCTTATCATCTCTTCAATCATGTTTGCACAAACAAATTTTTCACAAAACAACAACCTTCACAAGTGTGAAAAGGGCTCCATAGGAGTACCTAGGATGTTTTGGGTGCCTAACACCTTTCCATTACATAACCAACCCCCTTACCCAGATCTCTGTTTCTTTTACTAGTTTTTGTTAAAAACTATTAGGTTTTTGTTCGCTTTCTAACCATTCCTTTGGATAAAGAGAAGTGCGGTGGCGACTCGACTTTGTATGATTTACCTTGGATTTAGTCAATATCTCTAATGGTAACGAATACCACGCTACAGACAAGACTTTGCTCTTCAGCTGTCATCTATCGAAGATTCTCGCTCAGTCATCATCAACTAAAGCTTCAAATACATTGGATTCAGAGTTGGTGGAGAAATGGTCATTATGTTCAATGTAGCCTTTTTCCAATATATATCACCAATTTCAAATTTGTAAAGATCCATGGAGTCTTGCCATTTGCAGACTATCATTCCATCAAATAAATTTGAGCCTTTATCCAATTCTTTGCACTCTTATTTATTTCTGTTCAACAAATGTTTGCATGTTTTAATTGATAAATTTCATTGTTTTAAAATAAGTTTTCATAAAAATTGCTTTAAACAAAAGTGAACATTCACAAAGATTGGAAAGGATAATTGGGACGTCTTCAGTGCTCTCCCAAAGTTACCATGATCTCCAAAAGGGTAAGACATTTGTTCATATTCCTAGCATATTTTTTATCCTCTTCATCATCTCAGGTTGTCTCCTCCGCGAGCACAGAAGAAGATTATGCATCACCAAATTCCCCAAGGAATCTGGAACTGGGTCTCAGTCATCTGATTCCCCATATAGTCTAGAGTCTGATCCTAATCTTCTAGCTCCCCAATGAGGTTGGATCTAGCATCGGTGTTATCAATTATATGGTTGTCATCCCTTGTGCGGATTGACCTAAAATCCCTTATAGATTGATAAATTGATATGCTACCTTTCCGAGGAAGTTGATATCCCCTCATTCAAATTGGAAACCCCCCGTAGATTGAGCAGGATTTCCCTTTATAAGAAGTTGGTTTGTAGCTTATCCCCTGTGGATTCGCCTACATTAATATCCGGTAGGATTGCCTCTGATTCTTTCCTCAGCAGGGTTGTTCATCTTAGACATCCCCAATTTGGTCGCCAGCAGATTATCTCCAGCCAAGCACCTACGGATTGTTCCTGGTTCAGCCCTTAACAACTATTCCCCAGTAGAGTTGCTTGATCGGAATCTGATATGTTGTTGCTTCCTCCTCTTGGATGGTTCGCCCTTTTAGCAGAGCGGGTGATGGAAATGTTTATTTTTCCTATCCTCAGCGGAGCGTTGTTTCCTCTCTCCTCGGCACAGATTGTTTCTCCAGATTTATGAGGATTTTGTGATTGGATATTGGAACTTTTGTTCGGTGGTTCTACGATGGATCTTATCTGTGCTTAGCTTCCCCAGCTAAGACTTCGCCTGATTGCAGTTTGGCATTGGAACTTCGAGGAAGATGTGTTGTCTTCTTCCCCAGCGGAGTGACTGGTTCTCCTTCTCCGTAGCAGAGACATTTCCTTTCGTGTTCAGAAGTGAATGTTGTTGGATGTGCTTCTGTTTAGTGGTTGTTCCCCACAGAATTCCACATCATCCCCTGATAAGATCCCCAGTAGATTTCTTCTCTGACTTATCTTATCCATATCTCTACGTACTGTTGGAAGATCCTCAGCTTTGGTGATTGTGATCCCTGGCTTTTTCCCAACAGCGTTCTCTGATCCCCGGTGATCCTGCTTGCTTCCCTAGCAGTAGCTTTTGCTCCCGGGAGCGTCTTTGTTTGATCTTCAGCATTGGCCTTTATCCCCTGCAGATATCAGTGCTTCCTGGCTTTCTCTTTTGAGATGTAGTACCGGATGTCCGTCCATTGGTTCTCGGACCTGTTTGTGTTAGATATGTCTGTTTGTCAGCATTAATCATACATAAACCACACATATACATGCATAATTATAACATTCAGATATTCATGTTGCATTCTTTGCCATATATCTTTGTTTGTCATCTCCTGCTATTTGGTGATACATATATTTCCCCAAGCAGATGTTTGTGTCTGATCTCTCCATATAGAGTCATCCCCATAGGAAGAAAGTGTCCAGCCTTTCTTCCATATTCCCCACTGAGTTATGTCCTCGTGGATGATTATTATTTCAGTTTCCTCCCAAAATATGTATTGCGATGGAATTACTCCCTTGAGTTATATCCTCATTGGGTTGAGTCTTGTTTCATTGTGTCTCTCTAGTTTGTTCCTAGATTGACTCCTCTTATTATTTCCCTTGCAGCTTCCACGAAGTTCAGATGAATGATTGCTCAGTGACCAGTAATTGTCCCTCTTTTCCCCGGCGGAGTTGTGTGGCCTTCTACCCAGTAACCGGCAGTTATAAGTCCTATTTATGTGGTTTACTACACAGTAACCGGTAGTTGTAAACCCCATTTTATCCCCTTGCAGAGTTAACCCTTTGATTTTGTTCATCCTAACCGAGGACGGTTGCTCTCTTTTCTGGTTTTCTACCCAGTAACCGATATATGTAATCCCCTCATTGTTGGTTATCTTTATCCAATATTCGGTATTGATATTCCTTCATTTTTGAGTATATCTCCCAGTAACCGGTGATATATCTCCCGGATCATTGCCTTTGTTAATGTATTCCCAGCAAGTCATCTTTCATTTACCCTTGTGTGGTAATGATCGTTTCTCCCCTTTGATTGGTCATCATTTTATACCCAGTAGTCGGTATCCCGATGTCCTTTCTTCTCGGTTGATTTATCCTTTATTAACCCAGTAACCGGTTGTGGATAATCTTCCATGCGAGTATGTTATCTACATTCTGACGGTAATAGATAATATATCTCATGCGCTCTTCAGTCGAAGTCTTTTTCTTCCCCAGTCGAGTAATATTCGTATTTCCTTATGGAGTCGAATGTCCATCTTGTAATTGAGTCTGCTTTTTCAGCCCTCCTTTCGGATAATGAGTTTTTGGAAATATTCCTCAATTCACGCCTGGTTGGTCACCAATTATATGCCCAGTAACCGGTGTCCCTGGTGTTCCTTCCTTCTGCTCCCTATTATGACTTTTGTCCCCTGTGGAGTCAGATGTTTTGGACGATTGATATCTCTCACCCTTATACCGGTCTTAGATATTCATTATCCCTGAGCGTGTTGTTCTCTCGCCCTTATACTTGTGTTTTGATTACATGTCTCTTTGAGCTTATTACCCAGTAACCGGTAATACCTCATTCATTTCTTCCTCAGCTGAGTCCTTTATGGATATTCCCAGCCTGAGTCCTTTAGTGGGTTTTCCCCGTCGGTGTCCGGATTTTTATCTGAAGTATCCTTTTTGGATAGTTTGATGTATTGGCATATTCCCCAATACATGCATCTTTGTGTCAGCTAGAGTCTTTCCATTGATTTATTTTCATGGAATCCCTTCGTGTCTTCAGCAAGTTTCAAGTTGTGACCTGTTCACGCATTTTATCCCCTTTACTCCCCAGTAAAGTTCCCGAGAGTCTCTGTCCCATTTATGAGTGTATTATTCGTATGGATCTTCAGTTTCTCCTGATTTCTTTTATTTTTTTATGGACATATATCCCCACAGAGCATTGCCTTTTTGCATACATACATTTACATCATGAGGTCTCTTAGGGACCAAAATTCGTCTCTTTGTTATTATTTAAGCCCATTCTACCTCGTCGAGACGAAGATTTTAACCTTCACTTCTCCGACTAGAATGACCTTAAATAGGGGCATCTATAAGACCCTAATTTTGACCCTAAGATCCCTCATGGCATCATTTCATTGCACATTGCATTGCCTCAAGGATCATAGCATCTTGTCTCCTTAACCCTAGGGTGGGAACTTATGTGAGTTGGTTTGAGACCACCAAGCATGCTTGAATTGTATATTATTGCTTTCTTATTTTTGTTTACTAACCAAAAGCACAAAAATGTGTCACTAACATCTTTTGTTTTGTAGCTTGAGCAATCATAAGATCCAAGGCTCCTAGGAGACCCTATGCTCATTGATATGGCCAGGTGAAGGTGAAAGCAAGCATGACATTGGTTCTTAAAGCTCTCATTCATCATATATGCCTCCCAAGTATCTCAATTTGTCAATTTGATCAAGATAAACCAAAGGGCTTGAGGCTTGTTTCCCAAGGAAACCCTAATTCAGTTATGCATTGACTGTGCCTTGCTCATGAAGCAAGCTCAACCCATTGTAATACCCCAAAATATACCCTTTATTTTTCCTGGAAGCATGGGATTATGTTTTACACTTCATTAGCATCATATTAGGTCATACTCATTGCATACTGCATTAGTGACATGGAGATCAGGTTTTGATCGATCACTCCTTAACAGAAGGAGCCCACACAAAGCAAGATTGAGAATTGGACTTTATTTTCTAAGTATACAAGTCTCAAGGGTCTCAGGGGGGGCCAAGTATCTTATTATGGTCCTCAGTTCATTAGTGAAGGATTCAAAGCTATCAGAGTGTTCATCTGGATTTAATCAGAAATTAGGGTTGCATGGCTAGCTGCAACAGAAAATGTTTGGTTGGAAGTAGAGGAACTCATCCATGTCATGATTAGAGAGGCATCTTGGCCTAGGAAGATTCACAATTATCTCAGAAAGATCCATTGGCAATCAGTGCAATCAGTTCCTGATCATTTTGCCCTAAAACTAGGGTTTGGTATAAAATCAGTTTATTTCTAATTCTTTGGGTGAAACTCTTTTCCATGGCCCTCGATATGTCCACAAGGGTCTACATACAAAAAATCAACTCTTTATTTGAGCTAGAAGTGCTTCAATTGATCAATGGAATCGGGAATCAGACAGTTTGGGAAAAATCAACTATGGGGCCAAAAAAGTCAACTCCTGACATTTTAAGAGTGGAATCTCAAAATCCATGCCTAGGGGATCCAACATGTGAAACTTGATCAAGGTTGGATCATGGATTCATCATTTAATCAGGAATTGGAAAAGTTACTTAATTTGGAAATGGTTGACTTTCCATTTAGGGCAAGTTTTCATGATCGTTGCACTCACTTTAAGCCCATTTTGCATCAAGATAAAAGCTCCATTTGAAAATTTCACCAACATGAAAGTTGTTCCTCTTGTTCCAATATTTCTAGAGATATAAAGTTTGCTCCATTTGGATTAGAATTGAGAAAGTTATGCTTAGTCAAAGTGAGACATTGTTTTAGGACACTTAGAAAAAAATCTAAGTCCAAAATCTTCAAAATTTGTCAAGACTTCTTGGCCAGTTTTCTTGCACTTCAAGGCATTATTTGAAAATACTTTCTTCACAAAAATTGTACCTTGCCATGTCCTCTTTCACATACTTTTAGAATCATCTTATTTGGATCCATGGTTTGAGAGATACATTCATTTAAAGTGGGCACCATGACTTGATTTTCTAGGCAGATTTTGGGCCTGGCTGGCCCAAACAGATTTTCTAAGCATGCTGCACAAACCAGTCACGTTTTTTTTTACCTCTTTTGGCCATGCATTGGAAATCCACTCACTTAAGTTTGGCCCAAAATAACAACATTTTACACCCCACTTCACACTTTTATTCTTATGGATAAATCACTTATTAAAAAGCCCATGAGAACACCTAATCCACCCTATTTAAGAAGCTAAAACCCTAACCCTAAAGGGGCATTGGAATTTCGTGGCAAGGAGGCAAAGCTTCATCACATATCAGATTCCATTCCACTTCTATTTTCCATTAGGTAATCATCTCTTCCATGGCCATGTTTTGATATATCTACGCTTGCTTACCATGTTCATCACCATTAATCCTTCCATTTTCATATTTCTTTTTCTTATTTAAAATATTTTCTTCGTCCATAAAATTACTCAAAAATATTTTTCACTTTTCTTAACGTTTTATTTAATTTTATATATTTTTTATTTTCTTATTTTTTAATATTAATATTTTATTTTAGTTATTTATTCTAAATGGTCCACTTTAACACACTTTTTATTGATTTTATTTTTATGACTTAAAATTATTGTTAGCATTTGATTTTTGAGATGAAGGTTGACCACTGTCTAATGGTCAACCTGGCCTTTTCTTGGAATTTTATTTCACATTTTCAATTTATTTTGGATTTAATTTTGACCTAGTTTGGTTGGTTGACTTTTAATTTGACTTCTGTTTTATTTTAACTAATTCACGTACCAATATTCATTATTTTTAAAATCGTTTTGGGGGATGACGATGTCCTGAACCCACCTTATTTAATTTAATTTTTCATAATTTTCTTGATTAATTTACTATTTATTCTTGATTTATTTCTAACCTAGTCTTATTAATGGACTTTTGGTTTGACCTATGTTTTGTTTTAATTAATTCACGTGTCAATTTTCATTATTTTAAAAATCTTTTTGGGGGATGATGATGTCCTGACCCTACCTTATTTATTTTAATTTTTCATAATTTTCTTGATTAATTTTCTATTTATTTGTTATTTTTTAAGTTGACTTGAATTTTCAGTTAACTTCTTTATGATCGATGTTTGACTTAGGGATTGCTTATGGCAATTGAAGAGATCTTTTGATCCTCCCTCGTTCATCTCATATGCCATGTATTAGAGGCCTTTTACCTTGATTTTATTTGGTCCTTACCTCATTTCCTGATTAAATTATTCAGTGGACCCTTCGTGTGCATATTTTCATCTGTTTGATTCATCTGTTATCTTTTATACTTGTTTCTCTCATTCATGCTTTCTATTGCTGGATTATTTACCATGTTCATGCTCCCATGCATTGTTTAAATGCTCCATTATTTGATTCTTTGGTTTGATTATATATTGTTTATTTATCCGATCTGATTGATAATTGTTGCCTACTTGTATGATGTATAAGGCATATATTCTTATTGTTTGTTTGCCATGAACAATCCCCATTCATAACAAATGTACCCCTCTCCCATAAAGTGTATAATATTTATTTCTTTATTTCTTTAGTCACCTGTTAATACAAAAATTAAAACGAACATCCGATAACCATTTCAAAATAAGATCAAAAGCTCGATCCAACGTCGAGTAATCATTTTCAAAACTTAACAGAACCAGCACGCATTCATCCATCCTCTTGTAAGTCGATTGCCTCAGGCATCCCCATCTACCTGTAAGTCGATTGCCTCCGGCATTGCCATCTACCCTTATCCGTAAGTCCTCTCTGCGCTCCATCCGTCGACTCTTGTTCCGTTTAGGTAGCACCCATTAGGTAGAACCCTTTGTATGATAACATAGGTAGAATTCCATTATTCTTTACATGCTAACATTAGGTAGATGTTCCCCTTTGTAAATCCTAACACATAGGTCCATATTGCATGACAACTCTAGAGCAGAGCTTCCCCACTTTTAGACCTTCCATGTGTCTCCGATCTTGTGGCATCTCAGTCCGTTCTATTGCAAAGAGGTAACTGCCTAAGACTCGATTCAGCGAGCTGCGACACCTATTGCTAGGACGTGAACGCATTGCCCACTTTCCTTTGACACAGCTGGTGTCCCCTTTTGTAAGTCCATGTTCAGATGGCAATCCTTAACCCCTAGTTTATTCGAACTACGACAACTCTGATTCTCATGTTCAAATGAGATACGTAGGCACGAGATGCGATGTCTTGCCGAGTTTGACTGACGACTAACAACAAATCCTTGTTTGCTTTCGCCCTTGCTGCGATTATTTTCTCTCACCCTCATTGCGATCAAGACCTTCCCTTTCTCTTGCCCTAGTTCCAATCGAGACCCTTATTCCCGTAGTTAGTCGAACTACGTTTTGCTCTGATTCTCATTCCAGATGAGATACGTAGGCATAAGACGTGACGTCTTACTGAGCACACTTCTCTTTAACCCATAGGTAGCCGAGCTACGAAGACTCTGATTCTCATACTCAGATGAGATACGTAGGCAGTGGATGCGACATCCTTGCGATTCATTTTCTTTTAACCTTCGTTTTATTAAATAGTACTTTAGATATACCTACACCCTTTAGACTAGAACAACACTTATGAAAAGGGCTCCCTAGGAGTACCTAGGATGTTTTGGGTGCTTAAAACCTTCCCATTGCATAATCAACCCCCTTACCCAGATCTCTGACATTTTTACTAGTTTTTGATTCGATAAAACTTTTAGGTTTTTGTTCGCTTTCTAACCATTCCTTTGGATAAATAGAAGTGCGGTGGCGACTCGACTTGTATGGTTTGCCTTGGATTTAGTCAATATCTCTAATGGTAACGAATACCCCGCTACAGAAAAGTGGTGACTCTGCTGGGGACTATCATTTGCCTAGTGGGTTTTGCCTACTTTTCATATTTATTGTATTGTATGGTATATTGCTTTGTGACATATTTTTGTGCAATTTGGGATTACTGTATTTTATGTAATGATTGAATTGTTTGAATATTAATTCCTTGTATGCTTGGTGATCTTCGTGAGATGAGTTCTATACCCGAACTCGAGTGCACTTAGGATAGGAGAATGACATAGTCTTGTTGACTTGTGTGGAGTTATTCCTTAGCAAGTTGACTAGCAAGCCCATTCACTTGGTGGAGGTTATGTTGGGATCAATAATGTCACACGAGTAGTCGTGGTTAGGCATTACTCTTTCCAATATATGTCTTAGAAGCCAAGGACCTTAGTTTACCATGCCCATCTTGGCCTATTTTTTGGACGTAGTGTGAAGATCGTTCAAGTGTAAGATTTGATACGATTGTTACGTGATACTACACTCATAAGAGTCTCTCTTGAGAATATTTTTGGAATACGAGTAGTCGTTTATCCGATAATATCCGAAAGATGGGATGACTACTATGGGAACCTCTTGTAGAACATGATTGTCAGGTTTAACCATAGTACACTCCCTTTGGGTGGTTATTAACCAAGACTCCATGCTCGCGACTCACAACAAACTCTTGATTCGTGGTTGATCCGTTCTTGTGTATCCTTAATATCAATGGAACTTGGGTGTTGATAAGGTGTAAACCATAATCCACCAAAATGGATGATTGATATTAAGGATGACTTGATCCATCCCATGACCTTTGTGTGGTGTGATTTTCTTGATCCTTGAGTGTGATTGTTGCATCCATGCATTCATGCATTCATACACATCCATATCATCAACACTGAGAAAATTTTCAAGGAACTTAAGAGGTCTATTTGCAAATTTTCAGACATGGATAAGCAAAGAAGGAATACAAAGAAGTACAGTTTCAGACAACCCGACTTGAAAGAGTTAAGGAGTTTGACATCCTATGTATTAGATCCCTTGGAATTCAAGGCTCGTCATGGGAAGCTTCTGTCTATTCTAGCTACTCAAGTGGATGAAGGTCTAATGAGTGTGTTGGTGCAGTTCTATGATCCATTGTACCGTTGCTTCACTTTTCCGGATTTCCAACTTTTGCCCACGCTTGAGGAGTATGCTTATCTTGTGGGCATACCTATCCTAGACCAGTTGCCGTTAAGTGGCTTGGTGAGAGTTCCTTCTTCCCAAGAGATTATTAATCTGTTGCGTATAGATGAATCTATTATTGGTGCTCATATGACTACCAAAGGTGGAATTCAAGGTCTCCCGTCTGATTTCCTCATTGATCAAGCTACTATGTTTGGGAAGGCCATGAGTGAGGACGCCTTTGAGGCCATATTTGTACTTCTCATCTATGGGCTAGTGTTATTCCCCAACATCGACAAGTTTGTGGATGTGAACACCATTAGGATTTTCTCTACTCTTAATCCCGTTCCTACTCTGTTGGGTGACACTTATTTCTCTTTGAATATGAGGAATGCAAAGGGCGGTGGTACCATTGTGTGTTGTTTGCCTCTGTTGTACAAGTGGTTTATTTCGCACTTGCCTCAGACGCTCGCCTTCAAGGAGAACAAAGGATGTCTACGGTGGTCCACGAGACTTATGTCTCTCACTAATGATGATATCTTTTGGTACAACCGTGTATATGATGGTGTGCAGATTTTCGACTCTTGTGGTGAATTCTCCAATGTACCTCTTCTTGGTACATGTGGTGGAATTAACTACAACCCTATTTTGGCACGTCGTCAGCTTGGGTTCCCCCTAAAGGATAAACCCAATAACATTCTGTTAGAGGGTATGTTCTTTCAGGAGGGTTAAGATCCCCAAGGCTTGAAGGGCAGGATGGTCCGTGCTTGGCGCAAGATCCATAAGAAAGGAAGGAAGGAGCTAGGTTCGAAGAACTGTATCGCTTTGGAACCCTATACCTCTTGGGTTAGGAGGAGAGCTTCCGAGTACCTCATGCCTTATGAGTATCCAAGACCCACACCATTGGTTGTGGCTGGGCCTTCAACCCTCCCTAGCCAAGGAGTAGAGGAGTTGAGAGACAAAGACCGTTCGCGTGCTTGGGTCCGTGAATGAGAGGAGTTGCTTCAGCAGATCAGAGAGAAGGATGCTTTGATAGAGTTCCTTGAGCACCAGGTTATTGATGATCCTGATGACGCATTGACTTCTCTACTTCCTCAGTCTTCCATGTTTTGGAAGAGGAAGTATGATCGACTCGCCAAAGAGAAGGCAGATATGGAGGCAGCCTATGAGAGGGAGGTGAAGAGGCTTCGTGCAACTTATCTTCCAGTCTCGAGGGCTTTGGACGATTGCTTCTAGGGATCCATAGGATGTTCATTTACCTTCTCTCTTGTATTGTATTTGGTTACCAAGACTATACTTCTTTGTCGTAAAAACATTTCCTAATATTAATTGACGTGATATTTCCGTATGTGATAAACGTGTAATATTTCCAAAATTTGCAAATAAGACTCTAAAGTTCCTCTGATATAAAAATTAAATCATAAGCATTGCATGCATAATGTTTATCTATTCCTAGGGGTTTATATCTTCTTCTTGATTCTAGTCGGGGTTTTCTTACATTGTTTATCTAATGTGAGACTGGAGTCAAGGGGTAGAAAACCCTTTGAAATTGATAAACATGTCATTGCATTTGCATATTCATTAGCATGTCTTGCATAATAGTGTCGCAACCTGAAAAATACAGTGCGCGAAAAAACAATCGGCGAAAGAAAATGACAGAAGAGTCGCCACCGTGCGTTATTCATCCCAAAGGAGGGAAAGGAAACGCTCGAAGTAAACCTGAAAAAAGGAAAGGACAAGACGAGGTCTCGCAACCAAATCTTGGGTTCGGGAGTCGGTTATGCGAAGGGAAGGTATTAGCACCCCTACGCATCCGTAGTACTCTACGGGATCCACTTGTGTAGTTCTTGTCTAAAGGGTGTGAGTTTATCTTGTGTTGTTTACCAAAAAAAAAAAAAGGGTTAAATGAAAATGACTCGCGCGGACCTATGGGTTGGGGGGATGTGTGCTCGCTAAGACATCGCATCTTATGCCTACGTATCTCATCTGGAATGAGAATCAGAGCAAGCCGTAGTTCGGCTAACTACGGGGTTATGGATTGGGTTTTGGACGAACGACGTCACTACGCAATCTACCGGATGCTCGACCTTTGGAGACTTACTCGCCTGTAGTAGAAGGAGTTAACGTGTTGCTTTGGGTTTTAGGGTTTGGGATGCTCAAGGGCAAAAAGGCAGTCCTTGACGAAGGAACCGCGCTACCTGCAGGGATACGAACACATACAAAACAAACATGTATAAAGTAAATGTGCCAACAAGGGGCTCAAAAGTAAATAAACAAAAGAAAACGAATGCCTCCTATCGAGGTCTTCCAGCTAAGAAAGCGTTAAAATGCGGAAAAGAGGTAAAAGTACCACACGGATAAAGATCCGAAGTAACAGCAATTAAAGGAGTAAGAAACCCAGGGATCTCCCAAGCTAATGCCATCAAAGAAAGGTGAGTCAGTATAGGTAATCGGAATGAACCTCCAGGGGGTATCCCACAAATAAAGTGGGAAAACCATGCAAACCATCTCTGCAAGAGTCTGTGAGTCCTCACAAAAACTCAACAAAAGGGTTAGTGAAACACGATAAGCATTTTTTTCATGGATAACAGTATGGTTTCAGAAACCTCAAACCCTGTGGCATACATTTCAGAAATCATGGGATTAAACATTGAAGACATAGGTTTCACCCATTCATGCATAATGAAACCCGTGGGCAAAAACATAATGAAATTCATCCATTATACCTCATACATTCAGATGATCCAAATTAAGAGCATAAAATTATGGGAATGAGGCAAACCTGATGGGAGAGACCGGTTGAAATGTTAGGGTTTGCGTGAGATGGGGGTTGCTCTGAGTTCTCTGTCAGGTTCCTCTCCAGGTTTTGTCCAGGGTTTTGTTTCAAGGAAACCTCAGAGTATTTTGCTTCTCTTCCTTTTTCTGTCTGATCTCCCTCTTTTATAACCTGATTTTCATGGCTTTGTGGGCTCAAATGAGAGAGGTCCAAGTCCAAGTTTTTTCTATTATATTTTATTTATTTTATTATTATTATTTTTATTTATTTATTTTTATTTATTTATTTATTTATTTATTTTTATTTTTTTCGTTTCATTTTTTATTTTTTTGTTTTTTTTTTATTTTTAAATAAAGTTTCTTGGATCTAATTCTGATTGACATGATGAAATGCAATATGAAATGCTAAATGAATGCATGAATGAGGAGGGCAAATTTTGGGGTGTTACAGCTGCCCCTATTCAATGATCAGCTAACCCGAGTAGGATGAAAGGGAACAGCTTATCAGACAAACGGGGTGAGCTGTGATTGAATACCAAAGACATACCGAAAATTTGCGCTCCGAGAACACCACAAAAATGCAGAAATACACCGCGCTGTTTATTTTTCTTCCGATCCTCTGGCTGGATCTGAATCAGTCTTCTGGCTTAATCTGGAGTTTCGATCCTCTGGCCGAACCTATACCCAATTTAGTCCTCTGGTTGGATATTAATTTTGATCCTCGGGCTGGATACGATTTTGATCTTTTGGCTAGATCTTCTTCGATCTTCTGGCTAGATCTCCTTCGTTTCGATTCTCTGGCTGAATCTATTTCCTTTGATTCTCTGGCTGAATCTACTTCGATCTTCTGGCTAGATCTGAATTATTGCGATTTTCGATCTTCTGGCTAGATCTTCTTTGTTTCGATTCTTTGGCTGAATCTACTTCGATCTTCTGGCTAGATCTGGATTGTTTTGATGATAAATTCCCATCATCAGGATCCTGCATCTGAGGCATGCGCTGGTTGACCCTCTTTTGAAATCTACACCCAACCTTCATATTAGATATGCAGCTTTGAGAATATTCCACTTTTGGGCTTCGTACATATTCTTCGGGCTAGAACATGTTGTAACGACTCCTCAATTAGACTTGGGCTTGCTGGGGAAATAAAGCTTGTAGGCGACTTCACTGAGGAATCTTCAAATTGAGCCTTAGGCTGGCTTACTGGAACACGATTCTCAGGCTGAATCTTCGAAATGACCCTCAGGCTGGATCACTGGAACATGATTCTCAGGCTGAATCTTCGAAATGACCCTCAGGCTGGATCACTGGAAAACGATTCTCAGGCTGAATCTTCGAAATGACCCTCAGGCTGGATCACTGGAAAACGATTCTCAGGCTGAATCTTCGAAATGACCCTCAGGCTGGATCACTGGAAAACGATTCTCAGGCTGAATCTTCAAAACGACCCTCAGGCTGGATCACTCACGCTTGATCCTCTGGCTGGATCTCATGACCTTGGTTGTAAAGTAATTCTTCAGTCTGCTTGGAAGAACCTGTTTATCAGCTTATGTGTATGCTTGATATGATATGCATGCAAATGCAAATGTTATGCATGGAGTAAAAAGAAATCTGCTTGGGGAAGCAAACTCCGGTAGGGAACAGATCGTTGTATCAATCCTTGAATGCTCTGTGGGGAATGATCCGTCTGCCGGGACCAATGAGCCACCAAAAATAAATTGGCTGCTTGAAAAGTTGACCTTGCGGGGGGAGTATCAACTATGGAAACTTTGTTCGGCGAGGCTCTGTGAGGAGAGTCTGTGGGGAAAACACTTCCTGGGGAAATGTCGTAGGAAATGACCTTTGTTGGGGATATGGACTTGCTAATCGCCCTCAAGCTGGGGATTAACAAATCTGTTAAAAATAATCTACTAGGGAATGAGATGAACACTGGGAACACCACCCTCTCATCTGTTGGTTATGCAACCGCTCCGCTGTTGCTAGGAAGATACAGTCTGACACTGTCAACTCCGCTGGGGATATATAGTCTGGATACTGTCAACTCTGCGGGGGAACGTGCTCTGCTGAGGAGAGACTTTGTCAACCGCTTGGGGATGAGGATTCATGACTTGGCATCCGGTTCCTGTGACCTGCAACCAAAAATACACGTATGCCTCGGGGGAATTACTCGGTTTGAATTCGCCGTCCGGGATTAAGCACATTCAAAGCAATTTTAAATGTTTTCCTGTGCAAATCATCTGCAAAAGCCACCATTATGTTCATATGCAATATGTTTTATCAAAAATTCGGACATTTTTGCAAACAAACTGATAAATGAAAAATAAAGAGGCTCTTTAACTGAATTATTCGACTCTTACTAGGGAGAAAAATTATGCCAGGAATAGGCGAGGGTATCAGGAAGCTGATCCCTGAAAAGAGGTGATCGCTATAAAAAGAGAACTATCCTAATGGCAATGGGGATACGGGGTCCCACCGAGTTTCGACTCTGCTATGGCTCGTATGTCCTCAAGACGCTCTGCTCATCTTGCTTTCTGAAGTGGATGATTAGTCGATCTTTAACCTTCGAAGATTGCCGGATTGAATGAAACGGTGATATAACACTAATGAACTCAGATCACAGTCATTCGCTTATTCCCTAACTTTTGCCTGGATCGCCCCCTTGTCGGGTTTTCAATCCACCGGGATACCCATTTTTGCCTGAGCCGCCCTTTTGGGTTTTCGACTCACCGGGTGTACTCTTTTTTTATATCCCTAATTTTTTCCCGAACCTCTTTATTCTTTTTTTTCTTTGGTTCGTCGGGATGCCCTTTTTTTGCCTGGACAATTCTTTTTATCGTCCAGCGGGTCTATTTTATGCGAAGTATTTTTTTTAACTGCGTCTGAGTTAATAAGGGACGGGAATCCTTCGCCATCCATGGTTGTTAGCATCAAAGCTCCGCCATAGAAAATCCTTTTAACCACGTCAGGCCCTCATAGTTCGGTGTCCATTTGCCCCTGTGATATGTGTTGGGAGGAAGAAATCTTTAGAGTACCAATTCACCGACTTGATACCCCCGAGGGCGCACTTTCTGACCAAATGCTTTCTTCATTCGTCTCTGACCGAGATACGTCAATTCTGGGTACGTAGTTCCAGCATAGCACCTTAATCATCGAAGACAAGGTAAGCAAAGCATCAACAAATTGGTTTTATTCAAAAGAAAGTCAACAATCTTCTCATGTAGTCTCTGTAAGGAGCCAGATGAGGCTGAGGTGTATACCATTTCCCGTTGGTTTGATTGATGACCAAAGCTGAATCCCCATATACATCCAGGGTTTTAATCTGTATATTGACGACTTCCTCAAGTCTTAGGATACAAGCTTCGTATTCGGCTTCATTGTTGGTGCAGGGAAAAGTTATTCTGGCACCAAATGGCATATGAACCCCCTTCCGGTGTGATCAACACTACACCAACTCCGCGACCATTGACGTGGACCGCCCCATCAAACATCATAACCCATTTGGATTCAGGGTCAGGCCCCTCCTCCGGGAGTGGTTCCTCTCAATCTTTCGATTTGAGAAACATGATGTCCTCATCAGGAAAGTCAAACCTCATAGGTTGGTAATCATCAATCGGTTGCTCTGCAAGATAGTCTGACAAGACACTTCCCTTGATGGCTTTTTGTGAAGTGTATTGGATGTCATACTCTGTCAGTATCATTTGTCACCTAGTAACCTTTCCGGTAAGTGCTGGCTTTTCAAAAATATACTTGACTGGATCCATTTTTGATATCAATAGAGTCGTGTGAGTCAACATATACTGTCTTAGTCGGCGAGCAGCCCATACCAAAGCGCGACAAGTTTTCTCGAGCAATGAGTATCTTTGTTCACAGTCGGTAAACTTTTGCTAAGGTAGTATATTGCATGCTCTTTTCGACCTGACTCGTCATGCTGACCGAGCACACAACCCATTGACCTTTCTAACACAGTCAAGTACATGATCAACGGTCTTTCCTCTCGGCCTGTAGACTTGCCCCGATCTTGATCTCTTTCTTGTCGTCTGCGGTACCGATGTTGACGGTCTCAATCACCTCCTGATAAGGTGTAATAGCTCGGTCCTCCTGTTTCAACAATCTGGCTAACCCTTCAGGCAATTCACAATCTTCCTCAACCCCTTCTTCGGCTTAATAGATAGGATTGTCGAAGTCATACTTGGCCACAACAGTGTCGTTAGTAGTGAGATCCGGGTGGTCCGCTCTGCATGATGGAGGACCATGCTTTACCTTAGAATGAGAGATTTTTTTTTTGGAAAAAAAACGAAAAAACGAAAAGAAGAAACATTGCCATTTTTTTTGTAAAAGTAGAAAATAAACTGAAAGAAAGAGAACACAAAATTGTTTGCAAAAACTGTCCTTTATTGATGATAAAAATAATTGCGAAATGTAACTAAATGGATGGCCCTACAAATGAGCCGTTACACCTTGGGCAAAGTGTAAGACTTTATTATGCATGTAATAAAGGAAAACAATAAAAATCACTCTTTCAGTAGAGTAACCCGGACGATTTTTTCAGACGACCAATTGTCGAGCTTTTCTCCCGGGACACACGGGCGAATCCAGCTATCTAAGTCACAGTCGCTGTCAGCCTTGTCTTCATCTGCAGCATTGACGATGTGGGGAGAAACCAAACCCACGCTGGAGAGAGTACCGGTTTCATTCTTCTGAGATCCCAGAGCATACCCTAATCCAAACTTGTCTTCTTTGATGACTGGCTCCACAAATTTGCCCCAGCCTTGGGCATTACCAGCTTTAACCACTTCGACAGCTTGCTTGTATGAAGAGATAGAAGTCCCGACCTTCTCAAACTCAGGTGAAAAAAAAGCTTCGGGCGCGACCTCATTGATGTTTATGGCTTCGAAGCCCTGACACAGCATCTCGTGCATCTCGCCGTCCATCTCTACATACTTAAATGTAGACAGGTGGCTAACAAAAATATCCTCTTCACCACAGACAATGACGACCTGACCTTCTAGTTCATATTTGAGCTTCTGGTGGAGGGTAGAAGTAACAGCACCGGCAACATGAATCCAAGGCCGACCTAGCAGACAGCTGTAGGCAGGCTGGATACCCATCACATAAAAGGTGCAACACCTGCGGTCCAATCTTAACTGGCAACTCAACTTTGCCAAAGACAGCTCTCTTAGAGCCATCAAAAGCCCTCACAACTAAGTTACTTGGCCTCAGGATGGTGTCATCGCAATCCAACTTCATTAAGGCTTTCTTTGGAAGAACATTCAGAGAAGAGTCTGTATCAACCAAAACATGGGAAAGCATCACCCCTTTGCACTCCATTGTGATATGCAAGGCTTTGTTGTGATTCCTGCCCTCAGATGTCAGGTCATTATCGGTGAAACCTAGCCCCCGGCTAGCGTTTACATTGGAAACTACCGACTCCAGCTGGTTAACAGTTATCTCCGGTGGAACATAGGCCATATTCAGTACTTTCAACAAGGCTGCTCTGTGCGCCTCAGAGCACAGCAATAGTGAGAGAATGGAGATCTTTGAGGGTGTCTGATTTAGCTGGTCGACTACCTTGTAGTCACTTTTCTTGATAATCCTCATAAACTCATCCACTTCCTTCTCGAATGCGGTCTTAGGAGGATCTTCCTCAGTAGTAACCTCTTCGGCGGCCATCTGTTTCCCTTTAGCCTTGGCAGCTGCCTCGGCTTCAGTATTCGCGCGTAATGTTGATGGTGCAAATAGGCGTCCACTGCGAGTGAAGCCACCAACCCCTCCAACATTGTCTACAGCGGAGCTACCAATGTCAATGTCTTCTTCGTTAACTCTCTGCCCCTGGCAATAGATATCAGCCCCATAGTGCCACGGGATAGCACTGTCTGTCTCATACGGAACGGGTCCTGGTATTGTGATGGTGATCGAACCAACCAAAGTCGGTTGAGGGCTGTCAGAGTAAATTGCAACTGGTGCTGAACTTTCGATGTTCACCGCTGCTGGTTCTGTACTTTCTGGGAAATATATTGTTGTCGGAGGGAGTTTCTCGGGAACATATATTTCTTCAGGAGTGAAATAAAACGTCACCGTCGATACATCATTCTTCACTAGACGGGCCTGATCGAACTGAAGACAACCTTCATCTATCAGTTGCTGAATACCCCTTCTCAAACTGTCACATTCATTTTCGGCAGCTTGACAATTTCTGCATTCTTCCCCATAGCCCGGGAAAATCTGTCCTTTCAGAAGTTGGTCTTTAATCACCGATAGCGAAGTCTTCACCTTAGTCACATCAGAAACCAAATTCAAAGTTTCCCCACTATCAACAGCATTAATCCTCTGCCCGCCGTGAGCCGGCATCGGGTTCTGGATAACATTAGGCACCGGAGCAAAATTGATAGCATGGGCATCTCTCAAATCTTGTACCTTTAACTGGAGAGCCTTGCAATTATCTGTAGTATGGCCAGGTGCGTTGGAGTGAAAAGCACATCTGGCGTTGACATCATAACCTCTAGGCAAATTATTGGGATCGATTGGTGGGGCCAGAGTTCTCAACGTAACCAGATTCATGTCAATCAGCTTGGGAAGTAATACTGAATAAGGCATTGGGATTGGCTCGATGACCCGGTCCGTCTGCCTTGGACGTTGTTGATAGTCTCTCTGCTGACCCGAATTACCTCCTTGTTGTTGATTGTTGTACCTGGGTTGTTGTTGCGGATGATATTGCGGTTGAGGAACAGGTGTTGGAATAGTGACTGCGGCCACTTGATCTTGATAATAGTTAGGGCGTCCTCTACCCCTGCCTCTGCCGGCATACACAACGCTTGCCTCGCCTTCTTTTCTTCGCTGACCGTTACCAGCAAACGGTCTCTTGGGACCTGATGAGTTGGAAGCACTATTGTCTTGAATTCAGCCCATCTTCAACAGACTCTCGATTCTTTCTCCAGCAATTACTATCTCTGCAAAGCTGATTGACGGGCAAGCAGCCAATCTCTCAATATAATTGCCTTGAAGAGTGTTCATGAACATGTCCGCCATCTCCCTTTCAGACATAGGGGGTTGGACGGACGCAACAATCTGTCTCCAATGCTGAGCATACTCTCTAAAGGTTTCCTTGGCAGTCTGAGACATACCTTGCATTAAGGTCCGATTTGGAGCCATGTCCAAGTTGTATTGATTTTGCTTGACAAAAGCCTCTGCCAAGTCTTTCTAGTTCTTGATGGTAGTACGAGACAAATAAGAATACCATTCACGAGAAGCTCCAATTAGACTGTCTTCAAAATAGTACATCCACAGCTTTTCATCTTCCGTGTGAGCTCCCAACCTTCCCAGATAAGATTGGAGATGAGTGCATGGGCAAGAAGCCCCGTTGTATTTCTCAAAAGTAGGGGGTTTGAACTTGTGAGGAATCCTTACTCCCCGAACCAGACCAAGATTTGTGACATCAAAGCCTAAGGAATTTTGAGACTCCAAAGATTTGAGCTTCTCAGCAAGCTCATCCATACGGCGAGTGGTCTCGAGGGCCTCGTCGTGCAAAGAAAATTGATCATACTGATAATCTTCAGTAACGGGGCACCCGTTAATCCGAATTCCTTGATTCACATTGTACCTTCCGCCAATACCATTTCCAACATTCCCTGTGTTGCCAACACTACCCGGGTTTCCATCAGCATTTGCGTTACCCGCGTTACCAGTGTTCACAGGGTTATCAACGTCCCCAGGGTTACCAGGGTTTCCCTCAGCATTTGGTATCTCCACCTCCGGATCGGGTCTCGGTTGCTCAACCAATTCCCTCAGCTTTTCCTGGCCTTCTGCCATACCAGTCATCAATGTCATGAACTGATCCATCCTTTCACGCATATCAACCAGCTCCTTCTGTACTTGGTCCATCGCTAGCTGTGGACGATTTTCCTTTGTCGGGTACCTGTGGACTCGCTTGGGACCAATAACTGCCTGATACAGGGAACAAACATTAGACACTGCGGTGACACCTGCAAAACAGACAAGGGTTAATATGCATGGTATGCGATGCACTGCTTGTTCAGTTTTAAGGCACCCCCATTTTGAAAGGGAATACCCTGCAAATGAATAAGCATGAGATGTTGGATGCAAATATGCAGATGATGTTATGCAATGCAAAGGCATGTCAATCAGAATTGATGGATCCGCTTGAACATCTGTCAGGTTGCACTGCCTGGAGAGAAATTCACTGAGGAATATAATACAAGACCAAAACTCTGCTCCAGAAAACCGGGTTGGTTGGAGATTAAGGTTTCCTGAATTTAGCCCGCCCCTCACTGGTAGGTTCTAAGAACAGAAGTTCGTCAGCTTCAGCCCTTCAGTCGCGAATAATACGTTTACCACTGAAGGTTTGGTATTATTACGGGACAAAACACCTCCATTGACTCCCCTCAACAGGACATCCTAATAGCAAGTTCCCAGTCTCGGGATCCTCGGATTAAGCAGCGAGAATGCGCCCACCAGAGCTAACATAATCACGTCTCGGAGGAGAGGCCTCGACTGAGTTCTCGGGAAATGGTCACCAGAGTCGACGATTTCTAAAGGAACATCCTGTCGTTACGGAACACCCGTAAGACATAATATATCCAAAAGAAACCTCGTCTGGGTGTGGTTCTTCACGAACGACATAACGTAGCAACACGCCACGCAAGCCTCATGATTATCCATTCTAAAACCTGTGTGTACACTCAAGCCTGGGTAATGGGCTTATCTCTCATAGAACACCCCATCCCAACAAACAAACAAACAGATCCAACAGATACAACAGATGCATGCAAGCAGGTAAGCAAATAAAGGTACAAAAGCATGAACACCCAATAAACAAGAAATCACACAAGCTAGGAGGGACTCGCTTAGGGAAGATGGACCAGCAAGAGGTCAACTTCTTTCAATCCCCAGCAGAGTCGCCAGCTGTCGCAACCTGAAAAATACAGTGCGCGAAAAAACAACCGGCGAAAGAAAATGACAGAAGAGTCGCCACCGTGCGTTATTCATCCCAAAGGAGGGAAAGGAAACGCTGGAAGTAAACCTGAAAAAAGGAAAGGACAAGACGGGGTCTCGCAACCAAATCTTGGGTTCGGGAGTCGGTTATGCAAAGGGAAGGTATTAGCACCCCTACGCATCCGTAGCACTCTACGGGATCCACTTGTGTAGTTCTTGTCTAAAGGGTGTGAGTTTATCTTGTACTGTTTACCAAAAAAAAAGGGTTAAATGAAAATGACTCGCGCGGATGTCGCATCCACTGCATACGTATCTCATCTGAATATGAGAATCAGAGTCTTCGTAGCTCGGCTGACCTATGGGTTGGGGGGATGTGTGCTCGCTAAGACATCGCGTCTTATGCCTACGTATCTCATCTGGAATGAGAATCAGAGCAAGCCGTAGTTCGGCTAACTACGGGGTTATGGATTGGGTTTTGGACGAACAAAGTCACTACGCAATCTACCGGATGCTCGACCTTTGGAGACTTACTCGCCTGTAGTAGAAAGAGTTAACGTGTTGCTTTGGGTTTTAGGGTTTGGGATGCTCAAGGGAAAAAAGGCAGTCCTTGACAAAGGAACCGCGCTACCTGCTGGGATACGAACACATACAAAACAAATATGTATAAAGTAAATGTGCCAACAAGGGGCTCAAAAGTAAATAAACAAAAGAAAACGAATGCCTCCTATCGAGGTCCTCCAGCTAAGAAAGCGTTAAAATGCGGAAAAGAGATAAAAGTACCACACGGATAAAGATCTGAAGTAACAACAATTAAAGGAGTAAGAAACCCAGGGATCTCCCAAGCTAATGCCATCAAAGAAAGGTGAGTCAGTACAGGTAATCGGAATGAACCTCCAGGGGGTATCCCACAAATAAAGTGGGAAAACCATGCAAACCATCTCTGCAAGAGTCTATGAGTCCTCATAAAAACTCAACAAAAGGGTTAGTGAAACACGATAAGCATTTTTTTCATGGATAACAGTATGGTTTCAGAAACCTCAAACCCTGTGGCATACATTTCAGAAATCATGTGATTAAACATTCAAGGCATAGGTTTCACCCATTCATGCATAATTAAACCCGTGGGCAAAAACATAATGAAATTCATCCATTATACCTCATACATTCAGATGATCCAAATTAAGAGCATAAAATTATGGGAATGAGGCAAACCTGATGGGAGAGACCGATTGAAATGTTAGGGTTTGCGTGAGATGGGGGTTGCTCTGAGTTCTCTGTCAGGTTCCTCTCCATGTTTTGTCCAGGGTTTTGTTTCAAGGAAACCTCAGAGTATTTTGCTTCTCTTCCTTTTTCTGTCTGATCTCCCTCTTTTATAACCTGATTTTCATGGCTTTGTTGGCTCAAATGAGAGAGGTCCAAGTCCAAGTTTTTTCTATTATATTTTATTTATTTTATTATTATTATTTTTATTTATTTATTTATTTATTTATTTTTCTTTATTTATTTATTTATTTTTATTTATTTATTTATTTATTTATTTATTTATTTATTTATTCGTTTAATTTTTCGTTTTTTTTTTATTTTTTTAAATAAAGTTTCTTGGATCTAATTCTGATTGACATGATGAAATGCAATATGAAATGCTAAATGAATGCATGAATGAGGAGGGCAAATTTTGGGGTGTTACAAATAGGTACCGCCGCAGTGTTCTCGTCTTGTTTGGTATTCCACTATTAGGATAGCTGACACAAGCATTCACCGATACGGTACCCGGAGGAATCAACAAAGAGCAATGGAAGGTTTACAAGCAGAGCTCGCTGAGATGAGGATTCACATGAATCAGTTCATGGAAGTGGTCCAAGGAGTGGCTCAGGGACAGCAGGAGATTAGATTGTTGGTACAGGGGAATCCCCCTACTACTCAACCGAAGGTTGTGGCTGATCCTCCTGCTGGAGAGGCTAATGGGCCTAATGGACCGGGGCCTATCCCAATCCCACATGGAAACCTTAGTCAACAACCCATCCATGATGATCAGGAGGATCAATTCCCCCCGCTTCAGGAGGACTTTGGCATGGGCCACGGTATGGACCCTATGTTTCGGAGACTAGAAGAGAGGTTGAAAACTGTGGAAGGGCAGAATGCTCTTGGTGTGGATGTTGCTGACTTGGGGGTGGTCCTAGGCGTGAGAGTTCCGCCAAAATTCAAAGTCCCCGTGTTTGATAAGTACAATGGCAACTCTTGCCCGAAGACTCATGTACAAGCTTACTTCCGCAAGATGATCGCGTATTCTGATGATGCGAAGTTGCTCATGTACTTCTTCCAGGACAGCCTAGCGGGGGCATCCTTGGAGTGATATATAAGGCTAGACAGAGCCCATATTCGCTACTGGAGAGACTTGGCCGAGGCCTTTGTGAGGCAATATCAGTACAATACGGATATGGCACCTGACAGGACTCAACTCCAAAATATGTCTCTCAAGAGCAACGAGTGCTTCAAAGAGTACGCTCAACGCTGGAGAGAGATGGCTTCCCGTGTTCAGCCTCCGATGTTGGAAAAAGAGATGGCCAACATGTTTATGAACACACTGTCTGGATCTTATTTGGAGCGTCTGGTGGGTTGTAACGCCTCGAATTTTGCTTATGTGGTCTCTACCGGTGAGAGGGTGGAGAACTACTTGAAGACATGTAAGATCCAAAATGGGGTTGGATCATCTTCGGGGTCAAAGAAGTCGTTCTTAGGAGGACAAAAGAGGAGAGAAGGGGATGCAAATGCCATATCTTCTCATCAGAGCAGGGGTAACCGCAGGAATAACTTTTTCAGAATTACCATCAACAGCCTTATGTTGCAGCAGTGACCATTCCGGCTGAAGCACCAGTGCAACAACAACAACCTCAACGTCAACAAAATCAATACCAACAACAACAGGGTAACGGACCTGCTTATCAACAGAGACATTAACTTTGCGCCGTATCTTAATGTTGTCAACAATCCTATGCCACAACATGGTAGAGCAAATGTTAACATAGTTGAAGGAGAAGTCAAATTAGTCAAGGAGGTGTTGAAGCTGAAGACTCCGCTATTAGAAATCAAAGAATACTTGCTAAAGGTAGATTTTTTCCTCGGCTGTGGGAGCGGTTGTTTGGGTTGTGTTGCACAGAGCGGGGGTTGCGTGAAGCTGCAGCAGGGTATCCAGGCCTTACTTGACGATGGTATCCTCCAAGCTGAAGACTTATCTGCCCAAAGGTCTGTTGAAGGGGTTGTTGAAGGGGTTGTTGAGAATGCAGATGTTGATCCTCTCTTTCCTGAAGATGCTGAAGATTTTACAAATGTTGTTCCTGCTGATTTTGTAATTCCCAATGATGTAATTAATTTTTCTGATGCTGTTGCTGATATTCCAAACATGGTGTTTGATTCTGATGTACTTGCTGAACTTGATTCCGATGTTTCGGATGTTTGTACTTCAATAAATAAGATTTCTGAGTATGACTGTGACATTGCCACTATCACAATTTTCTACCCGACCGCTCAGATCAGTGCGCCAGTAGCGCAACCGGTACCACTAGTGCGACCACATCAATCCACTATGACCATCACGACCCCTGGTCCTTTACCTTTCACCAGCGAAAGGGCCATTCTTTGGCATTACGAGGGGAGTGTGTACACGCATGATCATGGAGTAGAGCAGCCACTGAAAGTAGAAGAGGTGCAGGATCAGAAGTCTGAACCTGGAATTGAGATAAAAGATCCTGCAGTGGACAATGTTGGTGGAATCGGGCGATTCACCAGAAGTGGTAGACTGTTCTCACCACCGGTTACCCAACCTGATAGTGCTGACACCGCGGCGAAGGCCAAAGGCAAGCAAGTTGTGAATGAGGGTACCTCTGCACCATAGGCTGGATCTAAGCCTTCTTTTGCGAAGGATGTGGACGAACTTTTGAGAATTATAAAGAAAAGCGATTACAAGGTAGTCGATTAGTTGATTCAGACGCCATCCAAGATATCTATTCTCTCACTGCTGCTGTGTTCGGAGGCACACATGGAGGCACTCCTGAAGGTCCTTAATGCTGCATATGTGCCTCAGGAGATCTCAGTGAACCAACTAGAAGGGATCGTTGCAAATGTTCATACAAGAAACGGGTTGGGTTTTACTGATTCTGACTTGACGCCAGCTGGACGCGATCATAACAAGGCTTTGCACATCTCGATGGAGTGTAAAGACACTGTGCTATCCCATGTTCTGGTGGATACAGGTTCCTCTCTCAATGTGCTACCCAAGATAGCCATGTTAAGGTTAGATGTAGAAGGTTTGATCTTGAAGCCTTCCAATCTTGTGGTAAGAGCCTTCGATGGTTCTAAGAGGTCGGTGTTCGGAGAGGTAGAATTGCCAATTCAGATTGGATCAAAAACCTTTAACACCGTATTCTATGTGATGGATATCAGTCCTTCGTATAGCTGCTTGTTGGGTCGTCCTTGGATCCACAATGCTGGGGCAGTCTCCTCGACCTTGCATCAGAAGATCAAGTTCTCGGTCAACGGAAGAATTATCATTGTCTGTGGTGAAGAGGATATTCTGGTCAGTAACCTGTCTACATTCAAGTATGTAGAGGTAGAAGGTGAGATTCATGAGACCCTGTGTCAGGCCTTTGAGGCAGTTCAAGTCAAGGATGCAGCTCCAGTGGAAGAGGTTGAAGCAGGTGCCTCTTTGTCGTCCTTCAAGCAGGCACAGGCCTTGGTAAATTCAGGTGTTGCTCCCGGTTGGGGACGTCTGGTGGATTTACTTGTAAAGGAAGACAAGTTTGGGATTGGGTATCAGCCGACATTGACTTCTACAACTTCAACGCCTTAGACTCGTCAGGGGCCGATTACTTTCTCTAGTGCTGGCATCATTCAGTACGGCCAGGTCTCTGCAATCAACAAAGAAGATGGGGATAGTGATTGCGACATTGACAACTGAGTGCGTCCAAGGGTCCCGGGTGAAGTTCTCCACAACTGGTCTTCTGAAGAGATTATCCAAGTCACTCTTCTTAAAGAGTAATTTTATTTGTTTATTCATGCATATCCAAGTCTTACGTTCCGCCCAGGGTGTGATGACTCATTGTAGGGCTCATCTATGTGGATACCTGCATTTTTTATCATAAATAAAGGACGTCTTTTTGCATTCAAATATTTTGTTCACTGTCTTTCTATTTTTGCAGTTTTCAAAAATCAAAAATATAAAAAAATACATTTGGCAATGTTTTGTTTAGTTTCCACTTCTTGTTCACACTCAAAAGCACATACCATCACTCATGCAGATGCACGTCACCGGATCCTATTGATAACAGTTCTGCTATGGCTCGTTTCGACTTCGAAAATCCAATCTTTCAAGTTGAAGAAGAGGGTGATGAAGACTGTGAACTCCCTGAAGAACATGCCAGGTTATTAAAACAGGAGGAAAGGGTCATTCAACCACATCAAGAGTCTGTTGAAGTGATTAATCTCGGCACCGAGGACGCCAAGAGAGAAATCAAGATAGGGGTTGCTTTGGAAGATAATGTGAAGAATGGGCTGATTGAATTGCTACAAGAGTATGTTGACATATTCGCTTGGTCTTATCAGGACATGCCAGGGCTTGACATAGACATTGTGGTACACCGTTTGCCTCTCAAAGAGGATTGTCCTCCGGTCAAGCAGAAGCTCAGAAGAACAAGACCAAAGATGGCTGTCAAGATAAAGGAAGAAGTGCAAAAACAGTTGGATGCAGGGTTTCTAGCAGTTATAAATTATCCGCCATGGGTTGCAAATATCGTTCCAGTACCTAAGAAGGATGGAAAGGTACGGATGTGTGTCGACTACCGGGATCTGAACAGAGTTAGTCCTAAAGATGATTTCCCATTACCTCACATCGACGTTTTGGTGGATAACACGGCTCAGTTCTCGATATTCTCCTTTATGGATGGCTTTTCTGGCTATAATCAAATTAAGATGGCACCAGAAGACATGGAGAAGACAACTTTCATAACCCCATGGGGCACCTTCTACTACAAGGTGATGCCGTTTGGTCTGAAAAATGTTGGGGCAACATATCAACGAGCTATGGTAACTCTTTTCCATGATATGATTCATCATGAAATCGAGGTTTATGTTGATGATATGATTGCCAAATCTCATACGGAAGAAGAACGTCTGGTGAATTTGAAGAAACTGTTTGAGCGTTTGAGGAAATTCAAGCTGAGGCTTAATCCGAACAAGTGTACTTTCGGGGTGAGATCTGAAAAACTGCTGGGTTTTATTGTTAGTGAAAAAGGGATTGAGGTGGATCCGGCCAAAGTGAAAGCGATACAAGAAATGCCTGAGCCAAGAACAAAAAAACAAGTTTGTGGTTTCTTAGGAAGGTTGAACTACATTGCAAGGTTCATCTCTCACCTAAGAGCCACGTGTGAGACAATATTCAAATTGTTGAGAAAATATCAGGCCATCGGGTGGAATGATAATTGCCAAAGGGATTTCGAGAAGATAAAAGAGTATTTGCAGAATCCTCCAATCCTTATGCCTCCAGTCCCAGGGAGACCGCTGATTATGTATTTGACAGTACTTGATAATTCCATGGGTTATGTTCTCGGTCAACACGACGAGACAGGTAGGAAAGAGCATACCATCTACTACCTGTGTAAAAAATTCACAGATTGCGAGTCGAGATACTCAATGCTTGAAAAGACATGTTGTGCACTTGCATGGGCTGCTAATCGATTGAGATAATACATGCTGACTCACACAACCTTACTGATCTCCAAAATGGATCCAGTCAAGTATATATTTAAGAATCCAGCTCTCACCGGAAGGGTTGCTCGTTGGCAAATGGTACTGACAGAGTACGACATCCAGTGTACATCCCAGAAAGCCATCAAAGGGAGTATTCTGTCAGACTATCTTGCTCAGCAGCCGATTGATGATTATGAGCCGATGAAGTTTGATTTTTCGGATGAAGACATCATGTTCCTCAAGATGAAAGACTGTGAAGAGCCAATTGTTGAGGAGGGACCTGATCCAGATGAAAAATGGACTTTAATGTTTGATGGGGCCGTTAATGCCAAAGGAAGTGGAATTGGTGCTGTCATTACCACTCCGAAAGGTGCCCACATGCCTTTCACCGATCGTCTGACTTTTGAATGCACCAATAATGAAGCTGAGTATGAGGCATGTATCTTGGGTATTGAGCAAGCCATTGATTTGAGAATCAAGACTCTGGACATCTTTAGAGATTCAGCTCTAGTGATCAATCAAGTGAATGGTGATTGGAATACTCTCCAGCCTAATATGGTCCCCTACAGAGATTACACGAGAAGATTGTTGACTTTCTTCACACCAATAAAGCTATATCATATACCTCGTGACGAGAACCAGAGGGCAGATGCTCTTGCTACTCTATCCTCCATGATCAAGGTGATTCGGTGGAACCATGTTCCCAGGATTAATGTTATGCGCCTTGATAGGGCCGCGTATGTGTTTGCTGCTGAAGTGGTAGTTAATGACAAGCCCTGGTATCACGACATCAAGTGCTTTCTGAAGAATCAAGAGTACCCTGCAGGGGCATCCAACAATGATAGAAAGACTTTGAGAAGATTGGCAGGAAGTTTCTTCTTGAAGAAAGACGATGTGCTGTATAAGAGGAACTTCAACATGGTTTTGCTCAGATGTGTGGATAGACACGAAGCTGACATGTTAATGCAGGAAGTTCATGAAGGCTCCTTTAGTACTCATGCCGACGGACATGCAATGGCTAAGAAATTGTTGAGAGCGGGTTATTACTGGATGACCATGGAATCTGATTGTTTCAAATATGCTCAGAAGTGTCATAAATGCCAGATTTATGCTGATAAGGTGCATGTGCCGCCAAATCCTCTGAATGTGATGTCTTCGCCGTGGCAGTTTGCTATGTGGGGCATTGATATGATTGGAAAGATTGAGCCGACTGCTTCCAACGGGCATCGCTTCATCCTTGTTGCCATCGACTATTTCACCAAGTGGGTCGAAGCAGCGTCATTTGCAAAGGTCACCAGACATGTGGTTTCCCGATTCATTAAGAAAGATATTATTTATCGTTATGGGATTCCCGAAAGAATCATTACTGATAACGGTTCTAATCTCAATAACAAAGTGATGAAGGAGTTGTGCAAGAACTTCAACATTCAACATCATAATTCTTCCCCTTATCGTCCTAAGATGAACGGTGCTATTGAGGAAGCAAATAAGAACATAAAGAAGATTGTGCAGAAGATGGTTGTTACGTACAGAGATTGGGAACCCCTTACTTTAGTACGTACATCAACTGGGGCAACCCCTTATTCCCTTGTGTATGGTATGGAAGCAGTCCTACCTGTTGAAGTGGAGATTCCTTCTCTAAGAGTCCTGCTGGATGTCAAGTTAGACAAAGCTGAATGGGTTCGGACAAGGTTCAATGAGTTGAGTCTTATCGAAGAGAAGCGAATGGAAGCCATTTGTCATGGGCAGTTGTATCAAAGTCGGATGAAGAGAGCCTTTGATCAGAAAGTGCATCCTCGATGTTTCCAAGTCGGAGATTTGGTGTTGAAAAGGATCCTTCCTCCTCAGGCAGATTACAGGGGCAAGTGGACTCCTAACTATGATGGACCGTATATTGTCACAAAGATTTTTGATGGTGGAGCCTTAATGCTTGCAACTATGGATGGTGAAAACTTCACTTCCCCTGTGAACTCAGACGCAGTTAAAAAATACTTCGCATAAAATAGACCCGCAGGACGATAAAAAGAATAGTCCAGGCAAAAAATGGGCATCCCGGCGAACCAAGAAAATGAAAAAGGTTCAGGAAAAAGTTAGGGATTAAAAAATGAAAAGATTGTACACCCGGTAAGTTGAAAACCTGAAAAGGCAACTTAGGCAAAAATGGGTATCCTGGTGGATCGAAAACCCAAAAGGGCGATCCAGGCAAAATTTAGGGATTAAGCGAATGGTTGCATTCTGAGTAGTTCTGAATATCATCTCGTGTCGATAACCGGAAACTTCCGAAGGATAGGAAACAGTCCAATCACCTTTTTCGGAAAGCTGATCATCTGGAGGATCTTGAAGACGAGCGAATCATAGCAGAATTGGAACCCGATAGAAATCCATTTCACATTGCCATTAGATTAATTTCTATTTTTATCTGTTGTGCAATTACCTCTTTCCAGGGATTGCTTCATGATGTAAATACGTATTCAGAGGCCACTCAATCAATAAAATCATGTTATTCAGTACATCTCTGTGTTCATTTTCATTTTACTGTTTTGTTTGCAAAAATGACGTCCGAGTTTTTGATAAACATTGCATCATGAAACATAAGAGCTTTACAGGTACGTGCTTAATAAACATTGAAAATTGTTGTAAATTTTAAGCACTTTGGATCGTCTATTCAGAACAGGTACACTCGGGGCATTTCCTTAAGGTCCCCATCAAATGATCACGGATGTTTTTCCTCAACAGTTGGAATTTGGTATCTTATCCCTGCAGAGCTGGTCCGAGCGTTGGATTCTTCAATCCCCAGCAGGCTCTCACTGCTGTACTTCCCCAAGCATTTGTTTCAGATTATACATTCACTAGTAGAGTCGACAGTGTCAGACTGTATATCCCCAGCGGAGTTCACAGTGTCAGACTGTATATCCCCAATGGAGTTAACAGTGCCAGACTGTATCTTCCCAGCAGAAGCGGCTGCTCCTCAGAGTTCGATGCCAGATCGATGATCTCGACGCTAGACCCATGGTCTCTTTCCTTGAAGCAGAATCTCGGTACCGTATCGGTGTTTGCCAGAACCATTATCGCTTTCCTCAGCAGCAAGTTTCCAGTGTCATTCTCTCCCCAGTCAGAGCCTCGGTATTTTTTTTCCAGAACACCGTGTGGCGGGTCATTTCCCCCACAGAGTTCTTTGTGCTGTGCATCTCCAACAGCCTTGCCAGGGTCCAGAAGATGGTGATCATTTCCCCAGCAGAATTCCTTGCCTCAGCTTGGCGTTCTCTCTAATCAAGCATTTCGCATCCCTGTATGTAGAATCATATTGCATTGCATCCTCCCAAATTGCATAGCATTTCCATTTTCATGGAGCATTACGCCATTGAAAAATTCAAACATACGCATGTAAAGCATAAGGCATTCTCGGTATCACAAGTGATAAGGCAGAAGTTGTTTCTAGTACTCAGACTAAAGATTGTTCATGACTTAACTTTATTATTCCCAACAGGGGTCGTTGGCCCACTTGCCGCCTCAATTATCATTTTCCCTATTTCTGCCGATGCTGACAGGCATGAAAGTTTCCGGTATTCAGACCGAAGTGGCATTCAGGCCAGTTTTCCGATGTTCAGATCGAAGAAGTTTCTGACGTTCAGGTCGACGCAACTTGTGGCTTTCAGGCCAAGTTTTCGGTATTCAGACCGAAGTGGCATTCAGGCCAGTTTTCCGATGTTCAGATCGAAGAAGTTTCTGACATTTAGGTCGATGCAACTTGTGGCACTCAGGCCAGTTTCCTGGTGTTCAGACCGATGTTTGATAATCTAATATCTTTCGATGTTCAGATCGAAGAAGTTTCCGACATTCAGGTCAATGCAACTTGTGGCATTCAGGCCAGTTTTTCGGTATTCAGACCGAAGTGGCACTCAAGCCAGTTTCCCGGTGTTCAGACCGATGGTTGATAATCTAATATCTTCCGATGTTCGGATCGAAGAAGTTTCCGACATTCAGGTCGATGCAACTTTTGGCATTCAGGCCAGTTTTCCGGTATTCATACCAAAGTGGCATTCAGGCCAATTTCCCGGTGTTCAGACCGATGTTTGATAATCAAGTATCGTCCGATGCTCAGATCGAAGTCATTTCCAGTATTCAGATTGATGAGCGGCATTTAGGCCATGGTTATTTCCATGTTACCATTTATTTTGGTATTCAGGGTAACATTCCTTGTTTCGGTGTTCAGACCGACTCTCACTGTACCAGACAGATGCTTTTTCAAGACCACCTCTTGAGCATATAATTGTGTATATACTATTGTGCTTGTGTTGTTTTTCTGTTTGTGTGAATCAAATGCAAATGGACAAAAGGACTTAGATTTTAGGACCCTTGCCTATGCAAAAATGGAGTCAAAGAGCAACTAGGACTCATGCCTTTAGAATGCTATAAAAGAAGAAAATGTCAAAGATCAACTAGGCCTCATGCCTTTAGAATGCTTAATCTTGAAAAAGACATGGAAAGGACCAAATTTCTAAACTCACTCTTGTCCATTCTTTGTTTGTATTGTGGAACTTTTCGATTTGTGTGTTCTTGTGTGCTAGGGATCCCAAACTTGCCAAGTAGAAGAACCATTGTCATGAGCATTCAAAGTGGGAGATACAAAAGCCATTGGAAGATTCCTAGGAGCTTGATTGTGTGCTTGATTGCTTGAGTTATTTGCTTATTACTTGCTAATTCCAAAGAAAAGGGAACAACTTGGATCATCACTATGATCTCAAGAAGGGAACTCCATTGTGGTTCTATTTCTCCTCTTTCATCTTTGCATGTTTAGGACTTAACCATTCTTCTTCTTCCCCTCACTCTAACCCAAGCCAAACTTTTGTGCAAACATTAACATTGTTTTCAAAAATTAGAAACCTAAGCACTATGCTTTTGATTTTTCAAACTTCTTTTCATAACACTTATTTTGAATTGAATTCTAAGTCAACTTTGACCTTACTTTGTAAATACTTTTCATTGGTAAATACAACTCATTCAATTGTTTTTTGTGGTTTCAATGGCCACTTCTTGCCAAAGCTTTTCATAAACATTAGCTATTAGGTTTGAGTTATCCTTGAGGTTGATATAATGCTCACCTATATCATTAGTGATGGACTGTAAGTCTTCCATGCTTATTATAGGGTTAACCGCTCACTAGCATGTTGAAGCTCTCCTCACATGGTGGATTTGTGGTTTTAGGTGGAGTTTTCTCCCTTTGATAACAAAAGACCTTAGCGCTTTTGAACCAATTAATTTACCAACTTGTTTTGAGATTTTTACCCCGAACTACGAGGTTTTGATCCTAATCTTTCTTAAGATTGTACGTAGGCAATGGGTTTATCCTTCAAACACAAAATTGTAAATAATTTGTACATTCTTCTCTCATCCCCCCAATCATGTTTGCATAAATGATTTTCATAAATACCAACCTACCTTACAACATTAGTGAAAAGGGCTCCCTAGGAGTACCTAGGATGTTTTGGGCGCTTAAAACCTTCCCATTGCATAACCAACCCCCTTATCCAGATCTCTGACATTTTTATTAGTTTTTGATTTGATAAAACTTCTCGGTTTTTGTTCGCTTTCTAACCTTTCCTTTGGATAAATAGAAGTGCGGTGGCGACTCGAACTGTATGATTTACTTTTGATTAAGTCAATAAATCTAAAGGTAACGAATACCCCGCTACAGCCACCTCCACCACCTTCTTATCACGGTCCTCGGGCTATTCCAGGGGAAATGAATGACATATATCAGGGTTCTGAAGTTGACCATAATGATGACTGCTTTTCTGTGCACAATAGTGTGATCAGTGTCCTAGCTGGGGGCATGAGGTATCAGAGGTTGGAAGAACGTCTGAAAGCTGTTGAAGGACAGGGCCTGCTTGGCATGGATATGATGGACCTAAGATTGGTTTCTGGGGTGAGGATTCCCCCGAAGTTCAAGGTGCCCGTTTTTTACAAGTACACTGGGGCTACTTGTCCAAAAACACATGTGAAGGCCTATTATAGGAAGATGTCTGTGTATTCGGATGATGAGAAGTTGCTCATGCACTTCTTCCAAGACAACTTATCTGGAGCATCTTTTTAGTGGTACATGAAGCTTGAAAGAACGTATATTCAGACTTGGAGAGATTTGGTAGAGGCTTTTGTTAAGCATTACCAATACAATATTGACATGGCTCCTAATCACACTCAGTTGCAGAGCCTCTCACAAGGGCAAAATGAATCATTTAAGGAGTATGCCCAAAAGTGGCAGGAACTTGAAGCTCGTATTTAGCCTCCATGTCGGAGAGAGAAATCTTTGACTTGTTTATGGGTACGCTGTAAGGTGTCTATTATGATCGTATGGTTGGCAGTACATCAGTAGGGTTCTCTGAGCTTGTGATGGCAGGAGAAAGAATTGTGATCGGATTGAAGTTAGGAGAACTCCAAATGGGTAATACCGGCAATGCTCTGGGCGGAGCTGGCAAAAATCCATTCTCAGGGTATCCTAAAAAGAAAGTAGAACCCAGTACAGTTTACGGACATAATAGTGGAAGAGGTATGTGTCGTCAACACGATCAACCTCAGGTTAATGTTGTCACAATCCCGCTTCTCATGCCCAGCCTGCGCCTGCTCCATAGCAAAACGCGTTGCGCCGTGAATATTAGTAAAGGCGGCCTAGGAAGACTTTTGACCCAATTCCTATGTCTTATTATGAGGATTTACATCATCTGTTGCAGTTGAAGTTGGTTACCCTGAAAGAAATGCCTCCATTGACCAACAAAGTGCCTACAAATTTTAATGCCAACGCTCGTTGTGATTACCACTCTGGTGGTATGGGGCACGATGTAGAGAACTATTGGGCTCTGAAATACAAAGTATATGAGATGCTGGATTCAAAGGCTGTGCAGTTCACGCTGGTTAATTCTCCTAATGTCATTCAGAATCCTACGCCTGTGCATGTTGCGGCTGCTAATATGGTTGAGGTTGTATATACCGGTGAGCATTTGAATCTGATAATAGAGGTTGGTGAGTTAGCTACTCCCTTGTTGGCTATCAAGGAATATTTGGTTGAATACAGTGTGTATCCTGGTTGCTCCGCTTTCTGTGAGGACTGTCAGAAAAGTGATGAGGGTTGTGGTAAGTTGAAGGTAGGTATTCAGTATTTGCTTGATATGGATTTTCTCTAGTGTGACAGACCAATTAAAGAGTTGGAAAAAGAGAAAGTTGAGAAGGTTGAAGAAGAAATAGCTGTGATTTCTATCCCTTATATCCCCAAAGAGGATTCGTGCGCCTGCTAGGCCTGTCCCTTTGGTTGTTATCCTTCAGGGTCCGGTTCCGTACTCGAGTGAAAAGGCGATGCCTTGGCATTACGATTCAAACGTCTATTATCATGGTGTTAAACAAGTGTTTGTTCCTGTTCCTGCCAAGAAGAAGGAAATTGAGAAAGTAGACGCTGTAAGACCCTAATTTTGACCCTAATATCCCTCATGGCATCATATCATTGCTCATTGCATTTGTCTCAAGGATCATAGCATCTTGGCTCCTTACCCTTGGGTTGGGACTTGTGTGAGTTGGTTTGAGACCACCAAGCATGCTTGAATTGTTTATTATTGTTTTTCTTATTTCTGATTACTAACCAAAAGCACAAAAATATGTCACTAACTTTGTTTGTTTTGAAGCTTAAGCAGTCATGTGATCCAAGGCTCCTAGGAGGCCCTTATGACCATTGAAGTGGCCAAATGAAAGTGAAAGCAAGCATGACAACGGTTCACAAAGATCTCAATCATCATATTTGATCAAGATAAACCAAAGGGCTTGAGGCTTGTTTCCCAAGGAAACCCTAATTCAACTATGCATTGACTGTGCCTTGCTCATGAAGCAACCTCAGCCTATGATAAAATAAAATCAAGGGAAGTTATTTCATTCATAATTTTATGTATATGTGAGCTTATGTGAGTTTCCTAAATCATTAATTCATCAAGATTTGAAGTTTGGACTTGAGAAGTTGATCAGTCAATTCATCTGACTATTTTGAAATCCACTGATACCTAACTTTTAATGTGTTTGTCAAATGAATATGACCCCAAGAGAAACAATGTTCTTAAGAACCATATGAACAACGTTTATGTTCATCAAAAATCCATTTGAAACTTTTAAGATCATTATTCATTTCAAAACATTATAGGTCATTTTGACTAGAACCCTAATATTGGGTCAACTTCCCAAGGATCTAACTCTTTCATTTTTTATGATTTTTAGGTGAGACCAAGTGAATTGGAAATTTTAATATGTATTATTCAAATGTTATGTTGGACAAAATTTCATAATCCTAAAATAGACACATGTGATAATACAAAACACTATAGGTCACTTTGGACCAAAGTCATTGAAATGTGAAAAAGTCCAACTTCAAGTGCCCATAACTTTCTCATCAAAAATCCAAATGATGCAAACTTTAAGTCCATATTTATTGTATTTAAAATATCTATAACTTTGATGTTTGAGGTTTTGTCATTTAAGGCTTGCATCATTGAAACAGAAGGGCTTGAAGTTGGTCAATTTTGGCAAATTTTCCATATATATGTTTTGTACCTTGAACTTCATGGCCAGTTTTCAATATTTTCCCAACTCCAAATGGATTTTTGCTCAACATAACATTTGTTCCTTATTTAAATACCTTTCCAACCATTACCCACATGCCTATGTTTCAATTTTCCAAATGGCATTTTCGAAGAGGTGAAGTTTTATGATCATTTATGGAAACCATGTTAAATCTTTGTGCACAAGCTTATGCATTGCAGTCTGCACATCCAAACCATCTCACAATCATTTCAGCTTGCATTTGCAATGGATTTTGGGCCTCACATGCGCCTGTACAGGCCCATGCATGGAGGATCCAAGTTCATGCACACACAAGTTTGATCATGCATTGCATCAACTCTTGCTGTAAATACACATGCTTGCTTCATTTGAAAGCTAACCTAAAGGCGTCTGAAGCTCTGCACAACTGAATCCCCAACCCTCCATTAAAGGAATTCTGATTTTTCTCTTCATTTTTCAAGCTCAATTTTTGACTTCCTTGGTTGATCTTTGACTTATAATTCCTTAGCCTTGCTTCCTTGTGACTTCAAGATCAAGCTACACTGAAGAATTGGATTGGATCAAGCACTGAAAAGCTGCACTTCAAAGGTTGATTCTCCAACTGTTTTCCTTCGAATCTCCCTTATTATTGTGCATTGCTTGGTTTGGTTGGTACCTCTGAAGTCCTCATGTGAGAGGCAATTGATTTGTGCTTTTAATTTTGTGAATTGAACAAGTTCAGATTGAGTACCTTGTTTTTCCATCTCAGATTTCTCCTTCTATAAGAGTCTTGAGCAAAAACTAAGGTCACAGGAGTGATGTACATCACCCCATCTTTCGAATGATGTATGGATCGCGTGCTATGGTTGAGGTTTGAAAACCTGCAACAGGTGGACGGAACTGGCCTTCTCACCGGAGAAGACGGTGGTTTCCACCACCGTCCCCACGCGTCCTAGCCTCAGCCATTGGATCAAGCTTCCCAGATCTAATCTTGACCATTGCTTGTTATGACTTTCTTTAAATCCATGTGCCACGCGTTTGACTTGTCCCTACCATGAGCGCGCGCTTCCCTGTCACAAGATCAACCACATCAATTAATGAAGTGGATCTGACGCCTCAGGATTTTTGTTATTTTTAATTTATGTTTTAATTTATGTTTTAATTCTTCCTCTTCTGACAACTCAGGTGGACGAAGGGTTGATGAGTGTATTGGTGCAGTTTTATGATCCCTTGTACCGTTGTTTCACGTTTCCGGATTTCCAGCTTTTACCTACACTTGAAGAGTATGCCTACCTTGTGGGTATACCGATTCTAGACCAATTGTCGTTCAGTGGCTTGGAGAATATTCCTACTTCTCAAGAGATAGCTGACATGTTGCACATAGATGAATCTCTGGTTGGTGCTCATATGACTACCAAAGGTGGAATTCAAGGCCTCCCTTTTGAGTTCCTCATTGCTCAAGCTACTATGTATGGGAAGGCCATGAGTGTGGACGCCTTTGAGGCCCTATTTGTACTTCTCATCTATGGATTAGTGTTGTTCCCCAACATCAACAAGTTTGTGGATGTGAATGCTATTAGGATTTTCTCTACTCTTAATCTCGTTCCGACTCTGTTGGGTGACACCTATTTCTCTTTGCCTATGAGGAATGCAAAGGGTAGTGGTGCCGTTGTGTGTTGTTTTCCTCTGTTGTATAAGTGGTTTATTTCTCACTTACCGCAGACGGTCGCCTTCAAGCAGAACAAAAGATGTCTACGGTGGTCCACGAGACTCATGTCTCTCACTAATGATGATATCTCTTGGTACAACCGTGTGTATGATGGTGTGCAGATTATCGACTCTTGTGGTGAATTCTCCAATGTGCCTCTCCTTGGTACATGGGGTGGGATTAACTACAACCCTGTTTTGGCACGTCGTCAGCTTGGGTTCCCCATAAAGGATAAACCTAATAACATTCTGTTAAAGGGTGTGTTCTTTTAGGAGGGTAAAGATCCCCAAGGCTTGAAGGGCAGAATGGTCCGCGCTTGGCGCAAGGTTCATAGAAAAGGAAGGAAAGAGTTGGGTCCTAAGAATTGTGTTGCCATGGAGCCTTACACTGCTTGGGTTAGGAAGAGAGCGTCTGAGTATCTCATGCCTTACGAGTATCCAAGACCTACACCTTTGGTTATGGCTGGGCCTTCAACCCTCCCTGACCAAGGAGTAGAGGAGTTGAGAGACGAAGACCGATCACGTGCTTGGATCCGTGAAAGAGAGGAGTTGCTTCAGCAGATCAAGGAGAAGGATGCTTTGATAAAGTTCCTCGAACATCAGGTTATTGATGATCCTAATGATGCATGGACTTCTCTACTTCCTCAGTCTTCCAAGTTTTGGAAAAGGAAGTATGATAGCTCGCCAAGGAGAAGGCGGATATGGAGGCAGCCTACGAGAGGGAGGTGAAGAGACTTCGTGCATCCTATCTTCCTGTGTCCCGAGCTTTAGATGATTGTTTCTAGGGATCCATTTGGATGATTATTTTCCTTTTCTCTTGTATATGGTTACCAATGTTGTACTTCTTTGGTGTAAAATATTTCCTAGATGTTATGTTTCCATATAAAAGTGTTTAATATTTCCAAAACTTGCAAATAGAACTCTAAAGTTCCTTCGAAATAAAAAACAAATCATATGCACAAGCATTGCATGCATCATGTGCATAAGCAGGTTTTATTCCCGGCTTCTTGTCCTTTGGTCTAACTCTGTGTTCTTCATTTATTTTGAAGACAAGCTGACTCACCGGTACTATACCAGAGCCAACATTTCAAGACTGATGGATCATTTGTAACAAGAGAACCGCGAGCTGAAAGAGGAAGTGGCCAGATTAAGTGCCTTGATGGAGGCATTCATGGCTGCCCAGAGCCAGTCTTCTCCAACACCTTCAACTCCTCCCTAGAGGACAGTCATCTCTGAGATTGTCTCCTCGACTGTGCCTGCAGCCAGTGCACACTTTGCTCCAACGGCCATGCCAGCCGGATTCCCGTGGGGGATGCCTCCCAATTTCATGCCCGAGGGTCCTGCTCCCACCTTTGCTTCTATGCCGGCATCTAGCCCGGTCCTTGCTGTTCCTCCTCCTGTCGTACATACTTTGCCCAGAGTAGACGACACCATCTATCATTCTGAGCCGTCTGAGGGCCCAAATGTCTATGAGAAGATGGACACTATGAACGATCAATTTCTTGAGCTTCGCAAGGAATTGAAAACTCTCAGAGGAAAGGATCTTTTCGGCAAGTCTGCTGCCGAACTCTGCTTGGTTCCTAATGTGAAGATCCCTGTGAAATTCAAGGTCCCTGACTTTGAAAAGTACAAGGGAAATACTTACCATCTCAGCCACCTGGTCATGTATGCCAGGAAAATGTCGACTCCGACCGACAATGACCAACTGCTCATCCATTACTTTTAGGACAGTCTGTTCAGTGCTGCTCTGCGTTGGTACATGGGTTTAGACAGTGCGAACATCCGATCCTTCAACGATCTTGGCGAGGCCTTCGTCAAGAAGTACAAGTAAAACGTGGATATGGCTCCCGAAAGGGATCAATTGAGAGCCATGTCCCAGAAGGACAAGGAAACATTCAAAGAGTACGCCCAAAGGTGGCGAGAGTTAGCAACACAGATAGTGCCTCCGCTAGAAGAGAAAGAGATGACTAAGATCTTTTTGAAGACCTTGAGTTCTTTTTATTATGAGCGGATGATTGCTAGCACTCCTTCTGACTTCACCGAGATGGTGAATATGGGGATGCGTCTAGAAGAAGGGGTTAGGGAAGGACGCCTGACCAGAGAAGAAGGCTCTTCCGCCAAACGTTATGGGGCGTTTGCAAAGAAGAAAGATGGAGAGGTACATGCTGTGACTTCCCATGTGAAACCAAGAAGACCCTCTGTGAGGAGGAAGACCGTGCGTCCCGCCGGTAACCAGCACCAGGTGGCTCATATAGCACCTGTCTTCAGAGATAATCAGTAATACCAACAACATAACAATAATCAGCAACCACATCCGCAATATCAACATCAACAACAACATCCGCAACAGCAGGCCTACCAGCCTCGAAACAATAATCAAACCAGCACGAGTTACGAGAGGAAAAGGGTCACCTTCGATCCTATTCCGATGACGTATGCAGAGTTATATCCCTCTTTGATAGAGAGAAAGTTGATTACTCCTCGAGACCCACCGACTATACCTACTAACCCCCAGTGGTGGTATAAGCCCGAATTACACTGTGTTTACCATTCTGGTGCTCCCGGCCATGACGTGGAAAATTGTTACCCTTTGAAGACCAAGGTTCAAGATCTTGTGAGGTGTGGCATTCTGCGTTTTGAGGTCGTAGGTCCTAACGTGAAGAAGAACCCATTGCCCGAGCATGGGAAGTCTGTCAACATGGTCCAGGGCTGCCCTGGCAAGTACAAAGTCAAATATGTCAGTCATATTCAACAATCTCTGGTCGAGATGCATCGTTTGCTATGTGATTATAGTCATTATGAGCATGACCACGATAGATGCCGAGTCTGTTCTGTCAATCAAAGAGGTTGTCGTCAGGTGCGCAAAGATGTTCAGGAAATGCTGGATGAAGGAGTTATTGAGATCCTTCAAAACAGAAATGTTGACGAAGATGCTGATGAGGTCAACGTAATTTCTCTAGTATTTCGGATCCCCGAGCATGTTATCATCAAGTATGATGGTAGCAAACAGAAGGTTTCTCCCACATTAACCATCAAGCCAGCCGGACCAGTATCGTACTCTTCTGAAAAAGCGGTCCCTTATCGCTACAATGTTGTCGCAGTAGAAAATGGGAAAGAGGTGTCCTTGCCATCCTCATTTGTTGTCAACATTGTTGATGTTAGCGGTTTGACCAATAGTGGTCGTGTATTTTCAGCGCCTTCAAAGCCTCAAACTAGTACTGATTCTGTTGAACACCCGATTGGAAATATTGTGAGCTCTCTGAATCCGGCACTTGTTGTTAAGCGCTACTCTACATTGAAAACTCCTGCTTCTGTTGGCCCGAGTGGAAATATGAAAGAAGACTGTGATGAGATGTTGAAGCTCATCAAAAGGAGCGAGTACAATGTTGTAGACCAGCTTCTACAAACGCCATCCAAAATATCGGTGTTTTCATTACTTTTGAATTCAGAACCACACCGAGAGGCTCTGCAGAAGGTTTTGGATGTGGCATATGAAGATCACGATGTCACGATAGAACAATTCTATAGCATTGTTGCAAACATTACTGCTTGTAACAACTTGAGATTTTGTGACTCTGATCTCCCCGAGGAGGGAAGAGACCACAACTTGGCATTACATATATCTATGGGTTGCAAAGAAGATGCCCTGTCCAATGTGCTGGTGGACACTGGGTCATCATTAAACGTACTGCCAAAAACCACTCTTTCGAAATTGTCATATCAAGGGCCTCTCATGAGGTAGAGTGGAGTAGTTGTGAAGGCTTTCGATGGGTCTCGCAAAACTGTGATTGGCGAGGTTGATCTCCCAGTCAAGATCGGACCAAGTGATTTCCAGATTACCTTCCAGGTTATGGACATTCACCCATCATACAGCTGTCTCTTAGGCAGACCATGGATTCACGAGGCAAGCGCCGTGACATCCACCCTACACCAGAAACTGAAATTTGTGAAGAATAAGAAGCTGGTGGTGGTAGGGGGAGAAAAGGCTCTCCTGGTTAGCCATTTGTCTTCCTTGTCATACATAGATGCTGAGGATGAAGTTGGAACTCCTTTCCAATCTTTATCTATTGTTGAACCTATTGAGAAGAGAACTCCTTCATTTACTTCCTACAAAGATGCAAAGTTGGCCATTGAGCGTGGTGCAACCGCTGGTTTAGGAAAAATGATTGAGCTAGAAGACAACAGATTCTGGGCTGGCATAGGTTATTCATCTGGGGTTTTCAACACGCAAGGGCTATTCAAGAGTGGAGGGTTCATCCACACCAGTCAAGACGAGGAGGCTGCTGCCATCTAGGAAGAGGACGAAGAGGATTCTGGCAACTTCGTCATCCTTGGGGAAATCTGCAATAATTGGGTCGCTGTGGATATTCCAACAGTTATCCATAAGTCGAAGTAATGTTCATCGTGTTTAAAAACCCTCCTCCCATGCAAAAAGGAGGAGTGATGACATTGTTGGCGCGTAAATACAATGATATTTTCATTCAATAGATTCATGTTAAATGTTTGTTTTTCCAATTATTTTCCCTTTTCGCTTTTGCATGAAATTGGTGATCACATAAAACCCTAAAAATAGAATAAAATCAATCTTTTCATCTGCATAATGATTTGCCTTTTTAAATTCTAAAGCTTTTCATATCCAAAATCATTATGCAGGTTGATCAAACCCATTGAACATAATGACCCAACACCATCTCCCAACTTTGAATTCCCTGTATTTGAGGCAGAAGAAGATGATGTTGAAGAGATTCCTGACGAGATTACCCGTCTACTTGAGCATGAAGAGAAAATCATTCAGCCGCATCTTGAGAATCTGGAAACAATCAACTTGGGGTCTGATGATTGTGTGCGAGAAGTGAAGATTGGGGCACTCTTGGAAGAGTCTGTTAAGAAGGGGTTGATTGAATTGCTACGAGAATATGTTGATGTCTTTTCCTGGTCATATGAAGTCATGCCCGGTCTAGATGCAGATATTGTGCAACATTTTCTACCTTTAAAGCCTGAGTGCGTGCCTGTGAAGCTGAAGCTCGGAAGAACTCATCCTGATATGGCAGTGAAGATCAAAGAGGAAGTTCAGAAGCAAATTGATGTAGGGTTTCTGGTGACTTCTACATATCCTCAATGGGTGGCCAATATTGTGCCCGTGCTTAAGAAGGACGGAAAAGTCCGAATGTGTGTGGACTATAGGGACTTGAATAAAGCTAGTTCGAAAGATGATTTTCCTTTACCACATATTGATATGTTGGTAGACAATACCGCTAAATTCAATGTCTTCTCATTTATGGACGGATTTTCCAAATATAATCAGATTAAGATGGCACCCGAGGATATGGAGAAGAAAACATTCATCACACCTTGGGGAACATTCTGTTATCGAGTGATGCCCTTCGGTTTGAAGAACAACGGAGCCACGTATCAACGAGCTATGACCAATTTGTTTCATGATATGATGCACAAGGAAATTGAGGTATATGTTAACGATATGATCGCTAAGTCAAGAACGGAAGTTGAACATGTAGAGCACTTGTTGATGCTCTTTCAGCGTTTGAGGAAGTCTAAGCTCCGTCTGAATCCCAACAAGTGTACATTTGGAGTTCGTTCCGGCAAGTTATTGGGCTTTATCGTTAGTGAAAGAGGTATTGAGGTTGACCCTGCAAAGGTCAAAGCAGTACAAGAGATGCTTGCGCCCAAAACTGAGAAGCAAGTCCGTGGTTTTCTTGGCCGCTTGAATTATATTTCCAGATTCATATCCTACATGACTGCCACATGCGCGCCGATATTCAAGATCCTCCGGAAAGATCAATCCCATGATTGGACCGAGGATTGCCAGAAAGCTTTTGACAGTATTAAAGAGTATTTGTTCGAACCTCCAATTTTGTCTCCTCCTGTGGAAGGAAGACCATTGATTATGTATCTGACAGTTCTTGAAGACTCAATGGGTTGTGTCCTTGGTCAGTAAGACGAATCAGGAAATAAAGAGTATACTATTTACTACTTAAGCAAGAAGTTCACCGATTGTGAGTCTCGATATTTAATGCTTGAGAAGACATGTTGTACTTTGGCTTGGGCTGCTAAGCGCTTACGCCAATATATGTTGAATCATACGACTTGGTTGATATCCAGAATGGATCCAATTAAGTATATCTTCGAAAAGCCTGCTTTAACAAGGAGGATTGCCCGTTGGCAAATGTTATTATCTAAGTATGACATTGAGTATCGAGCTCAGAAGGCTATTAAAGGTAGTATCTTGGCTGACCACTTGGCACATCAGCCGATTGAGGATTATCAGTCAGTTCAGTATGACTTCCCAGATGAGGAGATTCTGTATTTGAAAATGAAAGATTGTGATGAGCCTACCCTCGATGAAGGGCCAGAGCCTGGTTCCAGATGGAGTATGGTATTTAATGGTGTTGTAAATCAGTATGGAAATGGTATTAGGGCAGTGATTATTACTCCCCAGGGCACACATATTCCTTTTACAGCAAGGCTAACTTTCAAATGCATGAATAATATGGCTGAGTATGAGGCCTGTATTATGGGATTGGAGGAATGCATTGATCTAAGGATCAAGCATCTTGATATATATGGTGATTCGGCTCTCGTTGTTAATCAGATTAAGGGAGAATGGGAAACGAATCAGCCTGGCCTCATTCCATATAGGGATTATGCGAGGAGGATGTCAACATTCTTTACTGAGGTTGACTTCCATCATATTCCTCGAGATGAGAATCAGATGGCAAACGCTCTTGCTACACTTGCTTCAATGATTGTGGTAAAACTTTGGAATGAAGTTCCCAATATCACTTTGATGCGCTTCGATAGACCAGCTCATGTGTTTGCAGTAGAAGAGGTGAAAGATGATAAGCCATGGTATTATGATATCAAGTGTTTCCTTCAGAACCAGTCTTACCCGCCTGGGGCATCTGTGAAAGATAGGAAGACTCTGAGGAGATTATCAGGAAATTTCTACCTTAATGGTGATGTACTTTATAAGAGAAATTTTGACATGGTTCTGCTCATATGCGTGGATAGACACGAAGCAGACCTGTTGATGACTGAGGTCCATGAGGGTTCATTTGGTACTCATTCCAATGGACATGCCGTGGCTAGAAAGATGTTGAGAGCAGGCTACTATTGGCTGACAATGGAGTCTGACTGCTGCAAATATGTGAAGAAATGCCATAAGTGTCAGATTTATGCGGATAAAATTCATATTCCTCCGACACTTCTAAATGTGATCTCATCACCATGGCCTTTCTCTATGTGGGGAATTGACATGATTGGCATGATAGAACCGAAAGCGTCCAACGGTCACAGATTCATTCTCGTAGCAATTGATTACTTCACCAAGTGGGTTGAAGCGGCATCGTATGCAAATGTGACCAGGCAGGTGGTTGTGAAGTTTATCAAGAATCAACTCATATGCCGATATGGTGTGCCAGATAAGATCATTACTGATAATGGATCTAACTTGAACAACAAAATGATGAAAGAGCTGTGTAGCGAGTTCAAGATCGCGCATCATAATTCTTCTCCTTACAGACCCAAGATGAACGGGGTTGTTGAAGCTGCTAATAAGAATATCAAGAGGATTATCCAAAAGATGGTTGTCACGTATAAGGATTGGCATGAGATGTTTCTGTTTTCTTTACATGGATATCGCACATCTGTTCACACTTCAACAGGGGCAACCCCTTTCTCTCTTGTTTATGGCATGGAGGTTGTACTCCCAGTAGAGGTGGAGATCCCATCAATGCGATTCTTGATGGAAGCCAAGTTGACCGATGCTGAATGGGTTCAGGGTCGTTATGACCAATTGAACTTGATAGAAGAGAAGAGATTGACTGCCATGTGCCATGGTCAATTGTATCAGCAAAGAATGAAGAAAGCTTTTGATAAGAAGGTCAAGCCTCGTGTGTTCCGATAAGGTGACCTCGTGCTCAAGAAAGTCTTGTCTTTCGCGCCCGATTCCAGGGGCAAGTGGACTCCAAACTATGAAGGCCCATATGTTGTTAAGATAGCGTTTTCAGGCGGTGCTTTGATACTGACAAATATGGATGGGGAGGATTTCACTCGTCCTGTGAATTCAAATGCAGTCAAGAAATACTTCGCCTAAAAATAAAAACAGAATAGCTCGCTAAGTTGAAAACCCGAAAGGGCGGCTTAGGCAAAAATGAGCGTCTCGGTGGATTGAAAACCCGAAAGGGCGATCCAGGAAAAAGTTAGAGACATAAAAAATAAATATATGTATCCCGCTAGATTGAGTATCTCATCCTGGGGCAATATAGGCAAGAATTAGGGATTTGGCAAGTAACTGCATCCTGACAAGTCTTTGTTCTACGATTGTCATCCGTCAGAGATTCCCGATCATTCGTCATCAACCGAAGCTTCAAATACATCGGATTCAGAATTGATGGAGAAATGGTCATTATGTTCAATGTAGCCCTTTTCCAATATATATCACCAATTTTAAACTTGTAAAGATCTATGGAGTCTTGTCATTTGCAAACTACCATTCCATCAAATAAATTTGAGCCTTTTATCCAATTATTTACACTCTTATTTGTTTCTATTCAACAAATGTTTTGCATGTTTTAATTGAGAAAATATCATTATTTTGAATAATTGAATTTTTCATAACTTGTTTTTAAACAAAGTGAACATTCACAATGACGAAAGGATACTTAGGAGATCCTCAGTGCTCTCCCAAGGATGGTATGATCCCTAACAGGGTAAGACATTTGTTCATATTCCTGGCATGATTGTATCCTCTTCCTTCCGGAGCCTTTTGGTTTCGTCTACCAAGTAGGGTGTTTGGTAAGATGCTCACCACTCTTCCCTTCGGAAGAGTAGCGACCTTTCCTCCTCAACAGATGTGATCTCCTTGGTGAGCATGGTACTTGGTGGTTGATCCCCAGAATCCCTTCAACTCCTCGGGTAGATTCCCTAGTAGAGTTGCTTAGGTGGCGGATTTTATCCGTGCAATGACTCCTGTCCTCAGCTGGGATGACTGATGTTCATCCCCCGCAGGGATCTTTTCTTCCTGGTTTCTCTTGCCCTCATCATATTGGATACTCTCCGGTGAACCTGGCTTTCTCTCTTGAGATGTAGTACCGGATGTTTGTGTACTTACCCTTTGGAGCTGTTTGTGTTAGAAATGTCTGTTTGTCAGTATTCATCATACATAAACCACGCATGTGTGCATATAATTTTCAAACATTCAGATATTCATGATTACATTCTTTGCCATATATCTTTGTTTGTTATCTCCTTCTAGTTGGTAATACATTTCCCAAGCATATGTCGGTGTCTGATCTCCCCATGTAGAGTCAGCCCCTTAAGCAAAAAGTGTTTCTCTTTCTTTCCATATTCCCCACCGAGTTATATCCTCGTGGACGACGGTTGTTTTTGCTTCCTCCCAACACATATTCTGGGATGGGATTCCCTATTGAGTTATATCCTCACTAGGACGAGTCTTGATTCAGTTGGCCTCTTTAGTTTGATCCTAAATTGGCTTCTTGTGATCTGTTTCCTATGCTTCCCCGTGGTATAAATGAATAATTGCTTAGTAATTAGTAATCATTCATCTTATCCTCGGCGGAGTCTGTGGTTTTCTACCCTTATACCGGTAGTTGTAAACCCTATTTTCTCCCCTTTGCAGAGTTAACCTTTTGTTCATCCTAATTGATGACGGTTACTCTTCCGTGGTTTTCTACCCAGTATCCGATAGATGTAATCCCCTCCTTGACGGTTATCATTATCCAATATTCGGTGTCGATATTCCCTCATTCTCTTGGATAAATTGCTCTGATTAGGCAATTTATCCCCAGCAAGTCATCTTTCATATACCGGTTGCCGGTAATGTTTGTTGCTCCCCTTGAATGATCATCATTATATACCTAGTTTTGGTATCCCGATGCCTTTCTTTGTCGGTCGATTTATCCTTTATTAACCCAGTAACCGGTTGTGGATAATCTTCCATGCGAGTATATTATCTATGTTCTGACGGTAATAGATAATATATCTCATGCACTCTTTGGTCGAAGCCTTTTGTTCTTCCCCCAGTTGAGTAAGATTCGTATCCCTTTTTGGAATCGAATGCCCATCCCATAATGGAGTTTTCTTTTTTCCCTCTTTTGGATGACGAGTGTTTTGGGAATATTCCCCAATTCATGCTTTGGTTGGCCACCTATTATATGCCCAGTAACTGACATCCCTGGTGTTCCCTCCTTCTGCTCCCTATTACGACTTTTGTCCCCCGTGGAGTCAGAATCCCGTAGTTGAAATATACCTTTTAGGTTTTCCTCAGATGTTTTGGTTGATTGTTATCTCTCACCCTTATACCGGTCTTATATATTCATTCTCCCGGAGCATGTTTTTCCTCACCCTTATACCGGTGGAATCACATGATCTCTTTTTTGAGCTTATTACCCAGTAACCGAGAATACCTCATTTGTTTTCCTCAGCTGAGTCCCTAGTGGACATCCACATCTGAGTCCGGATTTTTATCCGAAGTATCTTTTGCGGATAATTTTGGTTGTATTGGCATATTCCCCAATACATGCATCTTCGAGTCAGTCAGAGTCCTTCCATTGATTTATTTCATGGATTCTCTTCGCGTCTTTCAGCGAGTTTCAAGTCGTGACCTGCTCATGCGTTTTCATCCCTTTACTCCCCGGCAGAGTCTCTGCCCCATAGAATGAATTATCCATAGGAATCGTCGATTTCCTCCTGATCGTTGCCTTTGTGGACGCATATCCCCACAGAGTTTTACTATTTGCATGCATACATCTCCATCATGAGGTCTCTTAGGGACCAAAATTCGTCTCTTTGTTATTATTTAAGCCCATTCTACCCCGTCGAGACGAAGATTTAAACCTTCACTTCTCCGGCTAGAATGACCTTAAATAGGGGCATCTGTAAGACCCCAAGTTTGACCCTAAGATCCCTTATGGCATCATAACATTGCATTTGCAAAGCGTCAAGGATCATAAGCATCTTGGTTCCCTTTGGCCTTTGGGTGGGACCTCTTGTGAGTGGCTTGAAATCACCAAGCATGCTTGAATTGTATATCATTGCTTTTCTTATGTTGTTTACAAACCAAAAGCACAAAAAAATGTCACTAACACCTTTTGTTTGTAGCTTAAGCAATCACAAGGTCCAAAGCTTCAAGGAGATCCTTGGTACAAAGATATGGCCAAGAGGAGATGAAAGCAAGGATGGTAATGGTTCCCAAAGTTCCCATCCATCAAATATGCCTCCCTAGCATCTCAATTCATCATTTTGATCAAATCTACTCAAAGGGTTTGAGGTTGGTTCCCCAAAGAAACCCTAATTCATCTGTGCACCACAATGCCTTGATCATAAAGCGACCTCATCCCATGGTCAGATACAATCAATGGAAGTTATTTAATTCATCATTTCATGCATATTTGAACTTATTTGAGTGTCCTCAATCATCAATTCATCAAGATATGAGTCATGGACTTGGGAAGTTGATCAGTCAGTTCATCTGACTATTTTGAAATGCACTGAGACCTAACTTTTTATGTGTTGGTCACATGGAGATGATCCCAAAAGAAAAAATGTTCTTAAGGACAATATGAACAACGTTCATGTTCATACTAAATTTATTTGAAGCTTGGAAGGTCATCTCCCATTCCAAGACATTATAGGTCATTTTGACTGAAACCCTAATCTTGGGTCAACTTTCCAAGAACATAACTCATTCATTTTTTATGATTTTGAGGTGGGATCAAATACATTGGAAATATTAAGATGTCTACTTCAAATGTTATGTTCAACAAAATTTCAAAATCTCCAAGGAAATACATGTGATAATGCAAGACATTATAGGTCATTTTGGACCAAATGCATTGAAAGGCAAAAAAGTCCAACTTCAAGTGCCCATAACTCTTTCATCAAAAATCCAAATGATTCACAATTTAAGTCCATTTTGATTGTATTGAAGAGATCTACACCTTTGATGTTGGAGGTTTTTTTATTTGAGGCTTGCATCATCAAAACAGGGGGGCTTGAACATTGGCCAAATTTAGAAACTTTGCCTTTCCATGTTTTGCACCTTGCACTTTAAACTCCAATTTCACCAATTTTCACACTTCAAATGGATTTTTTCCCAACATAAAAATTGTTCCTTACATCAAAACCTTTCCAACCATTACTCACATGATCATGTTTGGATTTGGAAAATGGTATTGGTTCAATTATGCATAACACCTCAAAATTCCATGCACAAGTAATTACCATTCAGATTACACGTCCATTTCACTTTGGTATGATTTAAGATTGCATTTGGCATTGAATTTGGGCCTTGTGCATGACCATGCAAGCCCATGCAAGGAATGTCCAATTTCATGCACACGGATTGAATCACCCTCTCCTTGCCATTCCCTATATAAATAGAAGCCTTACTCCCTTCAAAAATCATCCATGAATCAACCTGAAATGCTGCAGAACTGAAAACCTAACCTCTCACCAAAGAAGCTATTTCACTTTTCTTCAAAATTTCCAGATCTAAAATTCAACTACATCTGGTTGAATCTTTGGATCTAAAGCTTCTAAACCTTCATCCTTTGTCTCATTGATCTTCTATTTTGATAAAGGAAGCAAGGAATCAAGCTCAAATATCCAGAATCCAAGGTTGTTCTTCAACTAGTTTTTTCTTCGAAACTCATCATCTATTGATCTATTTGCTTGGATTTTGTGTTGGCTGAAGTCCTCTCAATGGAGGCATCATTACTGTGCATTTAACTTTTGAAATCCATCAAGTTCTCTTGAACATCACAGAATTTCCATCTCTGATTTCTCTCAATATAGAGATCTAGAATGGAATTGAGTGATACAGGGATGATGTACATCATCCCAGCTTTCCAATGATGTATGGATCGTGTATTTTGGTTAAGTTTTGGTTGTCTGCAATTTTGGCCGGAAAACACAAGCTCACCGGAGAAGAAGGTGGCTCCGGTGGCCGTCCCATTGCCAGTTTGAATCTGGATCGTTGGATTGAATTTCCCAGATCTAATCCTGGCATTCGCTTGTTATGACTTTCATTTATTCATTGTGTTACGCGTGGACTTAGACCTATGGTGGAAGCGCGCTTCTGGAGCGTATGATCTTCCAGCTCGATTAATTAGCTCAGATCTAACGCTCCTGGTTTTTTTGAATTTCCAATTTTCTGATTTAATTTCTTTTATTTCCATTATTTTCAAAAATCAATATCTTCTTCATTTTTTATCCAAAAAATTTGGGACCAATTGCATTCTTCTCCAAATAAATTCTAGTTTCTGATTTTGATTTTTAATATTTTTTATTTCACCATTTGATATTTTTTGTGAATTTTCTCTTTTCTGGTTGTTTTTAATTCATTTTAAATAGTTTTTGATATTCAAAAAATACAAAAATATTTTCCTAACCTATTTGAATGATGATAGATCTAAGAAAAATATTCTCATCAATTTTTTAATTGATTTGAGATTTATTTGAGATTTTAGTTTAATTAGGTTATTTTTATTCATTTTTAATTGATTAAAAATAGTTTCTGACTTTTAAAAATGCTGAGATTTTTTGTCAAACTTAGTTTGACCTTGTTGAACTTGGGATAAATCACTTGGACCTTTCAAGGTTGATTTGAAGTGATTTTGAAGTTTGACCTTTCTTTTATTTTTAATTCAAGTTTATTTTAATATTGAAAATACCAAAAATGTTTTGCTTATTGTTGGACCTTCAATCTTCATCTCATTTCTGATTTCTCATTGTTTGACTTTGACTTTCAATGTCATTTGGTCAATACATATGGATTGGTACATCTTATTTCACCTTATGCATTTTTGATCTTTCCATTTCCTTATCCATTCTTCATCTCCTTCTTCTTCTTCTTCTTCTTTCTCTTTGATCAATGAGTTGAAGGTTGATAAGTTAGCATTAATTAGGGAGACTTAATCTTCCTTGATTCAAATCTAATTCATCTTGATCAATTGATCAAGTGAATGGCTTTGCATTAAGGATAGGTTGTTTTCTAAATCATGCAAAAGGCTTAAACCAATACAAGATCAATTCTCTTCTTCTTTTTGGCATGGCAAGTTGTTGGAGCTTGGTTCACTAGTCAAGACTTCTAACTTTTGTTGTTGCCTACATTATTATTGACCGGCCTCAGATAGTTGTGACTTCTACATAAGTCCAATTACGATTGCTTAACATAGCGCTAAATTTTGCCTTATGGCACACTAACTACTAACACTAACCATTAACCATTAACATTTACTTTTTGCTCTTTACTTTTATGCAATTTACTATTCTTGCACATATTATCCATTTGCTTTTCTCTTTGCTCACTTGAGCACATGCTTATGCTAATGACATTTGCCTTTTGCTCACTTGAGCATATAATTGTGTATATATCTTTTGTGCTTGTGTTTGTCTGTTTGTTGTGAACCAAATGCAAAGAATTGGAAAAATGGACTTAGACTTTAGGATCTTCCCTATGAAAATTTGGAGTCAAAGAGCAACTAGGCATTGGGCCTTTAGAGTGATATAAAAAGTCAAAGAGCAACTAGGCATTGAGCCTTTAGAATGCTTAATATTGAAGATGACATTGAAAAGACCATATTCTAAACTCCCTCTTGTCCATTCTTTGATTGTATTATAGAACCTTTTGATGTGTGTTTTCTTTGTGCTAGGAGTTCCCACTTGAGCTTAATTGAGGAACCATTACCATGAGCTTCCAAGAGAGAGAGATCCAAGATGCATTGAGAAGTTTTTTCCAAGTTCATTTGATTGTTAGTTGCTTGAGTTCATGCTTTGTGCGATTGCTTATTCCAAAGGACGGGAGCTACTTGGATCATCAATATGATCTCAAGAGAGGAACTCCATTAAGGTTTTGTTTCTTTATCCCTCACCTTCTTGCTTTACTTAGGACTTAGCCATTCTTCTTCTTCCCTCCACTCTAACCCAAGCCAAACTTTTGTGAAAACATTTAACTCTTGTTTTCAACATTAGAAACCTAAGCCTTATGCTTTTGATTTTCAAACTTTCTTTTCATAATACTTATTTTGAATTGAACCTTTGAATCAACATTGACCATTTTGTATATACTTCTAATTGGTAAATATAACCCATTCAAATGTCTCTTTTGTGGTTTCAATGGCCACTTTCTTAATCAAATTTTCCATAACCTTTAGCTATTAGGTTTTAGTTATCCTTGAGGTAGATGTAATACTCACCTATATCCTTAGTGATGGACAATGAGTCTTCCATGCTTATTATAGGGTTAACCCCTCACTAGCATGTTGAAGCTATCCTTACATGGTGGATTTTTCGTTTTACGTTGAGTTTTCTCCCTTGGATAACAAAAGACCTTAAGGCTTTTGGACCAATCAATTCACCAACTCATTTTGAGATTTTTACCCCGAACTACGAGGCAATGGGTTGATCCATCCAAACACAAAATGTAAATAACTTGTATATTCTCTTCTCATCTCTTCAATCATGTTTGGACAAACAAATTTTCACAAAACAACAACCTTTACAACAAGTGTGAAAAGGGCTCCCTAGGAGTACCTAGGATGTTTTGGGTTCCTATCACCTTCCCATTACATAACCAACCCCCTTACCCAAATCTCTGTTTCTCTTTTAGTAGTTTTTGTTAAAACTTTTAGGTTTTTGTTCGCTTTCTAACCATTCCTTTGGATAAATAGAAGTGCGGTGGCGACTCGACTTATATGATTTACCTTGGATTTAGTCAATATCTCTAATGGTAACAAATACCCCGCTACAGATGGTCATTTCAGAGGTTGCTTCCTCTATCGTGCCTGCTGCCAGTGCTCACTTTGTTCCGTCTGCTATGCCAGTCGGGTTTCCCTGGGGGATGCCCGCAAATTTTGTTCCAGAGGGTCCCTCCCCTACATTTGCTTCTCTATCGGTATCTAGCCCGGTCCTTGTTGTGCCACCTCCAGTTGTGCACACTTTGCCGAGAGTTGATGATACCATTTATCACTCTGAGGCGTCTGAGGGCCCAGATGTGTACGAGAAAATGGATGCTATGAATGATCAATTCCTTGAGCTGCGCAAGGAACTTAAAAGTCTAAGAGGGAAGGACCTCTTCGGCAAATCTGCTGTTGAGTTGTGCCTCGTGACAAACATCAAGATTCCTATCAAGTTAAAAGTGCCTGACTTTGAAAAGTACAAAGGAAACACTTGCCCGCTCAGCCATCTTGTGATGTACGCACGCAAGATGTCAACTCATACTGACAACGATCGACTCCTCATCCACTACTTCCAGGACAGCCTGTCCGGTGCCGCATTGAGATGGTATATGGGCTTGGATAGTGTGAATATTCGCTCCTTCAACGACTTTGGTGAAGCCTTCGTCAAGCAGTACAAGTACAACGTTGATATAGCTCCCGATAGGGACCAACTGAGGGCTATGTCCCAGAAGGAGAAAGAAACATTCAAGGAGTATGCCCAGAGGTGGCGTGAATTGGCTGTACAGATTATGCCTCCGCTCGAAGAGAAGGAAATGACGAAGATCTTTCTCAAGACTTTAAGCTCTTTCTACTACGAGCGGATGATTGCTAGCACTCCTTCCGACTTCACCGAGATGGTGAACATGGGGATGCGACTAGAAGAAGGAGTCAGGGAAGGACGCCTGACCAGAGAAGAAGGCTCTTCTCCCAAATGTTATGGGGCATTTGCCAAGAAGAAAGATGGAGAGGAACATGTTGTGTCCTCCCATGTTAAACCAAGAAGACCCTTTGTGAAGAAGAAGACTGTGCGTCCGGCCAGTAACCAGCACCAGGTAGCTCATATAGCACCTGCATTCAGGGAAAATCAACATTATCAACATCAGAACCAGCAACAACAACATCAGTAGTATCAACAGCAACAACATCCTCCGCAACAGCAGGCCTACCAGTCTCGAAACAACAATCAAACCAGCACTAGCTATGATAGGAAGAGGGTCACTTTTGATCCTATTCCAATGAATTATGCAAAGCTATATCCTTCTCTGATTGAAAGGAAGTTGATTACTCCACGTGACCCACCTGCTATACCGACCAACCCTCAGTGGTGGTACAAGCCCGAGCTTCACTGTGTTTATCATTCTGGTGCTCCCAGACATGATGTGGAGAACTATTACCCTCTCAATACCAAGGTTCAAGACCTTGTTAGAAGCGATATTTTGTTTTTCGAGGACGTAGGTCCTAATGTTAAGAAGAACCCATTGCCCGAGCATGGGAAATCTGCTGTTAATATGGTTCAGGGTTACCCTGGTAAGTACAAGGTCAGATATGTCAGCCATATCAGACAATCTTTGGTCGAGATGCATAGATCGTTATATGGATACAATCATTACGAGCATGACCATGACAGTTGCCGTGTGTGCACTGTCAATGAGAGAGGATGTCGTCAAGTCAGGAAAAACATCCAAGAAATGCTGGATCAGGGTGTGATGGAGATACTTCAGAATCGTGATGAGGACGAAGTTAATGTTATATCTCCTGTGTTCAGAATGCCTGAGCCTGTTGTTGTCAGATATGATGGCAGCAAGCACAAGGCCTCTCATACTCTCGTTATTAAGCCAGTTGGCCCTGTTTCATACTCTTCATACAAGGTTGTTCCCTATCGATATAATGCAGTTGCATTAGAAGATGGGAATGAGGTGTTTATGCCCTCCACTTCTGTGACAAGTATTTCTGATGTCAGTGGATTGACCTGCAATGGTCATGTTTTTTCAGCGCCGCTGAAACCCCAGGCTGACACCAGAAGAACTGATGTTGTTGATAATGTTGCTCGTCCTGTAAGGACTTCTTCTACTTCTCTGAATCCGACACTTGTTGTTGATAGACCTGCCGCTGTTGTTAGAGCTCATGTCCCTGCTGGCCAGAATGGCATATTGAGAGAGGACTGTGATGAGATGTTGAGGCTCATCAAGAGGAGCGAATATAATATTGTCGATCAGCTGCTTCAAACGCCATCAAAGATATTTGTGTTGTCTTTGTTGATGAACTATGAGCCACACCGCGAAGCTTTGTAGAGGGTGTTGGACGTGGCATACGTGGATCACGATGTCACAATAGAACAATTTGGTAGCATTATTGCAAACATAACTGCTTGTAACAATCTGAGCTTCTGCAATGTTGATCTTCCCGAGGAGGGAAAAGACCATAATTTGGCACTACATATTTCAATGAACTGTAAGGATGATGCCCTGTCTAATGTGCTGGTAGACACAGGATCATCGCTGAATGTGTTGCCAGAATCCACTCTGGCGAAACTTTCATATCAAGGGCCTCCCATGAGGCAGAGTGGAGTGGTTATGAAGGCTTTTGATGGATCTAAAAAGACTGTGATTGGTGAGGTTGAGCTCCCAATCAAGATAGGACCTAATGATTTCCAGATCACTTTCCAGGTCATGGATATCCACCCATCATATAGATGTTTGTTAAGCAGGCCATGGATTCACGAGGCAGGCGTCGTGACATCCACCCTACACCAAAAGTTAAAGTTCGTGATGAATAAGAAATTGGTGGTGGTAGGAGGAGAGAAGGCTCACTTGGTAAGCCATTTGTCTTCCTTTTCTTACATTGATTCTGAGGATAAGGTTGGGACGCCATTCCAAGCCTTGTCTATTGCTGAGCCTTCTAAGAAAGGAACTTCTTCATTTGCGTCCTACAATGATGTGAAGTTGGCCATTGAGCATGGCGCAACTACTGGTTTAGGACAAATGATTAAGCTAGAAGACAATAAATCCCAGGCTGGCATAGGGTACTCTTTGGGCACTTTCAAAAAGCACGGTTTGTTTCAGAGTGGTGGTTTCATCCACACGGTCGAATACCAGGAAGCTGTTGGTATAATGAAAGAGGATGCAGAGGAAGATTCTGGCAACTTTGTCATACCTGGAGGAGTCTGCAATAATTGGGTCGATGTTGATGTTCCAACAGTTGTCCATAAGTCCACGTAATGTTCATTTTGTTTAAAAACCCTTCTCCCATACCAAAAGGAAAAGTGATGACATTGTCGGCACATTAATACAATGATATTCATTCAATAATTACAAGTTAAATGTTTGTTTTTTCCAAATTATTTTAACTTTTTGCTTTTTTGCATGAAATTGGTGATCACAAAAAAACCCTAAAAAGAGAAAAAAATCAATCTTTTCATCTGCATAATGATTTTCCTTGTTTGAATTCTAAAATCTCTTTTATATCCAAAATCATTATGCAGGTTGATCAAACCCATTGAACATAATGATCCAACACCATCTCTCAACTTTGAGTTCCCTGTATTTGAGGCTGAGGAAGATGATGTTTAAGAGATTCCTAATGAGATCACCCGTCTACTTCAGCACGAAGAGAAGATCATTCAGCCACATCTCGAGAATATAGAAACAGTTAACTTGGGGTCTGAAGATTGTGTTCGTGAAGTGAAGATTGGGGCACTCCTTGAAGAGTCTGTGAAGAAGGGGTTGATTGAGTTGCTACGAGAATATGTCGACGTTTTTGCCTGGTCATATGAAGACATGCCTGGTCTGGATACTAATATCGTGCAACATTTCCTACCTTTGAAGCCTGAGTATGCGCCTGTTGTAAGATCCTAATTTTGACCCTAAGATCCCTCATGGCATCATAACATTGCATTTGCATCTTGCCTCAAGGATCATAGCATCTTGGTTCCTTACCTTTGGGTGGGAACTTTTGGAGAGTTGGTTTGAGATCACCAAGCATGCTTGAATTGTATATTATTGCTTTTCTCATTTTATTCACTAACCAAAAGCACAAAATATGTCACTAACATCTTTTGTTTGTAGCTTGAGCAGTCACAAGATCCAAAGCTTCTAGGAGATCCTATGTGCATTGATATGGCCAAGAGAAGATGAAAGCAAGCATGGCAATGGTTCCCAAAGCTCTTATTCGCCATATATGCCCCCCAAGTATCTCAATTCATCATTTTGACCAAAGCAAACCAAAGGGTTTGAGGCTTGTTTCCCAAGGAAACCCTAATTCATTTGTTCATCAATTGTGTCTTGCTCATGAAGCAACCTCATCCCATGATCAAATGCAATCAAGGGAAGTTCCTTAATTCATAATTTCATGCATATTTGAACTTATTTGAGTTCCCTCATCCATCAATCCATCAAGATATGAGGTGTGAACTTGAGAAGTTGATCAGTCAATTCATCTGACTATTTTGAAGTACACTGAGACCTAACTTTTGATGTGTTTGTCAAATGGAGATGACCCCAAGAGAAAAAATGTTCTTAAGAACCATATGAACAACATTCATGTTCAATAAAAAATTCTTTTAAGCTTGGAAGGTCATCATCCATTTCAAAACATTATAGGGCATTTTGACTGAAACCCTAATTTTAGGTCAACTTTCCAAGAACATAACTCATTCATTTTTCATGATTTTGAGGTGGGATCAAATGAATTGGAAATTTTAATATGTATACTTCAATTTTTATGTTGAACAAATTTTCAAAATCCTAAAAGAAATACATGTGATAATGCAAAACATTATAGGTCACTTTGGACCAAAGGCATTGAAATGTGAAAAAGTCCAACTTCAAGTGCCCATAACTTCTTCATCAAAAATCTAAATGATGAAAATTTTAAGTCCAAATTGATTTACTTGAAAAGATCTACAACTTTGATGTTGGAGGTTTAGTCATTTGGAGCCTCCATCATTGAATCAGAAGGGTTTGAAGTTTGGCCAATTTTGAAATTCTCACATGTACATGTTTTGCACCCTACACTTCATGATCACTTTTCACCAATTTCCAAGTTTCAAATGAAGTTTTGATCAACATAACAAATGACCCTCATGCAAAAATATTTCCAACCATTACTCATAAGGTTATGTTTCAATTATGGAAATGCAATTTTCGAAAGCATGAACATATTGGTGCATTTTTGGAAATCAATTAAAATTGCATTACATTAGCTAAGCATGCACAATCTGCACGTCCAATTTACATCTCCTGATGATTAGCTTACAAATCCAAGTGGAATTAGGCCCTCCATGCGCCTGTACAGGCCCATGCATGGAGGCCCTTTCCATCCATGCAATGCTTTGATCATGCTTTCAGCCATGCCTTTTGCTATAAATAAGTGCCTTATGCTCCTCATTTCAATAACCTGAAGGCACCTTACATGCTGCACGATTGATTCCTCACCCATACTCAAAGGAACTCACCATTTTCTCTCAATTTTTTCAGATCTAAACTTCAATTTCATTGATTAATTTTTAGATCTAAAGTTCATAAGCCTTGCTTACCTTAATCCATAGATCACACTGCAATCTTAATCACCAAGAAATCGTGCTCTCAAGCTCTGCAAATCAGAGGTTTACCTCAGATTTTATTTTCTTCGAATCCACTTATATATTGCTTGTTTCTTGTTATTGTTGTGTTGTCTGAAGTCCTCTTCATAGCGGAAATATTTTTGAGCTTTGAAATTCAAAATCCAACAAGTTCCAGTTGAACTCCAAAAAATTCAACCTCTGATTTCTCTCTCAATAGGAATCTAGAATGGATTTGGTTGGCACAGGGGTGATGTACATCACCCCAGCTTTCATTTGGTACCTGGATCGTGGCTTTTGGTGAACATTTATTTCTCTGCAAATTTGACCGGTGCCGGAAGTTGGCCGGAGAAGATGGTGGTGCATACCACCGTCCAGTCTCCAAATTAAATCTGAGCCATTCGTTTCTATTTCCAGATTTGATCATATTCGTCCAATGATATGACTTATTTAATGACAGCGTGTGATTCATTTGACTGAGGCGTATGGTAGGCGCGCATGTGTGGACCAAGCGATTTTCCAGCTCAATTAATGAGCTCTGCATCCAACGCTCCACATTTTTTCTTTTAATTCCATTTCATTTAAAAAATTCATATCTCCTTCATTATTGGTCCAAAAAATGTGAGACCAATTGCATTTTTCTTCTTTTAATTTCTAGTTTCTAAAAGTGATTTTTAATATTTTTTATTTTATCATTTGATATTTTTTAGGAATTTTCTCTTTTCTGGTTATTTTTAATTCATTTAAAATAGTTTTTGATATGCAAAAAATGCAAAACTATTCTTCCAACCTCTTTGAATAATGATAGATCTATGAAAAATATTCTCATCAATTTATTAATTGATTTGAGATTTATTTGAGATTTTAATTCAATTAGGTTATTTTAATGCATTTTTAATTGATTAAAAATAGTTTCTGACTTCTAAAAATGCTATAAAAAATTGTCAAACTTTGTTTGACCTTATTTAACTTAGGATAATTCACTTGGGCGTTTCAAAGTTGATTTGAAGTGAGTTTGAAGTTTGACCTTTCTTGATTATTTTAATTCAAGTTTTATTTTAATTTTGAAAAATACCATAATAATTTATTTGTTGCTTGACTTCTAATACTCATCTTGCTTCTGTTTACTATTATTTTACCTTGATCTCATATATCTTTGGTCAATACTTGTTGATTATCTCATTCTATTTCCATTAATGCACTTTAATATTCATCTTCTTCTTCTTCTTCTTTTTCTTTTTTGATCAATGAGTTGAAGATTGGTGGTTAGCCTTGATACATGGGAGGTTTAACCTTCCTTGATTCAAATCTAATTCATTTTGATCATGGATCAAGTGAATGGCTTTGCATTAAGGATAGGTTGCTTCCTAATCAAGCAAAGAACCTAAATCAATACAAGATCATTTCTCATCTTCTTTTTGGCATGGAAAGTTGTAGGAGTTTGATTCACTAATCAAAATCTCTAACTTGGTTTTGTTGCCTACATTATTATTGACCGGCCTCAGATAGTTGTGACTTCTACATAAGTCCAATTTCGATTGCTTAACATATCGCTAAATTGCCTTATGGCACACTAACTCTAACACTAACCATTAACCATTAACATTTAATTTTTGCACTTTACATTTATGCAATTTATTATTCTTGTACATATTACTCATTTACTTTTGCCCTTTGCTCATTTGAGCACATGTTTATGTTAATGCAATTTGCCTTTTGCTCACTTGAGCATATAATTGTGTATATATTATTATGCTTGTGCTTTTGTTTTGATTGTTGTGGACCAAATGCAAAAATGGACAAAAAGGACTTAGATTCCAAGACATTCCCTATGCAAATTGGAGTAAAAAGGCCTTAATGTTGAAGATGGATTAGAAGGACCAAATCTTTAAACTCACTCTTGTCCACTCTTGATTTGCTTCATGGAACCTTTTGATGTGTGTTCTTTTATGCTATGGGATTCCTATTTGAGCCAAATTGAAGAACCATTGTCATGTGCTTCTAAAGTGAGAGATACAAGAGCCATTGGAAGATTCCTAAGAGCTTTGTTTGATTGATTGATTGCTTGAGTATACACTTGATTGCTTGCTTATTCCAAAGGATGGGAGCAACTTGGATCATCAATATGATCTCGAGAAAGGAACTCCATGTGTGGTCTTGTTTCTTATCCTTCATCTCTTGTATGATTAGGACTTTAGCCATTTTTCTTCTTCCCTCCACTCTAACCCAAGCCAAAACTTTTTTGTGCAAACATTAACACTTATTTTTAAGTATTAGAAACCTAAGCATTATGCTTTTGACTTTTAAACTTTCTTTTCATAACACTTATTTTGAATTGAATCTTTAAGTCAACTTTGACCATACTTTGTAAATACTTTTCATTGGTGTATATAACTTATTCAAATGTTTTGTGGTTTCAATGGCCACTTCTTATCAAAAACTTTTCATAACCTTTAGCTATTAGGTTTGAGTTATCCTTGAGGTAGATATAATACTCACCTATATCCTTAGTGATGGACAATGAGTCTTCCATACTTATTATAGGGTTAACCCCTCACTAGCATGTTGAAGTTATCCTCACATGGTGGATTTGTGGTTTTAGGTTGAGTTTTCTCCCTTGGATAACAAAAGACCTCAAGGCTTTTGGACCAATCAATTCACCAACTTGTTTTCAAATTTTTACCCCGAACTACGAGGTTTTGATCCTAATTTTTTTTAAGATGGTACATAGGCAATGGGTTTATCCATCAAAACATAAAATTGTAAATAAGTTGTATATTCTCTTCTCATCTCTCAATCATGTTTGCACAAATAATTTTCACAAAATACCAACCTTACAACAAGTGTGAAAAGGGATCCCTAGGAGTACCTAAGATGTTTTGGGTGCTTAAAACCTTCCCATTGCATAACCAACCCCCTTCCCCCGATCTCTGACATTTTTATTAGTTCTTGATTCGATTAAACTTCTCAGTTTTTGTTCGCTTTCTAACCTTTCCTTTGGATAAATAGAAGTGCGGTGGTGACTCGACTTGTATGGTTTACTTTTGATTTAGTTAATAAATCTAAAGGTAATGAATACCCCGCTACACCTGTGAAGCAAAAGTTCAGAAGAACTCATCCTGATATGGAAGTGAAGATCAAAGAAGAAGTTCATAAGCAAATTGATGCGGGGTTTCTGGTGACTTCTACATATCCTCAATGGGTGGCCAATATTGTGCCCGTGCCTAAGAAAGACGGAAAAGTCCGAATGTGCGTGGACTATAGAGACTTGAATAAAGCTAGTCTGAAAGATGATTTTCCTCTACCACATATTGATATGTTGGTAGACAATACAGCTAAATTCAATGTCTTCTCATTTATGGACGGATTTTCTACTTATAATCAGATCAAAATGGCACCCGAGGATATGGAGAAGACAACAATCATCACACCTTGGGGAACATTCTGTTATCGAGTGATGCCCTTCGATTTGAAGAACGTCGGAGCCACGTATCAACGTGTTATGACTACCTCGTTTCATGATATGATGCACAAGGAGATCGAGGTATATGTTGATGATATGATTGCAAAGTCGAGAACGAAAGTTGAACATGTAGAGCACTTGTTGAAGCTTTTTCAGCGTTTGAGGAAGTACAAACTCCGTCTGAATCCGAACAAGTGTACATTTGGAGTCCGTTCCGGCAAGTTATTGGGCTTTATTGTCAGTGAAAGAGGTATTGAAGTTGATCCTGCCAAGGTCAAAGCAATACAAGAGATGCCTGCGCCCAAAACTAAGAAGCAAGTCCGAGGTTTTCTTGGTCGCTTCAATTATATTTCCAGATTTATATCCCACATGACTGCCACATGTGAGCCAATATTCAAGCTCCTCCGGAAAGATCAACGTCATGATTGGACCGAGGATTTCCAGAAGGCCTTTGACAGTATCAAAGAGTATATGTCCGAGCCTCTGATTCTGTCTTCGCCTGTGGAAGGGAGACCCTTGATTATGTACTTGACCGTTCTTGAAGACTCTATGGGTTGTGTATTGGGTCAACAAGATGAATCAGGGAAGAAAGAATATGCCATCTACTATCTGAGTAAGAAGTTCACTGATTGTGAGTCTCAATACTCAATGCTTGAGAAAACATGTTGTGCTTTGGCTTAGGATGCTAAGCGCTTACGCCAGTATATGTTGAATCATATGACTTGGTTGATATCCAAAATGGATCCAATTAAGTATATCTTTAAGAATTCTGCTTTAACTGGGAGGATTTCCCGGTGGCAGATGTGGTTATCTGAGTATGATATTGAGTATCGAGCTCAGAAAGCTATTAAAGGTAGTATCTTGGATGACCACTTGGCACATCAACCAATTGAGGATTATCAGTCTGTTTAGTACGACTTCCCTGATGAGGAGATTCTGTATTTGAAGATGAAAGATTGTGATGAGCCTACGCTCGATGAAGGGCCAGAGCCTGGTTCCCGATGGAGCATGGTGTTTGATGGTGCTGTAAATCAATATGGGAATGGTATTGGGGCAGTGATTATTACTCCTCAGGGCACACATATTCCTTTTACAGCAAGGCTAACTTTCAAATGCACGAATAATATGGCGGAGTATGAGGCCTGTATTATGGGTTTAGAAGAATGTATTGATCTTAGGATCAAGCATTTGGATGTTTATGGTGATTCGGCCCTTGTTGTTAATAAGATTAAGGGTGAATAGGAGACGAATCAGCCTGGCCTCATCCCATAAAGAGATTATGTGAGGAGGATTTCAACGATCTTTACTGAGGTTGACTTCCATCATATTCCTCGAGATGAGAATCGGATGGCAGATGCTCTCGCTACGCTTGCTTCTATGATTGTGGTGAAGTTCTTGAATGAAGTCCCCTATATTACTGTGATGTGCTTGGATAGACCAACTCATGTATTCGCAGTTGAAGAAGTAAAAGATGATAAGCCATGGTATTATGACATCAAATGTTTTCTTTAGAGTCAGATTTACCCGCCTGGAGCATCTATTAAAGACAAGAAGACTTTGAGGAGATTATCAGGCAGTTTCTACCTCAATGGCGATGTGCTTTACAAGAGGAATTTTGACATGGTTTTGCTCAAATGCGTGGATAGACACGAAGCAGACCTGTTAATGACTGAAGTCCATGAGGGTTCATTTGGTACTCATTCCAATGGACATGCCATGTCAAAGAAGATGTTGAGAGCAGGCTACTATTGGCTGACAATGGAGTTTGACTGCTACAAATATGTGAAGAAATGCCATAAGTGTTAGATTTATGCGGATAAGATTCATATTCCCCCGACACTTCTGAATGTTATTTTATCACCATGGCCTTTCTCCATGTGGGGAATTGACATGATTGGCATGATAGAGCCAAAAGCGTCCAACGGTCACATGTTTATTCTCGTAGCAATTGATTACTTCACCAAGTGGGTTGAAGCGGCATCATATGCAAACGTGACCAGGTAGGTGGTTGTGAAGTTTATCAAGAATCAACTCATATGCCGTTATGGTGTGCCAGATAAGATCATTACTGATAATGGATCTAACTTGAACAACAGGATGATGAAAGAGCTATGTAGCGAGTTCAAGATTGCACATCATAATTCTTCTCCTTATAGATCCAAGATGAATGGGGCTGTTGAAGCTGCTAATAAGAACATCAAGAAGATTTTCCAGAAGATGGTTGTTACGTACAAAGATTAGCATGAGATGTTGTCATTTGCTTTGCATGGTTATCGTACATCTGTCCATACTTCAATAGGGGCAACCCCTTTCTCTCTTGTTTATGGCATGGAGGTTGTGCTCCCCGTGGAGGTTGAGATCCCATCAATGAGAGTCTTGATGGAAGCCAAGTTGACTGAGGCTGAATGGGTTCAGAGTCGTTATGACCAATTAAATTTGATAGAAGAGAAGAGATTAACAGCCATGCGCCATGGTGAGTTATATCAGCAAAGGATGAAGAAAGCCTTTGATAAGAAGGTCAAGCCTCGTGTGTTCCGAGAAGGTGACCTCGTGCTCAAGAAAGTTTTGTCTTTCGCGCCCGATTCCAGGGGCAAGTGGACTCCAAACTATAAAGGTCTGCATGTTGTTAAGAGAGCCTTTTCAGGCGGTGCTTTGATACTTACAACTATGGATGGGGAGGATTTCACTCGTCCTGTGAATTCAGATGCAGTCAAGAAATACTTCGCCTAAAATAAAAACAGAATAACTCGCTAAGTTGAAAACCCGAAAGGGTGGCTTAGGCAAAAAAATGAGCGTCTCGGTGGATTGAAAACCCAAAAGGGCGATCCAAGCAAAAGTTAGAGACATAAAAAATGAATATATATCCTGCTAGATTGAGTACCTCACCCTGGGGCAATCTAGGCAAAAATTAGGGATTTGGCATGTAACTACATCCTGACAAGACTTTATTTTTCAATCGTCTTCTGTCAAAGATTCTCGCTTAGTCTTCGTCAACTGAAGCTTCAAATACATCAGATTCAGAGTTGGTGGAGAAATGGTCATTATGTTCAATGTAGCCTTTTTCCAATATATATGACCAATTTCAAATTTGTAAAGATCCATGGAATCTTGCCATTTGCAGACTACCATTCCATCAAATAAATTTGAGCCTTTATCCAATTCTTTGCACTCTTATTTGTTTCTGTTTAATAAATGTTTGCATGTTTTAATTGATAAATATCTTTGTTTTAAATAAACAAAGTTTTTATAAACAGTTTTTAAACAAAGTGAACATTCACAATGACTCAAAGGATAATTGGAATGTCTTCAGTGCTCTCCCAAGGATAGTATGATCTCCAAAATGGTAAGGAATTTGTTCATATTCCTAGTGTATCTGTTATCCTCTTCATCATCTTTCAGGTTTGTCTCCTCAGTAAGTCCAGAGAAGGGTGATACACCACCAAAGTCCCCAAAGAGTCTGGAGTTTGGTCTCAGTCTTCTAGCTCCCTAGTGAGTCTGGATCAAGAATCTGTGTTTTATCAATTATATGGTTGTCATCCTTTGTGTGGATTGACCTAAAATCCCTTATAGATTGATAAATTGACATGCTATCTTTTTCGAGGAAGATGGTCTTCCCTTAATCAGATCGGAAATCTCCCGCAGAGTAAGCAGGAAATCCCAGCATGATGGGAATTTTCAACAAGTTGGTTTGTAGCTGATCCCCAGCGGATTCGCATACATTGATCTCCAGCAGGTTTGCCTACCATTCATCCTCAACAGGGTTGCTCACTTTAGACTTCCCCAGCTTGGTCACCAGTAGGTTATCTCCAGCATGATCACCTATAGGTTATCCCCGGTTCAGTCATCAGAAGTTGTTCCCCAATAGAGTTGCTTGATCGGAGCCTGATTGTTGTTCCTTCTTCTGTTGGTTATAAGTGTTGGCAGCAATTTTGGTAAAACAAAGAGTGTTCACAAGATGTTGTGTGTGATGTCTTCACATAAGATATTGTATGTACCTGTTGGAGTTCAAGAACCTAATTATGCAGGATTGTTTCAGAATGTCATACACAATGTCATGCAATCTGATGATGTGTACTTGCTGGAGTTTAAATGGAAAACATAATTATGCAGGACTGTTTCAGGATATCATACACGATGTCATGACATCTGATATTATGTACCTGTGTTAAATTATAAAAGGAGTTATGGAATTATGCAGGATTGTTCCAGGATATTAGACCCGATGTCATAACATCATGTACACAGAACATTCAGTATGAATGTCTGGTGTTATGTGATTGCACATTTAATGCCAATCTATTTATGATTGAAGATCTGATTTGCAGGCGCATTCAATCATTGATTACAACCTGATTTTCTTATTTTCCAAGGAGATCTAACCAGCTGTTATGAGAAGATTTAATTGGAAAATAGTTTTAGGGTTTTCAAGATGTCCAAGCCCAGCTGAATGCTTCTATAAATAGGACTTGGAAAACCTGATTTGACACACAACCAATACTGAGCGAAATATTGAGAGAGACAAAGGGTTTGTGTCTTATTTAGTCGTGAGACTTGTATACCATTCTAGTCATCCATAGATGATTGAATTGGTCTGATTTGTGGTTGTAATATGTCACTCAAAGCTTGTAAGCAAGAGTGTGTGTCTACTTGATCAAAGTTGTTAAGCAAGATCAAGTGTGTGTCTACTTGATCAAAGTTGTTAAGCAAGATCAAGTGTGTGTCTTCTTGATTGAAATTGCTAAGTAAAATCAAGGGTGTGTTATTGAAAAGTGTCTTCTTTTCACAAGGAATTGTTATTTAAAATCGCAGGTGTGATTGAGGGAGAGTGAGTGGGTTCTCATATCTAAGAGTGCTTAGGTAGAAATTGCATGGGTAGAGATTAGGTGAGAAAGACTGTAACTTGTTGAAGTGTAGCGAGAGTCTTTGAACTGATTCTATTTAGTGGAGTTCCTTCCTGGCTTGGTAGCCCCCAGACGTAGGTGAGTTGCACCGAACTGGGTTAACAATTGCATGTGTCTTTTGCATTGCCATTCTTTATCTTTATCATGTTTGTGTTACTCAGATATTAGTGTCGTGACATTACCTTCGACATTTCATATCTGATACCAGAACTTCAATTGGTATCAGAGCAGGCATCCTGCTCTGGTTCTGGGTGAGATTTAGGGACAATACTTTTTGGTACAATGGGAAGAGATGGAGAAGGATGGTGAGACCAAAGATTCAGATGCCAATACCTCAAGTGAGAGGTCTGATGCTCAATCTAGTGGCAACTCTGATTCTGAAGGTGAAGATGATACTTCTTCCTATGATTAAATGGTAATGGTTCCCCCTGTTTTGAAGATTGTGTGAGGTATGTTGTGATGAAGACTGTTTTGGTGTGGTTGTTGTGTGTGCTGTTATGGAAGTTGGTTCCCCTGCTGTTTGAATGCTGAAGAATTTATTGTTTTTTTTTAAATTTATGTAATTTGTGGCAGTCCTTACTGATGCCTTTATGTAATATTTTGGGCTCTTAATGAGTTCCATGGATTTTTCATTATCTCAGCTGTCACAGCTGTGTATAATGTTAGTTTGTATCTCCTAACAATTATGTTTTAACATGTTATATGTTATGACATCTGTGGTGACATTCCCTGCTAGGCTAATTGACATTTATTTTGTCTAATTGGTCACCTGTCGTCAAAATTTTGACTAAAAAGGGGGAGAAGTATGTTGGAGATGTGGAGCTGCGAGGAGATGTATGTGCTGGTGTAGCTGAATAGATGAACATCTATTATTGAAGGAGATGTGTTTGTTGTAAGACAGAATGTTGTTCTGTTTATAGATGTCAAAGGGGATGTCTGATGTGGTTCACAGGTGATATTATATGGTGGACAGATGATGTTGAAGCAGATGTCAAAATGATATTCTGACTGTTACAGGTGTTATGGTTACAGGTGCTGTTATTATCAAAGGAGATGTTTGTGTTGCACAGATTTAGGGGGAGATGTAGTACCCTTGTGCATTTGTGTGTTTTACTAGTTGCTTCTATAACTAGTAATTCTGTGTTTGCTTCTGCTGCTGTTTAAATTGTTGTTTAACTGCTGATAGTTTTCTTGTGAACAAAAAGGACAGATATATGTTTTAGCCAAAATTTGCCAAAGGGGAAGTTTGTTGGTTCTAAGTGTTGGCAGCAATTTTGGTAAAAACAAAGAGTGTTCACAAGATGTTGTGTGTGATGTCTTAACATAAGATATCATATGTACCTGCTGGAGTTCAACAACATAATTATGCAGGATTGTTTCAGAATGCCATACAGAATGTCATGGCATCTGATGATGTGTACCTGCTGGAGTTTAAATGGAAAACATAATTATGCAGGATTGTTTCAAGATGTCATACACGATGTCATGACATCTGATATTATGTACCTGCTGGAAATTATAAAAGGAATTATGGAATCATGCAGGATTGTTCCAGGATGCCAGACCCGATGTCATGATATCCTGTACACAGAACATTCAGTATGAATGTGTGGTGTTATGTGATTGCACATTTAATGCCAATCTATGTATGATTGAAGATCTGATTTGCAGATGCATTCAATCATTGATTACAACCTGATTTACTTATTTTCCAAGGAGATCTAACCAGCTGTTATGAGAAGATTTAATTGGAAAATAGTTTTAGGGTTTTCAAGATGTCCAAGCACAGTTGAATGCTTCTATAAATAGGACTTGGAAAACCTGATTTGACACACAACCAATACTGAGCGAAATATTGAGAGAGAGAAAGGGTTTGTGTCTTATTTAGTCGTGAGACTTGTATACCATTCTAGTCATCCATAGATGATTGAATTGGTCTGATTTGTGGTTGTAATTTGTCACTCAAACCTTGTAAGCAAGAGTGTGTGTCTACTTGATTAAAGCTGTTAAGCAAGATCAAGTGTGTGTCTACTTGATCAAAGTTGTTAAGCAAGATCAAGTGTGTGTCTTCTTGATGGAAATTGCTAAGTAAAATCAAGGGTGTGTAATTGAAAAGTGTCTTCTTTTCACAAGGAATTGTTATTTAAAATCACAGGTGTGATTGAGGGGGAGTGAGTGGGTTCTCATATCTAAGAGTGCTTAGGTAGAAATTGCACGGGTAGAGATTAGGTGAGAAAGACTGTAACTTGTTCGAAGTGTACAGAGAGTCTTTGAACTGACTTTGGTTAGTGGATTTCCTTCCTGGCTTGGTAGCCCCCAGACGTAGGTGAGTTGCACCGAACTGGGTTAACAATTGCATGTGTCTTTTGCATTGTCATTATTTATCTTTATCCTGTTTGTGTTACTCAGGTATTAGTGTCGTGACATTACCTTCGACATCTCATATCTGATACCAGAACTTCAATTGGTATCAGAGCAGGCATCCTGCTCTGGTTCTGGGTGAGATCTAGGGACAATACTTTTTGGTACATTGGGAAGAGATGGAGAAGGCTGGTGAGACCAAAGATTCAGATGCCAATACCTCAAGTGAGAGGTCTGATGCTTAATCTAGTGGCAACTCTGATTCTGAAGGTGAAGATGATACTTCTTCCTCTGATTAAATGGCAATGGTTCCCCCTGTGTTGAAGACTGTGTGAGGTATGTTGTGATGAAGACTGTTTTGGTGTGGCTGTTGTGTGTGCTATTATGGAAGTTGGTTCCCCTGCTGTTTGAATGCTGAAGAATTTATTGTTTTTTTTTTAAATTTGTGTAATTTGTGGCAGTCCTTACTGATGCCTTTATGTAATATTTTGGGCTTTTAATGAGTTCCATGGATTTTTCATTATCTCAGCTGTCACAACTGTGTATAATGTTGGTTTATATCTCCTAACAATTATGTTTTAATATGTTATAGGTTATGACATCTGTGGTGACATTCTCTGCTAGGCTAATTGACATTTATTTTGTCTAATTGGTGACCTGTGGTCAAAATTTTGACTAAAAAGGGGGAGAAGTATGTTGGAGATGTGGAGTTGTGACGAGATGTATGTGCTGGTGTGGCTGAATAGATGAACATCTATTATTGAAGGAGATGTGTTTGTTGTAAGACAGAATGTTGTTCTGATTACAGATGTCAAAGGGGATGTCGGATATGGTTCGTAGGTGATATTATATGGTGCACAGATGATGTTGAAGCAGATGTCAGAATGATATTCTGACTGTTACAGGTGTTGTGGTTACAGGTGCTGTTATTATCAAAGGAGATGTTTGTGTTGCACAGATTTAGGGGGAGATGTAGTACCCTTGTGCATTTGTGTGTTTTACTAGTTGCTTCTATAACTAGTAATTCTGTGTTTGCTTCTGCTGCTGTTTAAATTGTTGTTTAACTGCTGATAGTTTTCTTGTGAACAAAAAGGACAGATATATGTTTTAGCCAAAATTTGCCAAAGGGGGAGTTTGTTGGTTCTAAGTGTTGGCAGCAATTTTGGTAAAAACAAAGAGTGTTCACAAGATGTTGTGTGTGATGTCTTAATATAAGATATCATATGTACCTGCTGGAGTTCAAGAACATAATTATGCAGGATTGTTTCAGAATGACATACAGAATGTCATGGCATCTGATGATGTGTACCTACTGGAGTTTAAATGAAAAACATAATTATGCAGGATTGTTTCAAGATGTCATACACGATGTCATGACATCTGATATTATGTACCTGCTAGAAATTATAAAAGGAATTATGGAATCATGCAGGACTGTTCCAGGATGCCAGACCCGATGTCATGATATCCTGTACACAGAACATTCAGTATGAATGTGTGGTGTTATGTGATTGCACATTTAATGCCAATCTATGTATGATTGAAGATCTGATTTGCAGACGCATTCAATCATTGATTACAACCTGATTTACTTATTTTCCAAGGAGATCTAACCAGCTGTTATGAGAAGATTTAATTGGAAAATAGTTTTAGGGTTTTCAAGATGTCCAAGCACAGTTGAATGCTTCTATAAATAGGACTTGGAAAACCTGATTTGACACACAACCAATACTGAGCGAAATATTGAGAGAGAGAAAGGGTTTGTGTCTTATTTAGTCGTGAGACTTGTATACCATTCTAGTCATCCATAGATGATTGAATTGGTCTGATTTGTGGTTGTAATTTGTCACTCAAAGCTTGTAAGCAAGAGTGTGTGTCTACTTGATTAAAGTTGTTAAGCAAGATCAAGTGTGTGTCTACTTGATCAAAGTTGTTAAGCAAGATCAAGTGTGTGTGTTCTTGATTGAAATTGCTAAGTAAAATCAAGGGTGTGTAATTGAAAAGTGTCTTCTTTTCACAAGGAATTGTTATTTAAAATCACAGGTGTGATTGAGGGGGAGTGAGTGGGTTCTCATATCTAAGAGTGCTTAGGTAGAAATTGCACAGGTAGAGATTAGGTGAGAAAGACTGTAACTTGTCCGAAGTGTACCAAGAGTCTTTGAACTGACTTTGGTTAGTGGATTTCCTTCCTGGCTTGGTAGCCCCCAGACGTAGGTGAGTTGCACCGAACTGGGTTAACAATTGCATGTGTCTTTTGCATTGTCATTCTTTACCTTTATCCTGTTTGTGTTACTCAGGTATTAGTGTCGTGACATTACCTTCGACATCTCATATCTGATACCAGAACTTCAATTGGTATCAGAGCAGGCATCCTGCTCTGGTTCTGGGTGAGATCTAGGGACAATACTTTTTGGTACATTGGGAAGAGATGGAGAAGGCTGGTGAGACCAAAGATTCAGGTGCCAATACCTCAAGTGAGAGGTCTGATGCTTAATCTAGTGGCAACTCTGATTCTGAAGGTGAAGATGATACTTCTTCCTCTGATTAAATGACAATGGTTCCCCCTGTGTTGAAGACTGTGTGAGGTATGTTGTGATGAAGACTGTTTTGGTGTGGCTGTTGTGTGTGCTGTTATGGAAGTTGGTTCCCCTGCTGTTTGAATGCTGAAGAATTTATTGTTTTTTTTAAAATTTGTGTAATTTGTGGCAGTCCTTACTGATGCCTTTATGTAATATTTTGGGCTCTTAATGAGTTCCATGGATTTTTCATTATCTCAGCTGTCACAACTGTGTATAATGTTGGTTTGTATCTCCTAACAATTATGTTTTAATATGTTATAGGTTATGACATCTGTGGTGACATTCTCTGCTAGGCTAATTGACATTTATTTTGTCTAATTGGTCACCTGTGGTCAAAATTTTACCTAAAAAGGGGGAGAAGTATGTTGGAGATGTGGAGTTGTGACGAGATGTATGTGCTGGTGTGGCTGAATAGATGAACATCTATTATTGAAGGAGATGTGTTTGTTGTAAGACAGAATGCTGTTCTGTTTACAGATGTCAAAGGGGATGTCGGATGTGGTTCGCAGGTGATATTATATGGTGCACAAATGATGTTGAAGCAGATGTCAGAATGATATTCTGACTGTTACAGGTGTTGTGGTTACAGGTGCTGTTATTATCAAATGAGATGTTTGTGTTGCACAGATTTAGGGGGAGATGTAGTACCCTTGTGCATTTGTGTGTTTTACTAGTTGCTTCTATAACTAGTAATTTTGTGTTTGCTTCTGCTGCTGTTTAAATTGTTGTTTAACTGCTGATAGTTTTCTTGTGAACAAAAAGGACAGATATATGTTTTAGCCAAAATTTGCCAAAGGGGGAGTTTGTTGGTTCTATGTGTTGGCAGCAATTTTGGTAAAAACAAAGAGTGTTCACAAGATGTTGTGTGTGATGTCTTAACATAAGATATCATATGTACCTGCTGGAGTTCAAGAACTTAATTATGCAGGATTGTTTCAGAATGCCATACAGAATGTCATGGCATCTGATGATGTGTACCTGCTGGAGTTTAAATGGAAAACATAATTATGCAGGATTGTTTCAAGATGTCATACACGATGTCATGACATCTGATATTATGTACCTGCTGGAAATTATACAAGGAATTATGGAATCATGCAGGATTGTTCCAGGATGCCAGACCCGATGTCATGATATCCTGTACACAGAACATTCAGTATGAATGTCTGGTGTTATGTGATTGCACATTTAATGCCAATCTATGTATGATTGAAGATCTGATTTGCAGACGCATTCAATCATTGATTACAACCTGATTTACTTATTTTCCAAGGAGATCTAACCAGCTGTTATGAGAAGATTTAATTGGAAAATAGTTTTAGGGTTTTCAAGATGTCCAAGCCCAGCTGAATGCTTCTAGAAATAGGACTTGGAAAACCTGATTTGACACACAACCAATACTGAGCGAAATATTGAGAGAGAGCAAGGGTTTGTGTCTTGTTTAGTCGTGAGACTTATAAGCCATTCAAGTCATCCATAGATGATTGAATTGGTCTGATTTGTGGTTGTAATTTGTCACTTAAAGCTTGTAAGCAAGGGTGTGTGTCTACTTGATCAAAGCTGTTAAGCAAGATCAAGTGTGTGTCTACTTGATCAAAGTTGTTAAGCAAGATCAAATGTGTGTCTTCTTGATTGAAATTGCTAAGTAAAATCAAGGGTGTGTTATTGAAAAGTGTCTTCTTTTCACAAGGAATTGTTATTTAAAATCACAGGTGTGATTGAGGGGGAGTGAGTGGGTTCTCATATCTAAGAGTGCTTAGGTAGAAATTGCACGGGTAGAGATTAGGTGAGAAAGATTGTAACTTGTTCGAAGTGTAGCGAGAGTCTTTGAACTGATTCTATTTAGTGGATTTCCTTCCTGGCTTGGTAGCCCCTAGACGTAGGTGAGTTGCACCGAACTGGGTTAACAATTGCATGTGTCTTTTGCATTGCCATTCTTTATCTTTATCCTGTTTGTGTTACTCAGATATTAGTGTCGTGACATTACCTTCGACATCTCATATCTGATACCAGAACTTCAATTGGTATCAGAGCATGCATCCTGCTCTGGTTCTGGGTGAGATCTAGGGACAATACTTTTTGGTACAATGGGAAGAGATGGAGAAGGCTGGTGAGACCAAAGATTCAGATGCCAATACCTCAAGTGAGAGGTCCGATGCTCAATCTAGTGGCAACTCTGATTCTGAAGGTGAAGATGATACTTCTTCCTCTTATTAAATGGTAATGGTTCCCCCTTTATTGAAGACTGCTTGAGGTATGTTGTGATGAAGACTGTTTTGGTGTGGCTGTTGTATGTGCTGTTATGGAAGTTGGTTCCCCTGCTGTTTGAATGCTGATGAATTTATTGTTTTTTTTTAATTTGTGTAATTTGTGGCAGTCCTTACTGATGCCTTTATGTAATATTTTGGGCTCTTAATGAGTTCCATGGATTTTTCATTATCTCAGTTGTCACAGCTGTGTATAATGTTGATTTGTATCTCCTAACAATTATGTTTTAACATGTTATATGTTATGACATCTATGGTGACATTCTCTGCTAGGCTAATTGGCATTTATTTTGTCTAATTGGTCACCTGTGGTCAAAATTTTGACTAAAAAGGGGGAGAAGTATGTTGGAGATATGGAGTTGTGAGGAGATGTATGTGCTGGTGTAGCTGAATAGATGAACATCTATTATTGAAGGAGATGTGTTTGTTGTAAGGCAGAATGTTGTTCTGTTTATAGATGTCAAAGGGGATGTCTGATGTGGTTCACAGGTGATATTATGTGGTGCACAGGTGATGTTGAAGCAGATGTCAGAATGATATTCTGACTGTTACAGGTGTTGTGGTTACAGGTGCTGTTATTATCAAAGGAGATGTTTGTGTTGCACAGATTTAGGGGGAGATGTAGTACCCTTGTGCATTTATGTGTTTTACTAGTTGCTTCTATAACTAGTAATTTTGTGTTTGCTTCTGCTGCTGTTTAAATTGTTGTTTAACTGCTGATAGTTTTCTTGTGAACAAAAAGGACAGATATATGTTTTAGCCAAAATTTTCCAAAGGGGGAGTTTGTTGGTTCTAAGTGTTGGCAACAATTTTGGTAAAACAAAGAGTGTTCACAAGATGTTGTGTGTATTGTATTAACATAAGATATCATATGTACCTGCTGGAGCTCAAGAACATAACTATGCAGGATTGTTTCAGAATGCCATACAGAATGTCATGATATCTGATGATGTGTACCTGCTGGAGTTTAAATGGAAAACATAATTATGCAGGATTGTTTCAAGATGTCATACACGATGTCATGACATATGATATTATGTACCTGCTGGAAATTATAAAAGGAATTATGGAATTATGCAGGATTGTTCCAGGATGCTAGACCCGATGTCATGATATCCTATACACAGAACATTCAGTATGAATGTCTGGTGTTATGTGATTGCATATTTAATGCCACTCTATGTATGATTGATGATCTGATTTGCAGGCGCATTCAATCATTGATTACAACCTGATTTACTTATTTTCCAAGGAGATCTAACCAGCTATTATGAGAAGATTTAATTGGAAAATAGTTTTAGGGTTTTCAAGATGTTCAAGCCCAGCTGAATGCTTCTATAAATAGGTCTTGGAAAACCTGATTTGACACACAACCAATACTGAGCGAAATATTGAGAGAGAGCAAGGGTTTGTGTCTTGTTTAGTCGTGAGACTTATAAGCCATTCAAGTCATCCATAGATGATTGAATTGGTCTGATTTGTGGTTGTAATTTGTCACTTAAAGCTTGTAAGCAAGGGTGTGTGTCTAGTTGATCAAAGCTGTTAAGCAAGATCAAGTGTGTGTCTACTTGATCAAAGTTGTTAAGCAAGATCAAGTGTGTGTCTTCTTGATTGAAATTGCTAAGTAAAATCAAGGGTGTGTTATTGAAAAGTGTCTTCTTTTCACAAGGAATTGTTATTTAAAATCACAGGTGTGATTGAGGGGGAGTGAGTAGGTTCTCATATCTAAGAATGCTTAGGTAGAAATTGCACGGGTAGAGATCAGGTGAGAAAGATTGTAAGTTGTTCGAAGTGTAGCGAGAGTCTTTGAACTGATTCTATTTAGTGGATTTCCTTCCTGGCTTGGTAGCCCCTAGACGTAGGTGAGTTGCACCGAACTGGGTTAACAATTGCATGTGTCTTTTGCATTGCCATTCTTTATCTTTTTATCTTGTTTGTGTTACTCAGATATTAGTGTCGTGACATTACCTTCGACATCTCATATCTGATACCAGAACTTCAATTGGTATCAGAGCAGGCATCCTGCTCTGGTTCTGGGTGAGATCTAGGGACAATACTTTTTGGTACAATGGGAAGAGATGGAGAAGGCTGGTGAGACCAAAGATTCAGATGCCAATACCTCAAGTGAGAGGTCTGATGCTCAATCTAGTGGCAACTCTGATTCTGAAGGTGAAGATGATACTTCTTCCTCTGATTAAATGGTAATGGTTCCCCCTTTATTGAAGACTGCTTGAGGTATGTTGTGATGAAGACTGTTTTGGTGTGGCTGTTGTGTGTGCTGTTATGGAAGTTGGTTCCCCTGCTGTTTGAATGCTGAAGAATTTATTGTTTTTTTTTTAATTTGTGTAATTTGTGGCAGTCCTTACTGATGCCTTTATGTAATATTTTAGGCTCTTAATGAGTTCCATGGATTTTTCATTATCTCAGTTGTCACAGCTGTGTATAATGTTGATTTGTATCTCCTAACAATTATGTTTTAACATGTTATATGTTATGACATCTGTGGTGACATTCTCTGTTAGGCTAATTGACATTTATTTTGTCTAATTGGTCACCTGTGGTCAAAATTTTGACTAAAAAAGGGGAGAAGTATTTTGGAGATATGAAGTTGTGAGGAGATGTATGTGCTGGTGTAGCTGAATAGATGAACATCTATTATTGAAGGAGATGTGTTTGTTGTAAGACAGAATGTTGTTCTGTCTATAGATGTCAAAGGGGATGTCTGATGTGGTTCACAGGTGATATTATATGGTGCACAGGTGATGTTGAAGCAGATGTCAGAATGATATTCTGACTGTTACGGTGTTGTGGTTACAGGTGCTGTTATTATCAAAGGAGATGTTTGTGTTGCACAGATTTAGGGGGAGATGTAGTACCCTTGTGCATTTGTGTGTTTTACTAGTTGCTTCTATAACTAGTAATTTTGTTTTTGCTTCTGCTGCTGTTTAAATTGTTGTTTAACTGCTGATAGTTTTCTTGTGAACAAAAAGGACAGATATATGTTTTAGCCAAAATTTGCCAAAGGGAGAGTTTGTTGGTTCTAAGTGTTGGCAGCAATTTTGGTAAAATTAAGAGTGTTCACAAGATGTTGTGTGTGATGTCTTAACATAAGATATCATATGTACCTGCTGGAGCTCAAGAACATAATTATGCAGGATTTTTTCAGAATGCCATACAGAATGTCATGGCATCTGATGATGTGTACCTGCTGGAGTTTAAATGGAAAACATAATTATGCAGGATTGTTTCAAGATGTCATACACGATGTCATGACATCTGATATTATGTACCTGCTGGAAATTATAAAAGGAATTATGGAATTATGCAGGATTGTTCCAGGATGCTAGACCCGATGTCATGATATCCTGTACACAGAACATTCAGTATGAATGTCTGGTGTTATGTGATTGCACATTTAATGCCAATCTATGTTTGATTGAAGATCGGATTTGCAGGCGCATTCAATCATTGATTACAACCTGATTTACTTATTTTCCAAGGAGATCTAACCAGCTGTTATGAGAAGATTTAATTGGAAAATAGTTTTAGGGTTTTCAAGATGTCCAAGCCCAGCTGAATGCTTCTATAAATAGGACTTGGAAAACCCGATTTGACACACCACCAATACTGAGCGAAATATTGAGAGAGAGCAAGGGTCTGTGTCTTGTTTAGTCGTGAGACTTATAAGCCATTCAAGTCATCCATAGATGATTGAATTGGTCTGATTTGTGGTTGTAATTTGTCACTTAAAGCTTGTAAGCAAGAGTGTGTGTCTACTTGATCAAAGTTGTTAAGCAAGATCAAGTGTGTGTCTACTTGATCAAAGTTGTTAAGCAAGATCAAATGTGTGTCTTCTTGATTGAAATTGCTAAGTAAAATCAAGAGTGTGTTATTGAAAAGTGTCTTCTTTTCACAAGGAATTGTTATTTAAAATCACAGGTGTGATTGAGGGGTAGTGAGTGGGTTCTCATATCTAAGAGTGCTTAGGTAGAAATTGCACGGGTAGAGATTAGGTGAGAAAGATTGTAACTTGTTCGAAGTGTAGCGAGAGTCTTTGAACTGATTCTATTTAGTGGATTTCCTTCCTGGCTTGGTAGCCCCTAGACGTAGGTGAGTTGCACTGAACTGGGTTAACAATTGCATGTGTCTTTTGCATTGCCATTCTTTATCTTTATCCTGTTTGTGTTACTCAGATATTAGTGTCGTGACATTACCTTCGACATCTCATATCTGATACCAGAACTTCAATTGGTATCAGAGCAGGCATCCTGCTCTAGTTCTGGGTGAGATCTAGGGACAATACTTTTTGGTACAATGGGAAGAGATGGAGAAGGCTGGTGAGACCAAATATTCAGATGCCAATACCTCAAGTGAGAGGTCCGATGCTCAATCTAGTGGCAACTCTGATTCTGAAGGTGAAGATGATACTTCTTCCTCTGATTAAATGGTAATGGTTCCCCCTTTATTGAAGACTGCTTGAGGTATATTGTGATGAAGACTGTTTTGGTGTGGCTGTTGTGTGTGCTGTTATGGAAGTTGGTTCCCCTGCTGTTTGAATGCTGAAGAATTTATTGTTTTTTTTTTAATTTGTGTAATTTGTGGCAGTCCTTACTGATGCCTTTATGTAATATTTTGGGCTCTTAATGAGTTCCATGGATTTTTCATTATCTCAGTTGTCACAGCTGTGTATAATGTTGATTTGTATCTCCTAACAATTATGTTTTAACATGTTATATGTTATGACATCTGTGGTGACATTCTCTGCTAGGCTAATTGGCATTTATTTTGTCTAATTGGTCACCTGTGGTCAAAATTTTGACTAAAAAGGGGGAGAAGTATGTTGGAGATGTGGAGCTGTAAGGAGATGTATGTGTTGGTGTAGCTGAATAGATGAACATCTATTATTGAAGGAGATGTGTTTGTTGTAAGACAGAATGTTGTTTTGTTTACAGATGTCAAAGGGGATGTCTGATGTGGTTCGCAGGTGATATTATATGGTGCACAGATGATGTTGAAGCAGATGTCAAAATGATATTCTAACTGTTACAGGTGTTGTGGTTACAGGAGCTGTTATTATCAAAGGAGATGTTTGTGTTGCACAGCTTTACCCTTGTGTATTTGTGTGTTTTACTAGTTGCTTCTATATCTAGTAATTCTGTTTTTGCTTCTGCTGCTGTTTAAATTGTTGTTTAACTGCTGATAGTTTTCTTGTGAACAAAAAGGACAAATATATGTTTTAGCCAAAATTTGCCAAAGGGGGAGTTTGTTGGTTCTAAGTGTTGGCAGCAATTTTGGTAAAACAAAGAGTGTTCACAAGATGTTGTGTGTGATGTCTTAACATAAGATATCATATGTACCTGCTGGAGTTCAAGAACATAATTATGCAGGATTGTTTCAGAATGCCATACAGAATGTCATGGCATCTGATGATGTGTACCTGCTGGAGTTTAAATGGAAAACATAATTATGCAGGATTGTTTCAAGATGTCATACACGATGTCATGACATCTGATATTATGTACCTGTTGGAAATTATAAAAGGAATTATGGAATTATGCAGGATTGTTCCAGGATGCTAGACCCGATGTCATGATATCCTGTACACAGAACATTCAGTATGAATGTCTGGTGTTATGTGATTGCACATTTAATGCCAATCTATGTATGATTGAAGATCTGATTTGCAGGCGCATTCAATCATTGATTACAACCTAATTTACTTAATTTCCAAGGAGATCTAACCAGCTGTTATGAGAAGATTTAATTGGAAAATAGTTTTAGGGTTTTCAAGATGTCCAAGCCCAGCTGAATGCTTCTATAAATAGGACATGGAAAACCTGATTTGACACACAACCAATACTGAGCGAAATATTGAGAGAGAGCAAGGGTTTGTGTCTTGTTTAGTCGTGAGACTTATAAGCCATTCAAGTCATCCATAGATGATTGAATTGGTCTGATTTGTGGTTGTAATTTGTCACTTAAAGCTTGTAAGCAAGGGTGTGTGTCTACTTTATCAAAGCTGTTAAGCAAGATCAAGTGTGTGTCTACTTGATCAAAGTTGTTAAGCAAGATCAAATGTGTGTCTTCTTGATTGAAATTGCTAAGTAAAATCAAGGGTGTGTTATTGAAAAGTGTCTTCTTTTCACAAGGAATTGTTATTTAAAATCACAGGTGTGATTGAGGGGGAGTGAGTGGGTTCTCATATCTAAGAGTGCTTAGGTAGAAATTGCACGGGTAGAGATTAGGTGAGAAAGATTGTAACTTGTTCGAAGTGTAACGAGAGTCTTTGAACTGATTCTATTTAGTGGATTTCCTTCCTGGCTTGGTAGCCCCTAGACGTAGGTGAGTTGCACCGAACTGGGTTAACAATTGCATGTGTCTTTTGCATTGCCATTCTTTATCTTTATCCTGTTTGTGTTACTCAGATATTAGTGTCGTGACATTACCTTCGACATCTCATATCTGATACCAGAACTTCAATTGGTATCAGAGCAGGCATCCTGCTCTGGTTCTGGGTGAGATCTAGGGACAAAACTTTTTGGTACAATGTGAAGAGATGGAGAAGGTTGGTGAGACCAAAGATTCAGATCCCAGTACCTCAAGTGAGAGGTTCGATGCTCAATCTAGTGGCAACTCTGATTCTGAAGGTGAAGATGATACTTCTTCCTCTGATTAAATGTAATGGTTCCCCCTTTATTGAAGACTGCTTGAGGTATGTTGTGATGAAGACAGTTTTGGTGTGGCTGTTGTGTGTGTTGTTATGGAAGTTGGTTCCCCTGCTGTTTGAATGCTGAAGAATTTATTGTTTTTTTTTTAATTTGTGTAATTTGTGGCAGTCGTTACTGATGCCTTTATGTAATATTTTGGGCTCTTAATGAGTTCCATGGATTTTTCATTATCTCAGCTGTCACAGCTGTGTATAATGTTGATTTGTATCTCCTAACAATAATGTTTTAACATGTTCTATGTTATGACATCTGCGGTGACATTCTCTGTTAGGCTAATTGACATTTATTTTGTCTAATTGGTCACCTGTGGTCAAAATTTTGACTAAAAAAGGGGAGAAGTATTTTGGAGATATGAAGCTGTGAGGAGATGTATGTGCTGGTGTAGCTGAATAGATGAACATCTATTATTGAAGGAGATGTGTTTGTTGTAAGACAGAATGTTGTTCTGTCTATAGATGTCAAAGGGGATGTCTGATGTGGTTCACAGGTGATATTATGTGGTGCACAGATGATGTTGAAGCAGATGTCAGAATGATATTCTGACTGTTACAGGTGTTGTGGTTACAGGTGCTGTTATTATCAAAGGAGATGTTTGTGTTGCACAGATTTAGGGGGAGATGTAGTACCCTTGTGCATTTGTGTGTTTTACTAGTTGCTTCTATAACTAGTAATTTTGTGTTTGCTTCTGCTGCTGTTTAAATTGTTGTTTAACTGCTGATAGTTTTCTTGTGAATAAAATGGACAGATATATGTTTTAGCCAAAATTTGCCAAAGGGGGAGTTTGTTGGTTCTAAGTGTTGGCAGCAATTTTGGTAAAATTAAGAGTGTTCACAAGATGTTGTGTGTGATGTCTTAACATAAGATATCATATGTACCTGCTGGAGCTCAAGAACATAATTATGCAGGATTTTTTCAGAATGCCATACAGAATGTCATGGCATCTGATGATGTGTACCTGCTGGAGTTTAAATGGAAAACATAATTATGCAGGATTGTTTCAAGATGTCATACACGATGTCATGACATCTGATATTATGTACCTGCTGGAAATTATAAAAGGAATTATGGAATTATGCAGGATTGTTCCAGGATGCTAGACCCGATGTCATGATATCCTGTACACAGAACATTCAGTATGAATGTCTGGTGTTATGTGATTGCACATTTAATGCCAATCTATGTTTGATTGAAGATCGGATTTGCAGGCGCATTCAATCATTGATTACAACCTGATTTACTTATTTTCCAAGGAGATCTAACCAGCTGTTATGAGAAGATTTAATTGGAAAATAGTTTTAGGGTTTTCAAGATGTCCAAGCCCAGCTGAATGCTTCTATAAATAGGACTTGGAAAACCCGATTTGACACACCACCAATACTGAGCGAAATATTGAGAGAGAGCAAGGGTCTGTGTCTTGTTTAGTCGTGAGACTTATAAGCCATTCAAGTCATCCATAGATGATTGAATTGGTCTGATTTGTGGTTGTAATTTGTCACTTAAAGCTTGTAAGCAAGAGTGTGTGTCTACTTGATCAAAGCTGTTAAGCAAGATCAAGTGTGTGTCTACTTGATCAAAGTTGTTAAGCAAGATCAAATGTGTGTCTTCTTGATTGAAATTGTTAAGTAAAATCAAGGGTGTGTTATTGAAAAGTGTCTTCTTTTCACAAGGAATTGTTATTTAAAATCACAGGTGTGATTGAGGGGGAGTGAGTGGGTTCTCATAGCTAAGAGTGCTTAGGTAGAAATTGCACGGGTAGAGATTAGGTGAGAAAGATTGTAACTTGTTCGAAGTGTAACGAGAGTCTTTGAACTGATTCTATTTAGTGGATTTCCTTCCTGGATTGGTAGCCCCTAGACGTAGGTGAGTTGCACTGAACTGGGTTAACAATTGCATGTGTCTTTTGCATTGCCATTCTTTATCTTTATCCTGTTTGTGTTACTCAGATATTAGTGTCGTGACATTACCTTCGACATCTCATATCTGATACCAGAACTTCAATTGGTATCAGAGCAGGCATCCTGCTCTGGTTCTGGGTGAGATCTAGGGACAAAACTTTTTGGTACAATGGGAAGAGATGGAGAAGGCTGGTGAGACCAAATATTCAGATGCCAATACCTCAAGTGAGAGGTCCGATGCTCAATCTAGTGGCAACTCTGATTCTGAAGGTGAAGATGATACTTCTTCCTCTGATTAAATGGTAATGGTTCCCCCTTTATTGAAGACTGCTTGAGGTATATTATGATGAAGACTGTTTTGGTGTGGCTGTTGTGTGTGCTGTTATGGAAGTTGGTTCCCCTGCTGTTTGAATGCTGAAGAATTTATTGTTTTTTTTTTTAATTTGTGTAATTTGTGGCAGTCCTTACTGATGCCTTTATGTAATATTTTGGGCTCTTAATGAGTTCCATGGATTTTTCATTATCTCAGTTGTCACAGCTGTGTATAATGTTGATTTTTATCTCCTAACAATTATGTTTTAACATGTTATATGTTATGACATCTGTGGTGACATTCTCTGCTAGGCTAATTGGCATTTATTTTGTCTAATTGGTCACCTGTGGTCAAAATTTTGACTAAAAAGGGGGAGAAGTATGTTGGAGATGTGGAGCTGTAAGGAGATGTATGTGTTGGTGTAGCTGAATAGATGAACATCTATTATTGAAGGAGATGTGTTTGTTGTAAGACAGAATGTTGTTTTGTTTACAGATGTCAAAGGGGATGTCTGATGTGGTTCGCAGGTGATATTATATGGTGCACAGATGATGTTGAAGCAGATGTCAAAATGATATTCTAACTGTTACAGGTGTTGTGGTTACAGGTGCTGTTATTATCAAAGGAGATGTTTGTGTTGCACAGATTTAGGGGGAGATGTAGTACCCTTGTGTATTTGTGTGTTTTACTAGTTGCTTCTATATCTAGTAATTCTGTTTTTGCTTCTGCTGCTGTTTAAATTGTTGTTTAACTGCTGATAGTTTTCTTGTGAACAAAAAGGACAGATATATGTTTTAGCCAAAATTTGCCAAAGGGGGAGTTTGTTGGTTCTAAGTGTTGGCAGCAATTTTGGTAAAACAAAGAGTGTTCACAAGATGTTGTGTGTGATGTCTTAACATAAGATATCATATGTACCTGCTGGAGTTCAAGAACATAATTATGCAGGATTGTTTCAGAATGCCATACAGAATGTCATGGCATCTGATGATGTGTACCTGCTGGAGTTTAAATGGAAAACATAATTATGCAGGATTGTTTCAAGATGTCATACACGATGTCATGACATCTGATATTATGTACCTGTTGGAAATTATAAAAGGAATTATGGAATTATGCAGGATTGTTCCAGGATGCTAGACCCGATGTCATGATATCCTGTACACAGAACATTCAGTATGAATGTCTGGTGTTATGTGATTGCACATTTAATGCCAATCTATGTATGATTGAAGATCTGATTTGCAGGCGCATTCAATCATTGATTACAACCTAATTTACTTAATTTCCAAGGAGATCTAACCAGCTGTTATGAGAAGATTTAATTGGAAAATAGTTTTAGGGTTTTCAAGATGTCCAAGCCCAGCTGAATGCTTCTATAAATAGGACATGGAAAACCTGATTTGACACACAACCAATACTGAGCGAAATATTGAGAGAGAGAAAGGGTTTGTGTCTTGTTTAGTCGTGAGACTTATGAGCCATTCAAGTCATCCATAGATGATTGAATTGGTCTGATTTGTGGTTGTAATTTGTCACTTAAAGCTTGTAAGCAAGGGTGTGTGTCTACTTTATCAAAGTTGTTAAGCAAGATCAAGTGTGTGTCTACTTGATCAAAGTTGTTAAGCAAGATCAAATGTGTGTCTTCTTGATTGAAATTGCTAAGTAAAATCAAGGGTGTGTTATTGAAAAGTGTCTTCTTTTCACAAGGAATTGTTATTTAAAATCACAGGTGTGATTGAGGGGGAGTGAGTGGGTTCTCATATCTAAGAGTGCTTAGGTAGAAATTGCACGGGTAGAGATTAGGTGAGAAAGATTGTAACTTGTTCGAAGTGTAACGAGAGTCTTTGAACTGATTCTATTTAGTGGATTTCCTTCCTGGCTTGGTAGCCCCTAGACGTAGGTGAGTTGCACCGAACTGGGTTAACAATTGCATGTGTCTTTTGCATTGCCATTCTTTATCTTTATCCTGTTTGTGTTACTCAGATATTAGTGTCGTGACATTACCTTCGACATCTCATATCTGATACCAGAACTTCAATTGGTATCAGAGCAGGCATCCTGCTCTGGTTCTGGGTGAGATCTAGGGACAAAACTTTTTGGTACAATGTGAAGAGATGGAGAAGGCTGGTGAGACCAAAGATTCAGATGCCAATACCTCAAGTGAGAGGTTCGATGCTCAATCTAGTGGCAACTCTGATTCTGAAGGTGAAGATGATACTTCTTCCTCTGATTAAATGTAATGGTTCCCCCTTTATTGAAGACTGCTTGAGGTATGTTGTGATGAAGACAGTTTTGGTGTGGCTGTTGTGTGTGTTGTTATGGAAGTTGGTTCCCCTGCTGTTTGAATGCTGAAGAATTTATTGTTTTTTTTTTAATTTGTGTAATTTGTGGCAGTCGTTACTGATGCCTTTATGTAATATTTTGGGCTCTTAATGAGTTCCATGGATTTTTCATTATCTCAGCTGTCACAGCTGTGTATAATGTTGATTTGTATCTCCTAACAATAATGTTTTAACATGTTCTATGTTATGACATCTGCGGTGACATTCTCTGTTAGGCTAATTGACATTTATTTTGTCTAATTGGTCACCTGTGGTCAAAATTTTGACTAAAAAAGGGGAGAAGTATTTTGGAGATATGAAGCTGTGAGGAGATGTATGTGCTGGTGTAGCTGAATAGATGAACATCTATTATTGAAGGAGATGTGTTTGTTGTAAGACAGAATGTTGTTCTGTCTATAGATGTCAAGGGGATGTCTGATGTGGTTCACAGGTGATATTATGTGGTGCACAGATGATGTTGAAGCAGATGTCAGAATGATATTCTGACTGTTACAGGTGTTGTGGTTACAGGTGCTGTTATTATCAAAGGAGATGTTTGTGTTGCACAGATTTAGGGGGAGATGTAGTACCCTTGTGCATTTGTGTGTTTTACTAGTTGCTTCTATAACTAGTAATTTTGTGTTTGCTTCTGCTGCTGTTTAAATTGTTGTTTAACTGCTGATAGTTTTCTTGTGAATAAAATGGACAGATATATGTTTTAGCCAAAATTTGCCAAAGGGGGAGTTTGTTGGTTCTAAGTGTTGGCAACAATTTTGGTAAAACAAAGAGTATTCACAAGATGTTGTGTGTGATGTCTTACCATAAGATATCATATGTACCTGCTGGAGTTCAAGAACATAATTATGCAGGATTGTTTCAGACTGCCATACACAATGTCATGGCATCTGATGATGTGTCCCTGCTGGAGTTTAAATGGAAAACATAATTATGCAGGATTGTTTCAAGATGTCATACACGATGTCATGATATCTGATATTATGTACCTGCTAGAAATTATAAAAGGAATTATGGAATTATGCAGGATTGTTCCAGGATGTCAGACCCGATGTCATGACATCCTGTACACAGAACATTTAGTATGAATGTTTGGTGTTATGTGATTGCACATTTAATGCCAATCTATGTATGATTGAAGATCTGATTTGCAGGCGCATTCAATCATGATTACAACCTGATTTACTTATTTTCCAAGGAGATCTAACCAGCTGTTATGAGAAGATTTAATTGGAAAATAGTTTTAGGGTTTTCAAGATGTCCAAGCCCAGCTGAATGCTTCTATAAATAGGACTTGGAAAACCTGATTTGACACACAACCAATACTGAGCGAAATATTGAGAGAGAGAGAGAGAAAGGGTTTGTGTCTTGTTTAGTCGTGAGACTTGTAAACCATTCAAGTCATCCATAGATGATTGAATTGGTCTGATTTGTGGTTGTAATTTGTCACTCAAAGCTTGTAAGCAAGAGTGTGTGTCTACTTGATCAAAGCTGTTAAGCAAGATCAAGTGTGTGTCTACTTGATCAAAGTTGTTAAGCAAGATCAAGTGTGTGTCTTCTTGATTGAAACTGCTAAGTAAAATCAAGGGTGTGTTATTGAAAAGTGTCTTCTTTTCACAAGGAATTGTTATTTAAAGTCACAGGTGTGATTGAGGGGGAGTGAGTGGGTTCTCATATCTAAGAATACTTAGGTAGAAATTGCACGGGTAGAGATTAGGTGAGAAAGACTCTAACTTGTTGAAGTGTACGGAGAGTCTTTGAACTGATTCTATTTAGTGGATTTCCTTCCTGGCTTGGTAGCCCCCAAACATAGGTGAGTTGCACCGAACTGGGTTAACAATTGCTTGTGTCTTTTGCATTGCCATTCTTTATCTTTATCTTGTTTGTGTTACTCATATATTAGTGTCGTGACATTACCTTCGACATCTCATTTCTGATACCAGAATTTCATCCTCCTTATCGGATTGTTTCCTCCTAGCAGAGTGGGTGATGAAAATGTTTATTTTCTACCCCTAACGGAGCAGTGTTTCTCTACTCCTCGGCAAATAATGTTTCTCCAGCAGTATGAGGAAATGTGATGGTTATTGGAACTTTTGTTTGGTGGTTATTCCCCATAGAGTTTCATATCTTTCCTTGGTTTTTCCCAAGTAGAGTTACTTCTACGACGAATCTTATCCGTGTTAAGCTCCCTAGTGGTGGCTGAGTAGCTTCCCTAGCTAAGGCTCTACCTGATCCTAGTTTGGCTTTGGGACTTCGAGGAAGATGTGTTGATTCCTTCCCTAGTGGAGTGACTGGTTCTCCTTCTCTGCAGCAGAGACGTTTCCCTCAGTAGATAGAAGTGAATGTTTGATTTGATGTGCTTTTGTTTAATGGTTGTTCCCCACAGAATTCCACATCACCCCCTGATAAGATCCCCAGTAGAGTTCTTCTATGGCTGATCTTATCCATGTCTCTGCGTACTGTTGGAAGATCCCCGGCTTTGGTGATTGTGACCTTTTGCTTATCCTGAACAGCGGTCTTTGATCCCCGGTGATCCTGCTTGCTTCCCTAATAGTGCTTTTTGTCCCTGGCAGCGACTTCGCTCGATCCTCAGTGGTGATTGGTTTCCTTGTATTTGTTGTCCCCACCAGATTGGATTTATCCCGTGGGCCTGGCTTTCTCTTTTGAGACGTTGTACCAGATGTCTGTCAATTGATCTTTGGACCTGTTTGTGTTAGATATGTCTGTTTGTCAGCATTAATCATACATAAACCACGCATATACATGCATAATTATAACATTCAAATATTCATGTTGCATTCTGTGCCATATATCTTTGTTTTTCATTTCCTGCTAGTGGTGAAATATTTCCCCAAGCAGATGATTGTGTATGATCTCTCCATATAGAGTCAGCCCCATAGGTAGAAAGTGTCTATCCTTTCTTCCATATTCCCCACTGAGTTATGTCCTCGTGGATGATTTTTGTTTCAGTTTCCTCCATAAATATGTATTGGGATGTAATTACTCCCCTGAGTTATATCCTCATTGGGTTGAGTCTTGTTTCATTGCGTCTCTCTAGTTTGTCCCTAGATTGACTTCTCTTGTTATTTTTCCCTGCAGTTTCCTTGTGGTTCAGATGATCAACTGCTCAGTAAACAGTAATTGTTCATTCTCCCCCCAGGGGATGTTGTGGCCTTCTACCTAGTAACCGGTAGTTGTAAGTCCTATTTATGTGGTTTTCTACCCAGTAACCGGTAGTTGTAAATCCCATTTTATCCCTGTGCAGAGTTAAACCTTGATTTTGTTCATCCTAACCGATGACAGGTACTCTCTTGTTGGTGTTCTACCCAGTAACCGGTAGATGTAATCCCCTCTTTGTTGGTTATCTTTATCCAATATTCAGTATTGATATTCCTTCATTTTGGAGTATACCACCCAGTAACCGGTGATATATCTCTTGGATAATTGCTCTAATTAAGAAATTTATCCCCAGCGAGTCATCTTTCATTTACCCTTGTTCGATAATGATTGTTTCTCCCCTTGATTGGTCATCATTTTATACCCAGTAGCCGGTATCCCGATGTCCTTTCTTTTCGGTCGATTTATCCCTTATTTAACCCAGTAACCGGTTGTGGATAATCTTCCATGCAATTATGTTATCTATGTTCTGACGGTAATAGATAATATATCTCATGCGCTCTTCAGTCGAAGTCTTTTTCTTCCTCAGTCGAGTAAGATTCGTATTTCCTTATGGAATCGAATGTCCATCCTGTAATCGAGTTTGCTTTTTCAGCCCTCATTTCGGATGATGAGTGTCTTGGAAATATTCCCCATTTCACGCCTGGTTGGTCACCTATTATATGCCCAGTAACCGGTATCCCTGGTGTTCCTTCCTTTCTGCTCCCTACTATGACTTTTTGTCCCCTGTGGAGTCAGATTTTCCTGAGTTAAAATATACCTTTTTAGGTCTTCCTCAGATGTTTTGGATGATTGATATCTCTCACCCTCATACCGGTCTTAGATATTCTTTCTCCCTGAGCGTGTTGTTCTCTCACCATTATACCGGTGTTTTTATCACATGTCTCTTTGAGCTTATTACCCAGTAGCCGGTAATATCTCATTGTTTCTTCCTCGACTTAATCCCTTTCTGGATATTCCCCATCCGAGTCCAGATTTTTATCCGAAGTATCCTTTGTGGATAGTTTGTTGTATTGGCATATTCCCTAATATATGCATCTTTGCGTCAGCTCGAGTCTTTCCATTGATTTATTTTCATGGAATCCCTTCGTGTCTCCCAGCAAGTTTTCAAAGTCGTGACCTGCTTACGCACTTTTACCCTTTACTTTCCCCCCAGAGTCTCTGTCTCCCTAGTGAGTGTATTACTCCATTGGATTCTCAGGTTCTCCTGATTTCTTTTTTTCCTTTATGGACACATATCCCCATAGAGTATTAACTTTTGCAAACATACATTTGCATCATGAGGTCTCTTAGGGACCAAAATTCGTCTCTTTGTTATTATTTAAGCCCGTTCTACCTCGTCGAGACGAAGATTTTAACCTTCATATCTCCGGCTAGAATGACCTTAAATAGGGGCATCTGTAAGGCCCTAATTTTGACCCTAAGATCCCTCATGGCATCATATCATTTCTCATTGCATTTGCCTCAAGGACCATAGCATCTTGGCTCCTTACCCTTGGGTTGGGACTTGTGTGAGTTGGTTTGAGACCACCAAGTATGCTTGAATTGTATATTATTTCTTTTCTTATTTTTGTTTACTAACCAAAAGCACAAAAATATGTCACTAACTTTGTTTGTTTTGAAGCTTAAGCAGTCATGTGATCCAAGGCTCCTAGGAGGCCCCTATGACCATTGAAGTGGCCAGATGAAAGTGAAAGCAAGCATGAAAATGGTTCACAAAGCTCTAAATCATCATATATGCCTTCCAAGTATCTCAATTTGTCAATTTGATCAAGATAAACCAAAGGGCTTGAGGCTTGTTTCCCAAGGAAACCCTAATTCAACTGTGCATTGATTGTGCCTTGCTCATGAAGCAACCTCAACCTATGATCAAATAAAATCAAGGGAAGTTCTTTCCTTCATCCTTTTATGCATATGTGAGCTTATGTTAGTGGCCTCAATCATTAATTCATCAAGATTTGAAGTTTGGACTTGAGAAGTTGATCAGTCAATTCATCTGCCTATTTAGAAATCCACTGAGACCTAACTTTTGATGTGTTTGTCAAATGAAGATGACACCAAGATAAAAAATGTTCTTAAGAACCATATGAACAACCTTTATTTTCATAAAAAAATCCATTTGAAACTTGGAAGGTCATCATTCATTTCAAAACATTATAGGTCATTTTGATTGGAACCCAAATTTTGGGTCAACTTCCCAAGGACTTAACTCCTTCACTTTTTATGATTTTGAGATGAGACCAAGTGAATTGGAAATTTTAAGATGTCTTATTCAAATGTTATGTTGGATAAAATTTCATAATCCTAAAATAAACACGTGTGATAATACAAAACATTATAGGTCACTTTGGGCCAAAGTCATCGAAATGTGAAAAAGTCCAACTTCAAGTGCCCATAACTTTCTCATCAAAAATCCAAATGATGCAACAATTAAGTCCAAATTTATTGTCTTGAAAAGAGATACAACTTTTATGTTAGAGGTTTTGTCATTTTAGGCTTGCATCATTCAAACCGAAGGGCTTGAAGTTGGTCCATTTTGGCAAATTTTCCATATATATGTTTTGTACCTTGAACTTCATGGCCAGTTTTTAATACTTTCCCAACTCCAAATGGATTTTTTCTCAACATAGAATTTGTTCCTTATGTCAATACCTTTCCAACCATTACCTACGTGCCTATGTTTCAATTTTCCAAATGGCATTTTCGAAGAGGTGAAGTTTTGTGATCATTTATGGAAACCGTGTTAAATCTTTGTGCACAAGCTTATGCATTGCAGTCTACACGTCCAAACCATCTCACAATCATTTCATCTTGCATTTGCAATGGATTTTGGGCCTCAAATGCGCCTGTACAGGCCCATGCATGGAGGACCCAAGTTCATGCACACACGAGTTTGATCATGCATTGCATCAGCTCTTGCTATAAATACACATGCTTGCTTCATTTGAAAACTAACCTAAAGGCGCCTAAAGCTCTGCACAACTGAATCCCCAACCCTCCATTAAAGGAATTCTGATTTTTCTCTTCATTTTTCAAGCTCAAATTTCAACTTCCTTGGTGTAGAACCTCAAATTTGCACCTCCCATTTGTACATTCATTTCATTTTTTTAGGTCATTAACATCACATTAACATTGCATTATCATTTGCATGATCCATCATGTCATCAGTCAGACTGGTTAGGAGATTCAACTATGCAAGGCAAGCAAGTGCATTTTCTATGGAATCAAAGCCCTAGGGTTGGTACAATGGGTTCATATGACCTAAGGATCATTTTGGAGTGATTTGGCCAAGTATTGAAGGCTCAGAGCTCATCAGTCAATGTACAATTCATCTGAAACCCTAAAAAGTCAACAAAAGTCAACTGTCAGTTCAACTGTGGATTTGGAGGTGGGAGATGGTTAGAGATGCCTCATTCATGTGGGAACAAGTCTTATTTGACATTTCAAACATCAACATTGAAGAATTTGAAGTCAGATCAAAACTTGCCCAAAATAGCAGGTGACCTGTAATTTGAACTTTCCAAAAATGGAAAGGTTTTGGACCAACATCAACTTCAGATTACATTATCAAGAAAGCTTCAAATGAAATTTTTTCCAACATGAAAGTTGAATATCTTTCTCTCCCATTTCCAAAATGTCCAAGATCATAGATTTCTAACGTGTGGTTGAGGATATATGATCAAATCATTGCCAAATATGCATGGGACTTCAAATGGCCTTATCTTTTGATTCAAAGCTCCAAAATGAGTGGTTCTTTTTGCAATATTCTCCTTTTGACTTCTAATTTCCAAATCATGCATCACATTACATAAAATCTCATCACATAATCACTTGCATATCCATGCCTTTTTTGGAGGGAAATTGCAAAATTCAAAAATGGTGCATTGTATGGATTTTCTACCATTGCCATTGTGTTTAAAAGATCATTTTAAGTGACTTTGATGAAGGGTGTGGTACTGTTCACGTGTAATTACTACATGCACCATGCAAATTTTGATTTTTGCAAAACACCTTATTTTCATTAACCAAATTAAACATGGATTAACAAGGTGATTAGTAAAGCATATATATACTCTAACCCTAACAGAATTGAAGGAGGTTAATCATTTTTTCACATTTTCTAGATCCAAATTTCTCTCTCACTTCAAATTTTTCACTCATTCATAACTCAATTTTTTTTCAAAGAACCTTGCAATTTTACTTCATATACTTGTTGCCTAGCTTTGATTATGTGCAGATCAAGTGTTGAATTCGTGAATTCGTGCAAGAATCAAGTGGTGGAAGTTCATGAAGATGACAATGGAGTTTCTGTTTTGAGCTAGATCTACACGTGTGCAAGCTTCCTTTTCTTCACCAAACATCATTTCAAGCATTGTAGAATGGATTTGGATACTTACAAGCTGTGGATCGTGCAAAATCAAGAACTGCTCTTCAAGAGGTTCAGTTTTCGAATCTCTTAATTCTTAAATTCATGTATATATTCTGGTAGATCTTGTTCTCCTGGTGATTCTGATCTAAATTTCGTGTGATTTGACGCATTATTAAGAGAGATATGCTTAATTGAAGTCTTGAATGTTAATTTGATTTTGCTTCGTTTCGCATGAATCATGATGAATTAACATGAAATATTGCTTCATCTATAACCTACATGTCATGAGGATTTGTTTGATGTATTTGTTTTTAAATTCTGAAAAAAATTCTGGAAAAATGTTGAATCTCGCGCACTGTTCATCTTCTTCTTCATGAAGAAGATGAAGATCTTCAGCTATGCGTCGACCATACAGCAAGGTTGCGTCGACCAAACAGCAGTTTTGCGTCGACCGTAGCTGGTCTTGCGCTGACCCGAAGCTCTGGCTGTGTTTCTTTGAGTCGACCATAGTTGGCCATGCATCGACCCTTCTCTGGTTAGGGTTTTATGCTGGCGCGCTCAATTTGAATTTGTACAGGGTTCGATTCCTGCTGAGCGCTGGTTTTCAAAATTCATTTCATATTTTCCTCCTTTCCCTCCATATGCCAAGCTATGTGTTTTCTTTCATTTTTATTATTTTCTCCAACTTCATAAAATCATAATAAATTGAAAAATGCATCAATTCACCTCCAACTTTTTGCTACTTACTCCTCTGTTTGTCTATTATTTTATGATCATAATTTCCAAATTTGTGCATGGCTGAATATTTTTTGGTGCTAGGGTACTTGAACATGTATGCTTGCTTGACCTTGCTTTGCCATATCATTTGTGAAATGCTGGTCTTTGATCCAATGCTCATGAAATTTTGCATGCTATAACTAGACACTTTGCCTGACATTTTGGTGTTGATTTGGAATTTTGATCAATTACCATTGCTGTTTTATGAATGTGCTAAGTTAGGTGTGACAATTTGTGTCACACCTTGTGATGTTCAACTTGATTGATTAATTTTCCATACCAAATGATCTCCAAATGCCTTGATTTTTGGTATGATGCATATTATGAATGTTGTGATTGCTCATGATTTTTGTTGGAATTTTTGGGATCATTTTTGATTTAATTGAGATTTTTCATTCTGGATGGTCACATTTGAGCTTTTAAATTGCCTTGAACTTCATTTGATCATGAAATGATTGTGGATTATCCAATGAATGTGAAATTTTGCACACTATTTCTAGACATGTTGAGTGTTGTTTTGGCTTTGGTTTGAGGTTTTTACCATGATCCATCTCTGTTTTATGCCTATGCTAACTTGGTGTGACATTTGGTGTCACACATGTGCTTGTTATGCTTGCCTTGACTTATGCAATGTGATTACCATGCCTAATGTTGTCCAATGCTCCTAATTTTTTGTGTGATGATCATGTTGTATGTTTTGTTTTGATTTAATGTGCATTTGTTGCTTCTGATGTCACAATGTGGTCACAACTTGCATACCTTGCCATGTTTGATTCATGAAATGCTTTTGGTTAATGATATTGATATGGGACCTTTTAGAATGTGTTCTTGATTGAGTGAAGTTGATTCATGTTAAATTTCATGTTCTGTTTTGAATGTTTGACCCTCTTTTGACCCTAGGCTTGGACCTAGTGGTTTGGACTCACTGTTTGGATTGTGGATTTCAAGTTAAGAAGCACATTGCCATGATTGGAGTTGCTCACTCATTTGAGATGATTAGTTGATTGATGTTGGCTAATGTTGAGTTGTTTTGTAGGTTGATGCCAAGTTATTTGTGTTGTGCCCATTGGCTTGTGCCTTGCCCACTGTTGCATTGCTTGTCTGTCTGATTGTGTGATTTACTGTTGTCTGTTTGATTGTTTGACTTGTATACTGATTGGGTTAGATTTTTCCAGGCACCTAAGTTGCTTTGAGTTCTTTTGAACCTGCTTTTGCTTTGCTTGGTTGCTTAACCATTGAGGTATAACTCTCTGACTTCATGTAGTCTGGAAGACCTGTCCTGTTATGTGGGCAGGCACCTGTCTGAAGTCCTCCTTAAGAGGCAATGCTTGTGTTTGTTTATCTTTGTGCCAAGCAGGAAAAGTCCTCTTATGAGGCAATTGGCAGATAAAAGAGATGTGTAATCCATCTCCTGCTATTCAGTGTGTCATCCACTTTGCTCACATCATGTGTTGATGCATTGTGGATATTAACCCAAGATCTTTGTTGTGTCAGTCATATGTGGAGAAGAGTTCCTACTTTCTGAACTCCCACACTTTCATTTGTCTGAAGCTCTCCCAGACCAGGGATAAGAGCTGTGAGGTCTTACCCTCACTTCCCATTTCATCTGCTTCACCCAAACTCGCAATGTTTGGGTTAAGAGCTAACTACACCCGATTCCAGTTGGCTTGTGTTTCACAGCCTAACCTTGTATGAGCCTAATTGATTGCATATAGTGTGTGTGATTATTTATTGTGCTTTTGTTGTTTGACTGTGCTGTTTAGGATAGCTTGCTCCCTGTGCAAGTTAGACAGAAACCTCAACCTAGGACCATGGTGGATTTACATGATAACTATTAGGCTCGAGTCAGTCTCCCTTCTAGTTTGTCATTTCCCAGTCTCTAGTTAGGTTAGAAGTTCTATCCCTGCGTAGGGGAACTACGTCGCCCTGATCCTCATACCAGATGAGGTACGTAGGTAGGAGATGAGCAGATCTCTCCGGGCGCCCTTTTTCTTTTTCAACCTTTGTGTGTGTTTGGAATCTGACATAAGTCCAGCGATTGGCAGTCGGTTTCCTGTGTGTGTGTGTTTGTTGGTTCGGAGTCTGATGTAAGTCCAGCGATTGACATTCGGTTTCCATGTTTGCCTGTTTGTTTGGAGTCTGACGTAAGTCCAGCGATTGGCAGTCGGTTTCCTGTTTGTGTTTTTGTTTTGTTTGGCGTGCGTTAGCCGAGCTACGAGTGCTCTGATTCTTCTCTGGTTAGAGAAGATACGTATGCATTGGATGCGACATCCTAGCGAGCACGTTTCCCCTGTCCCCGAACTACGTCGACTCTGATGTCTGTGACTGACAGACTACGTAGGCCCAGGATGCGATATCCTGCCGAGTCCCGTTTCTTTTGTCTTTCGGTGTTTCCTTCCAGCCTTGTGCAGTTTGTGAGCAGTCTTTAGCAACCTTTCTTCTATTCTTTTGTGCGTGGATCCCGTCGAGCACGACGGATGCGTAGGGGTGCTAATACCTTCCCTTCGCATAACCGACTCCCGATCCCATCTTTCTCTGGTCGCGAGACCATGTCCTTTCCAGGTTTACTTCGAGCGTTTCCTTCCCCTCGTTTAGGATAAATAACGCACGGTGGCGACTCTGTTGTTTCGTTTTCCCTCCGGTTTTTTGCGTAATGCGACAGCTTGCGACTCTGCTGGGGATAAAGAGAAGTTGACCTCTTGCTGGTCCATCTCCCCTAAGCGAGTCTCTCCTAGCGCTCTCTAGGATAGGGTTTGGTTGCTTTTGCTGTTTCATTTATTGCATTTATGATTATTATGTTGTATATATGTGCATATCTGTTTGCATGCATCATACTATCATTGTGCTGTCTTCTGTATAGGTGGTTTCTCTGATTTGGGGTGGGTGTTCTGAGTGGGGCTAAAACCCAGGCCCGAGTATACACCTAGGATTAGCGTGGTCTCACGTCTCCTCACTTGTTGTATCAGCATGTTGTTGCGACATGACATACCACAGCCGGACGAGGTTCATTTGAGAGAGTCCTTCCGTTTGGAGTTATTCCACTCAGGTTGGGTTATCTCATCTGAGCTATTGACTTCGGTGACCGTTCTTTCCTGGATCTTTGGTTTAGACGATCTTAAGAGAGCTACAACGGCACACCCGAAAAGGCAAACCCGTTGAGTATCTTTTCCCGATTGTCGAGACCATTGTCCGCCTTAGGATGACCTTGTTAGAATTCACCTGTGAGGGGAGGGCTTGATTCTTGCAAGTACATGTTCTGTCAGTGATTCTGTGATGGTGACTATGGTTCAGTTAAATTTATGGGTCTTTATTTCTGGACGCCGGAGGTTTGACCTTGGTATTTATCAGAGGGTTCCGTTTATTTCGGATCCCTGGGCTGAATTTGAGGGCACTTGTTCAGAGGATCTTGTGACTACCTGTCCAGAGATTGTCCTGTGATGAGGGTGATATATTCCCCGGTTCCGTTTATTTCGGAACCCCAAGTTGTGACTGGTTCAAAGACTTGATGGGTTTTCAGATGACTTGGAAGATGGCACAGTGACCTGCCTGCATGCATTTGCATCATTCCCATTTCGCATTCATCTGCATTTAACCCATGTCTATCCGTACCCAGGGTCCATTTTTGATTAAGATTCTGATCGAGAGACATCCGGATGTCAGAATGTTCTTGTCAAAGTATTATCCGTCTCAAGGAAGCCAGAATCGAAGGATATTCCTGGTACGGATAGACATTGCATGCGTCAGTCATATTAACCTGTTTTCTGTTTTGTAGGTGTTAGTATCTAACCGGTGCGCATAGCTCTTCCGTTCAGACATCCTGCCAAACTCAACAAACTCAGACTGATGGATCCTCCCAACGCCGACATTCTCGAATTGAAAGAGATGATGGGGGAGTTGTTTAAAGTCGTGCAAGGGCTCGTCTCAGGGCAGAAGGCAATTGCTGAGAGGTTGGAGAGGATTGAAAGCTGGATGATAAAGGAGAAAGTTCAGGGAAAGGCTCCGTCATCCGTAGTAAAGAAGCCCTCTGGCAGTGGTCAGCTCAAGAAGGCGGTTGAATCAGGTGATGTGCAGGCCAAGAAAGAATGCAGTAAAGATCGTTACCACCCCTATGCTGCCACTGTAACCACTCTTGTTGGTGATCCATCGGTACCACAGCAACAACCACTACCTCAACAGAAAGCGCATAAAGCTAAGAGCCAAGTGAAGAAGGGGACGGATCGTCAGTTTGATAAGCCACCCGTGACTTATACCCTTCTATTCAAGAGGTTGATGGATCTTGGGTTAGTTCGGCCAAGGATATTGGTTCCTGTAGAACTGCGATAGAGGCCTGCAAACTATGATGAGAATGCCAGGTGCGAGTTCCATTCTGGGGCACCCGGACACAACATTGAGGGTTGTAGAGCTTTCAAGCACGTCGTCTAGGACATGGTGGATTCTAAGGCCATCAGTTTGGCACAGATGTTGAATGTTAACGCTAACCTCGTGCCAGGTCCCGTGGGAGTGAAAGTGGTGTCAAAGGACAAGAGAGGAACAGATGTGCCTGAGGGGAATCAGTTAAAAACTTCAGTGTCTGTGGTCTCAAAACATCTGATGAAGAGTGGAGCTTTCCCTAGTATTGATAACTGTTGTGCGGCTGTCGCCACAAATGGGTGTGTAGTGATGGGGGAAACGATCTAGAGAATGATGGAAGTAGAAATGGACGGTGGAAAATTTGAAACACCGAGTCAGGATGTTGAAACAGTCAAGGTGGAGAATGCCATTCTTGCTAGGAAAGAGAAGAAGCTGTCCATTTCTTCTTACAAACAGGCCATGGAAGTGGTGAAGAATGGAGAAGCCCTAGGCTGGGGGAAGATCATAGACATTGTGGTGAAAGCGGATATGTTTGGGGTTGGCTATCAACCCGATCAAGACTTGTCTAGACAAAACAGAGGACGTCGTCCACCGTTCACATTCGTTAGTGCCGGAATGCTGGATCCAGGTCACGCCTGTACAGTGGGTGAAGAGATCGACAGTGACCGCGAGCTTGAGTCGTGGATAAAATCGTGCATACCAGGAAACTGGAAGGCCTCCAAGATCATCACTTTCACTCATCCTGAAGTGTAGTATTTCTGTTTTTCAATTTTGTTTGCATGAAAGCCATACGTTTTGCCCGAAACGTAATGGTCCGTTGTAAGGGCCATCTCATGTGTTTCATTTTGCAACATTTTGCATCAGCAATAAATGGATGTTTTTGTGATTAAAAGCAGTGTTCTCTGTCTTTCATTTATTTTTGCAGTTTAAAAAATAAAAATGGAAATGTTTATTTTCATTTTTCTTTCCTTTTGATCTGTCTTGTTCCGACCTGAAAAGTGACTATCCTCCTGATCTCATTGATAACAATTCGGTTACACCTCTGTATGATTTCGACAATCCGATCTATCATGCCGAAGAAGAAGGCGAAGAAGATTGTGATCTACTGGAATTAGCCAGGTTGTTGAAACAAGAGGAGAGGGTGATTCAACCGCATGAGGAGCGATTCAAGATTGATATTCCAGGCACCGCCGAGGTCAGGAAGTGAAAATTGGGGCCACTTCAGAGGCGAGTCGAGAGCAGAATGGTAGCCCTGTTGAAAGAGTACGTGGATACCTTCGCCTGGTCGTATCAGGATATGCCAGGGTTGGATACCGATGTCGTTGTGCACAAGCAACCATTGAGAGAAGACTGTCCTCTAGTGAAGCAGAACGTCGGTGCCACGTATCAGAGTGACTTTGTTTCATGATATGATTCACCATGAAATTGAATGCTATGTTGATGACATGATAGCAAAGTCCCAAGCAGAAGAAGGGCATCCGGTAGACCGGGGCAAGTTGTTTGACCGGGTTGAGACAACTCAGACTGAGGTTGAGTCTGAATCAGTGCATTTGTGGAGGGCTGTCCGGTAAACTGCTGAGATTTATCGTGAGCGGATAAGAGGAATCGAGGTCGATCCTGCAAAAAAAAAAAGGGAAAAAGCAATGCAAGAAAGGCCTGAACCGAAAAAAACAAACAAAAAAGAGATCAAACGGTCAGGTGGATAATGATTGCCGAGGGGCGTTGAAAGATAAAAAATAAGTTGCAGGAACCTCTGATTCTGATGCCTCCTGTGGAAGGAACAAGTCTTAATCTGGTACTTGACAGCCCTCGAGGGGTCTACGAGGTGTGTACTGGGTCAGCATGACGAGTCTGGTCGAAAAGAGCATGCAATTTACCTTAGCAAAAAGTTTATCGACTGTGAAACAATACACTCACTGCTCGAGAAAACTTGTTGTACTTCGGTATAGGCTGCTCACCGACTGAGACAGTATATGCTGGTTCATACCACTTTGTGGATGCCCGAGATGGATCCGATTAAGTATGCGTTTGAGAAGCTAGCATTGACCGGACGGGGGGCGAGAGGGCAAATGATGTTGACTGAATACGATATTCTGTATACCTCTCAGAAAGCAATCGAGGGGAGTGTATTGTCCGATTACATCGCCCTGCAACCCATTGAGGATTATCAACCAAGGAGGTTTGAGTTCCCTGATGAGGACATCTCGAGGTGCTCAAATCGAAAGATTCTGAGGAACCGATCCCGGAGGAGGGGCCTGACCCTGAATCCGAACGGATTCTGATGTCTGATGGGGGGAGGTTAATGTGGATGAGTTAGCGCCGTTTTGGTTACGCCGAAAAGATCCCACATTCCTTTTGCTGCCCGGATAACATTTGAATGCACCAACAATGATGGCTGAGTACGAAGCTTGTATCCTGGGCATCGATCTTCGGTGCGTGCGTCTACTGGGGCAATGCCGCGCTTGCTCGTGTATGGGATAGAGGTGGTATTACCTACTAAAGTCTAGATCCCATTGTGGAGAGTCCTGATGGATGAGAAATTAGAGAAGGCTGAGTGGATAAGGACTCGGTATGACGCGTTGAGCCTGACTAAGGAAAAGGGGCTGGCAGTTACTTGTCATGGGGCAGTTGTACCCAGTGAATGAAGCGTGTTGTTGACCGAAAAGTGCGACCTCGTGTGTATCATGTGGGAGACGTGTTGTTGAAAAGGATCTTTCCTCCTCAAGACGATCGTAGGGGCAAGTGGACACACAATTATGAAGGTCCATTCATGGTCAAGAAGGTTTTCTCTGGTGGAGCCTTGTTGGTGACGACCATGGATGACGAGGATTTCCCATCTCTTGTGAATGCGGACGCAGTTAAAAGATACTTCGTAAGAGAGACCCGCTGGACGAAAAGAATAAAAGAGTCCAGGCAAAAATGGGCATCCCGGCGAACCAAGAAAAAAAAGAGAAAAAGGTTCGGGCAAAAATTAGGGATAAAAAGAGAAAAAACCGTACACCCGGTAAGTCGAAAACCCCACAAGGGCGACTTGGGCAAAAAAGGGTATCCCGGTGGACTGAAAACCCGAAAGGGCGGTCCAGGCAAAAGAGGGATTGAAACGAACAACTGCGTCCAACATAATCGTTGATATTTTGGTTAACACATCATGGATAATCTCCGACAGAGATCGATCGGAAGCGTCTTATTCAGAAGACAGAAAATGCGGAAAGTCTTGAGGACATATGGGGTGTAACCGAGTTGGAACCCGATGAGATTACGGTTTCACATTGCCATTAGGATAGATTTTTCCTTTTATGCGCAATCACCTCTTTTCAGGGTTTGCTTCCTGTGTGTAGCTCGGTTCTGAGCCACCGTTTTTTTTTCAGTCAATAAATGCGTGTTCAGTAAAATAATTATGTTTTTGTCTTCATTACCGCTTTGATTGCGAAAACATCCGGTTATTTTTTATAAGAATATTTGCATTTTGAAACATAGAGGTCCCTTCCGATGCATGCTTATAAGATTGAGATCTGGAAATCTTATTCGGATGTTTGAGTGACCTAGGTGTTGAAATGTTGGCACGCCTGGGGCACGCTTTTATCTAACGATCTCTTTTGCAGGTGTTGTTAGCTATGTTCACTCACTTGCAGGTTGTGATGTGAAACCTTTTGACAAAGGATTCCCGCAGAGTCCAATCAGGGGCAAGGGATAGAAGAACGGTGAAAAGACGGCGGAAAAAGGACGACGATCCTAGAGGGCAATCAAGAAGACTCTTCAAAGTCTGCAGACTAGAGAGGTAGCCCGAATCGGAGGAGATCGTTTGTCTCGAAGCAGAATGAAGCCGAGAATACAAGATGAATCAGAAGAGACTGGATGAGTCTAGGAGCTCTCAAAAGTGGAAAGTCAACGCTGTGGTGGGATGGTGAACACGAGTGTTCGACGAGTCGAAGGGCGGTCCGTGTCCAATAGGCCGTATATCCCCAGTGGGTGTGAGAGTGTCATCTCCCTAGCAGATTTGAGATCGGTTTCTCCTCAACAAGTCTGAAGGTTATTGTCTTCCCAGCGGAGGTTGTGTTGATGGTTTTCTCCCAGCAAGGTCCCCAAGCGGATCGGGTCCGGTGAAATTATCCCCATTGAAGATAAGCATTGGTGTTCTCCCCTAGCAGGGTAATCCCCAAGCAGTTCGGGTTCGATGGAGGTCATCCCCATCAAGGGTTGTCTTTCCCCAGCAGGGTGGAAATTGACGTGGTAATGAAATCCTCAGCATAGTTCCTTGAGCTCCCCGGTGTTGTCTCTGAAGGAGACGTGTTTTTATGCATTCATCATTTAGATAAGCATAGCATATTGCATCATTAGTGCGTAGCATTTCCATGATCATGGGGCATTGCGCTAAAAAACTCATGCATCAGCATTGCAAACATATCCATTATCCCTAGGCCGTGGTGACCATCCGAGAATGGGTTGTTGGAAAGAGGTTAGCATCGCGCCATTGGATCGATTTCAGAATTGGGTTCCCCAACATGGTTGAGAGGTTGGTGTTTTCCCAACAAGTGACTCCTTAGTTGAGGGGGTATCCCCAGCAATGCAACTCCCCACAAAATTGGTAGCATCTTGCAAGCTTGGATCGATTCCCCTAGCAAATGTGGGTGTGTCTGATCTCTCCATATAGAGTCGACCCCTTAGGCAGAAAGTGTCTACCATTTCCTTCTGCACTCCCCACTGAGTTATATCCTCGTGGATGACGGTTGTTTCCGTTCCCTCCCTACACACATAACGGGATGGGTTTTCCCTATTGAGTTCTTTCCTCATTAGGATGAGTCTTGATTCAGTCTGCCTTTTTGGATCGATCCTAAACTGGCTTCCTTGTGGCTGTCTCTTATGTTTCCCTGTGGTATAAATGAATAGTTGCTCACTAACCGGCACTTATTCATCTTATCCTCAGCGGAATTTGTTGGCTGCTACCTACAAACTGGTAGTTGTAAGTCCTATCTTTGTGGTCTTCTACCTACTCACCGGTAGATGTGAACTCCATGTTCTCCGCTTTGTGGAGTTAACCCTTGTGCTCATCCTAATTCATGACGGTTACTGTTCCGTGGTTTTCTGCCTACGAACCGGTAGATGTAATCCCCTCTTTGTGGTTATCATTATCCAGTTTTCGGTATTGATATTCCTTTTCCCTTTCGGATATTTGCTTTGATTAAGCAATCTTATCCCCAGCGGGCTTTCCCCTTCCTTTGGAGAATTGCTCCGAGTAAGTCAGTTTATCCCCGGCGGGTCCTCTTTCATTCACCGTTTTCCGGTAATGTTTGTGGTTCCCCCTTTTGATTGGTCATCTTTACATACCTAGTCTCAGTATCCTGATGCCTTTCTTTTTTCGGTTGATTTATCCTTTAACAACCTACAACCCGGTTAGGATAATCTTCCACGCGAGTATATTATCTATGTTTTGACGGCTATAGATGATATATCTCATGCACTCTTCGGTCGAAGCCCTTCGTGTTTCCCCAGTTGAGTAAGATTCGTATTCCTTGTGGAATCGAATGTCCATCCTTTAACAGTTTTGCTTTCACTCTCTTCAGGATGATGAGTGTTTTGGAACACAAACCAATTCACGCTTTGGTCGGCCACCTGTTTTATGCCTACAACCCGGTATCCTTGGTGTTCCTTCCTGTCTGCTCCCTGTCGTGACCTTGATTCCCAGTGAGTCACCTCTCCCTTGGTGTCGGTAAACGTCGAGCTTCTCCCGTTCGTCCGTTGACGTCTGGTCGAGTCTTCTCCAGTTCATCCGTTGATGTCTGTTCACCTCTCCGTTGGTGTCGATAAACATCGAGCTTCTCCCGTTCGTCCGTTGACGTCTGGTCGAGTCTTCTCCAGTTCATTCGTTGATGTCTGGTCACCTCTCCGTTGGTTTCGATAAACGTTGAGTTTTTCCCATTCGTCCGTTGACGTTTGGTTGTATCTCTTTCTCCCAGTCATCCGTTGATGTCTGTTCACCTCTCCGTTGGTGTCGATAAACGTCGAGCTTCTCCCGTTCGTTCGTTGACGTCTGGTCGAGTCTTCTCTAGTTCATCTGTTGATGTTTGTTCACCTCTCCGTTGGTGTCGATAAACGTCGAGCTTCTCCCGTTCGTCCGTTGACGTCTGGTCGAGTCTTCTCCAGTTCATCCGTTGATGTCTGGTCACCTCTCCGTTGGTTTCGGTAAACGTTGAGTTTTTCCCATTCGTCCGTTGACGTTTGGTTGTATCTCTTTCTCCCAGTCATTCGTTGATGTCTGTTCACCTCTCCGTTGGTGTCGATAAACGTCGAGCTTCTCCCGTTCGTCCGTTGACGTCTGGTCGAGTCTTCTCCAGTTCATCCGTTGATGTCTGTTCACCTCTTCGTTGGTGTCGATAAACGTCGAGCTTCTCCCATTCGTCCGTTGACGTCTGGTCGAGTCTTCTCCAGTTCATCCGTTGATGTCTCGTCACCTCTCCGTTGGTTTCGGTAAACGTTGAGTTTTTCCCGTTCGTCCGTTGACGTATGGTCGAGTCTTCCCATTCATCCGTTGATGTCTGGTCACCTCTCCGTTGGTTTTGGTAAACGTCGAGTTTTTCCTAGTCGTCCGTTGGCGTCTAGTTGTGATTTCTTTGTTCCCATCCATCATCCTTCGATGACGGGTCGTGGTTCCTATTCTGAAAAAGCAAAATCCCTAGTGAAGTCGTTGGTATACGTCTTGTCTGGTTCAGTGACAAACATCAGATCCCAGTGGAAGTTGTCCTTGGTGGACAGTCCTTTTTTGGATCCCCGTAGAGTGCAAATTTCTACGGTTCTTTAGTATTCAATCCCTGTTTACCTTGAAGGTCTGACAGTCGTTGCTCTCATCCGTTCAGGTTCCCAGTTGATTGAACAGGGGAAGCTGTAGCACCTCAAATTTTCACCTCCCATTTGTACATTCATTTCATTTTTTTAGGTCATTAACATCACATTAACATTGCATTATCATTTGCATGATCCATCATGTCATCAGTCAGACTGGTTAGGAGATTCAACTATGCAAGGCAAGCAAGTGCATTTTCTATGGAATCAAAGCCCTAGGGTTGGTACAATGGGTTCATGTGACCTAAGGATCATTTTGGAGTGATTTGGCCAAGTATTGAAGGCTCAGAGCTCATCAGTCAATGTACAATTCATCTGAAACCCTAAAAAGTCAACAAAAGTCAATTGTCAGTTCAACTGTGGATTTGGAGGTGGGAGATGGTTAGAGATGCCTCATTCATGTGGGAACAAGTCTTATTTGACATTTCAAACATCAACATTGAAGAATTTGAAGTCAGATCAAAACTTGCCCAAAATAGCAAGTGACCTGTAATTTGAACTTTCCAAAAATGGAAAGGTTTTACACCAACTTCAACTTCAGATTACTTCATCAAGAAAGCTTCAAATTAAATTTTGTCCAACATGAAAGTTGAATATCTTTCTCTCCCATTTCCAAAATGTCCAAGATCATGGGTTTCTAACGTGTGGTTGAGGATATATGATCAAATCATTGCCAAATATGCATGGGACTTCCAATGGCCTTATCTTTTGATTCAAAGCTCCAAAATGAGTGGTTCTTTTTGCAATATTCTCCTTTTGACTTCTAATTTCCAAATCATGCATCACATTACATAAAATCTCATCACATTATCACTTGCATATCCATGCCTTTTTTGGAGGGAAATTGCAAAATTCAAAAATGGTGCATTGTATGGATTTTCTACCATTGCCATTGTGTTTAAAAGATCATTTTAAGTGACTTTGATGAAGGGTGTGGTATTGTTCACGTGTATTTACTACATGCACCATGCAAAATTTGATTTTTGCAAAACACCTTATTTTCATTAACCAAATTAAACATGGATTAGCAAGGTGATTAGTAAAGCATATATATACTCTAACCCTAACAGAATTGAAGGAGGTTAATCATTTTTTCACATTTTCTAGATCCAAATTTCTCTCTCACTTCAAATTTTTCTCTCATTCATAACTCAATTTTTTTTCAAAGAACCTTGCAATTTTACTTCATATACTTGTTGCCTAGCTTTGATTCTGTGCAGATCAAGTGTTGAATTGGTGAATTCGTGCAAGAATCAAGTGGTGGAAGTTCATGAAGATGACAATGGAGTTTCTGTTTTGAGCTAGATCTACACGTGTGCAAGCTTCCTTTTCTTCACCAAACATCATTTCAAGCATTGTAGAGTGGATTTGGATACTTACAAGCTGTGGATCGTGCAAAATCAAGAACTGCTCTTCAAGAGGTTCAGTTTTCGAATCTCTTAATTCTTAAATTCATGTATATATTCTGGTAGATCTTGTTCTCCTGGTGATTCTGATCTAAATTTCGTGTGATTTGATGCATTATTAAGAGAGATATGCTTAATTGAAGTCTTGAATGTTAATTTGATTTTGCTTCATTTCGCATGAATCATGATGAATTAACATGAAATATTGCTTGATCTATAACCTACATGTCATGAGGATTTGTTTGATGTATTTGTTTTTAATTCTGAAAAAAATTCTGGAAAAATGTTGAATCTCGCGCACTGTTCATCTTCTTCTTCATGAAGAAGATGAAGATCTTCAGCTATGCGTCGACCATACAGCAAGGTTGCGTCGACCAAACAGCAGTTTTGCGTCGACCGTAGCTGGTCTTGCGCTGACCCGAAGCTCTGGCTGTGTTTCTTTGAGTCGACCATAGCTGGCCATGCATCGACCCTTCTCTGGTTAGGGTTTTGTGCTGGCGCGCTCAATTTGAATTTGTACAAGGTTCGATTCCTGCTGAGCGCTGGTTTTCAAAATTCATTTCATATTTTCCTCCTTTCCCTCCATATGCCAAGCTATGTGTTTTCTTTCATTTTTATTATTTTCTCCAACTTCATAAAATCATAATAAATTGAAAAATGCATCAATTCACCTCCAATTTTTTGCTACTTGCGCCTCTGTTTATCTATTATTTTATGATCATAATTTCCAAATTTGTGCATGGCTGAATATTTCTTGGTGCTAGGGTACTTGAACATGTATGCTTGCTTGACCTTGGTTTGCTATATCATTTGTGAAATGCTGGTCTTTGATCCAATGCTGATGAAATTTTGCATGCTATAACTAGACACTTTGCCTGACATTTTGGTGTTGATTTGGAATTTTTATCAATTACCATTCCTGTTTTATGAATGTGCTAAGTTAGGTGTGACAATTTGAGTCACACCTTGTGATGTTCAACTTGATTGATTAATTTGCCATACCAAATGATCTCCAAATGACTTAATTTTTTGTATGATGCATATTATGAATGTTTTGATTGCGCATGACTTTTGTTGGAATTTTTGGGATCATTTTTGATTTAATTGAGATTTTTCATTCTGGATGGTCACATTTGAGCTTTTAAATTGCCTTGAACTTCATTTGATCATGAAATGATTGTGGATTATCCAATGAATGTGAAATTTTGCACACTATTTCTAGACATGTTGAGTGTTGTTTTGGCTTTGGTTTGAGGTTTTTACCATGATCCATCTCTGTTTTATGCCTATGCTAACATGGTGTGACATTTGGTGTCACACATGTGCTTGTTATGCTTGCCTTGACGTATGCAATGTGATTACCATGCCTAATTTTGTCCAATGCTCCTAATTTTTTGTGTGATGATCATGTTGTATGTTCTGTTTACTCATGAATTTTTCCAAGATTATTTGAGTCATTTTTGATTTAATGTGCTTTTGTTGCTTCTGATGTCACAATGTGGTCACAACTTGCATACCTTGCCATGTTTGATTCATGAAATGCTTTTGGTTAATGATATTGATATGGGACCTTTTGGAATGTGTTCTTGATTGAGTGAAGTTGATTCATGTTAACTTTCATGTTCTGTTTTGAATGTTTGACCCTCTTTTGACCCTAGGCTTGGACCTAGTGGTTTGGACTCACTGTTTGGATTGTGGATTTCAAGTTAAGAAGCACATTGCCATGATTGGAGTTGCTCACTCATTTGAGTTGATTAGTTGATTGATGTTGGCTAATGTTGAGTTGTTTTGTAGGATGATGCCAAGTTATTTGTGTTGTGCCCATTGGCTTGTGCCATGCCCACTGTTGCATTGCTTGTCTGTCTGATTGTGTGATTTACTGTTGTCTGTTTGATTGTTTGACTTGTATACTGATTGGGTTAGATTTTTCCAGGTACCTAAGTTGCTTTGAGTTCTTTTGAACCTGCTTTTGCTTTGCTTGGTTGCTTAACCATTAAGGTATAACTCTCTGACTTCATGTAGTCTGGAAGACCTGTCCTGTTATGTGGGCAGGCACCTGTCTGAAGTCCTCCTTAAGAGGCAATGCTTGTGTTTGTTTATCTTTGTGCCAAGCAGGAAAAGTCCTCTTATGAGGCAATTGGCAGATAAAAGAGATGTGTAATCCATCTCCTGTTATTCAGTGTGTCATCCACTTTGCTCACATCATGTGTTGATGCATTGTGGATATTAACCTAAGATCTTTGTTGTGTCAGTCATATGTGGAGAAGAGTTCCTACTTTCTGAACTCCCACACTTTCATTTGTCTGAAGCTCTCCCAGGCCAAGGATAAGAGCTGTGAGGTCTTACCCTCACTTCCCATTTCATCTTCTTCACCCTAACTCTCAATGTTAGGGTTAAGAGCTAACTACACCCGATTCCAGTTGGCTTGTGTTTCACAGCCTAACCTTGTATGAGCCTAATTGATTGCATATAGTGTGTGTGATTGTTTATTGTGCTTGTGTTGTTTGACTGTGCTGTTTAGGATAGCTTGCTCCCTGTGCAAGTTAGACAGAAACCTCAACCTAGGACCATGGTGGATTTACATGATAACTATTAGGCTCGAGTCAGTCTCCCTTCTAGTTTGTCATTTCCCAGTCTCTGGTTAGGTTAGAAGTTCTATCCCTGCGTAGGGGAACTGCGTCGCCCTGATCCTCATACCAGATGAGGTACGTAGGCAGGAGATGAGCAGATCTCTCCGGGCGCCCTTTTTCTTTTTCAACCTTTGTGTGTGTTTGGAATCTGACATAAGTCCAGCGATTGGCAGTCGGTTTCCTGTGTGTGTGTGTTTGTTGGTTCGGAGTCTGATGTAAGTCCAGCGATTGGCATTCAGTTTCCATGTTTGCCTGTTTGTTTGGAGTCTGACGTAAGTCCAGCGATTGGCAGTCGGTTTCCTGTTTGTGTTTCTGTTTTGTTTGGCGTGCGTTAGCCGAGCTACGAGTGCTCTGATTCTTCTCTGGTTAGAGAAGATACGTATGCATAGGATGCGACATCCTAGCGAGCACGTTTCCCCTGTCCCCGAACTACGTCGACTCTGATGTCTGTGACTGACAGACTACGTAGGCCCGGGATGCGATATCCTGTCGAGTCCTGTTTCTTTTGTCTTTCGGTGTTTCCTTCCAGCCTTGTGCAGTTTGTGAGCAGTCTTTAGCAACCTTTCTTCTATTCTTTTGTGCGTGGATCCCGTCGAGTACAACGGATGCGTAGGGGTGCTAATACCTTCCCTTCGCATAACCGACTCCCGATCCCATCTTTCTCTGGTCGCGAGACCATGTCCTTTCCAGGTTTACTTTGAGCGTTTCCTTTCCCTCTTTTGGGATAAATAACGCACGGTGGCGGCTCTGTTGTTTCGTTTTCCCGCCGGTTTTTCGCGTAATGCGACACTTGGTTGATCTTTGACTTATAATTCCTTAGCCTTGCTTCCTTATTACTTCAAGATCAAGCTGCACTGAAGAATTGGATTGGATCAAGCACTGAAAAGCTGCACATCAAAGGTTGATTCTCCAACTATTTTCCTTCGAATCTCCCTTATTATTATGCATTGCTTGGTTTGGTTGCTACCTCTGAAGTCCTCATGTGAGAGGCAATTGATTTGTGCTTTTAATTTTGTGAATTGAACAAGTTCAGATTGAGTACCTTTTTTTTCCATCTCATATTTCTCCTTATATGAGAGTCTTGAGCAAAAACTAAGGTTACAGGGGTGATGTACATCACCCCAGCTTTCGAATGATGTATGGATCGTGTGCTATGGTTGAGGTTTGTAAACCTGCAACAGGTGGCCGGAACTAGCCTTCTCACTGGAGAAGACGATGGTTTTCACCACCGTCCCCATGTGTCCTAGCCTCACCCATTGGATCAAGCTTCCCAGATCTAATCTTGACCATTGCTTGTTATGACTTTCTTTAAATCCATGTGTCACGCGTTTGACTTGTCCATACCATAAGCACACGCTTCCCAACCACAAGATCAGCCACGTCAATTAATGAAGTGGATCTGACGCCTCAAGATTTTTGTTATTTTTAATTTCTGTTTTAATTTTCTTTTATGCCATTTTATTTTAAAAATTCATAACTTCTTTATTTGGAATCACAAAAATATGGGACCAATTGCAAAAAAAATCTCTTAAATTCTAGTTTCTAAAAATGATTTTTAATTATTTTTGTGATTCTATTTAATATTTTTTGTGAATTATTTCATTTCTGTTTGTTTTTAATTCATTTAAAATACTTTTTGATATTCAAAAATGCCAAAAATATTTTCTTAACATCTTTGGATGATGATGGATCTATGAAAAATATTCTCATCAATTTCTTAATTGATTTGAGATTTATTTGAGATTTTAGTCCAATTACGTTATTTTTCTTCATTTTTAATTGTTTAAAATTAGTTTCTGTTTTCAAAAAATGATGGAAAATTTTGTCAAACCTTGTCTGAGCATGTTAGACTTATGATGATCTAATTGGACTTTTCCAAGTTGATTTGAATTGGATTTGAAGTTTGACCTTTATTTGTCCATTTTATTTCAAGTATAATTTTAATTCTAAAAAAATACCAAAAATTTTTTTGTTATTTCTTGACTTCTAAGCTTCATCTCACTTTTGTTTACCATTGATTGATGTTGATTCCATTCATGTTTGATCAATGTGTTTTGCTTATGTCATTTGAATTTCAATTATGTACATTCCATTTCCATCTTCTTCTTCTTCTTTTCTTTTGAACAATGAGTTAATGATTGGTGGTTAGTCTTGACATATGAGAGGCTTAACCTTCTTTGATCCAAATCAAATTTATCTTGATCAAAGATCAACTGAATTGCTTTGCATTAAAGATAGGTTGCTTCTTGGTCAAGCAAAAAACCTAAATCCATACAAGGTCATTCTTCTTTTCTTTTGGCATGGCAAGTTGTAGGAGCTTGGCTTACTAGCCATGATATCTAACTTTTGTTTATTTTCCTATAGTTTTATTGGCCGGCCTCAGATAGGTGTGACTACTACGTTAGTCCACTTACGATTGCTTAACATAGCTCTAAATTGACTTATGGCACACTAACACTAACTACTAATTACTAACTTTTAATTCAAGCATTTAATTCTTGCAATTTACTTTAATGCAATTTAATTTCTTGCTCATTAATTCATTTGTCTTTGCCCTTTGCTCACTTGAGCTCATGTTTATGCTTATGCAATTTGCCTTTTGCTCACTTGAGCACATTATTATGTATATACTATTGCCTTGTGCTTGTTTTGTTTTTGTTTGTGTTAACCCCAATGCAAATAGAGAAAGGACTTAGATTTAGGACCTTACCTATGCTAAATGGAGTTTCAAGAGAAACTAGGCCTCATGCCTTTAGAATGCTAAATATGTTGAAGAGCAACCAGGCCTCATGTATTTAGAATGCTTAATCTTGAAGATGACATTGAAAGGAACTTATTCTAAACTCACTCTTGTCCATTCTTTCTATTGCATTGTTGAACTTTTTGATTTATGTGTTCTTGTGATAGGGATACCAAACATGAGATATTAGAAAGACCATTGTCATGAGCATACAAGATAAGAGAGACAAGTCCAAATTGGAAGATCCTAGGAGCTTAATTGATTATTTGCTTGATTGCTTGAGTTAATTGCTTATTTCTTGCTAAGTCCAAAGGAAAGGAGCAACTTGGATCATCTTTATGATCTCAAGAAGGGAACTCCAAGTGGTTTTATTTCTCTTCCCTCATCTTTGCATGTTTAGGACCTAGCCCTTCTCTTCTTCTCTCCACTCTAACCCAAGCCAAACTTGCTTTGTGCAAACACTAACATTGCTTTCAAAAATTAGAAACCTAGGCACTATGCCTTTGATTTTTCAAACTCCTTTCATAACACTTATTTTGAATTGAATCTTAAGTCAACTTTGACCTTATTTTGTGAATACTTTTCATTTGTAAATACAACTCACTCAAATTGTTTTTTTTTGTGGTTCCAATGGCCACTTTTGCCAAAGCTTTTCATAAACATTAGCTATTAGGTTTGAGTTATCATAGTGGTTGATATAAACCTCACCTGTATCCTTAGTGAATGGACTATAAGTCTTCCATACTTATTATAGGGTGGACCCCTCACTAGTCTGTTGAAGCTCTCCTCACATGGTGGATTTGTGGTTTTGGGTTGAGTTTTCTCCTTTTGATAACAAAAGACCTTAAGGCTTTTGACCAATCAATTCACCAACTTCTTTTGAGATTTTTACCCCGAACTACGAGGTTTTGATCCTACCTTTTTTAAGATGGTACGTAGGCAATGGGTTTATTGTTGAAAAGTATATTTTCGGCAAATATTTTAATATCGTATCCACAGAGATTGGTTGTTATTATCGCCGTTCTATAATCCAAACTGGTATAAGTTCAAAATGTAACCAAGTTATTTTGTTTGAAAAGTTATCTTTTGAGTAAAATGTCACTAAAACAATAAAATAGTTTTAATCAAATGTAAAAGGCTTGGCAAGATTGGAGTTCACTATTCAAATTGCTTATGATTCCTTATGACAACTATATAGACTTAAGATTATTGAATATATCCAAGTATCCTCTCAATATCATTTATCTCTAAATGATATTGTGATAATTACTATATTAATGGTTAAATGACTTCTCTACCTAAATATCATTCAATACAACAATAACCTTTTTATCATATATAAGAGTCAAATGAAATACATAAACAAATAGGAATAGCTACTACCTCCAATCTTGACAAAATGGGGTTTAGCTCTTCATCATCATTTTGGACAGCAAAATGCAATGGCTCAATAAACTCTGTTTTTCTCTTACAATATGTGTATCTAGGAATGAATGTTTCTAAATTTTCCATTCTATTTTCTTAAAGAGTTGAACCTTTCCTAAAATATTCATTTTCATCTAAAACTGAAAAGCACTCTAAAACAGATACAAAACTGTCACAATACAGCTGGCTTGAAAACAGAACACTTGGCCCAAACAAACAGCTTGCTAGTTTCGCAAGGTTCGCAGCGCCATCCCTGGTCGCGGCGCGAACTGAAGCCAATTCAGCTTCCTTGCCTTGCAAGCTTCATGTAATAATTCTCCCAAGTGTTGGTCTTCCAAATTATGCCTCCAAATTGCCATTGAAACTTCTTCCAAATTATGCTTATGCACTTCGATGCTCTCTTGTCCAAAAACTCTACAAAACTAACAAATACGTGAAATATCTACTCAAAACATAATCACTTCAACTTAATTGCATTTATACAAAATTGTGAGGATAAAAGTGTGTAATTAGATAAAAAATGGTAAAAGGGACCAATAAAATTATATGGAAAGTAGTACTAATTGGTCCCTAACAACTCTCCCCAACTTATCATTTTGTTTGTGCCTAAACAAAAGTTTTTACCAACACAACCAAAGCAATGACACAAAAGATTGAAACAAGGATTAACGAAGGACATTCAAATGGTTCAAAAGTGTATGGCACTTTCTCAATCCACCTATCTCAGTGGTAGACAAAACATGAATAAGAGCAATGGTTGGGTGCAAAAATCATACCAAGGAATTCAAAGCTATACATGTCAAAATTGAATCAAACTTACACACACATCATAATAATGATGAATAAACATGAAGGTTTACTTTCACTCATTCAAGCAATTAGATCAACAACAACTCGAATCATGCGGTCATCAAAACAAATACCAAATCATGTGAAAAATGAGAATCAATAGGTCTTTCAAGGGTTGTAATGCGGCTTGGGTTACAAGAAAGGATATGATTAAGAGAATTCAACAAAAATGTCTATCCAAAGGGAGCATTCTCATACATTCAACTCTACACAATTTCCATTTCTTTGATCCCCGTCTTTCTTCTTTTCTTTTTTTTTTTTTACATCCACACAACCATGAGCTTTTTCTTTGTTTTTTCTTTCTTTTCTTTTTCTTTGCTCTATAGTTTCAAGGGTGATTTCTTTTTCTTGTTTCTTTTCATACTTTCACCCTTTTATAAAACATCATTTTTCCAAGTTTCTAATCAACTATTTTTACTTTACTCTCCCCAACATTAGATTCCAAAACCAAATTTATTCAATAATGCTCCCTACTTAGACATAAGCAAAAGGCAAAATTTTCAAACAACTCGGTTTGAAGGTTCAATTGACACGAAAGAAATTAGGATTCATTTATTCACAAAATTTTCAATTGATTTTACACTTATCAATCAAATGAATCCTAAAACAAGCTCAAAGGGGGTTAACTAAGGATCACTCCTCACAAGGTTAGTTGATTCAAAACTTTTTGGTCAAGTGGTTTTTCTCATAACAAACAATGCCTCTATCATTTTCACAATTTTCACAAAAATAGATTAATGCATGATTTAGCATGATAAGAATGAGTTGAAATAATGTTCGGTTTCCCGCATTTAGTGTACAATGGAAAGCTTCCTCACAATTGGTTAAGTCCTATTTTGATTCAAAAATGACATGCATTTCAATGAATTTATGATATGGAATTTGCAACACACCATCAAACTACTCATGTTAAGTCTAGAAAGCGATAAAGTGTACCTTGAAATGCCGACACTAATTCTTATCATCACCATTCGAAGTCTCCTATACTTCCGTCTTTGCGAACATTTCTTGGTTCCTTTAAGCTTGACTTACGAATAAGAACAATTAAACAAACAAATGTTGGTATACCAAATTCATCGTAACACACTTAAATCTCACAGAATATTCATGCAATTAACAAAACAAATTAACAAACCAAAGTTTATGGTGAAACTAGAGCCACCAAAAGTACAATCATAATTAAACAAAAGCAATAATAATACAAAAAACTTAAAATAAAAATCTACTACAATTCAAACAAACTCCTCAATCTTCCTCCACATGGCCACCACCAACGGATCCAAGGACATCCTCCATCTCATCGTCATGGGTCGCACCACCTCCTGCACCCCCCATAAAAGTTGGCATGCCCTCAGGCCAATTAGCATAAGCAACATACTCCGCCTGGGAAGGGAAAGTGTGGGCTTCAGGTGCAAGGAAGGCGTTCTGAAATTACTGCTGCATAGCATAAAAAATGAATGATTGAGACCTCCTAGAGGCCTCAAAGCTCTCACAGCAATAATTAGCGAACGCCATCTGATCGAATGTTGGAATACTGCGGGCTCGAAGTCTAGAGGAAGAAGTCCCAGCTCCTTCGGCTCTGTCCATCTGGCTCTGGCAAAACCTGTCCAGATAAGCATCATTAATAACACTAGTGATAGACAAGTGTACCTCATCCGGAATGGGAACATTTGCCCTTTGGCAAAGTCCCATAATCAGCCCCGGATATGTTAGAACACCCGCTTTACCACCGAACTTCGTTCCGCTAGTAGCCACTTTGCACATTTCCCCCGCAATGATGGATGCCACATCTACAGATTTACCAATCATGATGTAGTACAATAGGCATCCTACATCCAATGGAATGGTGGTGCTGTGACTCCTTGGCCGGATATTATTCAATAGAAGCACCAAATATGCCCTTGCTTCCAAGTTCAAACTTTCTCTCTTCCACGACTTTGGGAATCCCTGATCATTTAAATCATAAGTCCTTCCTTCAAGGCATAGGTGAGCGCTCATAGTCGGAAGGTCCCAATCATTGGCCAATTCTTTGGCACGGTACTCACACCGTCCATTCTCCGCCAAGATGAGAGGATTACCTAAATACGCGTTGATCGTGTCTCTACTGAAGGAAATGGTCTTTCCCCTCACTCTTGTCTTATAGTGAAATGTCACTCCCTCTTCCAGATGAAGAGCATTGGCGTAGAACTCATGCACAATGTCATAATTTATTTCCGGCTCCGGTTCACAAATCTTATTCTATTTCCTTCTTTCAAAATTCGACACCAACTTCCTATAAGTTCCACCCGGCGACAAGTGGATGAATCTTTCCGGTTGAATGGTTCGTTTGATCAATTTGTCGAATCTCTCTTCATGCTTATCGCTTGTGAATCGTCGCACGGAACGAGAAGGACCGGAACACGTGGTTTTTGTTCGTTTTGACATCTATAACAAAAAATTAGAACAACCACACAAAAACCATAAGAGAAGTTAGCATTCAAAAGCAAAAATCATGAAACTGGAATTTCCCAATTCGCGGCACGATGGCCAGTTCGCGGCGCGAACCCTGCGAACCAGGAAAATAACAGGTGCCTTTCTAGGGTTCCTACTGCTCACACCTTTCAACAATCATAACCACAATCCCTAACCTAGTCCTAATTTGAATCCTCTATAGACATGCAAGGTTATTTTCAGCATCTACTTCAAATTTTACCAAAACCATATCTCACCTAAATGAGGAACAAAAAGGAACGGGAAGAGAGAGCACACATACCTTGTTGAATTTGACTTGGTTCTTGTTAACAAGTTGGGATTTTGGAAATGGAGAGGAATAGTTTTGAATTTTTTTGAAAGTGGGGTAGTGAGGTTGATGAAGAGAATTTTGAGTTTATGAAAATAAAAATGAAATGAAAACAACATAAAACAGAACATAAAAGGTTCTTCCACGCTCAGTTCGCTGGGCGAACTTTGTTCGCGGCGCCACCTGAAGTTTTCCATTCAGTTCGCGAGGCGAAAGCTGTTCGCGGGGAGAACTGAAGGAATTTTTAGAAAAATGTTGGCAGTGGACAGAACTCAATTTTCACAAGAAAAGAAACACAACAGAATATCTTAACAACTGAATCGACAAAATTTAAAATGCAGACTTACAATGTTGGGTTGCTTCCTAACAAGCGCTTTGTTTAACGTCGTTTTGAGCTCGACGGTTCAATGATTATCTCGGTCCGGTTAGGGAAATAACACAGACATCCCGATTCACTTCGCCACTATGGTAGACTTTTAGTCTTTGTCCATTTACAGTCCAGCTCTCCTATGACTTTGGATCCTCAACCACAATGGCCCCATAATTTCTCACCTCCTTGATAACAAACAGTCCTGACCACTTTGACTTTAGCTTACCAGGAAACAACTTCAATCTTGAGTTGAAAAGCAGTACCATTTGTCCAACTTTAAACTCTTTATGACGGACCTGTCCATCATGGTATAATTTCACTTTTTCCTTGTAAAGTTTGTTCGAATGGTAAGCGTTGTTTCGTGATTCCTCCAATTCATGGAGCTGTCCTTTTCTTTTCTCTCCAGCTAAAGTGGAGTCAAAGTTCAAGAATTTGAGAGCCCATAGTGCTCTATGCTCCATTTTCACCGGAAGATGACAAGTCTTCCCATACACCATCTGAAATGGAGTTAGTCCAATAGGAGCTTTGTAGGCGGTACGATACGCCCACAAAGCTTCATCCAGTTTTAATGATCAATCTTTTCTTGAACTCGAGACTGTTTTTTCAAGGATTCGCTTAACTTCCCGGTTAGAAACTTCCGTCTGACCATTCGCTTGTGGATGGTAGGGAGTAGTCACCTTATGCTTTACACCATAATGTTGTAAAACTTTTTCCAAAGGTGTATTGCAAAAGTGTGATCCTCCATCACTTATCAACACCCGAGGCACACCAAAACGTGAGAATATGTTTTTCTTTAAAAATTTAATCACCGTTTTGGCATCGGCCTTAGGTGAAGCAATTGCTTCCACCCACTTCGAAACATAGTCAACGGCCACGAGGATATACTCATTTGAGAAGGAAAAGGGGAATGGGCCAACGAAATCAATACCCCAACAATAAAAAACTTCTACTTCTAACATGTTGGTTAGAGGCATTTCATCCCGTTTTCCTATTCCTCCACTTCGTTGGCATGTGTCACAACTCTTCGCGTGTTCATATGCGTCTTTAAACAAAGACGGCCAATAAAAGCCCGCTTGGAGCACTTTAGTGGCTGTTCTCAAACCGCTATAGTGACCTCCATACGGAGAGTTATGACAATGCCAAAGGATGTCTTTTGACTCCTCAAGTGTCACACACCTTCTCAAAATACTGTCCACACCCACTTTAAACAAATACGGATCATCCCAAACATAGTACTTTGCATCCGCCAAGAATTTCCTTCTTTGATTACTAGTGAGGTCTTCCGGTGTTAAACCGGTTGCCTTGTAATTAGAAAAATCAGCAAACCAAGGCCTCACTTGAATCACATAAAGTTTTTCGTTCGGAAATTCTTCTCTTACTTCCTCTTCTTTGTTTGTAATTTCCACATTAACCAAACGGGACAAATGATCCGCTACCAAGTTTTCAGAACCTTTTTTATCCCGGATTTCCAAATCAAATTCTTGTAATAACAAAATCCAATGAATTAATCTTTGTTTGGAATCCGGCTTGGTTAGCAAATACTTGATTGTCGAATGGTCGGTGTAAACTACAACTTTAGACCTTATCAAATAAGCTCTAAACTTCTCCAATGCATACACTATAGCTAGTAATTCCTTTTCGGTTGTCGCATAATTGACTTGCGCCTCATTTAAAACTTTACTAGCATAGTGGATGGCATGAAATTTTTTATCTATTCTTTGACCCAAAACCGCACCAACCACATAATCGCTTGCATCACACATAAGTTCAAAATCAAGTGTCCAATTTGGTGCAACGATTATGGGTGCGGTGACTAACTTTTCTTTCAAATCAAGGAAAGCTTTTAGACATGACTCATCGAAAAGAAATTGCGTACCTTTGTTGAGTAAATTACTCAAGGGCTTTGCTATTTTGAGAAATCCTTGATGAATCTCCGATAAAACCCGGCATGTCCGAGAAAGCTCCTTATTCCTTTGATGTTTGTTGGAGGTGGTAATTTTTCAATGACTTCCACCTTTGCTCTATCAACTTCTAGCCCTTCGGAGGAGATTTTGTGACCGAGAACAACACCTTCGGTGACCATAAAGTTGCATTTCTCCCAATTGAGCACTAAGTTGGTTTCCACACATCTTCCTAAAACCACATCGAGATTTTTCAAGCACAAATCAAAAGACGATCCATAAACGGAGAAATCATCCATAAATACCTCAATGCATTCTTCGATCAAATCCGAGAATATCGCTTGCATACACCGTTGAAATGTTGTCGGTGCATTACATAACCCAAAAGGCATTCTTCGGTAAGCAAAGATGCCGAAAGGACATGTAAAATCCGTCTTCTCATGATCCACCGGATTGACCGAAATTTGGTTGTAACCCGAATAACCATCCAAGAAACAATAGAAATTTTTGCCGGCCAACCTTTCCAACATTTGGTCCATGAAAGGTAGCGGGAAGTGATCTTTCCTTGTAGCTTGGTTTAGCCTTCTATAGTCAATACACATCCTCCACCCAGTTACCGTTCTAGTTGGAATCAACTCATTTTTTATATTTTTGATAGTCGTCATGCCACCTTTTTTTGGAACTACTTGCACCGGACTCGCCCATTCACTATCGGAGATAGGATAAATCATTCCGGCTTCCAAGAGTTTGACAACTTCTTTCCGAACTACTTCTTTCATTGATGGATTTAAGCGCCTTTGAGGTTATGCAACGGGTTTGAAATTTTCTTCCATCATGATCTTATGCATACAATAGGTCGGACTAATACCTTTCAAGTCGGATAATACCCACCCTATTGCACCTTCATTCTTTTTCAGCACTTGTATCAATTTATGCTCCTCTTTTATGGACAAGGTATTGCTAATGATCACCGGTTTAGTATAATCATCACCAAGGAACACATACTTCAAGTGTGAAGATAGCATTTTCAACTCTAGTTTTGATTCTTCCACTTTATTTGTCACATCCAAGTGTTCATTTGTCTCTTCATGATAAGCAAGCTCTCCACAAGACTCTAATTCATGCAACATTGCTTCAATCTCTTTTTCTTCATTTTCGGTCAAGACATTGTAGGCTCCGATAAGAGATCTCTCTAATGGATTAGAAACATGAACTTGGTTTACGACCTCCACTATTTCCTCCTCGGTGGCATCGATTCGGAAAGAATCATGCTTGCCATTAGGATGCTTCATGGCTTCAAAAAGATTGAAAGTTACCTCTTCATCTTGCACTCTTACTTTCATTAGTCCATCATCAATGTCAATCATCATCCGGGTTGTTTTCATGAATGGTCTTCCAAGAATTAGAGGAACATCACGATCCTCATCCATCTCCACTATCACAAAATCTACTGGAAACAAGAATTTGTCCACCTTCACTAGCATATCTTGAGCAACTCTATATGGTGAAGTAGTAGACTTATCGGCTAGTTGTAAAGTCATCCTTGTAGATTTAATCTCAACATTTCCCAATCTTTTAACAATGTATAGGGGGATTAAAGTGATACTAGATTCCAAGTGAATCAAACCATTACCAATGTTGGTGCATCCAATGGTTACCGGTAAAACGACTCGGCCCGGATCGGATTCCTTCCTTGGGAGAGTTTTTTGGATTATGGCGCTACAACGTGCATCAAGCAAGATTGTCTCGTCTTCCACATGTCCCCTTTTCTTTGTGAGAAAATCCTTCATGAACTTTGCATACCATGGCATTTACTCTAATGCGTCGGCAAATGGAATATTTATTTGAAGTTGTTTGAATATGTCCATAAACCGTGCATAGTGTCTAGCATTATCCTTCTTTGATGGTGCGTGCAGATAAGGTAGATGTTGAGTTGGAATGACACTCACGCCTTTGTCTCCTTTCTTCTTATTTCTTGGCTCGGCTTCCTTCTTCATTTCCACTTCACCCTGCTGCTCTGTTGTCAGTTGTTGGTTCTGCTCTTTTCGCGGCGCGAACTGAACAGTTTCTGCCACTTTCTCCTTTTCACAATCCACATCCTCATTTTCATGTACAACATCCATATCATTCTCTACTGTAATCTCCTCACTTTTTCCACTTGTCAACTCTTTACCGCTTCTAGTGACAATTGTTTTACAATGCTCTTTTGGATTGGCTTGAGTGTTAGCGGAGAATGAAGATCCCGCGTTTTGTTCTGACATTTGCTTCGCAAGTTGGCCTACTTGATTCTCCAAATTCTTGATTGCTGCCTCGTTGCTCTTTTGGTTAGACATGGAGGCTTGCATGAATTGTTGGAGAGTGTCCTCTAGCTTTGAATTTCCTCCTTGCGATTGTTGTCCTTGAGAATTTGGGTGTTGATAAGGACTTTGTTGCTGAAAATTTTGGTTGTTGAACCTTGATGGTTGATAACCTTGATTGTTCCTTTGATATGAGTTGTTGTGGGGTGGAGGTTACCTTTGATAGCCTTGATTTTGGTTGTTCACATAACTCACTTCTTCCATTGGAGGATAAAAACCGGTTGGATGATCTCCTTGACATAATTCACAACATGCTACTTGATGTCTAGCTTGAGACCCTTGAATTTCCTTCATTTGTTGTGGAAGTTTGGACATTTGTTGAGTGAGAAACTACACTTGTTGAGAAAGTAGCTTGTTTTGAGCAAGAATGGCATCATTGGTATTTAACTAAAGAACTCCCGGTTTCCGTTGTGAAGGACTACGATCATGTTGACTTTGACGATCATTGAGTGCCATCCGGTCAATAATGACTTTTGCTTCTTCCGCATTCTTTGACATAAGAGAGCCACCCGCGGTAGCATCCAAAAGTGTCTTGTGAGTTGATTGGAGCCCATTTAGAAAAATATGGATTTGAGTGAGCTCATCAAAACCATGGCCTTTGCATTTTCTCAACATTGACTTGAATCTTTCCCAAGCCTCGTTTAAAGACTCGTTGCTTCCTTAAGTGAATACCGCAATAGCCGTTTTGGCTTCCATGAATCGGGATTGAGGGAAATATCTTTCTAGAAACTTTTCTTCTAATAAATTCCAATCCGTCATCACTCTTGGTGCTTGATCAAGGTACCACTCTTTTGCCTTTCCCACTAAGGAGTGTGGGAACATCCTCTTGAATAATGCTTCTTCACCCGCTTCGTCTATTCCCGTAGAACCTGCAATCTCATAGAATTTGATGAGATGGGTATATGGATCTTCATGGTCCATTCGGTGAATGGATTTGCATAAAGGAGTTGGAGGATTCCGGTCTTCATCTTCGTATTCCTTCCACCACGAGAAAATTGGGCATTCCGCCTTGGACTATTTGCGAACATTTCGGTAGGAGTTTCATCCGCCATGTTTCCTTGACAAGTCTCTACAACCACTTCTTCGATTTGAACAAGTGAAGAAGCAGATACTTCCTCTCTCTGGTTCCTCTCTTCGGCTAGTTTCCTTCTTCTTCGTGTTTTTCTATTGAGCTTTCGAAGTGTTCTTTCAATTTCGGGATCGAATTGAAATTGCTCCTCGGTAGCTTTTCCTTGCATGCACTACAATCTACAAAATTAACAAACCAAGTGAAACACAAGAGTGATAGTAAGTACAAAACTTAGAACAATGAATTATTGAAATGCTTGTAATATCGAACACCAATCCCCGGCAACAGCGCCAATTTGTTGAAAAGTATATTTTCGGAAAATATTTTAATATCGTATCCACGGAGATTGGTTATTATTACCGTCGTTCTATAATCCAAATTGTTATAAGTTCAAAATGTAACCAAGTTTTTTTGTTTGAAAAATTATCTTTTGAGTAAAATGTCACTAAAACAATAAAATAGTTTTAATCAAATGTAAAAGGCTTGGCAAGATTGGAGTTCACTATTCAAATTGCTTATGATTCCTTATGACAACTATATAGACTTAAGATTATTGATGATATTCAAGTATCCTCTCAATATCATTTATCTCTAAATGATATTGTGATAATTACTATATTAATGGTTAAATGATTTCTCTACCTAACTATCAATATAGCAATCTTTAATGTTTGATACAAAAGAAGAGTAGTGTATAAATCTATTTCTACAACTCATTCACTACTTGAAAGTATATTTTAAGTCAAGACTTGAATAATCTTTCTCAACAACTATCCAAATCTAAATATTCAACTTAGGGCAAAAATATCATTCAATACATCAATAACCTTTTTATCATATATAAGAGTCAAATGAAATACATAAGCAAATAGGAATAGCTACTACCTCCAATCTTGACAAAATGGGGTTTAGCTCCTCATCATCATTTTGGACAGCAAAATGTAATGGCTCAATAAACTCTATTTTTCTCTTATAATATGTGTATCTAGGAATGAATGTTTCTAAATTTTCCATTCTGTTTTCTTAAAGAGTTGAACCTTTCCTAAAATGTTCATTTTCATCTAAAACTGATGTCGCACCTCGAAAAATGGGGATACGACTTTAAGCGAAGCGCAATCGCACGCTCGCAATGATGGACTGAACAGAGTTGCCACCGAACTTTATTTATTCCTAAAAGGGAAAGGGGAAATATCGATAAAACCCAAGACAGAGCGACAATGATTATTGGTCGTCGCAACCAAATCATGGTTCAGGAGTCGGTTACGCAAGGGGAAAGTATTAGCACCCCTCACGTCCGTTGTATTCAACGGGAACCGTTTAGTTAGTTTCGTTTTGAATTTTAGCTTATGTTAGTCTTCTCAAGTTATTATGAGGGAGAGAAAGAATAGAAGAGAAGAAATGTTTTTGGATTTTTGACGAAGGACTAAACCTAAGTTTTTTATTAGTGGGCCTGACAAGATTTGTAAATCTTGTCAGGCCCACTAATAAAAAACTTAGATTTAGTCCTTCGTCAAAAATCCAAAAACATTTCTTCTCTTCTATTCTTTCTCTCCCTCATAATAACTTGAGAAGACTAACATAAGCTAACATTCAAAACGAAACTAACTAAACGGTTCCCATTGAATACAACGGACGTGAGGGGTGCTAATACCTTCCCCTTGCGTAACCGACTCCCGAACCCTGATTTGGTTGCGACGACCAATAATCATTATCGTTTTGTCTTGGGTTTTATCGATATCTCCCATTTCCTTTTTAGGAATAAATAAAGTTCGGTGGCGACTCTGTTCAGTCCATCATTACGCAACCACCAAAGTAATAACTGGTTCTAAGAGGGGGTCCTAGAGTCATGGACCCTTCATGAATCAACGTCATGCAACAAGTTAGTTGTCTTATAACGAGATCTACAAACAGGTCTACTCTAGGGGAGTCTTTATGCTAGGCACGCAAGGAGTGGCCCTTGGGGACTAACACTACACAACTTCCAATTCTAAACTTATGTGTTCTCTCTTCTTTTTCCAAAGCTCGGGTGTAGAGCTTTATTCATGATATTAAAATCCCAACACCCACACATAGATATATATAGCCAATGGGATCCTCTTGGAGAGAACACATGATAACAAGGCTTACACATGATCAAGGCTTACACATGATAACAAAGATTTTAGAAAATTTCCACAACAAGTTCATACCTTACTTGATAACATTGGAACAAAAGGTTCAGCAACAGGTTCATACATGACCTGACAACACTGGAATAATCAAAGAAAAGATTCTTCGAAACAGGTTCAGACATGACCTGGTAATACTGGAACAAAGGCTCAACAGCAACGAGTTCATACATGACCTGACAATGTTGGGGAATACCAAGAACGGTTCTGACAGCAAGTTCAAACATGACCTAACAAACTCAGAAAAAGTTCAAAAAGAGTATATCAACAGTTCATGCATGACCTGAGAACACTGAAATAATTATAGAGAAAGATTCTTCAAAACAGGTTCAGACATGACCTGGTAATACTGGAATAAAGGCTGAACAACAGGTTCATACATGACCTGACAAAACCGGAACATTCAAAGAAATTTTAACAACAGGTTCATACATGACCTGACAACACTCGACTATTCAAAGAATTTTCAACAGGAGGTTCATACATGACCCGAGAACACTTGAATATTGAAAGAATTTTTAACAAATGAGGAACATCCCTAAGTGAGACAACCCTAGTTTAGTTAGGTTTTTGTATGTGTGTTAGCTTTATTTGTTTATTTTTCTTCCTTTGTTATATGCTTTCTTTATCTCTGTTTTATCACATTTTTATATATGTATATATATATATATATATATATATATATATATATATATATATATATATATATATATATATATATATATATATATATATATATATATATATATATATATATATATATATATATATATATATGTGTGTGTGTGTGGGTGTTGGGATTTTGATATCATGAATAAAGCTCTACACCTGAGCTTTGGAAAAAGAAAAGAGAACACATAAGTTTAGAATTGGAAGTTGTGTAGTGTTAGTCCCCAAGGGCCACTCCTTGCGTGCCTAGCATGAAGACTCCCCTAGAGTAGACCTGTTTGTAGATCTCGTTATAAGACAGCTAGCCTGTTGTATGACGTTGATTCATGAAGGGTCCATGACTCTAGGACCCCCTCTTAGAACCAGTTATTACTTTGGTGGTTGCGTAATGATGGACTGAACACAACTACCCTGTCCCAGGTTAAGATTAAGGGTTTTAGATCCGAAATAAACACCAACTTCTAGGCTAAAAGTGGTTGACTAGGGATTAACTCCTTATCTCTTTAGTGTTTGGGGATTTGAAACAATGCCTTACATCATCGACAAGGTTTTACTCAAAAGCATACCACAACAATCTCCAGAACTACGTAAGCCTTGATTTCTCTATTGAGATACGTAGGAGCAGAATTTGTAAATCTTGTTAGGCCCACTAATAAAAAACTTAGGATAGGTCCTTCGTTAAAATCCAAAAACATTCTTCTCTTACCCTTTTCTTTCCTTCCCTCATAATAACTTGAGAAGACTAACATAAGCTAACATTCAAAATGAAACTAACTAAACGGTTCCCGTTGAATACAATGGACGTGAGGGGTGCTAATACCTTCCCCTTGTGTAACCGACTCCCGAACCCAGATGTTGGTCGCGATGACCATATCTTATCCTTTCTTTTAGGGGTTTTATCGATATTTTCCCTTTCCCATTTTGGGAATAAATAAAGTTCGGTGGCGACTCTGTTCAATCCATCATGCGAGCGTGCGATTGGGCTTCGCTTAAAGTCGTATCCCCATTTTTTTGAGGTGCGACAACTGAAAAGCACTCTAAAACAGATACATAACTGTCACAATACAGCTGGCTTGAAAACAGAACACCTGGCCCAAACAAACAGCTTGCTAGTTTCGCAAGGTTCGCGGCGCCATCCCTGGTCACGACGCGAACTGAAGCCAATTCAGCTTCCTTATCTTGCAAGCTTCATGTAATAATTCTCCCAATTGTTGGTCTTCCAAATTATGCCTCCAAATTGCTATTGAAACTTCTTCCAAATTATGCTTATGCACTCCGATGATCTCTTGTCCAAAAACTCTACAAAACTAACAAATACGTGAAATATCTACTCAAAACATAATCACTTAAACTTAATTGCATTTATACAAAATTGTGAGGATAAAAGTGTGTAATTAGATTAAAAAAATGGTAAAAGGGACCAATAAAATTATATGGAAAGTAGTACTAATTGGTCCCTAACATTTATCCATTCAAACAAAATTGAAAATAATTTGTCTATTATTTTCTCATCTCCCCAATAATGTTTGCACAAGTATTTTCACAAATACCAACCTACCATACAACATTTGTAAAAAGGGCTCCCTTAGAGTACTAAGGATGTTTTGGATGCTTAAAACCTTCCCATTGCATAACCAACCCCCTTACCCAGATCTCTGACATTTTTATTAGTTTTTTATTTGATAAAACTTCTCGGTTTTTGTTCTCTTTCTAACCTTTCCTTTGGATAAATAGACGTGCGATGGCGACTCGAATTGTATGATTTACTTTTGATTTAGTCAATAAATCTAAAGGTAACGAATACCCCACTACAGACGTGAATGCAGGGGACTTCTCCGGCGCTGGCCGAATCACTCATAGTGGGAGAGTGTTTGTTCCACCCAATCCCCAAGATGTTACAGATGCCTTAGCGAAAGCTAAAGGGAAGCAGGTGGATGATGGCCCCGGACCTGTTCAGGTTAACTTACCGAAGGATGATGCTGGTTCATCCACAGCCCAAGAATTTGAGGAGTTGTTGAAAATCATCAGGAAGAGTGACTACAAGCTGGTAGATCACCTGATCCAGACTCCATCCAAAATTTCAATCTTATCATTGTTGCTATGTTCGGAATCTCACCAAAATAGCTTGGTTAAGCTGTTAAGCTCAGCGTTTGTGCCTCAAGATATAATAGTAAACCAGTTGGAAGGAGTCGTGGCTGGAATTTTTGCACATAACGGTCTCGGGTTTATTGATAGTGATCTCCTTGTTGAGGGAAGAAGCCATAATAAAGCCTTGCACGTCTCTATTGAGTGCAAAGGGACTACTCTTTCTCGATTTTTGGTTGATACAGAGTCATCCCTGAATGTGCTTCCCAAGTCAGCATTGATGAAAATTGATTATTCTGGTGTTGAGATATGTCCGAGTGACCTGCGCGTCAGGGCCTTCGATGACTCTCAGAGGTCAGTCTTTAGTAAAGTAGATATTACGATTAAAGTGGGGCCTCAGATCTTTACTGCTACGTTCTTTTTAATGGACATACACCTAACATATTGTTGTTTGCTGGGTAGGCCTTGGATTAACGGTGCTCGAGCCGTGACATCTACTTTGCATCAGAAAATGAAATACCCTATTGGCGGTAAAATTGCAACAGTTTAAGGGGAAGAAGAGTATATTGTGAGTTACTTGTCGTTTTTCCGCTACGTGGAAGTGGAAGGTGAGATTCATGAAACCCCATTCAAGCTTTTGAGTCGGTACAAGTGATCAAAGCTCCTCAGTCTGAGGAGAATAAGCATGTTGTTCAGATGTCTTCGTTGAAGGATGTTAAAGCTGTAGTGGGGCGGGTCACCCCGAAGGTTAGGGTAGTGTGTTGGATCTCCCTCCCAAGTTTGATAAATTTGGCCTTGGTTTCAGACCTGCTTTGTAGAGCACCACTCCTAAGCTGTCAAGTTCCTTTACTCCTGTGAAGTTTGCTATTGGTGGTATTGTCAGAGATGGCCAAGTGAACGCTGCTACGTATGAGGTGGACAACGATTATGAGATGGACCAGTGGATCAATCCTAGTGTTCTGGGTCAAGAGCTTAGCAACTGAAGTGAACCGGATATCGTCCAAGTCACCTTTAATCAAGAGTAATTGTCTTTTATGTTTTTGTTATCATGCAATAATTCCCACGCTCTTCCCCAGGCGTTGGCGAATTATGTAGGGCTTCCATATTTCCATTTTCAATTTTTATCATGAAATAAAGGACGTCTTTTTGCATTCAAATACTTTGTTCCCTGTCTTTTTTTTTGCTTTAATTTCTTTGAAAATGGCAATGTTTATCACACACACCCTAAAACATAAAAACATCATAATTGCAGATGCACATCCACGTCGGAATCCATTTATAACGTTTTTGCTATGGCTCGTTATGACTTTGATAATCCGATCTACCAAGCTGAAGAAGAAAGTGAGGAAGATTGTGAATTGCTTGAATAATTGTCTAGACTACTCAGGCAAAAAGACAATGTCATCCAACCACATCAAGAAGATATAGAGGTTGTGAATCTGGGCTCTGAGGACAATATCAGGAATGTCAAGATCGGTGCTTCTCTGGAGGACAATGTGAAGATGAGATTGATCGCAATGCTGAAAGAGTACGCTGATATATTTTCTTGGTCATATCAGGACATGTCGGGGCTTGATACTGATATTGTTGTGCACTGCTTGCCATTGAGAGAAGAATGTTTGTCTATCAAGTAGAAGCTTAGAAGGACCATCGCAGACATGTCTAAGAAGATTAAGGATGAAGTTCAGAAGTAGTAGGACGCTGGTTTTCTTGTTGTGACTTCTTATCCGCCTTGGGTAGCTAATATCGTTCTTGTGCCAAAGAAGGGCGACAAGGTTCGTATGTGTGTGGATTATAGAGATCTGAATCGAGCTAGCCCGGAGGATGATTTTCCTCTTCCGCATATTGATGTGTTGGTTGATACTACTGCGCAGTTTTCTGTATTCTCCTTTATGGATGGTTTCTCCGATTATAATCAGATCAAGATGGCTCCTGAAGATATGGAGAAAACTACGTTCATCACCCCGTGGGGGACCTTTTGCTACCAGGTTATGTCGTTAGGTTTGAAGAATGCTAGGGCAACTTACCAACGCGCTATGGTGATGTTATTTCATGACATGATCCATAAGGAAATCAAATGCTATATAGATGATATGATCGCCAAATCCCATACGGAAGACGAACATTTGGTGAATTTGTTGAAGTTGTTTGAAAGATTGAGAAAGTTCAGACTAAGGTTGAATCCCAACAAGTGTACATTTGGGGTTCGATCGGGAAAATTGCTTGGTTTTCTGGATAGTGAAAGAGGAATCGAGGTCGATCCTGCAAAAGTAAAAGCTATTCAAGAGATGCCTACACCTAAAACTGAAAAAGAAGTGTGTGGGTTCCTAGGGAGATTAAACTACATTGCTCGGTTTATCTCCAATCTAACAGCCACGTGCGAACCATTATTTAAATTGCTAAGAAAAGATCAGGCGATAGTTTGGAATGATAACTGTCAGAAAGCATTTGAAAGAATAAAAGAATATTTGTAGGAACCTCCGGTTCTAATGCCTCATGTCGAAGGAAGACCATTAATCATGTACCTTACTATTCTCGATGAGTCGATGGGGTGTGTACTGGGGCAGCATGACGAGTCTGGTCGAAAAGAGCATGCAATATACTACCTAAGCAAAAAGTTTACCAACTATGAAATCAAATATTCACTGCTTGAGAAAATTTGATGTGCTTTAGCGTGGGCTGCTCGCCGACTAAGGCAGTATATGTTGACTCATACGACGATGTTGATCTCAAAGATGGACCCGATCAAGTACATCTTCGAAAAGCCTGCTCTCACGGGAAGGGTGGCCCATTGGCAAATGATTTTAATAGGGTATGATATTCAATACACTACACAGAAAGCTATCAAGGGTAGTGTCATTGTCGACTATCTGGCTCACCAGCCCGTCGAAGATTACCAGCCAATGAAGTTTGAATTTCCTGATGAGGATGTATTAATCCTGGATCAATATTATAACAGACCAAACCCGGATGAAGGACCTGAACTGGGAGCGCGATGGACGCTCTTATTCGATGGTGCCTCTAATGCTATGGGTAATGGTGTTGGTGTTGTTATTACTTCTCCTACTGGATTCCATATTTTGTTCACTGCTCGTATTTGTTTTGATTACACAAACAATACAGCGAAGTATGAGGCTTGCATTATGGGACTCGAAGCTACGATTGACATGAGGGTCAAGTTTCTTGAAGTGTATGGGGATTCTACACTTGAAGTGTATGGGTATTTTGATATCAAGAGGTACTTCGAAAAGCAGGAGTATCCTGAAAATAAAACGATTATGGATAAGAAGACGTTGAGAAAGTTGTCAGCTAAATTCTTTTTGAATGGAGATATGTTGTACAAGCGGAATTATGACTATGTGCTGCTTAGATGCACGGATAGACACGAAGCAGACAGAATTATCAAAGAAGTTCATGAGGGATCATTCGGAACTCACTCAGGTGGTCATAACATGGCAAAAAAGATTTTGAGAGCAGGTTACTATTGGATGACCATGGAGACCGACTATTGCCTTCATGCTAAAGCCTGTCACAAGTTCCATATTTACGGAGACAAATTGCATGTTCCTCCCGTGCCTTTGAATGTCATGACTTCTCATTGTTTGTAGCTTCCAATTCACCTGCACCCTTAACTCTTCTTCCCAGAAAATTGTAAATGATAGTGGGAGAGAATGTGATACACTTACCTCTCACAAATACTTTGCAAAATTCCTTGTTGTTCTTATCAGCAATATCCTCAGGAATATTGACAATGAATTCCTTAACCAAACCCTCATAGCATTGAGATAACCCAACCACAGTCTTCATCAACCCAACAGTCTTTATTAGGTCAATGACCTCTTTGACTTCAACAACATCCTTTCCTAACTCTCTCTCTCTACAGCCACCCTTCTTTGAATCACAAATTTCCATTTGGCAGCTCCATCTTTAAGATGGAAAGAGATATTATCCAAATGCACAACAACAACTTCCACAAGGGACTTCCTCACAATGGTCCTCTTCATAGGGGAAATGTCAGGGACATCTTCCTCAACATCTTCTTCAGACTTAGAAACTTCTCTAACCTTCCTCTTCTTCTCATCAACCTTGCTCCAAGATTTGGAAGGACCAACACCAGCAGTCTTCTTAGCTGTTTTAGCTGACATCATTTCATCCACAGATCTTCCTTTTCTAGTTTTCATATGCTTAACCACACTAGGATTTAAGTGATGAAGTAAGTTATCCTCTTGATCATCAGACCTAGCATTCTCTAGGCCAATCATATTGTTTGCAACATCATGCTTCCCAGAATGGGAAGCATTGGCAGTTGTACATGCCACATATTTTCCTTTACCAGACACAATTTTCCCTAGAGAGCATAAACCTTCAGCAGCCATGTCCTTCTCAGATCTAGAGGAATCGTCATCCTTCTCACTGTGATGTTCAACCTCAAGAGAGGGGTACATTTTAGACAGGGGAGTAGAGACTCCCTTCATATAATGTCCTTCATTAAGGATTCTAGTGACTAGGTTTATTATGACACGATCAGTATGGTGTATATCTTCCTTAGAACTAGTGGCATGAGTTGAGCTAGAAGGGATACTAGAGATGTTACCTTGATTGAGGCATGCAGAAGTTGATGCATCCATGGGATGGTTTAAATCACGGGCTTCGCAGGGAATAACAGATAGTGGAATCACATCCAAAATCTCATCATCGTGAATGTCCATGGAAGGAGTGCTAACCTTGTGAGTAGACTTAGTAGTTTTTAAATCAGATGTAGTTTGATGTTGTGACATCTTGACGTCTCTGTGGAAAAATTTCAGTTGCCCTAGCAGAGGAGTGTGAGGAAGAAGCAGGGAGTTGGAAGAGTTGGAGTAGGTAGTGAGGTTGCGTGTGAAAAGGTAATAGATGGTATTTCCAAGACTAGGTGATGATTTACCATAAAGGGGGTGCTTTATTTTAAGAAAGTAGACAATAATTTGATTACTTTTTCCACTCCATATTAATTGCTACAAATTTTCATAAAAGTAAATCCGTAATTTCCCTCTCAGGAATTCAAATTGATTTGCATCCAAGGCCTTTGAAAAAATATCAGCTAACTGCATCTCAGTAGCAACATGCTCTACGGCTACAATTTTATCCTCCACGAGTTCTCTAATAAAATGGTGACGGATATCAATATGTTTTGTCCTGCTATGCTGAAGAGGATTCTTAGAAATTTTTATAGCATTCAGGTTGTCACAGTACAATGTCATGACATCTTGCGTGACATTGTATTCAGTCAGCATTTGTTTCATCCACACCAGTTGAGAACAACTGCTTCCAGCTGCTATGTATTCAACTTCAGTAGTAGACAGAGACACACAATTTTGTTTCTTACTAAACCATGATATTAAATTTTTCCCCAAGAAGAAGCATCCTCCTGATGTGCTTTTCCTATTATCAGCACTTCCAGCCCAATCAGCATCACAATATCCAAACAGCACAGATTCAGATCCATGAGTATATAGCATCCCAAAATCACTAGTGCCATTGACATATTTCAGGATCCTTTCACTTGGTTTATGTGACTCACCTTTGGTTCAGCTTGATATCTAGCACATACACCTACAACAAAAGCAATGCCAGGTCTGCTTGCCGTGAGATATAGCAGACTCCCTATCATGCTTCTGTAGAGACTTTGATCCACACTGACACCATTTTCATCTTTAGACACTTTCAGATGGAGCAGGTGTCCTTTTGTGGCTTGCATTCTCCATGCCAAACTTCTTAACAATATTTTTGACATATTTACTTTGAGATAGAAAGGTAGAATCTTCCATCTACTTGACTTGTAGCCCAACAAAATAGGTTAGTTCTCCAACAAGGCTCATTTCAAATTCAGATTGCATTTGTTCAACAAAATGTTGAACCATCTTACTTGACATCCCACCAAACACAATATCATCCATATATATCTGAGCCACCATGAGCTTTCCTCCTTCATTTTTGACAAATAAAGTCTTATCAATGCCTCCCTTCCTGTATCTATTGTCAATGAGAAACATTGTGAGTCTCTCATACCAAGCTCTAGGAGCTTGTTTCAACCCATAGAGGGCTTTCCTCAACTTGTACACATGCTTTGGAAGATTTGGGTCTGTGAACCCTTTAGGTTATTTAACATACACTTCCTTATTTAAGTAGCCATTTAAGAAGGCACTTTTCACATCCATTTGGAACAGTTTAAACTTCAGAATACATGTCACTCCTAGCAGTAATCTAATGGACTCCAGGCGAGCTACAGGAGCAAATGTTTCATCAAAGTCAACTACTTCAACTTGAGTGTATCCTTGTGCTACCAATCTTGCTATATTTTTACTAGCCACGCCTTTTTCATCAGATTTATTCTTGTAAACCCACTTTGTTCCAATAACATTTATTCCTTCAGGTCTTGGAACCAATTTCCACACTTCATTTCTCTTGAATTGGCCTAAGTCTTCCTACATGGCATTGATCCAGAATTCATCAGTTAAGGCTTCTTTGACATTCTTAGGCTCAATCTTGGACACAAAACAGGCATGTGACATCACTTCCCTTGATCTAGTGGTGACCCCTTTATTTGGGTCTCCTATAATGAGATCTTTAGGATGATCCTTCTGAATTCTGATAGAGGGTCCCTTATTAATTTTATCAGCTTTAGGTTCAGCTTGAGTGGACTCACTCTCATTACTTTTGTCCAGGAGATCAGTTGGGCCATCATTCATAAATGTTTCAACATCGTCTGTGACATCAGTCTCTTGATCATCAACAACAACATTGATAGATTCCATCATAACTTTTGTTCTGGAATTAAAAACTCTTAAAGCTCTGATGTTTATTGAGTAGCCCAGAAATATTCCTTCATCACTCTTGGGGTCCATTTTCCTTCTTTGTTCACAATCAGCCAGGATATAACATTTACTACCAAACACATGGAAGTATTTGACAGTAGGTCTTCTTCCCTTCCAGACTTCATATAAAGTGGTCGGGGTCCCTTTCTTCAAGGTTACTCTGTTGTGAACATAGCAGGTCGTGTTCATAGCTTCAGTCCAGAAATGGTCAGGCAACTTCTTAGCATGAATCATAGCTCTAGCAGATTCTTGGAGAGTTCTATTTTTCCTTTCTACCACACCATTCTGCTGAGGGGTAATGACCAATTCCTTCAGATGAACAGAATTCAGCAAATTTATTATTCTCAAATTCTTTCCCATGATCACTTCTAACTCTGATAACATGACTCTCTCTTTCTCTTTGAAGTCTTAGGAAAAGATCTTTGAACACATCAAACACATCAGATTTTTCCCTTATAAAATTTACCCAGGTATATCTGGAGAAATCGTCCACCACAACATAAACATACCTTTTCCGACCAAGACTTTCCACCTGCATAGGTCCCATCAAGTCCATGTGGAGAAGTTCCAACACTCTAGATGTGGTGTCATGTTTGATCTTCTGATGTGACATCTTTGTCTGCTTTCCAATCTGATAATTACCATAAACTCTTCCTTCGTTAATCTTTAATTTTGGGATTCCTCTGACAGCTTCAACAGATATAATCCTCTTCATTCCTTTAAGATGCAGATGACCCAGTTTTTGATGCCATAGTTTCACTTGTTCTTCTTTAGCTAGAGTACACATTGATGAATAGCTAGTTTCTTGAGAATTCCACATATAGCAGTTGTCCTTAGACCTGACTCCTTTCATGATCACCTCATTTTTTTCATTAGTAATCAAGCATTCAGTTTTTGTGAAGTTCACATTTAGACCTTGGTCGCATAGTTGACTGATACTGATCAGGTTTGCAGTCAATGCTTTAACAAGCAGCACATTATCAAGGTTAGGGACTCCAGGACAGTTCAGCTTTCCAATCCCCTTGATTTCACCCTTTGCTCCATCAACAAAATTTACATAGCTGGTGGCATGAGGTTGGAGGTCAACTAGCAGGTTTTTGCTTCCAGTCATGTGTCTAGAGCATCCCCTACCAAAGTATTAGTCTTCTTTGGCTGAAACTCTGAAGGAAGTGTGAGCAATCAAGTTAGTAGCACCAACTCTAGGAACCCACTGTTTTCTGTTAACAAGGATGTGTTGTTTGGGTCTCGGTTGATGATGAGTAGGACTAGGATAACCATACAACTTAAAGCAGAATGGTTTTATATGGCCAAATTTCCCACAGTAATGACATCTCCATCTTTGGTGTTTTCCTTTATGTTATCTTTCCTTGTGATGTTGAGACACCGGATGTGACATCTTTGGTTTGCTACCAGTGGGACTACACTCAGGAGAGGATTCATTGAACCCAAGGCCAGTCATGGCTCCTTCCATCTTTCCAGTCTAGAGGATTTTGTCTAAGGTGTCAGATCCACTATTTAGCATTCTGACATACTTCATCATCTCATCCAGTTTTGAGTTCAGGAACACGACTTCGATCTTCAACTTAGAAATGGTTTCTAAGTGTTCTGTGTTTTCATCCTCTAGTTGGGTTATCAATTTTTTCTGATTCTCCACTTGTTGACACACTTCTTCACTTCTGAAACATAACTTTCTGTAGGTAGTAGCTAATTCATCAAAGGTTACTTCATCATCACTGGAGTCTTCATCAGAATCCCATTTTCCAGTCAATGCAGTCACAAGATTGGCAGACTCTCCTTCTGTTTCACTTTCATCAGACCAAGTAGCAGCAAGACTCTTCTTTTATTTCTTGAGATAGGTCCCACATTCAGCTCTAATGTGTCCATACCAATTTGGATTTTTCCTCAGATTTTGTTCTTCTTCCAGCATCATTGGACCTACTGATGTCAAATGAGTTGTTCTTGACATTAGACTTTGACCTTACATCCATCATCTTCAGGAGTTTGTTGAATTGTCTCCCAAGTAATGCTACATCATTTGCTAGATCTTCATCAGTATCCTGACTACTGTCTTCCTCTTTCTCTTCAGTGTTTGACATAAAGGCTATTCTTTTGACTTTCTTTTCAGATCCATCACTCATTCCCAACTCGAATGTTTGGAGGGATCCAATTAACTCATCCACTCTCATCTTGCAGATATCTTGAGATTCTTCTATGGCTGTCACTTTCATGGAAAATCTCTTGGGAAGTGACCTGAGAATTTTCCTCACAAGTTTTTCATCTGACATCTTCTTACCCAGGGCTCCCGAGGCATTAGCAATTTCAAGGATACTCATATGGAAGTCATGAATACTTTCATCTTCTTTCATCCTCAAATTCTCAAACTTAGTAGTAAGCAGCTGCAATCTAGACATCTTCACTCTAGAGGTACCTTCATGAGTGGTTTTGAGAATATTCCAAGCATCTTTAGCCACCTCACAGTTGTTCACCAGTCTGAAGATGTTCTTATCAACTCCATTGAATATAGCATTCAATGCTTTAGAGTTTCCAAGAGCTAGTTCATCCTCCTCCTTGGTCCATTCTTCCTCAGCCTTCTTATCAGTTGTAACTTCTCCTTCCTTAGTAATGAAGGGATGTTCCCAGCCTGTTAGAACAACCTCCCAAGTCTTATTATCCAAAGATTTCAAGAAGGATACCATTCGAGGTTTCCAGTAGTCACAGTTAGATCCATCCAGAATTGGTGGTCTGTGTACAGATCATCCGTCTCTAACCATAGTACCATAAAGTAACGTCCCAAGATCTCACCCAGAACCAGAGCAGGATGTCTGCTCTGATACCAATTGAAATTCTGGTATCAAATATGAGATGTCAAAGTTAATGTCACGACACTAATATCTGAACAACAACTAACATATAAACAGGATAAAAAACAAAGAAACAATTGAACAAGTGACACAAACAATTGTTAACCCAGTTCGGTGCAAACTCACCTACATCTGGGGGCTACCAAGCCAGGAAGGAAATCCACTAAACAAAATTAGTTCAAAGACTCTTAGTAAACAACTTCAAGTTACAGTCTTTTCACCTAATCTCTACCCGTGTGACTTCTATCTAAGAACTCTTAGATATGAGACCCTACTCACTCCCCCTCAATCACAGTAGTGATATAAAAACAAATATTAAAAAGAAAGAAGACACTCTTCAAGGACACATACTTGATCTTGCTTAAAAGCTTCAACCAAGTAAACACACACTTGTGCTTCAAAGCTTAGAGTGGACAAATTACAACATAAAAGTCAGTCCAATTCAAACATCAATAAGATGAATGAATGGCTCACAATACACAAGCTCACACAAGACTAAAACCCTAAAACTCTCTCACTCTTTCGTTTGTTTCTTGTGTGTTTAAACCAGGTTTTACATGGTCTTTAAATAGAAGCTTTTGAATGGGCCTGGGCAGGATAAAACCCTAAATCTATTTTCCTTGCGTATCTTCTTATTAACGACAGCTAATCATCCCTTATTGGAAAATAGATCATTTTGGTTTTAAATCAAATTACTCCTTGAATAACGCATTCAATCTCCACATAATCACACACAGATTTGCATGAAAAGCACAACATCAAGATACATAACATTCAGACTGAATGTTCTGTATACACATGTCTTAACATCGAGTCTGGCATCTTAGCTAAATCCTGCATAACCATATTTAAACATCCTGCAGGAAGCTGATATCACATGTCAAGACAACACGCATGACAACTTGTGATAACTCTAAGTTTTACCAAAATTGATGCTAACACATAGAACCAACACTTAATTTTTGTTAAAAGCAATGCATCCACTTTGAAATTTGTATCACGAACTACGAGTTTTTGATCCCTCATTTTTATGTTGGTACGTAGGCACAAGTCTGAAGGTCTTGTCAAACACAAAAATATAATTAATGAATTCTTTTCTCATCCCCCCATTCTATTTGTTTGTAAACATCATTTTGTACCAAATACATATGCACACAAAAAGGGCTCCCTAGGAGTACCTAGGACACTTTGGGTGCTAACACCTTCCCTCTGTGTAACCAACCCCCTTACCTGTAATCTCTGACATTTTATTAGTTTTGATTTGAAAACTTCTTACTTTTGGGTTTTGTTCGTACTTTTTCCCTTTTGCCTTGGAAACAATAAAAGCGCGGCGGCGACTCTGGTTTTATTGATGTCTAGCTTATCCATAGCTTGATGATCATGAATTTACCGCTATAGAAATTAAGTGGAGACTCTGCTGGGGAGTAGTCTCCAGTGGGTTTAGCCTACTTTTTGTGTGTATATATTTGTATATATGTGATGTTTGTATATATGCATGTGTGATATAATTTGCTTGTTGTGTTTGGTGATCTCTTAGTGGTGAGATAAGTTCTAACCCGAACTTGAGTGCAATTAAGATAGGAGGATGGTATAGTCATGTTCGACTTGTGTGGAGTAGTCCTTAACAAGTTGGCTTGAGATCCATCTGCTTAGTGGAGATTCTTTTGGATTTGGAAATATCACACAAGTACTTATGGTTAGGCATTATTATCTCTAATTTGGGTCCGAGAAGCTGAGGAACGTAGAACATTTACCCCCTATTGGCCTATTTAGGACGTAATGCGGAAACTATTCAAGTGTAGACTTGATAACAGTTGTTACGCGATACTATACTCAAACGAGTTTCTCTTGATAATATTATGGGTCGATGAGTCAGTCATCTTAACATGTAATATCCAATAGATGGAATTAAGATTCTGGGAACTTTTTAGAACATGATCTACAGGTTTTTATCCTTAGTTCACTCCTTTGGGATGGTTCTTACCCAGACTCCATGCTCGTGACTTACAACAAACCCTTGATTCTTGGTTGATACAATCAAGTCTTGTCAATATCAATGGAACTTGGGTGTTGATAAGGTGTAAACCATAATCCACCAAAATGGATGATTGATCTTGACAATGACTTGATTCATCCTTTGACCTTTATTTGTTTGCCTTGTGTGTGATCCCTTATTTGTGATTGTTGCATTCATGCATTCATGCACATCATAACATTCATCACACGAAAATTTTAAGGAACTGAGGTATTATTTGCAAATATTTTCAGACCATGGATTATGGACGAAGGAACACTAAGAAGTACAGTTTCAGATGTCCCAACTTGAAAGAGTTAAGAAAGCTAGCATATTTTGTATTAGATCCTTTGGACTTCAAACAACGTCATGGGAAGATTCTATCCATCTTATCTGTCGATGTGGTTGAAGGACTTTTGAGTGTATTGGTGCAGTTCTATGATCCTGTCTACCGATGTTTCACTTTCCCAGATTTTCAGCTTGTGCCTACCTTGGAGGAGTATTCTCATCTTTTGGGGATACTTGTTTCTAGTAGAGTACCTTTTAATGGATTGGAGGAGATTCCCCGACCTAATCTTATTGTTGAAGCTCTTCACTTGAAGAAGTCCGAGATAGAGGCTCATTGGGTGAAGAAAGGAGGATTGTTTGGGTTGCCATCTGATTTCCTCATCAAGGAAGCTACTGCTTTTGCTCAAGCCGACAGCGTGGACGCTTTTGAAGTTATCTTTGTGTTGCTCATTTATGGATTAGCTTTGTTCCCTAACATTGACGGTTTTGTTGATGTTAACGCCATTATACTTTTCTTGATTGGGAATCTTGTGCCTACTTTGTTGGATGATATGTATTTCTCTTTGCATTTAAGGAATTCTAAGGGTGGTGGGGCTATTGTCTGTTGCATTCCTCTTTTGTACAAGTGGTTTATTTCGCACTTGCCTCAGACACCTGCTTTTGGGGAGAACAAACAATGTCTACGGTGGTCTCAGAGACTTATGTCTATCACTAATGATGATATAGTTTGGTATGATCCGTCTTTGAGCAGTTTGGATATTATTGATAGTTGTGGTGAATTCTCCAATGTACCTCTCATTGGTACACAAGGAGGAATTAACTACAACCCTGCTTTGGCTCGTCGTCAACTTGGGTTCCCCTTGAGAGATAAACCTAATAACACTTTGTTAGAAGGTCTTTTCTGTCAATAGGGTAAAGATCCCCAACATTTGAAGCAGAAGATTGTGCATTTGTGGCATAATGTGCATAGGAAAGGAAGATTCGAGCTTGGCCCGTGCAATTGTGTAGCTTTGGAAGCTTACACTCTTTGGGTGAAGAAGAGAGCTTTGGAGTTGAAGATGCCCTATCCTTGTAAAAGACTTATTTCTATGGTTGTGGTTGAGACATTAACTCTCCCTAACCAAGATGTAGAGGAGTTGGAAGACGCGTTCGTCAAGATGAAGCAAGAGAAGGATATGTGGGAAGAGTGTTTCCATGCTTTAAGCAAGAAGCATGAAGAGTTGCAGTTGGAGTCTACGGACAAAGATGCACTTATTGAGTTACTTGAAGACCGAGTGACAAAGAGACAGAGAGAGCCAGAGGTTTCATCTTCTAGCATGCCTCAGCCTTCCGTTGCTTAGAAGAAGATTGTTAATCGGCTTGTTCTCGAGAAGACTCAGATGAGTACTTCTTTTGAGACCGAGATTCGTCGCATTCGAAGGAAGTACGCGCCTTTAGCTAGGTCTTCTGACATTGTTGTTAGGGATCCTTAGGATGAATAGTCTCCTTTTCTCTTGTATTTTCCATTTAGTTTCTGAAATTGTACTCAGTGTAATCCTTCCAATTATATAAATGAAAAGAGATTTTTGGTCATATAAAAATTATTGCAATTGTTGATATATATATATATATATATATATATATATATATATATATATATATATATATATATGTATTTGCAAATGATATAGTAAGTTCCTTGAAAACAAAAATAAATAAACAAGCATTGTGTTTCATGCATCATTTTCATAAGCAGGTTTCTCTTTCTCCAGATGTCTCATTGGTGTTTCTTCTGTGCTTTAGCCAACCTGACTCATTGGTACAATACCCGCGCCAATCATCTGAAAATTATGGAGCATCTAGAGCAAGAGAACAGAGAGTTGAAGCTTCTCCAACGCCTGCAACTCCTCCTCCTCAGAGGACTGTTATTTTTGAGGTGGCTACCTCTACATGCCTACTGATACCGCCTATTTTGCACCTACTATGCCTGCCGGATTCCCGTAGGGAATGCCGCTGAACTTTATGCCTGAAGACTTTGCGCCTACATTTTCTTCCATGTCGGATTCTAGCCCAATCATGTTTGTACCACCTCCCGTTGTGCACACCTTACCTCGGGTAGAGGACACCATTTATCACTCTGAGCCGTCTGAGGGTCCGGATGTTTATGAGAAAATGGATGAAATGAAGAATCAGTTTCTTGGGCTGCACAAGGAATTGAAGACACTAAGGGGTAAGGATTTGTTTGGGAAGAGTGTTGTTGAGTTGTGTTTAGTGCCCAACATCAAGATCCCGGTGAAGTTCAAAGTGCCTGACTTTGAAAAGTACAAAGGGAACACATGTCCGCTCAATCATTTAATGATGTATGCTCGCAAGATGACTACCCAGACTAATAATGATAAACTGTTGATTCACTACTTCCAAGACAGCATGACCGGTGTTGCGCTCAGATGGTATATGGGATTAGACAGTGCAAGCGTTCGTACTTTCAATGACTCAGGAGAGGCTTTTGTCAAGCAATATAAGTAGAATATGGACATGGCGCCTGATAGAGACCAGCTGAGGTCTATGTCTCAGAAGGATAAGGAGACGTTTAAAGAGTCTGCGCAGAGATTGAGGGAATTTGCTTCCCAGATCACTCCTCCCTTGGAGGAAAAAGAGATGACAAAGATCTTTCTGAAAACTCTGAGTTCATTTTATTATGAACGAATGATTACTAGTGCCCCCAATGACTTTACCGAAATGGTAAACATGGGGATGAGGCTTGAGGAAGGAGTTCGAGAGGGACGTTTGTCGAAAGATGAAGCATCATCGAGTAAGAGATATAGGAGCAACTTTGGGAAGAAAAAGGATAATGAAGCGAATGCAATAAGTAGTGGGAGGCAGAGGAGGCCTCATATCAAAAGGAATCAACCATCCCATCAACATCATCATCAAGTATCTTCAGTTATCCCTGTATTTTCTAATCAACAATCAACATCAGTTCAACAACAACAACAACAACGTCAACAACAACAACCGCAACAATAAACGAACACCTACAACAACATTAATACCAACAACAATCATAATCAACAAAACTTCAAGAGGAAGAAGGTCTCTTTCGACCCAATTCCTACGTCTTATGCAGAATTATACTCGTCTTTGGTTCTAAAGAACCTAATCCAACCAAGAAATCCGCCGCAAATTCCAGAACCACTTCCGTGGTGGTACAAGCCTGAGCTCCGTTGTGCTTTTCATCAAGGAGCACCCGAACATGACATTGAGAACTGCTATCCGCTCAAGTATGAGGTTCAGAAGCTGATAAAGAGTGGAATGGTGTCCTTCGAGGATCGTGCGCCGAATGTGAAAGCAAATCCATTATCCGCCCATGGAAACTCTTCTATGAAAATGGTGGATGGTTGTCCTGGCGAGTTTAAGGTTTTTGATGTGCGTTTTATCCGAAGATCCTTGGTGCAGATGCATAAGGACATTTGTATGGTGAGTGATTATGAGTATAACCACGATGGTTGTGCTGTTTGCAATATTAATTCAAGGGGTTATCAAGTTGTGAAAAGGGACATCCAGCGACTGATGGATGAAGGCATGATTCAAATTGTTCAATCCCGTCATGTAGGTGACGATGTAAATGTCATAGTGCCCATTTTCAAGCAGCCAGAGAGATTGGTAATTCAGTACGGCAGCAGCAACAATAACAATGTCAACAATAGATCAGTATCGTCGTTGGTTATACGGTTAGCGGGCCCAATCCCGTATTCATCTGATAGAGCTGTTATGTATCAGTATAATGCTACAATGATAGAAGGTGGTCAAGAGGTCACGTTACCTACGACTAGATCTAAGGTGAGCATTGTTGATGTTACCAAGGTGACCCGCAATGGTCGTGTGTTTGGGTCGGTGTTCCCAAAGGATAAGGAAGAATCAGTTGTTGGAAAGAAGGTGGAAGTGCCTGTTGTAGATCCAGTTGGTGCTTCAAAGGGTAAGTCTGGTGAATCCAGCGAATTGAAGGCTAATGACGATGATGAAGTACTTTGGTTAATCAAAAGGAGTAAGTTTAATACGATGGAGCAGCTGCTCCAAACCCCCTCAAAAATCTCAGTGTTGTCTCTACTCATCAATTCTGAAGCGCACAGAGAAGCACTGTAGAAAGTTTTGGAACAAGCATTTGTAGAACATGATGTTACAGTGGATCAATTCGATCATATCATGGCTAACATCACTTCTTGCAATAATCTTAGCTTCTGTGATGAAGAACTCCCTGAGGAGGGAAGAAATCATAATCTGGCTTTGCACATCTCCATGAATTGCAAAAAGGATGCTTTGTCTAATGTGTTTGTTGACACCGAGTCATCACTGAACATACTGCCGAAGTCAACTCTTTCAAAGTTGTCGTACCAAGGAGCGCCTATGAGGTATAGCGGTGTAATTGTCAAAGCTTTTGACGGTTCAAGCAAAACATTTATTGGTGAAGTGAACCTTCCGGTTAAGATAGGTCAGAGTAATTTTCAAATTACTTTTCAAGTAATGGATATCCACCCGGCCTACAGTTGCCTGTTGGGAAGGCCATGGGTCCATGAGGCAGGAGTTGTTACCTCCACTTTGCATCAGAAACTTAAATTTGTGAAGAATGGGAAGCTTGTGATTGTTGGTGGGGAGAAGGCGTTGTTGGTTAGCCACCTGTCATCTTTCTCTTATGTTGAAGCTGAGGATGAGGTCGAAACTCCGTTCCAGGCCTTATCTATTGTTGCTGAAAAGAGAGTTGGGGCACCTATGTCCTCGTTGAAAGATGCCAAGAAGATTGTTGAAGAAGGAAATGTTGATCAACGAGGCGCATGGTAGAGGTCTCCGACAACAAAGGCAGAACCGGTTTGGGGTTCCAGAAAGGTTCATCAACTGCAAGGTCTGAAAATATGCAACTTAGCTTCCGTAGCGGAGGGTTCATTCATGGCAATGAACAACACTTAGTTGTTATGCTAGAGGATGACGAAGAGGAAGACTGGGCCAATTTTGTGACGCATGGAAAGGCTTGCAACAATTGGACTACTGTTGATGTTCCTATTATTTTTCATCGATCTAAGTAATTTCTTTTATATGTTTTTAAAATCCTTCTCTTATACCTAAGGGAGAAGAGAACATTGTTTGGGCATTTTCAAATTGATCACTAATAAAATTAATTCTATTCATCCACATCTATGATGTTTTATTTTTACTTTTTGCTTTATTTTGAAAATGGTAATCACGAAAAAACATAAATAAACAATATATATGTCCATCTGCATAATATTTGGTCACAAATCCACTTCTCTAAAATCAAAATATCAAATCATTATGCAAGTTGGTTCCTAACCCCATTGAATACAATGATCCTTCTCCTTCTCCCAATTTTGAATTCCCTGTGTTTGAGGCTGAGGAGGAAAGTGATGAGGAAGTGAGTGATGAATTACCTCGTCTTCTTGAGCAAGATGAAAAGATCATTCAGCCATTTGAAGAGCAGATTGAGCTAGTCAACTTGGGTTCCGAGGATGATGTGAAGGAAGTCAAGATTGGGTCTCGCCTGTGTCCAGATGTCAAGGAGGGGTTGATTGATCTTCTTCAAGAGTATTCAGATGTGTTTGCTTGATCCTATCAAGACATGCCTGGTTTAGATTCTGAGATTGTGGAGCATATATTGTCATTGAAGCCAGAATGCCCTCCAGTCAAGCAGAAGTTGAGAAGAACGCATCATGATATGGCTGTGAAGATAAAAGAAGAAGTGTAGAAATAGATTGACACCGGTTTCCTTGTAACTGCTGAGTATTCGCAATGGATGGCCAATATTGTGCTTGTGCCAAAGAAAGATGGAAAAGTTTGCATGTATGTCGACTATCGAGATTTGAACAAAGCCAGTCTGAAAGATGATTTCCCTCTGTCACACATTGATATGTTGGTAGACACTACTGCTAAATTCAAAGTGTTTTCATTTATGGATGGATTTTCCGGATATAATCAGATCAAGATGGCACCCAAAGATATGGAGAAGACCACATTCATTACACCTCGGAGAACATTCTATTATAGAGTGATGCCTTTCGATCTAAAGAATGTTGGTGCAACTTACCAAAGAGAAATGACTACTCTTTTTCATGATATGATGCATAAAGAGATTGAAGTTTATGTCGATGACATGATTTCTAAATCGATTGATGAAGAGGAACATGTTGAGCATTTATTGAAGTTATTCCAGCGTTTGAGGAAATATAAACTCCGCTTGAATCTCAATAAGTGTACTCTTGGTGTTCGTTCAGGTAAGTTGTTGGGATTTATTGTCAGCAAGAAGGGTATTGAAGTTGATCCTACAAAGGTCAAAGCAATACAAGAGATGCCTGCGCCCAAAACTGAGAAGCAAGTCAGAGGTTTTCTCGGCCGCTTGAATTATATTTCCAGATTCATTTCCCACATGACTGCCACATGTGCGCCTATATTCAAGCTTCTTCGGAAAGATCAGTCTTGTGATTGGACCGAAGATTATCAGAAAGCTTTCGATAGTATTAAAGAGTATTTGTTCGAACCTCCGATTTTGTCTCCGCCTTTTGAAGGAAGACTGTTGATCATGTATTTGACTGTGCTTGATGAAAGTATGGGTTGTGTTCTTGGTCAGCAAGATGAGACTAGAAAGAAAGAATTTGCAATTTACTACCTCAGTAAGAAGTTCACCGACTGTGAGACTCGGTATTCTATGTTTGAGAAGACTTGTTGCGCATTGGCTTGGGCTGCTAAGCGTTTGCGTCAATATATGTTGAATCATACCACTTGGTTGATATCCCAAATGGATCTGATCAAGTATATATATGAGAAGTCTGCTTTAACTTGGAGGATTGCCCGTTGGCAAATGTTGTTATCAGGGTATGATATCGAATACCGATTTCAGAAAGCGATCAAAGGTAGTATCTTGGCTGACCATTTGGCTCACCAACCGATTGAAGATTACCAGTCAGTGTAGTATGACTTTCTTGATGAAGAGATTTTGTACTTGAAAATGAAATATTGTGATGAACCATTGCTTGAAGAAGGGCCAGAACCTGGTTCCCGTTGGGGCATGTGTAGCGGTGTATTCGTCGCTATATGATTTATCGATTAAACCATAAGCAAAGCATACAATGAATTCGAGTCGCCACCGCACTTTTATTTATCCAAAGGACTGGCTAAAAAGCGAACAAAAGCCTAAGAAGTTTTACACGTAGAAAACTAATAAAAAGATCAGAGAGTCTGGGTAAGGGGTAAATTACGCAATGGGAAGGTGTTAGGCACCCATCACGTCCTAGGTACTCCTAGGGAGCCCTTTTCACACTTGTTGTATAAAATTGTTATTTGTTATGACATAAGTATTGTGCAAACATGATTGAGATGATGAGAAAAGAATGTACAATTTGATTATTTTTGTGTTCGAACGGATGAACCCGTTGCCTACGTACCTTCCATCAAAGGTAAGGATCAAAACGCCGTAGTTCGGCTAAAAGATTTCCAAAAGTTGGTGGATTCAATTTTAAACAATAGCACTAAGGCTTTTCATTATCAATGGGAGAAAACTCGACCAAGACCAACATCCACCATGCGAGGATAACTTCGACGTACTAGAGGGGTTAACCCTGTTTTCAGTACGGAAGTCTTATAGTCGACTCACTAAGGATAGGGTGAGGTTTACATCAACCACAATGATAATTGAAACTTATGGCTAATGTGTGAAAAGATTAACAATGGACAAAGCCAAAACAATTGAATGGGTGAAGTTAATTGATTGTGATTGTGAAAGTAGGGTCAAAGTATGATTAAGATTGATTCAAAAGAAGTATTATGAAATGGGGTTTGAAAAAGTCAAGGACTTGGGTCCAGGTTTTTTAGTTTGAAAACATGAAGATGTTTGCACAATATCTATGTCAAGTTTGAAATCAAAGTGTGAAAAGGTTTAGGACATAATGAGGATGAATGGTGGAGATGGATGTAAAACTTCTTAGAGGGTTCACCTCTTGAGATCATATAGGAGATGATTCAAGTGTGTCCTTTGGAATAAGCAATGGATAATAATAATGTAAGCAAGCAAATGATACCGAATGCCACTCAATGGTCTTACTCCAATCTCACAAACAAAAGCGGATACCGGATACCACTAGATGGATTTACACCAATCTCCTAAAACAGAACTGGATATCAGAGGCCACTCAATGGACTTATACTAATCTCCTAACAAAATGAAACTTGGATACCGGATGCCAATCTGTCTGGACTTATACCAATATCCAACATATGATCATAGGAAAGCAAATGCCAACTTGCAGGGACTTACAATTGCATCCTCACATAAACAAACAAAAGCAAACACATGGATGTCAGATGCCAATCTATCTGGGCTTACTCTAACCTCCACAGTATGGTCCTAGGAATACAAATGCCAACTTACAGGGACTTACAATTGCATCCTCACATACAACAAACAAATGCATCAAGCAAAGATAAGATGAGTGGCCAATGTGATGGTCTTATACTCACTTCCATATCCTAGGAGCAATGGCCAATGGATGGTCTTACAATTGTCCTCAATGGGTAGACAACAATGATAAGTCATAAAGACAAATAAGATGGTTATGCATTAATGAGCAATAAATGATGATGAGTGCACAAAGCATGCAAGCAAACATGTGTATATGAAGTAAGTGATCAATCAATGAAGTCAATCAGCACACACTATAACCACACAATGAGGCTCATACAAAGGGTTAGGCATTGAAGCCAACTGGAATAGGGTCAATGGTGCTCTTAACCTTGCCATTGAGGGGCTAAGGTGAAGCAGATGAGAGGATATGAGGGGTGTGCCTCATTGCTCTTATCCCTGGTTAGGGAGAGCATTTGAATATCAGAAGGTGTGGGAGTTCAGAAAGTAGGAACTCTCTCCACAGATTATTGACTCGATAGATCTTGGGTTTGGATCTCAATGCTACAACCATGTAATGGGAGCAAGGAGAAGACTCACAGAATAGTAGGAGATAGGTTGCTTATCTCTTTGATCTACCAATTGCCTTATTAAAAGGATTTTTCCTGCTTGGGACAAATGTAAACACACACAAGCATTGCCTCTTAAGGAGGACTTCAGACAGTTGCCTGGCCAAGTAACAGGCCAGGTCTTCCAGACTACATGAAGAAAAGGGATTATACCTCAATGCAAATTGCTATAAAGCAAAGCAAAGCAAGTTCTTAAAGAACTAAGCAACTAAAGGTACCTGAAATAGTCAAACAGAATCAGTACACAACTCAAAGTCAAAGCAAAATGCGGTAAGGATTAACAGTCAAACACAAACAGATAAATGTGCAAAGCACAAGACACAAGGCATGTGAGCCAAGCAACCTACAAAACAAGCAAGTTAGTCATGATAAACAATCAAGCTCAATCACATTGTAATGATCTCTTTGAAGCATTTGCTGCTTAACCTGAAAACATGAACTCAAACATGAGCAACAGGACCACTAGTACAAGCCTAGGGTCAAAAAGGGATGAGAAAGTCAAAACAGCAAATGAAATTCAACCCAAATCAAGTTTAAACAATCAATAAGCAAACTCAATTGGTCCCATGTTCATATCATTCATCATCATGATTTCATAAACAAATTAGGTCAAGGCATGGCATATGGAAGCTCATAGAAGTCAACAGCAAGACTTAACTCAAAACCAATCATAAACAATTCAATAAATCATCAAATAATTCATGATCAAACATAATCCATAACATGATATGCATATCAAATTTCAGCTCATTTGGATCAAGGGAAGTTGGTCAATGAAAATCAGAAAGTCAAAGCAAGTTCAAGCATGCTCAAAGAAGTCAACCAAACATGTATCAACTTCAATAAATCATAAATCAGTGATAACATATGATAAATGAATGGGATCAAAACCATGACAAAGCTTAAGATGTCTACTAATCACATGTCCAATTTCATGTTCATCCAATTAAGTATGAGAATTTCACAAATGAAATGGGAACATGTATCACAAAAGTCAACATTTTGGTCAAACAGGGGAGAAAATCCCAAACAATTAGGAAATGCCACAAATAATTCCAAGAAAATTCACATGTAAACTAGACATCCAAGAGTACATTCATGCAAAAATTCAAGCCAATTTGAGTTCAAGAAGCATGGTAATGAAAATCATGAAGTTAGACATCAATGGTGTGACACAAATTGTCACACCCTAATTCGAAAAATCATAACTTATAAACCAGAAATGATAAATTCACAAACTCTATACCAAAATCACCATGAATGTGTCTAGTTTAAGCACAAAAAATTTGGAGGTCATTGGATAAAGCATCATCATTTCACAAAGGATTTGGCAAAGGGTACAAAAAATGAGCACATGTCATAAACCCTAGCACAATTTAAAAACCATTCATCCAAAAAATTTGGAAAAATCATGACAAATAACTAGAGATCCAGATGAACATTATGCAAAAAATCCCATGAATTTTGGATCAAAAATGAAGGCTCTATGATTTTTCAAAGATGGTGTAACAAATGAAATAAAAATTGAAACATAAAATGATTTAAATGAATATTTAATCCGGCAGTGGCATTGTGGTAAATAGATGGAACTTAAAATGAAACGCTGCGTATTGTAAAACAACGTGGCACGTGATGATTTGGCATGGCAATGGAACAGTGGTAATTCATGCAAACAGCAAACAGCAACGACCAAACACGATTCTGGAAATGCACTAGGGTTCGCTACAGTAGACCTTCATCATCCTCACCAAATCGAAAAAATTTCTTGCCCAGAAATGTAAATCGAATACATCATTGTGACCAGCAAACTTCATGCAATTCAAATACAACATCCATTTTCCATGAATCAAGCTAATGAAAAAGAATCGAACAAAAACTCATGTGAACACCAACTTTCATTACAGCATAACTTCATAAATACTCAACCATTTTCATCAACTCAAAGCTCATAATGACCAGCAAGAAAAGATCTATACAAAGCATAGCATAGTTTTAAGAAATGGGAGATTCGAAAACTGACCAAAGTTGGAGTACAGTTGAGCTACAGTTGTTGTTTGGTTGTTTTGTGATGAAACAGATGTCGCTTTGAGTTCCAAATGATGAACGCTTGAAGACTTTAAGCTCAACAATGTTGATTCCAGCTCAAATCACAATCTGCCATGGATGGAGCTTTAATGAAAACAGAGTTGTAATGGCTTTACAGTTGGTGTTTAAGGCTTCCAATGAGCTCAAGAATGATGGTATATGATACAGCAGCCAAGGCCAACTCGTGTTCCTTGCAATTTTCAGAAAAGTTTCCAAAAAATGAAGAAAGGAGAAATTGAGAGAACAAGGGTTTTGGTCTATTTAGAATGTGGCTGCTAGGGCTTTTTCAGAGTGGAATTGATGTATTTGTATGCTGTTTAGTGTTTGCATTAGTTGGCTAATGGAAAAGTTAATCACACTTTGCATAATGACATATTTTGACCATTTTTGCTAAAAACATGCCATTTCACAAAGGGTGTATGAATATGCTCGAATTGGGCCTTGGACAACTTCCAAACATCATTTCTGATCAAATACAAGTGGTAAAAATGGTTGGAATTGGTTAATTTTGAAAGTCAATTTTTTACTTCACTTGAAATAATTCAAGTTACTTCCAAAAGTGCCATTTTGCTTGGTGAACTTTTGGTAAATGGTGATGACAAATTTGGAAAGAGGGCATCAAATGGGACTTGTAGCAAAAAACCCCACCCAATTTGGCCAAATGGTTTGGAAGATATGGCCTTTTGAAGTTCAAAAATGTTGGAGAATGGTTTGATCATAACTTGCCAACCATACATGGGAATTGATTGTTCTTGGACTTTTTGAAAATGGGAGAACAAGATCTTCAACTTTCATGTTGGGAAAAAATTCATTTGAAGCTTGTATGATGATGTAAGTTGAGGATCAAGAAGTTTCCATTTTTGGCAAATTCCAATTACAGGTCAACTTTCTATTTTTGGAAATTTCTTGTTTGACTTCAAATTCTTCCATGATGATGTTTGACATGATATATGAGGCTTATATGGACATGAATGAGACCTCTCAAACCAATTCCCATCATCAAATCACTGATTAAATGCACAGTTGACCAACAGTTGACTTCAGTTGACTTTTCTAGGGTTTTGCCTGACTGAACCATGTTCTGATGAATTCTAAACCCTAATCCCTTGATATCTTGATCCAAAATGATGTCACAACTCATATGAACTCTTGATGATTGATCATGGTGCCCAAATTCTGCAAGAATGGCCACCATCCACTGCAATGACTGACTTTGACTGATTTTGACCTAATTGGCTTCATCTGCAAGTAACATGGTTAGATGACAATATTTTTGTACTTTTTGGTTAGTAAACATATGAAAAGCAAATATATACAAATGCAAGACATGCTGGGTGATCAAGAACCACACTCACAAGGTAACCCACCCACTAGGAGGGAAACTAGGGCATGCAATGATCCTTGAGGCCATGGTATGATATGATATGGGCCATGAGGGATCTTAGGGCCAAAATTGGGGTCTTACAGCATGGTATTTGATGGAGTTGTTAATCAGTATGGTAATGGTATTAGGGAGGTGATTATTACTCCTCAAGGCACACATCTACCATTTACAGCTAGATTGACTTTCAAGTGTATAAACAATATGGCAGAATATGAAGCTTGCATTATGGGGCTTGAAGAGGCCATGAATCTCAGAATCAAGTATTTAGATGTCTTCGGAGATTCTGCTTTGTTTGTAAATCAGATCAAAGGTGATTGGGAGACAAAACAACCTGGTTTGGTACCGTATAGAGATTATGCGAGGAGGATTTTGACTTTCTTTACAAAGGTTGAGTTCCATCATATTCTTCTAGATAAGAATCGGATGGCAGATGCTCTTGCAACGTTGGCGTCAATGATTGTAGTGAAGTATTGGAATGAGGTTCCCAATTTTTCGGTGATGCCTCTTGATAGACAAGCTCATGTGTTCGCTGTTGAAGAAATCAGAGACGAGAATGTAAGACCCTAATTTTGTCCCTAAGATCCCTCATGGCATCATAACATTGCATTTGGTTTTTGCCTCAAGGATCATTAGCATATTGGTTCCCTTTGCCTTTGGGGTTGGACCTACTTGTGAGTGGTTTGAGATAACAAAGCATGTTTGAATTGTATATCATTGATTTTCCAATTTTGTTTACTAACCAAAAGCACAAAAATATGTTACTAACCTCTCTTGTTTGTAGCTTGAGCAATCACAAGGTCAAAAACTTCTAGGAGATCATCTGTGCAATGACATGGCCAAGAGAAGATGAAAGAAAGCATGGTAATGGTTCCCAAAGCTCTAATCCATCAAATACGCCTCCCTAGCATCTCAATTCATCATTTTGGTCATAGCAAGTCAAAAGGTTTGAGGTTGGTTCCCCAAAGAAACCCTAATTCATCTGCGCACCATAATGCCTTGCTTATGAAGCAACCTCAGCCCATGATCAAATACAATCAAGGGAAGTTCTTTAACTATTCATTTCATGCATATTTGAACTTATTTGAGTGTCCTCAATCATCAATTCATCAAGATATGAGGCATGGACTTGAGAAGTTGATCAGTCAATTCATCTAATTATTTTGAAATGCACTGAGACCTAACTTTTTATGTGTTGGTAAAATGGAGATGGTTCCAAAATCAAACATGTTATTAACGACAATATGAACAACTTTCATGTTCATCAAAAATTGATTTGAAGCTTGTAAGGCCATCTGTCATTCCAATACATTATAGGTCATTTTGACTGAAACCCTAATTTTGGGTCAACTTCCCAAGGACATAACTCATTCATTTTTTATTATTTTGAGGTGGGATCAAATTAATTAGAAAGCTTAATATGTCTACTTCAAATGTTGTGTTGAGAAAAATTTCAAAATCTCAAAGGAAATACATGTGATAATGCAAGACATTATAGGTCCTTTTTGACCAAATGCATTAAAAGGCAAAAAAGTCCAACTTCAAGTGCCCATAACTTCTTCATCAAAAATCCAAATGATGCAAACTTTAAGTCCATTGTGCTTGTCTTGAAACTATCTACAACTTTGATGTTGGAGGTTTTTTCATTTGAGGCTTGAATAATCAAAATAGAAGGGCTTGAACATTGGCCAAATTTGGAAACCTTGCATTGACATTTTTTGCACATCACACTTTAAACTCAAAATTCACTAATTTCCACACTTCAAATGAGATTTTGTCCAACATAACATTTGCTCCTTATACATAAACCTTTCCAACCATTACCCACATGCTAATGTTTGGATTTTCTAAATAGTATTTTCGAAGAGGTGAAGGTTTAGGTTCAATTGTGGAATTCATGTTGAAATCTTGATGCACAAGCAAATTCAAAGCAAACTACACGTCCAAACCTTTGGCATCTGAGTTCAGCTTGCATTTGGCATTGTTTTTGGGCCTTGTGCATGATCATGCAAGCCCATGCAAGGATTATCCAATCTCATGCACACGGCTTTGTTCATCAATTCCTTGCCACTCTCTTTATAAATAGAGACCCTATGCCATTCAAAAAGGGACCCTGGTTCAACCTGAAATGCTGCTGAATTCTCTCCATAACCATCACTAAAGGAATTTTCACTTTTCTCTAAAAAATTCAGATCTGAATTTCAACTTCCTTGGTTGATTTTCAGACCTATAATTCCTCAGCCTTGCTTCCTCTTCATCACTAGATCTCATTGCAAGCATTGGTTGTGAAGAATCGTGCTCTCAAGACCTGCATTTCAAAGGTGGATAACAGAACTTTTCCTCTTCGAAACTCTCTGATCCTTGCTTGTTTCTTGTGTTTCTTGGTCTGGCTGAAGTCCTCTCAATAGAGGCATTTGATTTGTGCTTTCAATTTTGCAAAAACATGAAGTTCATGATGAACACCATCATACTTCCAGCTCTGATTTCTCCATTTATAGGGATCTAGAGTGGAAGTGCATGGTATATCAGTGATGTACATCACTTCCTCTTTCGATTGGTATATAGATCACTCCATTTGGTTGAGATTGCCATGTCTGCAAGTCTCACCGGAACTGGAGGTCTCACCGGAGAAGACGGTGGCTCCGGTGGCCGTCCCAACTCCAGATCTAATCTGGATCGTTCATTCACGTTTCCAGATTCAATCCCGTGCGTCCAATGTTATGACTCGTTTTATGGCACTGTGCGCTTCAGTTGACCAAGGCTCATGGTAGGCGCGCGCTTCATGACCTCATGATCTGCCAGCTCAATTAATGAGCTCAGATCAAACGGTCCACGCTTTTTCCAATTTCTATTTTCTGTTTTTATTTCCATTTTATTTTCTTTAATTCCATTTTATTTCAAAAATGAATATCTCTTTCATTTTTAATCCAAAAATTATGGGACCAATTGCATTCGTCTCTAAATAAATTCTAGTTTCCATTTCTGATTTTTAATATTTTTTATTTTGTCATTTGATATTTTTTATGAATTTTCTCTTTTCTGGTTATTTTTAATTCATTTTAAATAGTTTTTGATATTCAAAAAATACAAAAATATTTTCCTAACCTATTTGAATGATGATAGATCTATGGAAAATATTCTCATCAATTTTTAAATTGATTTGAGATTTATTTGAGATTTTAGTTCAATTAGGTTATTTTTATTCATTTTTAATTGATTAAAAATAGTTTCTGACTTTTAAAAATGCTGAAATTTTTTGTCAAACTTTGTTTGACCTTGTTGAACTTAGGATAAATTACTTGGACCTTTCAAGGTTGATTTGAAGTGATTTTGAAGTTTGACCTTTCCATTATTTTTAATTCAAGTTTATTTTAATATTGAAAATGCCAAAAATATTATGCTTATTGTTTGATCTCCAATCTTCATCTCATTTCTGATACATCATTGTTTGACTTTGACTTTACATGTCATTTTGGTCAATACATATGGATTGGTACATATTATTTCATCTTATGCATTTTGATCTTACCATTTCCTTATCCTTTCTTCATCATCTTCTTCTTCTTTCCTTTTGATCAATGAGTTGAAAGTTGATAAGTTGGCATTGATTAGGGAGACTTAATCTTCCTTGATTCAAATCTAATTCATCTTGATCAATTGATCAAGTGAATGGCTTTGCATTAAGGATAGGTTGTCTTCTAAATCATGCAAAAGGCTTAAACCAATACAAGATCAATTCTCTTCTCTTTTTAGCATGGCAAGTTGTTGGGACTTTGTTCACTAATCAAGAATCCTAACTTGTGTTGGTTGCCTACATTATTATTGACCGGCCTCAGATAGTTGTGACTTCTACATAAGTCCAATTACGATTGCTTAACATAGCGCTAAATTTGCCTTATGGCATACTAACTACTAACACTAACTATTGACAATTAACATTTTCTTTTTATTCTTTACTTTTATGCAATTTACTATTCTTGCACATATTATCCATTTGCTTTTCTCTTTGCTCACTTGAGCACATGTTTATGTTAATGCCATTGGACTTTTGCTCACTTGAGCACATAATTGTGTATATATTATTATGCTTGTGTTTTGTTTTGATTGTTGTGAACCAAAGGCAAAGAAATGGACTTAGTTTCTAGGACTTTCCCTATGCAAAGAATGGAGAATTGGACTTAGATTCTAGGACCTTTATTATGAAAAATTGGAGTAAATGGATCTTAATGATGAAGATGGGTTAGAAGAACCAAATCTCTAAACTCACTCTTGTCCATTCTTGTTTTACTTCATTGGAACTTTTGATGTGTGTGCTTTTGTGCTAGGGATTCTATGAGCTCAATTGAAGGACCATTGCCATATTCATCCAAACTGAAAGATACAAGATACATTGAGGATCTCTTATGAGACTTGTTTGATTGCTTATGCTTTGTGATTGCTTATTCCAAAGGATGGGAGCTACTTGGATCATCAATATGATCTCAAGAGAGGGACTCCATTGTGGTTTTGATTCTTATTGCCTCATCTTTTTGCTTTACATAGGACTTAGCCATTCTTCTTCTTCTCTGCACTCTAACCCAAGCCAAAACTCTTTGTGCAAACATTTAACCATTGTTTTAAACATTAGAAACCTAAGCCTTATGCTTTTGATTTTCAAACTTTCTTTTCATAACACTTATTTTGAATTGAACTTTTAAGTCAACTTTGACCATTTTTGTATATACTTCTAATTGGTAAATATAACCCATTCAAATGTCTTTTGTGGTTCCAAGGGCCACTTTCTTAATCCAAATATTTCATAACCTTTAGCTATTAGGTTTGAGTTATCCTTGTGGTAGATGTAATACTCACCTATATCCTTAGTGATGGACAATGAGTCTTCCATGCTTATTATAGGGTTAACCCCTCACTAGCATGTTGAAGCTATCCTCACATGGTGGATTTGTGGTTAGGTTGAGTTTTCTCCCTTGGATAACAAAAGACCTTAAGGCTTTTGGACCAATTAATTCACCAACTCGTTTTGAGATTTTTACCTCGAACTACGAGGTTTTGATCCTAATCTTTTTATAAGATGGTACGTAGGCAATGGGTTTATCCATCCAAACACAAAATGTAAATAATTTGTACATTCTCTTCTCATCTCTTCAATCATGTTTGCACAAACAAAATTTTCCACAAAACAAACAAACTTCACAACAAGTATGAAAAGGGCCCTCTAGGAGTACCTAGGATGTTTTGGGTGCCTAACACATTCCCATTACATAACCAACCCCCTTACCCAGATCTCTGTTTTCTTTTACTAGTTTTTGTTAAAACTATTAGGTTTTTGTTCGCTTTCTAACCATTCCTTTGGATAAATAGAAGTGTGGTGGCGACTCGACTTGTATGATTTACCTTGGGTTTAGTCAATATCTTTAATGGTAACGAATACCCCGCTACAGAAAAGTGGCGACTCTGCTGGGGACTCATTTGCCTAGTGGGTTTTGCCAACTTTTCATGCTTGTTGTATTGTTTTGTCTTGTGACATATTTTTGTGCAATTTGGGATTACTGTATTGTATGTAATGATTGAATTGCTTGAATATTAATTCCTTGTATGCTTGGTGATCTTTGTGATATGAGTTCTATACCCGGACTCGAGTGCACTTAGGATAGGAGAATGGTGTAGTCTTGTTGACTTGTGTGGAGTTATTCCTTAGCAAGTTGACTTGAAAGTCCATTCACTTGGTGGAGGTCATGTTGGGATCAATAATGTCACACAAGTAAGTTGTGGTTAGACATTACTCTTTCCAATATAGACCTTAGAAGCCAAGGACCTTAGTTTACCAAGCCCATCTTGGCCTATTCTTAGGATGTAGTGAGAAAGTCGTTCAAGTGTAAGATTTGATACGATTGTTACGCGATACTACACTCATAAGAGTCTCTCTTGAGAATATTTTTGGAATACGAATAGTCGTTTCTCCGATAATATCCGAAAGATGGGATGATGATTATGGGAACCTCTTGTAGAACATGTTTGGCAGGTTTAAACCCTAGTACATTCCCTTTGGGTGGTTCTTAACCGAGACTCCATGCTCGTGACTTGCAACAAACCCTTGATTCATGGTTGATCCGTTCATGTATCCTTAATATCAATGGAACTTGGGTGTTGATAAGGTGTAAACCATAATCCACCAAAATGGATGATTGATATTAAGGATGATATGATCCATCCCATGACCTTTGTTTGGTGTGCTTTTCTTGATCCTTGAGTGTGATTGTTGCATTCATGCATTCATGCATCCATTTGCATCCATATCATCAATAATGAAGAAAATTTTCAAGGAACTTAAGGGGTTTATTTGCAAAATTTTCAAACATGGAAAGACAAAGAAGGAATACAAAGAAGTACAGCTTCAGACAACCAGACCTGAAAGAGTTAAGGAATTTGACATCCTATGTATTAGATCCTTTGGGTTTCAAGGCTCATTTTGGGAAGCTTCTTCCTCTTCTGACTACTCAGGTGGATGAAGGGTTGATGACTGTATTGGTGCAGTTTTATGATCCCTTGTATCGTTGCTTCACGTTTCTGGATTTTCAGCTTTTGCCTACCCTTGAGGAGTATGCCCACCTTGTGGGTATACCTATTCTAAACCAGTTGTCGTTCAGTGGCTTAGAGAGTATTCCTACTTCTCAAGAGATAGTTGACATGTTGTACATAGATGAATCTCTGGTTGGTGCTCATATGACTACCAAAGGTGGAATTCAAGGTCTCCCTTCTGAGTTCCTCATTGCTCAAGCTACTGTATATGGGAAGGCCATGAGTGAGGATGCCTTTGAAGCTATATTTGTTCCCCAACATCGACAAGTTTGTGGATGTGAACGCTATTAGGATTTTCTCTACCCTTAATCCCGTTCTGACTCTGTTGGGTGATACTTATTTCTCTTTGCATATGAGGAATGCAAAGGGTGGTGGTGCCATTGTGTGCTGTTTGCCTCTGTTGTATAAGTGGTTTATTTCTCACTTACCGCAGACGGACGCCTTCAAGGAGAATAAGGGATGTCTACGGTGGTCCACGAGACTTATGTCTCTCACTAATGATGATATCTCTTGGTACAACCGTGTGTATGATGGTGTGCAGATTATCGACTCTTGTGGTGAATTCTCCAATGTACCTCTTCTTGGTACATGTGGTGGGATTAACTACAACCCTGTTTTGGCACGTCGTCAGCTTGGGTTCCCCCTAAAGGATAAACCTAATAACATTCTGTTAGAGGGTGTGTTCTTTCAGGAGGGTAAAGATCCCCAAAACTTGAAGGGCAGAATGGTTCGCGCTTGGCGCAAGATTCATAGGAAAGGAAGGAAAGAGTTGGGTCCTAAGAATTGTGTTGCTATGGAGCCTTACACCGCTTGGGTTAGGAAGAGAGCATCCGAGTATCTCATGCCTTACGAGTATCCGAGACCTACACCTTTGGTTATGGTTGGGCCTTCAACCCTCCCTAACCAAGGAGTAGAGGAGTTGAGAGACGAAGACCGATCACGTGCCTGGATCCGTGAACGAGAAGAGTTGCTTCAGCAGATCAAGGAGAAGGATGCTTTGATTGAGTTCCTCGAGCATCAAGTTATTGATGATCCTAATGATGCATGGACTTCTCTACTTCCTCAGTCTTCCAAGTTTTGGAAAAGGAAGTATGATCGACTCGCCAAGGAGAAAGCAGATATAGAGGCAGCCTACGAGAGAGAGGTGAAAAGGCTTCGCGCACCCTATCTTCTTGTGTCCCGAGTTTTAGATGATTGTTTCTAGGGATCCATAGGATGATTATTTTCCTTTTCTCTTGTATATGATTGACAATGTTGTACTTCTTTTCCCTGATATTATTTGATGAGATATTTCCACATGTTATAAATGCTTAATATTTCCAAAAAAATTGCAAATAGAACCCTAAAAGTTCCTTTGAAAGAAAAATCATATGCACAAACATTACATGCATCATGTGCATAAGCAGGTTTTGTTCCCGGCTTCTTGTCCTGTGGCCTAACTCTGTGTTCTTCATTTATTTCAAAGACAAGCTGACTCACCGGTACTACACTAGAGCCAACATTTCAAGACTGATGGATCACCTGGAACAAGAGAACCGCGAGCTGAAAGAGGAAGTGGCCAAATTAAGTGGCTTGATGGAATCATTCTTGGCTGCTCAGAGCCAGTCTTCTCCGACACCTTCAACTCCTCCCTAGAGGACAGTCATCTCTGAGATTGTCTCCTCGACTATGCCTGCAGCCAGTGCACACTTTGCTCCAACAACCATGCCAGCCGGATTCCCATGGGGGATGCCTCCCAATTTCATGCCTGAGGGTCCTGCTCCTACCTTTGCTTCTATGCCGGCATCTAGCCCGGTCCTTGCTGTTCCTCCTCCTGTCGTGCATACTATGCCCAGGGTAGACGACACCATCTATCATTCTGAGCCATCTGAAGGCCCAGATGTCTATGAGAAGAATGGACGCTATGAACGATCAATTTCTTGAGCTTCGTAAGGAATTGAAAACTCTCAGAGGAAAGGATCTTTTCGGCAAGTCTGCTGCCGAACTCTGCTTGGTTCCCAATGTGAAGATCCCGGTGAAATTCAAGGTCCCTGACTTTGAAAAATACAAGGGAAATACTTGTCCTCTCAGCCACCTGGTCATGTATTCCAGGAAGATGTCGACTCAGACCGACAACGACCAATTGCTCATCCACTACTTTCAGGACAGTCTGTCCGGTGCCGCTCTGCGTTGGTACATGGGTTTAGACATTACGAACATCCGATCCTTCAACGATCTTGGCGAGGCCTTAGTCAAGCAATACAAGTACAATATGGATATGTCTCCCGATAGGGATCAATTAAGGGCCATGTCCCAGAAGGAAAAATAAACATTTAAAGAATACGCCCAGAGGTGGCGAGAGTTAGCAGCACAGATTGTGCCCCCGATGGAAGAGAAAGAGATGACCAAGATCTTTTTGAAGACCTTGAGTTCTTTTTATTATGAGCGGATGATCGCTAGCGCTCCTTCTGACTTCACCGAGATGGTGAATATGGGGATGCGTCTAGAAGAAGGGGTTAGAGAAGGACGTCTAACCAGAGAAGAAGGCTCTTCTGCCAAACGTTATGGGGCGTTTGCAAAGAAGAAAGACAACGAGGCACATGCTGTGACTTCCCATGTGAAACCAAGAAGACTGTGACTTCCCCTCGGTAACCAGCATCAGGTGGCTCACATAGCACCTGTCTTCAGAGATAATCAGCAGTATCAGCAACATAACAACAATCAGCAACCACATCCGCAATATCAACAACAGCAACACCGACCGCAGCAGCCGGCCTACCAACCTCGAAACAGTAATCAAACCAGCACGAGTTACGAGAGGAAAAGGGTCACCTTTGATCCTATTCCAATGACGTATGCAGAATTATATCCCTCTTTGATAGAGAGGAAGTTGATTACTCCGAGAGACCCATCGGCTATACCTGCTAACCCCCAGTGGTGGTATAAGCCCGAGTTACATTGTGTTTATCATTCTGGTGCTCCCGTCCATGACGTGGAGAATTGTTACCCTTTGAAGACCAAGGTTCAAAACCTTGTGAGGTGTGGCATTCTGTGTTTTGAGGACGTAGGTTCTAATGTGAAGAAGAACCCATTGCCCGAGCATGGGAAATCTGTCAACATGGTCCAGGGATGCCCTGGCAAGTACAAAGTCAAATATGTCAGTCATATTCGACAATCTCTGGTCGAGATGCATCGTTTACTATGTGATTATAGTCATTATGAGCATGACCACGATAGATTCTGAATCTGTTCTGTCAATCAAAGAGGTTGTCGCTAGGTGCACAAAGATGTTCAAGAAATGCTGGACGAATAAGTTATTGAGATCCTTCAGAACAGAAATGTTGACGAGGATGAGCCCGAAGTCAATGTGATTTCTCCAGTGTTTCGGATCCCCGAGCCTGTTATCATCAAATATGATGGTAGCAAACAGAAGGCGTCTCCTGCTCTGATCATTAAGCCTGCCCGACCAGTACCATACTCTTCTGAAAAGGCAATTCCCTTTCGCTACAACGTTGTCGCTGTAGAAAATGGGAAAGAAGTGTCCTTACCATCCTCCTCTGTTGTTAACATTGCGGATGTTAGTGGTTTGACCCGCAGCGGTCATGTGTTTTCAGCACCTCCTAAGCCCCAGGCTAATGCTGATTTTGTTGAACGCTCGATCGGGAATGCTGTGAGCACTCCGAATCTGGCACCTGTTGTTAAGCCCTCCTCTATATTGAGAACTCCTACTTCTGTTGGCCCAAGCCGCAATGTGAAAGAAGAATGTGATGAAATGCTGAGGCTCATCAAGAGAAGCGAGTACAATTTTGTAGACCAGCTTCTACAAACGCCATCTAAAATATCGGTATTATCATTGCTATTAAATTCAGAACCACACCGAGAGGCTCTGCATAACGTTTTGGATGTGGCATATGTAGATCATGATGTCACAATAGAACAATTTGATAGCATTGTTGCAAACATTACCACTTGTAACAACCTGAGTTTCTGTGACTCTGATCTCCCCGAGGAGGGAAGGGACCACAACTTGGCTTTACATATTTCTATGGGTTGCAGAGACGATGCCATGTCCAATGTGCTGGTGGACACTGGGTCATCACTGAACGTATTTCCAAAATCCACTCTTTCAAAACTGTCATATCAAGGGCCTCCCATGAGGCAGAGTGGAATTGTTGTGAAAGCTTTCGATGGGTCGCGTAAAACTGTGATTGGGGAAGTTGATCTCCCAGTCAAAATCGGACCGAGTGATTTCCAGATTACCTTCCAAGTTATGGACATCCACCCATCGTATAGCTGTCTCTTAGGTAGACCATGGATTAACGAGGCAGGCGTCGTGACATCCACCCTACACCAAAAGCTGAAATTTGTTAAGAATAAGAAACTGGTGGTGGTAGGGGGAGAAAAGGCTCTCCTGGTTAGCCATTTGTCTTCTTTCTCATACATAGATGATGAGGATGAAGTTGGAACCCCTTTCCAAGCTTTATCTATTGTTGAGCCTATTGAGAAGAAAACTCTTTCATTTACTTCCTATAGAGATGCAAAGTTGGCCATTGAGTGTGGTGCAACTGCTGGTTTAGGAAAAATGATTGAGCTAGAAGATAATAAGTCTCGGGCTGGCATAGGCTTTTCTTCTGGGGTTTTAAACACTAAAGGGATGTTCAAGAGTGGAGGGTTCACCCACACCAGTCAAGGCGAGGAAGCTGCTCCTATTTTGGAAGAAGATACAGAGGATTCTGGCAATTTCATCATCCCTGGAGGGGTCTGCAACAAATGGGTCGCTGTGGATATTCCTACAGTTATCCATAAGTCAACGTAATGATCACTTTGTTTAAAAACCCTTCTCCCATGCCAAAAGGAGGAGTGATGACATTGTTGGCACATGAATACAATGATACTTTCATTCAATAAATTCATGTTAAATGTTTGTTTTTCCAATTATTTTCCCTTTTCGCTTTTTGCATGAAATTTGGTGATCACATAAAACCTTAAAAATAGAATAAAATCAATCGTTTCATTTGCATAATGATTGCCTTGTTTGAATTCTAAAGCTTTTTATATCCAAAATCATTATGCAGGTTGATCAAACCCATTGAACATAATGATCCAACACCATCTCCCAACTTTGAATTCCCTGTATTTGAGGCGGAAGAAGATGATGTTGAAGAGATTCCTGACGAGATTACCCGTTTACTTGAGCATGAAGAGAAGATCATTCAGCCACATCTTGAGAATCTGGAAATAGTCAACTTGGGGTCTGAGGATTGTGTGCGAGAAGTGAAGATTGGGGCACTCCTGGAGGAGTCTGTTAAGAAGGGGTTGATTGAATTGCTACGAAAATATGTCGACATATTTGCTTGGTCGTATGAAGACATGCCAGGTCTAGATACTGATATTGTGCAACATTTCTTACCCTTGATGCCTGAGTACGTGCCTGTGAAGCAGAAGCTCAAAAGAACTCATCCTGATATGGCAGTGAAGATCAAAGAGGAGGTTCATAAGCAAATTGATGCAGGGTTTCTGGTGACTTCTACATATCCTCAATGGGTGGCCAATATTATGCCCGTGCCTAAGAAAGATGGAAAAGCCCGAATGTGTGTGGACTATAGAGACTTGAATAAAGCTAGTCCGAAAGATGATTTTCCTCTACCACACATTGATATGTTGGTAGATAATACAGCTAAATTCAATATCTTCTCATTTATGGATGGATTTTCCGGATATAACCAGATCAAAATGGAACCCGAGGATATGGAGAAGATTCATCACACCTTGGGGAATATTCTGTTATCGAGTGATGCTCTTCGGTTTGAAGAACGCCGGAGCCACGTATCAACTGTTGGTATAAGCCCTAGAGGCCAATACTTTTGGTACTTGTATCGAATTATTTATTAATAATAAAAGGAATTTTCTTTATTATGGTTGATTAATAAAGTCCCTGGAATAGATAGTCCGTTTAATGTATTAAGTGTGACTTAATCATGAGAACACATTAAACATAAGGACACTATTCTTAAAGTATCTGTAGTCGAGCTTTAGTGTGAAGTGGGATAACATTAAAGCATTAAGACTATTATGTTTGTAGACTGATGATCACATCTCATGGATCATGGATAAAGAGTTATCAAGTCTTAAACATAGGTATGAATATTAGGAGTAATATTTATACCGGATTGACCCGCTATGAGAATACTATATAGAAAGTTATGCAAAGTGTCATAAGTTATTCTCATGGTGATAATAGTATATACCACTCTTCGACCTGAAACCACTATGGATCCTAGATGTAGAGTCGAGTGCTTTATTGCTGATCCAACGTTGTCCATAACTGGATAACCATAAAGACAGTTGATGGGTACTCCACAAAGCATGCTAAGGGACATGAGTGTCCTAGATGGAATTTGCCCATCCTGCGTAACAGGATAAATGTCTATGGGCCCAATATTGAACTGGACAAGGATGACACGGTCTATACCTTGTGTTCAATATAGACATAAGGGCAAAGGGGTAATTATACACATAATTATTATCACAGGAGGTTTTGTCAGATCACATGACATTTTCGTGACTGGGTAGCAGTGATGTGTTGCTAGATACCGCTCACTGTTTATTATGTTAAATACGTGATTTAATATAATAGCCAACGTCGCGAAAACCTATAGGGTCACACACAAAGGACGGATTGATGAGAGATAGAATAATTAAGGAACATCGTAAGGTACGGTGTACTTAAGTAGAATACGAAATATGGTATGGTACCAAATAGTTAAGTGATTTTAGCATTTTATGAGATATGGGCCAAAATGCACTTAAGTGGGCTTTTTGGCTTGAAGCCCACACAAGTGGTCCTATAAATAGAACCCCTTGGGTAGAAGCATTGTAACTCACTGAGACAGAAAATACAACTGAAGAGTTGGAATTTCGTATCTCTCTCTCACTCAAAGCCTTCATTCATAACAGCTAGCACTGCGATTGAAGGAATCCGTTCGTGTGGACTGAGTAGAGACGTTGTCATCGTTCAACGTTCGTGATCGCCCCGTGGATCTGTATCAAAGGTTTTGATCATTATCAGAGCTCTGCACCAAAGGTTTGAATCGCCACAAGAGGTAACGATTCTATCACTGATCATGCCCATTCGTAAGGATCACTAAATGGAGAAATTTTTAAATTCCGCTGCGGCTTGGATGGCTATTCTCCTACAGTGGTATCAGAGCCACTTACGAAACCATGAATCTGATATTTGTTTTTGTTCTGTAATAATATGATTAAAGACAGAATGAATCAAAGGTTAAATTGAGATCGATCAAGTTACATATATGTGATATATGTAATCCTGATGCAAAATACATTATATATGATATAGTGTTCTCGTTTCGTTCATTCAAACCCTCAATGATTGTTTTCCTTTGAGCGATCAATGGTCGTTTGCTTCTTGATCCGACATTAGTATGGTGAAGCAATGACGTGTTAATCAATCATACTTAATTAACAATCGAGATGTGTTTGACGGTCTGAAATTGGTGCATCAGGGTTAGTGACGGCACAAGGGTTATGTTGTCAGAGAGTTATGCGATTGGGGTTTGACTGCACAAGAGTTGTGCGTTCTAAACACTTTTCCGAACAGTGTTAACCGGTTAACGCGTATGGTTAACCGGTTAACGAGAAATTGAATACAACCTTCTAAACATTTTTGGAACAGTGTTAACCGGTTAACGCATATTGTTAACCGGTTAACGGAATGCGAAATAAAAAAAATTTAATTTTCAAACAGTGTTAACCGGTTAACGTATTTGGTTAACCAGTTAACGCAAGGCGGAAAACAGTTTTCCAAGACATTTTCAAACAGTGTTAACCGGTTAACGCATATGGTTAACCGGTTAACGCAAGGCAGAAAAGAATTTTCTAAAAGTTTTCAAACAGTGTTAACCGGTTAACGCATATGGTTAACCGGTTAACGCAAGGAAAAATTCACCCGTTCGGCTAGAAAAAGTTCTTTGAAGTATCAAGTGTTGATACGAAAAACGACGTCAATTTTAAATGAATTATTCATTAAAATTTTCGAGCAGGGGCGCTGCCCCCTTGACCCCTGTCCGCTGAACGGTCAGCGGAACCACCGTCCTCTGACCGGGCAGCGGAACACCCGTTCCCGCTGTCCGGGCAGCAGACCCCCGGCTAACTCTGCGTAGTGTGATCGGTCGTCGAAATTTAATTTGATTTTAATTAATTAAAGGAATTAATAATAATAATAATAATAATAATAAAGTGTTTATTATTGTCTTGTGGTGATCGGTTATGGCCTTAGTTTTCCTTTGTTTTGTTTTGGGTTTTTAAAATACGACCTGCGTCTCGTGCCTCTCTCTTAATCTCCCAAATGTAACTTATTTTCTCATCTCACTCCCTCGTATGTAAAACGAGCTTCTCTCATGTAATGTAATGATATGAAGAAAGCAAAGAAGTCAGTGCCAAAGGAGGACAACCTTGAAGATCTTGCTTGGAGAAGCTTAGATCGTTGTAGGTTAGCTTAGGTTCTCTCATTGGCTTGGGAGAACAATTGCGCTAGGGGCCATAACTGTTTCATTTTGTTTGTATGTATGTTGATGCATGTGAATGTATGTTGATGCATGTGAGAGACGGTTTATATGATAAACAAGCCGGTGAGATCAGAAAAATTGCAATTCCCTCAAAATAAATATTAAGTTTAAGCTTTCCAAGTTTTAACACTCATCAAGACTAGTATCGAATAATGTAGGTTTCGCCTACGCGAGGTGCATGTTCTATATTAGTAAGGTCCGATGGGATAATTGTAATATCCAACTGTTAAAACAATGGGTCAAACTTAACTAAACAAATTATAATAAGATTATATATATGTTTAGAAGCAAGAGTTGGGAATGATCCATATGATGGATTGGAATAAGGAGTTATTCACCCAACTGAAATTTTCGAGAGTTGTATGAGATACAATTGGAAGGAGTTCCTACCTAAATAACCTAGTTTTGTGTAATCCGCCTACGCGGACTTAGAACAAAGTGAAATATGGATCTCGACCCACTAGAAAATCTTCCAACGGGATTTTCCGGATCAAATGATGAGGGTCATTTGTTTTGAGTAAAATAGTGGGAGCATATTTAATTAAAGGCCTAATTGAATATGTCAATGATACTTATATTTTCATTAATCCTTATGTAGATTACCATGACAGCAAACACCTCTAACAACATCCTGCGATCAATCCTTGATAAGGAAAAATTGTCTGGGACAAATTTCCTGGATTGGCACCGAAACCTGAGGATTGTCCTCAAACATGATAAAAAGTTGTATGTCTTGGAGACACCTGTTCCTGAAGAGGAACCTCCTAGTTCTGCACCTAAGGCAAAAAGAGATGCTTATAAGAAGCATGTCGATGATGCCAATGAAACTGCTTGTCTCATGCTAGCTACCATGAACTCAGAATTGCAAAAGCAACATGAGAACATGTCAGCGTTCAATATGATCGAACACCTGAAGTTGCTCTATCAAGAGCAAGCAAGGCATGAGAGGTTTGAAGTTTCAAAAGCCCTTTCTCAAAGCAAGTTAGCTGAGGGAGCCCTTGTAGGTCCCCATGTACTCAAGATGATTGGGTATGTGGAAAACCTTGAGAGATTGGGTTTCCCCTCGAAAAGGAACTTGCAACTGATTTGATCTTGCAATCGTTGCCAGATAGTTTCAGTCAATTTGTCTTAAATTTCAATATGATTGATATGGACAAATCTCTTCCTGAACTGCTCGCCATGTTAAGAACTGCCGAGCAGAATCTGAAGTCAAAAGGGAAGTCCATTCTGATGATCGGAAATGGAAAGAGACAGAACAAAAGGCCCACTAAGCAGAGTGATAAGGGGAAGGGGAAGGAAGTTGCCAATCCCAGATCCACTGCTGCTTTGAAGCCTAGTGGAGGCATAGCAAAAGAAGGCACCTGCTTCCATTGCGGTAAGACCGGACACTGGAAGAGGAACTGCCCAAAGTACCTGGAAGATAAGAAGAATGGAGTAGAGACTTCAACTTCAGGTATTTTTGTTATTAATTTATCTACTTCTGCATCATGGGTATTGGATACTGGATACGGTTCTCACATTTGTACAAATTTGCAGGAACTAAAAAGGAGTAGAGATTTGGCAAAAGGGGAAGTCGACCTACGAGTTGGCTATGGAGCAAAGGTTGCGGCTTTAGCCGTAGGAACTTTTGTATTGACTTTACCTAGTGGTTTAATAATTCAGTTAGAGAACTGTTATTATGTACCTGTAATTAGCAGGAATATTATTTCCATTGCTTGTTTGGACAAGTTTGGTTTTTCATTTATAATAAAGAACAATTGTTGCTCAATTTATTTGAATGATATATTCTATGCTACTGCACAAATGAACAATGGACTATATGTCCTTGATCTTGAAATGCCTATTAATAACATTAATACAAAAGGGTGAAACCTAACGAGTTAAAACCAACTAGGTAAGAATATTAAAACTCTTCGATCAGATCGAAGTGATGAGTATTTAATCCTAGAGTTTGATGACCATCTGAAAGAGTGTGGGATCTTATCCCAACTTACTCCTCCTGGAACATCCCAATGGAAGGGTGTATCTGAGAGAAGAAATCGAACCCTTTGGACATGGTCTGATCCATGATGAGTCACACCAATCTTCCAAACTCCTTTTGAGGACATACACCATTGACATCAGCTTACACACTTAACCGTGTTCCATCTAAAAGATTGAAAAGACACCATATGAGATATGGAGTGGTAAGAGACCACATATGTCTTAAATGAAAGATTTGGGGTTGCGAAGTTTATGTGAAACGACAAATTTCAACTAAGCTTAAGCCCAAATCTGACCAATGCTTATTTGTGGGGGTATCCTAAAGAAACAAGAGGATATTACTTCTACAATCCTTCAGAGGGCAAAGTGTTTGTCGCTCGAACTGGAGTTTTCCTAGAAAAGGATTTTAATTCCAAAGGAACCAGTGGGAGGAAAGTAGAGCTTGAAGAAATTCAAGAATCACAAAGCATCGATACACCTATGGAGGAATTAGAGCAGGAAACACAAGTAGTTGTGTAAGAGCAACCTGCTCAAGTAGAACAAGACCAGCGTAGGTCAGGCAGGATACGTCACCTACCTGAGATATATGGATATCTGATCAAGGTGATGTATTACTCATGGATCAAGATGAGTCTGTGACCTACTCATGGAATCTTCGCCTTGATGAAACAGTAAAACTGTATGGATTCATCAAGAACGGAGATGAGCCTTGTGTCTACAAGAAGGTTAGTGGGAGCATGATCGTATTCCTGGTATTATATGTAGATGACATATTACTCATTGGAATCGATATCCCTACCCTGCAACAAGTAAAGTCTTGGTTGGGGAAATGCTTTTCTATGAAGGACCTAGGTGAAGCAGCCTATATATTAGGAATCAGAATCTATAGAGATAGATCACAAAACTGCTTGGCCTAAGTCAGAGTACATACATAGACAAAGTGCTGAGACGCTTTAATATGAATGATTCCAATCTGGTTATGTGTTTTGCTTAAATGGTGGCACTGTGAGCTTGAAAAGTTCAACGCAAGATGCAGTTGCTGATTCTACAACTGAGGTCGAGTATATTGCTGCCTTAAAGTGCAGCAAAGGAAGCTGTTTGGATCAATAAACTTGGCATAGTCCCTAGCATTGTGGATCCCATTGATCTCTATTATGATAACAATGGTGTTATCGCACAAGCTAAGGAGCCTAGATCTCACCAACGATCCAAACACATACTTAGACGTTGTGTGAAAATATGTAAAGTACCTACACTTGACAATATAGCTGACCCACTGACAAAGCCTCTTGCGCAGCAGAAGCATGATGGCCATACTAGATCAATGGGCATACGGGGTATGTCTGATTGGCTCTAGTGCTAGTGGGAGGTTGTTGGTATAAGCCCTAAAGGCCAATACTTTTGGTACTTGTATCGAATTATTTATTAATAATAAAAGGCATTTTCTTTATTATGGTTGATTAATAAAGTCCCTGGAATAGATAGTCCGTTTAATGTATTAAGTGTGACTTAATCATGAGAACACATTAAACATAAGGACATTATTCTTAAAGTATCCGTAGTCGAGCTTTAGTGTGAAGTGCGATAACATTAAAGCATTAAGACTATTATGTTTGTAGACTGATGATCACATCTCATGGATCATGGATAAAGAGTTATCAAGTCTTAAACATAGGTATGAATATTAGGAGTAATATTTATACTGGATTGACCCGCTATGAGAATATTATATAGAAAGTTATGCAAAGTGTCATAAGTTATTCTCATGGTGATAATAGTGTATACCACTCTTCGACCTAAAACCACTATGGATCCTAGATGTAGAGTCGAGTGCTTTATTGCTGATCCAACGTTGTCCGTAACTGGATAACCATAAAGACAGTTGATGGGTACTCCACAAAGCATGCTAAGGGACATGAGTGTCCTAGATGGAATTTGCCCATCCTGCGTAACAGGATAAATGTCTATGGGCCCAATATTGAACTGGACAAGGATGACACGGTCTATACCTTGTGTTCAATATAGACATAAGGGTAAAGGGGTAATTATACACATAATTATTATCACAGGAGGTTTTGTCAGATCACATGACATTTTCGTGACTTGGGTAGCAGTGATGTGTTGCTAGATACCGCTCACTGTTTATTATGTTAAATACGTGATTTAATAAAATTGCCAACGTCGCGAAAACCTATAGGGTCACACACAAAGGACGGATTGATGAGAGATAGAATAATTAAGGAACATCGTAAGGTACGGTGTACTTAAGTAGAATACCAAATTTGGTAAGGTACCAAATACTTAAGTGATTTTGGCATTTTATGAGATATGGGCCAAAATGCATTTAAGTGGGCTTTTTGGCTTGAAGCCCACACAAGTGGTCCTATAAATAGAACCCCTTGGATAGAAGCATTGTAACTCACTGAGACAGAAAACACAACTGAAGAGTTGGAATTTCGTATCTCTCTCTCACTCAAAGCCTTCATTCATAACAGCTAGCACTGCGATTGAAGGAATCCGTTCGTGTGGACTGAGTAGAGACGTTGTCATCGTTCAACGTTCGTGATCGCCCCGTGGATCTGTATCAAAGGTTTTGATCATTATCAGAGATCTGCACCAAAGGTTTGAATCACCACAAGAGGTAACGATTCTATTACTGATCATGCCCATTCGTAAGGATCACTAAATGGAGAAATTTTTAAATTCTGTTGCGCCTTGTGTAACACCCTTCTAAAATACCTCAATAATTAATTAAAACAACCAAACATAAATCAGAGTAGATATGCAATTTAAGGGTGTCACACTTGACACTTCACACCATGTTCCAAATTAACTCGTCATGCTCATTTATTCATCAAAATAAACATTTGCATAGTTCGCAGCGGATAAAAATATAACAACATGCAAAACATGTAACACATTACATGTATAGTTGTTCAGCAACCAAAAATGAAAACGAGTAAAACATCCCGTCCCGATGTTACATCTACCAGAGCATGACCCACTAAGGAACTACACTAGACTCCAAGGACTAGCTTCTACTCAATCACTGCTCGTTACCTGAAACATAGTTGTAAGGGTGAGTTCCTCAATCGATATAATAAGCATTATAAAATATCATGTAATGCTAAGTAAATTAACACATTCATTCACCCTAATCAGATCACACCTTTAGCAACGGCAATATCAACTCATCATCACAATCATACTCAACATAAACATCAAAACACACGTATAATATTGGAACACATCCATTCATATTATACACAATACATACATTATGCAATGAGACTCCATGCATGCGGTACCGACTATTCGTGAACATATAGTTCAACCTCACCGATCAAACCCAGATATGGCTACCAAGCTCACTAGTCCCACTCATTTGAGACCTAGTGACTCACTCACTAATTCCTCACCATGGGAATTAGCTACCACCCCAAGGGCTATGATATGCACGCTAATCACCTAGCATGCAAACATCAACAACAACCCATAATAACTCACTCACTAATTCCTCACCATGGGAATTAGCTACCACCATAGAGGCCACAATATGCAAGCTAAATCACTTAGTCATGCAAACATCAACAATCATCCACAATGGACATATGCTCACACTCTAAGCCATAAACAGTCCATTTACAATTGCATACATAATAGATACATCCACAGCATTATGCATACAATCATACATCATCAACATATTTATCACATAATCATATCATGCCACATAATCGATCACAGTATTGGCACGCTCTACTAATACCCCTACTGCTCAAAACAACGGGAAATGATCCCTATTATATCATACGCCAATATAGGCCAATCATCAAAAATGTCCACAATATTTAAATATCAATTTTTTCATTTTTCCAACAGCGTTAACCCGTTAACGCCCTGGGTTAACCCGTTAACGCAAGACAGAATACAATTTTTCATTTTTCCAACAGCGTTAACCCGTTAACGCCCTGGGTTAACCCGTTAACGCAAGACAGAATACAATTTTTCAGTTTTTCAACAGTGTTAACCGGTTAACGCCCTGGGTTAACCTGTTAACGCAAGACAGAATACAAATTTAACCATTTTTAACAATGTTAACCGGTTAACGCCCTGGGTTAACCTGTTAACGCAAGACAAAATGCAATTCTAACAGTATTTCAACAGCGTTAACCTGTTAACGCCCTGGGTTAACCTGTTAACGCAAGACAGAATACACTTTTGGCAAATTATAACAGCGTTAACCCGTTAACGCCCTGGGTTAACCCGTTAACGCAAAACAGAAATTAATCTTTTTAATTTTCACAACAGTGTTAACCGGTTAACACCCTGGGTTAACCGGTTAACGCAAGGAAAACAGCAATTTTTCACAATTCACAACAGTGTTAACCGGTTAACACCCTGCGTTAACCGGTTAACGCAAGACAGAAAGCTGTTCCTGCGCTAACACGAACAAAATGCAGAATTCTCTGCATTTTTCGCCGTCGGAGGACCTCCGGACCTCCGATTCCGATTCCGTAAAAAGCTACGCGTCCAGCAAATTACGACTCACACAACTATCGATTCAATTACAGTTTTTAACATAACTCATCCATCACAATTTTCAGCATTCATAATCCGAATTAGGGTCAATTCAACAGCTTATCACTACCCATTACATGTTAACCCAAAATACCCATTAAACGACGATAAACCCCCCTTACCTGAGTTAATCCGGCAAATCCTTTAGCTTCAAGCTCTTCCTTCTTCAACCTTCTTCTCCTGCTCTTCCTCTTTGCCCTTTCTCCACTTTCTGTCGCTTTTCCCTTTTCACGTGAAAAAACTTTCTTTACCAAATGGAACTCTTTATATATATTCCAACTTATTATTCCAATAATAATAATTCCAATAATAATATTCCAATTATTTAATTAAATTAATAAATATATTATTAACTTAAATTAAATAATTATCTTATTTTATCGGGGTGTTACAACTCTCCCCCACTAAAAGAGTTTTCGTCCTCGAAAACATACCTCAAGCGAATAACTCTGGATAAGACTCCTTCATCTGACTCTCAAGTTCCCAAGTCACATTGCCACCTGCTGGTCCTCCCCAAGCTACCTTTACCAAAGTAATCTCTTTACCCCGCAACTGCTTCAACTCTCGATCCTCTATCCTCATAGGTGATGTTTCAACAGTCAGGTTATCTCTCACCTGTACATCATCTACTTGGACTACATGCGACGGATCAGGAATGTACCTCCTCAACTGAGACACATGAAAAACCTCATGCAAATTCGCAAGTGACGGCGGTAAAGCAATACGATAGGCTACCTCCCCTATCCTCTCCAAAATCTGATAAGGACCAATAAATCGAGGTGTCAACTTCTTCGACTTCAAAGCTCGACCAACCCCAGTTATCGGAGTAACACGAAGAAACACATGATCTCCCTCTTGAAACTCAAGTGACTTCCTCCTCTTGTCGTGATAACTCTTCTGACGACTCTGAGCAATCCTCATCTTCTCCTGAATCATCTTAATCTTTTCCGTAGTTTGTTGAACAATCTCCGGTCCAACCACAGCACTCTCACCGGACTCATACCAACATAAAGGTGTCCGACATCTCCTACCATACAAAGCTTCAAACGGTGCCATACCAATGCTCGAGTGAAAACTATTGTTGTAGGTAAACTCAATCAAAGGTAAATAACAATCCCAAGCACCTCCCTTTTCCAAAACACAAGCCCTCAAAAGATCCTCCAGTGACTGAATCGTCCTCTCAGTCTGACCATCAGTCTGCGGATGATATGCAGAACTCAATCTCAGCTTAGTTCCCAAAGCCCTCTGCAAACCTTCCCAGAACTTCGATGTAAATCTAGGATCTCTGTCCGAAACAATACTCGACGGAATACCATGCAAACTTACAATTTTCTCAATATACAACTCAGCTAATCTCTCTAACGGATAATCCATTCTGATCGGAATGAAATGAGCCAATTTTGTCAATCTATCAATAATCACCCAAATAGCTTCAAAATTCTTATTTGTCCTCGGTAAACCAGAAACAAAATCCATACTGATACTATCCCACTTCCACTCTGGAATAGCCAACGGTTGCATTAGCCCAGACGGCTTCTGATGCTCAATCTTTGACTTCTGACAAGTCAAACAAGAATAAACAAAACTCGCAATTTCTCTTTTCATTCCCGGCCACCAAAATAACTTTTTCAAATCATGATACATCTTCGTAGCCCCAGGATGAATACTCAGGCCGCTACGGTGTCCTTCCTCAAGAATACTCTTCTTAAGTTCGGTAACATCCGGAATACACACCCGATTACCAAATTTCAAAACACCATTCTCATCAACTCTGAATTCACCACCTTGACCTTGATTCACTAGAGTCAACTTATCAACCAAAAGCACATCGGATTTCTGACCCTCTCTAATCTCATCCAGAATACCACTCGTCAACTTCAACATTCCTAATTTAACACTATTGTGAGTACTCTCACACACCAAACTCAAGTCTCTAAACTGCTCAATTAAATCCAATTCCTTAACCATTAACATAGACATATGCAATGATTTCCGACTCAATGCATCAGCCACCACGTTTGCTTTACCCGGATGGTAATTCAAACCAAAGTCATAATCCTTCAGAAACTCTAACCATCTCCTCTGTCTCATATTCAGCTCTTTCTGATCAAACAAATACCTTAAACTTTTATGGTCACTGAAAACCTCAAATCTTGACCCGTACAAGTAATGCCTCCATAACTTCAGAACAAATACCACAGCTGCCAACTCTAAATCGTGTGTCGGATAGTTCCTCTCATGAACCTTCAGTTGTCTCGAAGCATAAGCTACAACCTGCTTATTCTGCATCAAAACACCACCCAAACCCAACAATGAAGCATCACAGTAAACCTCAAATGGTTCCGATGGACTTGGTAATATCAGAATAGGAGCAGTAGTTAACCTTCTCTTTAACTCTTGGAAACCTTCTTCACACTTTGAGTCCCAAATAAACGCTTGCCCCGTCCTAGTCAACATCGTCAACGGTAACGCCAACTTAGAAAATCCCTCAATGAATTTCCTATAATAACCTGCAAGTCCCAGAAAACTCCTTATCTCAGAAACTGACTTCGGAGCTTCCCACTTAGATACCGCTTCTATCTTAGAAGGATCAACAGCAACACCATCTCTTGAAATCACATGACCAAGAAAACTAACCTCTTCTAACCAAAATTCACACTTGGACAGTTTAGCAAATAACTTCTTTTCTCGTAGAACTTCTAAAACCACTCTCAAATGTTCAGCATGCTCTTCTTCAGATTTCGAATACACCAAAATATCGTCAATAAACACCACAACAAACTTGTCTAGGTACGGATGGAAAATCCTATTCATATACTCCATAAATACTCCAGGCGCATTAGTCACACCAAAAGGCATTACAGAATACTCATAATTTCCATACCTTGTTCTGAAAGCAGTCTTCTGAATATCCTCAGTTTTCACACGTATCTGATGATACCCCGATCTCAAATCTATTTTGCTGAACACACTCGCACCAACCAACTGATCCATCAAATCATCAATCCTCGGCAAAGGATACCGATTCTTGATCGTCACTTTATTCAGTTGCCTGTAGTCCACACACAACCTCATAGTACCTTCTTTCTTCTTAACCAACAACACTGGTGCACCCCACGGTGACACACTCGGACGAATAAATTTCTTATCCAACAGATCTTCCAACTGACTCTTCAATTTAATTAACTCAACAGCAGACATACGGTACGGAGCCATCGACACCGGCCTAGTACCAGGTACCAAATCAATCGAGAACTCGACTTCACGCTCTGGCGGTAATTCATTCACTTCTTCAGGAAACACATCAGGAAAATCACACACCACGGCTAGATCGCAAATCACCAGTTTATCTTTAGCCTCCAAAGTTGCTAACAGCATAAACAACTCTGCCACATCTGCTACTGCCTCATTCACCTGCCTTGCTGATAGAAACAAACTCTTTCCTTCCTCAATCTCAGGAAAGATCACAGTCTTATCAAAACAGTTGATATAAACCCGATTAAACACCAACCAGTTCATACCCAGGATAACATCAATCTGCACTAGTGGAAGACACACAAGGTCTATCCCAAAGTCTCTACCAAAAATACTCAAAGGACAATCTAAACAAACTGAAGTAGTAGTCACTGAACCCTTCGCGGGAGTATCAATCACCATACTTCCATGCATCTCAGATATCTCTAATTTAAGTTTCTCAGCACAATCCAAAGATATAAAGGAATGAGTCGCACCTGTGTCAATAATAGCTACAAGAGGAAAGCCATTAATATAACACGTACCTCGGATCAAACGATCATCTGCAGAAGTCTCAGAACCCGATAAAGCAAAGACCTTGCCTCCCGACTGGTTCTCTCTCTTCGGCTTAGGACACTGTGGACTGATATGACCCACCTCTCCACAGTTGAAACAAGTCACAGTCTTCAACCGGCACTCTGCAGCCAAGTGACCACCTTTTCCACACTTGAAACACTTCTTCTCATTACTGGTACACTCATGGATACGATGTCCAGCCTGACCATATCTGTAACACTTAGTAGGGGCACTGGAGTCTCCCCCACTAGGTCTCTTCATCCCACTCTGTCTCTGGAAACCTTTGCCAGCTGCATACGGTTTCCCACAATCATTCTGATTCTTGCCTTTCCTATCAACCCTCTGCTGATAGCTCTCCGCTCTGGCCTTGGTATCCTGTTCAAAAATCCTGCAACAGTCAACCAAGTCAGAGAACACTCTAATCCGCTGATACCCAATAGCCTGCTTGATCTCGGGACGTAACCCGTTCTCAAACTTCACACATTTTGAAAATTCTCCAGTAGCCTCATCATAGGGAGTGTAATACTTCGACAGCTCTGTGAACTTAGCAGCATACTCAGTAACAGACCGATTGCCCTGGTTCAATTCTAAGAACTCTATCTCTTTCTTTCCTCTGACATCCTCTGGAAAGTACTTCCTCAGGAATCTCTCTCTGAACACCTCCCAAGTGATCTCAGCATTCCCAGCAGCTTCCAACTCAGTGCGGGCAGCAACCCACCAATCATCTGCTTCCTCTGACAGCATATGCGTACCGAACCTGACCTTCTGGTTATCGGCACACTCAGTCACTCGGAAGATCCTCTCGATCTCCTTCAACCATTTCTGAGCACCATCTGGATCGTATGCTCCCTTGAACATTGGAGGATTGTTCTTCTGGAACTCACTCAGTTGACGAGCAGCTCCCATTCCCACAACATTCGGATTCCCTCCAAGTACTCCAGCTAGCATACCCAGAGCCTCAGCAATCGCAGCATCATCTCTACCTCTTCCAGCCATCTCTATTCTGAAAACCCAACAAGCTAAAACAATAAGTACTGATAGGGTTACACAACACCTATCCCGTACAGGGAAACAGAATAATTACGACTCGACTCGACCGACTATGCTCTGATACCACTAATGTAACACCCTTCTAAAATACCCCAATAATTAATTAAAACAACCAAACATAAATCAGAGTAGATATGCAATTTAAGGGTGTCACACTTGACACTTCACACCATGTTCCAAATTAACTCGTCATGCTCATTTATTCATCAAAATAAACATTTGCATAGTTCGCAGCGGATAAAAATATAACAACATGCAAAACATGTAACACATTACATGTATAGTTGTTCAGCAACCAAAAATGAAAACGAGTAAAACATCCCGTCCCGATGTTACATCTACCAGAGCATGACCCACTAAGGAACTACACTAGACTCCAAGGACTAGCTTCTACTCAATCACTGCTCGTTACCTGAAACATAGTTGTAAGGGTGAGTTCCTCAATCGATATAATAAGCATTATAAAATATCATGTAATGCTAAGTAAATTAACACATTCATTCACCCTAATCAGATCACACCTTTAGCAACGGCAATATCAACTCATCATCACAATCATACTCAACATAAACATCAAAACACACGTATAATATTGGAACACATCCATTCATATTATACACAATACATACATTATGCAATGAGACTCCATGCATGCCGTACCGACTATTCGTGAACATATAGTTCAACCTCACCGATCAAACCCAGATACGGCTACCAAGCTCACTAGCCCCACTCATTTGAGACCTAGTGACTCACTCACTAATTCCTCACCATGGGAATTAGCTACCACCCTAAGGGCTATGATATGCACGCTAATCACCTAGCATGCAAACATCAACAACAATCCATAATAACTCACTCACTAATTCCTCACCATGGGAATTAGCTACCACCATAGAGGCCACAATATGCAAGCTAAATCACTTAGTCATGCAAACATCAACAATCATCCACAATGGACATATGCTCACACTCTAAGCCATAAACAGTCCATTCATAATTGCATACATAATAGATACATCCACAGCATTATGCATACAATCATACATCATCAACATATTTATCACATAATCATATCATGCCACATAATCGATCACAGTATTGGCACGCTCTACTAATACCCCTACTGCTCAAAACAACGGGAAATGATCCCTATTATATCATACGCCAATATAGGCCAATCATCAAAAATGTCCACAATATTTAAATATCAATTTTTTCATTTTTCCAACAGCGTTAACCCGTTAGCGCCCTGGGTTAACCCGTTAACGCAAGACAGAATACAATTTTTCATTTTTCCAACAGCGTTAACCCGTTAACGCCCTGGGTTAACCCGTTAACGCAAGACAGAATACAATTTTTCAGTTTTTCAACAGTGTTAACCGGTTAACGCCCTGGGTTAACCTGTTAACGCAAGACAGAATACAAATTTAACCATTTTTAACAGTGTTAACCGGTTAACGCCCTGGGTTAACCTGTTAACGCAAGACAGAATGCAATTCTAACAGTATTTCAACAGCGTTAACCTGTTAACGCCCTGGGTTAACCTGTTAACGCAAGACAGAATACACCTTTGGCAAATTATAACAGCGTTAACCCGTTAACGCCCTGGGTTAACCCGTTAACGCAAAACAAAAATTAATCTTTTTAATTTTCACAACAGTGTTAACCGGTTAACACCCTGGGTTAACCGGTTAACGCAAGGAAAACAGCAATTTTTCACAATTCACAACAGTGTTAACCGGTTAACACCCTGCGTTAACCGGTTAACGCAAGACAGAAAGCTGTTCCTGCGCTAACACGAACAAAATGCAGAATTCTCCGCATTTTTCGCCGTCGGAGGACCTCCGGACCTCCGATTCCGATTTCGTAAAAAGCTACGCGTCCAGCAAATTACGACTCACACAACTATCGATTCAATTACAGTTTTTAACATAACTCATCCATCACAATTTTCAGCATTCATAATCCGAATTAGGGTCAATTCAACAGCTTATCACTACCCATTACATGTTAACCCATAATACCCATTAAACGACGATAAACCCCCCTTACCTGAGTTAATCCGGCAAATCCTTTAGCTTCAAGCTCTTCCTTCTTCAACCTTCTTCTCCTGCTCTTCCTCTTTGCCCTTTCTCCACTTTCTGTTGCTTTTCCCTTTTCACGTGAAAAAACTTTCTTTACCAAATGGAACTCTTTATATATATTCCAACTTATTATTCCAATAATGATAATTCCAATAATAATATTCCAATTATTTAATTAAATAATAAATATATTATTAACTTAAATTAAATAATTATCTTATTTTATCAGGGTGTTACACCTTGGATGGCTATTCTCCTACATCAACGAGCTATGACTACCTTGTTTCATGATATGATGCACAAGGAGATCGAGGTATATGTTGATGATATGATTGCAAAGTCAAGAACGGAAGTTGAACATGTAGAGCACTTGTTGAAGCTTTTTCAGCGTTTGAGGAAGTACAAGCTTCGTTTGAACCCCAACAAGTGTACATTTGGAGTCCGTTCTGGTAAGTTATTGGGCTTTATTGTTAGTGAAAGAGGTATTGAGGTTGATCCTGCCAAGGTCAAAGCAATACAAGAAATGCCTGCGCCCAAAACTGAGAAGCAAGTCCGAGGTTTTCTTGGCCGCTTGAATTACATTTCCAGATTCATATCCCACATGACTGCCACATGTGCGCCGATATTCAAGCTCCTCCGAAAAGATCAGTCCCAAGATTGGATCGAGGATTGCCAGAAAGCTTTCGACAGTATTAAAGAGTATCTGTCTGAACCTCTGATTCTATCTCCGCCTGTAGAAGGAAGATCTTTAATCATGTATCTGACTGTTCTTGAAGACTCAATGGGTTGTGTCCTTAGTCAGCAAGACGAATCAGGGAAGAAGGAGTATGCTATTTACTACTTGAGCAAGAAGTTCACTGATTGTGAGTCTTTATATTCAATGCTTGAGAAAACATGTTGTGCTTTGGCTTGGGCTGCTAAGCGCTTACGCCAGTATATGTTGAATCATACGACTTGGTTGATATCCAGGATGGATCCAATCAAGTATATATTTGAGAAGCCTGCTTTAACTGGGAGGATTACCCGTTGGCAGATGTTGTTGTCTGAGTATGATATTGAGTATCGAGCTCAGAAAGCTATCAAAGGTAGTATCTTGGCTGATCATTTGGCACATCAGCCGATTGAAGATTATCAGTCAGTCCAGTATGACTTCCCAGATGAGGAGATTTTTTATTTGAAAACGAAAGATTGTGATGAACCTACACTTGATGAAGGGCCAGAGCCTGGTTCCAGATGGAGTATGGTGTTTGATGACGCTGTAAATCAGTATGGAAATGGTATTGGGGCAGTGATTATTACTCCTCAGGGCACACATATTCCTTTTACAGCAAAGCTAACTTTTAAATGCACGAATAATATGGCTGAGTATGAGGCCTATATTATGGGATTGGAGGAATGCATTGATCTTAGGATCAAGCATCTTGATGTATATGGTGATTCGGCCCTCGTTGTTAATCAGATTAAGGCTGAATGGGAAACGAATCAGCCTGGTCTCATTCCATATAGGGATTATGCGAGGAGGATTTCGACGTTCTTTACCGAGGTTGACTTCCATCATATTCCTCGAGATGAGAATCGAATGGCAGACGCTCTTGCTACACTTGCTTCGATGATTGTTGTGAAACTCTGGAATGAAGTTCCCAATATCACTGTAATGCGCTTGGACAGACCAGCTCATGTGTTCGCAGTAGAAGAAGTGAAAGATGATAAGCCATGGTATTATGACATCAAGTGTTTCCTTCAGATCCAGGTTTACCCTCCTGGGGCATCTGTGAAAGATAGGAAGACTTTGAGGAGGTTGTTAGGAAGTTTCTACCTCAATGGCAATGTGCTTTATAAGAGGAATTTTGACATGGTTCTGCTCAGATGTGTGGATAGACACGAAGCAGACCTGTTAATGACTGAGGTCCATGAGGGTTCATTTGGTACTCATTCCAATGGACATGCCATGGCTAGAAAGATGTTGAGAGCAGGCTACTATTGGCTGACAATGGAGTCTGACTGCTGCAAATATGTGAAGAAATGCCACAAGTGTCAGATTTATGCGGATAAGATTCATATTCACCCGACACTTTTGAATGTGATTTCATCACCATGGCCTTTCTCCGTGTGGGGAATTGACATGATTGGAATGATAGAGCCAAAGGCATCTAATGGGCACAGATTTATTCTCGTAGCAATTGATTACTTCATCAAATGGGTTGAAGTAGCGTCGTATGCAAATGTGACTAGGCAGGTGGTCGTGAAGTTTATCAAGAATCAGCTTATATGCCGTTATGGTGTGCCAGATAAGATCATTACTGATAATGGATCTAACTTAAACAACAAAATGATGAAAGAGTTGTGTAGTGAGTTCAAGATCGCACATCATAATTCTTCTCCTTATAGACCCAAGATGAATGGGGTTGTTGAAGCTGCTAATAAGAATATCAAGAAAATTATCCAGAAGATGGTTGTCACATATAAGTATTGGCATGAGATGTTGCCATTTGCTTTACATGGATATCGGACGTCTGTCCGCACTTCAACAGGGGCAACCCCTTTCTCTCTTGTTTATGGCATGGAGGTTGTACTCCTAGTAGAGGTGGAGATCCCATCAATGAGAGTCTTGATGGAAGCCAAGTTGACTGATGTTGAAGGGGTTCAGAGTCGTTATGACCAACTGAATTTGATAGAAGAGAAGAGATTGACTGCCATGTGCCATGGTCAGTTATATCAACATAGAATAAAGAAAGCTTTTGATAAGAAGCTCAAGCCTCGCGTGTTCCGAGAAGGTGACCTTGTGCTCAAGAAAGTCTTGTCTTTCGCGCCCGATTCCAGGGGCAAGTGGACTCCAAACTACGAAGGTCCATATGTTGTTAAGAGAGCCTTTTCAGGCGGTGCTTTGATGCTTACAACTATGGATGGGGAGGATTTCACTCGTCCTATGAATTCAGATGCAGTCAAGAAATACTTCGCCTAGAAATAAAAACAGAATGGCTCGCTAAGTTGAAAACCCAAAAGGGCGGCTTAGGAAAAAATGAGCGTCTCGGTGGATTGAAAACCCGAAAGGACGGTCCAGGCAAAAGTTAGAGACATGAAAAAAATGAATATTTGTATCCCGCTAGATTGAGTACCTCACCCTGGGGCAATCTAGGCAAAAATTAGGGATTTGGTAAGTAACTGCATCCTGACAAGACTTTGTTCTACAACTGTCATCCGTCGGAGATTCTTGCTCATTCGTCATCAACCGAAGCTTCGAATACATCGAATTTAGAATTGGTGGAGAAATGGTCATTATGTTCAATGTAGCCCTTTTCCAATATATATCACCAATTTCAAATTTGTAAAGATCTATGGAGTCTTGCCATTTGCAGACTACCATTCCATCAAATAAATTTGAGCCTTTTATCCGATTATTTGCACTCTTATTTGTTTCTATTCAACAAATGTTTTTCATGCTTTTAATTGAGAAAATATCATTGTTTCGAAAAATGAATTTTTCATAACTTGTTTTAAACAAAGTGAATATTCACAATGATGAAAAGGATACTTAGGAGATCCTCAGTGCTCTCCCAAGGATGGTATGATCTCCAACAGGGTAAGACAGTTGTTCACATTTCGAGCATGACTGTGCTTTCTTCCTCCGGAGCCCTGAGTGGTATGCTTGTTGAGATATTCACCACTCTCCCCTTTAGCGGGGTAGCAACCTTTCCTCCTCAGCAGATGTGATCTCCTTGGTGGGTACTGCACTTGGTGGTTGATCCCTTTATCACGTGGATAGTTTCCCCAGTGGAGTTGCTTATATGGCAGATTTTATCTGTACAGTGAACTCCTTTCCCCAGTTGGAATGACTGATGATTCATCCCCTGCGGAGGTCTTTGTTTCCTGGTATCTCTGATTCCCGGCAGATTGGATACTCTCCGGTGAACGTGGCTTTCTCTCATGAGATGTAGTATCGGATCTTTGTACTCCTTGGGGTTTTGTTTCTGTTAGAAATGTTTGTTTGTCAGCATTCATCATACATAAACCACGCATGTGTGCATATAATTTTCAAACATTCAGATATTCATATTGCATTCTTTGTCATATATCTTTGTTTGTTATTCCCTGCTAGTTGGTAACACGTTCGCCAAGCAGATGTCGGTGTCTGGTCCCTCAATGTAGAGAGTCAGCCCCTTAAGCAGAAAGTGTTTATCTTTCCTTCCGCATTCCCCACTGAGTTATATCCTCGTGGACAACGGTTGTTTTCGTTTCCTCCCAACACATATATTGGGATGGGTTTACCTATTGAGTTATATCCTCACTAGGACGAGTCTTGATTCAGTTTGCCTCTTCGGTTTGATCCTAAATTGGTTTCTTGTGACTGTTTCCTGTGTTTCCCCGTGGTATAAATGAATAATTGCTCAGCAATCAGTAATCATTCATCTTATCCCCGACGGAGCCTGTGATTTTCTACCCTTATATCGGTAGTTGTCCCCTGTTTTCTCCCCTTTGCAGAGTTAACCTTTTTGTTCATCCTAGTTGATGACGGTTACTCTTCCGTGGTTTTCTACCCAGTATCAGGTAGATGTAATCCCCCTTGACGGTTATCATTATCCAATATTCGGTGGTGATATTCCCTCATTCTTTTGGATAATTGCTCTGATTAGACAATTTATCCCCAGCAAATCATCTTTCATATCGGTTGCCGGTAATGTTTGTTGCTCCCCTTGAATGGTCATCATTATATACCTAGTTTTGGTATCCCGGTGCCTTTCTCTTTGTCGGTCAATTTATCCTTTATTAACCCAGTAACCGGTTGTGGATAATCTTCCATGCGAGTATATTATCTATGTTCTGACGGTAATAGATAATATATCTCATGCACTCTTTAGTCGAAGCTTTTTGTTCTTCCCCAGTTGAGTAAGATTCGTATCCCTGTTTTGGAATCGAATGTCCATCCCTTAATCGAGTTTGCTTTTTGCCCTCTTTTTGGATGATGAGTATATTGGGAATATTCCCCGATTCACGCTTTGGTTGGTCACCTATTATAAGCCCAGTAACCGGCATCCCTGGTGTTCCTTCCTTCTGCTCCCTATTATGACTTTTTGTCCCCTGTGGAGTCAGATTTTCCTGAGTTGAGATATACCTTTTAGGTCTTCCTCAGATGATTTGGTCGATTGATATCTATCACCCTAATACCGGTCTTAGATATTCATTCTTCCCGAGCGTATTGTTCTCTCACCCTTATACCGGTGTTCAGACCACACGTCTCTTTGAGCTTATTACCCAGTAACCGATAATACCTCATCCCCTTGCTTCCCCAGGAGAGTGTTGTTGGGATCTTCCTCAGCTGAGTCTTTAGTGGACATCCTCACCTGAGTCCGGATTTTTATCCGAAGTATCCATTGTGGATAATTTTGGCTGTATTGGCATATTCTCCAATACGGACGTCTTCGAGTCAGCTCGAGTCTTTCCATGGGATTTATTCCCTTTGGAATTCTGTCCCCTGTTGATCATGTATTTGATTGTGCTTGATGAAAGTATGGGTTGTGTTCTTGGTCAGCAAGATGAGACTAGAAAGAAAGAATTTGCAATTTACTACCTCAGTAAGAAGTTCACCGACTGTGAGACTCGGTATTCTATGCTTGAGAAGACTTGTTGCGCATTGGCTTGGGCTGCTAAGCATTTGCGTCAATATATGTTGAATCATACCACTTGGTTGATATCCCAAATGGATCCGATCAAGTATAAATTTGAGAAGTCTGCTTTAACTTGGAGGATTGCCCGTTGGCAAATGTTATTACCAGAGTATGATATCGAATACCGATTTCAGAAAGCGATCAAAGGTAGTATCTTGGCTGACCATTTGGCTCACCAACCGATTGAAGATTACCAGTCAGTGTAGTATGACTTTCCTGATGAAGAGATTTTGTACTTGAAAATGAAATATTGTGATGAACCATTGCTTGAAGAAGGGCCAGAACCTGGTTCCCGTTGGGGCATGGTATTTGATGGAGTTGTTAATCAGTATGGAATGGTATTAGGGAGGTGATCATTACTCCTCAAGGCACACATCTACCATTTACATCTAGATTGACTTTCAAGTGTATAAACAATATGGCAGAATATGAAGCTTGCATTATGGGGCTTAAAGAGGCCATGAATCTCAGAATCAAGTATTTAGATGTCTTCGGAGATTCCGCTTTGGTTGTAAATCAGATCAAAGGTGATTGGGAGACAAATCAACCTGGTTTGGTACCGTATAGAGATTATGCGAGGAGGATTTCGACTTTCTTTACAAAGGTTGAGTTCCATCATATTCTTCTAGATAAGAATCGGATGGCAGATGATCTTGCAACATTGGCGTCAATGATTGTAGTGAAGTATTGGAATGAGGTTCCCAATTTTTCAGTGATGCCTCTTGATAGACCAGCTTATGTGTTCGCTGTTGAAGAAATCACAGACGAGAATGTAAGACCCTAATTTTGTCCCTAAGATCCCTCATGGCATCATAACATTGCATTTGGTTTTTGCCTCAAGGATCATTAGCATCTTGGTTCCCTTTGCCTTTGGGGTTGGACCTACTTGTGAGTGGTTTGAGATCACCAAGCATGTTTGAATTGTATATCATTGCTTTTCTTATTTTGTTTACTAACCAAAAGCACAAAAGAATGTTACTAACCTCTCTTGTTTGTAGCTTGAGCAATCACAAGGTCAAAAACTTCTAGGAGATCATCTGTGCAATGACATGGCCAAGAAAAGATGAAAGCAAGCATGGTAATGGTTCCCAAAGCTCTCATCCATCAAATATGCCTCCCTAGCATCTCAATTCATCATTTTGGTCATAGCAAGTCAAAAGGTTTGAGGTTGGTTCCCCCAAAGAAACCATAATTCATTTGTGCACCACAATGCCTTGCTCATGAAGCAACCTCAGCCCATGATCAAATACAATCAAGGGAAGTTCTTTAACTATTCATTTCATGCATATTTGAACTTATTTGAGTGTCCTCAATCATCAATTCATCAAGATATGAGGCATGGACTTGAGAAGTTGATCAATCAATTCATCTGATTATTTTGAAATGCACTGAGACCTAACTTTTTATGTGTTAGTAAAATGGAGATGGTTCCAAAAGAAAAAATGTTCTTAAGGACAATATGAACAACTTTCATGTTCATCAAAAATTGATTTGAAGCTTGGAAGGCCATCTGTAATTCCAATACATTATAGGTCATTTTGACTGAAACCCTAATTTTGGGTCAACTTCCCAAGGACATAAATCATTCATGTTTTATGATTTTGAGGTGGGATCAAATGCATTGGAAAGATTAAGATGTCTACTTCAAATGTTTTGTTGAGAAAAATTTCAAAATATCAAAGGAAATACATGTGATAATGCAAGACATTATAGGTCCTTTTTGACCAAATGCATTAAAAGGCAAAAAAGTCCAACTTCAAGTGCCCATAACTTCTTCATAAAAAATCCAAATGGTGCAAAATTTAAGTCCATGTTTCTTGTCTTGAAAAGATCTACAACTTTATGTTGGAGGTTTTTTCATTTGAGGCTTGCATCATCAAAACATAAGGGCTTGAACATTGGCCAAATTTGGAAACCTTGCATTGACATTTTTTGCACATCACACTTTAAACTCAAAATTCACTAATTTCCACACTTCAAATGAGCTTTTGTCCAACATAACATTTGTTCCTTATACAAAAACCTTTCACACCATTACCCACATGCTAATGTTTGGATTTTCTAAATAGTATTTTCGAAGAGGTGAAGGTTTAGGTTCAATTGTGGAATTCATGTTGAAATCTTGATGCACAAGCAAATTCGAAGCAAACTACACGTCCAAACCTTTGGCATCTGAGTTCAGCTTGCATTTGGCATTGTTTTTTGGCCTTATGCATGATCATGCAAGCCCATGCAAGGATTATCCAATCTCATGCACACGACTTTGTTCATCAATTCCTTGCCACTCTCTTTATAAATAGAGACCCTATGCCATTCAAAAAGGGACCCTGGTTCAACCTGAAATGCTGCAGAATTCTCTCCATAACCATCACTAAAGGAATTTTCACTTTTCTCTAAAAAATTCAGATCTGAATTTCAACTTCCTTGGTTGATTTTCAGACCTATAATTCCTCAATCTTGCTTCCTCTTCATCACTAGATCTCATTGCAAGCATTGGTTGTGAAGAATCGTGCTCTCAAGACCTGCATTTCAAAGGTGGATAACAGAACTTTTCCTCTTCAAAACTCTCTGATCCTTGCTTGTTTCTTGGTCTGGCTGAAGTCCTCTCAATAGAGGCATTTGATTTGTGCTTTCAATTTTGCAAAAACATGAAGTTCATGATGAACACCATCATACTTCCAGCTCTGATTTCTCCATTTATAGGGATCTAGAGTGAAAGTGCATGGTATAGGAGTGATGTACATCACTTCCTCTTTCGATTGGTATATAGATCGCTCCATTTGGTTGAGATTGCCATGTCTGCAATTCTCACCGGAACTGGAGGTCTCACCGGAGAAGACGGTGGCTCCGGTGGCCGTCCCAACTCCAGATCTAATCTGGATCGTTCATTCACGTTTCCAGATTCAATCCCGTGCGTCCAATGTTATGACTCGTTTTATGGCACGGTGCGCTTCAGTTGACCAAGGCTCATGGTAGGCGCGCGCTTCTTGACCTCATGATCTGCCAGCTCAATTAATGAGCTCAGATCAAACGGTCCACGCTTTTTCCAATTTCTATTTTCTGTTTTTATTTCCATTTTATTTTCTTTAATTCCATTTTATTTCAAAAATGAATATCTCTTTCATTTTTAATCCAAAAATTATAGGACCAATTGCATTAGTCTCCAAATAAGTTCTAGTTTCCATTTCTGATTTTTAATATTTTTTATTTTGTCATTTGATATTTTTCATGAATTTTCTCTTTTCTGGTTATTTTTAATTCATTTTAAATAGTTTTTGATATTCAAAAAATACAAAAATATTTTCCTAACCTATTTGAATGATGATAGATCTATGAAAAATATTCTCATCAATTTTTAAATTGATTTGAGATTTATTTGAGATTTTAGTTCAATTAGGTTATTTTTATTCATTTTTAATTGATTAAAAATAGTTTCTGACTTTTAAAAAATGCTGAAATTTTTTGTCAAACTTTGTTTGACCTTGTTGAACTTAGGATAAATTACTTGGACCTTTCAAGGTTGATTTGAAGTGATTTTGAAGTTTGACCTTTCCATTATTTTTAATTCAAGTTTATTTTAATATTGGAAATGCCAAAAATATTATGCTTATTGTTTGATCTCCAATCTTCATCTCATTTTTGATACATCATTGTTTGACTTTGACTTTCAATGTCATTTTGGTCAATACATATGGATTGGTACATATTATTTCATCTTATGCATTTTGATCTTACCATTTCCTTATCCTTTCTTCATCTTCTTCTTCATCTTCTTCTTCTTCTTTCCTTTTGATCAATGAGTTGAAGGTTGATAAGTTTGCATTGATTAGGGAGACTTAATCTTCCTTGATTCAAATCTAATTCATCTTGATCAATTGATCAAGTGAATGGCTTTGCATTAAGGATAGGTTGTCTTCTAAATCATGCAAAAGGCTTAAACCAATACAAGATCAATTCTCTTCTCTTTTTGGCATGGCAAGTTGTTGGGACTTTGTTCACTAATCAAGACTCCTAACTTGTGTTGGTTGCCTACATTATTATTGACCGGCCTCAGATAGTTGTGACTTCTACATAAGTCCAATTATGATTGCTTAACATAGCGCTAAATTTGCCTTATGGCATACTAACTACTAACACTAACTATTGACAATTAACATTTTCTTTTTGTTCTTTACTTTTATGCAATTTACTATTCTTGCACATATTATCCATTTGCTTTTCTCTTTGCTCACTTGAGCACATGTTTATGTTAATGCCATTTGCCTTTTGCTCACTTGAGCACATAATTGTGTATATATTATTATGCTTGTGTTTTGTTTTGATTGTTGTGAACCAAAGGCAAAGAAATGGACTTAGTTTCTAGGACTTTCCCTATGCAAAGAATGGAGAATTGGACTTAGATTCTAGGACCTTCCTTATGAAAAATTGGAGTAAATGGATCTTAATGATGAAGATGGGTTGGAAGAACCAAATCTCTAAACTCACTCTTGTCCATTCTTGTTTTACTTCATTGGAACTTTTGATGTGTGTGCTTTTGTGCTAGGGATTCTATGAGCTCAATTGAAGGACCATTGCCATATTCATCCAAAGTGAAAGATACAAGATACATTGAGGATCTCTTATGAGACTTGTTTGATTGCTTATGCTTTGTGATTGCTTATTCCAAAGGATGGGAGCTACTTGGATCATCAATATGATCTCAAGAGAGGGACTCCATTGTGGTTTTGATTCTTATTCCCTCATCTTTTTGCTTTACTTAGGACTTAGCCATTCTTCTTCTTCTATCCACTCTAACCCAAGCCAAAACTCTTTGTGCAAACATTTAACCATTGTTTTAAACATTAGAAACCTAAGCCTTATGCTTTTGATTTTCAAACTTTCTTTTCATAACACTTATTTTGAATTGAACTTTTAAGTCAACTTTGACCATTTTTGTATATACTTATAATTGGTAAATATAACCCATTCAAATGTCTTTTGTGGTTCCAAGGGCCACTTTCTTAATCCAAATCTTTCATAACCTTTAGCTATTAGGTTTGAGTTATCCTTGTGGTAGATGTAATACTCACCTATATCCTTAGTGATGGACAATGAGTCTTCCATGCTTATTATAGGGTTAACCCCTCACTAGCATGTTGAAGTTATCCTCACATGGTGGATTTGTGGTTAGGTTGAGTTTTCTCCCTTGGATAACAAAAGACCTTAAGGCTTTTGGACCAATTAATTCACCAACTCGTTTTGAGATTTTTACCCCGAACTACGAGGTTTTGATCCTAATCTTTTTATAAGATGGTACGTAGGCAATGGGTTTATCCATCCAAACACAAAATGTAAATAATTTGTAAATTCTCTTCTCATCTCTTCAATCATGTTTGCACAAACAAAATTTTCCACAAAACAAACAAACTTCACAACAAGTATGAAAAGGGCTCCCTAGGAGTACCTAGGATGTTTTGGGTGCCTAACACCTTCCCATTACATAACCAACCCCCTTACCCAGATCTTTGTTTTCTTTTACTAGTTTTTGTTAAAACTATTAGGTTTTTGTTCGCTTTCTAACCATTCCTTTGGATAAATAGAAGTGCGGTGGCGACTCGACTTGTTTGATTTACCTTGGATTTAGTCAATATCTCTAATGGTAACGAATACCCCGCAACAGAGAAGCCATGGTATTATGCCATCAAATGTTTCCTTCAAAGTCAAATTTACCCGCCTGGGGCATCTTTGAAAGATAATAAGACTTTGAGAAGATTAGCCAGTAATTTCTACTTGAATGGTGATGTATTGTACAAGAGAAACTTCGACATGGTTTTGCTCAGATGCGTGGATAGACACGAAGCAGACTTGTTGATGACTGAAGTGCATGAAGGTTCCTTTGGTACTCATTCCAATGGACATGCAATGGCAAAGAAGATGTTGTGAGAAGGTTACTATTGGCTGACAATGGAATCTGACTGTTGTAAGTTTGTGAAGAAATGCCACAAGTGTCAAATATATGCTGATAAGATTCATGTTCCTCCGACACTATTGAATGTTATTTCTTTCCCATGGGCCTTATCTATGTGGGGAATTGATATGATTGGGATGATTGAGCCCAGAGCTTCAAATGAACATCGTTTCATTTTAGTGGCAATCGACTACTTCACAAAATGGGTTGAAGCGACATCGTATGAAAATTTAACCAAGCAAGTTGTTGTAAGGTTTATCAAGAATCAGATCATATGTCGTTATGGTATGCCAAGTAAGATCATTGATGACAATGGATCGAACTTGAATAACAATATGGTGGAAGCACTTTGCAAAGACTTTAAGATTGCACATCATAATTCTTCTCCCTATAGACCTAAGATGAACGAGGTTGTTGGAGCTGCAAATAAGAACATTAAGAAGATTATCCAGAAGATGGTTGTCACATATAAGGATTGGCATGAGATGCTCCCGCTTTCCTTGCATGGGTATCGTACATCCGTCTGCACTTCAATAGGGGCAACCCCTTTTTCTCTTGTGTATGGTATGGAAGCAGTGCTCCCCGTAGAGGTTGAGATTTTTTCATTGTGTGTGCTCATGGAAGCCAAGTTGACTGAGGTTGAATGGTGTCAGACCAGGTTTTATCAGCTGAATTTGATTGAAGAGAAGAGATTGACTGCCATGTGTCATGTTCAGTTATATCAGCAGAGGATGAAGAAAGCTTTTGATAAGAAGGTCAGACCTCGTGTGTTCAGAGAAGGTGACCTTGTGCTCAAGAAGATTCTATCGTTCAAACCAGATTCTTGGGGAAAATGGACTCCTAATTATGAAGGCACATATGTTGTTAAGAGAGCCTTTTCGGGCGGCGCTTTGATTTTTACAACTATAGATGGTGAGGAGTTCACCCGTCCTGTGAACGCAAATGCAGTCAAGAAATACTTCGCCTAAAAAAGAAAAGAACAACTTGCTAAGTTGAAAACACGAAAGGGCGGCTTAGCCAAAAAAGAGCGTCTTGGTGGATTGAAAACCCGAAAGGGCGATCCAGGAAAAAATTAGAGACATAAAAATAGAAAGAATTTCCCGATAAGTTGAGTACCCCACTTTGGGGCAACTTATGCAAAAATTAGGGATCATGGCAAGTAACTGCAGTCTGTTGATCGTCCAGTTTTGGAAAGACCTTAGTTGAGCACAAGGATTGACGTCGATTCATCATCCCAGTAGTGGTCAAGAGCACAGTGGATATCAAGAGTTGATAGAAGGATCAAGGATCATTTGTATTCAATGTAACCCTTTTCCATGTAAATTACCATTTTCAACTTTGTAAAAATCTATGGAGTCTTGTCATTTATAGACTACCATCCCATTAAATATAGTTGAGCTTTTGTCCAATTGTTTCTACTCTTATTTACTTCAGCCAATAGTTTAAATTTTATTATGATCATTTTGGAAATTTAATTTTTTTTAATCAAAATCATTTTTTATTAAAACATATAAAAACAAGAATTTTTCAAAGCAATTAAAAGGAAGTATCAACAGCACTTCAAAGAGCAGCAAGTCCTTAAGTGCTAAGCATCAGAGGTTCCCCAAGCAGTTAACCCGTCGGGTATCCCTAGTTGTTTGGGTTGATCTGGTTCCCCTACGAAATGTTTGTTCCTTAGCGGAGTTCCGATTCTTTTCCTTAGCTGAGTTGGTTGATTTAGTACCTTGCGGTGTGTTATTTCCCCGACAGAGTTTCTGTAATCCCCAACGGAGTTTGTGTTTCCTCGGCAGGGTTGATCTTCAGCAGAGTAAGATTTTATTCCCTAGTAGATTGCGTTGGTTCCCCCCACCAGTGATCATCTGACTCGCTCTCAGTCAGAGTTTCCTCCTGGTTTCTGAGCAGTTATTTGTGTTTATCTTATGTATGGTTGTCTCCCATTTGATATGGTGTTGACCTAAAATTCCCTGCAGACTCGATAATGATTCCTCTCCTCAGCAGATCTCCTCCCTCGGCTAGATTTGAGCCTTTGGGTTGTTGACCTCTCTGCTCTCTAGCAGTTGTCTCCCTCTTTTTGCGGGTTGACCGAGGATTGTACTGATGATTCAAATTCTTTGCGACACCTTTGTATCCTTTGCGATCGTTTTGTCAGCATAATCATCATATATATACATATACACATACATTCATATAATTTCATAACTGCATATTTGCATCATCATATCTGATGAACTTGTTGGTTTGAGATTCTCATTCTCTGTTATGGTGGTACTTTATCCCCATTTGAACCTCGGTGTCTGTCCTCTCTCAATTGTAGAGCGTCAGCCCCTTAGGCAGAAAGACTTTAACCTTTCTCCTCTTCCCCACTGAGTTGTTTCCTCGTGGATGATTATTACTTCAGTTTCCTTCCCAGTTGATTATCTGGATGGAACCACTCCCCTTGAGTTATATCCTCATTGGGTAGAGTCTTGATTGACTGTTTCTTTCTAGATCATACCTAGATAGATGCTTTGAGTTTCCTAAGAGCTTATTACCTAGTAACTGGTAATATTCTTCTTAGTTTGCAGTTTGTTACTTCTTGCCCAATACCCGGCAAAAGTGTCCCAGCTTTCCCGACAGTGGAGTTCCCAGTGGATTCATTTGTTTCCGATTCCCCAGGAAGTATATCCTTGATATGTTCATCCTAACCGGTGACAGATATCTTTCTTTCCCCTGCCTGAGTATATCCTTGATATGTTCATCCTAATCGGTGACAGATATCTTTCTTTCCCCTGCCTGAGTATATCCTTGATATGTTCATCCTAACCGGTGACGAATATCTTTTTTTCCCCTGCCTGAGTCTATCCTTGATATCTTCATCTTAACCGATGACGGATATTATCATCCTTGGTATTCTACCTAGTAAAAAGATAGTTGTAATCCCTATTGTGTTCCCCAGAGAGTTAATCCTTGATATGTTCATCCTAACCGATGACGGGTTTCCTTCTCTTTGTGGTATTCTACCCAGTAACCGGTAGTTGTAAACCCTACTTTTTCCCGCATAGTCTATCCTTAATATGTTCACTTTAACCAATCACGGATACTCTCCCATGGTATTCTATCTAGTAATTGATAGATGTAATTCCTATTTTTTTCCTTCACAGAGTCTATCCTTGATATGTTCATCCTAACCGGTGACAGATTTTCTCTTTGATGGTCTTCTATCCAGCATTCGATAGATGTAATTCTTACCTTGTTGTTCAGTTGGTATATCCTTGATATGTTCATCTTAATCGATGACGGGTATCCTTCTTGACAGTCCCAGACAAGTCTATCCTTGATATGTTCATCTTAATCAATGTTGGATCTTCTTCCCTGTTGAGTCTATCCTTGATATGTTCATCCTAACCGATGACGGATATTCTCACCTTTGGTCTTCTGCCCATAATTGGTAGTTGTAAATCCTATTTTCTGCTGTTTTCCCCAACAACGATATTCTTACCCAATAACCAGTAATGAATACTCTCTCCTGGAAATTCTCAGCGAGTCATCCTTGATATGTTCATCCTAATCGATGATGGGTGTCCTCTTTGTCATATCTTTATGATCTCCTCACCTAGTAACAGGTAGTAGATAATAGATTTCTGCTCCTCCTGGGTTGAATTTTATTTCTTCCCCAGTCGAGTTGAGTGTGCATTTCCTTAGTGAAATCACTTTTCCTGCATGATTCAAGTACTTCAGCTTTATCCTGACTTACTCGTATCCCCTACAGACGTTGTTGTTCCTCGGCTGAGTCTTTTCCATTTTTGTGTGGAATTCCTCGAGTCCCCAAACAGTTTTAACTCTTTTATCCCCCAGAGTCTCTGTCTCCCTAGTGAGTGTTCCTTACGGAATGCATTATACTCCTGTGGACTTTCGGTCTCTCTGATTTCTTTTCCTTTGTGGCAATATTTCCCCACAAAGAATTTACTTTTACATTTATATCATATGCATCATGAGGTCTCTTAGGGACCAAAATTTGTTTCTATATGTTGTTATTTAAGCCCATTCTACTGAGTCGACATGAAGATTTTAACCTTCGCCTCCTCAGTTAGAATGTCCTTAAATAGGGGCAGCTGTATGACCCTAATTTTGACCCTAAGATCCCTCATGCAATTTCATCATAAGCATTAATATTGGGATCATACCTTGGCATCCTCCTTACCCCTATTTCATTGGGTTTGTTTTGGGAGAGATCACCAAGCACTATGTGATTGTATCATACTTGTATATTATTATTTTACTAACCAAAATACCAAAAATATATCTTTGTATTTGCCTAACTCTTTTGTAGGTATGGCATGATCACCATTGATCTATCGAGTTTATATCCAGGGTTTGAGACCCTCATGACAAAGAGTACAACCATGAATTGATCCAAGAATGTTCATGAGTATCATATATGAGTTCCATTGATTCCTATATGTTATACTGATCAAGTTTTCTTCAAGAGTTTGGAGGTGATTTTCCTTGGAAACCCTAGTTTGACTAGGTATCTTGAGTAACTTCTCCAACAAGCTTCTCACGAATTGATCAAATTTCTCAAAGGAAACTTCAAAATTCATCATATTATGCATATATGATCTACCATGAACCAAGAAAGTCCAAATAATTGAAGGTTGGCAAGTTGGTTGATGGTGGTTGGCCAGATGAATTCATCTGATCAAAACTGGGTCTCCCTAGACCCTATATCCTACAATTTTCACCATATGAAAATTATTCCAAGAGAAACGTTACTCTAAATGATATTCCAAACAACATTCACGTTGAGACCTAGAGCTAGTTTTGCTTGGAAAATCATTTTCTATGTTGAAACATTATAGGTTATTTTGTCTAAACCCTAATTTGAAAGTCAACTTCCCAAGGCCATAACTTGCTCAATTTTTATGAAATGAAAGAATTACAAGTTTCAAAATCAAATTCAAGATGTCTACTTCAACTTTGATGTTTGGAGTGAAAGCAAATTCAACTTTTATGAGCATGTGATATGAGGATACATTATAGGTCATTTTTGACCTATACCATTGAACAAGTGATTTTTCTCAACTTCAAAAATGCATAACTCTATAGTTCTAAATCCAAATGACCTTAAATTTGTGACCATTTTGAAGTTTTCTGAAAGAGTTACAACTTTGATGAAGACAACTTTCTCATTTGAAGCTCACATAAAAAGTTAAGCAAGGTGGAATACTGAGATATATGGCTTGACACTTAGAAAAAATTTCAACATGTTGAAATTTCCAAACTTCCACCTCAAAATTCTCCATGTTCCAAGCTTCAAATGAAAAAGTGTTCAACATAAAACTTGTTCCCCTTGATCCAAGCTTTCCAAAGAATCCAAGTTCATGCATTTTTGATGAAGATTACTAGGTCTGCGCATGGCTTTAACAGGGCTGCATCATTGGAAAGAATCAATTGTACAAACTTCAGTTCACAATTCCTTGTCATTCAAGCTTCATTCAGACTTCAATTTGAATCATTTTTGGACCTTAATGCATTGCATCATGGGCCTGTACATGCCCATGCACTCGTGCCATCCACATTGCCGATTTTGGACAGATTTTGAAGTGTGCAAATATCATTCCCTTTGGCTATAAATAGAAGGCTTATGAGCTCATTTGAATCACACTTTGTGCGCCAGTTTTGCCCTCCCATTCAAAACCTCTCATTCTAAAGGAAACCCTGAGAAATTTCAATTTGAAATTTGAGTTTGAATCTCAACTGTTGGAGATTCAAGAACTCCAGGATCCACAACCTTGCAACCTCTCCAATCACTTCCTATTAGCTTCTCAAGTGTGATCAGATCGTGTTTGAAGCAAGCAACATCAAGAACTGCATAGCATTGAAGGTAATTTTCAGAAAACTTCATCTCTTCGATTCTCACTCAATTCTACTCAATTCTCTTGGATCTTTGGTTGTCTGAAGTCCTACCAATGTAGGCAAGAAGATTGAGTTGCTTAGAGGTCAAATCGAAGCAACTCAGTTGACACACCTCAAAGTTCAACTCCTCATATCTTTCTATATATGTGGAGTTAGTTAAAATTGAGGTTAGATTCATGCTCTATGCCATTTTTTCTTTCAGATCATGTCCTCCTTTTTTATTTTGGCGAGGGTTAAGGGTGGACCAGTCCGGTGAGGTCCACCGGAGAAGAAGACCGGAGCTACAACTCTGACCGTGTGTTGGCGTCTCAAACCATATGATCCTTGCAAAACATTTTAATTCCGTGCGTTGGTTTTAAATACCATCCCTGCAGCGCATTGACTAGTGTCCATTGTGGAACGTGTGCTAAGAACCACTTGATCTGCCCCTCGCATAATTGAATCCCTTATCCTATCTCTTGGTCGCGAGACCATCAGGTTCCCTTTTTCAGGCTTATTCAGTGTTTCCTTTCCTGCTTAGGATTAATTACATTGGTGGCGACTCTATTGTTTATTTTCTTTTATGCCTTCTTTCACATATGTACCATGGATTTTGTAAAACCCGGGAGCGACAGCAGCTATACGTCAGGTGTATATCCATTACTTGGAAAGTAATCTGAAAATCACTCAGACTTATCTTGACTGGAAGGTCCACTTCACCAATGACGGTTTTACGAGAACCATCAAATGCTTTGACAATCACGCCACTGTACCTCATAGGGGTGCCTTGATAAGAAAGCCTGGACAAAGTTAATTTCGGGAGCACATTCAGAGATGACCCAATGTCCACCAACACATTAGACAGTGCGTCCTCCTTGCAGTTCATTGAAATTTGTAGCGCCAAATTGTGATTTATGCCTTTCTTAGGAAGCTCTTCATCACAAAAACTCAAATTATTGCAAGTGATCTTAGCAACAATATGGTCAAACTGATCCACATTTAAATCGTGCTCAACATAGGCTTGCTCAAGCACTTTCTGCAACGCCTCTCTATGTGCCTCAGAATTCATCAACAGAGACAACACCAAAATCTTTGACGGGGTTTGGAGCAGCTGCTCCACCACATTGAACTCGCCCCTCTTTATTAATCTCAAAACTTCATCATCATCGTTAGTCTTCAGCTTGCTGGATTCACCAGACTGACATACTAGAGCACTAACTAGGTTCACCACTGGCATATCCACTTTCTTACTGACTGAAACATCCTTTATCTCCTTCAGAAAGACCGGTCGGAAGACACGACCACTACAGGTCACCTTTACAATATCAGCTATATTTACCACAGAATCTGCTACGGGTAACGGAATCTCTTGACCATTCTCCACCATGGTGGCATTATACTAATAAGGAACAACTTTATCGGATGCATACGGAACATGGCCCGCTAACCGTATTACCAATGGCGATACCGATCTATTAACGATGTCTCTGCTGCTACTATCAAATTGGATTACTACCCGCTCAGGGGTCTTTAACATAGGAACAATCACATTCACATCATTTATATCCCTTGACTGTTGAATCTAGATTACATTATCATCCATCAACTTCTGGATATCTCTCTTGACAATCATACACTCATTGGGGTTCACACTATAGATTGCACAACCATCATGGTCGTGCTCACAGTCACTAATCAAACACAAGGTTTTATGCATTTCCACCAACGACCTACGGATACGTCGTACATCGAATACTCAAAAATTCCCTAGACAGTCGTCCACCATGTTAATAGTAGCATTACCATGAGCAGGCAATGGATTGGCTTTCACATTAGGCGCACGGTCCTCAAAGGACACCATCCCACTCTTCATAAGCTTTTGTACTTCTTATTTCAATCGGTAGCAGTTCTCAATATCATGGCCAGGGGCTCCTTGGTGAAAGGCACAACGGAGTTCAGGTTTGAACCACCATGGAAGTGGCTCGGGAATTTGTGGTGGATTTCTGGGTTGAAGTAGGTTCTTGAGAACCAAAGATGGATATAATTTTGCGTAGGACATAGAAATAGGGTCAAAGGAGACCTTCTTCCTCTCGAAACTTTGTTGTTGATTATTGTTGTTGTTGTAGTTGGTTCTTTGTTGTGGTTGTTGTTAACGTGGTTGTTGAATCGGAACATATTGATTGTTGAAATTGTTGGAAAAAATAGGAATTATTGAAGAAACTTGATGTTGATACTGACGTGGTTGAGATCTCCTTCTGACATGAGGCATCCTCTGCCTCCCCACAGACACTGAATTAGTTTCCCCCTTTTTTCTCTTGGAGAAACCACTTCCATACTTCTTATTGGGCGATGCTTCTTCCTTAGACAGACGTCCCTCACGGACTCCCTTTTCTAACCTCAGTCCCATATTTACCATTTCGGTAAAGTCACTAGGGGCACTGGCAATCATACATTCGTAATAAAACGAACTCAGGGTCTTCAGGAAAATCTTCGTCATCTCTTCCTCTTCCAATGGAAGATTGATCTGGGCAGAAAGTTCCCTCCACCTCTGAGCATACTCTTTAAATGTCTCCTTATCCTTCTAAGACATAGACCTCAGTTGGTCTCTATCAGGCGCCATATCAACGTTGTACTTATACTGCTTGACAAAGGCTTCACCCAAGTCGTTGAAAGTACGAACACTTGTATTGTCCAACCCCGTATACCATCTCAGTGCAACACCAGTCAAACTATCTTGAAAGTAGTGAATCATTAACTGATCATTATCATTTTGAGTTGACATCTTTCTGGCGTACATAACAAGGTGGCTTAGTGGACAAGTATTTCCCTTATACTTTTCAAAGTCAAGGACTTTGAACTTCATTGGGATCTTCATATTTGGTACCAGGCAGAGCTCAACTGCACTCTTCCCAAACAGGTATTTTCCTCTCAACATCTTCAACTCCTTTTGCAGCTCAAGGAACTGATCCTTCATTTCGTCTATCTTATCATACACGTCTGGGCCCTCAGATGGCTCAGAATTGTAGATGGTCTCCTCAACACGAGGCAAAGTATGAAGAACTGGTGGCGGAACAGACATGACCGGGCTAGATGCCCGCATAGAGACAAAGGTGGGTGCAAACCCTTCAGGCATGAAGTTGGGTGACATACCCCAAGGGAATCCAGCTAGCATGGAAGGACCGGATTGGCTAGCAGCGACTGGAATAATTGAGGTAACAACCTCAAAAATAACAGTCCTCTGGGGAGGAGTTGCGGGAGTTGGTGAAGACTGGTTCTGCGTAGCAAGAACAGACTCCATCATAGAAGTCAACAGTGCAATCTTATCCTTCAGCTCTCTATTCTCTTGTTCCATGATCTTGGGTTGATTGGTGCCAGTGTTGTATCGGTGAGTCAACTTGACTGAAGCACAGAAGAATAACCGATAAGACAATCTGGCGGAAGAAAAACCTGTTATGTATATGATGCATGTAATGCTCTGTAATTTGTTATTGCATGTCGAACTACAGTTTTACACGGTCACTCTAGTGAATCTCCACAGTAGTGAACTGGATGATTGATGGTTTTGTTGTCCAAGATGCATCATCATCATGGTTAACTTGATGATCAAGACCCTGATACGGTCTCCAGATAAACTGTATAAGAATTTGACATGATTAGAGGATATGTAATTGGATAATTTAAAAAAAAAACAAAAGTAGAGTCGTTTAGTAGTAATACATCGTCTGATCCAATGTGGTCTAAATGATTGCGATAGACTACTACAGCGTGTTTGAGACACCTGTTGTAGTTTATCCCCTTAATTGGCCACCTAGATCGAAAATATTGAAAATATATTAGTTACAGTTAGTTGTAGTAAAAGTCTAACAAATTAGAAGATTTAAGATAAACTTACTTTGTTGCGTAGGGGAATGTGGATGGCTTCTCGTTGACCGGGTCGAGTGACGACATTCTTGACCAACCACATGCTTGTAGCAAATATGCGCAAGAATAAAACGTACAAGTATTTTTTTGGCATTTTTACGCAACGAACTATATGTAATACCCCAAAATTTACCCTTCATTTTTCCTGGAAGCATGCGATTATGTTTTACACTTCATTAGCATCATATTAGGTCATACTCATTGCATACTGCATTAGTGACATGGAGATCAGGTTTTGATCGATCACTCCTTAACAGAAGGAGCCCACACAAAGAAAGATTGATAATTGGACTTCATTTTCTAAGTATACAAGTCTCAAGGGTCTCAGGGGGGTCCAAGTATCTTATTACTGACCTCAGTTCATTAGTGAAGGATTCAAAGATATCAGAGTGTTCATCTGGATCTAATAAGAAATTAGGGTTTCATGGCTACCTGCAGCAGGCAATGTTTGGTTGGAAGTAGAGGAGCTCATCCATGTCATGATTAGAGAGGCATCTTGGCCTAGGAAGATTCACAATTATCTTAGCAAGATCCATTGGCAATCAGTGCAATCAGTTCCTGATCATTTTGCCCTAAAACTAGGGTTTGGTATAAAATAAGTTTATTTCTGATTCTTTGGGTGAAACTCTTTTCCATGGCCCTCCATATGTCCACAAGGGACTACATACAAAAAATCAGCTCTTTATTTGAGCTAGAAGTGCTTCAATTGATCAATGGAATCGAGAATCAGACAGTTTGGGAAAAGTCAATTGTTGGGCCAGAAAAGTCAACTCTTGACATTTTGAGAGTGGAATCTCAAAATCCATGCCTAGGGGATCCTACATGTGAAATTTTATCAAGGTTGGATCATGGATTCATCATTTAATCAGGAATTGGAAAAGTTACTTAATTTGGAAATGGTTGACTTTCCATTTAGGGCAAGTTTTCATGATCGTTACACTCACTTTAAGCCCATTTTGCATCAAGATAAAAGCTCCATTTGAAAATTTCTCCAACATGAAAGTTGTTCCACTTGTTCCAAGCTTTCTAGAGATATAAAGTTTGCTCCATTTGTATTAGAATTGAGAAAGTTATGCTTAGTCAAAGTGAGACATTTTTTTAGGATACTTAGAAAAATTTCTAAGTCCAAAATCTTCAAAATTTGTCAAGACTTCTTGGCCAGTTTTCTTGCACTTCAAGGCATTATTTGAAAATACTTTCTTCATAACAATTGTACCTTGCCATGTTCTCTTTCACATCCTTTTGGAATCATCTCATTTGGATCCATGGTTTGAGAGATACATTCATTTAAAGTGGGCACCATGACTTGATTTTCTAGGCAGATTTTGGGTCTGGCTGGCCCAATCAGATTTTCTAAGCATGCTGCACAAACCAGACACGTTTTTTTTTACCTCTTTTGGCCATGCATTGGACATCCATTCACTTAATTTTGGCCCAAAATAACAATATTTTACACCTCACTTCACACTTTTATTCTTATGAATAAATCACTTATTAAAAAGCCCATGAGAACACCTAATCCACCTTATTTAAGAAGCTGAAACCCTAACCCTAAAGAAGCATTGGAATTTCGTGGCAAGGAGGCAAAGCTTCATCACATATCAGATTCCATTCCACTTCTATTTTCCATTAGGTAATCATCTCTTCCATGGCCATGTTTTGATATATCTACGCTTGCTTACCATGTTCATCACCATTAATCCTTCCATTTTCATATTTCTTTTTCTTATTTAAAATTATTTATTCGTCCATAAAATTACCCAAAAATATTTTTCACTTTTCTTAACATTTTATTTCATTTTATATAATTTTTATTTTCGTATTTTTTTAATATTAATGCTATATTTTAATTATTTATTCTAAATGGTCCATTTTAACACACTTTTTTTTATTGATTTTATTTTTATGACTTAAAATTATTGTTAGCATTTTATTTTTGGGATGAAGGTTGACCACTGCCTCATGGTCAACCTTACCTTTTCTTGAAATTTTATTTCACATTTTCAATTTATTCTTGATTTATTTCTAACCTAGTCTTATTAATTGACTTTTGGTTTGACCTATGTTTTGTTTAAATTAATTCACGTGCCAATTTTCATTATTTTTAAAATCTTTTGGGGGGGATGATGATGTCCTGACCCCACCTTATTTAGTTTAATTTTTCATAATTTTCTTGATTAATTTGCTATTTATTTATTATTTTTTAAGTTGACTTGAATTTTCAGTTGACTTCTTTATGATCGATGTTTGACTTAGGGATTGCTTATGGCAATTGAAGAGATCTTTTGATACTCCCTCGTTCATATCATATGCCATGTATTAGAGACCTTTTACCTTGATTTTATTTGGTCCTTACCTCATTTCCTGATTAAATTATTCAGTGGACCCTTCGTGTGCATATTTTCATCTGTTTGATTCATCTGTTATCTTTTATACTTGTTTTTCTCATTCATGCTTTCTATTGCTTGATTATTTAACATTTCAAAACAAGATCAAAAGCTCGATCCAACGACGTAATCATTTTCAAAACTTAACAGAACCAGCACGCATTCATCCATCCTCTTGTAAGTCGATTGCCTCAGGCATCGCCATCTACCTGTAAGTCGATTGCCTCCGGCATCGCCCTCTACCCTTATCCAAAACTCCTCTCCGCGCTCCATCCGTCAACTCTTGTTCCGTTTAGGTAGCACCCATTAGGTAGAACCCTTTGTATGATAACATAGGTAGAATTCCCTTATTCTTTGCATGCTAAAATTAGGTAGATGTTCCCCTTTGTAAATCCTAACACATAGGTCCATATTGCACGACAACTCTAGAGCAGAGCTTCCCCACTTTTAGACCTTCTGTGCGTCTCCGATCTTGTGGCATGTCAGTCCGTTCTATTGCAAAGAGGTAACTGCCTAAGACTCGATTCAGCGAGCTGCGACACCTACTGCTAGGACGTGAACGCATTTCCCACTTTCCTTTGACACAGCTGGTGTCCCCTTTTGTAAGTCCATGTTCAGATGGCAATCCTTAACCCCTAGTTTAGTCGAACTACGACAACTCTGATTCTCATGTTCAGATGAGATACGTAGGCACGAGATGCGATGTCTTGCCGAGTTTGACTGACGACTAACAACTAATCCTTGTTTGCTTTCGCCCTTGCTGCGATTCTTTTCTCTCGCCCTCGTTGCGATCGAGACATTTCCTTTCTCTTGCCCTAGTTGCAATCGAGACCCTTGTTCCCGTAGTTAGCCGAACTACATTTTACTCTGATTCTCATTCCAGATGAGATACGTAGGCATAAGACGCGACGTCTTACCGAGCACACTTCTCTTTAACCCATAGGTAGCCGAGCCACGAAGACTCTGATTCTCATACTTAGATGAGATACGTAGGCAGTGGATGCGACATCCTTGCGAGTCATTTTCTTTTAACCTTCCTTTTAGTAAATAGTACTTTAGATATACCTACACCCTTTAGACTAGAACAAAACTTATGAAAAGGGCTCCCTAGGAGTACCTAGGATGTTTTGGGTGCTTAAAACCTTCCCATTGCATAACCAACCCCCTTACCCAGATCTCTGACATTTTTACTAGTTTTTGATTCGATAAAACTTTTAGGTTTTTGTTCGCTTTCTAACCATTCCTTTGGATAAATAGAAGTGCGGTGGCGACTCGACTTGTATGGTTTACCTTGGATTTAGTCAATATCTCTAATGGTAACGAATACCCCGCTACAGAAAAGTGGCGACTTTGCTGGGGACTATCATTTGCCTAGTGGGTTTTGCCTACTTTTCATATTTGTTGTATTGTATGGTTTATTGCTTTGTGACATATTTTTGTGCAATTTGGGATTACTGTATTGTATGTAATGATTTAATTGTTTGAATATTAATTCCTTGTATGCTTGGTGATCTTCGTGAGATGAGTTCTATACCTGAACTCGAGTGCACTTAGGATAGGAGAATGGCATAGTCTTGTTGACTTGTGTGGAGTTATTCCTTAGCAAGTTGACTTGCAAGCCCATTCACTTGGTGGAGGTTATGTTGGGATCAATAATGTCACACGAGTAGTCGTGGTTAGGAATTACTCTTTCCAATATATGCCTTAGAAGCCAATGACCTTAGTTTACTACGCCCATCTTGGCCTATTTTTAGGACGTAGTGCGAAGATCGTTCAAGTGTAAGATTTGATATGATTGTTACGCGATACTACACTCATAAGAGTCTCTCTTAAGAATATTTTTGGAATACGAGTAGTCGTTTATCCGATAACATCCGAAAGATGGGATGATGACTATGGGAACCTCCTATAGAACATGATTGTCAGGTTTAACCATAGTACACTCCCTTTGAGTGGTTCTTAACCAAGACTCCATGCTCACGACTCGCAACAAACCCTTGATTCGTGGTTGATCCGTTCTTGTGTATCCTTAATATCAATGGAACTTGGGTGTTGATAAGGTGTAAACCATAATCCACCAAAATGGATGATTGATATTAAGGATGACTTGATCCATCCCATGACCTTTGTATGGTGTGATTTGCTTGATCCTTGAGTGTGATTGTTGCATCCATGCATTCATGCATTCATACACATCCATATCATCAATAATGAGAAAATTTTCAAGGAACTTAAGAGGTCTATTTGCAAATTTTCAGACATGGATAAGCAAAGAAGGAATACGAAGAAGTACAATTTCAGACAACCCGACTTGAAAGAGTTAAGGAGTTTGACATCCTATGTATTAGATCCCTTGGAATTCAAGGCTCATCATGGGAAGCTTCTGTCTATTCTGGCTACTCAAGTGGATGAAGGTCTAATGAGTGTGTTGGTGCAGTTCTATGATCCCTTGTAACGTTGCTTCACTTTTCCAGATTTCCAGTTTTTGCCCACGCTTGGGGAGTATGCTTATCTTGTGGGCATACCTATCCTAGACCAGTTGCCGTTCAGTGGCTTGGTGAGAGTTCCTTCTTCTCAAGAGATTGCTGATCAGTTGCATATAGATGAATCTATTATTGGTGCTCATATGACTACCAAAGGTGGAATTCAAGGTCTCCCGTCTGATTTCCTCATTGATCAAGCTACTATGTTTGGGAAGGCCATGAGTGAGGATGCCTTTGAGGCCATATTTGTACTTCTCATCTATGGGCTAGTGTTATTCCCCAACATCGACAAGTTTGTGGATGTGAATGCCATTAGGATTTTCTCTACTCTTAATCCTGTTCCTACTCTGTTGGGTGACACTTATTTCTCTTTGCATATGAGGAATGCAAAGGGCGGTGGTACCATTGTGTGTTGTTTGCCTCTGTTGTACAAGTGGTTTATTTCGCACTTGCCTCAGACGCTCGCCTTCCAGGAGAACAAAGGATGTCTACGGTGGTCCACGAGACTTATGTCTCTCACTAATGATGATATCTTTTGGTACAACCGTGTATATGATGGTGTACAGATTATTGACTCTTGTGGTGAATTCTCCAATGTACCTCTTCTTGGTACATGCTGTGGAATTAACTACAACCCTATTTTGGCACGTCGTCAGCTTGGGTTCCCCCTAAAGGATAAACCCAATAACATTCTGTTAGAGGGTGTGTTCTTTCAGGAGGGTAAAGATCCCCAAGGCTTGAAGGGCATGATGGTCCGCGCTTGGTGCAAGATCCATAAGAAAGGAAAGAAGGAGCTAGGTTCGAAGAACTGTATCGCTTTGGAACCCTATACCTCTTGGGTTAGAAGGAGAGCTTCCGAGTACCTCATGCTTTATGAGTATCCAAGACCCACACCTTTGGTTGTGGCTGGGCCTTCAACCCTCCCTAGCCAAGGAGTAGAGGAGTTGAGAGACGAAGACCGTTCGCGTGCTTGGATCCGTGAACGAGAGGAGTTGCTTCAGCAGATCAAAGAGAAGGATGCTTTGATAGAGTTCCTTGAGCACCAGGTTATTGATGATCCTGATGACGCATTGACTTCTCTACTTCCTCAGTCTTCCAAGTTTTGGAAGAGGAAGTATGATCGACTCGCCAAAGAGAAGGCAGATATGGAGGCAGCCTAATAGAGGGAGGTGCAGAGGCTTCGTGCAGCTTATCTTCCGGTCTTGAGGGCTTTGGATGATTGCTTATAGGGATCCATAGGATGTTCATTTTCCTTCTCTCTTGTATTGTATTTGGTTACCAAGACTTTACTTCTTTGGCGTAAAAACATTTCCAAATATTAATTGACGTGATATTTCCGTATGTGATAAACGTTTAATATTTCCAAAATTTGCAAATAAGACTCTAAAGTTCCTCTGATATAAAAATTAAATCATAAGCATTACATGCATCATGTTTATCTATTCCTAGGGGTTTATATCTTCTTCTTGATTCTAGTCGAGGTTTTCTTACACTATTTATCTAATGTGAGACTGGAATCAAGGGGTAGAATACCCTTTGAAATTGATAAACATGTCATTGCATTTGCATATACATTAGCATGTCTTGCATAACAGGTACCGCCGCAGTGTTCTCATCTTGTTTGGTATTCCATTATTAGGATAGCTGACTCAGGCATTCACCGATACGGTACCCGAAGGAATCAACAGAGAGCAATGGAAGGCTTACAAGCAGAGCTCGCTAAGATGAGGATTCGCATGAATCAGTTCATGGAAGTGGTTCAAGGAGTGGCTCAGGGACAACAGGAGATTAGATTGTTGGTACAAGGGAATCCCCCTACTACTCAACCGGAGGTTGTGGCTGATCCTCCCGCTGGAGAGGCTAATGGACCCAATGGACCGGGGCATATCCCAATCCCACATGGCAACCTTGGTCAACAACCCATCCATGATGATCAGGAGGATCAATTCCCCCTGCTTCAGGAGGACTTTGGCATGGGCCATGGTATGGACCCTATGTTTCAGAGATTGGAAGAGAGGTTGAAAGCTGTGGAAGGGCAGAATGCTCTTGGTGTGGATGTTGCTGACTTGGGGCTGGTCCCAAGCGTGAGAGTTCCGCCAAAATTCAAAGTCCCCGTGTTTGATAAGTACAATGGCAACTTTTGCCCGAAGACTCATGTACAAGCTTACTTCCGCAAGATGATCACATATTTTGATGATGAGAAGCTGCTCATGTACTTCTTCCAGGACAACCTAGCTAGGGCATCCTTGGAGTGGTATATGAGGCTGGACATAGCCCATATTCACTGCTGGAGAGACTTGGCTGAGGCCTTTGTGAAGCAATATCAGTACAATGCGGATATGGCACCTGACATGACTCAGCTCCAGAATCTGTCTCTCAAGAGCAACGAGTGCTTCAAAAAGTATGCTCAACGTTGGAGAGAGTTGGCTTCCCGTGTTCAGCCTCTGATGTTGGAAAAAGAGATGGCCAACATGTTTATGAACACACTGCCTGGATCTTATTTGGAGCGTTTGGTGGGTTGCGACGCCTCGAATTTTGCTGATGTGGTCTCTACCGGTGAGAGGGTGGAGAACTACTTGAAGACATGTAAGATCCAAAATGGGGTTGGATCATCTTCGAGGTAAAAGAAGTCGTTCTTAGGAGGACAGAAGAGGAGAGAAGGGGATGCAAATGCCATATCTTCTTATCAGAACAGGGGTAACCGGAGGAATAACTTTCAGAATTACCATCAACAACCTTATGTTGCAGCAGTAACCATTCCGGCTGCAGCACCAGTGCAACAATAACAACCTCAACGTCAACAAAATCAATACCAACAATAACAGGGTAACAGACCTGCTTATCAACAGAGACAGAGGATGATGGACAGGCGTTTCGACACTCTTCCGATGTCGTATGCCCAGTTGCTTCCCAACCTTCAACATTTGCAACTTGTGCAGTTACGCATTTTGGCTCCTCCCGTTGGCAGGCTTCCAGTGGGTTATGACGCCAATGCTAGGTGTAATTTCCACTCTGGGGCACCTGGCCACACTATTGAGAACTGCAAAGCTTTTAAGCACGTAGTTCAGGACCTTATTGATTCAAAGGCCATTAACTTTGCGCCGGATCCTAATGTTGTCAACAATCCTATGCCGCAACATGGTAGAGTAAATGTTAACATGGTTGAAGGAGAAGTCAAATTAGTCAAGGAGGTGTTGAAGTTGAAGACTCCGCTGTTAAAAATCAAAGAATACTTGCTAAAGGCAGATGTTTCCCCCGGCTGTGGGAGAGGTTGTTTGGGTTGTGTTGAACAGAGTGGGGGTTGTGTGAAGCTGCAGCAGGGTATCCAGGCCTTGCTTGGCGATGGTATCCTCCAAGCTGAAGACTTATCTGCCCAAAGGTCTGTTGAAGGGGTTGTTGAAGGGGTTGTTGAGAATGCAGATGTTGATCCTCTCTTTCCTGAAGATGCTGAAGAGTTTACAAATGTTGTTCCTGCTGATTTTGTAATTCCCAATGATGTAATTAATTTTTCTGATGTTGTTACTGATATTCCAAACATGGTGTTTGATTTTGATGTACTTGCTGAACTTGATTCCGATGTTTCGGATGTTTGTACTTCAATAAATAAGATTTCTGAGTATGACTATGACGTTGCCACTATCACAATTTTCTACCCGACCGCTCAGATCAGTGCGCCGGTAGCACAACCGGTACCACCAGTGTGACCGCATCAATCCACTATGACCATCACGACCCCTGGTCCTTTACCTTTCACCAGCGAAAGGGCCATTCTTTGGCATTACGGGGGGAGTGTGTACACGCATGATCATGGAGTGGAGCAGCCACTGAAAGTAGAAGAGGTGCAGGATCAGAAGTCTGAACCTGGACTTGAGATAAAAGATCCCGCAGTGGACAATGTTGGTGGAATCAGGCGATTCACCAGAAGTGCTAGACTGTTCTCACCACCGGTTACCCAACCTGATAGTGCTGACGCCGCGGCGAAGGCCAAAGGAAAGCAAGTTGTGAATGAGGGTACCTCTGCACCACAGGCTGGCTCTGAGCCTGCTTTTACGAAGGATGTGGACGAACTTTTGAGAATTATAAAGAAAAGCGATTACAAGGTAGTCGATCAGTTGATTCAGACGCCATTCAAGATCTCTATTCTCTCACTCCTGCTGTGTTCGGAGGCACACAGGGAGGCACTGCTGAAGGTCCTTAATGCTGCATATGTGCCTCAGGAGATCTCAGTGAACCAACTAGAAGGGATCGTTGCAAATGTTCATACAAGCAACTGGTTGGGTTTTACTGATTCTGACTTGACGCCGGGTGGACGCGATCATAACAAGGCTTTGCACATCTCGATGGAGTGTAAAGACACTGTGTTATCCCATGTTCTGGTGGATACAGGTTCCTCTCTCAATGTGATACCCAAGAGATCCCTGTCAAGGTTAGATGTACAAGGTTAGATCTTGAAGCCTTCCGATCTTGTGGTAAGAGCCTTCGATGGTTCTAAGAGGTCGGTGTTCGGAGAGGTAGAATTGCCAATTCAGATTGGATCACAAACCTTTAACACCGTATTCTATGTGATGGATATCAGTCCTTTGTATAGTTGCTTGCTGGGTCGTCCTTGGATCCACAATGTTGGGGCAGTCTCCTCGACCTTGCATCAGAAGATCAAGTTCCCGGTCAACGGAAGAATTATCACTGTCTGTGGTGAGGAGGATATTCTGGTCAGTAACCTGTCTACATTTAAGTATGTAGAGGTAGAAGGTGAGATTCATGAGACCCTGTGTCAGGCCTTTGAGGCAGTTCAAGTCAAGGATGCAGCTCTTGTGGAAGAGGTTGAAGTAGGTGCCTCTTTGTCGTCCTTTAAGCAGGCACAGACCTTGGTAAATGCAGGTGTTGCTCCCGGTTGGGGACGTCTGGTGGATTTACCTGTAAAGGAAGACAAGTTTGGGATTGGGTATCAGCCGAAATTGACATCTACAACTTCAACGCCTCAGACTTGTCAGGGGCCGATTACTTTCTCCAGTGCTGGCATCATTCAGTATGGCCAGGTCTCTGCAATCAACAAAGAAGATGGGGATAGTGATTGCGACATTGACAACTGGGTGCGTCCAAGGGTCCCGGGTGAAGTTCTCCGCAACTGATCTTCTGAAGAGATTATCCAAGTCACTCTTCTTAAAGAGTAATTTTCTTTGTTTATTCATGCATATCCCAGTCTTACGTTCCGCCCAGGGCGTGATGACTCATTGTAGGGCTCATCTATGTGGATACCTGCATTTTTTATCATAAATAAAGGACATCTTTTTGCATTCAAATATTTTGTTCAATGTCTTTCTATTTTTGCAGTTTTCAAAAATCAAAAATAAATATATATATATATATATATATATATATACATTTGGCAATGTTTTGTTTAGTTTCCACTTCTTGTTCACACTCATAAGCACATACCACCATCACTCATGCAGATGCACGTCACCGGATCCTATTGATAACAGTTCTGCTATGGCTCGCTTCGACTTTGAAAATCCAATCTTTCAAGCTGAAGAAGAGGGTGATGAAGACTGTGAACTCCCTGAAGAACTTTCCAGGTTGTTAAAACGGGAAGAAAGGGTCATTCAACCGCATCAAGAGTCTACTGAAGTGATTAATCTCGGCACCGAGGACGTCAAGAGAGAGATCAAGATAGGGGTTGCTTTGGAAGATAATGTGAAGAAGGGGCTGATTGAATTGCTACAAGAGTATGTTGACATCTTCGCTTGGTCTTATCAGGACATGCCAGGGCTTGACACAGACATTGTGGTACACCGTTTGCCTCTCAAAGAGGATTGTCCTCCGGTCAAGAAGAAGCTCAGAAGAACAAGACCAGAGATGGCTGTCAAGATAAAGGAAGAAGTGCAAAAACAGTTGGACGCAGGGTTCCTAGCAGTTACAAATTATCCGCCATGGGTTGCAAATATCGTTCCAGTACCTAAGAAGGATGGAAAGGTACGGATGTGTGTCGACTACTGGGATCTGAACAGAGCTAGTCCTAAAGATGATTTCCCATTACCTCACATTGACGTTTTGGTGGATAACACGGCTCAGTTCTCGATATTCTCCTTTATGGATGGCTTTTCTGGCTATAATCAAATTAAGATGGCACCAGAATACATGGAGAAGACAACTTTCATAACCCCATGGGGAACCTTCTGCTACAAGGTGATGCCGTTTGGTCTGAAAAATGTTGGGGCAACATATCAACGAGCTATGGTAACTCTTTTCCATGATATGGTTCATCATGAAATTGAGGTTTATGTTGATGATATGATTGCCAAATCTCAGACAGAAGAAGAACATCTGGTGAATTTGCAAAAACTGTTCGAGCGTTTGAGGAAATTCAAGCTGAGGCTTAATCCGAACAAGTGCACTTTCGGGGTGAGATCTGGAAAGCTGTTGGGTTTTATTGTTAGTGAAAAAGGGATTGAGGTGGATCCGGCCAAAGTGAAAGCAATACAAGAAATGCCTGAGCCAAGAACAGAAAAACAAGTCTGTGGTTTCTTAGGAAGGTTGAACTACATTGCAAGGTTCATCTCTCACCTAATAGCCACGTGTGAGCCAATATTCAAATTGTTGAGAAAAGATCAGGATATCAGGTGGAATGATGATTGCCAAAGGGCTTTCAAAAAAATAAAAGAGTATTTGCAGAGTCCTCCTACCCTTATGCCTCCAGTCCCAGGGAGACCACTGCTTATGTATTTGACAGTACTCGATAATTCCATGGGTTGTGTTCTCGGTCAACACGACGAGATAGGAGGGAAAGAGCATGCCATCTACTACCTGAGTAAAAAATTCACAGATTGCGAGTCGAGATACTCAATGCTTGAAAAGACATGTTGTGCACTTGCATGGGCTACTAAGCGATTGAGACAATACATGCTAACTCACACAACCTTACTGGTCTCCAAAATGGATCCAGTCAAGTATATATTTGAGAAGCCAACTCTCACCGGAAGGCTTGCTCGTTGGCAAATGGTACCGACAGAGTATGACATCCAGTATACATCCCAGAAAGCCATCAAAGGGAGTATTCTATCAGACTATCTTGCTCAGCAGCCGATTGATGATTATGAGCCGATGAAGTTTGATTTTCCAGATGAAGATATCATGTTCCTCAAGATGAAAGACTGTGAAGAGCCAGTTGTTAAGGAGGGACCTGATCCAGATGAAAAGTGGACTTTAATGTTTGATGGGGCCGTCAATGCCAAATGAAGTGGAATTGGTGCTGTCATTACCACTCCGAAAGGTGGCCACATGTCTTTCACCGCTCGTCTGACTTTTGAATGCACCAATAATGAAGCTGAGTATGAGGCCTATATCTTGGGTATTGAGCAAGCCATTGATTTGAAAATCAAGACTCTGGACATCTTCGGAGATTCAGCTCTAGTGATCAATCAAGTGAATGGTGATTGGAATACTCTCCAGCCTAATCTGGTCCCCTACAGAGATTACACGAGAAGACTGTCGACTTTCTTCACAACAGTAAAGCTATATCATATACCTCGTGACAAGAACCAGATGGTAGATGCTCTTGCTACTCTATCCTCCATGATCAAGGTGATTCGGTGGAACCATGTTCCCAGGATTGATGTTATGCGCCTTGATACGGCCGCGTATGTATTTGCTGCTGAAGTGGTAGTTGATGACAAGCCCTGGTATCACGACATCAAGTGCTTTCTGAAGAATCAAGAGTACCCTGCAGGGGCATCCAACAATGATAGAAAGACTTTGAGAAGATTGACAGGAAGTTTCTTCTTGAACAAAGACGATGTGCTGTATAAGAGGACTTCAACATGGTTTTGCTCAGATGCGTGGATAGACACGAAGCGGACATGTTAATACAGGAAGTTCATGAAGGCTCCTTCGGTACTCATGCCGGCGAACATGCAATGGCTAAGAAATTGTTGAGAGCGGGTTATTACTAGATGACCATGGAATCTGATTGTTTCAAATATGCTCGGAAGTGTCATAAATGCCAGATTTATGCTGATAAGGTGCATGTGCCGCCAAATCCTCTGAATGTGATGTCTTCGTCGTGGTCGTTTGCTATGTGGGGCATTGATATGATTGGAAAGATTGAGCCGACTGCTTCCAATGGGCATCGCTTCATCCTTGTTGCCATCGACTATTTCACCAAGTGGGTCGAAGCAGCGTCATTTGCGAAGGTCACCAGACATGTGGTTGCCCGATTCATCAAGAAAGAAATCATTTGTCGTTATGGGATTCCCGAAAGAATCATTACTGATAATGGTTCTAATCTCAATAACAAAATGATGAAAGAGTTGTGCAAGAACTTCAACATTCAACATCACAACTCTTCCCCTTATCGTCCTAAGATGAACGGTGTTATTGAGGCAGCAAATAAGAACATAAAGAAGATTGTGCAGAAGATGGTCGTTACGTACAGAGATTGGCATGAGATGCTACCCTTCGCCTTGCATGGGTATCGTACTTCAGTACGTACATCAACCGGGGCAACCCCTTATTCCCTTGTGTATGGTATGGAAGCAATCCTACCTGTTGAAGTGGAGATTCCTTCTCTAAGAGTCATGTTGGATGTCAAGTTAGACGAAGCTAAATGGATTCAGACAAGGTTCATTGAGTTGAGTCTTATCGAAGAGAAGCGAATGGCAGCCATTTGTCATGGGCAGTTGTATCAGAGTCGGATGAAGAGAGCCTTTGATCAGAAAGTGCGCCCTCGATGCCTCCAAGTCGGAGATTTGGTGTTGAAAAGGATCCTTCCTCCTTAGACAGATCACAGGGGCAAGTGGACTCTTAACTATGATGGACCGTATATTGTCACCAAGGTTTTTGATGGTGGAGCCTTAATGCTTGCAACTATGGAGTGTGAAAACTTCACTTCCCCTGTGAACTCAGACGCAGTTAAAAAATACTTCGCATAAAATAGACCCGCTGGACGATAAAAGGAATAGTCCAGGCAAAAAAATGGGCATCCCGGCGAACCAAGAAAATGAAAAAGGTTCGGGAAAAAGTTAGGGATTAAAAAATGAAAATATTTTACATCCGGTAAGTTGAAAACCTGAAAGGGGAACTTAGGCAAAAATGGGTATCCCGATGGATTGAAAACCCGAAAGGGCGATCCAGGCAAAAGTTAGGGATTAAGCGAATGGCTGCGTTCTGAGTAGTTCTGAATATCATCTCATGTCGATAACCGGAAACTTCCGAAGGATAGGAAATAGTCCAATCACCTTTTTCAGAAAGCTGATCATCTGGAGGATCTTGAAGACGAGCGAATCATAGCAGAATTGGAACCCGATAGAAATCCATTTCACATTGCCATTAGATTAATTTCTGTTTTTATCTGTTGTGCAATTACCTCTTTCCAAGGATTGCTTTCTGATGTAAATACCTATTCAGAGGCCACTCAATCAATAAAATCATGTTATTCAGTACATCTCTGTGTTCATTTTCATTTTACTATTTTGTTTGCAAAAATGACGTCTGAATTTTTGATAAACATTGCATCATGAAACATAAGAGCTTTACAGGTACGTGCTTAATAAACATTGAAAATTGTTTTAAATTTTAAGTGCTTTGGATCGTCTATTCAGAACAGGTACACTCGGGGCATTTCCTTAAGGTCCCCATCAAATGATCGCGGATGTTTTTCCTCAACAGTTGGAATTTGGTATCTTAACCCTGCAGAGCTGGTCCGAGCGTTGGATTCTTCAATCCCCAGCAGGCTCTCACTGCTATACTTCCCCAAGCATTTGTTTCAGATTATACATTCACCAGTAGAGTCAAAAGTGTCAGGCTGTATATCCCCAGCGGAGTCGATAGTGTCAGACTGAATATCCCCAGTGGAGTCGACAATGTCAGACTGAATATCCCCAACGGAGTTGACAGTGTCAGACTATATATCCCCAACGGAGTTGATAGTGCCAGACTGTATCTTCCCAGCAGAAGCGGCTGCTCCTCAGAGTTCGATGCCAGATCGATGATCTCGACGCTAAACCCATGGTCTCTTTTCTTGAAGCAGAATCTCGGTATCATATCAGTGTATGCTTCCCTTGCTGAGTCGTATCTCTCGTAAATTATGGTTGCCAAAACCACTATCGCTTTCCTTAGCAGCAAGTTTTCAGTGTCATTCTCTCCCTAGTCAGAGCCTCGGTATTTTGTTATTTTCCAGAACACCGTGTGGCGGGTCATTTCCCCACAAAGTTCTTTGTGTTGTGCATCTCCAACAGCCTTGCCAGGGTCCAGAAGATGGTGATCATTTCCCCAGCAGAATTCCTTGCCTCAGCTTGACGTTCTCTCTAATCAAGCATTTCGCATCCCTGCATGTAGAATCATATTGCATTGCATCCTCCCAAATTGAGTAGCATTTCCATTTTCATGGAGCATTACGCCATTGAAAAATTCAAACATACGCATGTAAAGCATAAGGCATTCTTGGTATCCCAAGTGATAAGCCAGAAGTTGTTTCCAGTACTCAGACAGAAGATTGTTCATGACTTATCTTTATTATTCCTAGCAGGGGTCGTTGGCCCACGCGCCGCCTCAATTATCATTTTCCCTATTTTTGCCGATGCTGACAAGCATGAAAGTTTCCGGTATTCAGACTGAAGTGGCATTCAAGCCAGTTTTCCGATGTTCAGATCGAAGAAGTTTCTAACGTTCAGGTCGACGCAACTTGTGGCATTCAGGCCAAGTTTCCGGTATTCAGACCGAAGTGGCATTCAAGCCAGTTTTCCGATGTTCAGATCGAAGAAGTTTCCGACATTCAGGTCAACGCAACTTGTGGCATTCAGGCCAAGTTTCCGGTATTCAGAACGAAGTGGCATTCAGGGCAGTTTTCCGATGTTCAAATCGAAGAAGTTTCCGACATTCAGGTCGATGCAACTTGTGGCATTCAGGCCAGTTTTCCGGTATTCAGACCGAAGTGGCACTCAGGCCAGTTTCTCAGTGTTCAGACAGATGCTTGATAATCTAATATTTTCCGATGTTAAAATCGAAGAAGTTTCCGACATTCAGGTCGATGCAACTTGTGGCATTCAGGCCAGTTTTCCGGTATTCAGACCGAAGTGGCATTCAGGCCAGTTTCCCGGTGTTCAGACCGATGTTTGATAATCAAGTATCGTCCGATGCTCAGATCGAAGTCATTTCCAGTATTCAGATTGATGAGCGGCATTCAGGCCATGGTTATTTCTGTGTTACCATTTATTTTGGTATTCAGGCTAACATTCCTTGTTTCGGTGTTCAGATCGACTCTCACCGTACCAGACGGATTCTTTTTCAAGACCACCTCTTGGCCGATTCTGACAGGCATTATTACTCCATTTTTCCACTTCAGTGTAAATTTTCGGGCTTTTATCGTATTCAATCACTTGATACCTCGAAAGTGAGAAAGCCATTGCCATCTTCCTTTTGGGTTTCCAGTTGATTGAATAGGGGCAGCTGTAATACCCCAAAATTTACCCTTCATTTTTCCTGGAAGCATGGGATTATGTTTTACACTTCATTAGCATCATATTAGGTCATACTCATTGCATACTGCATTAGTGACATGGAGATCAGGTTTTGATCAATCACTCCTTAACAGAAGGAGCCCACACAAAGCAAGATTGAGAATTGGACTTCATTTTCTAAGTATACAAGTCTCAAGGGTCTCAGGGGGGTCCAAGTATCTTATTATGGTCCTCAGTTCATCAGTGAAGGATTCAAAGCTATCAGAGTGTTCATCTGGATTTAATCAGAAATTAGGGTTTCATGGCTACCTGCAACAGGCAATGTTTGGTTGGAAGTAGAGGAGCTCATCCATGTCATGATTATAGAGGCATCTTGGCCTAGGAAGATTCACAATTATCTCAGAAAGATCCATTGGCAATCAGTGCAATCAGTTCCTAATCATTTTGCCCTAAAACTAGGGTTTGGTATAAAATTAGTTTATTTCTGATTCTTTGGGTGAAACTCTTTTCCATGGCCCTCCATATGTCCACAAGGGTCTACATACAAAAAATTAGCTCTTTATTTGAGCTAGAAGTGCTTCAATTGAACAATGGAATCGGGAATCAGACAGTTTGGGAAAAGTCAACTATGGGGCCAGAAAAGTCAACTCCTGACATTTTGAGAGTGGAATCTAAAAATCCATGCCTAGGGGATCCTACATGTGAAATTTGATCAAGGTTGGATCATGGATTCATCATTTAATCATGAATTGGAAAAGTTACTTAATTTGGAAATAGTTGACTTTCCATTTAGGGCAAGTTTTCATGATCGTTGCACTCACTTTAAGCCCATTTTGCATCAAGATAAAAGCTCCATTTGAAAATATCTCCAACATGAAAGTTGTTCTAGAGATATAAAGTTTGCTCCATTTGGATTAGAATTGAGAAAGTTATGCTTAGTCAAAGTTAGACATTTTTTTAGGACACTTAGAAAATTTTCTAAGTCCAAAATCTTCAAAATTTGTCAAGACTTCTCTGCCAGTTTTCTTGCACTTCAAGGCATTATTTGAAAATACTTTCTTCACAAAAATTGTACCTTGCCATGTCCTCTTTCACATCCTTTTGGAATCATCTCATTTGGATCCATGGTTTGAGAGATACATTCATTTAAAGTGGGCACCATGACTTGATTTTCTAGGCAGATTTTGGGCCTGGCTGGCACAATCAGATTTTCTAAGCATGTTGCACAAACCAGACACGTTTTTTTTTTACCTCTTTTGGCCAAGCATTGGACATCCATTCACTTAAGTTTGGCCCAAAATAACAACATTTTACACCTAACTTCACACTTTTATTCTTATGAATAAATCACTTATTAAAAAGCCCATGAGAACACCTAATCCACCCTATTTAAGAAGCTGAAACCCTAACCCTAAAGGAGCATTGGAATTTCGTGGCAAGGAGGCAAATCTTCATCACATATCAGATTTCATTCCACTTCTATTTTCCATTAGATAATCATCTCTTCCATGGCCATGTTTTGATATATCTACGCTTGCTTACCATGTTCATCACCATTAATCCTTCCATTTTCATATTTCTTTTTCTTATTTAAAATATTTTCTTCGTCCATAAAATTATCCAAAAATATTTTTCACTTTTCTTAATTTTTTATTTAATTTTATATAATTTTTATTTTCGTATTTTTTTAATATTAATATTTTATTTTAATTATTTATTCTAAATGGTCCATTTTAACACACTTTTTTATTGATTTTATTTTTATGACTTAAAATTATTGTTAGCATTTGATTTTTGGGATGATGGTTGACCACTGTCTCATGGTCAACCTTACCTTTTCTTGAAATTTTATTTCACATTTTCAATTTATTCTTGATTTATTTCTAACCTAGTCTTATTAATTGACTTTTGGTTTGACCTATGTTTTGTTTTAATTAATTCACGTGCCAATTTTCATTATTTTTAAAATCTTTTGGGGGGGATGATGATGTCCTGACCCCACCTTATTTAGTTTAATTTTTCATAATTTTCTTGATTAATTTTCTATTTATTTGTTATTTTTTAAGTTGACTTGAATTTTCAGTTGACTTCTTTATGATCGATGTTTGACTTAGGGATTGCTTATGGCAATTGAAGAGATCTTTTGATCCTCCCTCGTTCATCTCATATGCCATGTATTAGAGGCCTTTTACCTTGATTTTATTTGGTCCTTACCTCATTTCCTAATTAAATTATTCAGTGGACCCTTCGTGTGCAGATTTTCATCTGTTTGATTCATCTGTTATCTTTTATACTTGTTTCTCTCATTCATGCTTTCTATTGCTTGATTTTTTAACATGTTCATACTCCCATGCATTGTTTAAATGCTCCATTATTTCATTCTTTGGTTTGATTATATATTGTTTATTTATCCGATCTGATTGATAACTGTTGCCTACTTGTATGATGTATGAGGCATATATTCTTATTGTTTGTTTGCCATGAACAATCCCCATTCATAACAAATGTACCCCTCTCCCATAAAGTGTATAATATTTATTTCTTTATTTCTTTAGTCACCTGTTAATACAAGAATTAAAACGAACATCTGATAACCATTTCAAAATAAGATCAAAAGCTCGATCCAACGTCGAGTAATCATTTTCAAAACTTAACAGAACCAACACGCATTCATCCATCCTCTTGTAAGTTGATTGCCTCAGGCATCGCCATCTACCTGTAAGTCGATTGCCTCCGGCATCGCCATCTACCCTTATCCGTAACTCCTCTCCACGCTCCATCCGTCGACTCTTGTTCCGTTTAGGTAGCACCCATTAGGTAGAACCCTTTGTATGATAACATAGGTAGAATTCCCTTATTCTTTGCATGCTAACATTAGCTAGATGTTCCCCTTTGTAAATCCTAACACATAGGTCCATATTACATGACAACTCTAGAGCAGAGCATCCTCACTTTTAGACCTTCCGTGCGTCTCCGATCTTGTGGCATGTCAGCCCGTTCTATTGCAAAGAGGTAACTGCCTAAGACTCGATTCAGCGAGCCGCGACACCTACTACTAGGACGTGAACGCATTGCCCACTTTCCTTTGACACAGCTGGTGTCCCCTTTTGTAAGTTCATGTTCAGATGGCAATCCTTAACCCCTAGTTTAGTCGAACTACGACAACTCTGATTCTCATGTTCAGATGAGATACGTAGGCACGAGATGCGATGTCTTGCCGAGTTTAACTGACGACTAACAATTAATCCTTGTTTTCTTTCGCCCTTGCTGTGATTCTTTTCTCTCGCCCTCGTTGCGATCGAGACCTTCCCTTTCTCTTGCCCTAGTTGCAATCGAGACCCTTGTTCCCGTAGTTAGCCAAACTACGTTTTGCTCTGATTCTCATTCCAGATGAGATACGTAGGCATAAGACGCGACGTCTTACCGAGCACACTTCTCTTTAACCCATAGGTAGCTGAGCTACAAAGAATCTGATTCTCATACTCAGATGAGATACGTAGGCAGTGGATGCGACATCCTTGCGAGTCATTTTCTTTTAACCTTCCTTTTAGTAAATAGTACTTTAGATATACCTACACCCTTTAGACTAGAACAACACTTATGAAAAGGGCTCCCTAGGAGTACCTAGGAAGTTTTTGGTGCTTAAAACCTTCCCATTGCATAACCAACCCCCTACCCAGATCTCTAACATTTTTACTAGTTTTTGATTCGATAAAACTTTTAGGTTTTTGTTCGTTTTCTAACCATTCCTTTGGATAAATAGAAGTGCGGTGGCGACTCGACTTGTATGGTTTACCTTGGATTTAGTCAATATCTCTAATGGTAACGAATACCCCGCTACACTATATAGATGAGACGAAACAGTTGAACCCCAACTATATGTGCCTACTTTATTTATGTTTCATAACAATGACAAATACATAATATTTATCGTATTACCAGTACTTTCAGGAAATACAAAATTATCAAATAGAATCATAATATAACATCGAGCTTTAATTATCTTTTCATACTTAGTAGATTCTTAGTTTAATGTTATACTTGAATAATATTGTTTAAGATATTTTAAATTAATATGTTGACCCCTAGGTTGACCCGAAGTTTGTCCCGTAGTTGTGTCTTCACACAAAGGGGCACCCAACAATTCCTCGTATGTCAAGTTATCTTGGTCAACTCTACCATTTACGGCCTTACCATCGATAGGTCTACCTAACAACATGTAGACGTCCTCAAATGTAACAATACACTCACCGAAAGGAAGGTAAAATGTGTGGGTCTCGGGTCTCCATCTTTCTAACAAAGCAAGAATAAATTTGTAGCCAACTGAGTATGAAACTATGTTGAGTAGATTACCAAAACCGCATACGACAACGGTCAACGATGGGGCTACATGACAAAAAATCTTGTGGAATCAATGAACTTTGTCTTCAAAGGAATCCAAAACATACCTATAACCGCTTTAGTGCAAGCAACCTATTTTAGGCTAGGGGCGCTATTTGAGATAAGACGTTCCAAATGGACTTCAGTGTTACAATTTGGGCAGTTGTTCAGTGATGCTTCAATGAAATTCATTAAAGAGGAAGCTGCCAAAGTAAGAAAATACAATAAGAAGAAGAAATACATAATCAACAAACACAACTCTATAAGAAGTAAAAAAAACATAGATAACAAAGGTATAAAACTAAAAACAGAAAAAGTAAAAAGAGAGAGATAACATACAAATGACGAGATATTCTCGAGTGTGCCTCTGTGTTCATCGCCCATAGTTAACAAAGACATGATTTGATTTTGCAAAGCTTGAGTGTGGTAGAGGATTAGTGTGACAAAGAAGAATATAATTGAGTATTGATGAAGATGATTTGATATTGTTGATATGAGAGACTATTTATTGATGAATGAGTGAGTAGATTTGCAACCTAAGAAGAATGGGATTGGTTGCATGCAATGGCAAGAGAAGACAAGGGAATGACAAAATTCAGAAAGCATGTGAAGAATCTTTCTTTTAGGCGCATGTGAAGAATCTACATGCAAAAGGGAAGAGGCTTCCTCTTGGCGCCTGCATGTGAACAACTTACCAATGCATTCAATTCCATTAAAGCTATTTACATATTTAATATTTGAATAAAATGTCTTCCACACAACATTACATGATCAATGCCCATGTTGAAGGTGAAATATTTGATCATCAGTTGTTCGGTTTTTATTTTCGAAACACATAGGTAACTCGGTTTATAATAAATCGATGATCAAAATTTTCACATTTGAAACAAAGAATAGAAAAGAAATTACAATGCACTAATATGGGCCAAATCATCTATAAAAATCTGGTTTGGTTTGTAGAAAACCAGATAAAATTTTATCATAAGAAGATTCGAGATGATGACGATGTTCAGCATATGTTTGTCAGTCATGAACAATCCGATTACAACGATATAGAGTTGTATATATTACCACATCAAGAACAGGTGTCTCAGTTCATTGATTAGTCACAAGTGTTTTGTGAGACTGATGACGAACAAGCTGAGGTGAATGTTCCAGATGACGAAGAAGAAGAAGCTGAGATCATGGTTGATTCGATGGTGAACGCTGAAGAGGAAGAGGAGTCAATACCAGCAAGTCATGTATACTGCCCACGCCAACACATGACAAGGTTGAATTTGGGTTCAGATGAACCTTCAGCAGATGTATGATACAATCCTTACATGCAGATGCAACGATCTTTGAAACAAGGAGACACATTTCGCACAAAAGAGGAATGTGTAAAAGCCATTAAGAAATTCCACATGCAACTATCAGCTGATTTCAGAGTTGACATAACTAACGCATCGAGGTATAAAGTTTATTGTCCGAATTAGCACTGCCTTTTTAGGTTGTCAGCTTCGTACCGGAAGAGGAGCGAGTCTTGAGAGATTGGATCAATGGGTCCAGATCACACATGCATGCTGACAAACCCAATGCAGGATCATCGTAAATTAAGCTCTCAGCTAATATGCGATGAAATATTGTCTGCCATTGGCGACAGTCCGTCGTCAAAGGTGAGTATAATAATCTCGCATATTAGGGCAGAGTACGAGTACACTCCATCATATAGGAAGGCATGGATAGCTAGGACAAAAGTTGTTGAAAAAGTGTTTGGCAATTGGGAGGAGTCTTACAAACAACTTCCAAAATACCTGTTGGCTCTAAAGCAATATGCTCCCGGGACAATTGTCAAGACCGAAACATTGCCCGCCTATACACCAAATGGTACATGTGCTGTTGGAAATAAAATATTTCACCGTCTCTTCTGGGCGTATCAACCATGTATCATAGGTTTTTCTTTCTGTAAACCAATTATACAAATTGATGGTACCTGGTTGTACGGAAAATACAAAGGAACGTTACTGATGGCAGTGACACAAGATGGGAACAAAAATATTTTTTCAATCGCCTTTGCCCTAGTTGAAGGGGAGACTGCTGAGGGATGGAGTTTTTTCCTAAGAAATCTCTGATTGCATGTTGCACCTCAGCCTAACTTATGTTTGATCTCCGACAGACACCCTTCAATCATCAGTGCATATAATAACATTGATAACGGCTAGCAAAATCCTCCTACGACACATGTGTTCTGTATTAGACATATTGCTCAAAGTTTCATGCAGGAAATCAAAGATAAGACGTTGCGGAAGAAGATTGTCAATGCAGGTTACACATTATCAGAACCTTCTTTCAAACACTACCGTGAGGAAATAAGATTGTCAAACGAAGATACTGTACGATGGATTGATAGTATTCCATTGGAGAAGTGGACTAGGGCATACGACAACGGTCAGCGTTGGGGCCACATGACAACAAATCTTGTGGAATCAATGAACTCTGTCTTCAAAGACATCCGTAACCTACCAATAACCGCTTTGGTGCAGGCAACATATTTCAGGCTAGGGGCGTTGTTTGAAACCAGACGCTCAAAATGGAGTTCAGTGTTGCAATCTGGACAGTTGTTCAGTGATGCTTCAATGAAATTCATCAGACATGAAGCTGCCAAAGCAAACACACACGTGGTTATGGTCTTTGACCGAACTAAAGGTTGGTTTAGTGTTGCCGAGTCCATGGATCACAATGAGGGCATGCCGGTGGGATAGTACAAAGTCGAACTAGATAGAGGTTGGTGCGACTGTGGAAAGTTCAAAGCCTTTCGTACTCCCTGCTCCCATGTCATTGCGGCATGCTCAAAGGTTCGAAGGGATCCATCATACTTGCTATCTGAAGTTTACAAAGTCAACAACCTTTCAAATGTTTATAAAATTAGTTTTTCAGTAGTGGCAAAAGAGGATTATTGGCCAAAATATCAAGGGGTCATCGTCTGACACAACGAAGTTATGCGAAGAAAGAAAAAGGGTCGCCCAAACAGCACTCAGATTCGAACCGAAATGGATACGATGAACAAAATGGTTAAACTATGTAGTTCATGACGTCAATCAGGTCACAATCGTAATAACTGTCCTAGTATTGGAACAAGCACAACCAGATAAATTTACATGTACCTCTATTGTAATATATGAAAAACTAAATTTATTTCATATTAGACGTCTGTTACAAAAGTACCATTACATAAACAGTAGCACAAATAATTATAACAAATACAATACAAGAACTATGCAATTACAATCATCAAAACAATTTTGAACATGTAATGCATCATCCTACGAGCGTCTTGGTCGGTCTTAATATCCACTCATTCGCGCACTTCTCCGTTTTGGTTGAACGTGAACACAAGCCATTGTATTCTTCTAATTCGTTCACCCTCTCCAATTTCTCCCTCTAACCAACTATACAACGTCTGATTAAGACATTCAAACGTATCTGTGTTCCAAAGTCGAATATGTATCGGAGCCGTAACGACGGAAAATATTACATCAGGATTTCGTTTCTGAATGTATGCAGACATTATTAAAAAAGAGAAAATTGAAATTGATGGTGGTTGAACTAGACAAATTATGGTATTATGAGATGAGTTTGAGTAAAAAATAGTGCATCCATGGCGTGATATTTATAGAGACGAAACATCAATTATACAAAACATGTGGGCGCCTGAGGGATTGACGCTCACATGACATGACATGCAGTCGCTAGATGAATGGGCGCCCACACAACCAAGCACGCATAGACGCTAGGAGCATTGACGCCTCTTCATGAGGGCCAATGCAGACGCCACTAGCATTGGTGCCTCCTCATGAGGAGCCCAATGCATACGCCAATACTATTGGCGCATCCTCTTCATTCTTTGGGGATACGCCAATTTATCTGACGCATCCTCTTCAAAACACAGTCATTTTGGTAATTTTTTTAAATAATTGATTATTTTAAAATTTAAAAAAAAAAACATGATTATATAAAAAAAAATCGTTTTCTTATGCTTTCTCCCCGCTTTCTTTCCTTTCAATCAAATAATGTGTACGTATCCGATTGTAATAAAAGTAAAATATAAATAAAAAATTAATCAACTCTTTCTGCATATAACCGGATAAAGCGACGTCGTAGAAGATCATTTCCTTGTCAATTTCACAATCTTCACTTCGCTCGCGTTGGTGGACACAAAACAAAAGGGGTTTCGGAATTTTCCCGCCTAATTTCTCTCGATCTCAGCAATGGCTCCAAAATCCGATAGCGCCGAAGGTACTCTCATCACACCGTCACACGTCGCTCTCTGTTTCTCTCTGTTTCCTTTCACGAACTGAATATCTCTCTTGCTTCTTTTTCGTCTGCCTATTTTAATTTCAGGGATCGTGTTGAACTTCGTGAACGAGGTAACAACTTTCACTTTTTTTCTTTCAATTTTAATATCCGTAGCTTCCGTTGATTTCGTATTTCTAGTATATCTATGGTGAAAATTGGTTGAATTGTTATTATGATTTTTTGTTTTGAAATTTGAGTAGCAAAATAGGCCACTGAATACGCAAAATGTAGCTGATGCGTTGCAAAAGTTCAACCTGAAGAAGACCGCGATACAGAAAGCTTTGGACAATCTTGCTGATGGAGGGAAAATTTCATTCAAGGAGTATGGTAAGCAGAAGATATACGTTGCTCGGCAAGATCAATTTGAAATTCCCAATAATGAAGAGCTCACTCAGATGAAGGAACAGAATGCCAATCTGCAAAAGCAGCTTGAAGATCAGAAGAAGGCTATTAGTGAGGTCGAAGCAGGTATAATTTCAATTATAGTAGTTATTGTATTATTGCATTTCATTTTGTTTGATCAGATTTCATTTGACTCTATTAAGTATCAGAAAACAATCTAGTAGGAAATTTGTTCGAGGTACCGGCTATTGTTGAAACGGATGATTCTTGCGATTTATGTATGTAACTTGTTTGTGCAGAAACTAAATCGTTGCAATCAAATTTAACACTGGAACAGATTTGTGAAAAAGAAGTGGACCTGAGAATGGAGGTAGTTAATGTGCATTTTCACGTTGTTGTAATGGAGTTGGTGATTTGGAATGTTTCAACTAAGATATAGTTTTTGTCTGTTATCTTCTGCTTCAGGTTCAAGAACTGGAGAATAAGTTGAACAAGTTACGCGAAGGTGTTACTTTGGTGAAGCCAGAAGAACGCGAGTTAGTTGAGAAAATGTTGTCAGAGAAAATAAGTCAGTGGAGGAAGCGCAAAAGAATGTTTAGGGATTTATGGGACACCCTCACTGAGAACTCACCTAAGGATCCCAAAGAATTTAAGGTTTGTTTCATGGCCTGCCACTACTCTAGTTGTTCTTTTTATTGTTGTGTTGTGCCTATTATTATCACCACTAATATAATTAAACATTGCAGGAGGAGCTTGGAATAGAATATGATGAAGATGTTGAAGTTAGTTTGCAGTCATGCAGTGACCTGATCCCTCAAGGTAAGAAGCGGCCAAGGGGACAGTGATATATTTATTGAAACTCTGAAGTCTGTACTTCTTAACCAATAAGATAGGTATATAGATTATTTAGAGTTCTGATATGACTGAACATGAATGCAAATTACATAGCCAATGTAATTAAGTCTTTACAATTTAGACTCGGTTTTCGGGTTTTAAAACACTTTCTGTTACAAACGTGATTCATCAGAGCACAGTCTTAGTTCAATATTATTGTTTATCCCTCTGGACGCTGACATTGGTCACATTGCATTGCATGCGGTTCTTGTGTATTCATGTTTTAGGGACATAAACCATAATCTTAATTTTCAACATCATATCCAGTGATAGATGATCCACTGATAAATGATTGACAATTTGACATGAATTAGTTCATGCAAACAAAACTATGATTTATATGAGCTAAAACTTCATTTTCCATGATAGGAACCTTGTATCCCACCTTTATGGAACCTACTGATGCTTTGCCTGGTATGGTGATATTCTGGTGGATACTGACAATTCTATCTTTGAAGATAATTACACCAGATAGTTAACTGTTGATTTCATCTAATGTTAACATGATATGTCCTGCTGGAGACAAATTAGCAGCTTCACTTAGAAATCTCACTATTTTCAGGTTTTTTTTGTAGTCATTTCTGTGAATGGTCAAACATCAACCTGTTTCTTATGGTCTTTTCTAAAGGGTGCCTATTTATCTTTTTATGATAGCTTTAAATAGAAGGTTGATTCTATAATCTATTATTCTAATGTAATTTTTGTATCTGCCCAAGTATAATAATTGTGTAAATACTGGAAATCCATGGTAAAATTTGGATTGATAAATATGCAATGCAAAAAAATAATGACTGAAGTATTTATATATTTAGCTAGATTGCTAGCTATCTCATATTTGATATGCAGCACAGTATGCTACATGAATTCAACCTCTGTAATTTAACACTCGTCTAGTCCTCACTAAAAATGGTGTGTATTCTGCATCTTGGAAGCCCTGTATTCAAATCTAGTTCCCTAGAACGTGATCCAACCTCCATGCCCTGTATTCTGCATCTTGGATTCCCAGCCTATGAAAATGATCTCTATTCTGTTCATTGTTGGATTCATTGTCACTCTTGTAATAAACAATTTCCTTTTCAAAAACACCAGCCTTAGTTTCAGTGTCCACTAAGGCAGTAGCCCCCCTACAAAACATCACTGGCTGAATTGCAGCTTAAGATATCTTTTGGCTTCATTAACTCATTGTCATATTTGTTGAGTTTCTCTAAGGATTTCATGTCTGTCCAACACTTTTAACGGTTGGAGGCTTGGACTTTATGATCATCAGTCATGTGGTACATGCTTTGAAAGTTCCAAAGCTGCTCTTGCACCAACAACAGCACACGCTACTGAATCATAAGCCCATTTGCTTCTTCAGCTAGTCCCTTGTACTTTTTTTGGCTGCCCTTAAAGTATTCACCGGAGCCCTCCTCCTCTATCATGACAAAATGCATTTTCATTTATCTCGGTTTCATGCTGCGTCTGCTTTTTCATATTGGATTGTTCCTGAAGAGTGAACTACTGATGCCATATAAAGTTCTGCATATTTTATAAATTAAAATTGTAGTTTTCTATTGCTTTAGGTTTTGTACCTCTGTCGACACATTACCATTCTCAAAAGCAATTTCTAAGTAAGAGTACCTTCATTATTGACAGCTTTTAAATCGTCTACGCATAGCCCGTAATAAGGAAAAATTATATTATGATACTTGTATGCTCATAAATTATTCAAAACTATAAGCTAACATGTGCGATAGCTGGTAGATTTTTTTTAACCCGGTAGAATTAAATATATGTCTAATGCTAACTTGTGTATTTTAAGAACCAGTAAATATAAAAAAATTATTTTAGAAAATGTGCATTCAATTTATTTAAATTTTATAATTTTTTTTAAGTAATATTAACAAATGCTTCAAGAACACTTTTTAAAAATTCTAAACAAAGAAAATATTAATGTATATGGAAATGGTCCTTTATTTTTCATTATTGGGTTTATGTATTATAAGCCCATTTCTCGTATAACTATTGTATAGGTCTTTATATAAAATGGGTCTATGGTTGAAATACACCGTGGAAAATATTTATTTTTCTCTTTTGGATTAAATTATCTTGTTTAGTCTTTTAGATGGCTCAACTAAAATCCTTTTTCTTTTCTCTTTCGTTTTTCAAGCTCAATCATGAGCTTTGAAACTTCTAAACAAAATGATGAACCACCACCATTTCCTTCGGTTAAAACCGTTAAAAATCCCTCTCAAGATCCCAGAAGTCCTTTATTTTTTCCATCCAAGCAAAAATCCAGGTGTCCTTCTGGTTGCAAACCTTCTCACCGATAAAAACTACCACAACTGGAGCTTATCAATGAGAATAATGCTCTCATCCAAGAACAAAATCACCTTCATCAACTGAACTCTCCTAAAACCATCATCTCTTGATTCCGATTTTGATCATCATTGGGAGAGATGCAAGAATATGACAATTTCTTGGATCACTTGAACTGTCCCCTCATATTTTTCAGAGCATCATCTGTATCGATTCTGCTTTTGAGATTTGGAAAGATCTTGAGGATCAATTCACAAAAGGGAGTTTCTTTAGGGTTTCAAATCTTCTTTATGATTTTCACTCAATTCAATAAGGTGAACGAACACTCTCAATCTACTTCACTGATACAAAGATCTTATGGGATGAATTGGAAGTCATTCGCCCCACTTTGATTTGCCCGTGTCCGGTAACATGCACTTGCTCGCTTTCAAGTTCAGTTAGAAACTTCAATAACATGAAGTATATCATTTGCTTCCTATAAGAACTCAATGGAAACTACACTAATGTTCACACACAAATTATTTTAATAGATCATCTTCCCTCCATATCCAAGGTATATTCCCTTGTACCTCAATAAGATTCTAGTCTCTCTGATAAACCTTTAGATTTCACAACCTTCCCTGTCAATACAAATAGTCTCAGGTACCTTTCTTATCCCTCCAAAGGTCGAGGCAGAGGCTCTAGAGCCACTATGCTCTACACTCACTATAACAAAACTAACCATATTGTGGATCATTGTTACTTCAAACATGGTTTCCCCCAACTATCAACCCAAAACCAATGCAGATAAATCAAACCCCTCCAACCATGTCACCAATCCAAGATACTTCAACCCTTCAATCAACAACAACACTAAGACTTTGTGAAGACAAGCTTCTCAAAGTGTTTTGATGAAGACATGCTCGACATATATGCATTGCAAAAAGAATGACTCAAGACTCAAGCACAAAGGTCTCTTTTAAAAGCATTTCGAAGTCTTGAAGATTGCTTTGATTCGATCAAAGTGTTAAGATACTAAGTTCTCATTCTCTCTATGATAAGTTAAGTGCTCTAGTTTTTGGCATCCATACATGTGTTGGCTGCTTAGGTCTCTTAAACCTTTCTCATTTTGGCAGTCACCTTAATTTTAAAATGCATTCTACCTTCTGCCTGTGTGGTAATCGGTTACCAGCATTAAGGTAATCGATTACCAGCTATGCGTGCTGCTCTGTAAGATAATTTTTACAGCAAGTAATCGATTACACCCTTTTGGTAATCGATTACACAGTGCATTTTTTCAAATTTTGTAACGTTGGCTCAAGTGTAACCGATTACACAATATTGGGTAATCGATTACCACCAAACCAGTGGCAGAAAACATTGCATTCTTTCATGAAAATTTTCTATGGAATGTGTTCTTGAACCATGCCATCCTTTTATGTATCATAACCATTTAGAGAGGTGTCTAAGGGTTATATGTAACACATTTCTGCAGATTTTGAACACACCTCCTTTCTCACAAAATATTTTCAAACAATCTTCTTCATTCATCTTTTCAAAATTATTTCAAGTGTTCTTGATCAAATTTTCTGGGGAAACTTTTTACAGAATTTTTATTCACATTCATATAGTTTCATCCATATGATCATTAGAGCATTTGTTTGTCATAAAGAAGTTTGATTACTTTAAAGGAGAAGATCAATAAATAGATTGGTAGATTATTCCATTTGTCAAAAACTTGTAAAAAACTCATACTGTTGCTTTGTCCTTGTTGTCCAGGATTGTTAGAAACAAGAGGTTCATCAAAAGGGAGGATTCTTCTCTTTTTGAACTTAGTGAGAAATCCAAGAGGATTGTTCTTGGTGTGATTGTTAGTGTCTTCATAGAAAGACTATGAAGAGTCTTGTAAAAGTCCTAACAATAGTAAAATTTCTTTCATATTGAAAGAGTATTGGAGTACTCTCGATCTGTGAGGGGAACCAGAATATCTCTTTGTGTTCTTTATTTTATGCACTTTATTGTTCATTGCTTAACCTAACCAGAAAAGAAAGAACAAAGTTTTCATAAAACCGGAAAAAGTTTTCAAAGAACCTAATTCACCCCCCCCCCCTCTTAGGCGCTACTCAACTTACAATTGGTATCAGAGCAGGTTATTGGTAACTTGCTCCTTTGATCCAGAAGATGGCTTTCGCAACCGTAAAACCGGTTTTCAAAGATGGCGGTAGTAGCAACAAACCACCTCTATTTTCTGGAGAATATTTTGACTTCTGGAAAATCCGCATGAAAGCACATTTAGAAGCTTTTGGGGGCTGTTTGGGAATACCGTATAAGGGTCAAGCTTTTCATCATGGGTTAGTCCCAGAATGGGAAGGTTATAGTAAGATGTACTACTTTTTTCACATCTGTCGTGTCTCTCAGCAAGCTATCCTTGATCGTAAGCGATAGGATGCTTCATTACCTGATTTCCTATGTTTTGATGCCTAAACACTCAAATCACTCTCAAATTGGTGATCTGGAATTGCAACTTATGTATGCCACCAAAAATAAGATTAATGTTAATTGGGCATATACCATCATGTACCACATGAAGCATCAACAATCCCTAATTGGAGGATTACCCTATGCTAGGCTAATCTCCAAAATCTTGGAAGGATGTGGTATTGATCTGAAAAGGGAACCAAAGAAGAAGATGACTGTAAGAGAATGTGAAATCAGCGCTTCAACATCGGTTCAGAATACCGGTATCTTTTTGGACATGGATGGTACGTATAAATTCAAGGATTAATCCTCAACCTCTTCAAATGCTCCTCAACATCCTCCACTGGCTCCGGAAGGCGGATATCCAAATGAAGCCCTCTACAACAAAATTTGCTCAGTTGAGACTACTATGATGAAAAATTATCGTGAGCAAAAATTTGAAATGGCTTTTATTAAAAGGCTTTTGGAGAACCTTACCAAATCCCAAAACCGGAGATAAGTGATGAAGAATAAAGTGATGAAGATCAAGAAGAAGACGATGAGGATATGGGAATGTCGAAAAGTGACTAAAATGTTTCTTTAAAAATATAATTCTATTCTGTTTCGTGTTTTCCTTTGTTATGCTGAATTTTTTCTCTTTAGAATTATGATTTTATAAACAATTTAGTGTTGTATTGAATTATGTGTGTTATGGTTATTTTGCTATCTATGTATGTGTTCATGGTATTTACCTTATCATCTACAACATATATGCGTTTTATTATTTTCGTATTTCCCATCCTTTTTGCTAATGACAAAGGGGGAGAAGATGTATTTTTGGTTGTTGTATATTGTCTCTCTAACAATGCAACTAGCAAATTAATTTAAAAATCCCAATCTTGGATCAAGGGGGAGCTTCGATCAAGGGGGAGTTTTCATTTGTTAAAGAAATCAAAATTGGATCAAATTGTCAAATATAAAGGCGTCATCATCAAAAAGGGGGAGAATGTGAAGACAAGCTTCTCAAAGTGTTTTGATGAAGACATGCTCAACATATATGCATTGCAAAAAGAATGACTCAAGACTTAAGCACAAGCGTCTCTTTTAAAATAATTTCAAAGTCTTGAAGATTGCTTTGATTCGATCAAAGTGTTAAGGTATTAAGTTCTCATTCTCTATAAGATAAGTTAAGTGCTCTAGTTTTTATCATCCATACATGTGTTGGCTGCTTAGGTCTCTTAAACCTTTCTCATTTGGCAGTCACCTTAATTTTAAAATGCATTCTGCCTTCTGCCTGTATGGTAATCGATTACCAGTTATGCGTGCTGCTCTGTAAGGTATTTCTTACAGCAAGTAATCAATTACACCCTTTTGGTAATTGATTACACAGTGCATTTTTTCAAATTTTGTAACATTGGCTCAGGTGAAACCGATTACACCATATTAGGTAATCGATTACCACTGAACCAGTGGCAGAAAACATTGCATTCTTTCATGAAAATTTTCTATGGAGTGTGTTCTTGAACCATGGCATCCTTTCATGTATCATAACCATTTAGAGAGGTGTTTAAGGGTTATATATAACACATTTCTGCAGATTTTGAACACACCTCCTTTCTCACAAAATATTTTCAAACAATCTTCTTCATTCATCTTTTCAAAATTATTTCAAGTGTTCTTGATCAAATTTTATGGTGAAACTTTTTACAGAATTTTTATTCACATTCATATAGTTTCATCCATATCATCATTAGAGCACTTGATTGTTATAAAGAAGTTTGATTACTTTAAAGGAGAAGATCAATCAATAGACGGATAGATTGTTCCATTTTTCGAAAACTTATAAAAAACTCATACTGTTGTTTTGTCCTTGTTATCCAGAATTGTTGGAAACAAGAGGTTCATTAAAAGTGAGGATTGTTCTCTTTTTGAACTTAGTGAAAAATCCAAGAGGATTGTTCTTGGTGTGATTGTTAGTGTCTTCATATAAAGACTATGAAGAGTCTTGTAAAAGTCCTAACAATAATAGAATCTCTTTCATATTGAAAGGGGACTGGAGTACTCTCAATCTGTGAGGGAAACTAGGACATCTCTTTGTGTTCTTTACTTTCTTCACTTTACTGTTCATTGCTTAACCTAACCAGAAAAGAAAGAACAGATTTTTCATAAAATCAGAAAAAGTTTTCAAAGAACCTAATTCACCCCCTCTTAGGCGCTACTCAATTTACAGACTCATCATTCAAATGAAACCAACCTTGCCCTATCTAAAGAAGAATACCAATACTTGTTAACTCTTTTGAAGTTCTCAAGATCAGAGACCTCCGTTAAGAATAAAGAGAATGATGTAGATCCGAACAATCACATTATTTCAAGCATTAACAAACTAGGTAATATTCTAAACTTACCTTTTATTTGGTTATTAGATTATTGTGTTAGTGATCATGTTTTCCCTCATTTACATTCCTTCAAAACTATTTTCAAAATTAAACCAATTTATGTTTGTTTTCCAAACGGTAACACTTAACTTGCTCAATATTGTTGCACAATTCAATTTTCAGATCATTTTATCATACAAAATGTTTTGTTTCTACCTCAGTTTCCCTTAATGTCTATTTCAGAACTTACTAAACAATTGAACTGTCAACTCACTTTCTCCCCTGACTCTTATTATATCTAGGTCTTGTTTATCCAAAGGACGATTGGACATGTTAGGCTCCTTAACAACCTCTACATTTTCTTGCGATCTCCAAAAGGTCACAGTTCCTTACATTCTCAGTCATTTGTAGATACCAACAATATTGTCATTGATCAAAATTATGACAAAAACCAATTTGTCAATACCACTGTAAGATCTATACCTACACATACATTTGATAAATGGAATTTTAGACTAGGTCACCCATCTGCTTATATTTTATAACGGCTGTGTAATAGATTTCCTTATATTTATGTCAATAAAAATATTATTTGTGATCATTGTCACATGGCCAAACAAACCAAACTTCCCTTTCGCCATAATGATATTATTTCTCATAACTGTTTTAATATTTTACATATGGATATCTGGGTCCAATTAACACCTACTCTTGTAATGGATTTCAATATTTCATAACTATTATTGACAATTTTTTGCATTTCACTTGGATTTTTTTAATGAAAAACAAGGCTGAAACTAGAACGTGAATTGAAACTATTTTGAATTTTATTTCTACACAATACTCGACTAAAGTAAAAACTATAAGGAGTACAATGCTTTATAGTTCACAAATGCACTATCTTGTTTCCTCTTTAGGTATTTTACATCAAACCTCTTGTGTATAAACGCATCAACAAAATTCCATTGTTGAGAGAAAACATCAACATTTACTAAACGTTACTCGAGCCTTACCTTTTCAATCTCACCTTCCTAAATGTTTTTTGTCTTATGCTTTACTTCATGCTACTTTCATTATTAATCGCCTCCCCACCCATATTCTCAAATAGAAAACACATTATGAACTCATTTTCAACCAACCCCTATCTTCCTTGACCTAAAGGTATCTAGTTGTCTTTCATTTGCATATACTCTAATGCAAAAGAGAGATAAACTGGATCCTAGGTCAATGAATTCTCTCTTTTAGGGTTATAAAACTGGAATTAAAGGATATGTTCTTTTTTATTTACACACACATAATATTTTTACCTCGAGACATGTCATTTTTCATAAAAACATTTTTCCTTACAACAATCACACATCTAACATTGTAGATAACTTAACTACTTATGATGTTGATTACGCTTGTTTTGATGATTCTTTTTTAATACCCAATATGACTTCCCTCTCCCCTAATAATAATATCCCAGTTGTTAGTTCTTCCTCATCTAACACAAATTCTATTCCTAGTCATTTTGAAGAACCAAAATCACTGGAAGAACCACCTTTAAGGAAATCCAATCGGGTTTCCAAACCACCTGTTTACTTGAAAGATTTTCAATGCTATAGTGACAACTAATGTCTCTTACCATTTATCTAATTTCATTCTTACAAAAATATTTTTTTGCTAATCTATCTTATATTTTTGTTATTAATGTTAATTAAGAGTTGCATACTTATAAGCAAACCACTCATATTTCTCATTGGCAGTCTGCTATGGTTAAAGAACTTCATGCTTTACACCTTAATAATATATGCATTATCATTATTCTTCCATCAAGTAAGAATCTCGTTGGATGTAAGTGGGTATACAAGATTAAATACCATGGCAATGGGACCATATAACGTTATAAAGCTCGTCTAGTCGCTAAAGGTTATAATCAAATCGAAGATATTGATTTCTTTGACACTTATTCATTATTTGCTAAATTAACAACTATTAGATTGCGTTTAGCCTTTGCTTCTTCTCAAAACTAACATTTGCACCAACTAGATGTTCATAATGCATTCTTACATGGTGATTTGGAACAATAAGTCTATATGCATTTACCACCTGGACTCTCTTCTTCCAAACCAAACCAAGTGTGCAAATTAACTAAATCTATCTATGGTTTAAAGCAATCTAGCAAATAATGGTTCTCTAAACTAACCACTGTCTTGACAAGTAAGAAACATGTTTAATCCTCTTTTGATCCCTAACTTTTTATCAAGCATTCTACAAATTCATTTATTTCATTATTAATATATGTCAATGATCTAGTTCTAGCCGATAACGACATTAATGAAATTAATTTCATGAAATCATATATGCATCAAACTTTTAAAATAAAAGACCTTGGACATATGAAATGCTTTTTAGGCCTAGAGATCTCCCAATCTCATGCTGTTATTCATCTTTGTCAATGAAAATATACATTAAATATTTTGTCTATTACAAGTTTGATCAGTGTGAAGCCTCTCTCATCATATATGCAGCACAACATAGGATTACAACAAAATTCTAGAGAAATCTTGTCTGATCCTATACCATATAGACATCTCATTGGTCAACTCATATATCTCACAAACACTCGACTAAACCTGTCATATTCCGTCCAACAACTAAGTCAGTTCATGAGCAAACCTACAAACTTACATTTTAAAGCAACCTTGTGAGTAATCTGATACATCAAATATGTTCTAACACTTGGACTCTTTTATCCTGCATATTCACCCCCCCAAATCAAGGCCATTTGCGATTCAGATTAGGTTACATACCCGGATACCAGACACTCGACTTCAGACTACTGCACTTTCATAGACGACTCTCTCATCCTTTGGAAATCCAAGAAATAAGCAACAATTTCAAAATCTTCAACCGAAGTCGAATACCGTGCCATAGAAACCACATTTTGTGAAATTCAGTGGCTTACTTACCTTTTGCAAGATTTTAATTTGGATTTATTTTCTCCTGCTCAACTTTACTGTGATAGTCAATATGCCTGCCACATTGCTGCCAACACATCATTTCACAAAAGGATAAAACATATAGAGCCCGACTGTCATATTGTTCGCGAAAAAACTTCGGCAAAAATTATTCCACCTTCCACCTGTTTCTTCATATAAGAAATTAATTGACCTTCTTGCCAAAATTAATGATTTTTTATTAGTACATTTTTTATTAATGATTTTGTAATATTATACAACTTTAAAATAGGTTTTAAAAATAAAACTACCAATTTTTTGCTCGAAGGTCAATTAATTTTGGTAAGAAGGTCAATTAATTTTGATTGTTCTTTACTCGAATGTGTGTGATATCTAAATGTTACTCGCAAAAGAATAAGGGAAAAATAAAGGAATAAATAGAGTTCCCGATGAGGATTAGGGCCCTCATGCCTACATATCCTTATAGTGCAATAAGGAGTTAAGAGCTCCGTAGTTCACTGAACTAATGGTGGGAGATGAAAGAAGAGATAAAATGAAATATGAAGGTGAATGTGAAGGAAAGTGAGAAATAAAGTGAATGAAGGTGAAGGAAAGTGAGAAATAAAGTGAAGGAAAGTGAGAAATAAAGTGAAGGAAGGTGCTTGCCAAGGATTCACATCCTTGTGTCTACGTACTCTCACTGTGCAATGAGAAAGTCATAGCTCTGTAGTTTATGGAACTAGGACGGACAAAGAAAGGAAAACTGGATAGAGTTGATGTTTGTGGTTTTTGAACCAAATGAAATTGATTGAAGTGAACAAATGGAGTAAAGTGATATAAAGTTTATTGAGGGGGCAAAGTGATGTTTGAACCGAAAGGAGAACTTGAAGCATAATGGAAATTTATTTGATGTGGTGTCTAAACCGGATAGTGACTTAATTTGTGGTGTTTGAACCAAATGGTAATAATGTGGTGTCTAAACCGGACAATGGTGTTTGAACCAAAGGAAATAATGTTTAAACCAAAGGATGGACTAAAAGTGGTCTATAAACCGAAGGATTGGTGTTTGGACCAGATCATGGTATTTAATGATAATGTGGTGTTTAAACCTGAAAGGTGTTGTTTGAACCAAGACAATGGTGTTTAAACCTAAAGAGTGATGTTTAAATCGAAAGGTCGGTGTCTAAACCAGAGAAGGGAAATGGCACACCAAAGATATTCAGAATGAGGATCTGAATGCTCCACTCTCACCCTTTCTCTATTACTTAAGGCTTATGGCACACAACTTGAATCATGATTGTCAAGTGTTGATACCTCTGTTGTGCTTAAACAGTAGTCCACTCTGTCTGCAATGTGAATGCCTTTTGAATTTGAAGTCTTAAGCTCCAAATATCCAGTACAACTTGAATATAAGGGACTTTCCCTATCAAGTGATCTAGGGTCTTTTGATCACTTGAACATGCTTGGGGAATTTAGCACAGTGCAAAGGATTTGGTTGATCAAAGTAAACTTTGATCAACACACAATCAATGGGAAATGATCAGTTGAATTATGTACAACTTAATGGATTAATCAGTCAAATTAAGTCAATTGATTCTAAGCAAAACCCTAAACTAGGGGAGCATGCAATGGTTAAAGTGCAATCAATCAACGATCTCAATCGTCAAAATTCACATGGGAAACAAATGATTAAAATGATCAATTAAACCTGAATGGACAAGAATAATTCTAATCAATTAAATCCTAAATCAAGAATTAAGATCCTCAACATGGAAGAACTAAATCACAATGTGATAAACAATCATCATTCAAGTTACAAATTTTTCATGTGCATTAACATCTAATCCTAAACTAAGAACTAATATTGATCATATTTTTATTCATTTTCCAACAATCAATCAAGAAATAATCACTCAATTAATTCTAACCTAATAAATTAATCATGTCAAAATCCTAATTAAAACTATCATTTAATCCTATGTCAACATTGTTAGAACAAGATCTGGTTCTGCATCTATATCTTGAGTTTTTATGATAACAATGTTGTATTTGTGTGAGAATAATTTTGGTACTCTAATGGTTTGTTATTGTGTAGCTTTAACAATCAGTTCTGATTTTGAGTATATGATGTGCAACGTCATGAGTTTTTGAACAATGAGTTTCAATTCCGCTTCTGTGTCAGTTATAAGAAGTTCTGAAAGATGTTCAAAGTTATTGCTGTAATGATCTTTCTACTTATGTGCTGATTCACTCCTGAGAAGCTTCTGAGGAGGCGCTATGTTGCTGCTGCAACATTCTCTTAGTTCGTGCTTCTGAACGTCACTCTGATCACCAAGCTTATAAAGAATAGAAAGCTTCTGAAGTCGTGTTATGTAGCTGAAGGTTATGAAGATCTCAGGCCAGACCATTGAGATTATCAAGGTTCTGAATGTAGATTCTGAAGACTCTGAAGATTCTGAAGATACTAAAGATGTCAAGCCAGACTATTGACGTTGTTAAGGTTCTGACCAAAGATTCTGAAGTTTCTGAATCCAACTTTATGTTTCTTTATTTCATGCTTCATCAACTGTCATCAGAAGCCAATGAACTTGAAGATAAGATCAAATGGGTACGTGATCAAATAGTATATAGTACAAATTGAATATACTTTCTACTACCTGATTTTATGGGCAAAGGAAAGTACTATACATCACTCCTGTCACTGATTTTATGGACGAACGACAATATGCAATATCATTCATTTTCACCATCCAACTGTGGACATTCTCTATATGAGCTTTCCCCATTTTCCCTCCAACAGGCTTCTTCTTATGCTATATAAGTAATACTTGGAGACTTGAAGAAATCTACTGGTGATACAACATTTTGACAAGTCTGTTTCTTTGTGAAAAGCTATCAACTTTTGTACACATTTTTTCTTTGAGTTATTGTTTATCATTTGTGTAAAATCACAAATTTTCTTTGTGATTATTGTAATCTATTTATTATAGTGGATTAAGTCCTTATGTATAAGGAAAAATCACCTTGGTGGATGGACTGGAGTAGCTTTGAGTTTCAAGCGAACCAGGATAAAAATACTTGTGTTTCTATCTCTTTGTTAGTAACTTTTTAGTGGTGTTCTTGAGTTGGTAAAAAGATTTTGTTTTGTAAAACCTAATTCAAACCCCCACATTCTTGTGTTTTCACACCTTCAATTGGCATAAGAGATCTTGTTCTGATTGTGATAAAAGTTTTATCAACACTTCACTGTGTTCAGTATCGATCCAGTTTGTGTGAGAAACAATGCTGCTGCTAATGTTGTTAACAATAATGAAAGAGATCACTACAATGCTAAACCACCAATATTTGATGGTGAGAAATTTGATTATTGGAAAGATAGAATAGAAATCTTCTTTCTTGGTTATGATGTTGAACTCTGGGATCATGTAGTCGATGGCTATGTTCACCCAGTTAATGCTGAAGGAAATAATATAGCAAGAAGTGCTATGACTGATCATCAAAAGAAAGATTTAAAAAAAAATCATCATAAGGCCAAAATGATATTGCTAAATTCCATCTTTTATACTGATTATAAAAAGATAACAAGTAGAGATTATGCCAAATCCATATTTGACTCTCTGAGGATGACTCATGAGGGGAATGCTCAAGTAAGGAGACAAAGGCCTTGGCCTTAATCCAGAAGTACAAGGCATTCAAAATGGAAGACGATGAAACAGTTGAGACTACGTTCTCAAGGTTTTAGATGCTTATTGCAGGACTGAAAGTTCTGGACAAAAGGTACTCTATAACTGACCATGTCAAGAAGATTATCAAAAGTCCTTCTAAAAAATGGTGACCTATGGTAACTGCTTTGAAGCTAGAAAAGGATCTTAACAATATAAGTCTTGAGGAACTTGTAAGTTCTTTAAGAAGCCACGAGATTGAGCTCGAGGAAGATGAACCTCAGAAGCAAGGTAAATCTATTGCCTTAAAGTCTAAGCCCGAGAATACAAAAGCTTATCAAGCTGAGGAAGAATCATAAGGATATGATGAAGACTCAGAAGATGATGATGAGTTATCTTTAATTTTAAAGAGAGTCAACAGACTTTGGAAGCACATGGACAATGATCAAGGGAAGTTCAGAGGAGGCAGAAGGACTGCTGGTCGTTTTGATTCTTCGTCTGGTCAGAAGAAGTAAGGTTATGGAAAAGAAGTTATCTGCTTTGAGTCCAAGGAGCTAGGCCACTATAAAAATGATTATCCTGAGTTCAAAAAGGACGTAAGTCCTAAGAAGAGTTTTCCTAAAGGCAAGAAGGGGTTAATGGCTACATGAGATGATTCAGAATCCGAAGAAGAAGATTCTGACAAAGAAAAAGCCAACGTTGCATTGATGGCAACTATAGATGATCCTGAAGGTTATGAAGAACCAAAAGACAAGGTATTATAAGAATCAGAATTTGACTCCGATTTTGAAGAGGTATTTTCTAACCTATCTTGTTTTGATCTTGAATCATGTTTCTCTGAAATGCTGGAAAAGCAGCAGAGTCTTCAGAGTAAATACAAGGACCTTAAACAAGTCTAAGTAGTTACTTATGAAACTCGTAGTGAGCTTGAGAAAGATATTCCTCTCTAAATGAAAAATTATTTTCTTTAGAAAGTAACAACTCTGCTTTGAAAAGAAAATTTTCAAAACTAGAGAAGGAAATAGTCTCAGAAGGTTCTGGTACTAATTGCGTCATTATATATGATAGAGCATTCTAGTACTTTCTAGCTAAAATCATAGATAGAAGAAAAATGGCTTATCTGACCTATGGAGTTAGCAGAAATGGCAAGAAAGGTTTAGGTTGAACAAAAACTATAAAACTTGACGAAAGTTAGAAGGTAAAATCAAAACCTCTCTATGTGCATTTCGTGCCTACTGGCATTGAGATTGATATTTCTGCACATGTATAGAAACATACAAAGGGTAAGAACTTAGTTCTGAAACCTAAGTATCATGCACAAATTCCCCATGATTATCCTTCTGCTAAAAGACCCAAAATTGTAAGAAACTCTAGGAAAACTAACAAGAGAGGACCCAAAAAGTGGGTATCTAAGGATAAAATAATTTATGTTGCAGATATCCTTAGCAGCTCAGTCGAAATACCAGTTGTGGTACCTGGACAGTGGATGCTCACGACATATGACAAGCAGAAGGTCTATGTTCAAAGATTTGGAACTTAAGCCTGGAGGCTTCGTTGGTTTCGGAGGAAACTAGAAAGGAAAGATCATTGGCTCTGGAACTATTGGTAATAATAAACTTCCTTCTATTACTAATGTGTTTTTAGTTGATGGTTTAATGCATAAGCTTTTGTCTATTAGTCAACTTAGTGAGAATGGTTATGATATCATTTTTAATCAAAAGTTCTGTAAGGCTGTTAGTCAGAAAGATGGTACAATCTTTTTTAACGGAAATATAAAGAACAACATTTATAAAACCAAACTTTCTGATCTTGAGGATCAAAATGTAAAATGTCTAATGTCTGTTAATGAGGAGTAATGGATATGGCACATACATTTGGGCCATGTTAGCATCAAAAGGATTTCTCAGCTAAAAAATCTTGGATTAGTCAGAGGCTTATCTAACCTTAAGTTCGCTTCAGATGCTCTTTGTGAAGCATGTCAGAAAGGCAAGTTTTCTAAAACATCTTTCAAAGCAAAAATTGTTGTTTCTACCTCTAGACTGTTAGAACTTCTGCATATTGATTTGTTTGGAGTAGTGAAAACTGCCTCTATCAATGGAAAGAAGTATGGATTGGTCATCATTGATGACTATAGTCGTTGGACATGAGTAAAGTTCTTGAAACACAAGGATGAGTCACATTCTGTGTTATCTACTTTCTGCTCACTAGTGCAAATAGAAGTGAAATGCAAAATAGTTAGAGTCAGAAGTGATAATGGTGGCGAATTTGAAAACAAACAACATTTTGAAAATATTTTTGATGAAAATGGAATTTTCCATGATTTCTCCTGTCCTAGAACTCCACAGCAAAATAGGGTTGTAGAAAGGAAAAATAGGACTTTGCAAGAAATGGCTCACACCATGATCCAAGAAACTGACATGGCTAAGCATTTATGGGAAGTATCAGTTAACACAACATGTTATATTCAAAACATGATTTCTATCAGACCTATTATGGGTAAGAATCCTTATGAATTGTGGAAGAACAGAAAGCCCACCATTTCTTACTTTCCCCCTTTCGGATGTGAATATTTTTATATTGAACACTAAAGAAAATCTTGGCAAGTTTGACTCTAAAGCACAAAAATGTTTATTGTTAGGATATTCTGTACACTGAAAAGGCTACATAATCTTTAACACTAAAACACAAATTATTGAAGAATCAATTCATGTTAGATTCAATGATAAGCTTGACCCTGAAAAGTCAAAGCTAGTTGAGAAATTTGCAGATTTGAAGATCAATCTTTCAAAATCCAAGGATACTGATTATGGAGAAACAGACTCAGAAGGCAAAGCTAAAGGATCTGAAGCAAACAACTCAGATACGACTAAACCAGAAGCTGTCATTGGTCTAACTCATTAAAAGAAGAGTAGATCAATAACCCCTCATTCTAAAGAACTAATTATGGGAGATAAAAATGCTCCAATCATAACTAGATCTTCATTCAAACCTTCTGAAGAGACTCTTATAGGTTTGGTGTCTCTGATAGAACCCACATCTATCGATGAAGTTCTTCTGGATAATAAATAGATTCTGGCTATGCAAGAGGAATTAAATCAATTCACCAGAAACGATGTTTGGGATCTTGTTCAGAAACCAAAAGGTTTCCATGTTATTGGAACCATATGGGTCTTCAGAAACAAGCTCAATGAGAAGGGCGAGGTTGTCAGAAATAAGGCTTGACTGGTAGCACACGGTTATAGTCAACAATAAGGTATAGACTATACATAATCATTTTCTCCAGTTGCCAGGTTAGAGTTTATTCGTCTTTTAATTTCGTTTATAGTCAATCATAACATCATCCTTTATGAGATGGATGTTAAGAGTGCATTCTTAAATGGATATATTTCTGAAGAAGTATATGTGCACCAACCTTCTCATTTTGAAAGCTCTCAAAATCCTGACTTTGTTTTTAAATTGAAAAAGTCGTTATATGGTCTAAACAAGCTCCCAGAGCTTGGTATGATAGACTAAGTAACTTCCTTTTGGAAAATAATTTTACCAGAGGGAAAGTGGATACAACTCTCTTTTGCAAACCTTTAAGAATGATATTCTGGTTGTGCAAATTTATGTTGATGATATTATTTTTGGTTCTACTAATGCTTCATTGTGCAAGGAGTTTGCTAAGTAAATGCAGGAAGAATTTGAAATGAGTCTGATGGGAGAACTGAAGTTCTTTATGGGAATCCAAATTGATCAATGTTCAGAAGGAACATACCTTCATCATAGAAAATATACAAAGGAACTTTTGAAGAAGTTTAACTTATTAGAATGCAAGCAAGCAAAGACTTAAATGCGTCCTATATGTATTATGGAGAAACGAAAGGTAAGCAGTAAGGTAAATTAAAAGCTATTCAGAGGTATGATAAGCTCTCTCCTTTATATAATTGCTTCTAGACCTGATATTTTATTTAGTGTCTGCTTATGTGCTCACTTCCAATTAGATCATAGGGAAACTCACTTAATTGTTGTTAAGAGAATCTTTAGGTATTTGAAAGGTACTAATAATCATGGTTTGTTGTATAGAAAGTCAAGTGAATACAAATTAGTAGGTTATTGTGATGCTAACTATGCTGGAGATAGAATATAAAGGAAAAGTACTTAGAGAAGTTATCAATTTCTGGGAGACAATCTAATCTCATGGTCCAACAAGAGACAGTCAACAATTGCGCTTTCAACAATCGAAGCTGAATATATTGCAGCTTCTGGATGCAACACTCAAATACTCTACATGAAGAGTCAGCTTGAAGATTATCAAATATATGAGAGTAACATTCCTATTCTCTATGATAATACTTTTGCTATCTATTTATCTAAGAATCCTATCTTGCATTCTAGGGCTAAGCATATTGAAGTTAAATATCACTTTTTATGTGAGTATGTTCAGAAGGGTATTTTTCATCTAAAATTTGTTGATATAGACCATAAATGGGATGATATCTTTACAAAACCCCTTGCTGAAGATAGATTCATTTTCATTCTGAAAAACTTATTTATAGATTTACGTCTAGAATGAAAATATGTATTTCAGAATGTTTGAGTCTTCAGAACTCTAGATTAGATTCTAAGAATCTTTTTTGTTGACTTTGAAATATGAGCTTTTTTAAATAAGGAAGTTTCATGAATTAGAAAGGTTCTGATCAAAAGCAATCTTATCGAGTTGCCTTCTTGATTCTGAATAGTTGTTGCATTAAATGGTTGCCATATCATTTTATTTCATATGGTTCTAAGTGGTGACAACTGTCCCACTTTCTGAGCGTGCATGATGAAAGCGTGACACATTGGGTTTCACAATTATTAGAATTAGGTTAAAAACTCTTATGCTCCCCCCTATGACTGCGTATTTTTACCTTGTCACCATTGCAATTTTTTTTCTATATAAACCCACTTCACTCACATTTTCACACTATGCCCACAATATTCTCACACTTTCATCTCTCAAACCTAAAACACCTCTTTGCAACTATTCAACCTCTCCTTCAACTTCAACAATGGCTTCTCCTCAACAACAGTTTCAACAACTGTAACTAGCTCAGCCTAAATCTCCTCCTGGATTTGTCACTGTTGAAAGCACTCCCCCATCTAAAGAAGAAATCAATAGTAGTAATATCCCGTTGGAAAACTATCCTATCTTTACAAAGATCGATCCACCAGAAGTTTTAGCATACTACATGGAGATCTGTCGTGAAGATAATATTGATCCATTAGTGGATCCCTTAAATCTCCCGGATGACTACCCAACTGCTCCGCCGCCTCCTTCTCCTTCTCCAAACCCTTAGTTTATCTAAAATTATCTTCGCACGTGTATGTGTTTTTTTTATTTCAATCTAAGTGTGTGTGTGTTCCCCTTATGTTTGTTTAAATACTTGTTGCATTTCTCTATTGTTTTTCTCTGTATTTCTATCTCTGTTATCAACTGTATCTTTTCTTCCGGTTGACATTGAAGGTGTGAAAAACACAAGAAATGGGGGTTTAATTGGGATTTACAAAAATAAAATATTTTTACCAACTCAAGAACACCACTAACAAGTTAATGAAAAAGAGATAAAATACAAGTATTTTTATCCTGGTTCGCTTGAAACTCAAAACTACTCCAGTCCACCCGCCAAGGTGATTTTTCCTTATACACAAGGACTTAATTCACTATAATAAATATATTACAATAATCACAAAGAATAACCTTCTTTGTCTTCTACAGGATCCAGCTATACCCCAGCCTCCTTAAGGACTCACAAAGAATAACTTTCTTTGTATTCTCAAGGATAACCTCCTTAAGGAATCAAACAAACAATTTGAATAATATTTTGTATGTTACAAGTTGCTTTTATACAAGCAGATTTTACACAAATGATAAACAAACACTTAAAGAAAAACCGTGTACAAAAGAATGATATCTTTTCACAAAGGAACATACCTGTCAAATGTTGTACCACCGAAGTCTCTCTTCAAGTCTCCAAGTCTTACTTATAGAGCATAAGAAGAAGACCGTTGGAGGGAAAAATGGGGAAAGCTCATAGAGCGACTGCCCACTATTGAATGGTGAAAGGAGTGATACTGCGTACTATCCTTCACCCACAAAATCAGTGACATGTGTAATGTATAATACTATCCTTTGCCCACGAAATCAAGTAGTGGAAAGAATATTTTATTTGTACTATGTACTATTTGATCACGTTCCCATTTGATATCATCTTCAAGTTCATTGGCTTTTGATGAAAGTTGATGAAGCATGAAATGAAGAAACATAGAGTTGAATTTAGAAACTTCAGAATCTTTGGTTAGAAGATTGACATTGTTAGTAGTCTAGCTTGAGATCTTTAGTATCTTCAGAATCTACAGTTAGAACCTTGATAACCTCAATCGTCTGGCTTGAGATCTTTAGAATATTCATCTACGTAACATAACTTCAGAAGCTTGCCATTCTTCAGAAGCTTGCCATTCTTCAGAAGCTTGCCATTCTTCAGAAGCTTGGTGATCAGAGTCTCATCCAGAAGCACAAACTGAGAGAACGTTGCAGTAACAACATAATGTTTCTTCAGAAGCTTCTTAGGAGTGAATCAGTATAGAAGCAGAAAGATCACTACAACAACAACATTAAATAACTTTCAGAACTTCTAATAACTGGCGCAAAAGCAAATTTGGAACTCATTTTTCAGAAACTAATGACGTTGCACTTCATATACTCAGAATTAGAACTGGCTATTAAAGCTACACAATAACAAACTCTTAGGGTAACAAAATAGTTCTCACACAAATACAAAATTGTTATCATCAAAACTCAAGGTATAGATGCACAACCAAATCTTATTCTAACAATCTCCCGCTTTTTGATGATGACAAAACATGTATTTTGATGAACAATTTTGTACAGGGTAATTACAGAAGAATAAATCTTACAAAAGCATAAAGCTCCCCCTGAGATGTATAATCCTAAAAAGATAAAGTTATAATGAAAGAACACTTTCATGATTAACCTTTTTAAGTACCAAAGTAAATTTTCAATCCGAATCTGATATATCTTCAGAAGTTGATTGATGTTGTCCAGAGCACTGGTTTGTTAACATCAACATTCTGATGAGCTTCACTTCAAAAGCTTTATTGATTTCTTTTGAAGAAGCTTTAGAGCTTGTTATGTTCAGTCAGAACTTGAATTCTGGTTCTCTCTGAAATTCTCTTTCAGATCTAGATTGCCTTTAAAGAGCAGAACTCTTTGAAAAGAACTTTCAGAACCTAGTTAAGAATTCTTCTTAAAAAACTTGATTTCCAAGTCTGATTACTATGGAGGAAACTCTTCCTCATAGCTAGATGCCAAAATTATAGCTAGATGCCAAAATTTTCTAATTCTTCAGAACTTGATGCCAAGTACCCAATGTTCTAAGTTCAGAACATGGTTATTAATTCCTTAAAGATTCATGCGCTTGAATCTGATTCTTAATCATCAGCATGAAGGTTTTACAGACTCAGATAGAAGACCATTTTGTCAGAAACTAGTAACTTGTATTCTCATCTTTTAAACTTCATAAAAGCTTTTGATGTTTGAACTAAACCATTATGACTTAAGAACTTAACCCTACAAAAAAGTTAACAAACTATTCTTCGAAGTAGTTGTTAGTAGAAAACGTTAAACAATGTTTGGGTCATTAGTTAGGAATTTAGGTACATAATAAATAATTATACATCTTCCCCTTAGATATGTTTCTCCCCCTTTGTCATCAATAAAAAAGACATAGACAAATAAAGATAATAAAAGAAATAAAGAGAAACAAACACACTTTTCATTGATCATGCCAAAAGGCAGAAAAGGTACTGGAAGAAGCATAAAAAAAAACAAAAAAGTTTAAGAAAATAAGGTGCTAAGGGTTCCGAGGAGGAGGCAGAGGAAGTATGGATATTATTAACTGAAACATTATATCCTGTTTGTCTAGACGCTCTTTGACCAATGCATTATCAACTTTGATTTCCTCAATAGTCTTCCGAAGCACATCAGGAATATCTTCAGACGAAGTTCCAATAGATTGTTGAGAAACAGAACATTCAACTTGTTGAATCTCAGAAACAACTATCTGAGTAGCAACTTCTTCCATAACACAGTCCTATTGTCTAGAATTAACCTCAGCATCCTAAACGACTACCTCATCCACTTATGGAATGACTTCCTTAACCTCTGGAGCAGGAAGACACAACTGGGAATTTCGTAGCTTCCAAATTTCCATTAAGGGAACAAACCCAGAATAAAAGTTTCTTTCAGAAACTTTATACCCTAAGTTCTTCATCTTTGAGATCTTGTAATTAATCCACCTTCTATAGGTTTCCCAAGCATAATCACTCTCATCCGGATTTGCTGAAGAACGACTGATCGTCATTGCTTCATGTAGACGACTTCTTGATTCTGATTCAAACTTCCTCAGAATCTTACCAATGTTGGGAGTAGGTTTGGGTGGTTTGGGGTAACTAATAGTGAGGTCTATTTTGGTTTCATCAAGATCAGGACCAAAAAATGTTGGAAGTGAGGGGAAAGTGATTGGAGGTGTTTCTGGATCAGATATTACTGGTTCATGTTCAAAGTTGAACATGCCCCCAGGAGTACCCACAGACATATGGTCTCCAGAATATCTCGAAGGAGATTTTCTGGGGGTTGTTCTATTTGGATTTTCTGTATGGGGAGAATAAATAGATGGTGGTGGA